>NC_083419.1:26786200-29186200 GCF_020745735.1 Hemiscyllium ocellatum
CCAAGGAATCTTTGGACTCTCTTAGATAAATTGTAAGAGTTAATTGATGTTGTTTTGCTCTCCTTCCACCCTGGTTTACACCCTGCCTTTTTTTTATATTAATCCCTTTCATTACCTTACTGTTTAATATTATCTTTGGGGGGGTTCTCTACTTAGCGATTTTCTCCCCCCCACCCCCATTTTTTTATTTATATATAGGCCGGGGAGTCTAGTTAATGTAGTTTGGAGGAGGTGGTTACCTTATCCTATTTTATCTCTGTCTTTAGGAATGAGGTTGTTTTCCCCTGTTATTTTGTATTACTATATTTAATTATTACTTTTTGAGACTGTAATTTTATAGTTATATATGTATTAACATTACCAAATATATCCAGGTGTTGGTGTGGGGGGGAGAGGAGGGAAGGGGTACGGTGTTCACTGTGAACTGTAGTGTATTTGAATTTTCTTCATCCTATCGTGGGGTGCCTGGGTCAAGGGTGGGGCACTGGTTGGGAGAGTATTTGATGGCGTTTGGAAGGGAAGTGATGCCCCCTGGGAACAAGGGGGAAAATCTCCATTTAAATACATTTTATATTTTTTTTATTTAGAAATAGTTTTTTTATCATCTTGATGCGAGTGTATTAAAGAGCCTTTATTTTTGTGAATTTTATATACTCTATGCTCGGGATGTTTTAGATAGAGCTTCTTCTCCCGAGGAGTCTCGTATCTGCCCAGACGATTATGGTTAATCAGTTGGTTAAATGGTGCACCTGGAATGCCAAGGGGAGTAATTCACCAGTCAAAAGGAAGAAAATATTATCAAACTTCAAGAAAGAAAGGCTTGATATAGCTCTCCTACAGGAGACACACTTATTGGATAAAGAACACTTGAAATTACAACAAGGTGGATTTGATCAGGCCTTCTTTTCTTCCTTCAGCTCCAAAAGTAGGGGAATTGTTAACCTTATTCGGAAGAATTTCCCTTTCAAAATCCTAAATCAGATAAAAGACAAATCTGGACGATATATTCTGATTAAAGCCCTTATAAGTGGAGAGGGATATGGGATCTTAAATCTGTATTGTCCCCCGGCACACCCTTTTAAATTTATAATGGAAGCCTTCTCAAAATTGATGGTTCTCGGTGCTCATCATACAATTATAGGGGGAGACTTTAATTGTATTATGGATCTGGAAATAGATAGGATTCCCAAGAGTACTGCAGGAGTATCTCCTAGATCTAGACAATTGGTGGATTTGAACAAAAAATTAGGACTAGTAGATGTATGGAAATGCCTCCATCCACAGAGCAGAGATTTGTCTTTTTACTCCAATCTACATAAATGTCATACCAGAATCGATATGTTTTTTGCCCCCTCGATTTTTTAAAATTCCATATCATCCTGTAAAATAGGCAGTATAACAATTTCTGATCACGCTGCTGTATATATGGAAATCAAGGTGAGGAACAATGAGACATCCCCCCAGCATTGGCGTATGGATCCCTTGCTGATGAAAGATAGTAAATTTGTAAAGTACTTCTCTCAAGAATTTAAAACTTTTTTAGAAATTAATTCAGGTACGGCTAGCAACCCATCAATGATGTGGGAGACCATCAAAGCTTACGCACGAGGTTTGATCATTTCATGCTCAGCGACCCAGAAAAAATTAAAGGGAGAACAACAGCGTCTGCTCGAAGCTCGCTTAAAAGCGGCTGAAACAGCATACACTGACAGACCTTCTATTATCAAATTACAAAGGATTACGGCCCTTAGGACAGCTCTAAACACCACGCTTACCCAAACAGCTAAGAGGGAAATATTATTTGCAAAACAAAGGTTATATGAATTTGGCGATAAACCTGGTAGATACTTAACATTTCTCGCAGAGAGAAAAAAGGCCCCTCAAACTATCACATCTATCAAGGAAAGTACGGGTATTCTGACTCATGATCATAAAAGGATTAAAGCAATCTTTAGAAAATTTTATTTCGATTTATATAAATCGCAGGATTGCAGAGACAGAAATAGGAGGGTGCAGTCATTTTTTAAAGACCTGACCTTTCCGGACCTGAATGTTCCCTTAACAAGCCAAAAAATACTTTACGCAATCAGGCAACTTCAGAACAGTAAAGCACCTGGTCCAGATGGCTATCAAGCTGAATTCTATAAAGAATTTACAGGGATATTGGCTGGTCCACTTCTGGACATGTATAACTGTCTCCCGCTTTCGCTGAAAGAGGTGAATATCTCTCTTATTCTCAAAAAAGGAAAGGACCCAGAAAATTGCGCGTCATACAGTCCAATATCCTTGCTAAATGTAGATTTTAAAATCCTTTCTAAAACGTTAGCATTGAAGCTAAAAAGGGTATTGCCACACGTCATAAAGAAGGATCCGATGGGGTTTATTAAGGGACGCAGATCATCCAATAATGTTAGAAGGGTTTTGAATGTAATTCAAGCCTGCCATCAGGGAAAGATACCAGGAGTAGTAGTCTCATTAGACGCAGAAAAGGCATTCGATAGGGTTGAATGGTCATATCTGTTTGACACATTGGAAAGGTTTGGCATTGGAAAGGTGTTTACCAAATGGGTCTCAACACTGTATAATGATCCCAAAGCAGTTGTGATCAGCAATGGATTAGGCTCGGATAGCTTCAGTGTGGATAGGGGCTGCCGTCAGGGATGCCCTCTTTCGCCATTGCTATTTATGCTAATAATTGAGCCACTAGCAGAAGCAATACGGGCTGATCCTAATATAACGGCCCTGAGGATTGGTACAGGTAAACATAAAATTACCCTTTATGCAGATGATGTTCTTCTATTTCTCAGTAATCCTTTGATGTCCATGCCTTGCTTAAACCAAGTTATTAATACATTTAGTGTATTTTCAGGCTACAAAATTAATTTCTCAAAATCGGAGGCTATGCCAATGGGTGGCCTTGCTAGTATATCCCACTTATTGGACGGATCCAACTTTTACTTTTGGTTGTCCCTGGAGGGTTTCTTACATTTAGGCATTTTTATACCCCAGTATTTGATCAGTTATACAAGGCTAACTTTGTGCATTTACTGGAAAGGATAAGGCAGGACCTCCAGCCTGCCAATTTCCTGGTTAGACCTTCCAATTTCCTGGTTAGGTAGAATAGCACTAATTAAAATGAATGTCCTGCCCCGTCTCCTATACCCTATGAGAATGCTTCTGGTGATGCTGCCGAGGCATTATATGTAAATTATAATTTACGTAAATTATATGGCTGGCTGGGTTCCTTCATCTGGAATCATTGATGGCCCCTCATTAAGCTGAAGAAGCTACAGCTTCCACAGACAAGGGGAGGACTGAATTTCCCAGATTTTAGGAAATATCAGTTAAGTTCCCTATTAAGCTACATAGCCGTTTGGGTCTTGTCTGACCCGCAATCAATCTGGCTGGACATCAAGGTTTCTCAAGTGAAATGCCCACTTATTAACCTCTTGTTTTCAGACAAGAGGAAAATCATTGTGGATCAATGTAAAAACCCTATAATTCTGAACACAATTAAAGCTTGGAATATAATGCAGCAAAATGAGGGCAACTCACATTAAACATCCCCCTATGCTCCGATAGTGGGAGCATGGGGATTTCACCTGGAGCTTACAGATGCCACTTTCAAACTCTGGAGATCCAGGGGTATCTCATGTTTAGGGGATCTGTTTAAAGAAGGGGTCCTGATGTCTTTTGAACAGCTGCATCAGAAATTTGGATTACCTAATGGAGACCTCTTTTGATACTTCCAAATTCGAGATTACATACAGAAGAAGACTACGCTATTAGATAGTCTTTATAAATCAGATAGAGAACGTAGAGTGTTATGGCCAATGGGGGTATCTTTGGTCAGCACTATTTATCATTTATTACATGATGAAGTATTGGGAGATATGGACAATCTGCTTAAAACATGGGATCAGGATTTGGGACTGGAAATCTCTATAGAAACGTGGAATGACATTTGGGGAAATGCTAGACAAATCTCCATCTGCAACAGAACTCAGGCCATTCAGTTGAAATACTTCATAGGGTCCATATAGCACCGGATTGATTGGCAAAATTTATGGCAGGTGCATCTCCAATGTGTCCCAAATGTAAAATAGAGATGGGCACTCTTCTACATTGCTTATGGACCTGTCATAAGATCCGTAAATATTGGACTAAAGTAGCAAGTGCTCTGACAGAAATCTTAGGAACGGAAATTAGAGTGGATCCACTCTAAGTTGGACTTTTCGAACTTACCCTCCCTGGATATGCACGGGAAGAGATTAATTTCTATTCTCTCTTTCTGTGCAAGGAATAATATTTTGGTAAACTGGGTGGCTGAGGCCCCCCTGGATTTTCACATTGGCACAGAATAATCATGGAATGTATTCCCCTTGACTTCCTTACAAATATGGTGCACCAAAAGACCGAATTATTCCATAAAATATGGCAGCCCTTCTTGAATTACACAAACACAGATATTTTGGCCATCCTAACAAGGGCTTTTATTTTATTGAGATGGCGAACCTGGCTGGTCCGGGGCCCCTTGGGAGAGGAATCCCGCATGAATACGGGTTTTGTTATGACTCGATGTCAACACATTCCAAGCATGTATCTCACTACCCAATTTCTGTGTTATCCGTCGTTTTTTTCCCCCTGAATAATGTAAGAGACTTAATTATACACTCCGGTTAGTTGTAGGTTAGATTAGTCGTTAGTTGAGTTTTTTTTTCTCTAGGTATCTCTTTTTTTCTGTTTGATAGATTTTGGTTATTATTTATTTAAGATTTAATTGTATATCAATGTTTATACTTGTTTTTTTTATTTGTAAACTTGTAAAGATATGTTAAATTTTCAATAAAAATATCTATTTAAAAAAGTACCCATGTTAAAAAAACAGTATTCTGAAATCTGAGGAGGATGGAAACAATACAGAGCTGTTATATATTGTGTGAAAATGAGAATTTCAATATTCAACAATGAGTACTATTATTGAAAATGGCTATAATTATGTCACGATGAAAAGCAATATAGTTGGAAGTATATGTTTCAACTTGCCAAGTGAAAATGAACAAACTGGCAATCTTCCATCTTGTGAGACAGTGGTTTGCATCTTGGTATTCAACACTGTGATAAAGATTGCATGATTTGGCTCAGGACCTCCACTCTGGAATGGTATTGCTGAAGACAAAGAGCTGAAAAGTGCTTCCTCTGTAACCACTTCTCTGGTATCTCAACTTTCTGTTTCACCTCTTCCAATGCCCCACTAAACAGTCAGACTTCAGACGTCCCAACTGTTGGTCACTGACTCCCATGTGTCTCTCAGTGTTATACCTCTCTTTTAAGAGACCTTGTCATAAAGGAGACAGTGAGGACTGCAGATGCTGGAGTCAAAAAGTGTGATGCTGGAAAAGCATCCGAGAAGCAAGAGTATCAACATTTAGGGCATAAGCCCTGCATCAGGAATGTTGTGAAGAAAGGGACATTGAGCTGATTGTGACTCTGTGGCCAGTTTACCATGTGCAAGGTCTGTCAGTATAAGATGGATGTGGTTAAGCTATTGGAAACTGGCAGTTGTGCTCATGGATTAATAATGGGTGTATGCTGATGAAATTAGCGTGCTCTAGGACTTATTTGTTGATGATCTGGTGCTGCCAAAAGAATTCAAGAATGCATCTGAGACAGAAAAGTGAAAACTCTTCAAATTTTTCATCTAACATATGTTATCCAGGATTGGGTACTCCAGGAGTAGGAGTCAATTTCAATATTCCCATGCAATTTCTAACACTTTGTGGATTTTAATTCCTCTGGGAGTCCCTAGCATCACAAATGCCAGTCTTCAGCCAATTTGATTTGCTCCACACTTATCAAAAAATGGTTGAAGGCACTGGATACTGCAAAGGCTGTGCACCTTGACAATGTTCAGCAGAAGTACTGAATACATGCTCCAGAATGTGCTGTGCCCAAAGCCAGGTTTTTCACTATAGCTACAACATTTGCATGTAGCCACCAATGTGGAAAGTTGCCTAGGTATGTCCTGTACACCACCTGCAAGTTCCCCTCCAAGCCACTCATCATTTTGACTTGGAAATATATTGCTGTTACTTCAGTGTTGCTGGTCAAAATTCTGGAAACCCCTCCTAATGGTACTGTGTGGGTATCCATTGTGAATGGACTCCAGCAATTCAAAAATGCAGCTCACCACCACCTTCTCAAGGGCAGCTAGGGATGGGCAATAAATCCTGGCCCAGCCAGAAGTACGCAGGTCCTCTCAACAATCCTATTGTCTGGCAGAGTGACAATAAACATAATACACTCTTCTCCACGCTGTGAAGTAAACAGATCACTTCTTAAATCAACTGCAAGCTCCTCCTTCATTTGCCTCTTTGGAAACCTCATTACCTGATACTGTTCTTGGCTGCAAAGACTAACAAATCAGAACTTCAATTCTCAGATTTGTGCTGAGTAATCTGATCTTTTTTCAATGATTCATGGCAAGTGGGAATCATTGGCAAAGTTTGCTTTAATTGCCCAAATCTGATTGTTGTTAAGAAGTTTTGCCCTTTTGAACCACTGCAGTCCGTATGATGATGGTACAACCACAGTGTAACCAGAGAGGGAGCTTCAGGATTTCGGTTCCAGTGAGAGTGAAGAAACGATGATCTGAATCTCTGACAGGGATGTATCTTCCCCCCAACCCAACCCTCCCCATTGTTAGCTTTGGTACCCTCAGGTGGCTCAGATAGTAAAAGATCAGCCGGGGTTCTCACCTGTTTGCCACTCACTGATTAATGTTGGAAAGT
Source organism: Hemiscyllium ocellatum (assembly GCF_020745735.1). Taxonomy (NCBI): domain Eukaryota; kingdom Metazoa; phylum Chordata; class Chondrichthyes; order Orectolobiformes; family Hemiscylliidae; genus Hemiscyllium; species Hemiscyllium ocellatum. The sequence goes on from NC_083419.1 coordinate 26,792,992, forward strand.
CTATATATGTTTAGATCTCAGGCATGAGGATAGTATCAGGTATAGCCATCATGATTGAATTCCCTGCTCTCACTTGTCTACGCAATTGGACAATGGTCACTTGAGCAAGATGCCAATAAAGCCTAACCAGCAAATTGAAGCTTTTCACTGTATTTTACTGTATTATTCACTGCAAAATACACATGACAATAAGTCATTTATTTATTCATTCATTCAATGATGTGGAGGTGCCAGTGTTGGACTGGGGTGGACGGAGTTAGAAGTCACATGACACCAAGTTATAGTCCAACAGGTTAATTTAAAATCACGAGCTTTCAGAGAGCTGCTCCTTTGTCAAGTGGAGCAGCACTTTGAAAGCTTATGATTTTAAATAAACCTTTTTTTTTAGATTTACAGTGTGGAAACAGGCCCTTCGGCCCAACAAGTCCACACCGACCCGCCGAAGCGCAACCCACCCATACCCCTACATATACCCCTTACCTAACACTACGGGCAATTTAGCATGGCCAATTCACCTGACCCGCACATCTTTATGACGGTGGGAGGAAACCGGAGCACCCGGAGGAAACCCACACAGACACGGGGAGAACGTGCAAACTCCACACAGTCAGTCGCCTGAGGCGGGAATTGAACCCCCCAGGTCCCTGGCGCTGTGAGGCAGCAGTGCTAACCACTGTGCCACCGTGCCGCCCCGACTATAACCTGCTGTCATGTGACTTCTGACTTCAGTCATTCAAGTGTGAAAGTGAGAGAAGTTTAACTGATGGCCACTAATTTTTGTCACTGAAACAAATGCAAAGTTCAAAGTCAGAGAGCAGAAACACCTTAGCTGCCTCTTTAACCTCCAAAGCCTACTCTCTACAATGCTCAGATGAACCAGTCAATAGGCGAGATGCTATACCATCTGAAACTAACACAAGATTGCTTAACTGTGCAATAAAAACCAAAAGAACTGTGGATGCTATATATATCAGAAACAAAAACAGAAATTGCTGGAAAAGCTCAGTAAGTCTGGCAGCATCTGTGAAGAGAAATCAGAATTAACGTTTCATTTCCGGTGACCCTTCCTCAGAACTGGTGGTGGCTAGGAAAATGTCGACTTATGTGCAGAAGATAAGGTGGGTGAAGGAGATAAGGAGTAAATGATAGGTGGGGGTCGAACCCAAAAAGAGAGAACCGTTGGACAGACAAAGGAGTGGATACCAATCCTGCTTGAAGGTTGAATAGCTAATAATGGGGACTGTTATAGTGGGTTGTGTGTAATAGCAGACTATGTGATAACAAGACCTGATGTATGAGGTAGGGACTAGGACATAGCAGAGTCCAAGTTTTAAAGTTATTGAATTTGATATTGAGTCCAGAGGGGTGCAGGGTCCCCAAGCTCAAAATGCAGTGTTGTTATTTCAGCTTGCACTGAGCTTCTTTGGAGTACTGCAGCAAGTCTGGGGCAGAGATACTGGGCAGGGAACAGGGTACATCTCTCAAAAGATGAGACATGAATATTGGGCAGCGAAGAGTGAGACATAGACAAAATGTAAACGTGGAATCTACCTAATATGATACATATACGTGTAAAGCAAAATTTCATGCTTTTATCAAGCAGTTCTGGAATGTCACCTTAAGCAATATTCATTTTGACTATTGATACTTGACTACTAAGTTATCACGATAGATCCTTTTTCAGGAATGCAGTGCTTATGATCCAGCAGTTAATAATGTTTAACTAATTATCCTGCAGGTTGGCCATCTTTCTATGATGTGTTGGATTCTAAAGCAATAACACCGGTTGATGACTTCTCCCATGGTATGCACAGGATTGAGATCAGTTGCAGCCATGTAAGTTTAACTTCCACTCATGCACCATGTTTCTTCAGTTTCCAAGTATTTTTAATCTGGGATAGTTCTGGTCATGTACCATGTTTCCACAGTTGCTGAGTGTTCAGTATGTGGAGGTGCCAATGATGGATTGGGGTGGACAAGGTCAGAAGTTACACAACACCAGGTTAAAGTCCAATGCATTTTGGATGTAAGTTTTCTCGCTGAGCTGGAAGGTTCATTTTCAGACGTTTCATCACCATACTAGGTAACCTCATCAGTGAGCCTCCGGTGAAGCACTGGTGTTACTGACCCACTTTCTATTTATGTGTTTTGGTTTCCTTGGGTTAGTGCCATCATTTCCTGTTTTTTTTCTCTCAGAGGGTGAGAAAAAGAACAGGAAATTACATCACCAGAGGAAGTGACACCACCAATCCAAGGAAACATAAACACATAAATAGAAAGTGGATCAGTAATACCAGTGCTTCACCAGAGACTCAATTATGACATTACCTAGTATGGTGACGAAACATCTGAAAACAACCTTCCAGCTGAGCGAGCAAACTTACATCCAGAACCTCAACCTGAGCTACAAATCTTCTCAAAACTCCAACGTGTTTATTTGAAATCACAAGTTTTTGGAGTGCTATTGACTCCACGTGACGAAGGAACAGCGCTCTGAAAGCTTGTGATTTCAAATAAACCTATTGGACTACAACCTGGAGCCATTTGACTTATGACCTTTTCTGAGTATTATTCAACTGGGACAGTTCAGTTTTTATAACAGTTTCAGTTTAATTGATTATAGATTTACTTAAGAGCCCAGTTCTTTACTCTGCAATTTACAGATCACATTTTATCGGAAGTAGGATTATTCCAGTGTAGAAGCTTGGACTAGAAAAACCACCTATGATTACTCAAACTTTATAGAGTAGTGAAGCTATACAAGATTGAGTGCAGTAATAGAAGAATCAGAATTGATCCTCGTGTCCCTAGTATAGAGAGGGTACAGTAAATCTCACTTTTGATAGCTATCCAGTGATCCCTGCTCAGAAGACATACGGGAACAGATTTGTTCAGATATGTTGTTGTAATAGTCATCAAAGCTCTTTATATCAAATTTTGCAGCTAACAGTTCAATAGAATTGTGGAATGTAAACCAGCAAGGGATCAATGTTCTCAGGAGGAAGGGGAGAAATTAATAGTGAAATTCATTTTAAAACCAAGAAAATGTATGCTGCACCTCCAGTACAATTTTTAAAATTTACTTAGGTTTATACCACAAGATTATATTCACCAATAAATTCCATCAAAATTGAGAAGTAATTTATTCATCATGTACAATTAATATAAATGGATCTAATAAATGGACTTGACTGAAATTATCAGGGGATTGCAACTCTAGATTTCAATTTGCATAAATATTGGCAATTAAATTCCCTGAGTCTTAAAACTGGAAAGGGATATTGGGGCTTAGGGAGATTCGTGTTTCCTGGGTAGTAGGAGGAGGATTGACCCTGGCAATCAGCTGATGGTCCAGCAACCTGACAGGACACGAGGAAGGTTCCCTCCCTTTTAACTACTCCGAATCACCGTCACAAGCACACAGTCTGATTTCAATGTGTATGCAAGTGGTGGTTTGACAGGCCTCCATGTGTGTACAAAAGCAATGGGCAGACCAGAAAACTTTAAATGAGACTTTTACTGTTTCCAGCACAGATTGACAGACATATGCTGGTGTTTCAAATTATTTTGTTCTGAACTTTGTTGTAAAGTTGATACATGTCCACATAGGTATTTTTTTTCTCCTTGAAATCATTCAAAGTGATTAAATTGTGCATTGCTGAGTTAATGAAGTAATGTGTATATTTTAGAACTTGCAATTCCTTATCAAATTGCTAGAAGAATACTTTTTTAACCAGGGTGAGAAATAGCTGTTATTAAAGGTTAAAAGGTTAGATCAGAGGGAATATTTAGATGTAATCTTCACTTTACTACCTTGTGGTGAATAATGCAGAGTTTAATGGTAATCTAAAATATCCTTTTTGTTACAAGAAAGCAATTACTTTTGCTGTTTTATTTCAGTGTGGTGCACATCTGGGACATGTCTTTGATGATGGGCCCCGTCCAACCGGTAAACGGTATTGTATAAACTCTGCCTCATTATCCTTTATACCCACGGGCCAGAGCTCAACTGATGAAGGCACCGATCCTGCCACATCTGGCAAGACTGAACTCTAGGCTACAGAAGGCTGATGGATGGGGTTATTACTTCACAAGCCCAAGCTCCAGGGACAAATATCTTCCTGCATTTAAAGTAATAAAGTAACAAGTTATTTAAACACACACAAGTAAAGATCTTCTCTACAAAAGCACAGAACTTGTTTAAAATGAATATGACTATTCTTGTAAACTTTCTTCTTGCAGGATGTAGATTGTAACGGAGTAAGTCAACGTGGTTGGGTTTTTAAACTGTGGGAGTTCTACCATATAGCATAGGAAATCCATTGTACTGTTCCACAGCAGCATAGCATGGCACAGGGCAGGCAGGAAAAGCAAGGTATTAGCAGTTTCCTCATCATGTAATTTGGAGACTGCCAGGAATGCTTGACAATGAAATGCAGTGGCAAGAGAAAGAAAAGTTCAAGCTTGGGTCACGCTGTCCTAAGCTGACAAAATCAGGAAAAGCTACAGGATGTTATAAGTCAATGCGTTGAACATCAGAATTAAAATTATTTTTGTGAAGTGACATATATTTTCCCTTATCTTTTACTCAGAACTTGTTTTCAATACTATTGCCTTAATAAAAAAATAGCAATATAAGACTGATGTGTGTGGCACTGTGTTGTGTATTGCACTGGCTGACCATAGGTCAATTCATTTACAGCTGGAATATATCAAGAGCACCTCAGTATATCTGGTTCCATTGTTGATGGTCTGCATCTTGAAAAAAATATTTTCAGTACTTTATCTCATGGAGTCTCCTGAAGCAGGCGTCAGAGCAGTGGAGCATGCTCAGATACTCTACATACATTCATTCATTGCAAAATATATCAGGAGAATGAATTCAATCAAGAGGAAGCAGACATTTAAAGAAAGATTCAAACTTCACCTCTATGAGTCTCCACCTTTGCACATGCTCATTAGAGCATGAAATCATTTATATGTGCATTTGGGAGGGTAGGATAAACTTGATGGAATTTAAGGGGGTTGTGAGGATTTCCATGAAGAACTCGTCTTGACGTAATTTAATGGTTCTCCCCCAAAGGTCTAGATGCTGCCAGTGATCAGTGCCAAAACAGCAATCTTTGTAATAGTTTACGCTGATAAACTCAGTGAGAGATCACCTTGTTGGAAAAGCAATCTCTGAAATACATCCGACAGTTTTATCAAAAGTTCTTTAAAAACATTGTTTCATTCTTTCCATGATTTCTTAATAGAAATCTCAGACCTGTTCATATATTAAAATTAAACATTTAACTTACTTTTATTTTAAATCAGGATGATTCATATTAATTAAGAAGTCCTGCCAATGCTTTTGCTATCTTGAATCGCTCTGTGCGCTCCAACCAGACAATCCAGTATGCCAAGCCACCGAGAAAGCAAAAGTTATTCACATCTGCTCATATGGGTGACACGGTGGCTCAGTGATTGGCATTGCTGTCTCACAGTACTAGGAACCCGGGTTTGGTTCCATCCTTGGTCAACTGTCTATGTGAAGTTTGCACAACCTCCCTGTATCTGCGTGGGTTTCCTCTCACAGTCCAAAGATGTGCAGGTTAGGTGGATTGGCCATGCTAAATTGCCCATAGTGTCCAGGGATTTGTAGGCTAGGTGGATTAGTCATGGAAAATAAAGGGTTACAGGGATAGGGTGGGTCTGGGTGAGATGCTCTTTGGAGGGTCAGTGTGGACTCGATGGGCTGAATGGCCTGCTTCCATATTATAGTGATTCTATACCTTGCAGTATACTTCGCAGATATAATCATTTTCATGAGCTCATTAGCTTATCAGGAGTGTTTGGGCTGAACATGTCACATTATTTTTATGTAATATCAACAAAATGATATGTGTTTCTTCATCGGAATTGCTTTTTATTCCTCTTATTATTCCTCCCATATTTGACAGAAGCACACATTAATTTGTTTTCAGGCACTGCTTTTAGATGCTTCAGTTTAAAAGAGGCTTTGCCTACTGTAAGCAGACCTGTTGTCAGGCATGTTATTGCCAGGACATTTTGAGAGCATAAGTGCCCTATGTCATACCAGACAACTACTGGGGATATCAGGGACATAAGCAGGAACACATTCCCTGGAAGGATAACTGGGACAGGAAAACACACCATTAATAAGTACTTGAATGAACACTTGAAATGTTGTATCATTCAAGGCTGTTGACCAAGTGCTGGAAAGTGGGGTTAGTATAGATCTAGAGTAGTCTTTATCAATGCAGACGTGATGGGCTGAAAGGTCTCTTCTTTACTGTATATCTGCTGAACATGCACACTTTCTTTTGAAAAAGAACTAATAAGTTATTCGTTCAGGAAAGAAATGTCTTTTTTTTGCACAGTGACTTGCTGGTTCTCTTCAGCAATGTTACAGAGTGGCAGGAATTCTGAAGGGCTAGGGATTACAGATCATATTTGTTTGGCCATGCATTCTCCCTTATACATTGCTAACCCTTACATGGATAGAAGGGGATTCATTGTTTTAAATGGTCAGTTCATACGTTACTGTTGGCAAGTCACTGCTTGCTTTCCAGAAGCTGTCACATTGGGTTGGGCTTGCCCATTTTCACTGTGATGGTTTCAGGGAGTTTAATGATGGACATTCCCTCTGGGATCACACTGGCTTTTTTTAAACACTCTCTTCCACACTTCATCAGACTAGCAACCCAGTCCCCCTGGGTAGCCTTCTCGTGCACTCATGTAGCAGGAAAGGTGGAATTGCTGCTGCTACTGCTCCCGGTATCTACCAGTGTACAAGCTCCTGGCATCAATACTTAAAGTATAACTGTCTCAGATGCTGCAAGTCAGGAACCACCTCACCCACTGCTCTCTTAGGAAATGAAGATGTCTCAGAGAGGGAAACTGGCTCCCTGCCTTCTGGATAGGGACCTGGAGGTCCTATTGGACAGAGTGATCAAGGGGTAGACCGTCCTGTATCCACCAAACCACCAGGGGATGCCAAGGCAACAAGCAAAGTTAGGCTGGACACACATATACCTCAATCAGTGCAATCTCCACAGTCGCAGTAGTGGAGGAAAAAGATCAATGCTCTCTTGCACTACACAAGGGCACTTTCCACCATCTTACTCTGCAACCTCATACACAAATCCAACCAATGCTCAAGGAATACCACCCTCACTATTGCAGGCATCATCTCCCTTCAATGACTCTCACTGAGTGAGCACTAAGGATCAGTAAGATGCATGTAGGTGCATGAGATGGCTGTTTCTTTTCTCAAATTCATTCATTCATGGGATGTGGAAGTCACTGGCCAATCCAGCACTTTCTTGCCCATCCCTAATTGTCCAGAGGGCAGTTACCAGTCAACCACATTGCTGTGGGTCTGAAGTTACAGCATTTTATCAAATTCAGATTCCACCATCTGCTTTAATGTAGTGGGATTCAAGCCCAGGTCCCCAGAACATTATCTAGTTCTCTGGATTGTCAGTCTCGTAATAATACCACTAGGCCACTGCCTTCCCATTACATCATTGCCTACAAAACAACCTGGTAGTAGGATGCAAATCAAACATATCCCTGAGCTTCAAGGTGAAGTCCTGAAGAGCAATGGATTCTGAATGAATCTGAGATCAGCTGTGATAATGTGGTAAGGCTGGTACTTTACTGATGCCTATTGCAGTGGGCGAAGGATAGAGAAGGGTGCAGTCCATGGGGCATTCAAGTACATGTTCACAGAGAAACATTAAAACAGAGGCCTGGGACAGCAGCAGCAACTACCAGGTAACCACTCTGACTTTCAAGTCAGGAATTGTCACCATCTAGTTGTTTGAGAGAGGAGGGGAGAATTGTAAGCTGCATAGAAATGAGGCAAGGCTAGCTAATGATGAGATACAAATACATGGAAATAAGGTCATTGCTGGTCATTTGTGAGCAGAACTTGCTGTTGAAACCTTAAAGTGAAAATTGGAATTTTTGTTTTCGACGTTGATTTTTCAATCTCACCAAATGTTCCCACATTTCACGCAATTGCCCATACTTGAGAAAGGCAGAGAAAATTCACTAACTGCCTTCATTTTAAGGCAGCCCACTAGCCTATCAATGCTTCGTCTAAAAAACCAAATCTCTAGGTGGCTTTTGAGAATTAAAGTTGAACTCAAATCAATGGCACATTATATCTGAAAACATCACTAAACAGAGATCTCATAAGATGACAAGGTTGTAGGCTAAATCATCGAATCTATCACTGATGTATTAAAGAAGTACTCAAACTACTAGGTTTGATCTGGAAATACCCTGTAACACAGACTGGATATAGGGTCTTAAGTGATTCTAATAGAGGTTACATTCTCTGATCCAACAAGCTCTGAGGTCCAGTAAGTTCCAGTTCCACTCTTGGTCCACTGTAAAAGTGCCATTTTGATTCTAACGTCACAATGTACATTGCCAGTTTACCCTGAAATGTACTGTGAATACAGAAATTAAAAGCACAAATGAGGTACTTAGCCCTTCTATTCATAGTGGTGTTTATTTTTCCAATGTGAATTAACTCAGATTGTACTTGTTGGAACCTTCAATGAATTCATTTTATTGTTCGTGGTTGGGAGAGAGAGGCACATAACATGAAATGCTTCAATCTGCCACAGGAACAAGTGTCACTAGTGCCGTTTAAAAGTATCTCCCCATTATGTAACTCCTGCAGTCCATGCCTGATCTTGGGGTTGCTAGATTATAGAGGCACAATCTATCGTGCACTGCATACTGTAAAACATTATCCTTCAAAGAGGCATAGTCATGAATGCCCCAAAGAACGTGTGAGGATAGAGGTTCCAAGCATTATATTGAGGCTACCAAGTGCAGCAGGAGCAGCCGAGAGATACTATGGAAAACATTGCCTGTTGCAAGATTTCATACAGGGGACCTTTTAGTTTATAAATACAGTACAACCTCGATTATCCAAACATCAATTATCTGAATTTCAGATTATCGAAACAAGGTCTCAAGGTCCCGTAAAAATGGCATTAGGCAACTCAGCATTCAGTTATCATTTAAAAGGCATTATAGCGTACATTGCTGGATAACCGGCACTCAACTGATCTGATCATAAACAAGTGGCAATTTATCAGTTAAACGGCATAATGGCATCTATTGCTGGACAACCAAGGCATGTTCAATAACCAGCACTCAACTGATCTGATCGTAAACAAGTGGCAATTTATCAATTAAACGGCATAATGGCATCTATTGCTGGATAACCTAGGCATGTTCAATAACCAGCACTCATAAATTACTGCTTGTTTGCGCTCAGATCAGTTACCCCAACGATCTGTTATCTGAACAAAATACTCTTCACCCATCTCATATGGATAATCGAGGTTGTACTGTACAGGCTGCTGCACTGCTAACTTTTTTAAAAATTCATCCACAGGATGAGAATGTCACTGGCTAGGCCAGCATTTATTGCTCAGAGGGCAAGTAAGAGTCAACCATATTTCTGGGTTCTGGAATCACATGTAGACCAGGCCAGGTAAAGGATGGCAGTTTCCTAAAGGGCACTAGTATAGCTTTTACCCAGCTATCAACATTGGATTCACAGTCATCCTTAGACTCATAATTCCAGATGATTTTTTTTTAAATTGAATTCAAATTCCACCATCTGCTTTGGTAGGATTTCAACCCAGGTCCCCAGACAATAACAGTCCAACAATAATGCTACTAGGCCCTTGCCACCCTTTAGACCTTCCTTATGACCTCCACAAATACTCAATATTTTGTGTGCTTATGACCCACTTGGCAATGTGTTCTTGTACTCAAGATTTGATATTTACATACCTCCATCCTTATAAAAGATTAAAGGTCATTTAAAAAGTCTGTTTTATCACAAGATGTGTGGTACACAAATAACAAAACACAATTTATATCCATTCTTCCTTCCTTCTTCCCTGATACAGTCATTCAACGTTTTTTAAACTTTAAAATTATTCTATCATTTTCCACTTGGGACAATGCTTCTACAATCATATTATCTCTTCCAGCAATGTGAATAATATTTACATTAAATAGTTGAAACAATAAAAGCCACCTGAATAGTCTTATATATCAAGTATTAAAATTTTATGATGAATGCTAATTGTTTATGGTCAGTGTAGATTAATGTTCCTTTGTTAACATGTCAGAAATACACTTCACGGTCTTCCAAGAGTCAATAATGCTCCCAAAATCTCTTTCCTCTGATACTAGTTTCTTTGAAAACTTTGTATTCTATTCCCAACTCATCATTCTGTAACAAAACTGCACCTACCCATAAGTCACTAGAATCAATTGCTTTCCTAAAAGTTCTAGAAAAAGCAGGGGCAGCCAAGCCTGATTAATACATTAAGCTTGCCTTCAGTTTCTCAAAGTGTTGCTCAGCTTTCCACTGACCATTCCACTTTTTCTTGTTTTCTTAACAAATTTGTCAAAGGTACAGCTATTGTGCTGAAAATATGCATAAAGCTGTGCCATGACCCACACATTCCTAAAAAAACTCATAATTATGGGGATAGGGTAGTGAGGTTGGATCTGGGTGGGTTGCTCTTCGAAATGTCAGTGGAGACTCAATAAGCATAATGTCCTCTTTCCATACCATGGGGAGAATAGTATTCTATGACTTTAATTTCTCCTATCATTTGAGGAAGCAACCCTGCCCATGAACTCCATCTGCCTTTGTTAGGTTTAATCAACTGAGTGTCCAACATGTATTGAATCTGTTTCCAGCTGAGCTTCTTATTTGAGTTTAACAGATAAGGGTACTGTTCTAACAATGTTGACTCTGTCATGACCACATAATGCCTAGCTAACATTAGTAGATCCAGCTGTATCTCATACTTCCTATGTGGCCTTAGAAGATCCTCTCATTGTCTTTCCTTTAAGTGTGAGAATGCAATTGACAAGCATTTCTAGCATAAATTTCTCGTGCTATACCTGTCAACTTAACCTGCATTAGCAATGCCAGCTTTCCTCTGGCTAACTCATTTACCTCATTATTTTCTCAAACGATATAAATCATGTAACGACAGATGTTTCCTTTGGTAAGGCCTGCACAAAGTTAAACACTTCCTTCATGGACTTTAGTTTGTGATGGATTTTCTCCAGCAGAAGCGATGTCACCTTCTGACATCTCCTTTTTCGACTGCAGCACAATAACTGAATATGACCTAATTCTGATCTGTCACCACCCCCAGCACTTAATCTTTCTTCTTTTTCTGCCAAACTCAAATGCTGTGGTAATACTTCAATTATGTCTGCCTTCCAAGCTCAAGCCATCAATTTCACCCCAACTTGCTTGCCAATCCAAATAACCTGGCTTTTTGAAGTTCAGCTTTGACTGTCAGGGACAATTCTGCCATCTGCAGTACACCCTTTGCAATTTCCAGTCTCATTTCTCATCTGTAATGCAGAGCCTGGTGTTTTATTGATTTTAGTAACTTACTGAAGCCACACCTAATTCCTCATCATCTTTGTTTCAAAACAATCCTTTGGTTCAGCCACATTTGGAATACTGCATACATGGTCGCCACATTACTGAAAGGATGTGGATGCTTAGGAGACAGTGCAGAGGAGGTTCACCAGGATGTTGCCTGGTATGGAGGGCATTGGCGATGAAGAGAGGTTGAGTAGATTAGGATTATTTTCCTTAAATAAATGGAGGCTGAGGATATGATTGGGGTCTACAAAATCATGAGAGGTATGAATGAGGTAGATAGCAAAAAGCTTTTTCCCGGAGTGGAGTCAGAGGGAAAAAGTTTAAGGGAGTTATGCATGGAAAGTTCTTTACCCAGAGTGGCTGGAACGTGTTGCCAGCAGTCGTGGTACAGGCGAGCACCATCGTGTCATTTAAGATGTATCTATGAATAGGTCCATGAATGGGCAGGAAGCAGAGGGATACAGACCCTTAGAAAATAGGCGACAGGTTTAGATAGAGGACCTGGATCAGTGCAGGCTTGGAGGGATGAAGGGCCTGTTCCTGTGCTGTGATTTTCTTTGTTCTTTGTAATCCTGACCAAGACTTCCCAAATTCTTCTTACAACCTACTTGGAAAAGTGTGCTGATACACAAGTCTCAATAATCCCGGAGTATTCACTGAAGTTAAAGATTTAATCAAAATACACAAACTCTTAAATTTATCAGTCTGATGCATTCAGGGTAACAGAAAACACTGACCAGGTTTTTGTACTTAAAAACTTATTACTTACTACAAATAAATAAATTCTAACTGCAGGTAACCAACTATGAATTATCAGCATATAACTCCATATGTTGAAACTATAATCTCTTTTAAAACCTCTAAATAGACACATGGACAGACACAGACAAACTAAAGTAGTATTATAAGTGGAGGGGAAAGAAAACTGTGGACACACAGTTCAATAACACCAACCGACAGGATTCAGTGAGTGTTCCATTCTTCGATCTTCTTTCTCCAGGTTTTTAAATTTATTTGCAGGAAGCATACGGCAATTGGTATAATAAGTGAAAAGTGTTTTAGTTACTGGTTAACAGCTGCAGCTTAGAGCACCTGGTGGGGAAGAAAGAAACTGGCATTCTTCAGACTTAAGGTACCTTTACTGCAGAGAGGTAGAGCCACAACTTGCTCTTCCAGCAGCTCGGAGGCATCTCTCTTTGAAGCATTCACATTCAAAAGCTGTTCAGCTGCCCAGGAACAAATCAGAGAGTTGTCAGGCTGATCACCTTTGGTATCCACAACTGACAGCAATTGCACACACCAATCAGCAACCTGTTGCCAGCTTAATCTCACTCGGAAACTGAATCCCAAACCTGTGCCATTTTATCTTTCTTCCTTTGCTGCTTGAATGAATCAGTAATGTAAATACAACTCACACGGAGTTCCAGTACTGTGTTTTCAAATGAGAAGCAATTACTTTCATAATGCTTTTCCTATTTCAGTCCACAATCAAAAATAAAGAAACATTTAAAAAAAAACATGATTTGGAGATGCCGGTGTTGGACTGGGGTGTACAAAGTTAAAAATCAGACAACACCAGGTTATAGTCCAACAGGTTTAATTGGAAGCACCAGCTTTCAGAATGCTGCTCCTTTATTAGATCATTGGGGAGAATAAGATTGTAAGACACAGAATTTATAGCAAAGTTTACAGAGTGATGTAACTGAAATTATACATTGAAAAAAACCCGGCTTATTTGTTAAATCTCTCACTTTTTAGAATGGGCATGTTGGTTTCGGTTCTTTCATATGTAAATTGCAAAATCTTTTTTTAAAAGTTACATTCTCAAGTGCACTTTAACAATTAGTGTCATGCCGGCCCAGATAAGATATTGAAGGTGTTAATTCCCCGTAGGGTTGACTGTGCCACAATGGTCAGTCTGATTCTCATCTAAAAAATGGATTTACAGAATCTTATGTGGATTCATGTCGTTTTTGAGCAAAGTAAAATGTAATTCTGCAAGTACACATTCACCCCATAAACTTATATATGTATGTTTGCATGTGGATGTTGTGTTTTGGGGTGTGTGGGGGGGTGTTATGAATGTCTGTGAGAGGTGTATGTATGTGTGTGAGTGTGAGTGTAAAGGAGTTTAAGTCTGTGAGGGTGTGTGTCGGAGTGTATGTGTAAGTGTATGAGAGAGGGTGTGTGTGTGTGTGTGTGTGTGTGTAGTGCAATGGGATCACCTTTAGTGTGACATGAACCCAGGGTCCCGGTTGAGGCCATCCCCATGGGTACCGAACTTGGCTATCAGCCTCTGCTTGGCCACTTTTTGTTGTTGCCTGTCCTGAAGTCTGCCTTGGAGGACGGTCACGAACAGGTCCGAGGTCGAATGTCCCGCACCGCTGAAGTGTTCTCCGACTGGGGGGGAGCACTCCTATCAATACCTTATCTGGGCTGACATGGCACCGATTGTTAAAGTGCACTTGAGAATGTAACTTTTAAAAAAGGTTTTGCGATTTACATATGAAAGAACCGAAACCAACGTGGTCATTCTAAACGATGAGTGACTTAACAAACAATCCAGGTCTTTTTCAATGTATAATTTCAGTTACATCACACTGTAAACTTTTGCTATCAATTCTGTGTCTTACAATCTTATTCTCCACAACCACCTGATGAAGGAGCAGTGCTCTAAAAGCTAGTGCTTCCAAATAAACCTGTTGGACAATAACCTGGTGTTAAAACAAAGTCTTCACTGCATGAAGAGCCCCATCAATTTGGGTTTTTTTCTCATTGACAGGGCAGATGAATAAATTTTGGAATGATAAGGTTTGACATTATGTTAAATATGACTTTTTAAAGAAGTTTCAAGTATGAAAATAACACAAACAACTTGCTGGGCGAAAAAAAAATTCAAAACAATAAATATATAATTTTAAAAAACAAGAACAGGGTGGTAAATGATTAGACTGGAGAACCTTACTCACTGCAATGTGCTGTGCAGATAAATTCCACCCATATTTTGGCCAGACCCTTGGTCTACTGAACATAGAACAGTACAGCACAGAAATAGGCCCCCTATATCTATGCCGACCATAATGCCATTCTGAACTAATCTTATGCACATTTTCATTATCCCTCTATTCCCAGGTTCTACTGCTTGGAGTGGACTTCTAGTCTATTATAGAATCCCTACAGTATAGAAACAGGCCCTTTGGCCCAACAAGTCCACACTGACCCTCCAAAGAGTAACCCATCCAGACCCATTACCCAACTACTCTACATCTACCCCAGACTAATGCACCTAACCTGCACATCCCTGAACACAATGAGCAATTTAGCATGGCCAATTCACCTGATCTGCACATCTTTGGATTGTGGGAGGAAACTGGAGCACCCAGAGGAAAGCCACGCAGACACAAGGAGAATGTGCAAATTCCAAACAGATAGTCACCCGAGGTGGGAATCGAATGCGGGTCCTTGGTGCTGTGAGACAGCAATGCTAACCACTGAGCCACCATGCCGCCCATGAGGCAATGTGAAGGAACTGGGAGAATAATAGAGGAGGACGAGGACATTGAGGAGAAGCAAGTCCTCCTTGCGCATGACAGAGCTGAGCTGCATCGGTCACTCCAAGTCAGACAGGACCTTATTGACACCAAGTTGTTGAAGATGAGAGCTGTACATCATTATGGATTTGGTTATGATGCCAGCATTTAGGTTTCATTATGGGAATGAACTGCTGATTTTGTTTTTCTCCTGTTCTGCTGCCTATAAATAATGGTTCATGTTCATAATTAAAGAGTCATAGAGACATTGAGATGTACAGCACAGAAACAGACCCTTCAGTCCAACTCGTCCATGTTGACCAGACATCCCAACCCAATCTATTCCCACCTGCCAGCACCCGGCCCTTATTCCTCCAAATCATTTCTATTCATATACTCATCCAGATGCCTTTTAAATGTGGCAATTGTAATAGCATCTACCACTTCCTCTGTCAGCACATTCCATACACGCACCACCCTCTGTGTTAAAAAGTTGCACCTCGGGTCTCTTTTATATCTTTCCCTTCTCACCCTAAAACTATGCCCTCTAGTTCTGGACTCCCCCAGCCCAGGGAAAAGACCTTGTCTATTTATCCTATCCATGCCCCTCATAGAGTCATAGAGATGTACAGCATGGAAACAGACACTTCGGTCCAACCCGTCCGTGCCAACCAGATATCAACCCAATCTAGTCCCATCAGCCAGCACCCGGCCCATATTCCTCCAAACCCTTCCTATTCATATACCTATCCAAATGCCTCTTAAATGTTGCAATTGTACCAGACTCCCCCTTTCCTCTGGCAGCTCATTCCATACATGTGCCACCCTCTGTGTGAAAAAGTTGTCCCTTAGGTCTCTTTCATATCTTTCCCCTCTCACCCTAAACCTATGCCCTCTAGTTCTGGACTCCCCGACCCCAGTGAAAAGCCTTTGCCAATTTATCCTATCCATGCCCCTCATAATTTTGTAAACCTCTATAAGGTCACCCCACAGCCTCCAACGCTCCAGGGAAAACAGCCTTAGGCTATTCAACCTCTCCCTATAGCTCAAATCCTCCAACACTGACAACATCTTTATAAATCTTTTCTGAATCCTTCCATGTTTCAGAACATCTTTCCGATAAGAAGGAGACCAGAATTGCACACAATATTCCAAAAGTGGCCTAACCAATGCCCTGTACAGCCACAATATGACCTCCCAACTCCTATACTCAATACTCTGACCAATATAGAAAAGCATACCAAATGCCTTCTTCACTATCCTATCTACCTGTGACTCCACTTTCAAGAAGCTATGAACCTGCACTTCAAGCTCTCTTTGTTCAGCAACACTCCCTAGGACCATAACATTAAGTATATAAGTCCTGCTAAGATTTGCTTTCCCAAAATACAGCACCTCGCACTTATCTCAATTAAATTCCATCCGCCACTCCTCAACCCATTGGCTCATCTGATCAAGATCCCATTGTAATCTAAGGTAACATTCTTCACTGTCCACTACACCTCCAATTTTAGTGTTATCTGCAAACTTACTAACTATACCTCTTAAGCTCACATCAACGTCATTAATATAAATGATGAAAAGTAGTGGACCCAGCACCGGTCTTTGTGGCACTCCAATGGTCTATTGCTCTGCCCTCATCAATCCTCTTTGTTACTTTTTAAAAAAAACTCAATCAAGTTGGTGAGAAATGTTTTCCCATGCATAAAGCCATGTTGACTGTCCCTAATCAGTTTCCAAATAATGTACATCCTGTCCCTCAGGATTCCCTCCAACAGCTTGCCTACCACCGACATCAGGCTCCCTGCTCTATAGTTCCCTGGCTTGTCCTTACCACCTTGCTTAAATAGTGGCACCATGTTAGCCAACCTCCAATCTTCCGTCACCTCACCCGTGACTATCGATGATACAAATATCTCAGCAAAAGGCTCAGCAATCATTTCCCTAGCTTCCATCAGAGTTCTAGGTATACATCTGATCACGTCCTGAGGATTTATCTACTTTTAATTGTCCAATTGTTTGCTTGTACGATAAGTTCCCCTGCAGTGACAAGCTGCAGGTCTTCTATGGAAACTGGCAACAGAAGAAAAGTGACCTAGAGAGAGGACTTAAAGAGGATGTAGCTTCAGGTAAACTGTGCTGCCTGCTGGGTAAACAGCAACTAGAGTGAGAGAATGGGGCTGTATAGGCAAGGGAGTGTCAACCGTGCTGTCCATTTGATGTGGGCAGCGTGGCTTTGTGGCTGCTATGCCTTTACATTGCCAGTGAGGAGCAACCTTTTAAAGATGGCAGGAGCACTGGGATGCTAGTCTTTCAAGGAATGTATAGTGAGCGGCAACTTGTTCCAGATATGATGGGTGGTAGAATAGGGCTAGACTTAGTTGAGAGGGGCACTATCGGGGTGGATTAGGGAGCTAATGTGGGAAATTTGGTAAAATGAAGCAAGAAAACTCATTATATCTAGTGGAGAAAAACCCTCCATGAAACTTGGCACAACTGACATTTAGCCTGAAAATATAAGATTCATTTGATGGGACAGTCAAGAAGGCATAACAATGCCTCTTCTTCCTCAGGAGGCTAATGAAATACAGCATCTCCATAAGGACTCTCACCAACTTTTATAGAAGCACCATCAAAAGCATTCTATCTGGATGCATCACGGCTTAGTACAGCCCAGATCATCAGGCAAGTCAACCTTCCATCCGTTGACTCCATCTACACTTCTCGATGCTTCGGAAAGGCAGCCAACATCATCAAAGACCTTTTGCACCCTGGAGTAGCCTCTTCCAATCTCTTCTGTCAAGCAGAAGATACAAAATCTTAAACACATGCACCAACAGATTCAAGAACAGCTTCATCTCTGCTGTTATCAGACTTCTGAATGGACCTCTCAAAATTCAAATCTAATGTTGATCTTGCTTTTCATGCACTTTCTTTGCAGCTCTAATTTTGTATTCCTCACTGTGTTCAATCACCCAATGATCTTTGTATGTTTTGATCTGCCTGTACTGCACACAAGACATAACGTTTCACTGCACTTAGGTCAAATGAAGTCAAGATTTAGCCTGAAGAAAAGAAACAAAGTTGCATCATGTAAAAATCTCAACAAGCAAGTTCAATTCTCGTGCAAATTTTGGTGATAGTGTTGGAATTTTACCTTTTGAATTTTGATTCCAGAATTTAAAAAAAGGTAAGCTTAAGTCACAGCTTTTGAACTCATTTCCAGCAGCTTTTTCAAGAAATTTGTTATTTTTTGAAATTGTTTTATAGATGCTCACAAGATATCTAACCTCCTTCTATTGGTTAACAGGACAATAAATATTCTTTGCTGCCACCAGAATTGGTAGCAAACAGTGAAACTATTTCTTCATACATAAAAAGTATTAAGTTTTAAAATGTTGCCTTTTTTCAATCAGAAGTGCTGATACATGCTGATACAAGCTCTAAAAAGTGCCAGTCCTTATGGCATCTTGTCCGAAGCTATGGCACTATTGTTCTCCAATGTGAAGCTTCAAGCAAAGGAAAATTTACAAAACTTCCTACACAAAGAACAGCAACCTCAATAAAACACCAGACAAATGCTGAGGGGAAACTACTTCCAGAAAAGATTGGAGGAAGGATAATTAGTTAAAAAGGAAGTTAAGGAAGAGAACTTGATTGAGTTTATAATAGAATAGCAATCTTGTAAACATCGTGTTTTCTGCCCTAATATTGAGTATCAATAAGCTGCTTAATCATTAAACACATCAGAGCTTTACCTGTATATTGCCCTTAATTGGTGGTCCAACTTGTTCATTTTTTTTCCAACTGAGTTCAATGAAAAGTGATCAGGAGCTCACTGATCAGAGTTTGGAAAAGAGTCACAAAGTCATAGAGATATACAGCACAGAAACACACCCTTCGGTCCAACTCATCCAAGCTGCCCAAATATCCTAACCTAATCTAGTCCCATTTGCTAGCACTTGGCCCACATCCCGATTTATGTACCCATCCAGATGCTTTTTAAATGCTGTAATTGTACCAGCCTCAACCACTTCCTCCGGCAGCTCATTCCATACAGGCACCACTCTCTGTATGAAAAAGTTGCCCCTTAGGTCCTTTTTTTTGAAGTAGGTTGTGGATTGAGGTCAATTCTAATAGTCTACTAAACTGCTAGTGCTTCGCAGTGCTGCCAGTAAGGCTTTAGGGTTCAATCTCCATCTTTGTGAACTCTAATTGGGAGTGTTTTAGTACAGAAGCTACTTAACCAGGTTGGTGATCTGAAGGCCTGAACAAATTATCAGTGATGTGAGTTCAAATTCCACCTCGGAAGTTGGAAAATTTTAAAAATTTGATTCATTAAATAAATCTGGAATTAAAACTAGTATTAGCAACTATAAAACTATTGGGTCATTCACAAGTGTCCTTCAGGAAAGAAAATAATTTGTGCTTACCCAGTCTGGTCTAGGTTGACCTGCAACAATGTGTTTGATGTTTCATCCTCTCTGAAGTGCCCTAACAAACCAGTTACGTGTAAATAGGTTGTCCACCCTGCCCTTCTCAAGAACAAATAGGAAGGGGCAATAAATACCAGCCTGCCAGCAATGAAATATCTCCTGAATTAAAAAAAGTACCATACAAGACAATGTCTCTCACATTTACCAGGTTAACCATCGAGGCATCCAAGTAATGAAGTCTGGTGAATTTATGTATGTATGTTTATTTACCCTTCTCCCTTGTCCTACACTTATAATAATTTAATAACCTCAGTGGATTGTTGTAGTCAAGTCATCCCCTTCATTCCATGCTCAGAGTTACAAGCTATGTCCAACAGTGGAACTAGCAATTCCGTGCTGGCAATGGTAGAAGAGCTAGAACTTCAATGGATGATTCTTCATGTAGAAGACTTGTGTTTCTTTTAAGTGCACATGAGAAAGGCAAAGGGAAACTACCTTAAATATCCTATTTCCTAGTTGCATTGCTCGTAGAAATTGAAGATGGGATAATCCTATAAGCAACTGATGAAAGCGCAAGACAATGAGGCATGAGGAGAATGAACACATCTGCCTTTTGGAAGTTAATCCTACCTCCTCCTGTCTTGAAGGCATTCATTCATTCCTAGCATCTGCTTCCTTGTTGTTCTTTACATTTAAGTGTTGATCGTGTCTCAGCAGAACATTCTACTGCAACAAGTGTCAGTGCTGAGTGTAAGCCTATCACTATGTTGAGTCCATGCTTAGGTATTTCCAACAGAAATGACACCAAATTAGACAGGAGTGAAAATCTGCAGGATGCTAAGGTCAATTCTAATATGTTTGCAATTATCTCAACTGAGATTGATCAAGGCTTGTGACAATTACCAGTCTTCCATGAGGTCCACCAAGTATGTACTTATACTCTCTATATTGTGAGTTTGGAATTAGCTGACTAAACTGGTCATGCCCACATTATCCAAATCTCAGCATTTCAATGAGCTAACTGTTGTCGCCTCCTTTCAGGGTGTGCTTCAATGGTAAGCATAGTTGAGACAAATTTTATTGTGAGTAAAATCTGAAAATAAGGGGCTAAAAAATCTTGAAGCAGTTTATTTATTTTATTAATGCTGCAAATAAAATTTTAAAAATTGAATTTTGAAACACACTGTATTAATATTCAGTACAAATGATGACTGAAATCATTTTGGCAGAACATGAAGGAAAGGGGATTGCCGTTAAGAGTTTTGCTATCAACACAAAGTATTTTCCTTTGTAAAAACGTGAAAGGGAAGCTGATACCAGAGGATAAAACTGTCAATATATTTGCTTTGTAGCTGTTGTTTAAGATTGTGCTCACAGCTATCTTCAGGCAGCTCCTGCAAGACAACAGAAGCTTAAAATATCTGTTTTTCAGCATTTGGATTTTGTGAGCAGGATAAAGAACAGAACCACAGAAGTGATGTCATCTTCACAAGCAAAAGGTAATGCAAAGGCTTCCAATTTATTTCTTGATTTTTAAGCGTACTTTTTATGTCCTACCTTTAACTCTGCACCCTGGTTATGTATTATGCGGAATTCTGGAAATTCTTCTTAGATTTAACAGGAATGTACTAAACATGTATGTATATAAACATGGACCATGTGTACATCATATCAAATGTACTTATCAAATCATATCAGTAATGTACTTGCATCCTAATATGACAATGTGGCACTTCGTAAAATTATGCACAATATTAAGTACTACGGCTTGTCTGCAAGAGTGAGGGTGGTTAGATTCCCTACAGTGTGGAAACAGGCCCTTTGGCCTAACAAATCCACACCAACCCTCCAAAGAATAACCCACCCAGACTCATTTCCCCCTGGCTAGGGCACCTAGCACAATTTAGCATGGCCAATCCACCTAACCTGTAGGTCTTTGTGAGGAAACCCACACAGTCCCAGGGAGAAGTGCAAACTTCACACAGACAGTCACCCAAGGCTGGAATTGAACCCAGGTCCCTGGCACTGTGAGACAGCAGTGCTAACCACTGAGCCATCACGGCACTCTGTTGATCTGTTCTTGCAATTGATGTGTAGAGTGTGACCCGTATTCAAAAACCAGAGACTAAGAATGCTTGTTAAATGTCAAAAAATGCCCAGAGTTTGGCTGGACCTAAATAAATGGCTCTGCCACTCGGAATAGTGTAGACAAGAATAATTAACTCTTTCTGCGCTGAATTCCCATAACACTCCCAGGGGTTAATTTCTTTACATTACCAAAGGAAACTTTTATTTTTCTAACAGATTCGTTTACAGATATGTGGAATGTTTAGCATTTTTATTAAATTAAAATGTTTGACATTGCCTTGTTTGTTAAGTTGTAGCAAAAGTGCTAGCCCAAGCCTCAAGAGGTTAACATTTCCTGTACCTTTTAGTAAGTGATTCATTCTCTAGTAATCAGTATCTTTGTCCCTTTGAAGATTTAGGTTGTTTAACCATTTAAAAGAAAGCAACCCTGCTAACAAATTACATGTGATACGGCATGTGTGGTCTGTGTACCAATGGTTTATTTGTGGTTGTTTGTTTTCCACCTGGAAATGATTTTTGTGACATCACATGACCTCAGGTCATTTGGGGTTACAAGCAGCACCACCACTTTAAGCTTATTAATTTTCAGTACTTTTGTTTCTCAACCACATTAACCTGTGATACAAACCAGATATATTGCTCATGAGCTGTGGTTTTCTCCAAAAAAAAATAAACTAACTTGTGACATGCAGAGCTAAGTAACCTACAAATCTTTCACACTGTGGCCTGTGTTCTTTCTGACATCATTCAGTGCTTTGTCTCTCAGTAAACCACAGTTCCTCTATGCTCTGTACTAGGCTTCACTGAAGCATAGCATTAGCACTATGGATTACAAAAATAGCAAAGCTCTGTGTGTGTTTTGAGCAAATTTACTCATTGGGGGACTTTCATCGTCCACTCAAAGTGCATCTTCAGTTTGCATTTATGACTGAATGTGAATATTATCAGAGTCACTTGAACATTTCCTCCGGTAAAAAGCAAAACTTAATTTTGTTGTATTTCTGTTTTAAATGTGACTAGAGCCTTTTAGAAGTACAGTTTTCAAAATGGCTGCAAAGTAAAGTTTAGCCAGTCATTATACAAGGCAATTTTAAACACAGGTAATAAATATATGTGCTCTCTTTAGTATCATTTTATATCCCAGGTCCCAATTGCCACTAAACAAACTCCTCTCCCTCTGGTGGACAAGATTGCAGGTTTCATTGTAGATGCAACCAATCCTACCCTGTACCGAGCAGCCAGATTGTTCAGTTATGTGCAGTAAAATACTGAATCTACTTTTTCTCCTTCCTTCTGAGGTATAGCACTCAACTCCTGCTTGGAGATTCTGTCACATGTGGTAGTCAAAACATCAAAACCATTCAAGTTCAACCATCTAACAAATCTGTTTTAAAGTATGGACAAGTCCAATTCTTGCCCAACATTAGGATCATTGGACTACCTTTTCTGTTGCTAAAGGATCATTGATTCTGTAATTTAAAAGCCAGAGAACAAGCTATTCAATCATCATTTTAAGATTTGCACTGATGGGATCTGTTTCTAAGCTTACATACCTATTTACAGCTATTTGCAATGAACATTAAACCCTCCAACCATATTTGAGTCTTAATTTGCATCAAATTATACAGCACATTAAAATAATGGCAACATCTCCATGGGGAACAAAAATACAATAAACCACTTTTTATCTGTAGGTCTTCTATAAGTATCCCTACAAAATACACCAACTGCATCAAATGAGAACATTATGTCTGCAATATCACTTTTGAGCAATGCTTTTGCATGGCCCACTTAAAAGTAAACCGAAAAAAAGCTTAAAAAATTATTACCTTTTGACTGATGCTGTGAAAGCCATTGAAGCTGTAATTTGTGGTAGTAAAAGTATGGCAGGAGGGCCCCATGTGTCCTTGAGAAGGGAGTAATAAATAAATCTGGAGTTTGTCACAAGTGCAAAGTATTCACATTATTTACTTTTTGTCTTATATTCAAGGGATCTTTCTATACGCTGTTTATCCTTGAATTTACAAACTAAATCAATTATCTTTTAGTCATAGTGCTTCACACAATAAATGGAGGTCAGAGCTTTGATGGTTGTGAAGGTCTGAACCTTAACATTTGTAATATACAACAGCTAGACACATATGGCTACATTTGTGGTACACAGTCTGAAGGTCAGAGATAGCAATCATTAAAAGTCCAACCTCTGTTAAAGTTTCTAGATCAGTACTTGCACCTCCACCTTTCATTGATAACTCTCTTATTGATTGACACTGTTTTGTTTGACATACAATGGATACTGAACTTATATTATTTCACTGTTAACTCTTTCACTGCTTCTAAGGTATGTTATCAAACTTCATCTACCTCAATAGAAAAGCAGCACCTACAGATGGCTGAAAGCTGTGATGCAGCATAAACGCACATCATAAAGATCAAATGTTAGTTAGAAAGAGTATGGGAGATCCACAACTTGTGGATACCAACTGTTTTTTTCAAAATCCTTACATACAGTGTGGAAACAAGCCATTTGGCCCAACAAGTCCACACCAACCCTCCGAAGAGTTAACCACCCAGACCCACTCCCCTACATAATGCACCTAATTTACACATCCCTGAACATTATGGGCAATTTAGCATGGCCAATTCACCTAACCTGCATATCTTTGGACAGTGGGAGCAAACCCATACAGACACAGGAAGAATGCGCAAACTCCACTCAGTCACCTGGAATCAAACCCAAGTCCCTGGTGCCATGAAGCAGCAGTGCTAACCACTGAGCCACCGTGCAAACACAATTTCATATTCAGTATCAAGACAATCTAAGGGCCAAGCGCTCAAGACAAGCAAGGACAGAGGTCTATCAGCAGTAGGGAACCAAGTAGTGCTCACTGGAGAGAATATTTGAAGACTTCCTCATCCAGGATCTGTCTTTGTCTTGGATGCACTCAACTCCATTCCTTAATACCCCATCTGGATCAGCCTTGGAATCATTCCAGTTCAAAACAAAGTTCAAAAGGCTATTTGAAGGCTGAAAAGCAAGTTTCTTGGGCAGATGGAATCCATACTGAAATTCTGAAATACGGCGGAGATACACTCAAAACAAAGCTGCACAACCTCATATCCCTCATGGTGAAAGGAGTGGTGCTGAGAAAATGAACATATACTCAAAACAATCATAACAAAACGACAGGTAGTTCTGAGCTAACATAGGGATTAAAACTCCTCTGATTAGCAATGCTATTGACTAGTGATGATATCTGTTCAAAGTATGAACCTGACCAGATTTTACTCACTGGCGTTGCATCAATAATGTTTCTAATCAGATCTGATAATTAGATCAGACCTACTCATGCAGCAGTTAAGACCTTGTCCATGACTTTATTGCTTTGAATCATGACTATTCCAATGAACTGCTGGCCAACCTCACCCATTCTATCCTCCCTAAACTTGAGGTCACTCAAAACTTTGCTGCCCCCAGTCTTAACTCACTCCAGGTGCTTTGACCCATCAGCTATGCACTTTGGTATCCCAAGCAACACACAAAATTTAAAATTCTCATTCTTGACTTCGAATCCCTCTTCAGACCTTACCTTCTTATCACTGTAAAATCCAACCCCCCAACCTTCTGAGATATCTGCATTCATCTATGTTTTTACCTTCCCTTCTGCCTTTCAAACACTTCTTAAAACCTACCTCTTTGGCCAAACTTTTGTTTGTCTGTCCTTATTTTATATGACTTAGAGTTAGTAAAATACCTTGGAATATTTTAATACATTAAAGATGCCCTATAAGTTGATGCATACAAATAATCATTGTTACTGTAAATCAAAAAGTTGCCTTATCGTTTGAGGTTTGCCTAAATTTGTTGGTTTAAAATTTTTGAAGAGTAATAAATGTGATGACAATTAAATAATAAAAGATATATGGAGAAACTAATGAGCATTAAGAACCCGTTTTTATAGCAAAAGAAATCTGTCATGTTCTCGTTGCCATGAAGAGTATTATGGAATGTTTCTGAAAGGGCACCGTCATAACCAGGCTGCTTTTACAATTAACAAAGGTATTTAGTGACAAGTAGACTGCAGCTTTTTCTGTGGATTTGAATGCACTCACTGTGGGTGGCTCAAATTAACATAGGGCTTCAGCAGCGGGCTATCAAGCATCACTACTACCAGCCCAAATCAGAGGCGTTAAAATTCCTTCTTTGTATACCACCACATTCCAAACAATCAGCTATGCAAGGGGAATGCCATATTTTCCATCAATATTTATTTAAAGTTCAATACTCAGTCATAACCAAGAAGTGGATAGAACTACTATAACAGCCTGTTACTTGCAGCCTTTATCTCTTTGCTCTCTGCCTGACACCAAACATCTCCCCTGTACATAAACACATCTCCAAAGCAAGTGGCTATCAGCTGCTGTTCTCACAGAGACCAAGGCTACAGCATTCCTGATGTCAATGAGGTCCATCACATAGTTTACTCCTTCATAAGGTATTCTTAAAGCACTAGACTGAATATGAATTCCCCTTGCACTTGAACAACAGTCCTTTATGAATTAGATGAATCCCATTGCTATAACAAATTCATTAAGAAATCTCTTAAATATTACATTAAACTTGTACCAATATTAGGGTTGCTGAACCTTTTACAAGAATACTTACATGGGCAAAGATGCTCGTCCATTCCAGTGAACTCACTATTTACAGTTAAAAATATATAAAGTGCACATTAGAAACAAAATTTAGAAGGAAATTTTTGCTGATGCTGCATAATGGCAAATAAATATGTAATGATACAATAGCTGTCAGTGACTGAATTTCTGGAAATGATATCTACTTAGTAATCAGAAGTCTGTTAATTTGAATTATTTAATATATTCAGCCTGTGGCTATGTAAAATATGTTGCATCATTTGAATTATTATAATTGGAATTTTTAGTGCAAGTGACTGAATTAATAAGGACAAACTATATTTAAAATCTGAATTGTGTGCCAAAAATACTCAGCATGTTTTTTATGTTCAGCACAGATGAAAATTGCCAAAGACTCCCATCTGAGTAAGTTAATGTTACTTCTCCTCTTCATAAGCTCTGTTACAGCCAATTCTTGAAATCACGTAGAGTGTATCAAATAGATTGAAGACTGGCCTCTCTAATGGTGGGAAGGAGATGAAGCATCCATTTAACATATGGCTGACAGTGGTCGCAAATGTTTTAGCCTTGACTTTTGCACTAACATACTAGACGGCATCATCATAGAAGATGCAAATACCTGTGGAGCCACCTCCCCCTGCAGATTGTTTAATTGACCAGAACCACACTAACTGATCGAAGGAGTTTGATCTGATTCATTGAGTGTTTTACCTTTAGTTCTGTCTACCACATGTTGCTTTCTTGTTTTACAAGTCTGTAGTCCTGTAACACAACTTTATCAGGTTGCTACTTCATTTTTAGATATGCTTAGCGCTGCCTGTAGCATGCTCTCCCACACTTCCTGTTGAATCAAGGTTGACCTCTCTTTTAATGGTAGTGGTGGTTTGAGGAATATGATAGGCCATGAGATTACAGATTTTGGTAGAATGCAATTCTTCTGGTAATGATGGCCCACAGTTTTGAGCTGCAAAATCTGGACTGAATCTTTCTCATTTATCATAGACATTGTACCAAACAACATGATGAAGGATATCCTCAATATAAAGATGGAACTTTGTCCCTATAAGGACAGTCCAGGCTGGAAACAATAAAGGCTATATGGACCCTGACAGCATTCTGCTGAAAGAATTATGCCTAGAACTAGCCACATCTCTACCAAGCCTTTCAAATATAGCTACAACACTGGCATTTACCCAGCAATGTAGAAGATTGCCCAAGTATGCCCTGTCCACAAAAGATAAGCAAAATCTTAACCAGACAAGTCAGTTGTCAGAAAAAGAAAGTGTATTATCAAACAGCATTTGCTCAGCAACAAAATGATCATCAACTTTCACTTTGGTTTTATGCCAGAACCTTTCAGCTCCAGACATATTTGCAACATTTGTTCAAACATGGAAGAAAGAGCTAAAGTCAAGAGGCACTATGAAAGCGATTGTCCTTGTCAGTATCTGATTAAGTACGACATCAAATGACTCTAGTAAAATTAAATTCAATGGGAATTCGGGGAAATCCGTTCACTGGAGGGAGTCATGCCTAACACAAGTGAAGATGGTTATGGTTGTAGAAGATCAATCACCTTAGACCCCGAGATATCACAGCAGGAGTTTGATAGGGCAGTGTCCTAGGCCCAACTTTCAGCTGCTCCATTAGTGATCTTCATTGATGTTTGCACAATGTTTGCATGATTTACTGCTCCCCAGGTACTGAAGAAATCTATGCCTGCATGCAGATAGACTCAGACAACATTGATGAAGGGCTTATGCCCAAAACATAAATTTTCATGCTCCTTGAATACTGCCTGATCTGCTTTTCCAGCGCCACACTTTTCGACTCTGATCTCCAGCATCTGCAGTCCTCACTTGCTCCTTGGACAAATGATTCTTCTAGGTAAAAACAATGACTGCAGATGCTGGAAACCAGATTCTGGATTAGTGGTGCTGGAAGAGCACAGCAGTTCAGGCAGCATCCAAAGTGCAGCGAAATTGACATTTCGGGCAAAAGCCCTTCATCAGGAAATGATTCTTCTGCTTGGTACGATAAATGACAAGTAATAGTCATGTATTGTAGTGACAGGCAATGACCATCTTACACAAGAGAGAATCTAATTATCTCCCCTAGCCCTCCAATAGCATTACCAACACTGAATCCTCTACCATCAATTTCCTGAGGATTATCATAATCATAAACATCACTAGTCCACCTGTATGGTTAGGGAAACAGATCAGAGACTGGGAATTCTGCAATGAGTAACTTACAGCCTGATTTCCCAAAAGTATGTTCTCCATCTATAAAGTACATGTCGAGATGAAATATTCTTCACTTATCTGGATGAATCCAGCTCCAGCAACACTCAAGAGTTTGAAACTATTCCTAGACTGCTTGATCGGAACCCCTCGTATTCGCTGAAACACTCATTCCCTCCACCACTAGCATAGAGTGGCAGTAGTATGTAGTATCTACAAGTACTACTAGATAAATCTCCTTTAGCAGCACCTTCCAAACCCACAACTTTCACCATCTAAAAGGATAAAGGCAGCAGATTTATGCTATCACCCCTAACTGCAAGTTTCCTTCAGAGCCACATGTTTTCCTAATTTGGAACTATTTTGCGTATCCTTCATTGTCACTGGGTCAATAATTCAGAATTTCCTTCCTAATAGCACTGTATATATGCCTACACCACAGGACTGCAGCAGTTCAGGAAAGGTCTTACTGTCTTCTCAAGAGCATTTAGAGAAGGACAAAATGCTGATTTTGTCAGCAGCACTGGTACCCGTGGATGAATAAAATAAAATTGACCCTCACACCCAGATATTCAGGTTATTTATTTGCTATTTCCTTAACATGTTTGAAGTTGCCCGAAGCACCTCCTTTCCATGGTCAAGTATGCAATGACCCCTCAAAGTAAAAGCTCAATCGAATTCTTGTACCCACACAATTGACACTGAGGCAATACATATTGATACTTTATACTACAGCAATATTTTTAGTATTGACAAAATATTTTGATTTTTCATTAAATTGTCTGAAAATTACACCACACTTGAGAGACCATAATGTAACAAAACACGACTGGGGCTTTTAATTTTCAGATTCCATTATTTCTCATCTCCAGAGGGATTGCATACAATAATTGTTTTTATCCTGTGGTTCTTGCCAAAGCCAATGAGCTCATTCAAGAAATGAGGAATCACTACTCTGCAAAGGATCAAATATTACAATTACTCAAGGTTAATTCCCTGTCCAGATATACTTCAAGAGAAGTACCATTGCTCTGTAATTGAGAAACAGGTTTAGTTACAGACAAATGTCATTAGTCTTTCTGTGCATGTAAGCCAGAACATCTTTAAATCAACAAAATCCTTATTACTGTATTTTAAAAAACACAACAAATGAGCTGTTGTTTTTGGCAAGTTTTCAGGTATCCAAGCTCATAAAGCTAAAGCTATGCAAATTATTTTAAGGATCCCAGTAAGAAAGCTGTCTGGAATCTAAAATAAAATTAGAAGTAGAATATGTGAAGTAAGCGACCACACAGTCTGTAAACACAGACATTGACATCCAGCATCTCTAAGAGGGCAAGGACTTCCTGTGTTCCTTAAGGAATATATTCACTTAAGCTAAGTTATTCCCATTGGTTCCCTAACATGCACTGCTTCCTGGTTCATATTCTACAACCAGTAGTTGGCAAAATAAGCTCTTCATTTAAGTACTTGGGATATTTTATTAACCTCACGAAAGGTCTAAAGAAGTGGTGACTTACTGTGCAGTCTGTCTGTGCATACTAGTTCCGACTGAT
The DNA here is from genome assembly GCF_020745735.1 of Hemiscyllium ocellatum. Taxonomy (NCBI): domain Eukaryota; kingdom Metazoa; phylum Chordata; class Chondrichthyes; order Orectolobiformes; family Hemiscylliidae; genus Hemiscyllium; species Hemiscyllium ocellatum. The sequence continues at coordinate 26,822,965 of NC_083419.1, forward strand.
AAAGCTTGTTTTTTCTTCAGAGAGGAACTCCACACAGATCCAGCTCTCTGTGCAAGAACAAACGTATAATGGAACTTGATAAACTTTGTTTGCATGACAAATACCTTGTATGAGAAATCAATTCCATGAGCTAATCGAAGGATAACCCTGTGCTATTTTTCTCACATTGTGTCTTATATTTAGCTGAAAAAATCCAAAATCTCCCTGACAACTAAATATGCCTGAAAATGATGATGACATAAATCTGGCATGTGCCCTTTAGAGCAGTAGATTAAAATGGCTTAAGATGTCATCTCATTTTCTCAATGGCATCTGAATAATGCACATAATTCGGCATAGAATGGGGATATACTACTCTTGACATTTATAGAAAACTGTCGCTTGTAAAATCTATTATCTCTAATTCACCTTCAACTCATTGTACAAAGACTTGTAAATTGTAGCTGTAACTTTAAGCTCCCCATCTATTTCTGGCTGTGGTCATGCACTTTTAGTGATACAAAATATATAGCCCTTCCAAATATAATAAACCAGCATCTATTGAACTATCAACTGGGGTTTGGAATTCCACCCGGTTCCTTTGAAAATACTGGTATCCAAATATGTTCAGCTAACTTTAACAGCAGAATCGTCTTCACAATAGATCTGATATCTCAAACTAATTGAATTGTATAAAATTTAGCAATATAGCAAGAAATTCAGATTACAAAATGGGAAGTTATGGCACCCTGCAATATAGGCACTTTATGACCAATATCAGACACCTTCACAGAGCACTATAGTGTCCATTGCCCTTATACAGCATTTAGTAAAATTGTACTATTTCAAGCAGTTATCGCAACTCAGGTAAGTCGGACCTTATAACAAGCCTTATCTTGAAAATAAAATACCTTGCAAGGAAAGCTGCTCTTTCTGCTCAATCTTTAGAAAAAAAAATGATTAATACCATCTTACCTCTTATGCAGGCTTGCAATTAACCATATAAATTATCACTTCCTACATTTCTCTCACTATTGTTGTGGGTATCAATCATTAGACTTTCTTACACACTAGTATTATTCGTAACTAAACAGACAGCATGGTGTCCACAACTCCACATCCGATAATAGTCACTAATCACAACTATCAGGAATCTTGATTCTTCTCAATGAAAGCCGAACAAGCCTTGTTGAAATTCTGTAATGCTAAGAAGGAAGATAAGTGTCCTGTCTTTGCATACAGTTTCTGTTTTAACCAGGATCTGTTGATTATTTCTGAGCAACAAATTCCAAGCAACTACAAAAATAATTATAACCTTCTTGATCTTGCAGAACACGGCATTTTTTAGAAGGTTTATCTCATTAATTTTCTTCTTATCCCTCCAAAAGTCACACAGTAAACACATTTTGTTTCAAAATTTTTATCTGAAACATTATTATACAAAGGCTACATAAAATTAATCAAATCCATGTCTTCATAAGTGATGGTAAAACTTACCAGGGCTGCCAGCTAATCCAAGATAATTCAGAAGGCGCAAGGGCCTTCAAGCTGCTTACTTCCTTGGCAGGTTAACAGGCCCAGACCCAGCAGGTCTGGCCATCAGTGCACTAACCCTTTCCTGAGGCATTGCTTTCCAGCTGGGTAGGAATTCAGCAGAGGAGCAGAGGTCACAGTTAATGCCATCTTGCCTTGAGGCATCCAGCCTATTCATAGAACAGCCCTCTTTGTAATCAAAACTGGAGTGAAAAATGAAGCGAAAATGAAACGAAAGTATTCAGAAATTTTTGTACTTCTTAAATAATAGCATGGCAGTTAAGTTCATTTATTTTAATTGCAAAGACATTGGTTTTAAAAGTGCTGCTCGAACATTATTTTAGTAGGTTATTCAGCTCAGTATCTTTTATCATATTTGAGTAGGGTGACATGCTTTAGGAATTGCTTTGAAACAGTAAAGCATTTTAATTTGCATGGAATTTTATTGATTAACAGACTTGTTAAATGAATGATTTTTATTCATTGCCTTTAACAAAACAAATCTTAACTTACTTCCATTAAATAAGGACTTTGTCATTTAATTATTATTTGTGGACCGTAAAGCAATTGAAGTACAAAAATAAACAGTTTTCCTCACAAGTTGTGTTAATCAAATGACCGTGCACAATGAGATATACCGTAATCATAATGCTAAAATAATCTCTAACAAATCAGAAACAACAATAAAAATAAGATGTTTTTAAGTGAGAATTTGAAATATTTGTTTTAGGGTTCCATCATTTAAAACCTTTGCAACACTAAATGAATCAATTTCCTCTGAATCAAAGCTACTCCTGAATTATGAGATTGCTGGTGTAGGTTCCAACACAACCAGGTGTTGGACCATTCAAATTTAATACTTTCTCATTGGGTTAATTACATTTTACTACTATTCTTTATCAGCAGTCTTGACCTTTCAAAAACACATTCAACTCCTTCCAAGTTTTTTCTTGAAGTTTCCATTTTGCATGACCCTAAACACAACAGTGGCTGAATAACACTTTAAAGTTTCTTTAGGGGCTTCTCCACCTCTGGCACCATATCGTCAGCAGAAGCTCAATGGTAACCCTATGGTCAGTATATGCACTGAAGGATGGGTGGAGGTAAAGGAGAATCGCTGATGAAATTCTATCCATCAAGTCTAATGGCCTGAACTCTATTATGGCAAATCATGAAAACAGTATTTCCTAAAGAAAGTACTGATCAAAGGACCAAAATCACCATATGCAAGAATTTTACCTGCAATGTATGTACAATTAACCTCAGAAAACAGGAGCAGGAATTGGCATTCAGTCCTTCAGGCCTGCTCGGTCATTCAATGAGATCATGGCTGATCGTTTAACTTGGTATTCTTTTCCTGCTTTCTTCCCATAACCATTAGTCCCTTTAGCTCTAAATTCTATATCTAAATCCTTCTTGAAAACATTCAAAATTTTGATCTCCACAGAATTCAACAGGTTCACACTCTCTCCTCATCTCAGTCCTAAACGACCTGCCCCATTTCCTTAGACAGTGTCCCCTGGTTCTGATTCCCTGGTCATCAGAAACACCTTTCCTGTGCTTACCTTGTCCAGTTCTATTAGAATCTTATAGATTTCTATGAGATACCACTCATTCTTCTAAACTTCAGTAGATACAGTCCTAATATAACAATTGATTAACTTTCTTTTCTTATTAGCCCTCCTGTTTTCTTTCAGCTAAGTCATCTTGCTGTGGTTCTTCCCATGAGTTGGTGAGTAAATACAATGAGCAGTGTAGAGCCAAGAGACAGAATCAATAATGATCCTAGCTTCAATCCCTGCTCTAAAATTATGTCAGTGATACAGTTGGTACAATTGGTCTTGCAACTCTGTGCTGCAAAGGATAAAGAAAGTCACAAATCTACCCACCTGTGTTCAATGTACTCTCTAAGCTGTGTGGCTGCTGCAGCCCCTCTGACATTCCACACAGGCCAATCGGCATCAGCACAAGCCTCAGAGGCCAGAAGGCACATCAGAGGGAATGCTGCCTATGTTCATTATTCAGTGACTTCTTAGGTAAACAGACCAAAACTATACAGTACACTAGGTCTTTGTCACTGAGACCCTATTATGATACTTGTTCACTGTCATACTCTAATCCCTTTGCAATAAAGACCCATTTGCTTTCCCAGTTGCTTGCTGTATCTGCAAATTAACTTTCTGAAATAGGCTTAGAAGAATACCCACATGCATCTGAGAAACAGTTGCTATTTAACATAGAACATAGAACATAAAAAAATACAGCGCAGTACAGGCCCTTTGGCCCTCGATGTTGCGCCGATCCAAACCCACCTAACCTACAATTTGTATTCATTTGTTTAATTCATGTATTCAAACTTCATGATACATCAGTGAACTCAAGATAATCAATACCATTCCCATAGTGCAGAAAGTGCCTATTGATACTACAGGGCAATTTAGCATGGCCAATCCACCTAGTCACTGTTGTGATATAAAATATGCAGCAGTATACAACAAGTTCTCACAAACAGTATTTTTTAAAATCATTCATGGGATGTGAAGACAATTAGCTAGGCCAGGATTTACTGCTTGTTCCTAGAAGCCCTTGATAAGGTGGCAGTGAGCTGCTTTCTTCAACTGTTACAGTCTATGTTCTGTAGGTAGACACACAATTCCACTAGGGAAGGAATTCCAGGACCCCTTCCAGCCACGGAAAAAGGCAAAGTTGTCCATATTTGTCCAGTGGCTCAATGGTCAGCATTGCTGCCTCACAATGCCAGGGACCTAGGCTCAATTCCAGCCTTGGGTGACTGTCTGTGTGGAGTTTACACGTTCTCCCTGTACCTGTGTGTGTTTCCTCTTGGTATTCTGCTTTCCTTCCACAGTCCAGAGATGTTCAGGTTAGGTGGATTGACCATGCTAAATTGCCTATTGTGTCTAGTGATGTATAGGTTAGATGGATTAGCCATGGGAAATGCAGGGTTATAGGGATTGGGTAGGAGGGTAGTTCTGGATGGGATGCTGTTTGGAGAGTCAGTCAGTGCGCCAAGTGGCTTGCTTCCACACTGTAAAGATTCTCTTTTAATATGAGACTTCATGGTGTCTGGAGTTAATGTTGAGGACACTCAGGGCAAATCTATCCTGACTGTATACCTCTGCTGAACTTATTCTGTAATGGGACAGGACAGGAATAGTGGTAGCGATGACATTGCCTGTAAGGTATGATCCCACAAGTATGTCTATTGTTGCTTGACTAGTCTGTGAGACATTGGCACTAGTCCCCAGATGTGAGTGAAGAGGAGTTTGCAGTGACAGGGCTGCCTTACCTGTTGTTTCCAGTGCCCATGTTAGTGCCAAGTGGTCTGTTCAGTTTAATTCCTATTTTTGAGAACTTTCCAGTGATTATTACAACTGAATGGCATGGACATTTCAGAAGGCAGTTAAATGTAACCACATTGCCACTGGTCTGGGTGCACAAGATCCTAGAGGACAATAATGAGCCAGATGCATTTTTATAGTTTTACAAAACTTTTAATTTCAGCATTCTTTTATGGAATTTAAATCTGACCATCAATCCTTTTTTTAAACTGAGGTTTGCCAAAGGATAAATTTTGTCCAGAGGGAAGAGTAACTTTCTGCTCTTCCTCTAATGCAATCTTTTCAGTCAACCTGGGAGTACATACAAACCTTGGAATGGCAGGTCATGCAGAAGATGTAATTTCTGATAGTGAATTGTTCCCTCAGTATTGACTATCAGCCAAGATTTCTGACCTCAGATCTCAGACCTCAGAACCCACAAGATTCTGACCTGAGCCCACAAGATTCTGACTCAGAGGTGAAATTGAATACCCTCCCCTGTGGTGAATTTGAGTTGAGGGTATTTAACTGGGACAAGCATTAGTAATGGGTAGGACCCTGCTCAGTTTTGTGTTCTTGCTAAAGGAGCTGTGTTGCTTTCACAGCTGGATATGCTAATAAGATAAGAACCATGGTGAAATGATAGTCTCAACTGCCATGTGCAGTCCAACAGAAACATGCTAGACTTAGGAACCATACACAGTTATCTTTCAAGTTGTAGTCTGAACTATTAAATAAACCTAGATGATAATTTCACTTAAATGGAAATAATGATATTCAAACTATGTTGCTTACAAATAACACAAGATATGCAACATGTAGTCAATGCTGGGGACTTTTTTTAAGAGACATAAGCAAAAAAACAAATTTGAAAAACACAGGTGGAAGCTTTTGAAGTGTGGACCTTACATTTATGATGGCACTCCAGAAAAAAAAACAGAAATAGTGGGTACTTTATTCACATTTAAGGAGTTGGTTTGAATTGGTAGACATTAAAAGGCTCTTGAGACAACTCTCAAGTATGACTACTGCACAAAAAGATGAAACCAGTGTGAGACACAAAGAAATTTTGAACAGCAATGCAGAAATTAAAATTTACTTAAGAAACACAGCAACCGAACTGATGACTCTTCACACAGAGCGGCCTTTACCAGAAGCAAGACCATTATAATCCCTTGGGCAGCAATAGCATTTGCAAAGGCAGGAAATATCAGCAAGATGACTGCCAAATTCTTGAACATGAATTAGAAGGCCAGAAATGTCCTATCCAATTATAAAACTCTTTAAATCAAATCTATGCTTGTTGCAGAGCCAGATAAGCAAGCAATGAAATAAAGGTAGCCATAAAGATAACAAAGATAAAGATAATGAGGGATTTCATAGAGTCAGCAACTCAGGCCTATTTCAGGAGGACCAGGGAGATCCTGCTAAGCTATGGGAAGTGCTGGAAGATCAGTTTTGTGTAAAGTTAAAATTTAGAATTCGCTATCTAAAGCTGATGTCTTACAGGTAGTGACTGCAGGAATCAATTTATCAGTTTGTCAGTAGATGCCATGATTGTGGGCAACAAACATGGAATATTCAACAACACTGATAGCGGATACATTAGTTGTTTTCCCTAGTAGTTTGAAGTGTAAGAGTTACGAGTCTGACTGCAACTGTCAAAGGTGCTGGTGAGACCACATCTAGAATACTGTGAGAAATTTTGGTTCCCTTATTTAAGGATGGATATAGTTCAGAGAACAATATCAAAGATGATTCTTGGTATAGAGCAAATGTTAAACAGATTGGGACTCTACTCATTAAACAGAATAAGAGGTGATCTCATTAAAACATATAGGATTCTTAGGGGGCTTGACAAGGTAAATGCTGAGAGGACGTCTTGCCTCATGGAAGAGTCTAGGACCAGAGGGCATGGTTTCAGAATTAAGGGGCCCCAACTTAAGACTGAGGTGAAGCAGAATTTCTTCTCAGAGGTTTGTGAGTCTCTGGAACTCCTTGCCACAGATAGCTATGGGGCAGAGTTCTTGTATATATTTAAGGCTAGATAGATAGATAGATTCATCATCAGTAGAGGAATCAAGGGCTACAGAGAAAATGGTGGAAGATGGACATGAGCGATGCTAGATAAGCCACAATCCTATTGAATGGTGGAACAGGCTGAAGGGGCCAAATGGTCTACTCCTGTGCCTATTTCTTATGATGTTATGATCTCAGAATAGAACTACCTTTGATTTAAAAAAAACACAATTAGAAGCTTCTGCCACTATTAACAGGATTTGTCTGAAAATAATTGGCAAACTCACACTCAAGACCAGAGTTGACAGGGTATCCAGTGAAAACATCCTAACAGTTAGAATCCTGAAGCATTTGTGTCTGGATCATTGAAAATCAATCAGCAACATACAGCAACAAAATTAACCACATGTAATGGAAACCCATCACCTGCATTTGTGCAATGACAATGAAACACTACTATGGCAATTCTGCATCAAATATTCAATCTGGTAGATTTGAGAAGGATATATATAGCAGGAATAGTAGGATTACATAGAACATAGAACATAGAAAAATACAGCGCAGTACAGGCCCTTCGGCCCTCGATGTTGCGCCGACCAAAGTCTACCTAACCTACACTAGCCCAATAACCTCCATATGCTTATCCAATGCCCGCTTAAATGACCATAAAGAGGGAGAGTTCACCACTGCTACTGGCAGGGCATTCCATGAACTCACAACCTGCTGAGTAAAGAATCTACCCCTAACATCTGTCCTATACCTACCACCCCTTAATTTAAAGCTGTGTCCCCTAGTAACAGCTGACTCCATTAGCAGAAAAAGGTTCTCACTGTTAACCCTATCTAAACCCCTAATCATCTTGTACACCTCTATCAAATCTCCCCTGAACCTTCTTTTCTCCAATGAGAACAGCCCCAAGTGCCTCAGCCTTTCCTCATACGATCTTCCTACCATGCCAGGCAACATCCTGGTAAACCTCCTCTGCACTCGTTCCAATGCCTCCACATCCTTCCTATAGTATGGCGACCAAACCTGCACACAATACTCCAGATGAGTCTTATACAACTGCAACATGACTTCAGGACTCCGGAACTCAATTCCTCTACCAATAAAGCTCAGTACACCATATGCCTTCTTCACAGCACTATTTACCTGGGTGGCAACTTTCAGAGATCTGTGTACATGGACACCAAGATCCCTCTTCTCATCCACACTAGCAAGTAGCCTACCATTAGCCCAGTAATCCATCTTATTGTTACTCCTACCAAAGTGAATGACTTCACACTTAGCTACATTGAACTCCATTTGCCACCTTTCTGCCCAGCTCTGCAACTTATCTATATCCCGCTGTAACCTGCCACATCCTTCTTCGCTATCCCCAACTCCACCGACTTTCATGTCATCCGCAAACTTGCTCACCCAGCTTTCAAGCCCCTCCTCTAGATCATTTATAAAGATGACAAACAGCAATGGTCCCAAAACAGATCCTTGTGGAACACCGCTAGTAACTGCACTCCAAGATGAACCTATTCCATCAACTACTACCCTCTGTCTCCTTCCAGCCAGCCAATTCCTAATCCAAACCTCTAATGCACCCTCAATGCCATACCTCCGTAGTTTTTGCATTAGCCTACCATGGGGTATCTTATCGAACGCCTTGCTAAAATCCATATACACCACATCTACTGCTTTACCCTCGTCCACCTCCTTAGTCACCTTCTCAAAGAATTCAATAAGGTTTGTGAGGCACGACCTGCCCTTCACAAAACCATGCTGACGATCCTTGATCACATTATTCCTATCCAGATGCTCATAAATCCTATCCCTTACAATTCTCTCTAAGACTTTGCCCACAACAGACGTGAGACTCACTGGCCTATAGTTACTCGGGCTATCCCTACCCCCCTTCTTGAACAAGGGGACCACATTCGCTATCCTCCAGTCTTCTGGCACTATTCCCGTAGACAATGACGACATAAAAATCAAGGCCAATGGCTCTGCAATCTCCTCCCTAGCTTCCCAGAGGATCCTAGGATAAATGCCATCAGGCCCAGGGGACTTATCTATTTTCATCCTTTCCAGTATTCCCAGACCTCTTCCCTACATACCTCAAGGCCATCCATTCTAATCACTTGTGACTCAATATTCACATCAGCAATAGTGTCCTGTTCCTGAGTGAATACTGACAAAAAGTATTGATTTAGTGTCTCTCCAATCTCCTCCGCCTCCACGCACAACTTCCCACTACTATCCTTGACTGGACCGATACCTACCCTAGTCATCCTTTTATTCCTGACATACCTATAGAAAGCCTTTGGGTTTTCCCTAATCCTACCAACTAAAGACTTTTCATGTCCCCTTCTCGCTGCTCTTAGCTCTCTCTTTAAATCCTTCCTGGCTACCTTATAACTCTCAATCGCCCCAACTGAACCTTCATCTTTACAAAGGCTGCCCTCTTCCCTTTCACAAGGGATTCCAATTCCTTATTAAACCACGGCTCCCTCACAAGACCCTTTACTCCCTGCCTGACTGGTACATACTTATCAAGGACACCCAATAGCTGTTCCTTGAACAATCTCCACATATCATTTGTGTTCTTCCCTTGAAGCCTATTTTTCCAATCCACGCATCCTAAGTCATGCCTCACCGCATCATAATTTCCCTGCCCCCAGCTATAACTCTTGCCCTGCAGTGCACACTTATCCCTCTCCATCACTAAAGTAAAAGTCACCGAGTTGTGGTCACTGTCCCCGAAGTGCTCACCTACGTCCAAGTCTAACACCTGGCCTGGTTCATTACCTAGAACCAAATCCAGTATAGCCTCACCTCTTGTTGGCCTGTCTACATATTGTGTCAGGAAACCCTCCTGCACACATTGGACAAACACTGACCCATCTAACGAACTCGAGCTATAGCTTTCCCAGTCTATATCTGGGAAGTTAAAGACCCCATAACAACCACCCTGCTACTTTCACTCTTCTCCTGAATCATCCTCGCAATACTTTCCTCTACTTCTCTCGGACTATTGGGAGGCCAGTAGAAAACTCCTAACAGGGTGACCTCACCTTTCCTATTTCTAACTTCAGCCCAAACTACCTCACATGGCAAGTCTTCCTCCATCGTCCTTTCCACCGCTGTAATACTATCCTTGACAAGCAATGCCACACCACCCCCTCTTTTACCCCCATCTCTGACCCTGCTAAAACATTTAAACCCTGGAACCTGCAACAGCCATTCCTGCCCCTGTTCTACCCACGTCTCTGTAATGGCCACAACATCGAAGTCCCAGGTACCAACCCACGCTGCAAGTTCACCTACCTTATTTTTTATACTTCTGGCATTGAAGTATACACACTTCAAGCCACCTTCCTGTTTACAGGCACCCTCCTTCGAGATCGATGCCTTGTTCCTAACCTCCCTACACTCAAGGTCCTGTACCATAAATCTACAGTCCAGGTTCCCATGCCCCTGCAAAGTTAGTTTAAACCCTCCCAAAGAGCACTAGCAAACCTCCCCCCCAAGGATACTGATGCCCCTCAGGTTCGGGTGTAGACCATCCTGTTTAAAGAGGTCCCACCTTCCCCAGAAAGAACCCCAGTTGTCCAGAAACCGGAATCCCTCCCACCTGCACCATCCTTGTAGCCACGCATTTAACTGTTCTCTCTCCCTATTCCTCGACTCTCTATCACGTGGCACGGATAACAAACCAGAGACAACAACTCTGTTCGTTCTAGCTCTGAGCTTCCAACCTAGCTCCCTGAAAGCATGCCTGACATCCTCACCCCTCTTCCTACCTATGTCGTTGGTGCCAACGTGGACCACGATCTGGGGCTGCTCCCCCTCCCCCTTAAGGACCCGGAAAACACGATCAGAGACATCACGTACCCTTGCACCTGGGAGGCAACATACCAATCGTGAGTCTCTGTCGCCCCCACAAAACCGCCTATCTGTGCCCCTCACTATTGAGTCCCCAAGAACTATTGCTCTACCTTTCTCCACCCTTCCCTTCTGAGCAACGGGGCCTTGTACAGATGTTAATATTGTCAACAAGATACTAATTGCTGAAGAAAAACTTGTAATGAGTCAGTCTAGAACTAGCAACAATTGTACCTGGACAGATTTGACACCACAGGAAACTTGAAAAGGTGATGCAGTATTGCACTTCAAAGAAGGTGCAATTCCACCAATTGATCCTCCTAGAAAGTGCATCTGTTGTGTATGTCAGCACAACTAGTGAAGTTTTATTCCATGGTTAAAAAGGAAAGATGACATGGTCAGAGTATGTGTACATCCAGGATGTCAAAGTAAAGAGATGCCTATTAAAAAATCCTACTTTAGAAGAGTTCAATCCCAAACTCATAGGAATGAAGTTCTTCTGCAAAGTTGGTGAGTTCACATGGGAAACAAATCTCAAGAGATCACTATTTACAGAACAACATTATGTAGATATTGCTTTGAGACACTACCTTTCAGTCTAGCTGTCAGTCAGGATCTGTTCAAGCAGCATATGGACAGAGTTTTGGAAAGTTCCTGGATTTCTGTCTTGCTGATTGTCTTGTGGTACTGGGCAAAACCATGTCGACATTCACGAACTGCACCAGTTCGCCCAGAAAGACTCATCTTCAACAATAATGTCATTCAGATCATTTTTTTTTCTCTATCATGAGATAAATTGAGTTTGAATTTTGAAAGAATCTGACATTTAGGAAGGAGAGGAAATTATGAAAAGATGGTGGAATGGAACTCTCCAAAGCTATCCATTTAAATTACTCAACTCAGAGGACTCTGGTGCTGCTAAGCAAATTGTTACTCAAGAAAAGATCGACTGTTAACAAACATAATCCAGCATAGATACACCTTACCAGACAACTCACATCCCCCGGACTCTGACCCAATTGCCATAACCCCCTCCCCCCAGGACTTACCATGGCCCTCAGGACTCGAAAACCTCCTCTACTCTCAGAACCAAACACTCCCTGGCACACCAGACTGTACCATAGAATTGGGAGGTCATGTTGCAGCTGTACAGGACATTGGTTAGGCCACTATGGAATACTGCATGCAATTCTGGTCCACCTGTTATAGGAAGGACGTTGTGAAACTTGAAAAGGGTTCAGAAAAGATTTACAAGGATGTTGCTAGGGTTGGAGGCTTTGAGTGACAGGGAGAGGTTGAATAGGCTGGGGCAATTTTCCCTGGAGCATCAGAGACTGAGGGGTGACCTTATACAGGTTTATAAAATGATGAGGGGCATGGATAGGATAAATAGACAAGGTTTTTTCCTCAGGGTGGGGGAGTCCAAAACTAGAGGGCATAAATTTAAGGTGAGAGGGGAAAGATTTAAAAGGGATCAAAGGACAACTTTTTCATGCTGAGGGTGATATGTGTATGTAATGAGCTGCCAGAGGAAATGGTGGAGGCTGGTACAATTACAACACTTAAAACGCATCTGGATGGGTACATGAATAGGAAGGGTTTAAATGGATGTGGGCTAAATGCTAACAAATGGAACAACAACATGGTCAGCATGGATGGGTTGAACCAAAAGGTCTGTTTCTCTATGACTTAATGACTGTATGATATGATATACGAGTAGAAGTAGGCCATTCGGCCCATCAAGTGTGCTCCACTATTCAAACATGGCTGACATTTTTCAACCCCATTTTACTGCCTTCTGCCCTTAATCATTTATCTTCTTACTAATCAAGAACCAATTAGATTAAGGGATAAATAAGATTATAGTGACAAATATTTAAGAATACACAAAAAAAATCTATTCCAATGAAAAAAAATTCCAAGGGGAGGAGTTACTATCCCCAGTTAATTCAAAAGTTAAAGATTGTATCAGACTTGAAGAAAAAGCATATAATTGCACAAAGATATGTGGCAAGTCAGAAGAGAGATTTTTAAAAAATGACTCAAAAATTAATAAAAAGTGAATAATTAAAGTATAGGAGAAGACTGGTTAAAATATATAAAAAATATAATAAGCTCTTCTGTGGTTATTTAGAAAATAAACCATTCACAGAATGAGCGATAGTCTCATAGAAAATGAATCTGAGGAGTTAATAAAGGAAAGTAAAGAAAGAATGGATGAATGCAATAAATATTTGTTTAAATCTTCTCTGTAGACAATACAAGTGGCATGCTGGAAAATTAGGAAATGGAGAGGATGGAGCAGCTTATGAAAAGCACAGCCACCGAAGAGTGACACTGAGCAAAATGTTGGAGTAGCTCGAGTCCTGATAGATTTCATCCTATGGTCTTAAAGAATGCTGCTACTAAGATAGCTTGATGCATTGGTTTTAGTATTCCAAAATTCTCTTGATTCAGGGAATATTGCAAAATAGAAAAGATAGGAAACTAGCAACTGCAACTCTTTCATTTGAAAGAAAAGAAGATAGAAATCTACAGCTAGCATCTGTCATGAGGAAAATGTCATATGAAATGGCATGGCATATAAAAATGTTTCAGTTGATCAGGGAGAGGCAGCATGTTTTTTTTTGTGGAATGGCATTTGTGTTTAACCAAGTTATCGGAGTTCTTTGAACAAGTAGCATGCATTGTGGTTAAAGGGAAGGCAGTCGATGAACTGTGCTTCGATTTCTAGAAGGAAATTGTTAAGAAGTCACATGGAAGGTTATTGTAAAAAATAAAAGCTAATAGTGAGGTGTTAACATACTGGCCTGGGTAGAAGATGTCTAGCTAACAGGTAAAAAATGTCAGCATGAATAGGTAATTTTCTGGTTGGTAGCATGTAATGAGTAATGTTCTACAGCAATCAATGTAGGGGTGTCAACTATTTCCAATTTATATAAATGCCCTGGATTAAGGGATCAAAGATAGATTGCTAAATTTGTTGATGACACAAAGGTAGGTAGGAAAGTAAGTTGTGACTAAGTAATGAGAAAGTCACATCGGGGTACAGATAGATGAAAAGAGTGAGCAAATATTTGAAACATTGAGTACAATGTGAGAAAATGTGAAATAGTCTACTTTAGCATCAAGAATAAAAAGTATATTATCTAAATGGAGAGACATTACAACACTAAGAGCATCCACTACCTCTGTAGCTACTTCCTTTAATATCCTAGGATGCATTTCAGCAGGTCCGGAGGACTTATTGGTCTTTAACCCCAGTAATACTTTCCCTAGCACTTTTTCACTAATGATAGTTATTTTATTTATTTCCTCTCCACCTTTTGTCCCTTGATTATTTACTAATTTTGGAATGCTATTTGTGTCTTCTACTGTGAAGATTGATGCAAAGTATTTATTCAACTCCTCTGCCATTTCCTGGTTCCCTATTATTATTTCCCAGCTTCATTCTCTGAGGGGCTTATGTTCACTTTGGCTTCTCTCTTCTTTATGAATTTAAATAAGCTTTTGCTGTCCATCTTGTTATTGCTTACAAGTTTACCTTTAAAGTTTATCTTCTCCCTCCTTTGTTTTGGTTGTCCTTTGTTTTTTGAAACTCTCTCAATCCTCTGACTTACTAATTCTTGCCACATTTATGCTTTTCCTTTCAATTTGACACTATCCTGAACCTGCCTGCTTAACCTTCTTCCACACTAAATCTGATTTAAGCCTTCTTCCACACTGGAATATATCTTTGCTGAGAGCCATGAACTATTCTCTTAATGTTTGCCATTTTTCCTCAATTGTCTTTGCTGTAAACTTCACTCCAAGCCCACCTCATTCAGCTCTGCCCTCATTCTTTTGTAATTACCTTTATTTAAGCTGAGCATCATTGTTTCTCACTCAAGTTTGTACCGCTCAAACCAAATGCTAAATTTCACCACTGTTTCCAAGAAGATCTTTTATTCTGGAATCATTTATTAAATCTACCTCATTACACATTACCATATCCAAAATAGTCTGATTCATGTTAGATCTACAACATATTGTTCTAGGAAACTGTTGCAAATACAAACTATAAATTCTATCTCATGACTTCCTCTGCCACCTATCTCAATCTCCATTTTGATTTGTCTAACGCATCATTAATGTGCTGTCTTTGTTAAACACCCTCATTATCTCTTGATATATCCTGTGTCCCACCATATATTTACTGTTAAGGGGCTTTCTTTTTTTCCCATTTTTATTTCGTTTCTCTACACATAAGGATTCTTGCGATCCAAGATAATTTCTTGCTATCATACTTAGTCCATTCTCTACCAACAATGCAAACCCAGCACCCTTTCCTGTCGTTTTGAAAAGTCACATAATGTGGAATATTCAGTTCTCAGCTTTGATTATCTTGTAATCACGTTTCTATAATGACTCTGAGATTAGACCTGCCATCCTGCACTTCTGCTGTTAATTCATTCATTTTGTTCTGAATACAATGTGCATTCAAGTAAAAAGCTATTAAGTTTGCCTTTTTATGTTACTATTTTTCCCATTTGATTCTATTTACTAATACTTTTCTATCCTTTCCTGTCCCACTCTGGGGTCATTATTCAAATATCTGCCCTCCAATGCTGCCATAATTTCTTGCTTTATTAACCTACATTTCCTCTTTCCCAAACTCTCCACTCACTCTTGAATTTGTTTATAGCCCTCTCTTCAGATCTATTATTTAATTCATCAGGACACTGGTTCCAGCATGGGTTAAGTGAAGCCCATCCCACCAGAAGAGCTCCCATACCCCAGTACTGGTTCTACTGCCCCACAGACTGAAGCACATTTGATCCATACCAATCTTTAAGTCACACACTTAACTACTGGACATTATTTACCCTATGCCAGTTTGTAGCTCAGGTAAGAATCCAGAGTTTGTTACCTTATAGATCCTGCTTTGTATTTTAACTCCGAACTGCTCAAAATCTTTCAGCAAAACCTCCTTTCAGCTCCTGCCAATGCCATTGTTACCAATGTGGATGATAACTATTAGAGCTCTCCCCTCCCTCTTCAAGTTATTTTCCACCTAGAGGAGATGTCCTTAACTCTGGCAGCCTTTAGGATTCCTGCTCATGGATACAGAGCAGGCTAGGGTTAGGGAGCATGCATTGCTATCTGTAACCGTAAGTTGTTAGATAAACCTGTGTGAGACCTTCAATGTAACTAAAGCCATTTTACTAAATCTGTTTCCCTCAGAAATATTACAGCAACTATGTCACTTATATTAACAAATAAAGGAACAACTGTAATATTTAAATTATGGCTTTTGTTATCTAAAGTTAGTTGACTGTCACAATATTTTTAGCTTTAGGTGAGAATGTGGAGTTGAAGCCACAGTCAGATCAGCCATTACTGAATGGTTGTCTAGGCTTGATGGGTCGAATGGCCTCCTCCTGCTCCTGATTTGTATCTTTGTAAGTTCAAAAAAGAGATACAGAAAAGATTTACAAATGTGGCTACAAGCATATGGACAGATTTGAGACACTGGAATTGTTCTCCTTGGAGAAGACTGAGCAGATTTGTTAAAAAAGTCAAAAATCATATGGAAGTATACAGAGTAGATAGAGATAAATTGTTCCTATTGGTGGAAGGATCAAGAACTAGAGGACATTGATTTAAGGTGATTGCGAAAAGGAAGCAGCAGTAACATGTGGAAAAGCTTTTATCATGCAGCAAGTGGGTAGGATTTGGAATCACTGCAGGTAAGTATGTGGAGGCTTTCAAGAAGGAATTGATTAATTACTGCAGAACACAGCTTATAAGTCAACTTTTAATGTTTTGATCATTCTGAAACAGGAATCAACTTCCATGTCATGTATAAAAATGTGAATCACCGGTGTTGTTGTATATAGATGGTCTGCATTTGATATGTGATTAAAAAAAACAATACAGTCATAGAATCATAGAGATGTACAGCATGGAAATAGACCCTTCAGTCCAAACTGTCCATGCTGACCAGATGTCCCAACTCAATCTAGTCCCACCTGCCAGCACCCGGCCCATATCCTGCCAAACCCTTCCTACTCGTATACCCATCCAAATGCCTCTTAAATGTGGCAATTGTACCAGCCTCCATCACTTCCTCTGGCAGCTCATTCCATTCACGTACCATCCTCTGCATGAAAATGTTGCCCCATCAGTCTCTTTTATATCTTTCCCCTCTCAACCTAAACCTACGCCCTCTAGTTCTGGACATACCCGACCACAGAGAAATGACTTTGTCTATTTACCCTATCCATGCTTCTCATAATTTTGTAAGCCTCTATAGGTTCACCCCTCAGCCCCTGACGATCCAGGGAAAACAGCCTCAGCCTGTTCAGCCTCTTCCTATAGCTCACATCCTCCAACCCTGGCAACATCCTTGTAAATCTTTTCTGAACCCTTTCAAGTTTCACAACATCTTTCCGATAGGAAGGAGATCAGAAATACATGCAATATTCCAACAGTGGCCTAATCAATGTCCTGTACAGCTGCAACATGACCTCCCAACTCCTATATTCAATACTCCGACCAATAAAGGAAAGCATACCAAATGCCTTCCTCACTATACTATCTACCTGTGACTCCACTTTAAAGGAGCTATGAACCTGCACTCCAAGGTCTCTTTGTTCAGCAACATGCCATAGGACCTTACCATGAAGTGTATATGTCCTGCTAAGATTTGCTTTCCCAAAATGCAGCACCTCACATTTATCTGAATTAAACTCCATCTGCCACTTCTCAGCCCATTGGCCCATCTGGTCAAGATCCTGTTGTAATCTGAGGTAACCCTCTTTGCTGTCCACGACACCTCCAATTTGGTGTCATCTGCAAACTTATTAACTGTACCTCTTATGCTCGCATCCAAATCATTTATGTAAATGAAAAAAAGTAAAGGACACAGTACCGATCATTGTGGCACTCCACTGGTCACAGACCTCCAGTCTGAAAAACAACCCTCCACCACCACCCTGTGTCTTCTACCTTTGAGCCAGTTTTGTATCCAAATGGCTAGTTCTCCCTGTATTGCATGAGATCTAACCTTGCCAATCAGTGTCCCATGGGGAACCGTGTCAAATGCCTTACTGAAGTCCATATAGATCACATCTACCGCTCTGCCCTCATCAATCCTCTTTGTTACTTCCTCAAAAAACTCAATCAAGTTTGTGAGACATGATTTCCCACACACAAAGCCGTGTTGACTATCCCTAATCAGTCCTTGCCTTTCCAAATACATGTACATCCTGTCCCTCAGGATTCCCTCCAACAACTTGCCCAACACTGAAGTCAGGCTCACTGGTCTATAATTCCCTGGCTTGTCCTTACCAGCCTTCTTAAACACTGGCACCACGTTTGCCATCCTCCAGTCTTCCGGCACCTCACCTGTGACTATCAATGATACAAATATCTAAGCAAGAGGCCCAGCAATCATTTTTCTAGCTTTTCACAGAGTTCTAGGGTACACCTGATCAGGTCCTGGGGATTTATCCTCCTTTACCCATTTCTAGACATCCAGCACTTCCTCCTCTATAATATGGGCATTTTGCCAGATGTCACCATCTATTTCCCGACAGTCTATATTTTCCATATCCTTTTCCACAGTAAATACTGATGCAAAATACTCATTTAGTATCTCCCCCATTTTCTGCGGCTCCACACAAAGGCTGCCTTGCTGATCCTTGAGGGGCTCTGTTCTCTCCCTAGTTACCCTTTTGTCCTTAATATATTTGTAAAATCTCTTTGGATTCTCCTTAATTTTATTAGCCAAAGTCCCCTTTTTGCCCTCCTGATTTCCCTCTTAAGTATACTCCTACTTCCTTTATACCCTTCGAAGGATTCACTCAATCTATCCTGTCTATACCTTACATATGCTTCCTTCTTTTTCTTAACCAAACCCTCAATTTCTTTAGACATCCAGCATTCCCTATACCTACCAGCCTTTCTTTTCACCCTAACAGGAATATACTTTCTTTGGATTCTCATTATCTCATTTCTGAAGGCTTCCCATTTTCCAGCTGTCCCTTTACCTGCGAACATCTGCACCCAATCAACTTTCAAAAGTCTTGCCTAATACCGTCAAAATTGGCCTTTCTCCATTTTCTTGTACACACTTAACAAATTCGTCTCCATCTAAACCCTTAACACTATGGCAGTCCCAGTCTATGTTTGGAAAATTAAAATCCGCTACCATAACCACCCTATTCTTACAGATAGTTGAGGTCTCTTTACAAGTTAGTTTCTCAATTTCCCTCTGACTACTGGGGCTTCTATAATACAATCCCAATAAGGTGATCATCTCTTTCTTATTTCTCAGTTCCATCCAAATGACTTCCCTGGATGTATTTCCAAGAATATCCTCCCTCAGTACAGCTGTAATGCTATCCCTTATCAAAAATGCCACTTCCCCTCCTCTCTTGCCTCCCTTTACATCCTTCCTGTAGCATTTATATCCTGGAACCTCAAGCTGCCAGTCCTGCCCATCCCTGAGCCATGTTTCTGTAATTGCTATGATATCCCAGCCCCATGTTCCTCACTATGCCCTGAGTTCATCTGCCTTCCCTGTTAGGCCCCTTGCATTGAAATAAATGCAGTTTAATTTATTAGTCCTACCTTGTCCCTACCTGCCCTGACTGTTTGACTCACTTCTGTTTTCAACTATACCATGTCTCAGATTAATTTCTTTCCTCACTATCTCCCTGGGTCCCACCCCCCACCTTACTAGTTTGAATCCTCCTGAACAGTTCTAGCAAATTTTCCTGCCAGTATATTAGTCCCCTTCCAATTTAGGTGCAATCCGTCCTTCTTGTACAGGTCACTTCTACCCCAAAAGAGATTCCAATGATCCAAAAATGTGAATCCTCAGTCATGCATTCATCTGCTCTATCCTTCTATTCCTGCCCTCACTAGCTTGTAGCACCGGGAGTAAGCCAGATATTACTACTCTTGAGGACCTCCTTTTTAAATTTCTGCCTAACTCTCTGTAATCTCCCTTCAGAATCTCAACCTTTTCCCTTCCTATGTCCCTAATTCAGATTAAATTAACGTGAGCTGTTTCACTAAACAATTTTACAAGGATGACTTGAACAATAATGCAATGTTTTAAAATCTGTCAAATTCAATTAAAAGAGTATATCGAATTAAACTTGAGTCTCTTGGTTATGGTATCATCATAAAGAGCCCATTCTGGATGATGCTATCAATTTCAGAATCATTTCTCCCTAATAAATTATCTTCCTCTCCATCCATTGAATTAGATGTTCTGCACTTTTTGAACAATCTAATGACAGTTCGTGCTTTGATAGAATCCCATGATTTGATGACAAAACCAATCAAATGTCAAGCAGGACAGCACACATATTTGTAAAGAGTTTTTCTCTGTCAATTCTTATTAGTTTCATTCAGAATGAATATGATCCTCAAATGACTTGTTGAAGCACACATCTAAACGATGAACTGTGAATATTAAACCACAGGTACAATTACAATTTGAGTGTTATTTCTTTGCGGGCATCATTTGATCATATCAGTTGCACAGAATCTGAATATGTCCCACAGTAATGAGCTGTGTTCTTTGTGCTGACCACTGGAACACTTATTCTACACATTGACCAACATCTTCATTCCATCCAACTGTTGTCATGGACATGTACACTCAATGGAGCATTTCAATAATAAAAAGAAGCTGGGTAAACTCAGTTGTTTTCTTTGGAGCAGAGATGGTTGTTGGGGGTGTGGTGGTGTTGTGTATAAGATTATGAGTGGGATGGACAGGGTGAATAGAAAGCAGCTGTTCCCCTTAGTCAAAGGATCAATCACAAGGGGGCAAAACTTTACAGTGAAAGGTAGAACGTTTTGTGGGGTTTTGAGGAAAAGCTTTTTCACCCAGAGGGTGGTGTGGGTTTGGAATGCACTGTCTAGGAGGGTAGATGAGGCAAGAAACCTCACAACCTTTAAGAAGTACCTGAATAATTACCTGAAATAGTGTAACATTCAAGGTTATGGGCCAAGTGTAGGCAGGTGGAGTTTATGTAGGTGGTAGATTATTTTTGGCAGTATGGACTCAATGGGCTGAAGGAACTCTTCTGTACTGTGTGATTCTATGAAATTCCTTTGGGGAAGTTTTGCTTTTTTCTATGTGTTTTACCTTTGAAAAATACCATACGTTTATATATTAATCTGTTGGCCATGCCAAATAGTATCACTGTGAACCTTGTCTTCTCATGTCCTGTGATTTCCAGTAGAATTAGATTTGAACATTTCCGCTCCATAGTTTGGCTGTTCAGCATATTGAAATTCAAGAGCATTTCATCCATGTTGCCAATATAAGAAAATGGGAACTCGCGTTTTTGCCAGTCTATGATGACGAATCACTGGATAAGCCCTACTGGTGGTCACGAAGCGATTTTGATCTTCATCACAGCACTCAACATTCTGAACCCAATGTGAGTGTACATCAATCAATTTGCTGCGCTCAGCATCTGATTTGGCCCATTGAAGTGTGTATACATGCATTGTATTTCTGGTAACAATGTAGCCATTCTGATTTTCAAGGACCTATTCCCAATATATGTTTCTCAAGTCCAAACCAGTGGCTGGTTCCTGTTCTCAGGTTGCATTTGCTCTGAGAATCGTCTACAGGACAGATTGATTCATCTTCTATTCACTAACACTAATAGCTATTTGACAAGTTAACAAATGTCTATCACCGTGCAAGTTCTGCTCTGTGTTGGTGTGTGATAAGCTATTTGGCAATGTGGCTCATAACATCTGTTTGATTCCAAGTGCAGATTTTAAAGTAAGTGTAACCCTCAGCGGCATTTCTGAGCTGAAAAACTGAGCTGGTTCTTAAGGTGATAGTAGCCCAAAATATGCATTTATTCGCTGCAAAATGAGATCTCGGGTTTTTATGGGTTATAGTTTTTTGCCATATGTGTGTTTGCCGCCAAAGAAGAGGGGTTGTTTTATATGCCCAACTGGCTTTTTCTTCGACATTCACATTATGTGAAGAGGAAATATTTTCAGAACCAACAGAGAAAAATGACAGTGTAATGTGTAGTTGTTCCAGCATGGACACAATGGGCTGAATGTCCACCTCCTGGGCTGTAAGCATTCTATGAATTTATGGGTCATTGCTAACACTCTCAGTAGCTTTTTAAATAAAACTATTTGGTTTCTTTCCCTGCTTCACAAAAATCATAATCTCAATGCTTTATCAGAGAACGTGTTCAAATCCAATTGTATATTTAATTAGTATCTATTTGAAGATCTTTTGAACTCCAGCAGCTATGTAAAACTTCAAAAGTCCAAAAGATGGATAAAGAATGGTTAGTTGAGTCACTCCCCCAGGGCTGTGGGTACCGACAGAATTACACCACAGTATGAGTCACTGCCATTTGAAAAATTAAAAAGAAATATTTTTTCTGAGAAGATATGCATAATGTCAGCTCTCAAATAATTAAATATTACATTTGATACAAACATCTGTAAATCAAAAAGTTGTCAATACAACCTTGGCTGCCACCCTAGCTCAACATTTGCATGGTCCTTAAAATTCATTGTGAATGTTGGCAAACATGAAGACTGTTGAACTGCAGTCCCACTATTTATTTAAACATACCTTAAAATTACTTTGTAATGTGACAACTGATTTTGATCCTGAGCTGGAAGTCAAAAGTATGCTGAAGGCATACTTTGCAATGTCTAGTTTTGATTTTTGCGAGGTTTGAATGACATTCTTGGGACTGTGCCAAATAGGTACATTGTTTCTTTAATGTGGTTTGGCTTTCTGAATGGTTATCATTTTTCTAGAAAAATTATTCTCTTGGCAATGCGTGCAGAGTTTCTTACATCCTGAGGGACACAAGTTGTGTCTTGAAGTTGTGCTTCGGTTAAGCCTGTCAAACGTGTCTTGTGAAAGTCCAGCACCATTCATGAGGATTCAATGTACATTTGCCTCATTTTGATATGAAATAATGCTTTTCAAAAATGTTTCAGAATTGAGAATTGTAATAAGAGTGATGGCCTCCGATTACAAGAATCTTTACAAGCTGAGGTAAAGAGAATCCATGATTGATTGAAAATCAGTGGCCGGCTTTGACAACATTCCTGAGATCAAACCTGCACAAAATTGTCTGTGGCATATTTGAGCTATATTGTAATGTTCAAGTACTTTAAGCAAATATTGTAGATTGCTGTTATGGTGGTTGAAAGCAATAAAACAGGCTTTTGCACATTGGATTAAAAGTCTAAGTAGAATTTATAAGTAAATTACATGGGACTTTGAACAAACTGTAACTTATTATTAAGATATGACCAAATCTCAGGTTTGATCCATGTTCTTTGTTGGTTAGCTGGTTTCAGGCAACATAGCAGTACAGATAGCACAATAAGCCTCATTATCTCTACACTAAGAAAAGGAAAAATGATCCAGTATTTACCAATATTTTTTCATTATCCAGTGACATGTACTGGAAATGTATTCATCCAGTGGTTAAGATTTTGTTTCGGGCCACCTAATTAAGTGAGACAATAGCCGCATGAAAACTCCTGATCAATTTTGCACAAAAATTCCTACATGTAATTATAGTACAGTAACAGACCATTTGCCTACATAGTCCCTGCTGACGTTGAAGCTTCATATGAGTAACCCTCTTAATATCCTTCTCTTTCTTCCCTCTTCTGATGCTTATTTAGCTTTCTTAGTGTAATCAAAGCAGAACTTTTACATGTGAATTGCATGCCTTTATCTTCCTTGTCAGACGTCACATGACACCAGATTATAGTCCAACAGGTTTATTTGAAATCACAAGCTTTCGGAGCGCTGCTCCTCGTCAGGTGGTTGGTTTAAATAAGTTTAGTAAATAAATTGGACAACCATGATTCAGAGCTCCAAATCCATCTCTGTGGTAAATGTTTCAACAATTGCTATTTTACTATAACAGAGAATGGGATGTCCAGATTGGCTATCTATTCAATGAACTGCTAAGATGTTGATTGGAAAAATCAATGACCTCTCACAGCAGATCTTTCTAGCAGGATAATGTGATGTGCTTCTTTGTCAGACAATTATGATCATGATCACACGAGCTCAATATAGTAGCAAATTAAAGCAAAAGGTAAAGGAATGAGCACTTTCTAGGACTCAAATGTGGAGTATAGACTTATATTTCAGCTCAGGACCAAGACACTGCTGCACTGCCCTGGGATAAGAAGCTAAACTTAGACCTGTCTGTTTAAGCAGATATTAAAGATCCTTCAGCACCTACGTGAAGAACAATGGAACTCTCCTGGCCCACAGTCTTCCTCTGAGGAACAGTACCAAAAGACATCAATTTATATAGTTATTCATCTCATTTCTGGATCTCAATTCCAAAAATCTTTACATGCAGAAATAATCCAAAATTAATTGAAAACCGATGGACAGCTTCGACATTATGCTGATGACCAAGCTCCCCATGATTACCTGTGGCATGTCTGAGCTATATTGTGATATTGCAGAAAAGTCAACATGGATATTGCAGTCTGGTAGATAAATGCAGTAGAACAGAAAACACAGACTTGTGCACATTGGATTTATGCAATATTTTTAACAACTTTTCCTGACACCTTCAAACATTTGTGTACACAACAGGTCAATAATGTTAATGAAGAATTAAACTGGCCTGTCTGAGTCCCCAGAAGGGATATGCCCTGGCTTTAATGGCACTTTCACCATCGAAGATAGCAATTCATACACAGTTGAAGGTTGAAGCTTGTTTCAGTAACTTGTTCCTTTTAGTATGCAAATTGAAGTTGTGAAATACAGATACAGGGTGACCCCCGAATCCATCAGTTACCCCCAGTTTACTGTGGCCCAAACATATTACAGGGAACCATGGACCAGAGGGCTGCTGGGAAGGTAAATTTCCCATTTAAATGAATGGGTTTGCATCTATCTGCGGTTTTGTGTTTCCGCAGTAGGTCTTGGAATGTATCTCCAGAGGGTATGGGGGGACTACTGTATTTTGGGTATGGTGCTGCAGTTGAAGACTGCTCACACCTACAAAAACATATTTCACCAATGTCCATTCCTGCCCTCAACCTCTTTACTAAAAAATTGAATTGAGCAGTTATTCAGGTACAAGAACCATGATTCACAAGCTGCCTGCACTACTTTTGGGGAAGGAGGGCAGCTTGCAAATTGGTTCTGCAAGTGCCACCCCATTTAACCTGATTGTTGCATTAGTGCAGAGTTTGGGCCTTGCTGCTGACTGCCCCTGCTCTGAGTTGGGAGGCGAACAGTTTTCACTTGTAGGATGTAGGGCATACAGCTTTCTGTTCTTAATAACACATGTAAAGAGAAGACACAATGACTGACAGTTAGCTGCTGCTGAATACTACTGTTGCAATTCTAAAGAAGGAAGATGGAACACCAGGGCAGAGAGGATTGGAGTCATGAGGGTCAGGGGGGGGAGGGCTGTGTGATCAGGATCAAGGATGCATTACTGAAGGTCTTTATGATAGAGGGGGACGGATGGAAAGATGCCATGACGGCAACAGGAGTGCTGGACTGGTGATGGTGTTGGGGGGGGAAGGGGTGGGGGGGGAGGTGGGAGGATGTGGGGAGCAGGGTTGGGAATCATGGCCCTCAAGGACAACCCAGATGGGATTGGAAGCCAGGGATAGGAAAGACTAATTATCACAATCAGGTCCTTAGAACCTGGTAACAGTGTCACAAGAAACCTAATGACTTGCCACATGTAGTTAAGGTCAGTGAATGCAACTTTACCTCCTACCAGATCTGCCACTAGATTCATATGCTGCTCAATCTACAACACTGCACTCCCACCTCTCAACAAACACACCCATCAACAGTGCCTGGTACTCAGGGCTCATGCACAATATTCAGATATGAAACTCTTGTGCTTTGCATCTCAGTTCACCTTCATCCTGCTAGTAAAATCCAAAAGAACTGAAGATTTGTAAATGCCAATTCTGAGGAAGGGTCACCTGCTGAGCTTTTCCAGCAACTTCTGTTTTGTTTCCTCTTGCTATTACTTGCTTTCCACACACGTCCTTCTGCCCATTCTTCCCTGTCTAACTTAGCTACTTTCAGACATTGAAAAGCTGCTGACTACCCAGCCTCAGCAGGCCAAGATGAGGAAGAGAAGATGTAACTGCGCGGCACTAATGCAGGAACACTGTTACTTGATCTGTCAAGCCACTAGCTCAGATACTGCATGTATCTTAGAGGCTGGTATAGAGTGGGGGCTAGCATGTGGCAACCACGGCAGAATTAATGTATGGTTCATGACTGAATTCAATGGAGAGCAAGATCACTGATGAACTTGGATACAGGGATTTCACTTTCACTTGAGGTGGCATGCAGGAAAGCACCATTGGACACGTATATCCACGTTGGCTGGCCTGTTTACAGCCTTTTGTCACTTAAGAAAAACAGAGGGGGCTGGCTTCAACTTGTCAGTGTCCACTGTGTAGAGACTGGTCTGTGGAAGCCACAACAGAACTTCCTGATCATGCTGCAAAACCAGAGGCTCGTCCACTGCTACACCCCACCCCATACCAGTTGCAACATTTGACTGAAACAGTCATTTCAGCCTCTCCCCTATCCGAGGATTCAGCAACACTCAGGCAAATCCAAGAACTCACCACACCTTCCAAATCACTCTCGAGTACCTTCACTTTACAACAGCAGAAGTATTTTTTATAAAACTGCATGTTAGTTGCCTGATCTTTTACACAATGCTATTGCAGGGCCCACTTTGCAGCTGAGCATTTGATCTTTTGTGGGAGATTTCTAAATTCATAGAATGCACCTGCGGAGTCCAAAAGTATCAAATGGTGGCTGGTCAGTCGTGTGGCATCAGGATAGAATGCATTCAGTTACCTCTGGTGATGCATGTGAGTATATCCTCAGGATGAGGGGTGTTCGGTGCAAGCCAAGCCAAACGTGACTGGCAGCACAGCACTTGCAGGGAAATGATTGAGTTCAGGAGAACAACCAAACTGAATTCTGTGCTCCTTATCCCATAATGTTCACACAATATTAAAGCAGTGAAATGTGAACAGCTAAGATAGTGGAACAAAGAAAGGAGGTAGAATTGAAAAGGTGCAAGCATGCAAAATAGGAATAAACACCCAAGTGACTCAAAACATGTAATGCAGACTGATACATTTATTTTCCATGGAAACTTTTTTTGTGATGTCCCTTTACGTTTAATGAACAAATAAACTGTTAATCATGCATAAAAAATCAGAAACCTCGTAAATTTTAAGCTCATCTGCCTATTACGATCCCACAGGTAAATTACAGCTTAGATTCTTTTCACAATTTATTGGCATTTGATGTCTTAAAACTGTTTCATTGAAAGTAAAGAAAATTGATTGTCTTCACTCATATTTTTCCTGCTCTCCTCTCAGGCCCATTGATGACACTCAGTGTCAGATATAGAAAAATACCGCAGATACAGTAAATCTGAAATAAAAACAGAAAGTACTGGAGAAACTCAGCAGGTCTAAGAGTATCTGTAGAGAGAGAAACACAGTTAACATTTTAAGTCCAGTATGTTAACTCTCTTTCTCTCGCCACAGATGCTCCCAGACCTGCAAGGATTCTCCAGAACTTTCTATTTTCAGCATCCTTCAGTGCCTCCCCAAGTGCATTATTCATGTGTGAGTCACAACAGGAACACCAGGAAATTCCTTAGGGATTCTCCCAATCAGCATCTTCAGTGGAATGTCAGTGAATACTCTATTTCTGCTTACTTCCAGGAATTCAGTAAATCTTTTGCTTTAATTACAGCAAACCAATCAGGGAAAATCTTACAGAAACTCCCTGCAACAATCCCAGCAAACTATTCGGCTACAGGGAAAATCAGTGATTAGTCTCCTCATGTCTTTAACCAATATTAATCTATTCAGCAGAAGCCATCAGCAATGAGGAGCAAAAATCCAGTCTGATTTCTCCTTGTTTTCTTTTGCCAGCAAGCCCAATACTTATGCTAATTAAGGCATTCTTGCTCACCCAAAAAACAATCTTTGTAGCTTTATTGTATATCATATCTTGAGAACAAGTTAAATTAAAATCACATTTATGAAAATATTCATTTTGTTGCAAATTGAAGCTGCATATTACTTAGTAGAGATTGTACTGTGGGTTTAGGAATTAATATCTTCTTTGTAATTTAATGACCAATCACTTCCATCTATTGCTTAGGTAAAATACAATGTCATCCACATTACCCTGACAATATTCTTAGACTCCGAGCTATTGCACTAGCAAGGCATTTCAATTTCCCACACCATCTAGCTTATGGCCTCTCTGAATGAGATTGGCAAATTAGTGCCAATTAGTGCCAAATTATGGGTAGTTTTGTGCTATTGACTTATATCTACTGGGAACTGTTTGAGTCTGCCGAGTTAATTTTGCTTCGAGCCCATAACAACCATTGCAGAGAGAAGCCTTTTGTCCCATCTGTTTGGGCTGAACTTGATCTCCACTCCCAGAAGTAAAAGGAAGGCATTGTATCTCAGTGCACCACCCAGACCCTGTAGATCATAAATTAGAAAATTCAAGATGAAGCCAGTGACATTAAGCAACAACAAAGAGAAAAACATGTTTCAGAGTTAAAGTTACAGTGCTCAATTTGTTAGGACCATTTGTAGGTCTGTAGTGAGTGAATATTATTCTGAGTTAAGGACTCGTCTATACAACATGTTAACTTCAGCCAAAACATTTAGAGTGATCCTAATCTGTTGTGTTAATTTTACGCACTCAACTGC
Organism: Hemiscyllium ocellatum; assembly: GCF_020745735.1. NCBI lineage: Eukaryota > Metazoa > Chordata > Chondrichthyes > Orectolobiformes > Hemiscylliidae > Hemiscyllium > Hemiscyllium ocellatum. The sequence continues at coordinate 26,851,497 of NC_083419.1, forward strand.
TGTTGGATTTCATTTGTGATGTAATGTAAACTTGCCCTGCATCAGTGAGATTAGTAAAATGTTAGAATTCTGGAGCACAGAGAAGAGCCACTCGGCCTATCAAACCCATACCAGCTCTCTGCAAGAGCGACACAGTCAGCTTCCCTGTCTATCAGCTGTACCATTTAAATGCTTATGTTCAAATTCTTACGCATTCTCTTTTGAAAAAATAAAACCAACCTCTCATTTTACTCTTTCAACAATTTTAACAATTCCCTCAAAGTTGCTATTATTCTGAAATTGTAGTTTCGTTGGAAATGCAGTAGAAACTCTGTGTATGAGTATCACAGTCTTTTGATCACTTTATTTATGCACTTTCAATGGTAGACAGGGAACTGTTTCAAGGAAATTAGAGCACCAAATTTATCTCCTATTTAACAATTGAACAAGCAGCTAAAATAGTTTTACTTTTTTTTAATCAAAACTTTCAAAAATTTCAAATGTCACTGTCCGATCTCCTTTGATAAGGGAGAAAAGTTTCTCCAGTCTTTTCTTAATAAAGCCTTCCATTTCTGCTGACAGAATGAAAGCCCTGCTTTGGGGCCATTGGGTATTCGTCTGTGAAATGAACCTGGTGTCCAGTTTGAATTAATTAGATTGTAATGCTAGACTGATATTTGGAATTTTTGCTTCTTTCCCTTCGGGGGTCTGAAGAAATTTCACAGTTTTACCTTGTGTGTTTTACGTATGGTTATTTAACTCTCTTAGGAAATTAAATAGCTTGAGAAAAATCTATTGTGAGATAATTTGGATATCAGAGTCTGCTGAACAACATGGGTTTGATTTCAGTCATTCCATAGTCTCACATGTCCCCATAAAAACACACAATTGTAAAAGGAAATGGATTGAACTTCACAGTGATATAAATGAAGCTTCAATAGAGATGTTAATGAATGAATCCACTGCAATAACTGCAAATATGGTGTACTAAGTTGAAGTTCTCGAATTATTTGATTTTCAGAGAAGCAGCGAACTGGTTTTAATTTCTGTTCCTCTAATAAATGCATATGTCCTTGTTTATTAAAATATACTATACAGCACAATTCTACTGAGAGGAAGCTCTGTCAAAATTGTTTGCTTGGTGCCTGTGATCTCAATAAGAGTGATACTATTGTGGAAACCCTGTCACCCACAAATCTGTAATTGGATAGTAAATTAGGTCTTACGTTTATGGTTACCTATAAATTTAATCCACACTGAGCTCCATATCTCATTAGATAAAGGTTTCTCCAATCTATCATCATAATTTTAGCCACAGCACAGATACAAAATGAATTTAAAAAGGGAGTTAGTGTTCAGGTTAGTGATTTATTGAACTCATTTATAACAAGATTCTTACAATGTATGAAACTTGTTGGTAAGTAGATAATCTTGGCCTTATTATTTGGATTATGTGAAAAGCAAAATGAAGCACTCAGATTTTCTGATGGAATTTAAACCAGTTTCTTGGGTGCAAAATTATGTACTACTTAAATTTCTCAGTGTATAAAGATATTTCTAGTTTTTTTTCTACTTTGCCACTTGTGTCCTGAAGAGATCGGCTCAGTTTGGGATATTAGTATTATTCCTCAGTAAACTTATCCAAAAGCTTGTATGAAAGCCTAAACTGTAAATGTCAGCAACATATCCCACCCCAGAAAGTATCATAGTCAAACCTCTTCCAATCCTCTTTGGGATTTAAAAGTGGGGGATAAGGGGAGCATTACAGTCAACCTATTCCTCCTCTGACCTAACTTTTTTCCACTACAATTTCCAGCACTGGTCACTGAAAGAACAGGAACTGTGGCTGGTTTATTTCCCTGCCTAGCATAGGTACTGAGGCCAATGATAGAAACAGCAGCCACAATCGTAGTTGAGGTTTCCCAGCTTGTATTGGGTAATGGTGTCCTGGGAGGTTCTTTTACCTTCAGGCTTTCAAAAGGCAAATTTCTCCTCTAGGCACCTCATAACGTGCAGCATCGTCTGACTTGGTTACCTGAGAGACTTGGTATTCTGAGGCCTTTGCCAATGCCATTCTTCAGTTGCATGCTAAGAGATGCATGTATGTAGCTAAGAATGCTGTGTTCTCACATTGTACCCTGGATTTCCTTAGAGCTCTCAAGAAGAAAACACTCAAGCTCAGAATCTCATTGTACAATGAATCCTGAACACAAATCGGTGACCACCATACTGACTTTGACTTTTTCAATATAACATTTCGCTACAAATTGAACTGCTTTATCCAATTGCAAGTGTTTCCTTCCAACTTACAGATGTCATTTGTTCTCACAAAGACAGTATTGTAGCCGTGTAATAAGGAATTCTCTAACTTAGGCACAACACTGACTTAGTTTCAAAGTAACTCAAAAATGGGTGAAAAACGCCATATTATCTTTGGAATCCAGAAGTGAACAGTTAAAATGTTTCAAAGGTTGTTTTCTTTTAAGTGCAACATTTAAGGGGCATTGTTACTCTAAAAAATCTTCACATATCCCCCACCCCCTCTTCATCTGTTATTAAGTTCCAGTGTTTTCCTTGTAAGTTATATGTCTGTGCTTCTAAAGCTATGAATTCAATCGCTGAAATGTCAGGCATCTCTAGTAAAACTACCTTTTTCATCATTGTAGGCTGCAGGGCAAGATATAAAACATTTTATGCTTGCCGTTGCAACTACTGGGCTATAACTTGCAGTAGCAGGGTATCCAACAGTCTCTGCCATTATTTAGACTTGTCCTTGCATGTTTAAGTTTTAATTCATTTTCAACATGGCAAGTTGTTGAAAGTGTGAGCTGATAATACACAGCAAGGGCGACAGGGCATCCGGAACCTGAGTGAACAGAGAAAGTAGCTGTTTATCTCATCAGCCAATCAGATTAAAGGTCTGAGGAAATAAACAGTGCAAGGATTGAGAATGAAATGTAACAGAATTCAATGTTGAATTAGGTACAGGAACACCAATAAAAAGATGACTGAAAAGAATGAGAGAGAAATAAAAAGAAAACCAAAGAAAGTATTTTTTTGTTTAAGTTTTACCTTTTTGAAATCTCTGGCAGCAGTTAACTCTTGAAGGAATGAGACTTCACACTTGTAATAGCTAATTTCCAGTGCCAGAGAGGTTGGTTACATATTAACATATGAATTACAAGTAAGTGTAGGCCTGTCAGCCTTTGGTCTGCTCTACCATCTAATAAGATCATGGCTGAACTGATCATGGCTTAAAATCCACATTCCTGAATACCTCTGGAAAGAATTAATATTTATTACATGCTAAAAGAATACTTGTGCACATAATAACAAGGCTTAAGTTTCTGTGGTGAGTTTTTTTACCGACCAGTTAAAAATCACACAACACCGGGTTTTTTTTTATTCCCTACAGTGTGGAAACAGGCCCTTCAGCCCAACCAATCCACACCAATCCTCTGACTAATGCACCTAGCACTCTGGGCAATTTAGCATGGCCAATTCACCTGACCAGCACATCTTTGGACTGTGGGAGGAAACTGGAGCACCTAGAGGAAACCCACGAGATATCGAGAGAATGTACAAACTCCATACAGACAGTTGCTTAGGGCTGGAATTGAACCTGAGTCCCTGGTGTGTGAGGCAGCACTGCTAACCACTGAGCCACCATGCTGCCCTATGGTTTAATTGGAAGCACTAGCTTTCAGAGCTCTGCTCCTTCATCAGGTGGTTGTGATGAAGATGACAACCACCTCATGAAGGAGCAGCGCTCCGAAAGCTAGTGCTTCCAATTAAACCTGTTGGACGATAATCTGGTGTTGTGTGATTTTTAACTTTGTCCACCCCAGTCCAACACCGGCATCTCCAAATCACATAAATATGGTAGTTCTGTGCCATTTGATGTGTCAATGATGTAAAAGGCAGCAAGAAGGATTTTGAAAGCTAATAACTGAATAGCCCAACGCAGATATTCATCTTTAATTGCCCTTCACCTCAAGTTAATGTACAATTAGCACAAATGTAACAGTAAGGGCTATTAGCCTCAGGATTGTTTTGAAAGCAATCTCAACCTCAACTTATCTCAAAGCAATAGATGTTGAAAGAAACATGTCAATTATTTTCAAACTGTTACCTGAAGTAACATCTGAAGAGTTCTAAATTTGTAACATGTGAAGCTGATTCTAAATCTGATCAGTGCCACGCAATTTCATAATTGTCCTGCACTTCTGTGATTGAGTGCAAACACTACCAAAAGTTGTTTTCATTGAATTAATCAATGGGTGCTAACTTTCAGGATAGTTTATCATTCATGATAATTGCCCATTGAATTTGCATACACTATTTTAATGCAGGTGTATTCCCTGCCGATCCTTCCAACCAACACAGTAATTTTACTTTCAATTATAAAATTGCATTATGCTTTTGAAAGGAACCTGTTCTGATCACAGCATACTTTTATCATGTTCGGATTTTATCTTTACTGAAAAAGTTTACTTTTAGAGTTTCATGTCAGGATTCAAATTCACTTTGTGGATGCTGTAGTAATCTTTCCATACTGGACTGTATACATGACAAGAATGATAGTTGCAGGGGAGTAAGGATTACAGCTGACCAAAACACTTCTGGGCTAGGGAAAGAAAAAGTAATGGGTGTTCACTCAAGATTCTCAATATGTAGCAAAGCTATGTGTATGATAGAATGAGGACAAACATCTTTCATTATCTTTCATTACTTTTCATTATCTTAAGATAATGGTCTACTTTCAAAGTTGGGGTGCTATCTAAATATAGGGCATTAACCAAAAACTTCTCACCATTGGTGTGTGAGCTCCTCTCCCTAGACATATGTTGTTCAGGTCACAAGAAGTGTATCATGCAGAAGGAAGCATTGTTGGGATTTTCTAATGACTCAACATTCCTAATGTTCTTCACTTACAGAATGAGAACAAATATTTGTGCACTCACAGAGGTAAACAAACTGTCACAAACCATCTAATTGGCATGACACTGGGGCTTAATACATTAAAAGGGAATAAGGAGATAACTACACAGAAGTATGACTAGGTTTAGGTTCGGGCAAGAGTTGAAATTATTCTTTTAGCCGCTTCTAATATTTTAAATATTTAAAACTAATTAAACTGATTTAACCTAAAATATTTTCAATGTATCTGTAATTGCTTTCTGTTCTGAGAATGTGATTGAATCAGGCTCTAAAAATATTATCCATTTTTTATTTCAAGTTTAAATGATAGTATTTTTATGCCTCTCTTGTGAAGTATAATTACAGTAACAAGGAAAAAGCAAGGAGCTTCTGTTTGAGAATACAGGTTAAAAAGGTGGTGCAGCAAACTATGAAGAGGTGGAGGGATGCATTATACTCTGTATTATGTAGAAAAGAAATCAAAATAACTGGATTTAGTGTAGAAAATAGCAGAACAATAGATCTCTGACTATACCATCCAATGCACAAGGATACAGCAACAATATGAGTTCACTGACCATATCAGAAGTTACAAGGTAAGGCATTTTATCACTCTGTTTCGCATTCGGGAAAGATTGACTGTTGTATGTATTTCATTGCAAGCCTATCATCACAAATTTGCAACAGTTCTGCAACCTGATGTCGCAATCTCCAAAATGTTCTTTCATTACCAATCATCCTCACAACAGAGACATATCCACCACTAAAAATTCCAAAGCACCTAAGCTACCTCATCCAAAGGAATCAATTTTCTCTCTGATCAGCTTGCCTTCCGACTTGAAACTTCTTAACTGTCACTTCTCATCCTTCTATAATTCCTCACAAAAGAAAACCAACCCACCAGAGGATGCAACAGGAGATGGGTGTAAGCCTCCATTTAGGAACCACTTCAAGGGGCAGATCACGTGCATAGCAAAATCCAGACAAATCCAGCAGGTTGTGGGAAGTGGGCAAGAAGAAGGAGAAATCCCACGAGGGGTTTATATTCCTTAGCTCATTCCAGAAACTGCACTACAACATTCTATCAGACAGACTTTCACACAGTCTCTCCAGGAGCAGTGGATCTAAGTGAAATGCTTGCCCTCACAAACCTTGTATAACTGTTCTAAGTTTGTTTTCAGTGCCCTTTCCTTTCTGTGCATTTTAAAGTTCTTCTCAGGCTTCCAGTGCTGTGCCATCCTAGGACACAGCTGACAAAACTAAATAGTGTCACAAATGAAGAAAAGTAACTGGACTTGAAAGATTAATTCTGTTTTCTCTCCATAGATGCTGCCAGATCTGCTGAGTTTCACCTACATTTTCTGATTTTGTTTGTTTCAGAACACTGTGCCTGGTCATTGCACTTACATTATGTAGTCACCAGCTCAGATACATCAACCAGGAGAATTTAGACAGATAGCCGGGGAAGGCAGAACAAATGGTGAAGAACTGGCCATGGGTAGGCAGGGTGCAGGAAAAGGCAGATGAAGAAAAGCAAAGAACCTATTGACTGAGGATAAGTACGTTCCTTTCCTAACATCTACTGAAGTCAGGGGCCAGATTACCATCACCCAGCTTTTCAGAGGGGTGAATTCTATGTAAGGAAAGTAGCTGAGTTGATCTGCCAGAATTTCTCAACCACTAATCACTGTGTATTTCAGAAATCCAGCACTTGCATGATTTGGATATTGAAGGCAGATCTGCAGAACCTAGAACCACTGAACTTGTCTATGGTACAGAAAACATCAGAAGGCCCTGAACACTTCAAATTTTAGCTAGCTGGGCTTTGAGCTGGACCATCAGCACATCTCCGGGCATGGTTACTGATGGGTTTGTCCAAGGGAGGCATGAGAAAGGGTTCAGTTGAAAGTATCAGAACTGTACACCTGCAGAAGCACATTGATATACAGGATCCAAATTGGCATCAAGACAAAAGTGACCACGGATAATGTTGCTCTCTTTCATCTTTATGCCCACATGCTCCTGGAACCTTGTTATCACTAAGTAACAATATAGTTTTTTAATCACTCGGTGTAAGATAATTCCTGGTCTTATTTAGGAGTCCTGTGTACAGAAACAATGAAATAGTGTTATTTTGTGTTACATTATTGGTTATGGTCAGGTCACAGACAAGTGATAGATTTCCTTAGCTGTCCTCCATATCAGCCAACATAACTTCAGAGGACAAGTTATGGAAATCCTGTATTTAGAGTATAAACACAATTTACACCATTTTCTATTAACTCTATGGCTTTTCTAACAAATTTATGGTGGAGTAGAAGAAGAAGCCCCGCCGAAATACATCTTCCTTGAGTGTTGTTGCAGTTCTCATACTTCATTGTAACAGCAGGAAATGATACAATTGAGAGTCATCGGAACTGCCACCAAGAATGAAAGATTATAATTTTTGAAAAGATGTGTTAAATTAGTAGTTTTCCAATCCTCCAATACATCTTCAGAATCCAAGGAATTTTGGGGAAAATTACAACTACTACAGCTAATACATGCTAGTCTCTTGTTTCAGAAAAAAACAGCCCACTATAGGGCAAAATTAAAAATCACACAACACCAGGTTATAGTCCAACAGGTTTATTTGGAAGCACTAGCTTTTGGAGCTCTGTTTCTTCAGGTAGCAGCACTTTGAAAGCTAGTGTTTTCAAATAAACCTGTTGGACTGTAACCTGGTGCTGTGTGATTTTTAACTTTGTCTACCCCAGATAGGAGAAAGTGAGGTCTGCAGATGCTGGAGATCAGAGCTGAAAATGTGTTGCTGGAAAAGCACAGCAGGTCAGGCAGCATCCAAGGAGCAGGAGATTCGACGTTTTGGGCATAAGCCCTTCTTCAGGAATCCTGAAGAAGGGCTTATGCCCGAAACGTCGAATCTCCTGCTCCTTGGATGCTGCCTGACCTGCTGCGCTTTTCCAGCAACACATTTTCAGCTCTACCCCAGATAGTCCAACACCAACTCCTCCAAATCATCACTATAGGGCAGAAAGAGCCAAACGGGATGGTGGGCTGTTTGATATTTAGCTCCTCCCCCTTTATGTGGACAGCGTCCTGACTTTGACCACACTGCACAGCTAAATGATGATGTCAAAACCCCTGAACAAGCCTGTGCTGTGAGTCGTAGAGGGAAGGATATCCCCCTTGAATCGACTGAGGTTTGCTGACAACCAGGACAAGTTTCCTTCTTTTGTGTTTACACTAATTGGCAAGGCAAGCAATAAGAGCGTGAAATCTCTGGCTAGGGGGCAAAGTGCAAAGAAGCAAGGGAAAGCATTGCAAGGCAGGAATGCTATAAGTATCTAGATTGGCTCAGAGTGGATGTGTACTTTGACAGCAAGCAAATAACTTGGAGATGCAGCCTGGTCCAGTCAATGAACTGGGTGTGTGTCACTGAGTTAAAAGAGTCCTTGCAGCAGCGTTACAATAGTTGCCAGAGTAGGCCATGGTGCAACATTGAAGTGCAGAAGTGTCCTGTAATGGATCAGAGATATGCCATAAGGGTTCTTAGAGGTTGGATGTGAGGTGTATATGGCCAGTGCCCTGGAATGTGCCCTGAGATGTTGGTGCCTGGTATTCAACATAGTGATCCTTTGCAGCAAGCAGCAAGCTGAATCTGCCAGAAGCCCGTTCTGACTCCTGTGTTTCAATGTCTAAGTTTCATAAGACGGAAAGCTGAATGTTAATAAATGGGCTGTGCTATCAACAAGACATTTAACCAGTTACAATCCCCTTAATTATCAACTCATCACTGCCTCACCACAGAAACTCACCTTGTCACTTGGTAAACGAATAAAAGATGGGATGAGATTTTCCCAACATTGAGATGAACCTCACCGGATTCTTCGTCCGATTCTGCAACACATCTCACATTAGCCCATGTCATTCAGCTCCTTATAAGATATTGCCTATGATTTTGAATGTTTCTTATTTTCCTACTCACTTTGTTTTCTTCACATTAACATGTGACATGTGAAATGGATATTTGAGAGTCAGAGAGTTAGAGCTTTAAATGCCTCTACTAAGATTTGCTTTCATTACTGATCTAATTTTTGACATCATATTTTCACTTACATTGCTGTGTAAAATAATTTGCCCTTAAACAAGATTTGTTTGAATAATTACCTCGTCACTTACTGAATAAATAATACTTGTACTACTAGGATTTATTTTAAATATTAATATTGTCTCTCCACTTTGTTTGGCATGAAAGGATGAATGACTCAACCAGGAGAGAGTGGGTAGGAGAGTGGGTAGGGAGTTAAAAGCATTGAAATTGACACCATGTCAGAAAGCTGGCTCCAACTCACCAACTTTTCTTCTCGAAGATTTATTTATTTAAAAATCAACTTCCGTCATGGCCAGGGGCTGATTTGAGATAACCTTTACAATCAATCATTCCAAATAAAATATAAAATATGAAAAAAACTTAGAATGAACAGAGCAGAGCAAAAAGTTCAAAAGGTTCAAAGTTTAACAGTCATTAATGTATGCTTATCGTGTGGGTAACATACGGCATTGGCTTATCCTTAAGTCTTGTTGTTTTACAACATAATTCAGTTAATTGTTTCAAATTTCATAGCTGGTAACTGCAGTGAGATCCGTCTGCAGGTAACAAGTATTGAAGTTTGGCAATTGCCAGCAGTCTTGTGAAAAAAAGGTGAAGTTATTTTGCCTGTTGTCGAGTATCTTAAGACCACAATCAAATGAGGCATCTGAGTACCCAGAGGAATTAGAGCCAGAATGACTTTGCAAACCCTTTTCTTACACTTCCAATGTTTTCACACTCACGGTTTGTGACTGCGCTCCACTACTTGGGTGTCCCAGACTCCAACATGGTGAATAAAAGAAAGTCATAACAAGATCATCACTTGAAGCAGACAGATAATCAGACAGCAGCAAAACAAGAACCATAAGCACCTCTCTCCATTAGATAGAGACAAATGATTACATAGCACACCCTAAGTTTAAGTCACCTCAATTTAAGTCATTTCAATTCAACACTATCATTTACTGGGATGAAGATTTATCTTGAGCATTGGATGTTTCATTTTAACATTATTTCATGCTGAGTGTGACATATGACTGTATGAGCTGATAGGCGCCATTTTAGAGTAACGTCTCTTGCTCCTGCTCAATGTCTCTCCATCTTGCGGGTTACCTGGAGGTGCCAAAGGGAGAGTCAGCCAGCAGGCGGATCAACGGTGAGCAGGAGAGTCAGAAGGACTGTAAATAGGAGGAACACAGCAGGTCGGGCAGCATCCAAGGAGCAGGAAAATCGACGTTTTGGGCAAAAGCCCTTCATCAGATTCCTGATGAAGGGATTTTGCCCGAAACATCGATTTTCCTGCTCCTCAGATGCTGCCTGACCTGCTGTGCTTTTCCAGAACCACACTAATCTTGACTCTGATCTCCAGCATCTGCAGTCCTCACTTTCGCCTGTAAGTAGGAGGGTCAGAGTGGCAGCGGGCAGGAACAATGGTAAACAGGAGAGGGGAGTGGAAAGAGTTAGAATATTTATTTTATGGTTTTAAATTTATTTTACTATATGTGTTATTTAGCTTATGATTATAATAACTTACCATATATAGTATTTGAACTTACAGGATATAATATTTTAATATTTTTTCTGACAGGAACAATCCGACAGAACATAACTAAACCTTTCACATTGGTTGAAATGGAAAATCTGACATGCTTAGAACTGTTTTATTTAAAGTTACACTTTTCAGGGAAGCAGCTACAACGTTTAGAAAGGGAATACTGTACAGTATGGCTTGAGAACCATCGATCCACACAGAGGAGGCTCGGAGGATGGCCTTCAGGATCTACCAGAGCCAGTATAGGGATTGAACATACAGGAAGGATGTACATAGGGCTGTTAGCTCAGTTAATAATAGAACTGATGTATACAGTATGTAACTATATGTGCAGCATGTTAGCTTGCGTGTGAGCAACCGTCTTGGGAGAAATGGGCTCTTAATTTCAATATGTTAATACAGTAGCTCATTTAGAGTGATTTTATTGTAGGTGCATGTATTTCCCAGACTTCCCGGAGCTTGTCACTGAAAGCAAGGTGATAAAACAGCAGCAATTGAAGGAGCTGAAAAAAATTCCTGTAAGTGCTGACACCCTCCAGCTGATTCCTTTCCTAATTGTGTGAAAGCCTTTCAGTCACAAATTTGTTCTGTTTTACTTTTCACTGCCTTGGAGGTGACTTTTAACACTGTGGAGTCTCTTTAGAGTCCTACTTTGTAGCTACAGTTGATCAGATCAGCATGGGTGCTGCTTATGCTGCATGGCTTGGTCCTGAAGATCCCAGCCAAGAGGTGAAGAAGCAATGCAAAAGGCATGAGTGGAACACCATCAGTAGCAGAAGCAGTTCATAGGCAGCACCTACACATGTCTTACACAAAGAACTGATGCACTATTACACCACCTTGTCGCCAAGAGAACGTCAGATAGAACAATGCATTGGTTTAAGGGTCTGGCTGTGAGTGGCTTCTCACAGATAAATGGCAACATCAATTACACACATTTGGCAATTATCACCTAGGATTGCAATAATTTTCCCTCCCTTATTGTACAGCTAACATACAACCGCAAGATATGATTTGGATGTTATCTGGGCTGACACCAACTGTTACAGTTAACCTGAGAATATAACTTTTAAAAAAAAGGTTTGTGATTTACATATGAAAGAATGGTCATTCTTACAGATGAGAGATTTAACAAAACAATCAAGGTATTTTTCAATGTATAATTTCAGTTTCATCACATTGTAAACCTTTGCTATAAATTCTGTGTCTTACAATTGTGTACCCACAATCACCTTGTGAAAGAGCAGCGTCTGAAAGCTAGTGCTTCTAATTAAACCTGTTGGATTATAACCTGGTATGTGATTTTTAACTTTGAACCATAAGATATTTATGCAATTTACACAGGATCTCCTCATAGTTGCTACATTGCTTTCATCCTACAGATGACCCTCCTTGAACTATCACACCTCTGAGTAGAGCTTTGCTGGCTATTTGGAAGCAAGGGGTTCCCCATTTAAAATATTTGTACTTTAAAATATTTAAAATAATTGCCAATCTTTGTACTCAGATTCCCAGTCAATGTACACAAGCATGCCATACGTCTTCTTGACCACCTTATCCACTTCTGCTGGTACAGGGGAACTGTGGACCTATACGCCTAGATCCCTTTGGGATGTTGACGCTACTAAGAGTTATTTCATTTGCTGTATACTTCTCTTCTGCATTAGACCTTCCAAAATGCATCACCTCACAACTGTCCAGATAAATTACATCTGTCTTTTCTCCGCCTCTCTACATCCTGATGTATCGTCTGGCAATCTTCCTCTTGATCCACAGCTCTCCCACTCATTGAGTCATCCTGAAAATTACTAAAAGGCTACCTACATTGTCCTCCAGATTATTTATATATTTACAAATAACAGTGGTCCCAGCATTGATCTCTGCGGGACACCACTGGTGAAAACTAACCTTCCACCCTACCATGACCAAGTCAGTTCAATGTCCATCTTGCTGGCAGTTCACCGCAGATCCTATTTGACTTCATCTTCTGTATCAGCCTGCCATGAGGGACCTTATTAATGGAATTGCTAAGAATGCATATGGACACCATCCAGCCCCATGCCTGTATCAATCATCTTTGTCACTTACTCATAATATTCAATCAGGTTTGTGAGACATGACCTCCCCCATACAAAGCCATACTGCCTATCACTAGTCTAATCCAAAATCTGGTTTCAGCATCTGCAGTCATTGTTTTTACCTAGTATTTGCTGCTCCTCAGGTGCTGCATGAACTGCTGTGCTCTTCCAGCACCACTAATTCAAAATCTGGTTTCCAGCCTCTGCAGTCATTGTTTTTACCTAATTTGCTGCTCCTCGGATGCTGCCTGAACTGCTGTGCTCTTCTAGCACCACTAATCCAAAATCTAGTTTTTACCTATCACTAGTCTGTCTATATTTTTCCAAGACTTAGTAAATCCTATTTTTAAGAATTTTCTCCAGTAACTTCCCTACCACTAATTTAAGGCTCAGAGGCCTGAAGACTATCTCTGTTCCTCTACTTGAACAAAGGAACAAGCTTGGCTATTCTCCAGTTCTCTTGTACCTATCCTGTGACTAAATAGTATACAAAGTCTTTGCACAAAACAATACTAAACAATATTTTGCATCAGTGTTTACTGTGGAGAAGGATATAGAAGATAGAGAAAATAGGGAAATCAATAGTGACATCTTGGAAAATGTCCATATTACAGAGGAGGAGTTTCTGGATGTCTTAAAACACATAAAAGTGGATAAATCTCCAGGTTTAGGGTGAGAGAGCAAAGATATAAAAGAAACCTAATGGGCAACTTTTTCACACAGAGTACATGTATGGAATGAGCTGACAGAGGAAGTGGGGGAGGCTAGTACAATTGCAACATTTATAAAGCATCTGAATGGGTATATGAATAGGAAGGGTTTGGAGTGATATGGACCAGATGCTGTCAGGTAGGACTAGATTGGGTTGGGATATCTGGTCGGCATGGGCAGGTTGGACCGAAGGGTCTGTTTCCATGCTGTACATCTCTCTGACTCTGACTTGATCAGATGTACCCTTGAACTCTGTGGAAAACTATGGAAGTGATTGCTAGACCCCTTGCTGAGATATTAGTATCATCAATAGTCACAGGTGAGGTGCCAGAAGACTAGAGGTTGGCTAACATGGTTTAAGAAAGATGGTAGAAAGAGCCAGGGAACTATAGACCAGTATAGACCTGACATTGGCTGTGGGCAAGTTGTTGGAGGGAACCCTGAGGGACTGGAATTACATGTATTTGGAAAGGCAAGGATTGATTTGGGATAGTCACCAAGGCTTTGTGCGTGGGAAATAACTTGATTAAGTTTTCTTTCAGAAGTAACAAAGAGGATTAATAAGGGTGGGGGTGGATGTCATCTATATGGACTTCTGTAAGGTGTTCAACAAGATTCCTCATGGTAGACTGGTTAGCAAGACTAGATCATATGGAATACAGGCAGAATTATCCATTTGGATATAGAACTGGCTTAAAGGTAGAAGATAGAGGGTGGTGCTGAAGGGTAGCATTTCAGACTGGAGGCGTGTGACCAGCAGTGTGCTGCAAGGATCGATGCTGGATCCACTGCTTTTCATCATTTATATAAATGATTTGGATATGAATATAGGTGGTATAGTTAGTAAGTTTATAGATGACACCAAAATTGGAGGTATAGTGGACAGCAAAGAATACTACCTCAGATACAATGGCATCTTGATCATTTAGGCCAATGGGCTGAGGAGCGCCAGATTGAATTTAATTTAGATAAATGTGAGGTGCTGCAGTATGAAAAGGCAAATCAGGGCAGGACTTATACACTTAATGATAAGGTCCTGGGGAGTGTTGCTGAAAGTCCAGGTACAATGCAAAAGTTGCAGGATCAGTTCATTCCTAAAAGGAAGAAAGATCCTAGGAGGAGGCATGGGTGGCCGTGGCTGACGAGGGAAGTTAAGAAACATATAAAGTTAAAAGAGAAAAAGTATAACATAGCAAAGATAAGTGGGAAAACTGAGGACTGGGAAGCTTTTAAAGAGCAACAAAGGATTACTAAGAAGGAAATATGCAGAGGAAAAATGAAGTACGAAGGTAAACTGGCCAATAATATAAAGGAGGATTGTAAAAGCTTTTTTAAGTATGTTCAAGGCAAAAAAATGGCTAGGACTAAAATTGGGCCCTTGAAGACAGAAACAGGGGAATATATTACGGAGAACAAAGAAATGGCAGAAGAATTAAATGGGTACTTCACATCTGTGTTCACTGGAGAAGACACAAGCAATCTCCCTGAGGTAACAGTGACTGAAGGACCTGAACTTAAGGGAATCTATATTTGCCAGGATTTGGTGTTGGAGAGACTGTTAGGTCTGAAGGTTGATAAGTCTCCAGGGCCTGATGGTCTACATCCCAGGGTACTGAAGGAGGTGGCTCGGGAAATCGTGGATGCGTTGGTGATTATTTTCCAGAGTTTGAAAGATTCGGGGTCGGTTCCTGAGGATTGGAGGGTGGCTAATGTTATACCACTTTTTAAGAAAGGTGGGAGAGAGAAAGCAGGAAATTATAGACCAGTTAGTCTGACCTCAGTGGTGGGAAGGATGCTGGAGTCTATTATAAAGGATGAAATTATGGCACATCTGGATAATAGTAACAGGATAGGACAGAGTCAGCATGGATTTATGAAGGGGAAATCATGCTTGACTAATCTTCTTGAATTTTTTGAGGATGTAACTCTGAAGATGGATGAGGGAGATCCAGTAGATGTAGTGTACCTGGACTTTCAGAAAGCTTTTGATAAAGTCCCACACAGGAGGTTAGTGAGCAAAATTAGGGCGCATGGTATTGGGGACAAAGTACTAGATTGGATTGAAAATTGGTTGGCTGATAGGAAACAAAGGGTAGTGATAAACGGCTCCATTTCGGAATAGCAGGCAGTGACCAGTGGGGTACCACAGGGATCCGTGCTGGGACCGCAGCTTTTTACAATATATGTTAATGATATAGAAGATGGTATCAGCAATAACATTAGCAAATTTGCTGATGATACAAAGCTGGGTGGCAGGGTGAAATGTGATGAGGATGTTAGGAGATTACAGGGTGACCTGGACAAGTTAGGTGAGTGAGCAGATGCATGGCAGATGCAGTGTAATGTGGATAAATGTATGGTTATCCACTTTGGTGGCAAGAACAGGAAGGCAGATTACTACCTCAATGGAATCAATTTAGGTAAAGGGGCAGTACAGAGAGATCTGGGTGTTCTTGTACACCAGTCAATGAATGCAAGCATGCAGGTACAGCAGGAAGTGAAGAACACCAATAGCATGCTTGCCTTCATAACAAGAGGAATTGAATATAGAAGCAGAGAGATGCTTCTGCAGCTGTACAGGCCCTGGTGAGACCATACCTGGAGTACTGTGTGCAGGTCTGGTCTCCAAATTTGAGGAAAAACATTCTGGCTATTGAGGAGTGCAGCGTAGGTTCACGAGGTCAATTCCTGGAATGGCGGGAGTGCCTTACACTGAAAGACTGAAGCGACTGGGCTTGTATACCCTTGGGTTTAGAAGACTGAGAGGGGATCTGATTGAGACATATAAGATTATGAAAGGATTGGACACTCTGGCAGCAGGAAACATGTTTCTGCTGATGGGTGAGTGCCGAACTAGAGGACACAGCTTAAAGATACGGGGTAGACCATTTAGGACAGAGATGAGGAGAAACTTCTTCACCCAGAGAGTGGTGGCTGTGTGGAATGCTCTGCCCCAGAGGGCAGTGGAGGCCCAGTCTCTGGATTCATTTAAGAAAGAGTTGGATAGAGCTCTCAAAGATAGTGGAATCAAGGGTTATGGAGATAAGGCAGGAAGAGGATACTAATTAGGAATGATCAACCATGATCATATTGAATGGTGGTGCAGGCTCGAAGGGCTGAATGGCCTACTCCTGCACCTATTGTCTATTGTCTATAAAGAGATCTTGGAGTGCAAATTCATAGTTCCTTGAAAGTGGAGTCGCAGGTAGATAGGATAGTGAAGAAGGCGTTTGGTATGCTTTTCTTTATTGGTCAGTGCATTAAGTATAGGCGTTGGGAGGTCATGTTGCAGCTCTACTGGAGATTGATTAAGCCACTGTTGGAATACTGAGTGCAGTTCTGTCCCTCCCCGCTATCGGTGGATGTTGCGAAACTTGAAAGGGTTCATGAAAGATTTACAAGGATGTTGCCAGGGCTGGAGGGTTTGAGCTGTAGGGAGAGGATGAATAGGCTAGGGCTATTTTCCGTGGAGAGTCAGAGGCTGAGGAGTGACCTTATAGAAGTTTATAAAATCATGAGAGGCATGGATAGGGTCAATAGACAAAGTCTTTTCCCCAGGGTGGGGAAGTCCAAACCCAGAGGGCATAGGTGAGAGGGGAAAGATTTAAAAAGGACCTAAGGGGCAACTTCTTTCCCACAGAGAGTGGTGCATGTATGGAATGAGCAGCCAGAGGAAGTGATGGAGGCTGGTACAATTAGAATATTTAAAAGGAATCTGAATGGTGATATGTATAGGAAAGGTTTAGAGGGATGTGGACCAAATGCTGGCAAATGGGACTAGATTTATTTAGGATATCTGGTCGGCAAGGACAAGTTGGACTAAAAGGTCTATTTCTGTACTATACATCTCAATGACGTTATGACTAAAAAGAGCTTTATCACTTTTCAGAGACTCACCAGTTAGTTCCTTTTTTTCTAGTAGACCAAAAACCAATTTAAATCAACTTCAGTTAAAAATATTGCTGAAGATAGCCATGAGGAACCCAAACAGTGAGACGTAAGAGTACTATGACCAAAGCCAAAAGATAATGAGTAAGATGTGTCACTGAGCAAGTAATCAGCATACTAAAGATAGACTTCAGATGCCTGGAGAGATTTAGAAGTATTCTTTCATATGCATCAACTAGAATCTCCAGAATAGTTGTGATGCGCTGCATTTTTCACTGTAAAAAGCTTTGAAAGAGGAGATGGAAAGTGATGTGGTACATACACCAGTATCAGTGCACAGTGCTGTCTGGGATGCCCCAGATGATGTTGAGGTTCAGTTTCCTTCCAATAGCGCATCCATCTGTTCCTCACTTCTCCCCAGTAATTAAAAATGGACAAAAAAGGAAAGTGGTAATATCACATTGGCTCAGGTCATGATGGTGTGAGAGAACTAGTGGTGAAGTATAATTTAAGTGAAGTCATTTTCCCTTTCTTATCATGAACTTAAAACATGCCTCTTAAAATCTGCTTTCTGTTCATTGAACTGCAAGGATTTTAACTGGATCTGTAGTGGACCTGATAATGGTCATTTCCACCATCCTCCCTTGACAATGTCCATGCACCTCACAAATATCTGACAATGCTAATCCTGCTGCATTTCTGACAACATTTACCTTTGTTGTATCCCCTGACAGCACTCAGACATCCAATTGCCATCCCCCTGCACCACCTAGCAATGTTCACCAACACACTATTCACCTGCACTCCTCCCCACTGCTGGCACTAACCTCTGGCTTTGTCTTACTCATGCTCACAATGTCTGAAAATGGTCACCATCCCTCACTCCACAATACTGCAAACCCTCCATAACTGACCACTCAACGTGTACCCTTCCCCTATGCCCTGACAGTGCTCACCCAAAGACATCCTGATAAAGTTCATTGTATATTGACCCAAAAACCTCAACAATGTTCACTTGCTGGACCCTTCATAATGCTTGCTCACCCCAGAAACCTCAACAATGTCCACTCCCTGGAATCCCAACAATGTTGAGCATTGTGTGGGATGTGAGTGGTGTGGGGACAACAGGTAAGAAGAGAAACTGAGTTGCTACTACCTTTTCCCAGTCCATCATCGTCTGTTTCAGAACCAGGTAGGTGGTCCCTATTTGCAAAGCGCTATGGAACACTTTTTTGTAAATAGCAGAATGATGAATAGTCAAGGCATGAATTTCATCAATCCTGTTTGATGAGGCATTCATTGCTAATGGTGGGACCTGTGTCATTCATTTGTTTGATGCTTAAGGTTGATGGCCACTCTCTTAATAGGCAAAGACATCACTGCAAAGGTCTGCAGGGTCATACCATTCATGATTAAAACGACCTAACCTTTTGGAAGTATAACATATTGAATCAAAGGTTTACCTGTTTCCATTATCGCAAGAAGAAGCCGTTAAAGCCATGACAACTTCAACGGTCTATACTTTCTGTAATTTAAGCTGGCACATGAAGTGACCCCCTTCATTGAAGTGAACTGAAAACAAGAGTTAAAAACTGGCGATGTTAATTTTTTTTTGCTAAATTGACAAGTACCTTCTGTAGGTAACAATATCTTCAGGGGAACAGTTTGCAAAATATTGATCTCTGTTGGTGGGTTGAGTGAATATTTATGAGTTGATGTTTTCTGAAAGAGTTTATTAGATGCTACATTTTCTAAAGTGTCATTTAAATGAATATTAATTATCTTAGTACCAACCTTAAAATGGTAAAAGAGTACTTTTAGTGCTGATATCATAAAGTCACTTTTAGTGCTGATATCATAAAGAATGCACGCACAGCCATTGTGTTGCTCCAAATATCCAGCAGAGCCGAAGTGATGGCTACCCAAACAGTAGATTGATTCCCCAAAATTCAGGAACAGAACGGAACTATTAACACAAATGTCTGTACTGCTTTGAGACAGCCTCACTGTGTCCACACTGTGGACTGCCAAAACTGTATCTATGGATTGGGCATCTCCCTTAAGCCAGCACTGTTGTCCTTTTGTGGAATCTATCTACTGTGAGTTCTCTTGGGTGATGAGTCTGCAATGTACTCATAGAGATAACATTATCCAGCTAGACGATTACTAACCTGACTCTGCTGCATGTTCTCCTTAGCCTTATTTCTAATAAATTTTCTGTCACTTTCAGTAGGTTCTGTTAAGTCTGTTTTTGCACGGCGATATACATTATACTGAATCACTCTCTAATTGTGTTTCTTGCTTCTCCTGATCAAGTCTTGGTTCACATGGCTCTCTGCTGATGTCAGAGGAGCATCATCATTTACCTCATCATCATTAACGTTTAATTTTCCATTACACAACACATACCATTATAATTGTATGTGCGGCTCATTAAGGGCCTCTGAATTTGTTCCCAGCTCAAAAGACTGATCAGCCTGTCCCCACTAGGTAGTCAGTCCCATATTCTGAGGCTATTGTCAGACAGAAGAACAGGCAAAGGTTCTGCTAGGCTGTACAGGCAATAATGCCCATACATGTAGACAGATGTGTATCAGTGGAGTATTTTTATTTGTAGTCCATTGCAAAAATGTTACCCTACTTTTTATTGCGTTCAAAATAAAATTGGATTTTTTAACAATAGGATGAAACATTGTTAGTTAAATTTTGCCTCTCTGGATCCTTTTGTATATCTCCTGTCTCGCCTTAAACCTATGCTCTGGGGAGAAACTGCGGGCTATCTATCTTATCTATGCCTCTCATGACTTTATAGACTTAGTTGCTTGAAAGTAGAGTTGCAGGAGGCTAGCATGATGAAGAAACATTTCACCATGCTTGCTTTCATCGGTCAGAGTAGTGAATATAGGAGTCTGGATGTCTTGTAGCAGCTGTACAAGACATTGGTGAGGCCACATTTGGAGTACTGCATGCAACTCTTATTGCCCTACTACAGAAAGGATATTATTAAACTAGAAAGAGTACAGAAAAGATTTACTAGGACGCTACCTGGGCTGGAAAGTTTGAGTTTGAAGGAGAGCTTAGATAGGCTGGGACTTTTTTCCATGAAGTTTAGGAAACCGAGGGGATACCTTATAGAGGTCTATAAAGTCATGAGAGGCATAGATAAGATAGATAGCCCGCAGTTTCTCCACAGAGCATAGGTTTAAGGTGAGACAGGAGATATACAAAAGGATCCAGAGAGGCAAAATTTAACTAACAACTGTAATAAGTGGGTTTTTCTGATAAATGTCTGTAGTACCTTTGATATTGAAATAAATTGTAATAATCTGATATCCTGGTATGACAAGAATGCAGGTTAGATGAGTAGATTGTTATTTTGTATTAGTCTATTTACAATTTTCACATTACATATGTAATGTGGAACTAACCCATACAGACCAAAAGCCAGAATACTCTTTATTCAATTTCCAGTCTGGAGAAGATTAGCTGATTTCAGCTGGAGTTGCCAGTTTGATGTTTCATCTGGTTTTGGTGCCCAAGGGCTCATAATTTTATAAAGTTGGACAGGATTCCAAGAACTACCAGTCCTTCTGGAAGTGCACTTGTGTGGATGTTATATTAAGATAGGTTCAATTTCAACCATCTTGATTCCATGGTTGAACAGCCTTACAATATCTCTTGTTTAACTTGAACATGATAAACTATACAAAATCATCTCCACTTCTTTCAAAGGTCATTGAACCAAGGTAATTAAAAGTAGTAAATTTTAACCATTTGTAAGAATCTACATCAAATCAAGCATTTTCACCGAGAGAAATTGTAGAACACTTTACCATGCAAAATAACTAATGGAGGTTGCAGAAACTGAGAGATAAATAGACATAGTTCTAAAAAAGAGAATTGGTTGAAATGTATCTTAATAGGACCATTGGTGAATTCTATGGATCTGATGTGTTATGTGATTAAATGTCCTAATGTCATATTTCTTACTACTATCTTATTACTTACACTTGGTCATTCCAATCAATGTTTACCATAAACACCGAAGCCCATAGTTCTTTTCCATTCTCATTGCATTGCATTAACTATTTTCACTGAGCCTCACTTTGCCGAGCGGATCAATGGGGTCTCATCAGTGAAACTTCATGTTGTTACTCTAAGGAACAGCAATGTGGCTCCACCAATAACTTCTCTTATTTAAATGTGAGCCTTGATTTTAACTCAGGGCAGAAATTGAGCAGTCACAGGCCACAGCAAGAGCAAATCCTCCTCACCTTGCAGCATTTAATGTGAGAGTCCCCTATTTGTCGGCCCTCAGCTTTCCATTTAAAATTAGCAGGAAATGGTATCTGGCCAGGACACAGTGTCAGATTGAAAGAGACCACACAGGTGGACCAAAGGAACTGACCGTGGCATTCAGGCAGGTCATAGGAAGTAGTATAGGAGGGTGCCATAATCCAGAAATGGTCATTCAGAGCAGAAAAGGCACCCAGATTCTTCGACAAGTTACATCTCAGTTTTCATACGAAGTACAGTCTTGTGCTCCATTAATGTGAAATCAATTTTAATCATATCTTTGCCAAGACCATCTTCTGATATTTTCATGTAGTTAATGTTCTTCTCAAAATCCAAATGTCATTATATCCAAGTGTTGAAAGGAGATTCACCATGCCCTCACCAATGAAGCTTAAAATTTAAATGCAGCTCAGATTGATATAATTAAGTTTATTTTCTTTGTGCCTGCAAAAGACCTACTGGAAATTAGTTTTGGGCTGTATTATATAGTTCTTATTGAGCTCAGATTCATAGCGGAAAACTAGCCAGAAATAGGCACTAATTTGACAAACTCTGTCACAGAGGCCTTAAATAGAACTGTGTGGAAAATGGAAAAAATGACACTTACGTAATAGCAGGTTCTTTTTGGGTCTGGGATTAAGGTATGGTGACAGGATGAAATAGAGAAAGCTTTACTCTACGTCTGGCAAATGTTTCACCTCAGCTCGGAACACTTGCTGCTGACTATATGCCAAGAAGTGGGAAGATCATTCTCCTGTAGCAAAAGGATTCATTTTGATTAGTGTCAACATTTATTTTGTGCAGACATTAGGTGAAAACACAATTATACTCAGCTGTAATGCTTTCCATGGTTAAATGATCTACACAATGCTTACCACCCAGAATTGTGCAAGACCTACATTCCAATATAGCTTTATTTGTTTAGTAAAGGAGAGAATTGCTAAACAATAGGATAGAAAATCCAGAATTGAGCATTCAAGCAGTGTAGCGCCAAGGAGTCCCAATGAAACTGAATGCAATGGGGATGACGGTGCAAGCTTTCCACTGGTTGAAGTTGCATCCAGCATATAGGAAGATTGATTGTGGTTGTCAGAAGCCAATCACCTTGGTCCCAGGAAATCACAACCTGAGTTCCCTGGAGAATACCCCAGGATTGATGATCTTCAGCTATTTCATTGATGAACTTTCCTCATGCTTGCATGCAGTGCAACCTAGATATTCAAGATTTAGCATAATCAATGGCAAATAACATTCAAACTACATAAAAATCAGGCAATGAACACCTACAAGAAGAAAGAGTCCAGCTCCCCTTGATGATCAATAGCATGATCATTGCTGATACCCATTATCCATATCCAGGAGTTGCATTGGCCTGATGGCCCACTGAACTTTCCATGCCATCCAAAGTTGGACATTTATCACTATTCCTTCATTGGTCCTATTTCTGATGTCCTGGAACTTTCTGCTTAACTACACTAATGGAGGCACTGCTTAAAGTTCAGTGACCTGAAACATTAACTTAATTTCAATTATATAGATATGTCAGACCTTGTATTTCCAATATTTTTGGTTTCTATAACGTTGAGGGAGTGCCATCACCATATGCACTGCAATGGCTCAAGAAGGCTTGCCAACATATTTTCAATGGAAAATGGAAGTAGTCAATAAATGCTGCCCGAGCTAGGAACACCTAAATTCCAAAATTGAATAAATAATGAAAAGCACTGTATGGACATTGAAATTCCTGCTTTAATATGTCAATAATATGCTCAGTAATGGTCCTGATGATCGCATGGGTCTTTTTGTATTTGCTCTGTGCCTGTGATCTGCTTTATCTGGATTGAGAGCAATCTCCAGATAGTTATTCTACTGATTTCTCTTCTATTTCAAAGAAACCTCAAAGGAATAACAGTGATGAACTGGAGCATTGTGGATATTTCTGGGAAGTGAGCAGGAGTAACTTTTGTATTCCTGACTATGTTGTCCATCTTAATTACCCTTGAGAGGAGATGGTGAGTATGATACTTACTTACATATTGATAGGTTAGGATATCTTTCCATAGGTATAAACTATAGTTTTATATTAAATGTTGCATGGACTACTCACCCTCATATTTGAGACAGTCAGTAACTCATGCTACTGTCCACTGCGAGAAATTTATGGACCTTTTGCACGACGCATATTAACAAAAGCAATAACATAAACAGGTAAAAACCTTCTAGTCCACCCAATCTGTTGTAGACAATTGCAATACCTTATGCCACAACATGCTCCCCATCACATCTGGAATGGTTCATCTCAGCTAAGAACACTTGCTGCTGATCATATGCCAAGAAGTGGGGAGATCATTCTCCTGCAGCATAAAAATTAATCATGATCTGTGTCAACATTTATTTTGTGTGAACATTAGATGAAAAAAAAATCATACCCAGCTACAATGCTTTCAATGGTTAAATGAAAAAAATGAAACAGACATGGTAGGACACAGGGCAGCTGGGACCATTTAATTATGGGAGATGTCCCATATCACTCTCCTGATACAAGCAAAACCTCCCATGGTTAAGTCAAAGGCCGAAATCACTGAATTATAACTGCCAGTCACCACTGCCAGACTTTCCATCAGGCTCATTGATAACACAATGGGCATCTATTATGCACAGATGCCAGCATAGCTGCCACACCTAAGAGGCAACATTGTTCCCCACTCAGCCACAATCCTTGCCCTTCAAACCCTATTCCTGCCTTCACTTAGCTTTGGTCCAGGGACTTCATGATAATAAAGAACATCTGAACACTGATGGCAGTAATAAGAAATGGACAACCTCTGACTGATCGGCAGCTCTCACCATGGGGGATCTCTACCACTGGGATTCTCAATTTCATGGAATGTCCAATAGTAGCCACTTACATATTGTAGAGCACTTGACTTCATCAGGCTCCCTTACAGAACTCACAGGGAAATGCTGTTGTTCCCTGATTGGTGGGTACGAACCTTACCTTTATGACAGAATCCCAGTATCTATGATGTTCTGCATGAGGCAAGAAATCAGACAGAAACCCAGGCCAGGTTAGAGAAAAAATCTGGAAATTTCACTCTTCTAAACCATAATTCAGGAGATCACACTGGTCCTGATCCCTGAGTATCTACTCTTTTGCAAGAGATGATATATGCTCCAACCAGAAACAGATCAAGCTCTTGACTGAGGAAATGCTTGAGTTAGCATTGATAACATTGAGTGCAGATCCAATATGACAAAAGAGTTACCTTCGATCTGGTGCTACACAATAACTTTGACTACACCTTTCAATCCTTCTACCGAAAACCACTGAGAAGGACAAGGGAGCATCAGCACTTGGAAGTTCCCTTCCAAATCACATATGTCTTGACTGGAAAATATATCATCAGTACCATACTATAACTGAGTTAAAATCCTGGAACTCCCCTCCTAACAACACAGTTAGTATATCTATATCACATGGACTGTTGCTCTTCAAGACGATGTCTCACCACCACTTCTCCAGGGCAATTAGGAATGAGCAATAAATGCTGGCTTGGCCACTGACGCCCATATTCCATGATTAAATAAAAAGAAAGCAGATTAAAATTATGACCCCGATCTGCTTTAAACTACTTAATTTAAACAAAAACTGGAATGTAATTTATTCCCTTCATTATTTTATTACTGTATTCAGGTAACCCCTAAATCTACATTTCTCTGCAATGTAGAGTCTCAACTCTTTTAGTCTCCAACGATTTGTAAGATGCTTTATAGTTAGAATCAGTCTCATGACACCTCTCGGCATTCTATATCACTATCATATGAAGAAGCAAAGCTAGACACCTCTAGCCACTTGTTGGGAAATCCAGAGCATCATTCTACCATCGCTGACATTTTAGCACTATGTGGGCAACCATCTGGTAAAACCTGGTGGCTTCCCTGAGGGCAGGATTTCTATTCAGGCACTCTTACGGACGTATAATGACCACTCTATGGCAAACATTTCAACCATCTCCCCACCTCTCATCAACTGCCCAGAACTCTTTGTTGGGATCTGCCTGACTGGCTCCAGAGCCCTAAGATACCATGGGAAGGCAATGCCTCAAATCCTACCATGGTGGAATTGGAATTCAATAAATATCTGGATTTAAAAGTCTGATGATAACCATGAAAGCCAAAGTCAAATGTTGGGAAAACCCATCTGATTTGCTGATGTTGTTTTTTAGACTAACAAATTCTAAGGCTAGTGACTGTAGCAGATGGGTACCTGAGCTTTAAAGGGACAGAAACCCTGACAACAATGAATTAGCTGTCAAACGGCTGGAAATTGCAGCCAGGACACCTACAGTCAGTCAAGCCAGATCATGTCTGACTTATGAACAAGTTTTCAGCCATCCTGTTGCACTGACAAAATTCTGGTCAATATGCCAAATGATCATCTACAAGGAGAAAATTGAATTCCTCATCTTCCGTTTAATTTCCAATGAACAGTTCAGTCCCCTGTATGATCTATGCACGCACATACTCTTTTATTTTCCACCCTCTTTTATCCTTTTTAACTGATGTTAGCTTGAATGATGTGCATCTGACCTGCCCACAGGCATAATCTTAAGATTTCTAAGTTACCATAATTGCTGATAAGACAATTAGCTGTTGGATAATCCCTCCAAGGAGAGGGATCAATTTAGATTAGATTCCCTGCAGTATGGAAACAGACCCTTTGGCCCAACAAATCCACACCAACTCTCGAAAGAGTAACCCACCCAGACCTATTCCCTTACCCTATATTTACCCCTGACTAATGCACCTAACACTGTGGGCAATTTAGCATGGCTAATTCACCTGACCTGCACATCTTTGGATTGTGGGAGGAATCGAACATGGACACGGGGAGAATGTGCAAACTCCACACAGTCACCCAAGGTGGGAATCAAACCCAGGTCACAGGCACCGTGAGGCAGCAGTGCTAACCACTGAACCACTGTGCTGCCCCAATATGTACCAAGCATGAAAATGAACCACCACAGTGAATGGGAATGGTCCCCATTTTGAAATGTCATCAACATTAGTCACAAAATGCAGGTGTATCTTAAACACCCAAGCAATTTATATGCTAGCAGTAAGTAGACATTCAATTGTGGGGAGAAAATTGAGCCTGACTTCACATGTGAGTTTGACATGTTGTTCCTGTAAACCAGGATTGCCTTACACATGGAGTATATGCAAAAACATAAATTTTATGATTGGAAAAATATAGTCATTAGATAGGCTAGGTTGATTTATATACCTCAATTTATGGTAAATATCATTGGCAGTCATGAGCCTAATTAACCAACACATGAAGATCTGTCTGATAGAGTCACCTCTCATCCTAACACTTAAATAGACCTTAATAGCATCTGCAAACTTTCAAATAATGCTTGATAAAAACAATAAAGAACAATGTTCTCAACATTGATCTCTGCAGGACACCACTGATGACCACTCCACAAGCAGGTCAAAATGTGACCATTCTCAGTTCTCAATGTTTTCATTAATGTAGAGGTTTCATTCAATCTGATAGTAAACCCTTTTTGGTGGTATCTTATCACAAGCTTTTTAAATGTCTAAGTGGAAAGTATCTACAATGTCTCATCCACCAATTTCATCATTCCTTCAAAAACTGGCATCTTTTATATCAAGAAATTATGAAGCCATGTTGGGCAACTTTAGTATGTCCATTTCTACAAGCACAGCATTCTGCTACTTTTAACATTCTGTACCCAGAACTCCATGTTTCTGGTCTGAATATTCAATTTGGCATTCTTCAGAAATGGGGTGTGTATCTGATCTGGGAACCTGCCAAATACAATCAGGACTGGAGCCCAAGTCACACTACCAGTGATTGCCACATTCCAGGATTTAAAGGTCCAAATCGATTTGAGAGGGAGAAAAGGTAAGCGTGTGAGGGTGTGCTGTGGCAAGCAGATAAGGGGATCATACAGCAGGTTGGTGGCTGAAGGGTAGGATGCCAGTTCGATGAGGAGGAGGATGCCAGTTGAATGAGGGGATTGCCAAGTGCAAGAAAGGTTAAGCAGGGCAGGGTGGCACATTGACAGGAGTACAGTATAGCAGATGAATGAGGGGACAGAGTAGAATGTAGGTGAGGGTATAGGGTGGAAGGTGAATAAGGGGGTATAGGTGGTAGGTATGTCAGTGATAGGGCAGGGTGAGCCAGGAATTCAGGTATTGGAAACTTTTCTGGGCACTGTAAGTGAAGTCAGCTTTTATGCATTCACGGGATGTGGGCATCATTGGCTAAGCCAGCATTTATTGTCAATCTTTAATGACCCTTAGGGAAGTTAAGATTAACCACATTGCTGTGCATTTGAGTCACATGTAAGTCAGACCATGGAAGTATGGCAGATTTCCTTCCTAAAAGATATTTGTGTACCAGATGAGTTTTTATGATAAGCACCAACTTTTTTTCTGTTCAAGTCAAATTTCACCACCTGCCATGGTGGGCTTTATTGAGAGGAATGGAGTGTCAGTTGACGGTTGAGTCTGTGTTGGTGGAGGGGCTTGTCTGAGTGCTGAGGGTTGGGTGTCACTAGTATAGTTAGTCAAGAGTTAAAGCACGTTTTCTTAATCCTTCTAACTTTTCCTGGGTTACTGTTAAGGTAAATATATCGGACGCCTATGAAGTCGCCAATTCAAACTGTAGAATGGGGACCTTTTCTGGAAGATTCCAGACCAGATTCCTTCTCCTATTTCCTGCTGCTGTTCAAATCTTGGGGGCCTATATTCACTTCCAAAACCACAAGCCAATGCCAAAATAAAATAAACAACTGCAGATGTTGGAAATCTGAGACAAAACCAGGAAGTGCTGGAGGAACTCAGTAAGCCTAGAGAGAGAGAGAGAAAGCAGGGTGAACGTTTCTGAGGAGGAATAACTGGACTCAAAACATTAACTCTTGTTTCTCTCTCCACAGATGATATCAGCCCTACTCAGTTTCTCCAGCAATTCTTGTTTTGCTTTCAGAAGTTAATGCCTCCCCACAATGATAGGCTGCATGGCTGAGATTGAAGCGCTGGTTCCAGAAACTGGGTAATTGCCCATCAGAGCGAGAAGTGCTGCGAGACTTCCGAGGGGTCTCGTAAGGCATCTGTCCCCCATCCGGAGGCCGGAAGATCTGGGCCATGGATGTGGATAGGAAAGCTCTGAAATAGTGTGTTTCCTTCACGTACAAACTGCCTGCTCCTGATATGCAAGAACCTGCCTCGGCTGCTGCATTCATTTTATACGAGGTGAAATTAACACATCGCACATGTGCTTTGTGAAGTTTGGAATTTTGTGAGCTCTCCTTTAACGAGCAGTAATCCAGGAATTAACAAGCAGAACAAGGTTACTGCACAATATAAGCACTTCACACAGGCTCCGAATGCAGCCGTAGCCTCCTGACAGGCAGGAAATGGACAAAATGACAATTTCTCAAATTGCTGGCCAGGCACATTGAAATTTTCGACAGCAGGGCTGTTATGCTATCGGCAATATTTTGACTTAGTTTTCATTTGCCATGCGCAAAAATAGACAAGTGTTGGAAAGCAGAGTGCATGGCAGCAGCGAAGTGATTTGTTTTAGCCTGCAGTATTGCTGCAAGTTTCGAACTCGAGATGATGACACATTCGAAGCCTTTTGATCAGCACATTAGTTTGGTGCTATCGGAGTTCATTTTTTTTAAAAAATTGGAAGCGATGGCAAAGCTACGATGTTTATTTTTCAAAACAAACAGGACTGTTACTGGCAAACCCGATGGGAACCAGAAACATGACGCTTCCGATGAAGAACCTTCTGTGCCTGTTTATGTTGGTCTCGTGACCCACTTTCATTTCGAAGTAATCATTTCTGTTTTAACATACATGTATTACCTCCTATAGAAAAGGGAAAAAATCTTTCAGCCAATGACATACTGTCTGTTGTAATGTAGGGAAATACTGCAGCCAATTTATTGCATATTGTTGGTGGCGGGGTACATCGGCCAAGGGTCCACCTGAGGGGGCAGATAGTGCACAGTTTAGCACTTAGTTTGTAAAGTGACACTTCCAAAAATACAGTACTCCCTTAGTGCTGCACTGGAATATCGGCCTGGACTTTGTCAGCGCTAGTCTGTTTGAATCCCATTTCTGAATCAGACGCAAGAGTGCCATCAGAGAGTCACATTATTTTAGTTTATTGCTATCTTTTAGTTGAAGCAACAAATTTAAAGATTTGTGACTAGTTGCTTCTGAGCCAGTGCCTGATTTTCCCTAAATATTATTTGTTTCTGGTATCAAATCAAATACATGTTGGATCTGTTGTTACCAAAATCTTATTTTTCAGCAATTGACTTAAGAGTGGACATAAAAAAACACTTTGACCACATCTCCTGCTCCAGACTTTAGCTGAAACTTTATGTTATAGTTGGAAGGTCTATTTTGAGGATCCAGAATAATCCAGCTGGTTACAGGATCAACCACTACCAATGAGCATAAATAGACTGAGGTGACCCTGAAGTTCAAGGCACTGTATACTTAATTGTGACCCTTTTGTCTGCTATTGTTATTTTTATCTTATTTATCACTCTTCTAGCTTACCTGTAGATCTATCTGATGAACATGCAGCCTGGGATCAGGCCCTTTGGCCCATCATGTCTGCACTGGCTGTCAAGCATCAATCTACTCTAGTGCCATTTTCCAGCACTTGGCTATAATCATGTATGGTATATCTAATTATCATCTAAATACTTCTTAAATATTGTGATATCTCCTGCCTCAAACAACCCTACAGGCAGTGAGTTCTGGGTACCCACCATCCTCTGGGTGAAAAGTTCTTCCTTCAATCCCCTCTAAACATTCGGCCTCGTACCTTAAACATATGCCCTTCATTATTGACCCCTCTTCTAAGTTAGAAGTTTCTATCTGTGCACTTTACAATTTTGTACATCTTAGTCAATCCACAGTCAGCCTCCTCTGTCTTAAGGAAAACAGCCAGAGCTTATTTAGTATTGCTTCATGGCTGAGATTTCCAGTCCAGGTAACATCCTGATGAATCGCCACTGCATCCTCTTGAGAGCAATCACATCTTGTAGGGTTAAACATGTTCCAGATCAATTGTTTCCTTCTCATTTGAGGATTATCACAGGAAACCACTTTATGGGAGAACATAGTGTATGTAGAAATCTAATAATGATGCATTTACATTGCATTTGCAGATTGTTGGTCTCATGGACCTTTCACAGCCACTAAGGAAAGAACCAGGATCTGACTACACACAAGCAACGAGGTTAAACAAGCTTGCATGTGTACAATTCTTTTAAAGTGGAATTAGCTGATGTATCAACCACCTGCAACATAAAAAGGACAATTCCTATTGCATCAAAGCTGTCTATCTTGCAGAACCTCTTTTGTACATGCTATTAAATTACTAAAGGTTACTTACAGCTGTCATTTAAGTTGCTTTCATATTTTTGATCTTGCCAATAATAAATACTATTTGAATTCCAGATTACATATCAGGCAGACTCTCTTCTTTGTTGAAATGGCTGTCTGTCTAGCCAATGTCTGAGTCGAGTCCTCGAGCACTTTCTCAGGGTTTGGCTCACCCAGATGATTTGCGTGGGCAAAGCTGGCATTTACCACCAGTTTGCAAACCTTGGGTTTTTTTTGGGGGTGGGGGGTATGTTGACGGTGAGCTCAGGAGAATGGGAATTTTTCGCCATGCCTGAATATAGCTTAAAGATGTATATAAGAAATGGAATATTTTATTTCAAAGTGGATTTTTTGCATAATGCAGTCATTTATTGTGCAATTGGTTGTGCTGCAAGAAATGCCTTCAAATTTTAATTTTAAACTTGCAACTCCCACCCTCCACCAAATGCTCACCAGTGTCAGCAAATCATAGCAACCTGGCTGCCAAATTGTATTCAATTTCTTGTACCCTGAAGTGCAGAGACATAAACAAATGAGAAATGCACTGTACAATGTCATTTTGGCCACTCATATTTGCTAGACATATAGCGCAGGCAATGGAACTTCCAGAGGGAAGCAGTGGTGGGCCTGAGGAAAGCCTTCCTCTTTTATTTCCCACTCATTCATTCACATGACACAAGAGGAAAAATGGCTGCATTCTGAATGCATTTAACAATTGCACTGAATAGATCTTAAACATTCTATTATAAATTTCCAATCAGAAGTATCAACAAAGGCTAATACCTGAAATGTTGATTCTCCTGCTCCTCAGATGCTGCCTGACCTGCAGTGCTTTTCCAGCACTACACGTTTTGACCCATATCAACAATGTGGCATACAAATAGATCAGTTGGGTGGTGCATGAAATTTCTCAAATAATCCACCTGGCATTGGTACAAAAAGTGGGGCTGGTTTTTATCTCTATTAGATTTGTGTTTCCATTGCTAGTAAAGAAATTGCAGCAGGAAGCTCCACAACTGGACAAGAGATTTATTTGAACATTAGAATAAAGGCTTCCCAATGTTGCAGCATGTCGTACACACCGTGTTCTTCATTCAGATATCACTGACATCTAGAATTGCAGAATGCTGATCCACAAAACTTATATTTATTTAACACCTTTAACTTAAACATCCAAGGCATTTCACAGAAGCATTATAAAACTATGTACGATACTGAGGCACATAAGGAGATATAGGACAGTTGAGCAAAGGTTTGTTCAAAGAAGTAGGTTTTGGGGAGACTTTGAAAGGGAGAAATAAGGTAGAGAAACAGAGAGGGAGATGGAGAGATTTCCAGAGATTAAGATCTGGGCAGCTGTAGGCATGGTCTACAGAATCAAGAAAGAGTATTTTAAAATGTAAACATTGCTCAGTCAGGAGCCAATATATATCAGTAAGCTCAGGGGTGTTGAGTGAATGAGACTTGGTTCAACCTAAAACACGAGCAGCAGAGTTTTGGAAAATGTTGGAGGGTCAAATATGGGTGATCTGCCAGGAGTGCATTGGAACAGTTAACTTTAGAAGTGCATGGAAATAAGTTTAAAGAGGTATAGAGCAAGATTCAATTAATATTTTTTAGGCCTTTTCTACTTGAGTTATTATTACTGTTTGTTTTTATTATAAGTTTCAAGGGCCTTGCATCAGAACATTTTGTAAGAATTTGACAGTTAGGTTAGATTACTTACAGTGTGGAAACAGACCCTTCGGCCTAGCAAGTCCACACCGACCCACCGAAGCGCAACCCACCCAAACCCATTCCCCTACATTTACCCCTTCACCTAACACTACAGGCAATTTAGCATGGTCAATTCACCTAATCTGCATATTTTTGGACTGTAGGAGGAAACCCACGCAGACACAGGGAGAATGTACAAACTCCACACAGTCAGTCACCTAAAGGTGGGAATTGAACCCAGGTCTCTGGCGCTGTGAGGCAGCAGTACTAACCACCACACCACTGTGCCACCCACAATGACCAATGGGTGAATGCTAAGCATCAAAGGTCTGTGCCACTTGCACACAGAAACATCTATAAACAGGAGTCACATTCCTCATGTTGGCAAAGTATTCATGCAAGAGAAGAATTCAATTCTAAAGTAAGGCTGTGACAGTAAACCAGATGGTAGAGAAAGGGAGTGTGCCGTCCTGAAAAACTGGCATACTAATTTGTTCCATAGAAGCACTCTAACCAAGAGTGCATTAAATCTTTCGTGTCATTGTATGGAAGTGACTTGGCCATCTCATCAATAGTCAATATGGATGAATATTGAAAGTGCCACCATACATAATTATGATACCTCTCCATGAAGATCAAATTGTATTTTCTCTGCAAGGTCCAGTTAGTTTGCTGAGAGAATGCCATTTACTTGGATTAAACCATAGCAGGATTAAACCATATGACCCCTCAATGCTACTTTAATGTTCAATGTGACTGCTGATGCTCATGCTTCAACATCACTTTACCCCACTGCGCATGTGCCTTGATTTTATATAACAGGGATAGCCGCTGCGAATTTGCAACAGTACTGACAAAACTGGTAGTCATACCTTTTGATTTAATGTGATTTATTATTGTCAGTGAAACATTTTGTTTTACGTGCAGTCCTGGCAGATCATGCCACACAAAGATCATTGGGTGATTGAACAGAGCAAGGAATACAAAGTTACGGCTGCAAAGAAGGTGTACAAAAAGCAAGATCAACATTAGTTTTAAAATTTGAAATTTAAAATTTACTGGTATGTGTGTTTAAGCTTTGGTATTTTCTGCCTGCTGGCAGAGGTTGGGAGAGATTATAATTGGGGTGGGAGGGGTCTTTAATGATGTTGCCTGCCTTTCCGAGGCATTGGGAAATGTAGATGAAGTCAATTGATGGAAAGTTGACTTGCTTGATGGACTGGGCTGCATTCACCACTTTCTGTAGTTTCTTATGGTCCTGGGCTGAACAGATGCTGTACCAAGCTGTGATGCATCCAGGTAGAATGCTTTTGATGGTGCTCCTATAAAAGTTGGAGAGAGTCCTTATGAACATGCTGAATTTCATTAACCTCCTGAGGAAGAAGAGGCATCTTTGTGCCTTCTTGACCGCCTAATCAACGTGGGTGGTCCAGGTCAGATTGTTGGTGAACATCACTCCTCAAAACTTGACCCTCTTGACCATCTCCATCTCAACTTCAGTGATGTAGACAGGGGAATGCCATACTGCTTGCTTCCTGAAGTCAACGATGAGCTCTTTAGTTTTGCTGACATTGAGGGAGAGATTGTTATCTTTATACCACATCACCAAGCATTCTAACTTTACTGTATTCTGTCCTGTCATTGTTTGATATTCACCCTACAATGGTGGTGTCTTTCAGTGCATTTGTAGATAGAGTTCAGACAAAATTTTGCCACACAGTCATGAGAGTACAGGGAGCACAGTAGGGGATTGAGTATGTACCCTTGCAGGGGCAGTCAACTATAGGTTTATATGTGTCTCCATCTCCTCTACACATGTTTACATGTTAATCCAATGGATATGACATGCAGTGACAAAAGAGAATATCTTTTTTGCAACTAGTTCATACACAACCACATCCACTTCAGCAGCTCATCTAATAGAATGTTGGGTGATAGCCTGCAAAATCTTCACTGCACATTTTTTCCCTTCATTTCTTCTTATTATTCTTAGTCCACATCAAAAATTGCCAATGAATTGAGATGCTTTGTGAGCTTTCCAAAGGACCAGATAGTTTTTGTTGACCACCTTCTCCTATAGCTCTTTAATTATGCATTAACATTGGAGCCTCATGACTGCACATGTTCTCCACGCTCACTATCAGTGTGCTCCATGCAACTTCCCAACTGTACCTGGAGCTGTGAAACATTACTCAGGCAGATTGATCCTGATGTATTAAATACTATTAATTCATTTATATTCTCATGACAGTTCTAACCATGCAGAACTAATTTACATCAATACACAAAAGTCAACCATATAAAGGCAATCAGGACTTATATATAGAGGTACAGTTTTCTGCCATTGATGCAATAGTACTTTAGTCACATCGATGGAATAAAGCCAACTAGCATCATAACGAATAAACCACGCCCAATTCATAGTGGCCACTATAACTTTAGCCCTGTCCTAGAATCAAGTGATGTGATTTTTCATCAGTGATCTACCTGATGTGGTAATGTTAATGTTACCTCCTACAACATAAAAAACTGCATATATATATATCATTTTATTGAAGAATCCAACAGATACTTATTACAGCTATTACATACAAATATTACATTCATAAGCATAGCAGTGTCTGGGCAAATATTAAACTAATAAATTACACAGAGCAGCATGATTCCCATAATGTGTCATGCTTAAAATAATCGATGGAGTAATCAGTGGTGTCAGGAATGGTGGCATTTCTGTTTTTAAGTTGTTGAACGAAGAGAAAGTAATCTATCACAAGAATGTAATCTTCCCTGTGCACTATGAACTCATGGTAAGATGGAGTATGAGATCTTTATGCTCAAAGTTCACATGTTTTGATACAGTGATGATACCAAGAATGTTTCTTAAAGCTATACTGACATATTGACTATGAGACATAATGCAACATCCTCCTATTTCCAAAGATAAAAATTTATACCAAACAGATATAATTGCACATAGGCACCTGTAGTCAATTTGATAATTATACGAACAGGTAATAAGGAGTTTAGAAGACTAATATTTCAAAGTTGATATAATGCTTTGGAGGTTTGTTAGCTCACATTGATCTAGTGATTGCATACCCATCTGGAGAGGTATATGCTGTTCTCTTTGCATTTATTTAACAACTTGGTCGTCTTGCTGCTGGTTGTTAGCACTCAACATCACAGCATACTCATCATTGGAGTATTCTTCCTTACTGCCTTTATGCATGATTGGTGTCCTGAACATTGCTCTGAGTTGGCTTCTGTTCCTTTGTAGAGCAGTGCAGTGATAAGTAGTTTATCTGGGCTGATTATTTTTTCAGAAATGCTGGTATCCAAGTAATTATATTTAGATTCCAGATTTGCACACTGTCTATTTTGCAGTTTTGATAGTTCTCTATTTTGTGCTGGTTGTGTATCTCATTCATTCACTTCAGTCTTTGAAGAAGAATGTCCACTATGTCAGAATGGTTAGATATTTGATTGCTGGACAAA
This sequence comes from Hemiscyllium ocellatum, assembly GCF_020745735.1. NCBI lineage: Eukaryota > Metazoa > Chordata > Chondrichthyes > Orectolobiformes > Hemiscylliidae > Hemiscyllium > Hemiscyllium ocellatum. The sequence goes on from NC_083419.1 coordinate 26,887,669, forward strand.
GTTGTTAGCACTTTCCTTCCAAGTGTGAATTGGGCTGGGGATGATATTCCTTTCTCCATTGCTAGTGCCCAAAAATGCAATAAAGCAATGTGAAAATTATGCTTTGTTGATAAATATTTAATGACCATTGATTTATTAGAACATACCATCTGTTCTGCTAAACTATTTGACCATGGATAATAGGATGACGATGAGGTAAGGGTCACTGTCCACTTAGTACACATAATTTAAAATGATTAGGTAGTGTAGTACTGTCCATTGGCAGTCACTAGATATTGTTCTAGATACTGAATGAACTGAAAATAGCACTCATTGAATCATAGAATCCATTTCAGCAATGGTGGCACTTGTGGTGTTAAGTTGTTGAACAATGAGAAAGTAATCCTTCACAAAGGTATAACCTTCACTGTGCATTGTGATTCGGTCTCTTGCTAGGCGTGGGTGGAGCATGAGTGACTTTTTCATGATTGGGGTTAGTACATCAGTCATTTTTCGTATCCATTCACAGATTGTTGAATATCCTGATTCATCCCTGGTCATAACACAGACTCACATGTTAGCCATTTTTTTGCATTAACTACCAACATAGCCCTGCTGCAACGTGGTCTAATGCTTTTGGTGTCAGGAATTGTTTGCCCTTGAAATACCTTCTTGTGATATATCAAGTTTGTCTCTGTATGGCCAAAATTAACATATTTTGTAACGTATTTCTTTAATACAGTTAGGCCATTCCTGAGTAATAACCTTTTACAACTTTTATTTGCAACACTCATTTTGGCTATTGCTGATTGCAACCGTTCACAGTGGCTCTGACCAAAGTGTAACAGATAAACCTTGAGAACTTGTTCAACTCCATAGTTAGGAGCATCAATGTGTAGATCAAAAGGAAGATTTTAGCCATTCTACTGGGTAATCTGCTCAGCATGTCAGCCATAAACATCCCAGTACCTAGTTATATCTTACTTCAAAGTCATATCCTTCGACCTTTACAAGTAGATGCTGTAACCGTGACAGTGCACGCCTTAACAGTTTGTGGCAGATCATTTCCTATGGTTTATGATCTACTTCAACTGTGAATTTCTTACAAATAAGTATGTGTGAAACCACATGATACTAATAACCAGAACTAATGTCTTGTGCTCTATATCAGGGTAATTGGCTTACAAAGATGACAGTGTTTTTGAACTAAAAGCAATAGGTTTTACATCTGCAAAAGACATGAACTTAGACTGTTTTGTAATGCATGCACTTTGGGACTTGAGACTTTTCTTACATTATTGTTTCACAGTGGGCAAGATTTCACTGACATGATGTGCTTGAGAGAATTGAAAAAGTATTGGTGATTGTTGTATCAAACTTAGAGGTCATCAACAAATCTCTTAGCAGAGACACTTTGTCGACAAAGTTGGGAATATCAACTGAAAAGAAATGTAACAATCCAAGGCAACCCCAAAGATTCTCTTTATCTTATGATGTCAGCATGGATTTCTTGGGCAAGTGAAAGGACTCAGAAAGGTTTTTCTCGCTGATGGTGACCTGACACTTTGTGCTGGAAAAATACCAGCCCTGGTGCTGCTCTCATCAGTAGGTGAAGGGTGTGGTAATTCTATGTCCTTATTTTACCCATAACTATGATATCATCAGCTATGTAAATATAATCAGGTACGTTCATACATGGGTGGCCCAGCATAGTAATATACTGTATTACTAATCCAGAGACACAGGCTAACGTTTTACGATCATGGCTTCAAATCCCATCATGGCAGATAGTGAAATTAATTAATCATTAGCGGTTACACGGTTGTCATTAGACTTGCTTTTAATGGCAAATTTACCATTAAAAGCAAGTCTAATGACAACCATATGACCATTATTGATTGTTGTAAAAACTTATCTTGTTCATTAATGTCCTTTTGAGAGGTTAAGCGGCCCTCCTTATCTGGTGTGGCCTACATATGACTTCAGATCCGCAGCAATGTGGTTGATTCTCAATTGCCCTCTGAAATAGCTGAGCAAGTTGCATTAACCTCTGGAAACTAAAACAAGGAATTAAACCGGACGGATCTCCTGGCATTTTCTGACGCACTAGAAATAGCAACAGCAAGCATGGCCCTGTCAACATTGCAAAGTTCTCCTTACAATATCTGGGGTCTAATGCCAACATTGGGAGAACTGTCCCAAAGACTAGTCATGCAACAGCCTGAAATAGTGCATTCTCACGGAATTATACCTTATACTGTAGATAATATCCCAAACACCATCATCGCCATTCCTGAATAGGTCTTGTCCCACCAGTAAGGCAGGCCCAGCAAAGTTGCTGGGATACCAGTGTACTTTGGACTGGTATACAGTCAGGAGGGAGTGATCCTAGGAGTCCTCAGCATTGACTGTGGACCTCAGGAAGTCTCATAGCATCAGATCAACCAAGGAGCAAGTTAAACCTCCTGCAAATTTCCGAGCTTTTATATTTTATATTTTGATGTAGCTTTTACTAAGCTCCAAAATCAATTCTAGACAATTTCCAAACTTATTGGCATAGGATGGGGAAGAGGTATCACTGAAGCAAACACAGCAACTGATACCCCATTTGTGAGAAATTTAAATCAACTCGCAGTCCCAGGAGGTTGGTGAAAGAACCAATGTGACATTACAAATCAAACGCCCAAAAAACGCTGTCCCTGGTAGCCAGTGGTAGGTAAGCTCAGCATATAAAAACTACTTGGAAAATCTGGCAATGAGTGCAGAAAACTACAGCATATTGGAAGGGGTCTGACGTTATTATGTTAGCTGATCTCACCTTGTATTTCAAATGTGGCAAATGTATTGCGAGCTGAGAAATGTTGCCTTTTCCACCTACACACCACATTAATGCCAACCTCTCATATAACCTTGTATCTTTGCACCTCAAACACACTCACATTTCGGAAAAGCACTTTCAAGATGCCAAGAACATTCTACCCCAAGTTCACTTTAAAATAGCCTAGCTGCATGGTGCAGAGCTGCAGACTGATACTCAGGTTGAAATGCAGATTGTACAGATCTGTCAATACACATGTGCTTTTAAACTACTAACCTCTCTCTCTTACTTTACCGCTGACAAAAGAAGCTTGGTATTTTAAAGGTATAAACTCAATCTGCAGAAAAGTCCCCCTCATCAAGCATACCTCCTCTATGTGCTTTAAGAGCGATGGAAGGACATATAGATCAGTCCATATATGTAGTAGTGGATCTGTATTCCTCATCCTAAAAATAAGCAGAGTATCCTCTGATGAATTCTTCGAAAATCCCACTTGTATTCGCATTCTCGGAGCGAACGTGGGATTCTAAAAGGGATGTTTGTCATGCCAGAAGAGACTGCTGCAAATGGGAATGAAACAGCTCTTACCACAGCTAAAAACTTAAATATGAAAGAGGCAAAATCGGACTGAAAATTATAAATAATTCAGTGCATTTAAAGAATGCAAAATAAGTAGAACAGAAAAAGAAAGACATCATGAAAAGCCACACCACCGAACACACAACTTTAAGGTGAGGAATGACCCTGGTTGTGTGCTTGATTTTAGAGATTAACAGCTGATGTGGCACTATCAGTACACATTTACCTCAAATATGACTTGTGCATTGATGCAGTTTGGATGTCGGACTACCCATTGCAGGCTGACTGGAAAATACCGGTAACATTATACCAGCACCAGTCGTGCTGTACTACTTGTTCTTATTCCCCAGTATTCTGTTCAGCACCTGACAGGCACTGACAGGACAAGGGAAAAAAGATTATATCTTTTCAATTTTGGTTTGGTGAGTATATTATGAAGGATGCTTGTCAGTTGCAAGTTCTCAAGATAACACTCTGAGCTGTAGGGTAACCTTTTTGAAATTGGCTGCAAAATATCAGTTCCTATTCAGTGCCTCAAATGGACATCACATAATTATGTAAAAACCAGGGGGCACATTGATAACAATTACATTTCTAACTCAAACATTCCCCTGTTCATCCAAAAGAGGCAAATATAAAATGTGTTCATTATCATTTCCATTTTGAGTTAGCCAAGTTACCCACTATGAATCTAATTGTTCTCATGTATTAGCAGATCATTATTCTTGTCAGTTTCTGCACATGCATTGCACATTTAAGGCCTTGAATTATGATATTAGATTACTTACAGTGTGGAAACAGGCCCTTCAGCCCAACTAGTCCACACCAACCCGCCAAAGCGCAACCCACCCAGACCCATTCCCCTACATTTACCCCTTCACCTAACACTACGGGCAATTTAACTTTGGCCAATTCACCTAACCTGTACATTTTTGGATTGTGGGAGTAAACCGGAGCACCTGGAGGAAACCCACGCAGAACGTGCAAACTCCTTACAGAGAGTCACCTGAGGCAGGAATTGAACCCAGGTCTCTGGTGCTCTGAGGCAGCAGTGCTAACCACTACGCCACCTTGCGAGTGCACATTGCTCATCAGTGTGATGTTCCTTCCCTGAACAATGTCATTCCTGTGTCATTTGTTTAATGCCATGGTAGCTGTTTTTCCATCTTCATTGTTGAGATGATGTCCAGCTCTGGGTCTAATGGTTAATCTGTTGACTGTGCAGATGATGAGCTCACCTCTTCCCGATCAGCCACCTACAGTTGAGGATCAGCTTCTTAACCTCTGGGCCTGTGGTTGTGCTGGTAAATTTGGTCAGTCATTTCCAGCACATGCAATCAAGTTGACAACTGTTGCACACAGATACCAAGTTTCCACTTGGGCTGACTCTTGTTGACAGAATTGAAGGTTTGTACTTTGACTGGGTCTCCAATGCACAATTCTGGCAATTGTTTAACAGCCTTGTCAAAATTAAATGTGGCGACCTGCCTTTTCACCATGATTTTGTCTCTCACAGTGTTACTATTTCTGGATTCAGTAGCTTTTAAGCCTTTAGATGAGTAAGTTGTGACATTAGTACGTGTACTGAACTAGTTTTCATGCCTTCAGTTTCTCCAGTCAAGGATTGCCTTGAATGTAAATCATGGATTACCTTTTAAGTATTGCTGTTTATTAGTTTTGCTTGATTTCTATATGATTCCTTTGGCAATTTTTCTTGTGGCTTCAGCCTTTCCACTTGACTGGGATAGCATGGAGATGAATGGTGTCGAACTCACCAATTATTTATGAAGTGACTAAATTCCTTACTCAATAACATTGTTGTTCATCACAGTGAGACTGAAGTATGCTCTTAGACACTTTATAATCCCATTTGCAATCATTGAAGTCAGCTGATCTATTTCCCAGTAGCCAAAACAGTAGGCTACAGTGACAAAGTAATCAGTTCCTGTGAAGCAGTCTACTCCCAGCTCCATTCATGGTCTGTCTGGGATGTCATGTGCCATCAGTGGCTCTCTATCTTGCTTAACTTGTTACACATTACAAGCACTGCACTAGATATAGACATAGAATCCCAGCACTGTGGATACAGGCCCTTTGGCCCAAGTCCACACCGACCCTCTGAAGAGTCACCCACCCAGACCCATTCCACTACCCTATTATTTTACATTTGCCCCTAAACAATGGGCAATGTAGCATGGTCAATTTACCTGACCTGCACATCTTTGGACTGTGGGAGGAAACCCATGCAGACACGGGGAGAATGTGCAAACTCCACACCCGAGGCTGGAATCGAACCTGGGTCCCTGGCTCTGTGAGGCAGCTATGCTAAACACTGAGCCACCATGCTGCCCCTAGCCTGAGGTCATCCTTGGATTTTCTTGCTCATGTTAGACACATCTATAGCTTCCCTCAGACATGATGTAATACTTTCGTATTTCCATGGATGTGCGTTAGCATCTCTCCTTTAACTTCATATGGATAATTTGTACGATATGCAATCTTGAGTTGTCAATTCATCTCTATATCCCCAATACGTGACAGATATGCCCACGAGGATTTCTAGCCATCATTTCTTCACTACTCTCCAACAACAGTTGGAGAGTTGCATCTTGAAAGGTAGTTTGATTGATTTGAGTAAGGTGCTTATTTGTTAGATTCAGTATCTCTGCTGGATTAATGACTTCAAGAGCATGACAAACAGGTATGCCTCATTAGAACTGAAAGACTTCACATTCTGTTGTCGCAATCCTTACTTTCTTCATAATGAGAGCACAACAGTAAGTCTGCAATGTAGTTCTGCTTCACTTATTGTATTCCCCATCGAGATGGTATCTTGTAATCAGAGTAAAATTCTTTGTTGAAGATGCTTTGAAGTAACTTATGGTCAGACTCAACTATCATGTCGTCTATTCCAAGTAGATAGTGATGAAACTATTCACAAACAAAGACAATGACCTGGTACTCTTTCTCAATATGAGCATGACATCATTCTGTTTATGTTAATGTCTTTGCTGCAAATGTAACAGGTTGTCTTTGCTAAATTAGAGTTGCTCCAAACTCTGGCTCACTGGCATCACACTTGAGGGTTTAGTTAAGAAAAAGAAGCATATGTCAGGTATAGACAGGAGAAAACAAGTGAATCCTTAGAAGAGTATAAAGGCAGTAGGAGTATATTTAAGAGGGAAATCAGGAGGGTAAAAAGGGGACATGAGATAGCTTGGCAAATAGAGTTAAGGAGAATCCAAAGGGATTTTACAAATAATGCCCTTCAAAGATCAACAAAGCAGCCTTTCTGTGGAGCCACAGGAGATGGGGAAGATAGTAAACGAGTATTTTGCATCAGTGTTTACTGTGGAGAAGGACATGAAAGATATAGAACACAGGGGAATAGATGGTGACATCTTGAAAATGTCCAGATTACAGAGGAGGAAGTGCTGGATGTCTTGAAATGCATAAAGGTGGATAAATCACCAGGACCTGATCAGGTGTACTCTAGAACTCTGTGGTAAGCTAGGAAAGTGATTGCTAGGCCCCTTGCAGAGATATTTGTATTATCGAGAGGCACAGGTGAGGTTCCAGAAGACTGGAAGTTGGCTAATGTGGTACCATTATTTAAGAAAGATGGTAAGGACAAGCCAGGGATCTGTAGACCAGTGAACCTGACATCGGTGATGGCCAGAGTGGTAAATGTGATCTATGTGGACTTCAGTAAGGCGTTCGACAAGGTTCCCCATGGGAGACTGATTAGCAAGGTTAGATCTCCAGCATCTGCAGACCTCACTTTCTCCTAGCAAGGTTAGATCTCATGGAACACAGGGAGAACTAGCTATTTGATACAGAACTGGCTCAAAGGTAGAAGACAGAGGGTGGTGGTGGAGGGTTGTTTTTCAGACTGGAGGCCTGTGACCAGTGGAGTGCTACAAGGATTGGTGCTGGGCCCTCTACTTTTTTTCATTTACATAAATTATTTGGATGCGAGCATAAGAGGTACAGTTAGTAAATTTGCAGATGACACCAAAATTGGAGGTGTAGTGGACAGTGAAGAGGGTTACCTCAGATTACAACAGGATCTGGACCAGATGGGCCAATGGGCTGAGAAGTGGCAGATGGAGTTTAATTCAGATAAATGTGAGGTGCTGCATTTTGGTAAAGCAAATCTTTGCAGAACTTATACACTTAATGGTAAGGTCCTAGGGAGTGTTGGAGTGCAGGTGCATAGCTTCTTGAAAGTGGAGTCACAGGTAGACAGGATAGTGAAGAGGGTGTTTGGTATGTTTTCCTTTATTGGTCAGAGCATTGAGTATAGGAGTTGTGAGGAGAAAGTGAAGACTGCAGATGCTGGAGACCAGAGTTGAAATGTGTGGTGCTGGAAAAGCGCAGCAGGCCAGGCAGCATCCGAGGAGCAGGAGAATCGACGTTTCGGGCATAAGCCCTTCTTCAGGAATGAGGCTGGTGTGCCAAGTGGGCTGAGATAAAAGATGGAGGTTGGGATTTGGGGGAGGGGCACTGGGAATACGATAAGTGGAAGGAGTTGAGGGTGAGGGTGAGGGTGATAGGCCGGAGAGGGGGTGTGGGCAGAGAGGTCAGGAAGAAGATTGCAGGTCAAGAGGGCGGTGCTGAATCCGGGGGTTGAGACTGAGATAAGGTGGGGGGACGGGAAATGAGGAAGGTGGAGAAATCTACATTCATCCCATGTGGTTGCAGGGTTCCTAGGCGGAAGATGAGGTGCTCTTCCTCCAGGCGTCGTGTGGCCAGGGTCTGGCGATGGAGGAGGCCAAGGACCTGCATGTCCTTGGCAGAGTGGGAGGGGGAGTTAAAGTGTTCAGCCACGGGACGGTTGGGTTGGTTGGTGCGTGTGTCCCAGAGGTGTTCCCTAAAAGTCCCAGGAGGACCAATTCTACTACCGAACAGCCCAAATGGCTGTTCTTCTTCAAAGACCACAATTTCCCCTCCGATGTGGCCGACGATGCTCTTCACCGCATCTCCTCCACTTTCCGCTCATCCGCCCTTGAACCCTGACCCTCCAAATGCCACTAGGACAGAATCCCACTGGTCCTCACCTTCCACCCCACCAACCTCCAGATACATCGTATCATCCTCCGTCATTTCCGCCACCTCCAAACAGACCCCACCACCAGGGATATATTTCCCTCCCCACCCCTATCAGCGTTCTGGAGAGACCACTCCCTCCACAACTCCCTCGTCAGGTCCACACACCCCATCAACCCAACCTCCACTCCCAGCACCTTCCCCTACAACTGCAAGAAGTGCAAAACTTGCGCCCACACCTCCTCCCTCACCTCTCTCCAAGGCCCCAATGGATCCTTCCATATCCATCGCAAATTCACCTGCACTTCCACACACATCATTTACTGTATCCGCTGCACCTGATGTGGTCTCCTCTACATTGGGGAGACAGGCTGCCTACTTGCAGAAGGTTTCAGGGAACACCTCTGGGACACCCGCACCAACCAACCCAACCGCCCCGTGGCTGAACACTTTAAGTCCCCCTCCCACTCTGCCAAGGACATGCAGGTCCTTGGCCTCCTCCATTGCCAGACCCTGGTCAAATGACGTCTGGAGGAAGAGCACCTCATCTTCCGCCTAGGAACCCTCCAACCTCACAGGGTTGGTGGGTGGCACGGTGGCACAGTGGTTAGCACTGCTGCCTCAAGTGCCAGAGACCTGTGTTCAATTCCCGCCTCAGGCGACAGACTGTGTGGAGTTTGCACGTTCTCCCCGTGTCTGCGTGGGTTTCCTCCGGGTGCTCCGGTTTCCTCCCACAGTCCAAAGATGTGCGGGTCCGGTGAATTGGCCATGCTAAATTGCCCATAGTGTTAGGTAAGGGGTAAATGTAGGGGTATGGGTGGGTTGCACTTCGGCAGGTCGGCGTGGACTTGTTGGGCCGAAGGGCCTGTTTCCACATTGTAATAATTTAGTCTAATCTAATCTAATCTAATCTAATGTAGATTTCTCCAGCTTCCTCATTTCCCCTCCCCCACCTTATCTCAGTCTCAACCCCCAGACTTAGCACTGCCCTCTTGACCTGCAATCTTCTTCTTGACCTCTCCGCCCTCACTCCCTCTCCGGCCTATCACCTTCACACTCACTCTCACCTCCTTCCACCTATCATATTCCCAATGCCCCTCCCCCAAAGTCCCCCCACCCCACCTTTTATCTCAGCCCGCTTGGCACACCAGCCTCATTCCTGAAGAAGGGCTTCTGCCCAAAACGTCGATTCTCCTGCTATAGGAGTTGTGAGGTCATGTTGTGGCTGTACAGGACATTGATTAGGCCACTTTTGGAATATTGCATGCAATTCTGGTCTCCTTCATATTGGAAGGATTTTGTGAAACTTGAAAGGGTTCAGAAAAGATTTACAAGGATGTTGCCATGGTTGGAGGACTTGAGCTAAAGGGAGAGACTGAACAGGCTGGAGCTGTTTTCCCTGGAGCATCGGAGGCTGAGGGGTGACCTTTATGAGGTTTATAAAATCATGAAGGACATGGATAGGATATAAATAGACAAAGTCTTTTCCCTGCAGTGGGGGAGTCCAGAACTAGAGGGCATAGATTTAGGGTGAGAAGGCAAAGATATAAAAGGGAACTAAGGGGCAACTCTTTCATGCAGATTATGGTGCGTGTATGGAATAAGCAGTTCGAGGATTTGGGTGGAAGTGAGGACTGCAGATGCTGTAGATTAGAATTGCGAGTGTGCTGCTGAAAAAGCACAGCAGGTCAGGCAGCATCCAAGGAGCAGGAAAATTGATGTTTTGGGCAAAAAACCTTCATCAGTCCTCCTGATAAAGGGCTTTTGCCTGAAACATCGATTTCCCTGCTCCTCAGATGCTGCCTGACCTGATGTGCTTTTCCAGCACCACACTCTTGCCAGAGGTGGTGGAGGCTGGTACAATTGCACTATTTAAAAGGCTTCTGGATGGGTATATGATTAGGAAGGATTTAGAGGGATATTGGCCAAGTGCTGGCAAATGGGAGTAGATTAGTTTGGGATATATAGTTGGTATGGACGAGTTGGACCGAAGGGTCTGTTTCCGTGCTGTACATCTCTATGACTCTATGATTCTATGAAGAGTAACTTCATCATTTACATCACTGTATTGCAGCACTACTCTTGATGTCACTTGTTTAGTGATTGTTGCTTCTTGTTCTGAGATCCCATATAGCGCAGGTCCTTTGCTATGATTTGGTATAATGGTTCACATTCCAACAACAAATTAGACAAGATTTCCGATAAATAGATGACAAACCCAACAAATTACTGCATTATTTCTACATCCATTGGTCATTGCATCACTTTAACTCACTCCATTTTTAGGGTCCAGGTAGAGACATTTTGCTGTCAGTACATACTTTGTGCGCTTGATTTCGTGTATTGTTAATTGCAACTTTCTCTTGGACAGCTTCAGGTTTGTCTCAGGAGCTTGACTCACAATTGCAATAGATTTAGAGTGCGATCAGTAATGGTTTCTACCATGCATCTCTGCATCCACAAACCAATCAATCATCCAATATAGCTTCCACTCTAGGAAAATCACTAACTATCTCATGTTACCTGTGCTTTATTCCTCTGGAGCCAGGGAAGTGCTTAGCAGCATGTGCATGCCATTGGTTATCTCTTGAAGGGCATGAAGTATGTCATTAGAAAGCTACTGCTTTCAACCAGTTTTATTCCTCAGTAACCATCCTCTGCTTCAAGGGTAAGGAAGCTTTTTGACTTTGTAACCTGTGGAAAAATTCTTTTGATAGTTAAATCATCTCAGTGTTTAGATCCTTTGGATTGATGCATGGTCTCAACTTGCCAGATTGTTTCACTGCTCCTGTTTTGCTGATCCATTCTGCAGGAGCTGTCACTTGCTTGATTACACACTTGTTTTCCAGTTCTTTTATCTCATTTTTCTTGATAGCAACTAGAACTTTCCTTGGCAGATGCTGCATTGGTCTTACACTCTCATGTTGTTTAAAATATATTCTCCAGGAAGACTTCCTAACCATGGAAACAATTGTTGCAGTTCTTGAGGATCTATTCCTCAGCTGTGAGAAACATGGCAAATCACCTTTGACACATTGAGCATCACCAGTCCAAGCCCCAGCCTCACTCTAACTAAAAGGAATACCTTTTGCTTGCCATCAAGCATCTGGAGTATGGAGTTTTATTTTTGGCATTACACTGGGCATTCAGAGTAATTTATCCTCTAAGCACGAATACAGCGTCATCATATAGCCTCAATTTTATTTTCAAGGGTTTTTTAAAAAATCATCATGGTCAATCACTTCATACAGGTCTGTGAAGGCTATGATGCTTAATGATGCTCCAAAGTCTGCTTGACATCTTGTGTTAATCAGATGCTCTGTTTCTGCCACCATGCTCCAACAGTCACAAGTGATTTATCACCTTTTCACCTGACTGAACCATCCCATTATATGGTGTAAAGTGGTTTGTCAGAATCTTCAGCTGATATCTCTCCAGATGCCACTTGTACCTGTGGTTTGTACTCCTTTCTAGCTATGCATCTGTATGCAAAATGATTGAACATTCTGATGTGAGTACACTGATGTCCACATGTAGGACATGCCTGCATCATCTTTTCATGATGTTCTCTCGATTATTCGTATTCAAGCCCTTAGCCAATGATTGGTCTATCTTTTTGGCCTAGAGTATTGACCAATGTAATGTAAAGCCTTGTCTGTTCCGCCATCAATGAACTCTTGATGCAAATTTACAAAGCAAATGTTTCTGCATATTCCTGATTCCTGATACAGGCCTTCTTCCTGATGAAGGGCTTTTACCTGAAACGTCGATTTTCCTATTCCTCGGATGCTGCCTGACCTGCTGTGCTTTTCCACTCTAATCTTGACTCTGATTTCCAGCATCTGCAGTACCCACTTCTGCCCTGTTTCTGCATATGTCTATTCCTTTCCCGAGAGCATGTTCCTCCTTGCTCAGTAGATGTGTTTTTAGATTAGATTCCCTACAGTGTGGAAACAGGCCATTTTGGCCCGACACGCCCACAGCCGACCCTCCGAAGAATAACCCTCCTAGACCCATTCCCCTATCCTATATTTACCTCTGACTAATGCACCTAACACTATGGGAAATTTAGCATGGCCAACCCTCCTGACCTGCACATCTTTGGATTGTGGGAGGAAACCAGAGCACCGGGAGGAAACCCACACAGACACAGGGAGAATGTGCAAAGCTCCACACAGACAGTCACCCGAGGCGGGTCCCTGGTGCTGTGAGGCAGCAGTGCTAACCACTGAACCACCGTGCTGCCCTTTTACTGTCCAATGGAATCCTGTTTTTAATTAAATTATCATTTAATGCTCAAATTCACAGAATTGTGTGAGTTGAATTAATGAAATCTAATACTTAGCAATGGACTTGTTTTCACAAGTATTGACATTGTGCTATTCATCAATTATGCTAACTTGGGCTCAGGTTCAAAGCATGCCTTCCAGGTTTTCAAAATTTCTGCAGTCTGTTTTTTATTTCAGTTTTCAGAAAAATTGAGCATGGAAAGCACTTTGGAATATTCTCCACCAAACAGTGATAAGAGCATTGCTATGCATAGCTGTTCTAGCTTCTTAAGAATACTGATCACAGTTTCATCATTTTGCCATTGTTTGTGCAAAACCTGCCACTTCTGACTCATATTACCTTTCACTTCAACTGGAACTGGAAGAGAAAATGATGCAGCCATTGTGTCATACCCAGTGTTTTGGGTGAGGCCTGTTTCTTTGTACTTTTATGAGTTTCTTTCAATTATTCCTAACAGCCGTCACACTTTTGAACATTTCTGTGTCACTTTAGCAGTACCTGTGCTTTGTTTTATTTTCTTAGCTCTTCAGTCCTCAATCCCAGCTACATTTCTGATACCATCTTCTGAAGACAAAAGTCTGACCTATATTGTGAAACTGGTTGCAAGATGATGTCCCCATTCAATACCTCACGGTGGTGGTTATATGGCAATGGTAAGCCAGGTGGCACAGTGGTACAGATTGCATTTCTATCCCAAACTCTAATCACTTTTACTAATTCACAATGAAACTAGTTTTTTTTTTAAGATTACTTACAGTGTGGAAACAGGCCCTTCGGCCCAACAAGTCCACACCAACCTGCCGAAGCGCAACCCACCCATACCCCTACATTTTACCCCTTACCTAACACTACGGGCAATTTAGCATGGCCAATTCACCTGACCCACACATCTTTGGACTGTGGGAGGAAACCAGAGCACCCAGAGGAAACCCACGCAGACACGGGGAGAACGTGCAAACTCCACACAGTCAGTCACCTGAGTCGGGAATTGAACCCGGGTCTCAGGTGCTGTGAGGCAGCAGTGCTAACCACTGTGCCACCGTGCCGCCCGAAACACTTTAGACAGATTTCAGAAAAGGTGGATTAATTATATACCATTTATTATTATATACCAAAACAATATCCTATATAGAGGATTACATCTATAAGCAAAATATTTTTATGATATATTTTCGACTTTAAGGCCCTAATAGTCTTTGCCTATTGCTGAACCATGCTTTGTAGCTGAGCATGTGAAGGCCAATATGGTCGCTTTTCCCCACTTATATCCCGTAGCTGTTCTCTTTACACATCCCTTAAGCTCCAAATAACACCTTACTGAATCTCTCCTCTGCTCCCTCAGCACTGAAATTGTCCTACCTTAGATTCCAACATCACCCCCCAAACAGATTCAAGGCAGTAACTGTGCTCTGTCTTCCCACTTCCTTTAAGAGTTTGCTCTAACGGACTCTCCTCCCAGTTTCAAATGCCACTGTAACTTCTCATCTCTTACCTCCTCCTCCTCCTCCGCACCACAGAGATACCTCGCTTTACCATTCACCCAAGCCTTCTGTGACCTTCAGTTTTACAGTACCCTAGTTGCTCAAACCTCATTCAGCCTTGATTTCTCATATATAACACTACTAGTGCTTGGTTTATATATTCAATTTCCTAGGAGTTGATTGTGTCAACTGTTATATTCACAAAACAGTGACAAATCAAAAGGAAAAAAGCTAGTCTCAGCATAACATTTCAAAACTCTTAAAGAGACCCAAGTATTTTCTGTTGGGGAGAATAATTTGATTTCCTTTTGCGCTACAAGTTTCTACGTTTGATTTGGGAACCTGAACGTACGGAAAATAAGGAAAGACAAATCCTACTTGGAAGATAGCATAAGATGTAATGATCAAAAGAACGATGCAATGATAAGTGCTCCTTGCTTGGAAAGCATCAGTGAGAGCTGTATGAGACGGTTGGGAAAATACTGGAATGCTGTGCCAATTGTTCAGGAGATCTCCTGTTCGGATGGGGAATTAAGTTAATCATTTTGAAGAAATTTTCTGCAGTCAGAACTGCTGAGATAGCATTTCTCCAGTGTTCAGGAAAGCCACACACAAGGTCTCTTCAATGAACTGAATGCCTACATGGGATGCTCTCATGGCTTAAGGATCCCTTCTGCTCTCATACCTGCATAGTTATATATTACAGACCTTTCTCACCCCAAGGAAACCCCACAAATCATTTTTTGACAATAGATGATCACTTTCAATTGCATTCTTGTCTTAGGGTGCAGAATCTGTTGTATTATTGCTCACATTCCAGACCAGACAGGCCTTTAGGACAGTCACATGACATCATGACGTGATGTTCCATGGTAAAGACATCCATCTTGCTTTCAGTTACTGTTTCTGTGTAATGCAGTCCATGTAGTCAGTTATGTATATGTCATGTACAGTAACATCAGTAAACCAAGAACCCAAAAGACATGTATACGTCTGTAATATTGTAACCCATGTAAATAGCATTTTAAATAAATTCCAAGACAACTGACTCAACAGAACCCAACTGTTGTGGTATATGTTATGTGGACCAACATATGCAAAAACTATAACTGACATCAGTATCTAAATGTACTATTGTGACTCAATAAAAGCAACAATGAGCATTTTAACTGCTCATGAAAGCAGAAAAGAAGTTCCACCACAAAAGAGAAAATCTGGAAACTGAACGTCAGGTTTTTGAAGTATCTGAAAGAGCTGACTAGTCATTCTGAAAACGATTTTGTGGACACACTGGAGAAAGGTAGGCAAGTAACCAACTTCATTCTGTAGGCTGGTACCTATTCTAACTTTCTCCAGTTCTATCTGATTTTGTCAGCTGCTAAAGCATTCTACCAATGGGCAACTTACTTGGTTCCACAAAACCAAAGAACTGATTTTAATTCGGTTGGCAATATAATTGGATTGCACTGCAATGATATTAGAAGGGATGTGAAATATTTTCTTGGTCAGATTTCATTAGAATACTTTTGGCAAACTGCCAATGCTAAAAAAATTAATGAGTGGCTCAGTGATGTGGATAAGGGAATGCTGTGGAGAGTGGGGCAGGGAGAGGAGCGGAGCAGGAAATCCCACAGAGCTCAACTGGAAATAAACCCTTAACAAATGGGGAACAAATGGTGGAAGGCAGAGGAAATCCAGACTAAGAGCCAAGGTACAGAGAGTCAGCTGTGGGTGACATAATTTGCTGTGCTTTAGCATAGACCTCCATCCAAGGATGTTTAAAAGATTTTGATTAGAGCCTCTGATATTTCCTCTACAATTTCACTCAGCATTCTAGGTACGAACAATCAGGACTCAATGTGTGTTTTTTTTCAGTAGCCCATCCTTACTTATTGCTTTGTATTTAATTGATGCATCTCTTCCTCTTTCAGTTACTACACTGCTCAGTGACAACTCATTCAGTACCTCACCTATTCTATTATGACTCCATAAGAAGAATATTTTTTATAGTTCTAATCAGCCAAATCTTTTATGTAACTATTCCTTTACTTTTCTATGGTTGTATATATTCCTTTCCAATTACTTGTTTTTCATTCTCTGGGAAGTATTTCATATGCTTCTTCTTGGAGTCTCATTTTTTTTTTGCCTCTTCTCTATTTTGACTAATTATCTAGCTATTATTTGGTATTAATCTGCCACAGATGTATCATGTGACACTTTTCCTTAAAGTTTTGTTTTCATTTCAATTTCCCTATTCACCCAGAAAACTCTGATCTTCACTGCAGACATTTAATTTGTGTGGACATATACCAGTTTGCCTTATTTCCTATCTTTTCTTTCCAACTCATTAAATTTTCCAGTGCAATTCCTTTATCTTTGACTCCCTTTTTTCTTAATATCAAATCTCTCTACTTTTAAGTTACCTATTTTCCTGGAAGACGGGTCAGAAAACCAAAGCCAACATATATCAAGTAGGACAGCTTTAAATTGCACAGCAAAGATCCTCTGGTTATCCACATATTTTACTTGCTGCGGTCATGCTATTGACAAGAGTGAGCAGAAGAAACTTTGCCCTCAAATATATAAACTTAAGGGATGGATCCCAATATAAATCCCAGAAAGGTACTTTATTATAAGCAACCCTTTCTTTCTCGTCTGTCAGAATTGGGAGTGGAGTTTACCAGCAGGAACAAACACAACTTAGGGATGACGTTCGCTCAGTTCCAGTTTGCAGAAAAATTTAAAGGATTCAAGTTTGGAGGAAGTTAAAAAAAATTCTGAACCTTAAGTATTAGAGCAAAGATTCTGTTTAATGTGTTACACAGATATTTGGCAAATAGGAAAGGATGGAAATAAACCAAACTACTGTATATATTTCTTGTAAAAAAATACCACAGGTGGACAGCAAAGAAACACGACCCAATATTGCTTATATAGTATTTATTCAGTGAGGAAGAGGGATGCTTTTTATATTCAAGGAACAAGATCAAAATCTAAAACACGCTGCGTCAATGTTCCTGGGATGATCGATTGCAAACTTCTTTCGTTGGTTATGTGCACAACTCCCAGAGCTACACCTTAAACTCTGACTCATTATGAGCAATGCTACAGCAAATCATCAAATAATTAATATTTAATCAGTTTTCAAAGTTCTGAAATCTAAACGGACTCATTATAAACAATGTTTCAGTAGATCATCTCATAATTAATATTTAATCAGTCTTCCAAGTTCTGGAATCTAAGCTGACTCATTATGAGCAATGCTGCAGTAGATCATCCAATACTTAATGTTTAATCAGCTTTTAAAGTTCTGGAATCACAGCAATCTCTTCGCTGAAAATGGGCTCATTTTCCCGTGTTCATGACTGTTTTTTCTCTGCAAAAACTCAGACAAAGAAACCCAGTTTCCTTATCCCATAACTTCGTGAATCTCTGCATTAGTCACATGCCATCAATTTTGTGGTGTCTGGTTGATCCATAAATACTTTGTGGCTGTATCAACAGTAGCTAGTTAATATGGAAACAAATGCAAACATTAGAAATTGGGTCAAGCTAATTATAACCATATCAATCTGGGCATTATTCCTTTTGCCTGCTGAATGGGACATGTGAATATCCAAAGGAAATTTACCCACTTGTCCTCACCAGTTACCAATGAACTAGTCCTTGAAAAGCTGTCCAAGCAGCATTTACTTAAAATACCAATTAGACAAAATATGATGATTAAAACAATGTGTTACAACAACAAT
Organism: Hemiscyllium ocellatum; assembly: GCF_020745735.1. Classification (NCBI taxonomy): domain Eukaryota; kingdom Metazoa; phylum Chordata; class Chondrichthyes; order Orectolobiformes; family Hemiscylliidae; genus Hemiscyllium; species Hemiscyllium ocellatum. Next base: position 26,905,614 of record NC_083419.1, read on the forward strand.
TACTGGCACTGCCAAGGTGGAGTTGATTTTAAACATTGCTCACTGTTTGCAGAGTAAGGATATTTCATACAAAACTGAATGTTTGACCTCAAGGTCAAAAATCCCTTTAATTATTTCAGAAAACTACTTATCTCCCAATTAATATTTAGTCTCCTGCTAATGATATTATAGCAACTGCCTCAGACTCAATGGTGAAAAGTTTGATTACTTTACATGCTTCTTAGTATAATCAGCTGCCACCTTGTCACAATCCACTGTAGCAGTGTATTGAAAATCCAACCCTACTATTCTCAAAGTCAGCACAAGTGTGAAAATTTGACTAAACCACTGAATTGCCCATTTCTACAAAACTGTCGAACTCAGGTTAAACTATATGCACCAGGTCTTTTTTCTTCCATCAATAAGAAAGTAACTATTTATTGTAATCAACCTGTTTAGAACCAATGGCAAAAAGTAAACATCCATTGCTGATTTATAATTCTATAACATAAACTCTGACCCTTTTAAAATTCCCATAAATGTACAGACACCTGAGGAGGCAAAGTAAGACAAATATTATGAGTGGAAAAAAACTGAGGGAAACATGTTCAGAACACAAATGTCAATGAGTTGATTTTTTTTTGTATTCCTTTCATTTCCATTTGACTCGTTGCTGATGCCCATGTTGTGTGTGCACCAAATCTCAATCTTTCATTTACTGGTTGAAATCTCATCCTTCCAGTATTTCTGAAATGGTTTATCCCCTTTTCCATTCAACAGGAGTTGGGAAAGCAGCTCACATAGGAAATATGAGGGCAAGTTGCTAACTAGTAGAGACTCTCTTTTAGCACAGAACAGAATGAAAGTGATGGATGTTTTCTCTGGTTAGATATTTATGCTCTATTGACCAAACTGCTGCAATTCACTGCCCAGGAACCAATCAGGATTTTGTTAATATGCTGAACCATCCTGAGCCAAAATCAACTGGTGTCAATTCAAGACTTAGTCAAAAGACTGTATCTGAACAGAATTGCCCTGAACACACGCAGGCAGTGCAGTTTTGTCTTGAATTCTCCCTCTCATCACTCCAACAAGGCAGCATTGTATATACAACTCACAACACACATTGGTAACTTATTTTTAATATTATAAACACCTTCTTATTCAGCTTCCTTGGTTTAAACAATATTTTCTCCCATTTTACAGGGTTAGGTGATATTGTAGAAGTGTGATAACAGTTCAATGACTTGTCAAGACAGCAGCAGACTTGAGTTTTTCAATTCCATTCATAAAATCTGCTCCAACACTCACTAAAAATCTTCAATGCCCATCACCTGGGCACACAACTATATATGAACCAGACATGCAAACTCTTGTTCATTTTTATCGTAGATATTGAGAGCATCCACACCGAATATCACCCTCCTCCTGGTGACCAACTTTGCCTCTGACTGTGCATAGATCCGCATCACAAAAACTGAGGGCAGAATTTTGTGCTTCTGACAGAAGTTTCCAGCAATGGTTCCAAAAGCCGGGTGTGCACAGTTTGTGGGACTCTGTGCCTCATTTTATAGGGGGTTGCCAATACATGAAGCGACCCACTAAGGACAGCTACCCACCTCCAGCAGCTGCCAATCAATCATTAGGACTATCAGTTCAATCACCCCAATAGAACCATCAAGAAAAGTAGCCTCTGTTAAGACTGGGTCTGGTAAAACAAAAGGATGCCATGTTGGATGCTGCACTCCATCCAAGTAACAATGGTCAGGGTGATGATAAATCCCTATGAAAGTAAGGATCTGATTCGTAACAGCAGGCTATGGCACTACCACGGGGCCAGCCAATACCATTGAGTGTCCCGCTGAGGACCAAAGAATTCCCATCGAGGATGCCCATCTCAAAGCTGCAGTGAAGGCATCAAGGCAATCCCTCCATGAAGGCAAAGGATAACTGCTGCTGGTCTAATGCAAGCAGCTTTCATTATTTGGTCTTTTAAGTGGTTCAGTTTGTTTCTGGGCAATAGGATTATTAACCACATTTTCTGGCAACAGGAAAACTCCAAACTCTTTTCTTACCTCAACGTTTTATGGCCCCTCCCTCTAATTCCCTGCCTATCCCCATAAGTTGGTAAAATCTTGGTCAACAATTCAAGATGTCCAGAGGAGCTATCTGTTCACAATGTCATAAGAGATGGAGCATTCACATGGAACACACCAGTCAGTTGAACATTGTCTGCCCTAACACCTGTCACTTGTGGAAATCATTACACAGAAAAGCAACTTTGATCACAAGACTATCAAATGACAATCTTTATGTAACCTTCTCAAGGCTCTGCAGGAGAAGGTGATGGTGTATCCTGCTGGATAATTCCTTGAGAAACCATCAAAAATATTTGGTGAAATGCCACATAAATAGAACTTTTCAAATAAATGTCAAGACATAGTGTGGCCAGTAGTGAGTAGAGGTCTTCCTGTCAGAACCTTCAAAGTAAACGCAGATTCTCAATCCCATTGTATGTTGGGAAAGAGACTGCTCATAAGATATAGGAGCAGAATTAGGCTATTCGGTCTATCATAGTTGAAGAGCTTCAGGGCAGAGGAGATGACCTGGAGGTTGCAGTGAGAGAGAGAGAGAGAAACTCACTGAGATTCTTGTGGAGAGAGGAGAACTTCTTCAAGGTAGGCATCCTTGCAAGAGGATTCGCAGTAAAGTTAAAATCAACTAGGTAAAAGTGAGGACTGCAGATGCAGGAAACCAGAGTTTAAATCAGAGTGGTGCTGGAAAAGCACAGCAGGTCACACAGCATCCGAGGAGCAGGAAAATCGACATTTCGGGCAGGGCTTTTGCCCGAAACGTCGATTTTCCTACTCCTCGGATGCTGCCTGACCTTCTGTGCTTTTCCAGCACCACTCTGATTTAAACTCTGGTTTCCAGCATCTGCAGTCCTAGTTTTGATTATTCGGCCTATTGTGTCTGCTCTGCCATTTAATCTTGGCCGATATACTCCTCACCCCCATTTTCCTACTTTCTCCCCATATCCTTTCGACCTATTACCAATTAAAAATCTGTTTAACTCCTCCTTGAAGTTACTCACTGTCCCAGAATCCACCATACTTTGGCTCGCAAATTCCACAGATTCACACACTTTGGGAGAAGTAATTTCTCCTCAATTCTGTTTTAAGTTTGCCATTCCTTATCCTAAAGCCGTGACCTCTCATCCTTGAATGCCCGATAAAAAGAAACATTTGCTCCACGTCTCCATGACTGCTGCTCATCTCTTTCTGTAATGTGTCTTTGTAAAACACGTATAGGGAGAGATGTAATGATTTTTGTCTTGGCTGATCCTAAGTAGCTCTCTGTACTCTTTGGGTTATTCTTAGAGACACACACCAAGACAAACATCAACTGCTGCTGGAGAACTATCAACTCAGTAAAATAACCTCTTAAGCAGTTTGAAACTTGGCAGTCTTCCAGAGGAAAGAGTTCTGGTCATCCTGCTATAGGAAGGACATTATTATATTGGAGAGGGCTCAGAAGAGATTTACCAGGCTATTGCCGGGACTGGAGGGTTTGAGTTATGAGGAGAGGCTGGATAGGCTGGGACATGTTTCACTGAAGTTGAGATATGACGTTATCGAGATTTATAAAATCATGAGGGGCATAGTTAAGGTGACTAGCAAAGGTTTTTTCCCTCAGACGGAGGATTTCCAAAACTAGGGGCATAGGTTTAAGGTGAAAAGGGAAAGAATTAAAAGGGACCTGAGGGGCAACATTTTTATACAGAGGGTGGTGTATATGTGGAATGAACTGCCAAAGGATACAGGTACAGTTACAATATTTAAAAGTACATGAATCGGAAAACTTTAGAGGGAGATGAACCAAACACAGGCAAATAGGACTTGCTTGGGAAACCTGGTCAGCATGGATGAGTTGGACTGAAGGGTCTGTTTTTGTGTTGTATGACTCTATAATTCTATAACCTTATGACTCTAGATTAGTTTCCCTACAGTGTGGAAACAGGCCCTTCGGCCCATCAAGTCCACACTGACCCTCCGAACAGTAACCCACCCAGACCCATTTCCCTCTGACTAATGCACCTAACACTATGGGCAATTTAGAATGGCAAATTCACCTGACCTGCACATCCTTAGACTGTGGGAGGAAACCGGAACACTCACGCAGACACGGGGAGAATGTGCAAACTCCACACAGAAAGGTATCCAAGGCCGGAATCGAACCTGGGTCCCTGGTGCTGTGAGGCAGCAGTGCTAACCACTGAGCTACTGTGTCACCCACTGAACAGCCATCAATGGCTACGTGTTGCAGACTGGCACATTTCAAGATACAGGACTTTAAGACACAATTAGGTTTGAGATAGCCAGCTCAAAAGCTCAATGGGGAACATCTACAGTCTAAGAGCTTCCCAACTGTGTGCACACAGAGACTGTAAAATATGTGAAATCCCTTGGCTGTGCTCTGTGAGAACATTTGACAGGAAATATAAATATAGATTGTTAATCTACCCTGTAAAGTGTTGCCGGATACCACAGTGTGTCATGCATTGTGTTGAAAGCAATTGATCTCAACTGCATTTTGTGTACTGACACATTTGAATTGTGCTTAATGGATTTCCACAAATGCTATGAATAAATTATGTTTTAGAAGCGAAAAAAATCAACAATGCAAGCCTGCCATGTGTGCTTCAACATGCCTGCCCCGTGGATGGAAGTATTGAGAATGCATTTTCCAACTAATGGGAGATAATCTCACATGACATGAGGACTTTAAAGTCTATCATGAGGTTTGTGGCCTGTTCCAGAGATGTTATAGTTAGGTCCTCAAAGGGATACCATTTCCCACTGATGGAAGTACAAACTGTTGTTATAGAGTCAAAGAGATGTACAGCATGGAAACAGACCCTTCGGTCCAACCCATCCATGCCGACCAGATATCCCAACCCAATCTAGTCCCGGCTGCCAGCATCCGGCCCATATTCCTCCAAATTCTTCCTATTCATATACCCATCCAAATGCCTCTTAAATGTTGCAATTGTACCAGCCTCCACCACTTCCTCTGGCAGCTCATTCCATACACGTGCCATCTTCTGTATGAAAAAGTTGCCCCGTAGGTCTCTTTTATACTTTCCCCCTCTCACTCTAAACCTTTGCCCTCTAGTCCTGGACTCCCCAATCCCATGGAAAAGACTTTGTCTATTTATCCCATCCATGCCCCTCATAATTTTGTAAACCTCTATCAGGTCACCCCTCAGCCTCCAACGTTCCTGGGAAAATAGCCCCAGCCTGTTCAGCCTCTCCCTATAGCTCAAATCCTCCAACCCTGGCAATATCCTTGTTAATCTTTTCTGAACCCTTTCAAGTTTCACAACATCTTTCCAAGAGGAAGGAGACCAGGATTGCATGCAATATTCCAACAGTGGCCTAACCAATCTCCTGTACAGCCGCAACATGACCTCACCAACTCCTGTACTCAATACTCTGACCAATAAAGGAAAGCATACCAAACGCTTTCTTCACTATCCTATCTACCTGTGACTCCACTTTCAAGGAGCTATGAACCTACAGTCCAAGGTCTCTTTGTTTAGCAACACATTTTTCAGCTCCAAATCATTTATGTAAATGACAAAAAGTAGAGGACCCAGCACTGATCCTTGTGGCACTCCACTGGTCACAGGTCTCCAGTCTGAAAAACAGCCCTCCACCACCACCCTCTGTCTTCTACCTTTGAGCCAGTTCTGTATTCAAATGGCTAGTTCTCCCTGAATTCTGTGAGATATAACCTTGCTAATCAGTCTCCCATGAGGAACCTTGTCGAATGCCTTACTGAAATCCATATAGATCACATCTACCACTCTGCCCTCATCAATCCTCATTGTTACTTCCTCAGAAAACTCAATTCTGCCTTTCAGCTCCAGCTTGGGGAGATAGATGGACTGAGTAGTCACGGAATTTCAAGATGTCACTGAATCCTTTGTCATGCACTTTCCTGCAGTTTGATGGAAGTGATAAACCTCAGGCTCATGGTGGAGCAGAAGTAGGGCAATAGGATTATGTGTGACCCCACTCTGGATTTCGCTTTATCTGTACCCTTCTTAAACAATACCCAAAATGATGCCAAAAAGCTAAGTCAACCCCTGCAGCAAACCAAGTGCAGTAGTCAGCAGCCAGGCTCTCACAGAATCAAGCACCTAAAGGTCTTTAGTATACAGGGATTTCATTATGACTAAGTGCAGCCTTTTACCAGCCTCAATGAAGACAGTGTGGGAGATATCCTGTAGTTGTAATGGACCTAGTAACCCTTCTTATAGGAAAAGCACTAGGAGCTGACATGTGGGTGAGAGATGAATTAGAATTAACTATTGTGTTTGACATTAACTTAATCATCTTTTTCAAATTTGGCACCATTTCAGTGCAGGTTTGGAGTATATATTGTTATATGTAATTGATAATTGATAAAGAAATTAACTGAATGGTTTCAGGGTTAATTGATGTAGGATTAAAGGAGTGGTGACGGGTGAAACAAAGACAATTAATGCGGCATTGTGTACCTTTTCACTAGACGGAGATGAGCATGGAAAGTGCTATGCTATCGACTGGTCTCTTATTTCCCTTGCTGTAATGTGTGGCAGTTGATCTTCCTTCTTCAGTTTCTCCCTCCCTTTCACCCAATTAATCTTCATCAAATGATAACTCTTCTTGTTATTCTGCTTCCTTCAACTGGATTGCCATGTTGTGCACCATGCAGTAACACAATGATGTACCATCTGCTCAGAGGGTTTTACTGCCTTTCAGGCACCTGAAACTTTGCTTCACTAGTGCAGATCAGTGTTGTTTCTGATGATTCAATGACTGTTATTGTCCTTGGACTGTTCAGTTTTGGGAGGGTTTTGGATCAGTGTCAACAGCAAAATACATGCAGGAGGCAGCCCTTGTTTCCAGGCTGCCATCTTCTTGGCCTTTTGGAAGGGTGAATAATGGAAGCATCAGATGAGTGTCGCAGGATGAAAGCTTCGTGACAACTGCCAACAAAACCAGCACAGATTTGAATGACTCTTCTGCAGTGACCACACACTAGCCAGATATTAAGGGAGTGTCAGTCCTTCTTATTGACAAAAGTTTCCAAATTGGCTTCCAACTTTGATTGCTACCAATGGCAAAAATAATGTTCAATAATGAGAGAAATCAGTCACTGCTGAGAGTTCCAGGGCTTTCTCATTTTGACCTTACAACTTGAAACATTCACCCCTGTTCTCTCTCCACAATTGCTGTTAGGTACTTCGAGCACTTTCTGCATTTATGACAGAGCATTAGTGACTAGTTGCTGGGTGTTGTGGATTGAATGATGCAGGTCAGGTTCTCTGAGCCTGAGGTTTGTTGTTAATCTGATGGCTGCGTGATTTAGCAGGTAGCAATTCTTGTTGATTCACCTGCAGAAATCAGTGTGACAGCCTGCTGATGGGTTGCAGCTTGTTAAAACACTGAATTCTTAGAGATACCTTGGGAAGGCTTTCTATGAACAAAACAGAAAATGCTGGAAATCTGCAGCAGGTCAGGCAGCATTTATAGAGAGAAACAGATTAATGTTTCAACTTCATCAACAGCCCCTCCACTATTCCCTTCTGCCATCCCCATATTCTGCTTATCAAGGTTATTAACCTTGATGCAACTACCAATCTTCTCAATCACTTAGGATGCTCTTTCTTTCCTTTAAAACCATTACACTTTCACACACCTCTTGTCTCTACTGTCTTTGTATGTTAAGAGACTCAGACTTAAATATATCCAGCAGTCAGCTGGTTTAGCCATTTATTTCCAGATCTGGCTGGACCACATAAAGCATTCTCAGACACAAAGGTAAGTCTCAGTCTTTTTTCTTTACAGCAAACTATCTGCACCCTTATTTCCATCTCCTCCACCTCCACCTCTAGCAAGAATGATGACCTTATGAAATTCCCTGTCACTGAAACTGAGATTCGAAACCTCTGCCACTTGCCTCCTTCCAAAAGCTTCTCTGAAGATTCTGTCCAGACCTAGTCATGAATTTGAATCTTTCACTCTGACTCTCCTCATTAATTTCCAAGCTTATCTTGTCTGTGAGACCCACCTCCTGATTACTCCAATCTATTCCCTCAAAACATCTGACCATTCACCTTCCCTTCCTGGCCCTATATCAACAGTTACTGTAAATGTTTTTTTGTCTTTGGATTATAATGTTATACTTCTTGCAACTAGCTGAGGGAGACCAGGTTTAGATTTATTCATGAAGTGAGATTTTAGAAATATATAACTCCTGACTCTACAATAACTCACTACTTGAGTCAATAAATGTCTTTTTACTCTGATCAAATTAAAAATGATTACTCTAAGTAACTAACGAACTGTTCTTGTCTCAGTTCATCACTTGCTAATTTTAACTGTTTGTAATAAGATTGGCAGCAAGCATAATGAGAGTGGAACGTGTGCGGAGTTGGGGAGGGGAGAAGTTAAAACATGGATTGGGATGGGTTAAATCTGACCCAAGAAATCCAAACTGTGACTTACTGAGGGCTAATGTGGCCAAACATGACAGCAGGAAGATCCTTCACTTCTTGAGGGATTTGCTTAACACCATCATCTAATTTAGAAAATCCTAGAGAAACTCAGTAGGTCTGCCAAAGATGTCTGATGAAGTAATGAAGGGTCACTGGACTGGAAACGTTAACTCTGCTTTGTCTCCATAGATGCTGCCAGATCTACTGAATTTGTTGTGCCATTTCTGTTTTTGTTTCAGACTTTGGCTTTCCAATAGCACGGCAGCAGCATTCCACTGAAAGGTGCTGGTGTGCTCAGAGGTGCAGCATTTGAAATGGAGAACTGGAACCTACATGAGACAGTGACATGTCACGATGATGTGATGAAGCTGATGCATGCCCAGTGCCAATCTCTGTGAATGGGGAGCGCAGGTGGTTGCTGCCTATGGAGTGTGCCCGGAGGCATTGGGGAATGCTAACCAAGATGGATGCCCAGAGGAGCAAGGGGTGAGCTAAAGCTGTCAGGTATCTGCTGCTGACTTTGGTGTCGGGAATTGTCACCATTTAGTTTCTCTCTGCCATGTTTGAGAATGTTGAAAATCACAGAACACCTGATGAAGGAGCAGCACTGCAAAAGCTTTTACTTCCAAATAAACCTGTTGGACTATAACCTGGTGTTGTGTGATTTTTAACTTTGTCCACCCAAGTCCAACACCGGCACTTCCACATCGTGTTCAAGAATAGAAAACCACATATAAATGAGTGGAAGTTAAACAATATTGAGATGTTAATGCATTTAAATCGGCCCCTCACCACTGACAAGCAAGTTCCTATCTTGGGGAAAGTGAGGACCACAGATGCTAGAAATCGGAGTTGAGAATGTGGTGCTGGAAAAGCACAGCAGGTCAGGCAGCATCCAAGGATCAGGAGAATTGATGTTTTGGGCATAAGCCCTTCGTCAGGAAAGGTCAATTCTCCTGCTCCTTCGATGCTGCCAAGATTTTTGTCTTGCCATTCAAACCCTGCGTGTAAAATTGAACTTCATTTTCCTGATTTCAAAAATTTCATTTTTCCAATCTTGCCATTTTATTTTACTGACTCTCCATTGCACATGTTGTTCAGAGGAGAATGCCCCCCATTTTTTTGTGTAACACCTTACAGACACAGTAGCTACCTCAGGATGCCTGAAAGAGAGAGACAGACGGTACTTTTACCTGTTGTAAGTATTGAAATCAGATTGAATTGAATTGAATTGAATTTATTGTCACATGTACCAAAGCACAGTGAAAAGCTTTGTCTTGTGAGCAATACAGGCAGATCACATAGTTAAGTAGCAAAGATAGTAAATAATAAGTAAACATCTAATGAGCTGGGAGTGAAGTCCCAGAGCCTCCTATTTACACAATCTCCAAGGTGAGGGTCTATTTGGTGGCTCACTCTGAGAAAGATCAAACTAAATTCTGCATCCATCATGATTCAAGATCAGAACAACTTGGAGGAGTAGGCAGCAAAGATGTGAGTCTGGATTTTATAGTTCTTCACCAGGCATGTGTTTTGGTATGATGGACAGGTAAAATATATCAGGCTCATCCATCACTTCCTCATTCACCCTCAACATAGTTTCCATAAAATATGGCAGTGAGGTTCTCACTGGTCCTTAAGCCTGAAAAGGGCAGAAAGAGACAATTATTGCCCATTTGAGAATTTCAATCTACCTCAAATGCCTTAAAATGCCAAGCTGTAGCAGACACATGAGAATGAGATGGCCATTCTTTAAGCAACTTTGTTGGAAAGATGGAATGATAAGGGAAAACATCATTTGGAATGTATGAAGTGTGCATTGAGGGCACCCATTCCCAAGTTATTACATCCTGTTGTTCCTCCCTACTTTGCTAAAGCTCATCTCCCCATTCATCTCAACTTCTACCTGAGGCTTCCAACCATTCACCATCCAAAGCTGCATAAGCACCTCTCTCTGATGGTCACACCTTCTTCTTCCCAGAGCCACCTTGCAGTCCTAATAGAACCCAGTACTGACCTCTCATGTTAGTGAACTTGTTAAAGCCGTTGGCTGTTCTCAAGGAAAGGACTTCCTCTGACTGAGGGGCAGAAGTTCAATCCTCACCTTACTAAAGTCACCCACATTATGTCATAGTTGCAGGGCAGCCTTGTTTAAAGTTGGCAGGTTTGGAATTGACTCTCATTCAGGGGAGAGCATGCAAACAGTAATTTCACCCTCTCCAAAGCCCGTGTACTAGTGTATCCCATCAGACCAAGTATAGCTTTCTGACAACCCACAAATCTCAGTATTTTCTAGTGTTCAGGCCCTTAAGAAAAAATGAAAGTTTTTAATGAAATTTTGATGTTAAAACTTGCATGTCTTATAAACATCATTATTGACTTGATAGATGTGGACCTTGAATCCTCCTTCCCACATAATCAAATGTCATCTGGACTTACCCAGCAGGTCTGGCAGTATCTGTGGAGAGAAATCAAAGTTCACGCTTCGGGTCAAGTGACCCTTCCTCAAAGCAGTCACTCGACTCGAAACATTAACTCTGGGGGGTTTCTCTTCACAGATACTGCCGGACCTTCTGAGCTTTTCTAGCAATTTCTGTTTTTGTTTCTGATTTAGAGCATCTGCGGTTCTTTCAGTTTTCATTTGGACTTTGCTTGCTGACATCTGAGGTGCAGACATTTCCCACTGGATGTAAATTAGGGAAATCTACCACCAAGTCCAATTGGATCAATGGTGGAGATCCACTACGGATTAATCTCAGCACTTTCACCAGGATGTGTCCAACCGCAAATGTTTCAAAGCTGCAGAAACAAGTTACATGAATGGTTCCAATGATGAGGAACTTCAACTATACAGATAGATTGGAGAAACTCAGCTATTTACCTAAGAGAAACTAAGAGCTTGGTATCTTCCTAGATGACCACTCCTGGTACCTTGTGGTATTTATTACCTTTATTTATATGTTGAACTTGGCGGGGTTGTTTAAAGCAATTTGCTGCCACCAATATTCCTTTGTCTTTGCTTTGCCTTGGACCTATGTAGTGATCAATGACAAAGGTTACACTAACTTGAGAATCTCCACAGTGAACACTGTTCAATATCATGTGGAGTCTGGAGTAAGAAGGCAAAGAAACTGGTCCCTTTGGCAAAAAGATGAGGAATTAGAAGATGTGATTTTAATGTGATTAGCAGAGAACAACTGTTGACATGAAGGAGAAGAGTTCACTATTACACAGTTTCAGATTTGGAATGCACTGCCTGAGAATATGGAGGGCATAAAGCCAATTGTGGCTTTCTAAAGGAATTGGATAAGCCTCTGAAAAAAATGCTAGATCATAAGGAAAGGCAAAGGAGTAGGATTAACTGAGATGTTCTCACAGAGTATTGGCACAAATACAATAGGCTGAATGGACTCCTTCTGTGTGGCATTTATTCTACTATTCTATGATGTTATATGATATAAATCAGCTTCTCCTTAGACTGTTAAAAATGACTTCAATTTACCATTATCCATCATACATAATACAGTCAGCTTAAATACAAAAGTATTTGTAATATGCATAAAGAATATATAGATAAAATTCCAGCTAACTACTTTGATTAAAATGACTTTGAACTCCAGTACAAATAAAATACAGAACAGGAAATGTGCTTTTTTTCGAGGTCTTGTGTGCAGCTGTTGTGATTTGACTTTTATCATTTAATTTCTAAAAGAGCAATGGACAGATAGAAGGGAGGTAACTTCCTGAGATCAAGGAATTAAAAAGAACCAGAAATCAAAATGTAAGCAAATTAACTATATTATATCTGAACCTCAAGATTGCGCTGTTTATGTATGGAAGTTACAAATTCCTGACATTGAGTTATGTCTCAGGTCACTTTGAATTGGCTTTAGTGTACAAAATTTATTTTGGGATGTAAACAGAAAAAAAGAAATGCTGGTCAGGTAAATGTGTGATGTAGGCTGTGAGATTTATATATCTAATTTATGGTAGATTTGTCTTTCTGGATTTTGACGTTGTAACCTGTGGATTTTCTGTGTTTCTCAAATTAATAAATAACTTGTAAGTATTTATGTAGCCATGGTGATTTATTTTAAAACAGTATTTGAGGCCTGGTTTAAAGTGAATGGGATTTTGTGCACCACAAAGAGATTCTTGTTCATCTTAGATTGTTTTGTGACTCGGCAAAGTAAATAATGATGTCTCAACGTTTCTTAGAGACTTCTGGACCTTCTGTCTTTAAGCTTAGTAGAAACACTCATAGATTAGGGAGGAAAACTCTTGTTTCAGTTTTATGCCGACTGGGGCAATCACGTGAAGTCCTTTGGTTAGGTTGGCTGTGTAGATCTGTGCTCCTGTAAAAGTAAAGATAAAGTGGACTTGATTCATTACAGTGAGGTGTTAGGGATAGCCCTAGACAAGAAATATAAAGGTAACAACCTGAGGGGGTTACTTAAAGTTGAATATATTGAAACTCAAATATATGATCATTCCAGGAAGAAGCTACCTGCAGTTCCAGTCTAAAAGTAAAAGTCACAAGTGGCTTAAACCTGCTGAGGTGTTCCATACAGGTACTCCAGTGTGAGTACTATATGAATAGTGTTTTTGGCCACCATACCAGGCTGTGCTTTGGGTACAATACAGTAACTGTTTTCTTTATTTGTTTCTATTTATAAAAGAGTGTTTTGGGATTACTGTGATTATACTTTTACAATGCACCAAAAATCTTTGAATTTATATTATAAATTGATGGTTTAATTTATTCTATTTTAGCTTAATTTATTTTGTTAATAAGCTTCTGTTTATTATCAAAACAAAGTCTGCAGCATTGTAAGCTTATGTTTCAGTGAGAAACACCTTGTTAAAAAGAACACAAATCAAAATATGGTCTGTCAAGCCAGATTTCTGTCAGGAATCCTACTTGTAATAATGTCAGCTGTTATCATAACAAAGGATGGAATTGAGATTCTTCACCTTAAGAGAGTGAGTTATTCTTAGCCGTATCCACATCATTATGAACTCTTTTTCTTGTTTGTAGATTCATCTAATTTCTACAGCTGCCATAACTCACCTTTACACTCTGAGTGTTTTTAAAATGTGTATTGAACGGCAAGTGATTTCTCTTTTTATGACATGGAGCAACCTAGTCCAAAGGATGAAATGTTTTGCAGAAATCTAAAAGACTGCTGCATTAAAATACTGTTGTAAATTATCATTGGACATAAAACTTTTTGTTTTCACATTACTTGCACAAAGTATTTTGCATATAATACAAATAAATGCAATGATACATTTAAATAAGTTTTATTTCATCAATGACTAAAGGACAACTTCAAAGCTATCATTTATTTACTGTGTAGTCAGTTTATCCATCACTCACATAACTGCCAAGACATTTAAAGGGCCTTTTATAGTTATTAGCTATACAAATAGCTGAGAAATTGAGAATTGTCTATCATTGGAAAAATGGGCTCACAACAGGCAAGTCTAATGTCTGGCACTTAACTCAGTTATTCCACTTTCTACTCAATAAAAGAATGAAGGACACACATATTAGGTACAGCACAAGCCAAGTACAATGCCAAAGGCAAAATAATTTTTAAAAAATCATAACACAGTGGAAACACACAAATAGGTTGGGCAATCGCCTTGAGAAAGGATTCATAGCAGTATAGGAGCAGGAGTAGACCATTCAACCTTTCAAACCTTTCCCCCAACATATATCATGGCTGACCACCTCTCTGAACAGCATTTTTCCATAGTATTCCCATTTCACTTAATGCCAGCACTTTCTAGTACCTAGAAATCCATCATTCTCTATCTTAAACAAACCAATGACTGAGTTTGCACCTTCTGGGACTGACAATGCCAAAAATACCTCAGAAATTTCTCCTCCTCTCAGTCCTAAATGGCTTTCAGAGACAATGTTCCTTAATACCCAAACCAGGGGAAACAACCTTTAGCATCCACTCTGTCTAACTCTTAAGAATTCTGTAAGCTTCAAAGCCATCATCTGTCATTCTTCTAACCTCGAGGGAAAATAGAAACAGTTTCCTCAATTTAGAGTCATAGAGTCATAGAGATGTACAGCATGGAAACAGACCCTTCATCCAACCCGTCCATGCAGACCAGATATCCCAATGCAATCTAGTCCCACCTGCCAGCACCCGACCCATATCCTTCCAAACCCTTCCTATTCATATACCCATCCAAATGCCTCTTAAATGTTGCAATTGTACCAGCCTCCACCTCATCCTCTGGCAGCTCATTCCATACATATATCAACCCCTGCGTGAAAAAGTTGCCCCTTAGATCTCTTTTATATCTTTCCGCTCTCACCCTAAACCTATGCCCTCTAGTTCTGGACTCCCTGACCCCAGGGAAAAGACTTTGCCTATTTACCCTATTCATGACCCTCATAATTTTGTAAACCTCTATAAGGTCACCCCTCAGCCTCAGACGCTCCAGGGAAAACAGCCCCAGCCTGTGCAGCATCTCCGTGTAGCTCAGAGCCTCCAACCCTAGCAACATCCTTGTAAATCTTTTCTGAACCCTCTCAAGTTTCACAACATCTTTCCAATAGAAGGAGACCAGAATTGCATGCAACATTCCAACAGTGGCCTAACCAATGTCCTGTACAGCCGCAACATGACCTCCCAACTCCTGTACTCAATAAAGGAAAGCCTTCTTCACTATCCTATCCACCTGCGACTCCACTTTCAAAGAGCTATGAACCTGCACTCCAAGGTCTCTTTGTTCAGCAACACTCCCTAGGACCTTACCATTTAGTGTATAAGTCCTGCTAAGATTTGCTTTCCCAAAATGCAGTATCATTTATCTGAATTAAACTCCATCTGCCACTTCTCAGCCCATTGGCCCAACTGGTCAAGATCCTGTTGTAATCTGAGGTAATCCTCTTCGCTGTCCACTACACCTCCAATTTTGGTGTCATCTGCAATCTTACTAACTGTACCTCTTATGCTCGCATCCAAATCATTTACATACATGACAAAAAGTAGAGGGCCCAGCACCGATCCTTGTGGCACTCCACTGGTCACAGGCTTCCAGTCTGAAAAGCAACCCTCCACCACCACCCTCTGTCTTCTACCTTTGAGCCAGTTCTTAGATTAGATTAGATTAGATTACTTACAGTGTAGAAACAGGCCCTTCGGCCCAACAAGTCCACACCGACCCGCCGAAGCGCTACCCTCCCATACCCCTACATATACCCCTTACCTAACACTACGGGCAATTTAGCATGGCCAATTCACCTGACCCGCACATCTTTGGACTGCGGGAGGAAACCGGAGCACCCGGAGGAAACCCACGCAGACACGGGGAGAACGTGCAAACTCCACACAGTCAATTGCCTGAGGCGGGAATTGAACCCAAGTCCCTGGCGCTGTGAGGCAGCAGTGCTAACCACTGTGCCACCGTGCCGCCCTTCTGTATCCAAATGGCTAGTTCTCCCTGTATTCCATGAGATCTAACCTTGCTAATCAGTCTCCCATGGGGAACCTTGTCGAATGCCTTTCTGAAGTCCATATAGATCACATCTATAGCTCTGCCCTCATCAATCCTCTTTGTTACTTCCTCAAAAAACTCAATCAAGTTTGTGAGACATGATTTCCCATGCACAAAGCCATGTTGACTATCCCAAATCAGTCCTTGCCTTTCTAAATACACATACATCCTGTACCTCAGGATTTCCTCCAACAACTTGCCCACCACCGAGGTCAGGCTCACCGGTCTATAGTTCCCTGGCTTGTCTTTACCGCCCTTCTTAAATAGTGGCACCACGTTTGCCAACCTCCAGTCTTCCGGCACCTCACCTGTGACTATCGATGATACAAATACCTCAGCAAGAGGCCCAGCAATCACTTCTCTAGCTTCCCACAGAGTTCTTGGGTACACCTGATCAGGTCCTGGGGATTTATCCACCTTTACCATTTCAAGACATCCAGCACTTCCTCCTCTCTAATATGGACATTTTACAAGATATCACCATCTATTTCCCGACAGTCTATGTCTTCCATAGCCTTTTCCACAGTAAATACTGATTCAAAATACTCATTTAGTACCTCCCCCATTTTCTGCGGCTCCACACAAAGGCCACCTTGCTGATCTTTGAGGGGCCCCATTCTCTCCCTAGATACCCTTTTGTCCTTAAATGTATTTGTAAAACCTCTGTGGATTCTCCTTAATTCTATTTGCTAAAGCTATCTCATGTCCCCTTTTTGGCCTCCTGATTTCCCTCTTAAATATACTCCAACTTCCTTTATACTCTTCTAAGGATTCACTCGATCTATCCTGTCTATATCTGACATATGCTTCCTTCTTTTTCTTCACCAAACCCTCAATTTCTTTCGTCATCCAGCATTCGTTATACCTCCCAGCCTTCCCTTGCACCCTGACATGAATATACTTTCTCTGGATTCTTGTTATCTCAATTCTGAAGGCTTTCCATTTTCTAGCTGTCCCTTTACCTGCGAACATCTGCCTCCAATTAGCTTTCGAAACTTCTTGCCTAATACCGTCAAAATTGGCCTTTCTCCAATTTAGGACTTCAACTTTTAGATCTGGTCCATCCTTTTCCATCACTATATTAAAACGAATAGAATTATGGTCGCTGGACCCAAAGTGCTTCCCCACTGACACCTCAGTCACCTGCCCTGCCTTATTTCCCAAGAGTAGGTCAAGTTTTGCACCTTCTCTAGTAGATATATCCACATACTGAATCAGAAAATTGTCTTGTACACACTTGAGAAATTCCTCTCCATCTAAACCTTTAACACTATGGCAGTCCCAGTTGATGTTTGGAAAGTTAAAATGCCTTACCATTACTACCCTATTATTCTTACAGATAGCTGAGATCTCCTAACAAGTTCTTTACTTTGGACAGTCCCACAGTCCTAGGAATTGTTCTGGTGAACCTCCACTGCTCTCCTTCTGTAACAAGTATATTTTTCCTTTGGTAACTGTGCATAATACTGCAGGTGTGGTTTCAGCAAACTCCTATACAATTACTCCTGTACTCAAATCATCTTGCAATAAAGGTTAACATATGATTTACCTTCTCAATTGCTTGCTGCACTTTCATGCTAGCTTTCAGTCAATTATGAACATGGACACCCAGGATCTTTTGGATATCAACACTTACCAATCTCTCATAATTTATGAAATACCCTCAGCTCCATTCCTCCTAAGAAAGTAGTTAACTTTCACTTATCCTTATTGTTTTCCATCTGCCATCTTATGCCCACTCAACATTAAATTCACGTGAAACCATTTTGCGTCTTCCGCACATATTGCCCTTTCGTCCTTAATATATTTGTAAAAACCCTTTGGATTCTCCTTAACTTTATTTGCCAAACTATCTCATGTCTCCTTTTTGCCCTCCTGATTTCCCTCTTAAGTATACTCCTGCTGCCTTTATACTCTTCTAAGGATTAACTTGGTCTTTCCTGTCTATACATATGTTTCCTTCTTTTTCATAACCAAACACTCAATTTCTCTCATCATCCAGCATTCCCCACACCTATCAGCCTTTCCTTTCACCTTGCCTCAGACCAAACTGGCTTCGAATTAATCTGCTGCTCCTTCACTAACATTGGGTCAAAATCCTAGAGGTCCCTCCAAGCACTGTCGGATTACAGCAGATGGCTTTTAGCTGTTCAAGAAGACAGCTTAGTACCACCTTTCCAACAGCAAATAGTGCCGGTTCTCCCCACATTCCATAAATGATTGAAAAAATATATTAATTTTGGATTTTAGAACATAGCTGGTTACCTAAATACTTAGTGGTTGCTTTGTTTGACTCTGGTACAGTAAGACTTCTTTTGTTTTAGAAACAAAAACAGAAGTTGCCGGAAAAGCTCAGCAAGTCTGGCAGCATATGTGCAGAGAAATCAGAGTTAGTGTTTTGGGTCCGGTAACCCTTCTTCAGACCTGAGGAAATTGTTGTCCTGAGGAAGGGTCACCGGATCTGAATTGCTTACTCTTATTTCTCTTCACAGTTGCTGCCATGACTTTTGAGCTTTTCCAGCAACTTCTGTTTTTGTTTCTTATTTACAGCATCCTCAGTTCTTTCAGTTCTCTTGTTTTAGATGGTGGCATATTTCTTTCAGTAAATAAGTAAGATTTTGGATTACTTCCCAATCTTGATAGAGATTTTAACACTGTACAAAGGGGAAAAAATGTATTCAGTGGAAGTTCCATCGAATACCAAGGACCTTCTGTCGCTTTGATGTATTTAACTGTTTTTTCTTCTGCTAAACCAGAAGAGAAGTTGAGTTTACATACACCGATGTGTTTCAAACAAGGTTTAATCCAGAAATATTTTTTAACAATTGTTAGCAAAGCATAATTTCAATTTTGATCAATTTATATTTAATCACCCATACAAGATACCAGAAAGTTCTGAATTCAAAAGCAGCATTCCAAATATGAGATATGATTTTCAGTATACATCCATATAATATGCATCATACTATTATATAAATGTTCACAAGATCCTATGTGGCATCGAACATGCCAACTCTGAGAGAATATGATTTTTCTTGCATTGCTATAACACTCAGTCCATTCTCTTTTGAATTCTGTCCTCTTATTTTCTTTTGTTGCTCTTTACTAATTATTTATTATCTACTGCTTTTCTCTGATATCTTCCAGTGTTATCTCAGTTTTTTCTATTCTCTCAGGCAAGGCTTGAAAAGGGACTGCTGGGAATTTGCCCCTTAATGTCATCAAAGCAGAACTCAAGTGCAGGGAACGTGATTTTTGATTAATCTCTATCCATTGCTGTTGATGTAGCTCCCTGACAAACTCGTACTGCCTGCTCACACAAATGTTTGTTGCAAACCATCAGTGCATTTCAGCTGGAGCAGGGTGTGCAAGTTGTTATAAAATTAAGTTTGACTTGAGAAAAGCACAAGAATTCTACAAGATGTCAGAGAGCAGGGTTCAGGATTTTTCAAAAATAAAGCATAGAACTGCGAATGCTGGATACGTGGCAAACAGAAATCACTGGTAAAACTCAGTAGGTCTGGCAGCATCCGTGTAGACAGAACAAAGTTAATGTTTCAAGTCCAGTGACCATTCTTTAGAAGACTCTTCTTTGGAAAAGGAAGAGTAATTTAATTTAGCCATTGAGTACCCAGAGCCCCATCAGGCAAACTCTCGGAAGGCATAGTGCCACAACTACCTTCATTTTTATCATATGATTAAGGTCAGTGAATGCATCTTCAAATGTTATGTGTTACTTACGTCAACACTAACATTACCCACTGCTGAATTCACCACAATCCCATCACACACTTGCCAACAATCTCTATCAAACACAACTCAAGCCTATCATTCATTGCTACACCTCACCCTCACACACTTGCCACTACCACAAATCTCACAGTCATATCTCACAGCTTGTTGCTAGTTATTTAAGCATGATAGATAGATTACTCAAGCTACAGAAGCAATCATCCCAACACTCACAAACGGAGTTGCATCAGGATATTATTTAAATCGTCACATTACCACAACACACTGAAGCACCCAGGAACTATGAGCAGCTGAAGAAAAGTACTTACACAGCATATTCAAGGAGAACGGGTACCCAATAAACACAGTCTGCCAATTTTTAAACAAGGCCAAATAAGTAGACAAAACACACCCAGAAACGCTAACCACACTATCATACATCAAAAACATCTCAGCGATAACTACCAGACTCTTCCGACCCCTTGGCATTATGGTAGCCCACAAACCTACCAACATACCGAAACAGCTACTGATTGAACCTAAAGGACCTGACACCAACAACCAGCAAAATGAATGTAATTTACAAAATACTCTGCAAGGACAGTAACAAACACTACATCAGACAGACAGGCAGAAACTAGCCACCGGCATGCATAAACATCATCTAGCCACCAAAAGATATGACTCACTATCACTAGTATCCTTACTTACAGAGGAAGGACACCACTTCGACTGGGACAATACATTGATCCTAGGACAGGCTAAACAGAAACACGCTCAGGAATTCCTAGAGGTCTAGCATTCAAATGAGAACTCCATCAACAAACACATTGATTTAGACCCCATTTACCAACCTCTGAGAAAAAGAACTAGAAATGATATCACCCACCGTAACAGACCAAGACACATAAATAGAAAGTGGGACAGAACACCAGCGCTTCACCGGAGGCTCACTGATGATGTTACCTAGGATGGTGACGAAATATCTGAAAACAAACCTTCCAGCTCAGCAAGCAAACTTACAACCTGAACTTCAACCTGAGCTACAAATTCTCAAAATAAAATCACAATTACTCAATGCATGGTATTACCAGCTCTCAATTCCCAATTAGCCAACATCCTCGAGGGTTACCGTTGACCAGAAACTGAACTGGACAAACCATATAAATGTTGTGACTGAAAAAGCAGGTCAGAAGCTGGAAAATTGAGGTGAGCAACCTACCTCATAACTCCCCAAAGCCTGTCCAGGATCCACAAGGCACAGGTCAGAAGTGGAACACTCTCCACTTGCCTGAATGTTTGCAGCTCTTGGAAAATTCAAGATGCTGGATGTCACCCAGAACAAAGCAGCCTGTTTGACCGCATCCTGTATTACACCTCCAACATTAACTCCCTCAACTATTGACCAAGAACGGGGACAACGATCATGGGCCCTCGTGCTGCTTCTGACCCAGACTCCCAGCTCCACCTTCAACCACTGACCTGAGCCCAATGACATAGTCCCCGAACCTGAGCCCAGCAGTCTCCAAAGAGTTTCTCTGTTAAGACCTGAATTCGGTCACCAGCATTGTGTAGACACCTGTTCCTGATCCACAAGATGTACTGCAATAACTTACCAAAGCCTCCTAGTCATCACTTTCTAAAATTACAATGCTTACCATTTGGATGGACGGGGCAGTCGAGAATGGGAACATCACCATGTACAAGTTGACCTCCGAGCCACACATAATCCTGATTTGGGATTATATTGTTGTTTCTTCACAGCTGTTGAGTCAAACTCCTGAAGCCCCTTCCTTACAGCACTGTGGATTAGTAGAATGGCAAAAAGCACTGGACCACATCCATGTGAAATATACACATTTACTGACACATTTCCCCTTTTGCATTCCAGGTTGGTGCACAATTGCAAGCAGCAGAACCTAAATGTGGATCATCAGGGATAAGTTGTGCATCCGGATCCTGTGACCTGAAGGCCTTTGTTGCTCCCCTTCATCACCTTTCCCATCACTCAAGCTTTCCTTCAAACTTTGGTCCTAACGTCTCCACTATTTCTTTACTTTTTCATTACCATCACCACTTAATATTCCTTCACTTCCAATTTGAACCCTAATCACTTTTGACTGTTTCTCTTTCCTTTATTAGTTCAAATCCTTATAATTACATAAGATAGTGGAATAGTAGTTGGGTAAATGGCCTCTCAAGCCAAATTGAACTTTGACCTCAATTTCACTTTCCTGTTTAATCCATTCACGTCCCTACAATCTCGCGATCTTAGCCCTGAATATATCCAAAAGCTCAATATACTCAAACACTGCACATCCAATTCTTAAGATGCACAATAGCCTTAATGAAGACATTTTCACTCATTTCAGGTACAGAGAGTCAGACATATTTATATTGCACATATGTATCTATAAAACATATACATATATAAAAACATAGTTGTGAAGAGGTCATTTCAGACATAAAACTTTAACTTTGTTTCTCTTGCCACAGATGCTGCCAAACTTACTGAGTTTCTCCAGCACTTTCTGACTTTTTATTTCAGGTCTCCAGCATCACAACACTTTCCTTTTATTCTTTTTTTTTCCCCATAGCAGTTTATTGAAGAATATACCACAGAAATATGTATAATCGAGATTGATGGATGCAGTAATGTGTATGATTGGCTTGTTGTTGTACAT
The DNA here is from genome assembly GCF_020745735.1 of Hemiscyllium ocellatum. Lineage (NCBI taxonomy): Eukaryota > Metazoa > Chordata > Chondrichthyes > Orectolobiformes > Hemiscylliidae > Hemiscyllium > Hemiscyllium ocellatum. Next base: position 26,928,081 of record NC_083419.1, read on the forward strand.
CCTATATAAAATGTTTTAATTGTCCATGAAATGCTAACTATTTCACCTTGTTGTATTTATGAGCGAGTTCCCAGCAGAGGTCTTGACACTAATTGACTTTAGAACCTAACATTTTTGTGCAATTGTGCACCTAAAATGACTTGCCATTAGCAGGGAAGTTTCAGTGTAAAGCTATTGGATTCTGTTAACAAGAACAGATTCTGCAACGTTTTCAATTGTTTACATCAGGCCATGTAATACTGAGAACATTTGCTAATATACTTTATCTTTGAATATCTGTTTTGAAGTGTTATCAAAAGGTGACAATAAATTTTTTTACTATTTCTTCAAGGCATTTAAAGCTTAAAAGCTGCTAGAATTTCACTACTTAATAAAGATGTTTGCTTGAGTAATCATTAATTTATGTCTTTAATTTATTTGTGTTTGACAGAAAAGATATTCTCAGATCCCTGTCGCTGCCAGAAATAGGAATTTCCACAACTTATGTAATCACTACCCACTGCAACCCCACCTTCTCCCCAGCATCCAGATATGCTGTTGCAATCTAATAGACATTGGATTGGATTAAGCCTGATAACTCAGTTGTAAAGACTTGGATTAGATTCCCAACAGTGTGGAAACAGGCCCTTCGGCCCAACAAGTCCACACCGACACTCCGAAGAGTAACCCACTCAGACCCATTTCCCTCTCACTCACCCACTTAACACTATGGGTAATTTAGCATGGCCAATTCACCTGACCTGCACATTTTTGGACTGTGGGAGGAAACCAGAGCATCCGGAGGAAACCCACGTAGACACGGGGAGAACGTGCAAACTCCACACAGACAGTCGCCCAAGGCTAGAATCGAACCTGGATCTCTGGTGCTGTGAGGCAGCAGTGCTAACCACTGAGCCACCATGCTGTCCACTAACTTAATCATTCCTATCGCAAATTATTTAATAAATGCTTTCTAATTCAGAAACACTGTTGAAAAGATAGGTTTATCACTATATATTCAAAGCTACGAAAGGTAGCACCAATATATTTGTAAACTATATTCTCCCATTATAGTGCTTTTACAAAACACATTTCCTAAAGTATTGAATATAATAAACAGTTGTAAATTTAGAATGATCAGTTGCAATCAAAGACACCACAGGCTAAAGAGGCAGAAAATTATACCTGGTCTAACATGCCTAAATTAGCATCAGTGAAAATTACCAGTTCATTCATTCTTGCCACGAACTAATGAAAAGTAGAACTTAACATTAAGGGAGGCAAAACAACTATTTTCTTATCTTTTATGTGAGATTGAAAAATTGAATTCCCTGAAACTAATCTATCTGAAAGGATACTGCCATATTTCTAAGCAAAAACTTCAACTCTCGATTTAGTGTGCTTTGCTGTGGAACCCTAAGAATCAATTACTGTTCTTAAACTTTAAAACTGAAAAATGTGTTGCTGGAAAAGCGCAGCAGGTCAGGCAGCATCAAAGGAGCAGGAGACTCAGGCATAAGCCATTCTTCAGGAATGGCTTATGCCCGAAACGTCGATTCTCCTGCTCCTTGGATGCTGCCTGACATGCTGCGCTTTTCCAGCAACACATTTTTCAGCTCTGATCTCCAGCATCTGCAGTCCTCACTTTCTAAAATTTAAAAGTCAATTTAGAAATAGCGGGCTTTTATTACTGTGCTTTTTGTTATCTAGTGCCTACAAAGGTTATTTATTTATCATGTTTTTAGCTTCATAATTGGTGTAACAATAATTATACATTGTGAACTATGCAACTTTTCAAAATGGATAGTTAGATTTTCACAGCTTAGATAATTGCATTACTTGGTGAGCAAATTTGCATTCAGTCTCTGACAAGTTTCTATGACACTGACGCTTTGCAATTTACATACAGTCAGTTCTGCTATAATGCGATCGTTCCATTCTCGTTCAATCCCATGCTATAAGAAAATCATGTAACAGCAGCACCATTTAAACTAATGGGGCCGGAATCACATTATAACCAATACACGCTTTAAAACTTGGTGCTTTGGAAACAGTGTCCTCAATTCATTAATTGTGTTATAGTGAATTTGTATTACCAGAACACGCATTATAGCAGAATGATCTCTATTGGTCTCTTTAGTTATTAACTAAAAGCTGTGGTCTCATCAATCTTTTCTGAAGTATAGTCACTTGCGATGACCACAGGGAGAAAATAGAAGGTTGCAATGCAAGAGATATATAAGTAAAAGGCTTTAAAATTGTTTAATAAACCAAAAGAGAGGATTAAGTAATTGGAGTTTCATTTTTTTTCATTTAAAAAAAAGTAACATAATTGTTTTATCTTATTGCCTTCTCCTCCTTATCACTTTTTATCTAGTTTCAAAAGGCCAGAAATAATAATCAAGAATGCTTAAGAAATGTTTTGATATATAAAATAGAAAGCACTACAAATAAGCCCAGAAGTATCCAATTTGTTTTCAATAATATGAAAGAGTGTGAAAATTCCATTTGATTGAACTATTTTAATCTGTTGAATTGGCTGATGTGCGCTTACAAATAAACACAACCATTTTCATCTTGATTCTGCAATGTTTTATATTATTAGGTTCACAGTATGGATTTAACAATGGGAATATCTAGGACTCTCCAGGAATACGCAGTGTAAACTGTCCTATTTTGGGTTCATACAGCTATTCAATGTTCAAACTGTAATGGTGTAACTACAGATATTCTTCAACAGAATATTTTTTCCATGTGCCTACCACTAACAAAATGTAGTAACTGGCAAGCACTGAATAATATTCTTCAACAGCTATTATAAAAATCTAAAGGTGTGTGCCTATATTATGTTGCAGAGTGATGACCATGCAAACAATGTTATTATTTTGATAATTAAAATGCTCAGATTCAAGAAAATAAATATGGGTACATGGTCATTCTCATGTCTGACGCAGCAGCTGATTCTCTGTATTTGTCAGTGCAAACAAGTGATGTACAAAATAGTTCTTTGCAGACAGCAGCAAAATAATTAGGCAACATAAAGTGCCTTACATTCAAACATCTAGCCCAAACATTAAAGCTAGCCCAGCTATTTAAAGGAAACATAAATGCAATTTGCATTTTTACAGCACCTTCAATTCCACAGTGCTTAATGGTGTCAAGGTGGGGAAGAGAACACAATCCAAACATGAGTGTACAGAACATTTATGCAAAGATATAACCATGGGATCAGATTTTACAGGGTTTGCAAATTTAGGAGAGATGGAGCAAAACATTCCGTTTGAGAAACACATTTAACAGCGCAATACCAAAAAGATCACAATGAAGCAGAAGAAAAAGGTACAGTTCCAGAAAACCAAATGCTGTAGCCTGAAACACACAGCATGAGACAAAATGATTATGAATGAGATTGCAAATCGGGATAAAGTTCTAAAGTATTGGGAATAGTAATGATGAAAGATCTGGGCAGAGCATGAATGATAACAACATAATCTTGGAGAAAGTGATGTGTGATGGAGCTGGAGAAAATAAAGAAATCGAATCTAGAGGTGATGATGGGATTGATGAGAATCTCAACTGGGAAAGGTGCAAGGATAGTCAAAAGCATGTGGTATTGCAAAGCCAGAAATAGACCTTCTAGATGTAAGATAAGATGTGGGATTTAAATATGTGCACTGGATTACAGAGGTCTCTGGTACTGTATCCCATTAAGTTTAACCTGAGCCAGTAGCTGAGATGGGTGATTGGAATTGCAGCCATTAGGAACTGAGCAGAGTTACTAGGTCTTCTTGGAGTTATGGCAGAGAAATATAAATGGGTTATCTATTTGTTGTCTAATTGCGAGTTGAACAAGAATTATGGAATTAAGGGTAACTAAGTTGCTACAGAAAACTTTGCAACACTCAGCGCTTACTCATGGTTATTCCTTTACCCACATTTGCAATTAAAAAAATCACATTCATTCAATGTCAATTTGAGCAAACTGGAAATGATGCTGCATTCACATGTGTGTCTATCCTAATTCAACACTTTTACCGAATCATATCAAGTTATCAGTCAATCACTATAATTTTGTCAAGTTAAGAGTATAACTGGAGATTGCTAGTTATTAGTTTCGCCAATCTTTTATTAGTATTTCTGCCATTGTAATGTACCTGTTCAAATCATTTATATTATACCCTAGAAACCATCAGCCAAACGGAGCAGCACTCCAATCAAATTAAGAAATGTGTTTCCCTCACTTAAACCAGTAATGTAACTTTGAGTTACATGGAAATTGACAACAAATTCAAGTATGAGGCTGCAAAGTATACAGGGGATAGAGAACAAGTCTATGAATTCGATTTGCACGGGGCAATTTATTTACACAGCAGAAACCCACATTAAAATCCATGTTTAAATGCAATAATTTTCCTCCATGTTTGACAGCAATAGGTTTATAAAATAGGAAACATTTACACCGTTTTGTTTTATTTTTCTTACTTTCAGAATACTCACAATGCAAACTCTGTTTGAAATAAAGGAATTCATTTAACTTTTTTTTAAGAAAACAGACTTAGGCAGAAAACGAGCTTCCCCAATTTCTATTCAGTTAACATAAATATTCACTTAAATGGAACTGACCCTACTACTATGGTTAATTATAAAGGGCAGCAATTGCAGCACAAGAAGATACGTGTGCATGCACAATAAACTGTACCTACAGGAAAAGCTATCTATAGATTGATTGATACAGGTATTGATATTAAAAAAGGATCTTTGCAAAATAAACTGAAAAGCAGTCCGGTTACATGTCTAATTACAGGCAATCTTTGAGCATATTAAAGGTGAACAATTCATTGGGCGAATTTTTCAAGCCAATTTCACAATTAGAAATAAAAAAGATCGCTACTGGAGCATTTTTCCTTCCCTTTCTCCTGAGTCCCGAACAGATCTTTAAGAAACGGGAACTCTCAAAACAACAAGAGCATTATTAGACATACTAAGGTTTTTGTCCACGGCCTTCTCTCCTGAGACTCTGAAAAAATGTCTTTGTAGCAATACATTATGATTTTAAAAACATACCACGTGGAGGGTTTTTTTTGCAAAGGAAGCCGAGCCGTATTGAAAGAATGGTATATTTATTGGTTGTTGATGGTTTTAACATGCACAAAGTTCTGCAAAGGAGGGGGTTAGTAATTACGATTATTATTTTTAATTCAATTTTGAAATGACTATGGCCATAAAAACACATCGCCATCAGTAACATCGCATCAGAACTCAATGTTTTCGTTTTGAAAAAGAAATCTAAAGTTGCATTTTCCGTACTGTTGTTAAAATTCACACCAACCATCGGCGAAATGAAAAATGAATAACAATGTCAATTTGAAAGGGGGAATCTTAATCGAGCGCGGTAGTTGCTGGGTAACTTAAAAAAATTAAAAATGGATTAATGAAAACGTGCATGTTTATAAATCACTCCATTACGATGAGGAAATATAAGAAATTGAACCAAAGAAGGAGGAGAATGGGGTGTGGGGTGGGTGTGTGGGAGAGACCGTTCAGTATGGATTTGTTTACGAACAAATAAGTTAGTTGACAATGCAAACAAAAAGTTCAGGGTTAGAAGTTCCATCTGAGCGACAATTTTCTCGAACACGTTGGCTCCTCCCTGGTTCTCGGGTAGTGTTTGTAGATGGTCCCAGTGTGCTTTGTGTAAATCCGTGTGTGGTTTCTTTTGTTCATCCCTCGGGTTGTTTCTTCATCAGATAAAAACAAAATGCTTCAGACTACCATTGACGGAAATAAAAGCAGGCACACTTGCAACTTTTAAAAAAAAGTGCCCCTCATTCCTGGTCCAATAGCATCCTCCCCACCCCAGCAAATACACACACCACCCATCCACTTCCCCAATGCATCTGCAGATTTGCACCCGAGAGAGAACCACGTTTGTATGTTTACAGATAAATTCTTAGGCTAATTGTAAGCGCGAGGAGCTAAAGTGTGCCTTTGTCTTTGTTTCTACCATGAGGTAAATCGTGTTCCAGGTCAGCAACGTGCTTTGAAGACTGGGGGATGGGGGCAAGCCGTTACAGTACCAGCTGAGAGGCCAAGACTTTGTGAATGAGTGAGATTTGATTGAGAAAAGAATGGCTTTTTTTGTTTGCAATGATATTTTAAAAATCGTGAATTGGATGTCTAGAAAACTGCTTATGTGCGTGTATGATAGCATATACACATATATACGTGTGAAAGAGCTTAATAATATAATGTTAACATTCTTCAGGAATTACGTGTAACGCCAAACATCCTTTTTTTTGAGGTGTGTTAGGGTGGGGGAAGGTTGCTTACCCTTGGTGTGGTCCCATCTTTCAGTGTCTATGCCTGTGGCACACCATGCTTCCAAATCCTCCTTCCCCGTTATACAGCCTATGCTGACATTCCCTCGGCATCCCTACGGAGCGAAAACACAGGATATAAACACATTTAATGTGACAGCACACTCCACCATCCCTGACAGAAATGAAGGCAATAACCCACCACTCTTGGGCAGCCGCCCAACTTCAGGGTTTTAAACTGCGGCTTCAACTCCCACTCTCAATTCCCCCATCCCACCTCCAGCCCCCCCCAAATCAACTGTTCATTTCCAGCAGTCATGTTGCAAACTGCGGATTCATTTCGAAACCCCAGATCACACTTCTAAAAGTTTGTACTGCCATACCCAGGTAATTTGGATTAAACTAATCAGAGCGATCAAACAGGGATAGGGAGTCATTTAATGCGTTACTGATAAGGGCTAACGTGAACTGAAGCTTCCCCGCCGAAACACTCCAATTGCAAATATTTTTATTTCCGAAATGGGGAGAACATATATATATATATATATGTGTGGATTACTCATTGTCGTTTTTCCGAGCCCTACATATGCCCGAGGTTGCAATCGGTCTTCTTTCAGGAATTTGTGTTTTTTTTTAGCACTTCCTGCAGTAATTTACGGCAATGACTATTGATTAGTTTTTTTTAGCATGATCATTTCATTCGTTTCAAGAGCTGACGCCATGCAGTCTACAGGGGGAGGAGTCCACAGCAGACGGGCGGGCAAACTTTCCCGTCCTGCATCTTGGGGGTCCTCATTGCTGGGTTTTTTTGTGAATGAAGTTGATCTGCGAATGACAGATTAACCGCGTAGATGTGTTTTTTTTGGGGGGGGGGTGTGGGAGGGAGCAGGTTGGCACTGCAGTTTCTTTTCAAACTTACTTAACCTTTTTTTAAAAAAAAACTTGCTGCTCTCTCAGCCGAGTGCAAATTGCGAAACGCGTTTACTTTTTGCAACAATCAACGCGTAAAGTTCACATACTGTAAACTTGTTCCTGTCTCTACCGCCCCCCCCCCCCCATACCACCACTACCCAGCACAGAAATTCATCTCTCTCTCTCCCTCTATTGTGTGGCAGACAAGAGAGGACAGGGAGAAATCTAAATTCCTTGTTCACAACTGACTCGGCGATCGTGGGAAACTGCCTGCACGTAAAGCAGGGAATTCTTTGTCACTGTTGTTCCTCTGTAATTGATCTCACTTTATGTCGTTGAGCGGCGCACATCAAAGGCGCGCTTGGCTGTTGGAGGTCGAGAAAGCACATGCAGCTTCTGCGGAGAGGCGCACACTGCAAGCGAAGATGTTCCCTGCTCTTGTGCAAGCTGTGTGTGCGCTTCATCGTTCAAAATAACCCACCAAACCCCTGCTGCAATTCGGAATCTTACATTTTGCTCGTGCAAGTAGTATTTTAAAAACATCTTTTATTTAAAAATGCACAGCAAATGGGGGAAGAGTGAAATTAGCATGATTTCTCATTGTGTAAAATATGGAGCATTTTTTTTGCCAATTTCCTATACCAAGCTGGTTTTAATTTGGGAGAGAGAGAGAGACACTTCTTCACCCCGCAATCCCATTTGCCCTTTGTACAGCGATTAGCAGGGCTCAGTGCTGACTTACTCAGCAGCAGACTACAATGAAGTGGGAGTGGGAGTGGGAGTGGGGTGGGGGGAGTTGTAGTTGGGCTACTGATACCTTCATGGATGAGGTGCTCCGCTCTGCCTCAGAGAGAAAGTGCGAGCACCTTGTAAGCACTCCTCGCCTCGGAATGTTGCTATGTTGCTCACACGGTGTGTATTGAAATAACCTGCTGGATTCCAGCCATTCACAGGAAGCTTTATTACTGAGTGCCCGAGTCTGAGACACGTGAGTTCCCTTGAGTGCAGGCTCTCTCCCCCCCCCCCCCCCCCCCCAAACCACCAAAGTGCTAGTGAATTCCTAATGTTTTATCTGGCTCTTGTCCGAGCCGATCGTTTCGTTTTCTTCATCCCCCAGCCCCCTCCCCTTCTCAACCCCACCGTCCCCTCCCCCCAACATTTCCCTGCTCTTCTATTCCAACCACGGGGAAAGGTGTTTTTTAAAAAAAACTCATTCTCATTTCGAGGGCTGGACGGGAATTATAGCCCCCAGTAACTCCTTTCCTTTAATTGAAACTCCTCCACACCGGCTGCACTCTCTCTCTTCCCTCCGTGTGTTGGTTTATATAAAGTATGGTCATTATTTGTAAACTTGGTAGCAAACTATAGTGCACCTATTTCATTGCCGGTAGATTATAATTGGCTGGGTTCATTCCTAACTCTCATTCAAATTACAACGACAGAAGGGGTATTTTTTAAAAAAAACCAAAAGCAACAACAGAAAATAAAAGCCCCACCAGCGGTACCCACCTCGAGAACGAGCGCATCTTTTTCGTAGCATCCTGGACTTTGTTGCCCTAGTTTATTCCCCTCACCTCACCACCGCCCCCCCCTCATCATTCCCTGCCTCCATTTCTTTTTTTTTGCCTCCTCCTCATCACATTCAACAGCAGGACGTCCGGTGTTTCTGCTTCTTGGTGTTAACCTGTTGGAAAGAGCCAGGAGTGTCAGAAGCCACAATGAGTACAGGAGGTGAAGGACCGAGCCAGTCATCGACTCCCCCGGAACAACCTGCAGAGACACCGCAGAAGAGAGGTCGGGGGAGACCCAAGAAACAGCAGCAAGTCAGTATCATGCGTTTATTTCGTTTTCGGTAAACCAAATTTTTATTTTTAACTGAATGGGACAATTCAGGTTTTTGTGTGTTGGGGTTGTGTCTGCTGTTTGTAAACTGCCACCCTCTTGTATTCACAACCCCACTGGCTTCAGTAAATGCTGCTGGAAGCCAGTGTTAGCGACGCTCAGTTGATGGTAGGTTCGGAAGCGCTTTCAAACAATGATCTCCGGGTGACGGTAACGTTAAACGCTGCCAGTGATATCAATCGTAGAACACAGCGTTCAAAGGGGTTGCAATGAACTGAATGAGACTCGGTTACCGGAGTTATCTGTCGCATGTTCACGGGGTTTCCAAGACTTCTGGGACTCTCGGCTATTTCGTTTGTGTTTTTTAAGTTGCACCCATTTAAAAAATGTGATCCGAAAATCCCGCCTAATTTGATGTCTTGTGGGACACACACTCGCCCTCCCTCTCTCTCTCTCTACGTGGCTGCAGTAAAGGTTTATTTTCCCATAGTTTTGATGAAAGTCTCCTGCACCGTGCGCTGTTTAAAAATCCCTGCATTGTTCCAGCGCTGAAAAGTGCATGAGATTATCATTCCCCCCCAAATTCTGGTCACTTTCAGGACCATAGTAATGGACGTTATGTTATGTTATGTAAATGCGGTAATTCCAGATTATCTACAAAACAGAGGCGCTTTCTCCCCCCCCCCCCCCCCCAAACAGTGTTGGGCACAGTCTTTGCTATTTACTCATGCATCACTCGGTGCAAGTGAAATAACCGATTTTGCACGCGTCCGAATTGATTCAGTGATCCCAAATTTTTTTGCCTCTTTCTTGCTTTATATTCTAAGCAAGACATCCTACAAAGCTGTTTAATAATATGGTGTGTGCCCGGATCATGAATCTGCGGAGCAGTGGTTTATTTAAAAAGCAAACAAATATCTGCACAGACTTTTCCTTCCGTTTGGATTTGACACGTTCGCTTTTTATTAAATGTCTCCGAGTGGTTGAAAACACAGCTTGCCAAGCGCACAAGTTTGTGTTACTCCCCCCTCCAAGATTTGGGAATCGAAGTTGAAACGCGCTTCTTTCGAGACATGGGTATTTAAGAACCTGAGCCCATTCAACCAGCAAGTTTTTCATTGGATCTGTTTGCTAAAAGATCTGAATAACCCCCCCCCCCCCCCCCCAAACACTATATTAGTTTCGTAAATGGTCACAGCACATCATTCAGTTTTCAAAAGAAGGCACGTTGTTAGAAAATTTGGAGTGGATTTCAATGGAACCTTTTAAAAAAAAGTTACTTTCCTCCTCTCAAGCTTTAAATGATTAAAAGTTTGCCATATTTGGTCAAGTCCAGTGCATATTGTATACAGGTCACATCTATTTTGCCAATAATATAATTAGACTTCTTAAATTGCAATTGGTATAGTGAAGATTCATAACAACAAGGGCTTCAGAAGTCAAATGATATTTTGGGATTACTAAAAGTTTTATATATAACTTTTCTTTAAAAAAAGTTATCAGCTAAAAATGACCCAGTATCTCATTCAATATTTTCCAAAATGATAACATGATTTCAATAAATCCAAGCAAACTGCAGAATGTCACCAAGACCCAACTTTATACATTGAGCTTGAGATTCTGTTTGTGCACTTTTTCTAAAGAATTTAACGCATTGAAGTCTAAAGTTCCGTAAATCTGCCCTTAACTGGTCACTGTTCCGTATTAAATTATAGGAACCGACTGGACCACCTACGCCTAAACGACCGAGGGGAAGACCAAAAGGAAGCAAAAACAAGGGTCCCTCCAAAGCAGCTCAAAAGGTGAGATTAACGTGGAAACGTTTCTGAACGTTAACCACACTTAGAAGACGACTTCACAAACGAGTTCAATCATTCATCAGAATCCAGTTTACAAATGAGTTCCATCATTCATCCCGATTATCAGAGGATTTACACCATTTTAGTCATTTGTGTTGTTTGAATCACATTTCCTGCTGTGTCAGAGTAGAGTCCAGGTTTAAAGTATTGAGACCATGACCGCTTCCTATAGGAAGGATCATTTTCTGTTTCAGTCTGAGAAAGTTAAGTAGTTTTAAGAAGAAGAGACTTTCCTCTTGTTATATTTTATCGTAGAATGTGTAGTACTAATTATCAACATTTCATGATACCATCATACTTAATTCCATCTGAAGAAACTTCTGACTTACAGCTGTATCATTGCCTGACCTGTGCTTTTGTCTTAGAATTTCAATATGTTGAGTCGCTATTATCAAATGTTAATGAGCAATATTTTGTGGTTTTTCTGCACATATGTTTGGCACTTTATTAAATTTAAATATGGGCATGACTAGGTTGAAAACAATGATTAATTTGAACATTCAAAAAAACCTCATTCTGTTCTTTATTGATTTGAAATGTTGGCAGAATAAAAGTTAAAGTTCTCTACTCAATTTATTGCAAAATCCATGTGGTGCATATTGACTAGCAGTTCTATGGCAACAAATATTTGTCGAAGTTTGTTTTAATGTTAACAGAAATGTTATAATTGCGCAAAATTTATTCTGAGTTTGAGGGAAAAATATAGATCAGAAGGGTTTTGATCAAGAGTCCTAAGATTAAATTCGTGTTTTTCCAAAATAGACTTGTTAATTCCAAAAATCATAAGAGCATGTTCATCTCATTAAATATTGACATGAAAGTAAAGTTCTGCAACTTTGGGGGTTGATGATGGTTTTTGATTGTTTTGTTTGAAGCTTTTTAAGATAAAACAGGTGTGCAAATTTTCTAATACACTGAAAATCTCTCTCAGCTATGGTCAATGTTTGGCTAATTCATCCTGAAAATGTTATTCCATTGATGTCTACATTAAACTCCTGTCCCCAGAAATTAGGACACCTGAAGAGTTCTTCAGATTGAGTCTTCTCTTGAAATACTTAAAGCTTATAAATTAAAAGAGCAAAATGGGGTATTGATCTGTATGTCTCATTGTGACAATTCTTATAAGTGAAATGGAAAAGAGGGAAATTTCAAAGAAAGCTTAGAGAAATCTCATTTTGAGACTTTGTCCATGAGGGTAACTGCTTTAAAAAAAACATTTATTAGGAGACCTGTAGTTTAAAACATGACAACAATTTGATAGCAAAACATTAACTACAACACTGATTTTTCTGAAATGTGTCATTCTTGTGTTACCTTTGCTGATAAAAGGTTATTCCAGTGATATAGTTTAATAATTAAAAGATAAAAGGAATAACTGAAATCAGTCTCTGTCATGGAAGATATTGTGATTGATTTTTTGCTTTTGGTTTTCTAGATTAGAACTTTGGCATCAAATTTGGCACAACGTTCTTTTGGTTAAGCATCACCTTTTAAAAATGATAACGACAGCAATAACTTTCCAACCGAATAAAATAAAAGGCAGAGTTAAAAATTTCAAAAGCTGAAATATTGAAAATTATTTTTGCCCTATAATGTTTTCAAGTCTATTTTTCTTTAACACTGTATTTAATAACTCAAGTTCTGCCCTTTGATTTTGACTACCTTGGTGAAATTTAAATCCATGTACCGCTGTGATAGTATTACATAATCTCTGGCAATAGCTATCTGTCCTGTACATCATCAATTAATCCCTCGACCTGAACCTTTGACACAGTCTATCTTGATGTCTAACAGTATCATTTTGAAAGGCAGGTATTTTTTCCAGGGTTTATATTTGTTATACTTGCGTTATTACTCAACAAAGGATGGATGCCTAAGGAATACTTTATATCCATTAAATTATTTAAACAGGCCTTGTCTTGTTAATTGCCTTCAACTGCACAGGTTTAATTTCCTTTGCGCCCAACATAGCAACATACAAAAGTACAGCTCAAAGCTCCACCTTTCTTGGTTCAGCTCCCATATCAATTGTCTCCTTATTTCAAGTACTTTAATAACCCTAGAGTTCAGGTAACTTGCAAATCCAAATGTTAATTGTCAACAATTTAAGTTGAGACTTGTTTCGAAGATCCATATTTTTGTAGGCATCTTAGGTTGGACTGTGAAAATTAATCACTAGCTGAATTTATCTTATTAACTTACTGACCATAAGAATGATAATTTGGGGCCAATGATTTTTTTCCTCAATTTTAAAAGTTAAAATTATTTCTGAGCAATTTAGCCTATTGCATAATAAAAGACATTAGATGCAATTTCAACTAACGTTTCACCCCTCTTTGATCAGCAATACAACACTTTTTAGTGTACAGTGTGTAAATCCAACACCAAGTGCACCTTGTTGCACAGGGGGTCTGTGTTGTTTGTGCCTAAAAATAGCTCAAAAGTAGACTGTAAACATCATTATTCTAGGAAATGAGTTATTATACAGTTCCTTTTCTTTTGCTAGGGACTGAAATTATTTAGTGGCCTGATCAATTAATAAGCCATTTGTTAGGAATTGGTGAAATTGAGTTGTGAGCACACAAGTTTAATAGAATAATCAAAAGTTTTATGTTTATTATAAAGTCAACTTATGTACGAGGTTGTGTTAGGACTTCAGAATATGGAGGTAACATAGTTTTCCAATTCTTTTGTTAGAAAGCTGAGTCCTCTGGTGAGAAACGACCTAGGGGTAGACCTAGAAAATGGGTAAGTGCCCCTTTTCTTTTCATGTATCGCATTAGTGTTGAACTACTTTTCCTTCTCTCTCTATATTTTCCCCTGAATGCAGAGGCATTGATTTCCATTAAAGAACCCTCTTAGTACATTGCTCAACTGTTCATTTTTCATGAGTTTAGTTGTATATTGGACTGGAGATACATCACCACTGAACTCAATACTGTCCTTCACAAATACCCCTGTATTTGCATTTCCAGCTAGGATCATCGAATATTAATCAACCATGAGTGATTGTGCCGGCTTAGAGAAGGGAAAATGAGAAAAAAATCATGCCCATGTTGATAGTCCACTTGAGATCAGCTGATACAGTACAGAGTTGAGTGTCTGGTGCTGGAAAAGCGCAGTAGATCAGGCAGCATCCGAGAAGTAGGAGGATCTATGTTTCAGGCAAAACCCAAAACGTAGATCCTCCTGCTCCTCGGATGCTGCCTGCCCTGCTGTGCTTTTCCAGCACCACACACTCAACTCTAATCTCCAGCGTCTGCAATCTTCACTTTTGCCTGATACAATACAGAGTTGAGGCTACATTTGCCTTTTCTGTGGTCCGTGTACTTCAGTTATCTGTTCCCTTCAGGTACTTTCAAAAGAATGTTGCAAAATCAAAGCTCTTTACTTTGGACGAAGAAGATTTAAAGGAAACTTAAATCTGGGAATCCAAGTAATGTGACCCCAGTTCTATGTATATATCAGTTACAGAAGTTAAAAAAAGTTTTATTTTCTTATTATTTTAATAGCCAGGAGATAATGATGGTACTGTATTTGCTAATTCTTTCATTAAATCATTAGTTTTTGTTACAAGCAATATTGAAGTTATACAGATTAATATGTAACAAATGCCCATTAAGATATGATGATCCTGTTCTGCAGATTTTGTGTGAGTGCCATTTATGGAAAGCAACCAGAGATAGATAAAATAGGTTGCAACATGAAATAGCTATTCCTCTGCTTTGAAAGGGGAAAATTGCTTTTTTAGTGAGAGGAAATGATTGGGGGCGATGAGTGATGAAGCAAAGTTTTATATATATAATTTAAAAGAAGAGCTGGTCACCCTTTAATTGATAACATGGTTTAACAGGTATTGTGAATGTATAGTAAATTTATACAACTCTTAACAGTATAAAATGACTGTCAAACTTAATTATAGTGATCAAAATTTGCTGTTGAAATAAATGAGTGTAAAAGAATAAACAGTTTTTATTATTCCATGGATTTATTCCTGTAATGCAAACACTCACGGTCACCAATATGTGAAAAGTAGTATGCTGCATAATTGTTTTTAAAATGCTAAGTTTACCTACATCTTACAGCATATGAATAGTCCATTTGATCCTACTGGTCTATGCTGATGTCTATCCTTCACACAAACAAGAATTCTTATCCTTCTTTATCTAAAGCTATCAGCATAATCTCCTCTACATTTCTCCTCTGTGTTTATCTAGCTGACCCTTAAATGCATCAATGTGATTCTTCTCAACTACTCCTTATGATAGTGAGTTCCACACTGCACATTCTTGCCATCCTCTGGATAAGGAAGTTGCTATCCAATTTCACATTACATTTATTGATGATCATATTTACAGCCCAACATCACAAATGGAAATATTTTCTCCTTGCCTAAACTTGACAGACATCAACAAGATCATCATTCAGTCAAGAGCCCCATCTTTCAGTCTCTCCAGTGTTCAGTCTTTAACCTCTGCTGTTATTGTAAATCTTTCTTGCATCTTTTCCTCAACATCCTTATTTGAGAACATGAAGACCAGAAATGTGTAGTAGATCCAGGTTCAGTCATTGATTTTATAAAATTGTGGCAAATTGTTTTAATTGATGCAATTGCTCTTTTTCATTAACTTTACATTTTAAAATCTCTAAATCATTGCTATTTCTATGGTGTCTTCAATCACTTGACAAGACCAGGAAGTATGGATGATGGACTCCTAATGCCATCCATTAATGTTGCTCTGTACACATCAGTACAGTACGTAACATCTTTGACAAAATTACCTTAATTTTAAGATATTCTGGCCAGCAGTATCATGAAAATATTTGTTTGAATGAAAGCTCAGACCTAAGCTTGAGCTTTCTTGAATTTAATTTCAGTAATTCGGTTATTTCAATTGCATTATCTCCTAACTTTCCTTTTGTGATTGCACATGTTGGGTAAACTGAGCAACATTGGAATGCAGATTCCAGTAGAAAATTGTATTGTCTGCTTTTGTGACAAACATTACCAAGGACATTTACTACTGCTCTGTCCATTTTGATGTCCATCTTCACAGCTGGGAAGGCTTAACTGAATTTTAATTTAACACTACATGATTTCTTTTTAACGTACTGCATTATTTGGAAGGAACTGACCATGCAAGCTTCTACCTATTGTTAGGAGCATTGAGCAATGTTGCCAATTGTAGTAAATTTGGAATTGATTTGTATGAAATTGATTTTATTCATTCAGTGTTTGGTAGATGAGAGATAAAGGAACCTATCTTTTCTTCTGTTCCTGCCATTCATTTATAACTGCACTTCCCATTATTTTTCTACACTATTTAAATTGAAAAGTAAAATTCCTTTCTCGTAACTTGTGTACATTCTGTCAATCTTGATTTTTTTATATAAATCCCTGTGTGTTATATAAGATGTTTGTTTGCCAGAATCACAAAAGCTATTTTAACCTGAAAATAACTCATGATTATTTTTGCAAATATTTCATTGCAATTCAGCAGCTTTTTAATACCTAACATTTATCACTTTCTGTCTTCCAAGATATCTACAGTTTTGCAGCACATGATAATTATTCGTTTCTCAACTTTAAGATTAGGGAAGAAAAAGATTAAGCCACAATTTTTAGTGTCATGCATAATCACAACTTTTCAGTCTTGACCATTATGAGACCAGGTAACTCAAAATTAACATGATTGGTAAGAGTTCAGCAGATAACTCTAGTAAATGTCATTTAGGGCAGAGAAATAGCAAAAATAACCACTCCTGATTTTCACTGAATCTACTCAAAATGACTTGTACACCAGTAGGCAAAATCTGAATGAGTTCAGTTGTAATGTGCTTACAGTTAACTTGTCACTGTTGATGCTTGAAGAATGGCCACTTGATAACAGTGCAGAAGGTTCCATTGCCTGTGCAACTGTTCTTAGTCAAAAATTTCTGTTTTGGAGGGAAAAAAAACAATAAATCAAGATAAATGTTCCATAAGAAGATTATTTTTATAGTTGTGTGTTTAGTACCTGAACAAGTGATGAAGGTCTTCCGTTCTCCAGTGTGTATTTAGAAACATAAATAATGAGTAAATCTGTAATTGTTGTGAATGAAGAATGTGCTGGAATAACATAACAGTGGCTTATTTTTGTGTTTGAAATGTCCTTTTGGTCACCCTCATTAAGACCTGAGCAGTATGTAACAGTCACAGAATATACTTCTCATAAATGTGAATGATTACTTTGAGACTGAATGTAGATCCTGTGTACTATTAACTTGTAGGTGGTCATCCACAAGATAAGAATATCTAACATGCTATGTCAAGTACTACCAGTTTTATAACACCTATTTGTACTTGACTTTCATGTTTGTCATTTTTTTCCTAATTAATTGATTTGCCATTTCCATTAACTTGATGTTGACATACATTTACAATTGTGTAATTTAGGAACATAAGATCATGAGTAGGCCTTCTAGCCCCTTGAGCCTTGTCTTAAAAGCTCCATTATAAGTAATGGAGCACCCATCTAATTCTAAGGAAATGAATATCTCTTCTGGGTGGGTGCTTACCAAACAAATTAAATAACATTGTTCTCACGTCCTGAGCTTGAGATATGAAAGAAGCCACAGTAATTGTATTACTGAAAAAGAGCAACTATATCAATGTGAGAAATAGCTCTAACTTGTACATTAAAAAGAATTAAATTCTGATACAAACCTATGCAATCCAAAACTTATTAAACTGGAAAGGTCATTTTGAAGATCTGAAATCAATGATAAATCATACACTTTTCAAAAATAAAGACACAACATTGACAGAACACTTGTTGAACAGCTATTGTTATAGAGAGAAACCGTTCAGCTCATGAGTCATGTGTAACTAAATTAGTATCTAAGTGTGACTAATCGCATTTCTGGTTAATTAAATAAAATGAGTAACACACTTTAATGAGGATGTGACTTTGATACTCATTCACTCAATGTTTGTGTATCTACTTTTAATATTTCAATGTTTGTGTTTGGTAAAATGAGACAACGTGAAACAAAAGGCATTAGTATCTTTTTTAGCCCTTTTCTTCCTGAATGTAATATATGTTTAAGTGCATTAACCTGTATCATGAGAATGCATGCAAGGCATTTTCTATTAAAACTAATGTCTGTGGCTAGAATGCTGTCTCCGTGGCCACTCCTGGTGCCAGTCAGCAATTTCTGTTGAAGAATACTGTTCTATGGCTCCACAGCTTAACGTCCATTCCCATGATTGTGGCATTTGCAAATATGATGTAGAACAATTCTGTTGCAGAAATATAATGCACTAACCTAAAAAAAACTTGGATTGCAGCTGCTGAGGATAATGCAACAGTCTTGCTGTTTTAAGGTTGATCTCTGACCTACATTTCCAGTTCCCCATTCACATTGATAGTTTTATTTACTCTAGGTATTCAGGCAAGTGTAACTATAAAACTGTGGTGATCTGTAACATGACATTTATTTTTAACAAGTGGCCAAACACACTACTTGTGACATAACTCAGCAACCCAACTGCTGAAAAATAGTTTTTACAGAACTTAAACCAATGGAGTGCATTCAGTGCATTGCTGTGAAGTGAACTAAGCTTTACCGGATGACATTTTGCTCTTGTGCTTTCCTTGACGTACAAAATCTTTCTTTTCAATATGAAGAATTATGTGTTTGTAGGCTGCTTTCATTGTGAATGGATCTATCCATGATCCATTGGCAAGCTCACTAAGTGAACTCTGCAGATGGCAAGCTAAGATGCTATATTTGCACCTGTGTGTATGTGTGTCTCTTTATAGTGATACAGCTGAGATGTAACACCTAAATTAATGAATCCGTTTAAGTTTTACAATTCAAAATTTTTAAGCCAATAGTTACAGAATAGCATAATATTTTCTTGAGTCCAGAGAGTATGATCGACAAAATAAATCAGAAAATTTGTTTTATATTTTGTCTATAATGAATTAAACGTCCTTTTGGGTACGTGCTATTCAGTGAAATATTTTTAATGTTAGAAATTTTTGTTGTGGATTTAATCAATGATGAACTAGACTGGAGTTTGTGCTCAACATCAGAGAAATCAGAATTTTTATTATATTGAATGTTTAAAAAACAAATGCTGGAAGCAGTTGGCAGGTCTGGCAGCTTCTATGGAGAGAGAAACAGAGTTAACACTTGGGTCGCATTTGAAAGTTCAACAGATTTGAAATGTTCCCAATGACAATTTGCATGTTAATTTCAGAGCTAATAATGATAAAAAGGCTGTGTGCAATGTAACAGAAGACTGACTGTAATTTAATGTTTTAATTACTTTGTGGCTAAAACCTGATGAGGAATGAGCACGTCATAAAGAATTGATAACCAGGTCTTTAATGTTGAGTAAACTAAATAACGAAAATCTTCCATTGTCAGTTACTCAGTTGTAGCAGATTAAAAGATTGAGTTTAAAGGCCACTCCTGTAACAAGCTATTTCTTAATTTTTTTTTAACCAGCATCCATATGTGGAATTCTTCCCCACAGTTGTGCAGGCTCTAAAACAGTGCAATCCCTGGTATTAATCCTCCTTTGATGTTTCTTCTCAACTGAAAACTTCAGGGTAAAATTTAACCTCCACAGGATGTAAAACAGGTGTTGCCAGATCAGCTGCTTTTTGTACACATACCTGATTTTTCTCTTTCAATTGAAGCCAATGAAAGGAACTTTGGGTAAGATATGTAATGAACAGCTAATTCACGACCAAGTCAGAGTTGAAATTTTACCGCCAGTCCTCAGATGTGTGTAAAGATGGGGATACCACAGCTTGACCTGAAATTTTTAGTAACACAAATCGAAATTGCTGGAAAAGCTCAGCAGGCCTGGCAGCATCTGTGGAAAGAAATCATTCTGACGAAGGGCCACTCGCCGTGAAATTTTAGCTCTGATTTCTCTCCACAGATGCTGCCAGACCTGCTGAGTTTGTCCAGCAATTCCTATTTTGTTTCTGATTTACAGCATCCACTTTTTTTTTATTTACCTGAAAATTTTAATGGGTTGGTTGTGAATATAGAATGGCACGGGCACAATTCTTACATCCTCAAAGGAAGTAAAAAGGATGGGAATGAAGGCAGCATCTGAAGTTGTACCAGAAAAAAAATTGTGAAGAAATTAAACTGAAAAATGGTTTAGAGATTAGATCAGACTGAGAGTTGGTTCCATTTTAGCAACTAGGCACCAGCTGTGAGAGAGGAGATGCTGCTGTCTTCACTGCCTACTTGGGAAGAAGTTCAAGATCAATAAAAGGCAGAGGATCAGCAGATAACACACACTGCCCTGACCACCAAAACTTGCTGGTTTCAAATCCCTTGTTGAGGAGCCTTTGGTTTTAGCACCTCCCATTTAGACATCCTCAGACCTAATGTCCATTCACTGTCAAAATTTGCCCAGAAACGTGATCACTATCTAATTTGCATGCATAAAGCTAAGTTTCTGCTGCACTTCTAATGGACTATCACTATGGAAATTGCTGATCTTGTGTTCTCAATTAACGTGTAAAGTCCAAAGCAATAAAACGGAGTGATTTCCTAATACAAATCTACCTAATGTTCCCCTTTCAAGTAATATCTTTAGAAAGAGTAACTGGTCATTCATCTTATTACAGCTTTCAAATTTGCTGCCTCATTCAGCTAAAAGAAATGAATATGTTGCAAAGTAATTCACTGCGTAATGCTCTGAAATGTTTGAAAGACCAGTTTGCATGAATGTGAGCCTTTTAGTAGTACAAAAAGAGTTAAGAATCGGTGTGCTATTACAGCTTAAATTGAATTATGATATTCCTGCTTTGGACTTTGGGAGCTAAATTGGTCAGGACACATTATCAGACCTGGATTTAGAAGTGCTAAAATGTTTGCTCCTGACTCAGATTGAAGCCGTAATAATTTTCACTGCTTGAAATTAACTTTCAGGAATTCCGGGGCCCTGTTACCTTTGCTGTGTTAAACTAAAATTACAAATGGTCTTCAACAGAAACTCAGTACAAATCTGTAAATTCATATTACAAAGTGAGAAATGAACAAAGGTCAGTTTAGCTATATATATTTGCAAGAATGTCATCATAACAATTTAATTGTACATAAATTCATAATGAAACTCAAACTGAAATTGAGCTTTCTGTGTGTGCATAATGGAAGAGGAAGCACAGCCATAGTTTAGGATTTAAGGCAGATTTTTAGTTAGGCCAAAGACGACAGAACATTCAACAACAAAAACAGAAGTTGCTGGAAAAGCTCCGCAGGTCTGGCAGCATCTCTGAAGAGAAATCAGAGTTAATGTTTTGGATCTGGTGACCCTTCCAACATTACTGACAGCACATTACTCTCTGTGGTGTCGTCATTCAATTGGAAGAGTGTTGATAATTAAGCCCCACATTCCACGAGCTAGCACAAATGTATAAATACCTAATTAAACCACCAAGGTTATAAATTTCCCTGATGTACTGAAGTTCAGGACCAAAGTTATTTGTATCAGGTTTTGTTATTAATAGGAAAATAACTCTATTCATTGCAAACTTGTTCTTCAACAAATGGCAAAAATGCTAATTTACTGCTGAGAGACTTAAATGATACTTTCTAGCACATACTCATTCACGGATAAGACAGACCAAAATAAACGGTATGACACAACTATCAAGGGTGGAAAGATATAGACAAGGAAAAGCAAATTTTGTACCTCAAAGTCCAGATCACAGTGATAGGATGAGTTAATTCTCATAGTCCTCTTGGTAAGTAATAGTAACAACATAATGTTGGCTGCAGAGCACTGATCAAGTTTTGATTCAGTAATGGCTTGGGGTGACCCAAGTCTTTTCTGATCTTGAAACTCTTTCTTTAGAGTCATTAGGTTTTTATTTATCTTTTGTCCCTTAGAGAAGGAGCTGAGTGCTTGCTTGCTTGAAGGCTCCTGAGATGTCTCTTGGTGCACTGCTCTCACGGGGCTGAGACAGACGTAGCTGGACCAATCTGAAAACTGTTTGCACTTTCTCCTAAATCAAAGATTCCTGGTGCCACTATGTCTCATAAAGTAGCTACCATACTGCTTTAAAATTGTAGCTAAAGTGTACACTTGCACAATGCCACTTGATCTGCAAGTAACAAAAGAATTAGCCGCCTCCATTTTTGATGCTTGTGAAATTATTTCATATTGAGTTTGTAGCTGGATATGACTGGTTGTCAGGAATGCTAAAAGAAAATTGAAATGCAGAAGTCGCCATTATCACCTTAAGACAGCATTAAAACAAGTTGCTACATTTTCTCCAAAAGCACATATTGGGGTATTGAAGCTAGTTACTTATAACAAGTAAAAGGTACATTGCAGCTTCCTGATGACCTAATTGCTTGAGTAAACTAATAACACAATGCAGAAACGTGGCCTTGTCATTTAGATATCTAAAAAGCACTCAGTGAAGACAAGTTTCATCAGTGTCGTCAACCTAAAGACTCCTGAAAGGCAACTCTGGCTCATTTTCAGGTGCTCTGCTACAGCAGTTATCAGGATTCTTTCAATTATTTTATGGACCCTGTTGTGTTGTGCTGATCTGTGACATCTGAGATTCCTAGATGCCTAAACTATGAATGCCATTAAAAAGATATTTGGAGTAGAAATGTTACCCCCCTTCCCCCGATCCACAGTTTGCCTTTTGACATGTGATTAGTTCACATTATGTTCGCCTTCACAGCACCTCTCTTTCCACCAATTTAAGAATCATAACATCTTAAAGCACAGAAGGAGGCTGTTCAATCCAAAATATCTTTTTTGAGTCCAATTTAGTCCCACACCCCAGTTTTATTCTGATAACCCTACAAATAAGTCCTCATCACGTATATGTCCAGTTAATTTATGTAAGTTCTAATGGAATCTGCTGCCCATTTTCTTGTATTGAATTTTAAATCTTCAGTGTGTATGAAAGATTTCTGAATTTAACTTCTATTCTTTTCCAACTCTTAAGCCTGTGACCTCTAATTACTGATCAAGCTTGCTAGAGGAAATGGTTAGTCCTGTATTTCTCTAGCAAAGCTGCTCATGATTTTGAACACCTCTATCAGATCCCCTTTCATTTTGTCTGCTCTAAAGGGTCAATTCTCTAATCTTTCCACTGTCCTGAAGTCCCACATCCCTGGTACTCAATTACTTATGTATGTGCTTTCTAGGACCTTTTTTGAAATCCTTCCGAAAAAGCAGTATTCCAAATTGAGTACTTCAGTTGGGGCCAATTCAGACTAAGATTTTGGTTTATTTCCTTGCTTTAATAGTCAGAGCCCCTGTTTACAAAGACAAATAGCTTATGCACTTTTTAAAACTTATTAGCAAATTGCCTTCCACATTTGTTCAGTGTGCATTTGCACCCCAGGTTCTTTTGCTTTTGCATCACTTTTAAACTTGCATTATTTTGATTATACTGCCTCTCCACATTCCCCTCAAAGTACCTAATTTTACACTCAACTGCAAAGCGTTATGTCTGCTCTTCCTATCCATTTCACCAGCATATCCACAACCACCTCATGGCTGTTACTATCCTCAAAATTTACTACATTGTCATGTTTTGTGTCATCTGCAAACTGTCCTCCCAATACTTGAGTCTAGGTCCTTGATATCTGCCGAGAAAAGCCAAGTTCATAATGCCAACTGTGGAAGACTTTGTTGTCTATAGTCAGCACCTAGTCCTTTACTGCTCTTTCCTGCCTGCTATCTCTTAGCCTTAGCCTATTGTATTCCCAAGTTACCACCATCCTTTTAATTCTGTGCTTCTGTTTTTCAAGTAAGTCCATGATGCGACACTTCATCAAATTCCTTTGAAAATCTGTGTACAAGATATGTTACACTACCTTCAAAAACTTGTCTTGTTACACAATCAAAGACTTAGCTGAGGACTACTGCTGTGGAGGCAGATGACCTGAAATTGGATGCAGTGGTCAGATGAGCTGCCTCTGGAGACATGACAAGACGCAGTAGTTGACCCAAATTAAGTAAATGAAACATAAAGCCCAATTTCAGACTTCACATAAATGGCCAGAAGCAGTGCTGATGTTGGTTATACTACTTACCTGTTCTCATAAATAACATACAGTAAAAATAATTCGGTGCAAGGAATACTTCATAATATTTCAGTTGTGTGAAGGAAACAATAGTATGTGTTAATTACAAAACCATTAACATGGAAAAGTGTCCGGTAGCACTTCAGAAGTGAAATAACAAATTAAATGTTGTCAAGGGGGTGACTTAAAGCTTGCAGATAAAGCTATGTTTGGGGAGAGGGTTTCACCAGATCTATTGGCCGATTACCAGTGAAGTTGTAATTAAAAAAAACTTACCTTCCACGTTGTTTCAGTTCTACAAGCTACCTATGAAATAGCCTTCTCAGGGTAACTAGGAATTAACAACAAATGTGACATTGTTGTGTCACCAATGCTATCTGAATAATTAGTATATTGTTTTTTTCTGATTCTAGTCTCTTTATTTAAAATTAAGCATTGAGACTCTTGTACAGTGTCCTGTCAATCATGAATTATTCAGTGAATCCAACATATAGAGTCATAAAGTTTGCAGCATGGAAACAGACCTTTTGGTCCAACTAATCCATGCTGACCAGATATCCCAAACTTAGTCCCATTAGCCAGCTTTTGACCCATATCCCTCTAAACCCTTCCTATTCATGTACCCATCCAGATGCTCTTAAATCATGTAATTGTACTAGCCTCAACCACTTCCTCTGGCAGCTCATTCCATACACACAATGCCCTCTGCATGAAAATGTCCCTTAGGTCCCTCTTAAAATCTTTTCCCTCTCACCTTAAACCTACAGCCTCTAGTTTTGGACCTCCCTATCTAGGGATAAAGACTTTGGCTATTCACCCTATCCCTGCTCCTCATAATTTTCTAAATCACATGGTCACCCCATAGCCTCCAGTGCTCCAGGGGTTAAAAACCTAAAGCCTATTCAGCCTCTCCCTGTAGCTCAAACCCTGCAATCTCATCAACATTCTTGTAAATCTTTTCTGAACCCTTTCATGTTTCATTACATCTTTCTTAGAGTAGGGAGACCAGAACTGAATGCAATGTTCCAAAAATGGCCTAACCAATGTCTTGTACACCTGCAACATAACATCCCAACTCCAATACACAATGCGCTGACCAACTAAGGCAAGTGTGCCAAACCCCTCCACATCAACCTGCGACTTCACTTTCAAAGAACTATGCACCTGCACCCTAGGCCCCTTTTGTTCAGCAACACTCCTCAGGACCCTACCATTAACTGTATAGGTCCTGCTCTGATTTACCTTACCAAAATGGAACACCTCACATTTTGTTAAATACAATAGAATCCCTACAGTGTGGAGGGATCCCTCACGTTTATGTCATAAAAATATTTTCCTTAAAGTACTGAAAATTACTTTCCCTAAAGTACTTTCCTTTAAGCCACTGAGGCAGCACCGTGGCTCGGTGGTTAGCACTGTTGCCCCACAGCACCAGGGATCTGAGTTCGAATCCTGCCTGGGGTGACTGTCTGTGTGGAGTTTGCACATTTTTTCTGTGTCTGCATGGATTTCCTCCGGTTTCCTCCCACGAATCCAAGGATGTGCAGGTCAAGTGAATTGGCCATGCTAACTTGCCCATAGTGTTAGATGCATTAGTCGGGGTAAATATAAGGTAGGGAATGGGTCTGGGTGGGCTACTCTTTGGGTTCTGTGTGGACTAGTCGGGCCGAAGGGCCTGTTTCCATACTATAGGGAATCTAATCTAATCAAAAACTGATGATCTGCGACTTTGGTTCTGTCATAACTAGAGTTGGTTAACCAGTTTTGGTTCTTTTTGATTCCGGTGATACAATCTCAATATTCTTTTAAATATCCAGACATGGGAAATTCCTGGTTTGTTTTAACTCATTGTGGTTAACCAGTTTTGGTTCTTATTGACCTTGTAAATGTTGTCTCAGTGTTACATTTCTACTTGCAATCGTGAGAATTCCAAAATTTCATGACACATGATTTGATCACTTGTTATTCATTTGCTCATGGGGATGTGAAGGTTTCTGGTAAGGCTTGCGTTTATTACTGATTCCCTCCACCTGAGGGGGGTCTACTCGAAGTGCACTTTGGGGAGTTCCAGGCTTTTGACCAATGACTGAACAAAATGTAGAGTTTGAAAGGGTGGTGGTATTCCTAGTCATCTGCTGCCTTTGCCCTTCTAGGGTGTGGAGGTCACATGTTTGCAAGGTGTTAGTGAGTTGTTGCAATGCACCTTGTTTATTGTGCATAATTATTTCCCATTCACTCTGTGTTGGTGATGAGGAACGCGAATATTTGTGGTATTGTTACGATAAAGCAGGCCACTTCGTCGTAGGAGATGTTGAATTTCTTGAGTGTTGGAGCTGCAGTTATCCAGGATCATGATGAGTATTCCATCAGACCCATGACTTGAGCCTTAGTAGATGGTACTTGCGAATCATGAGCTGGCCACAGAATGTCTAATCTTTGACCTGCTATTGTGGCCATCGTACTAATGGCTGGATCAGTAAGTCTCTGGTAAATGGTATCCAAAGACATTGATAGTGGGAGAATTCATCAATGGTAATGTTGAATGTCAAAGGGAGATGGTTAGATCCCATCTTGCTGAAAATTGCCATTGTCTGACACTTGCATATGTTACTTGCCATTTATTAGCCAAGCTTAATTCTAATCCAGGTCTTGCCACATGTGGGCGTCAGCTGTTTCTTGATGACTGAAGAGTTGTGTTGAACATTGTTCAGTCTTCATTGAACATCTCTATTTCTGGCCTTAAGGATGAAACACATGAAGCTAGTTGGACACTATCCTGTAGAACAATGTCCTGAGCCTCAGACAATTGACCTTCCATCTTTCTTTTTGTTGGATATGACTCCAACCAGGGGAGGCATTTTTCCCCTGATTCCCAGAGTCATCAATTTTGCTGGGATCTTTGATACCCCAAACAATGAAATGCTACCTCTGTCAAGGGCAGTCACTCACCTCAATTTAGGCCTCTCTACATGTTTGGACCAAGGCTGTAATGTAATCTGGAGCTGAGTGAGAAAATGAAAATGAGTAGCAGCGAGCATTTGTTGCTGTGTTAGTGCTACATAAAGCACCATCACCAAATCTTCCATCACTTTGCTGGTGATTGAAAATTGACTGACATGGTGATATTGGTTTGATTGGATTTATCCTGCTTTTTGTATACAGGACAGACCTGAAAAATATTATACATTGTTGGGAGAATGCCAGTGTTGTAGCTGCATTTATAGCTTGGCTAATTGTGGCACAAAACGTCTTTAAATTCAGTAGAAACATATTCTAAAAGAATGAAACAGGACTAGTCTTTTGGACCCATAGCCTCTGTAGTAACCAACATCTTCAGTTGTTTTTTAATATTACATTGGCTGGTAACTGGTATCAGTGATGCTTAGGATGAGGCCAAAATGGATCATCCATGTGGAAGTCCTTGTTGATGTGCAAATGCCCTCCATCATTGGGACTTGTGTTGTTTTTGATTAGTTGTTTAATTGTTTAATGCGAGTCACTACTTAAGAGCTTTTGCTTGATAGCTGTGGGATCACTTCATTCTATCTGTGCCATAGTTTCCACTGTTTGGCATGTATGGTCCTGTCTCTTCGTGTCAAGTTGATGTCTCACTTTTGGGTATGCCTAATGCTGTTTCTCACATGCCTTCCTACACTCCTCATTGAACTAAAATTTATTCCTGGCTTGACGGTAGTGAGAGAGAAACCAGGGCTTGAATTTACATCAATTCTGCTTCTGCTGGTACATTTGGATGTTCAGATCTGTTCTGAAGCAATCCCATTTAGCTTGGTGTAAACATTCAACTTATTTTATATCTAAACAATTATTCATTGCTGCACATTGAATATCATCTCCGAATGAGACTAATCTGTGTCTGACAACAGTTGCAGTTTACTGGCTGTTAGTTATTTTAGACAAAACTATGATGCTGGCTATAGTTGACCAAGCTCTCTCTCTCTTATTCCTGATGAAGGGCTTATGCTCGAAACGTTGAATTCTCTATTCCTGAGATGCTGCCTAACCTGCTGTGCTTTGACCAGCAACACATTTGCAGCAATAGATTAATATGACTTTTTTTAAAGAAAAAGAAGTTAGGAGAGGAAAGCCAAATCGAGTAAGGTCTTTTTAAACAACATCAAAAATACATTTGTAATCCTCAAAGGAAAAAGCCAAACCAAAATGATACAATAGAGTGAATGAATGTATAGCAAAAAAACAAAAGTTGCTGGAGAAATTCAGTATGTTTGGCAGCATCTGTGGAGAATGAGCAGAGTTCATGTTTTGGGTCCAACGATCCTCCTTCAGAACTATTATTGCCAGGATAAGGTTGTTTACCATGTGGAAGGTGGGATGGGGGGGTGGGGAGAAGTAAGCAATTGGTGGACTTGGAATCCAGACAGAGAGAGAATAGCATTTGGCAGACAAAGGAATGGGTAAAGGTTAATCTGGGAGCATCAATAGCTGCTAATGGGGACCATTAGCTAATGAGGTAAGGGGAATATGTATCTGGTGGTGGCAAAAATGGTGGCTAATGACCCTTTGGATGTAGATGTCGGTAGGATGGTTAATGAGGACTGGGAGACCCTATTGTTGTTGTGGAAGGGAAGCAAGGGGGAGAGGGCTGAAGTGCAGGAGATGGGACTGGCACGGCTGAGGGCCTGGTCAACCACATGTTAGGGAATCCTCGGTTGACAAAGAAATTAGACATTTCGGAGGATCCCTTGTAGAAGCTGGCATCATTGGAATTGTTGGAATAGAGTTGGAGAAACTGGGAGAGTGGAATAGAGTCTTTACAGGAAGCAGGGTGTGAGAATGTATAGTCAAGGTGACTTAGAGTCATAGAGATATACAGCATGGTCCAACCCATCCACGCTGACCAGATATCCCAACCCAATCTAGTCCCACCTCCCAGCACCCGGCCCATATCCCTCCAAACCCTTCCTATTCATTTCCCATCCAAATGCCTCTTAAGTGTTGCAATTGTACCAGCCTCCACCACATCCTCTAGCAGCTCATTCCATACACGTACCACCCACTGCATGAAAAGTTGCCCCTTAGATCTCTTTTTTTTTTATATCTTTCCCCTCACCCTAAGCCTATGCCCTCTAGTTCTGGACTCCCTGACCCCAGGGAAAAGACTTTGTCTATTTATCCTATCCATACCACTCGTAATTTTATAAACCTCTATAAGGTCACCCCTCAGCCTCCAAAACTCCAGGGAAAACAGCCCCAGCTGTACAGCCTCTCCCTGTAGCTCAGGTCCTCCAACCCTGGCAACATCCTTGTAAATCTTTTCTGAACCCTTTCACGTTTCACAACGTCTTTCCGATAGGAAGGAGACCAGAATTGCACGCAATATTCCAACAGTGGCCTAACCAATGTCCTGTACATCCGCAACATGACTTCGCAACTCCTGTACTCAATACTCTGACCAATAAAGGAAAGCATACCAAAAGCCGCCTTCACTATCCTTTTACCTGAATTAAGCTCCACCTGCCACTTCTCAGTCCATTGGCCCATCTGGTCAAGATGCTGTTGTAATCGGAGGTAATCCTCTTCGCTGTCCACTACACCTCCAATTTTGGTGTCATCTGCAAACTTAGTAACTTTACCTCTTATGCTCGCATCCAAATCATTTCTGTAAATGACAAAAAGTAGAGGACTCGGCATCGACCCTTGTGGCATTCCACTTGTCACAGGCCTCCAGTCTGAAAAACAACCCTCCACCACCACCCTCTGACGTCTACCTTTGAGCCAGTTCTGTATCCAAATGGCTAGTTCTCCCTATATTCCATGAGATCTAAGCTTGCTAATCAGTCTCCCATGGGGAGTTGATGGGTGGATATTAGATTAGATTAGATTACTTAGTGTGGAAACAGGCCCTTCAGCCCAACAAGTCCACCCCGACCCACCGAAGCGCAACCCACCCATTCCCCTACATTTACCCCTTTTACCTAACACTACGGGCAATTTAGCATGGCCAATTCACCTAACCTGCACATTTTTGGACTGTGGGAGGAAACCGGAGCACCCGGAGGAAACCCACGCAGACACGGGAAGAATGTGCAAACTCCACACAGTCAGTCGTCTAAGTCGGGAATTGAACCCGGTTCTCTAGCGCTGTGAGGCAGCAGTGCTAACCACTGTGCCACCGTGCCGCCCATCCCCAGACGTGGAGACCGATGTCGAGGGAAGGAAGGAAACAGAGATAGACCAAGCGAAGGTGAGAGGAGAGTGGATATTCAAAGCAAAATTGATAAATTTCTCCAATTCTGGATGAGGGAGGGAAGATGATATCATCGATGTGCTGGAGAAACTTGTGGCTAAGGACCCAAGTAGGTCTAGAACAAGGAATGCTTCATGTACCCCACAAAGTGACACGCCCATGGATGAATGGATGTATTGGGCTCTGGCGAGGAAAATCTATTCATCTTGATACTTTTCATTGTGTACTTTTCACATTTCAAAATCTCCTTATCTTTGTGTGCACAAAGTGATTTTGCAATGTCAAACTGCTGAGAGAGAGAGTACAATTTCCTCACTTATAATACTGGAAGACTTACTTACTGTATTTGGGGCTTTGTCATTGTTCACTTGAATTGTCCAACTGTTAATGTACTCTTAATTCCTCTGCAGTGAAGTGACCTTTCAATTGTTTTGGTGCAGCCTAACTGCCAGTTTCACTCATTAACTTGGGGCTGAATGGACTTGTAGAGCTACATTATGTCTCCCACTCTGGCTGGTAATTGTTTAGATTTAATTAATGGAACTAACTCTTTGAAACACTTCATAGTTTTTAAAAGTTAAAGCCCATAGCGAGCAGTGGGGAAAAGGAGATATCTGTGGTATGCGTCCCCTTTCGCGCATTAGTTTTATTCCCCTGCTGCAAATGAAACCTGCCCAAGGTCAGGCTTTATGCATTGTCCTGGTTTACCTGATTGGCAGAAGCTCCCTCATTTGAGCGATCAAGCCATGTCATAAAAGCAGATTAGATTAGATTGGATTAGATTCCCTGCAGTGTGGAAACAGGCCCTTCAGCCCAACAAGTCCACACCGACCCTCCGAAGAGTAACCCACCCAGACCCCTTTCCCTCTGACTGATGCACCTAACACTATGGGGTAATTTAGCATAGCCAATTTTCCTGACCTGCACATCTTTGGACTGTGGGAGGAAACCGGAATACCTGAAGGAAACCCATGCAGACACGGGGAGAATGTGCAAACTCCACACAGTCACCCACGGTTGGAATTGAACCTGGGACCCTGGTGCTGTGAGGCAGCAGCGCTAACCACTGAGCCAGCGTGGCACCCATTCTATCATAAGTCAACAAGTTCCATTGCAAACATAGGTAGAGCACATAACTGATTTTAAGCCTACTTAGTTTTTATTATGTGGGATAGCATTATGACCTAAACAGGTAGACGGATGGAATTATTATGTGTCTTTAGGAGATATGAACGGGAACTAATTAGTCTGGCAGAATCATCGTCCAAGATTACCAGATAAACCAGCAGGACTGTGTAGGATAACATTTGTGATTGCATTCATTAGTGGGACACCCATCTGCTGAAAATTAGATTATCACATGATCAAGCTAGCTGCATTTTTTCTTTTAAAACCATAATTAATAGTTTAGCATTCATTCCATATAAGAAAATGATTTCAGTAAACAAAAAGAAAGAAATCAAAAAAGAATGTATGCCTTAAAGACCTGATAGAACATTGCTCAACTTGGTGGCTCCAATGTTACTGAGTTGGGAAGAATGTTAGATTTGCTGATGCAGAGAAGTGCCTGAATTCCTCTATACCAGAATTCAGTCAAGGTGGGAAAGCCTTGACTTCCCTCGTTCAAAGGGAGTGTGGAATGTGACTGGGATGGTTTTGCATTGAGAACCACATCCCTTGCTCTTGATGCTGACTCCAACCCCATGAAATCCCTCCCAAAATTGCCTTGGTCACTCCTCTTGTAGACTAGCATTACAGCTGTGCTGAAGGAGGATATTCCCGGAAATACATTCAGGGATGTTATTTGGGTGGAACTGAGAAATAAGAAAGGGATGGTAACCTTACTGGGATTGTATTATAGACTCCCTAATAGTCAGAGGGAAATTAAGAAACAAATTTGTAAGGAGATCTCAGTTATCTGTAAAAATAAGGTGGTTATGGTCAGGGGTTTTCACTTTCCAAACATAGACTGGATCTGTCATAGTGTTAAGGGTTTAGATGGAGAGGAATTTAAGTGTGTACAAGACAATTTTCTGATTCAGTATGTGGACGTACGTACTAGAGTAGGTCAAATTTTGCACTATTCTTGGGAAATAAGGCAGGGCAGGTGACTGAGGTGTCAGTGGGGGAGCACTTTGGGGCCAGCGACCAGAATTCTATTAGGTTTAAAATAATGATGGAAAAAGATAGACCAGACCTAAAAGTTGAAGTTCTAAATTGGAGAAAGGCTAATTTTGACTGTATTAGGCAAGAACTTTCGAAAATTGATTGGGTGCAGATGTTCACAGGTAAAGAGATGGCTGGAAAATTGGAAGCCTTCAAAAATGAGATAATGAGAATCCAGAGAGAGAGTATTCCTGTCAGGGTGAAAGGAAAGGCTGGTAGGTATAGGGAATGCTGGATGACTAAAGAAATTGAGGGCTTGGTTAAGAAAAAGAAGGAAGCATATGTCAGGTATAAACAGGATAGATCGAGTGAATCCTTAGAAGAATATAAAGGAAGTTGAAGTATATTTAAGAGGGAAATCAGGAGGCCAAAAAGGGGACCTGAGATAGCTTTGGCAAATAGAATTAAGGAGAACCCACAGAGTCTTTACAAATACATTTAAGGACAAAAGGGTAACTAGGGAGAGAATGGGGCCCCTCAAGATCAGCAAGGTGACCTTTGTGTGGAGCCGCAGAAAATGGAGGAGATACTAAATGAGTATTTTGAATCAGTATTAACTGTGGAAAAAGATATGGAAGATATAGACTGTCGGGAAATAGATGGTGATATCTTGTAAAATGTCCATATTACAGAGGAGGAAGTGCTGGATGTCTTGAAATGGGTAAAGGTGGATAAATCCCCAGGACCTGATCAGGTGTACCCTAGAACTCTGTGGGAAGCTAGAGAAGTGATTGTTGGGCCTCTTGCTGAGATATTTGTATCATCGATAGTCTCACGTGAGCTGCTGGAAGACTGGAGGTTGGCTAACGTGGTGCCACTGTTTAAGAAGGGTGGTAAGGACAAGCCAGGAACTATAGACCAGTGAGCCTGACGTCGGTGGTGGGCAAGTTGTTGGAGGGAATCCTGAGGGAAGTACATGTATTTAAAAAGGCGAGGACTGATCAGGGATAGTCAACATGTCTGTGTGTGTGGGAAATCATGTCTCACAAACATGATTTTTGAAGTAGTAACAGAGGATTGATGAAGGCAGAGTGGTAGATGTGATCTATATGGACTTCAGTCAGGCGTTTGACAAGGTTCCCCATGGGAGACTGATTAGCAAGGTTTGGTCTCTTGGAATTTAGGGAGAACTAGCCATTTGGATATCGAACTGGCTCAAAGGTTCAAGACAGAGGGTGGTGGTGGAGGGTTGATTTTCAGACCGGAGGCCACAAGGATCGGTGCTGGGTCTCTACATTTTGTCATTTACATAAATGATTTGGATGCGAGCATAAGAGGTACAGTTAGTAAGTTTGCAGATGACACCAAATTGGAGGTGTAGTGGACAGCGAAGAGGATTACCTCATTACAACAGGATCTTGACCAGATGGGCCAGTGGGCTGAGAAGTGGCAGATGGAATTTAATTCACATAAATGTGAGATGCTGCATTTTGGGAAAGCAAATCTTAGCAGGCCTTATAACTTAACGGTAAGGTCCTAGGGAGTGTTGATGAACAAAGAGACCTTGGAGTGCAGGTTGATTGGCCAGTGGAAATCTGAGTGTCTCATTGTCTCTGCAATCAGCCCGTAAGATCCTTGACACCTTAATGAAATCCTGCCCAGAAAGGTCCCACAGCAGGGATGAGTCAAATGGAGCCAGAAGTGGTAAGACATGTTAAGTGGGTAAAATAATATTTATTGAGCTGTTGAAAGTAATGACATGGCCTTTATTTTCTCCCCTCCTTCCTGACTGTGTCATAAATTGATGAGAATCTTGTTTCCGACATTGTACAAAGGGACCGTAATATAAGCAATACAGAACTGAAGGATACTATTGGTTACTGGTGCAAGCATTGGCTTCTCAATTTTGTGCTGCTGAACATCCAAAACGTCTGAGAGAAAATCATTTAAAAATAACTTTTAATCCCTGAATGAATAAAAATTGCAATAGAAACTAATTCCATATTTAATATATTTGAGTTGGAAATGTCCCTAGTCTTTTCACAAGTTACCATTTTGGGTTTGCAGAGGTGTTAACTGATGCATAGGTCAATGTTGGTTCTTTTGTGCTGGTACAGTGATTTGCGAATCGAAACTTGCAGCAACAAATACTCCTCAGATGTCTCAGGTAGCTAAAGCCACAAAACTTCTAGGAACGTTGCTGGAAAGCCAAGTTTTTTTTGTGTGGGTAGAATGATATTCTTTACAGGGTGTTCTGGTATGAGGTGGGTGGGTAGTTGTACTCAAATAGTTTCAGGTTGATTGTACATCATACACACATACACCAATTAATGGTTACACTGTTAATGAGAGCATTGATTTTGAAACTAATATTTACAGGAGCTGACTCACCTCCTTTGTATTCACCATTATTTGCTTAACAGCAGTGAATAGGAAAAGAGAATATTCTACTCACTCCAGGTCTTCTGCACCTCCCTAAGACATATTTCAGGAAACAGTGCCAGAGATTCTTTGCTGACATTTAAATGCAGAACTGTTCGTGCGTGTTAAACTGCTGTGGAAAGATTCGTGGGATATTATGCACTATTAAGTGAAAGAATTTGAAGTGCTAAGATTCGAGTTGGTTACTTTGTTGTATCTATTTGGTCTCTCATGTTGTGTCTGTTTGCTGTCCTTGGACAAAGGGCCAATATAATCCAGATTTCAGGCTTAACTGGGCAAAGGAGAATATAATTTTGTTTCCTTTGCTTCTCCTAAAAGTTGGCAGCTCATACAGTAATCCAGTTCTGCAAGTGTCACACGTCCTTCAGTGTCTTTCCTTGTAGTTATTCTGCATATTGAGGCTAGGCAGTGAATATTGGGAGGATATGTAACCAAAGGGAACATCGCATTGGCATTGTGTGGCACAAATGATAATGACCATCTCCATCTCCAACTCGAACAAAGAACAATAACAACCTTTCTTGTCATTCCCATTACCATCACTGAATCTCTTACTATCAATATAAGTGAGTGTTTCTGTAAACTAAACTCTTAACTGGAACCGCCATAAAAATGCTGTGATCAGCAGCTGGGAATTCTGTAACTCGCTGCCTGATTTTCTGAAGCCTGTCCACAATCTGCAAGGCAGAAGTCAGGAGTATGGTGAAATGTTTACTGCTCACTTGCCTGAATGAATGCAACTTCAACAGCAATCAAGACTGATATCTTCCTAATCTTACACCATCCCTACTTGGAAATATATTACCATTCCTCCACCATCACTAAATCAAAATCTTGGAGTCCTTCCTCACACCACTGTGTGTGTGTGTGGTCACATTACATTAATCACACCAGTTCAAGAAACTGGCTAATCACCATCTTCTAAATTGCAATCTGAGACCGTTAATGAATGCTGACATTGCCACATCCATGAATGGGTTTGGGGAAGAAAAAAAGAGCAGTTGATCTAATCCTTCAAACATTCATGTTCAGAAATTGTAGTAAATGGCCATACGGGATTCTGCTTACATTTTTGAATCCTGTTCAAAATGACAATTGAGTTTTGATTTTTACAGAATGAATAAAATAGCCTTTTTCTTGTGATTCGCGCAACCTCAAGTAAAAGGAAGAACTTGGAGTTTTGTAGTGACTATCTTGACATCAGATTTTCCAAATCACTACAACCAATAAAATATTATTGAAGGATTGTCATTGAAGTAATATAGAAGAGACCATTGATTTACACTCAGACTCACAAATGACAATGCTATTCTTATTAATGGTGGGTGAGGGATAAATGTTGTTGAGGACATTGGGACAAACTCCTTTCTTGTTCATTGTGTAGTGCCATGGGATCTTTAACACCCAACTGAGAAGCAAGCTAGTTTAATATCCCATGAAAAGTGATATCTCCAACATTGTAGCATTGCCTAAATTTTAGCCTAGACATTATGCTGTTGTCTCAAAAAGAGCTTGAAGTCATGACCTTGAGAGATGATGTGTTTTTCCAGAGCAGAGGTGAGCATCATGACTCATTGTGCACTCATGTAAATGTAATTGAAAACTTTTGTTTCTGTTGTTGCTTAGTCTTAGTCTGGAATACATTGCTGCTGGCCTGACTACACCTAACCCTAGCTCTTAATGTTTTAAACTGAAGACAGCATAGGTCTTGCACTCTGACACAATATCTGTATGAATGTAAGAACTGGAGTTGATGGTTTCTAGATGGCTTACTCCTCATTTACGTATGATCTACGGAACTGTCCACAAGAAAAACAGTCTCCTTTAGAAAAGGAGAAGGCTAGGTGGTGGGGAGACCAGAGAATTCATACTATCTTTCACTTCTGAAGAGTGTGCCTGAGTGGCCTAAACACACCAGCACTTACCTGCAGGTCCAGCTCACTTTCCTCCTTTAACAAACAGAGTCCTAGAGAGATGAAAGGCATGGAAACAGACCCTTCAGTCCAACTCGTGCACGCTGACCAGATATCCTAACCTAATCTAGTCCCATTTGCCAGCACTTGGTCCATATCCCTCCAAACCCTTCCTATTTATATACCCATCTAGTTGCCTCTTAAATACTGTAATTGTCCCAGCCTCCTCCACTTTCTCTGGAAGCTCATTTCATACACACACCACCCTCTGTATGAAAACATTTTTTTTGGTCTTCCCCTCTCACCCTAAACCTATGCAGTCTCATTCTGGACTTCCCCACCCCAAGGAAAAGAGTTAGTCTATTTACCCTAACCATGTCCCTCACGGTTTTATAAACCTCTATCAGGTCACCCCTCAGCCTCTGATGCTCCCGGGAAAACAGCCCCAGCCTATTCAGCCTCTCCCAGTAGCTCAAATTCTCCAACCCTAACAACATTCTTGTGAAACCTGAAAGGGTTCAGAAAAGATTTATAACGTGCTTCTAATAGGAAGGAGACCAGAATTGCATGCAGTATTCCAAAAGTGGCCTAACCAATGTCGCAACATGACCTTCCAACTGTTATACTCAATGCTCTGACCAGTAAAGGAAAGAATACCAAATGCCGCCTTCACTCTCCTATTTACCTGCGATTCTACTTTCAAGGAGCTATGAACCTGTACTCCAAGATCTTTTTGTTCGGCAGCACTCCCCAGGACCTTACCATTAATTCTATAAGTCCTGCTAAGATTTGCTTTCCAAAGTGTAGCACCTCACATTTATCTAAATTAAACTCCATCTGCCACTCCTTATCCCATTGGCCTATCTGATCAAGATTCCATTGTAATCTGAAGTAACTTCAATATCCACTAGACTTCCAATTTTGGTGTCATCTGCAAACTTACTAAGTACATCTCCTATGTTCACATCCAAATCACTTATATAAATAATGAAAAGTAGTGACCCTTGTGGCACTCCACAGGTCACAGGCCTCCAATTGGAAAAACAACCCTCCTCCACAACACTCTGTCTTCTGCCTTTGAGCCAGTTCTGTATCCAAATTCCTGTATTCCATGAGATCTAACCTTGCTAACCAGTCTCCCATGAACAACCTTGTTGAACACCTTACTGAAGTCCATATAGGTCATGTCCACTGCTCTGACTTCATCAATCCTCTTTGTTATTTCTTCAAAAAACTCAATTTAGTTCGTAAGACATGGTTTCCCACACATAAAGTTATGCTAACTGTCCATAATCAGTCCATGCCTTTCCAAATACATGTACATCTTCTCCCTCAGGATTCGCTCCACCAACTTGCCCACCACCAACGTCAGATTCACTGGTCTAAAGTTCCCTGGCTTTTCCTTATCACATTTCTTAAATAGTGGCACCACGTTTGCCAACCTCCAGTCTTCCGGCACCTCACCTGTACCTATCGATGATACAAGTATCTCAGCAATGGGCCCAGCAATCACTTCCCCAGCTTCCCACAGAGTTCTAGGATACACCTGATCAGGTCCTGGGGATTTATCCACTTCTTTGTGTTTCAAGACATTAGCACTTTTTCCTCTGTGTAATATGGATTTTTTTCAAGATGTCACCATCTATTTCCCTACAATCTATATCTTCCATGTCCTTCTCCACATTAAACACTGATGCAAAATAATCATTTAGTATCTCCCATGGCTCCACACACAGGCTGCCTTGCTGATCTTTCAGGGGCCTATTCTCTCTGTTGTTACTCTGAATTTATAAAATTCGTTTGGATTCTCCTTAACTCCATTTGCCAAAGCTTTCGCATGTCCCCTTTTTGCCCTCCTGATTTCCCTCTTAAGTATACTCCTGCTGCCTTTATACTCTTCTAAGAATTCACTTGATCTCTCTCCTGTCTATACCTGACATATGCTTCCTTTTTTTTCTGAACCAAAACCTCAATGTCTTTAGTCATCCAGCATTCCCGACACCTTACCAGCCTTTCCTTTCACCCTAACAGGAATGTACTGTCTCTGAACTCTTGGCTTATTTCTAAAGGCTCCCCATTTTCCAGCAGTCCCTTTACCTATTAATATCTGCCCCCAATCAGCTTTTGTAAGTTCGTGCCTAGTACCATCAAAATTAGCTTCCTCCAATTTAGAACTTCAACCTGTAGATCTGTTTTATCCTCCTCCAGTAGTATTTTAAAACTAATAGAATTATGGTTGCTGGCCCCAAAGTGCTCCACCACTGACACCTGCCCTGCCTTATTTCTGAAGAGTAGGACCAGTTTTGCATCTTCTCTAGTAGGTACGTCCACATACTGAATCAGAAAATTTTCTTCTGCATACTTAACAAATTCCTCTCCGTCTAAACCCTTAATACTATGGTAGTCCCAGTCTATGTTTGGAAAGTTAAAATCCCCAACCCTCTTTTTCCTATATTTAACTGAAATCTCCATAGAAATTTGTTTCTCAATTTCCAACTTAAAAAGTTACCCATTGACTAATCGTTTGGTCACCTGACCAGATATCTACTTTTGTTCTAGTTCTGGGGAGCGGTCACTGTACCCAAAGCGTTAAGCCTGATTTCGCTGCATAGATACTGCCTGACCTGAGCTGTTCCAGCAATTTCTGTTTTTGTTTCTGATGTCCAGCATCTGCAGTTCTTTTGATTTTTATTTCCATACGCTGCTTGGTGCTATATTTTATGTTCTGCTGAAGCCTCTTCCAGTAAAGGTACTATATAAATGCTATCTGTGTTATCTCAGGAAGTTTGTTGTACAAGTCGCCCTGCTATCATGCGACAATTGTGTTCTGTTGCAATCTTGTGCTATAGAAAATCGCACTATGGAAAACCGCTGTAGAAAGTTGCGCTGTCGAAGATCACAAATAGAAAATCACTATATCCGTTCAAAAGTAAGTTTGCATTATCCAAACCACATCCACAATTCGTCAATCACATTATAGTCAATTTGCACTTATAGCGGAATGTGTTACAGCAGAACTATCTGTACAAAATGTAGGTGTCTGTGCAAAATTTGTTTTTTTGTATTCACGTATTTTTCCCAGATTCCCCATGGCTTTAAGCATGGCATATCAGAAGATATCTGATTTTAAAGGCGGAGTACTAGCCTATGGGATGTACAATATAGTAATCTTCCGAATTGCAGCTGTGAGAATGTCCCTTCAGTATCATAAAGTAGAGTTTCTGTCCTGTTGGCTCAAGTAAATGATGAAACTTGGTTTTTGTTTTACTTCTACGTATGGCTAACTGTGGTTACTGACATGAACTGATTTCTGTTGTGTATGATTCGTTGGATTTATTACTTTAGACAAAAATTTGCATTGTGTCAGTATATATCTTTTTAAATATATATGTATACATATTTAAAATTCACATTTTAGCATTAAATGTATATTAGAATGCAGAATATTATTACAGTATTATGATATCAAATGGTATCTCGCTCATATGTTGAGTGTTTTGTAACTTACATTTGCTGTGTAACTCGAGGCATCATCCAGAGAGGTCCAATGTCCATTTAAAAAGCTGGATTGATTCTTTCAATGAAGATATAATTGGATATAAGTGCCAATATGGCATTCCCAGAAGATGCAAAAAGGAGCAAAGAAAGTCCTTAACAAGTTTTGAGAAGATTTTTAGCTCCGGTTGAGGTTCTGGATGTAAGTTTGCTCGCTGAGCTGGAAGGTTCTTTTTGAAATGTTTGTCATGCGCAATAACATCTGTGAGGCTCCGGTGAAGCGCTGCTGTTATGTCCTTCTTTCTATATATGTGTTTAGGTTTCCTTGGACTGCTGATGTCATTTCCTGTGGTAATGTCATTTACGGACCATCAACTAGCCACAAAAAGACATGACCCACTATCACTAGTATCCTTACATACAGATGAGGAAGGACACCACTTTGACTGGGACAGCACATCCATCCTAGTACAAGCCAAATACAGACATGCATGAGAATTCCTAGAAGCATGGCATTTCAACCAAAACTCTCATCAACAAACACATTGATTTGGACCCCATTTACCACCCTCTGAGAAAAAGAATAGGAAATGACATCAACACATGAAATGTCATCATCACAGAAAATGACGTCAACCCAAGGAAACCTAAACACAAAAAGAAAGCGGGACATAATGCCAGCGCTTCACCAGAGGCTTACTGATGATGATACCTAATATGGTGACAAAATGTCAGCTCAGCGAGCAAACTTACATCTAAAGTCCTTAAGTTGTATGTAGCCCTTCCTCTTCTATAGGTGTCTTGATGGTTAGAATGGGGTGTCTGATTTGGGGTTTGATGTGT
Source organism: Hemiscyllium ocellatum (assembly GCF_020745735.1). Classification (NCBI taxonomy): domain Eukaryota; kingdom Metazoa; phylum Chordata; class Chondrichthyes; order Orectolobiformes; family Hemiscylliidae; genus Hemiscyllium; species Hemiscyllium ocellatum. Next base: position 26,969,089 of record NC_083419.1, read on the forward strand.
AAAATGCATTTGTTGGCTTTGACATGTCTCCCCTCACAGTGACCATTTATAGAAATTATCAAGACATTACAAATCTGATGTCATATTAAGATCACCAGAAAGCGAAATGGGAATGGAGAAAGATATGACAAATCCTAACAACAGTATGTGATAAGAGTTTTTTTCCATGTGTTATTCTAAGAACAGTGTTGTGTATGTTAAGAAGCAGTTTTATTGTTCAGCTATTTGTCCTCTGCCTGGGAGAAGTAATGTCAGTGTGTCAAAAGTGGGACGAGTTGCACTTTCCTTTGATATTAAACATAGATCCAATCAGCAGAAAGATGGACCACTTCTTTGCATTAACCTCCCTGAAGTTACCTACCATAACCGTGTTTTTAAAAAAAAGTCCATGTTTAATGCTATCAATGCTTGAAATGGTTTTTCTCTTCACATGGAGTACATTTCATAGATGGAGAGCTACGTATCTTCTGATAACTATTTCTACGGTATGTCAAAACTGTTATGTCTGTGTATATTTCCTCTGTTAACTTCTACATTCCAATGTCTGCATTTAGAATGGAAACTGTCTACAGGTAAACTTCTCATCGCGTAATTCCTGTCTTCTGCCTGTGGTGGCATTGTAGTGCCTCGCTTTCAACTTCCAGTTTGTACGACAGAGAACCTCTTTTATGTTCCAGAAAAGCTCTACTTCTCGTATTGCTGCATGTTTTGGGAGATAGTTATAAAATGAAGACCGAATGTATGACTTTAAAACAGACTATATTCTACCTGCTGTCTAAGCCCAGTTACCTCGCATACTTCATAACCTTTCATGTGACAACTCAGGATAATCTAACTTTCAGTCATAGAGTCAAAAAGATGTGCAACACGGAAACAGATCCTTCAGTCCATCTTGTCCATGCTGACCAGATATCCCAACTCAATCTGGTCCCACCTGCCAGCACCCCGGCCCATATCCCTCCAAACCCTTCCTATTCATATAGCCTTCCAGATGCCTTTTAAAAGTGTTGCAATTGTACCAGCCTCCAACACTTCCTCTGGCAGCTCATTCCATACATGTACCACCCTCTGTGTGAAAACGTTGCCCCTTCGATCTCTTTTATACCTGTCCCCTCTCACCTTAAACCTATGCTCTCTAGTTCTGGACTCCCCCACCCCAAGGAAGAGACTTTGTCTATTTATCCTATCCATGCCCCTCATAATTTTGTAAATGTCTATAAGGTCACCCCTCAGCCTCCAAAGCTCCAGGGAAAACAGCCCCAGCCTGTTCAGCTTCTCCCTATAGCTCAAATCCTCCAACCCTGGCAACATCCTTGTAAATCTTTTCTGAACCCTTTCAAGTTTCACAACATCTTTCCAATAGGAAGCAGACTGGAATTGCACACAATATTCCAACAGTGGCCTAACCAATGTCCTGTACAGCTGTAACATGACTTCCCAACTCCTATACGCAATACTCTGACCAATAAAGGAAAGCATACCAAATGCTGCTTTATTGTCCTGTCTACCTGTGATTCTGCTTTCAAGGAGCTATGAGCCTGCACTCCCAGGTCAAAACATTACAGTCTCTATTGGCAGATTTGAGAGGCAAGGACCATTGGAAATTTTATTTGCGATCTTTCCATGTCCAAAATTTTATAGGCCGTGAGCAAAGCCTAAGGTGACCCATCTAGCCTTACAGGAATTGAGGCCCTTAATTGGCCACTAAAGAGTCACTTCTTGTCTGGCCTCCATCTTGTGGCTTGTAAGAGGAGTTCAGGGACAGGAGAAAAGCCTGACAGGTCACTCTGCCCGGGCAGAAAGTGAGGACTGCAGATGCTGAAGATCAGAGCTGAAAATGTGTTGCTGGAAAAGGCCTCAAACAGGACAGAGGGGCAGGGACATGATTCAAGTGTACCCTTTCTGTGTTGGGTACCCAACCTGTTCTAGCTTCTCCATCAAGACCCCAACCCTTTCTTTCCCCATCTCCCTAGCCAATGTGAGAGCCCCAGCTTTTTTCCTACCCTTGGTTCTGGGACTGAGAATGTCGGGACAGCTTGTATTTCCAATTCCTAGCCACTGCTGCCACACTAGCAGCTCTGCTGACTCTTCAGGTGACAATGTGGGAAATTCCACCGTTCAAGTGAACTTTTGCCTGTAAAGTAGGCAATATCTGATTGCCTGTTATGACTCTCATTGAAATTTCCTTTTCACCAATTTAGAAATAAACTTTACCTATTACACATTCTGTACCAATTAATCAGTAGTGTCTGTTTTACACAATGCACATACCTTAATCCTCAAACACCATTCTCAAAGCTTTGGGAAAATGGTCCAATTTTCAAAAGCATGGTTATTTGTTTATGTCTGTGTTTCCATATATAGATATTCAGAACTACCTTCAAAAGCTACTATTCTTAAAGTTTTTATTAGAAACCATAACTTAAGTACTGCGGAATAACAGTCTAAGCTCCAAGTTAAAACTCTATTATCACTGCTTAACCTAATTCCTACTTCAAACACTTGCAGCTCTGTCAAAGATGGTAGCCCACTCACTTTAAAATCTAATGATTATTGGAAGGTCTGAAGAAATCAAAGTGATGATTATCGTCAAAACCAATGCAGATTTTGCTTTATCTCAGTTCAAGATTGGAGGCCAGGCAACACCACCTTTAAACATCATTTTCCACTGAGGACTGGAACGTGAAAATTTCTGACACCGAGCCAAAAATTATTTTCTATTTGCCCAAGTCCATTCCTTGCAGCACTCATTTGTGAAACTACTTATTTGGTTGCAGCAAATAGACCATATATCACCTTGCCTGTTGGCTTTGCTGTCACCTTGTCACATTCCTGTAGGCTTGAGGAATTCATTGTTCTTGTTTGAACTGATAAGAACAAAAAGGATTTTCTGCTTGGGAAATGTAGGTGGGTGAGGGGCCCTGGTGAGCGGTGAGGTGGAATGTTGACATGGAATAATAGGTCTTGTACTTTCCCAAGCTTTCACCTTGTTTAACTGGTATGTGGAGGTATTGGCTCCGGTGTAAAAAGAGTGAAGCATTCAGCACTGTCTGAGGGCTTTGGCCATCCCATGAGGGCAAACAGCAATGGACAAGGTGGTAGCATTAAATTCTGAGCTTCAGAGATCCTGAGGAACCGAAGTAATTTTTGTTATGCTATGAGTTAAACTGTTCACATGCACCAAAGATGCACAGCCTTAAACTAATCTCTGAAATGTATTGTTCCCATCTGCTAGATTAATACCTCACAAACCACAAGCCAAAATGTTAATTTGATCTATAAGTGAAACAATGTGCTACAACATAATGTAGGAACATTAACCTCTTAGAAATGCAGTTGTTATTGGAGAGAGAACAGACAGCCGTTTGTGTATAAGTACCATAGTGAGTTTTCTTTGTTGTGTAGTCTCCCTTGTATAAAGGTAAAGGAAATCACAGAGGATATAGAGTCTGGTGGGGGAAGAGAGTGAGCCAGAAACAGTGACCCGTGTCAATATCTATGACAAAAAGAGAGCAGGTATTGAGCTGTGACAGTCAGATGTTCTGGAGCTGGCAAGGAATTTTAAAAAGTAGAATTTCTGAAGCTTCATCCAGGTGGCACAAGTTACCACCAGAGAGGACCGGTCCATGGGTTGAGCATGATTGTATTTTTTTGGTTGATCTTGATGTTGTCAGTATTTGTTACTGGACTCTAATTGTCATTGAACTGAGCAGCTTGCTAGGAAGTTTCCGAGGGTAGTTAAGAATCCTTCAAATTGCTGTAGATATGGAGTTACATCCCCATCTGATCTGGACTGTATGTCAGGCCATTAATGAAGCAGATAGATTGTTAGAACAATCGATGATAGATTCATGCCCATCATTACTAAGAGTAAATTTCACTTCCGGGCCTTTTTATTAATTGAAATTAAACACCACAGGCACTGCAGTGGGATTTCAACCAATGCTACTCGGGCATTAACCTGAGCCACTGGATTACTAGTCCCATTGGCTTTCCCAATACACCACCAGAGGTGATGTAAGCAGGACTGCCTTCTTCAATCTCTTTCCTATTTCAATGCTGTGCAATGTCTGTGTTTGTGAAATTCTGGCATCCTGAGTATTCCTGATTTAAATTGCTCTACTGTTGGACACCCTTGTATACTGCTGGATATGTCTGAAGCTCTGGAATTTTCTCTCTACAGCTCTTATGTTTCCTTCTTTCGTCCTTTGTTTAAGATGCTTCTTGACCTACCTTTCTGACCAATCTTTTGGTGACCTGTCCTAATGACCCATTATCAGACCCATATCAAATCTATCTTAATAATGCTTCTGGGGCTTGAGACATTTTACTACATTAGTGAAGCAAAATATGGTGCAGTTGTTCAGTAATTTCATTGGTGTACACTTGTCTACTTCTTAGTAAATCAAGTATTTAATATTTAAAAACTTTAAAATATTGTATATTAATGGTTTTGTGTCAAAATAACATTCATATAATTGAATACTCTCCTCAAAGCTCTGCAAATGGGTGCAATCGGCAAAAACCCTTATGCATTTGATTTCGGGAACATGCCCAAGTTTTTTGTGGGTCTTGATTCCAGCATGATATTTCCCTCATCCAGGAGTGTATTCATCACATTGCTAAATTGTGCCTCATCGATAATGGAAACAGGTTTTGTGGAGCTCATAGGTAAGCTATTTGCAATAGGATGCCCAGTCTCTGACCTGCTCTTGTGGCCATAACATTTATATGGTTGATTTATTTCAGTTTCTACTCTGATAATTAACCTGCAGGATGTTGATAGGGACTTCAGCGATAACGATGCAATAGAACTTCATAGTTTAGTTTTCTCATTGGAGATGATCATTGTCAGGCACTTGTGTGGTATAAATATTCCTTGCCACTTTTCAGCCCAGCCCTGGATATGTCTGGGTTTTGCTGCATTTGGGCAAGGACTATTTCAGCATTTGGGAATTCGCAAACCATTCTCTATGCTGAGCAATCATCAGTGAACATCTGACCTAACCATGAGGGAAGGTCATGGAGAAGCTACTGAAAATAATTAGGCCTGGGAACTCTTGCAGTAAAGTTTTGCAGCTGTGATTGACATCCAGGAACAACAACAATCTTTGTTTGCACTAAGTATGACTCCAACCACAGAGAGTAAGTTGCCCAATTGCCATCGCGTCCAGTTTTGTTAAGGCTTCTTAATGCCACATTTGGTCAAATGTGGCCTTGATATCAAGGCTAGTCGAGCTCCTTTGTCCATGTTTGGGGAAAGGCTAAAATGGGGGTAGGAGACAAGGCAGCGGTGAGCAAGTTATCTCTTTCCAAATGGTTGATGCCATATTCAACAAACCCCAGCTTCATTTTGAGATTAAACTGCAAGGGTGGTAACTAGGGGTTGAATTATCATGCTTTCTGTGCACAGGACATGCCTGGACAATTTTGCACATTGTCAGGAAGACGCCAATATGACTATACTCGAGTAGCTTGGATAGTCATGTGGCTAGTTTGAAGGCATAAGTTTTCAGTACTGTTCCAAGAATGTCAGAATCCATGTCCTTTGCAATAACCAGGATCATCATTACTTCTGATATGACATGGAGCAAATCTAATTGGCTGAAGACTGGCATCTGTGATGTAGAGGATGTCAGGGAGAAGCTGAGGTCAATTATACAGCTGGCACTCCTGGCTGAAGATGGATGCAAGTATTTCAGTTGTATCTACTGTACTGATGTTCTGGGCTCCCCCACCATTGGTGATATTTCTTGGGCCTCCACCTCCGAAGTTGTTGTTTAATAGTCCGCCAACATTCATGACTGAATGTGGCAGGATTACAGAGTTTACATCTGATCGTTTGATTATGGAAACGATTAAAACTGGGAGATGCTTTCCCTGTTTTGCATATTTTATGTCATAAGTTGTCATTTTATCAGGCTGTCAGATGTAAAGTGGTCTAGAATCCATTTTGAGGACTTCTAGGGCAATTCCCTCAGCACTATCTTACCTCTTGTGAACTGCTGTGGTGGTAGAACAGGACCTACGCTATGGATTGTCCTGGTCATGCCTGGGACACAGACATACTCTGTCTAACTTTATAGACAATGCCATGAACTTGTTTCAGTCATCTGTTGGACAGCTCTCCCAGTTTTGGCACAAACCAAGCTAACGCATGATTTAACTGTTTCTTCAGGGGCACAGCACTTTCATTTGCAGATTAATTTAAAGAGCAGAGATCTATTAAGCCTTTGAAGTACTCTTCTAGGCATGTGATGGGCCAAATCAATGAGCCTTATAATAACACTGGAGGTCAATGAAATGATTGAGTCATATTTTCAATAATGCATGCAAAAGAGAACTTTTTCCACCCGGTGAAGTACTTAAATGCATGTGCTCATTACGTAATGCTGGTCCATTCAATGAGAACTTTGAAATGTTTGTAAAACTATGAAAATAAACATGTATTCAAAAACTGCTTCAAAGAAACAATTATTGTTAGAGTTCATAAAGCTATCAATCAAATAAACATTATCTTTCTTGCAGACATTTTTAAAAATCTGAAAGGATATACTCATACTCATTTAAACCTCCAAAGATGTCAATCAAACAAGCTAATTGTCTACTACTTGGTTTGGAGATGTTGGTATTGGACTGGGGTGTACAAAGTTTAAAAATTCACAACACCAGATTATAGTCCAACAGATTTGTTTGGAAGCACTAGCTTTCAGAGCACTGCACCTTCAGGTGGTTGTGGAGTATAAGATCACCAAGACATAGAATTTATAGCAAAAGTTTACAGTAACTGAGAACTGATGTAACTAAAATTCTATATTAAAAAGACCTGGATTGTTTGTTAACTTCACAAAACAAAAGAGAGACTTAACAAATATTCCAGGTCTTTTTCAATATATAATTTCAGTTACATCGCACTGTATACTTTTGCTCTAAATTCTGTGTCTTATGATCTTACACTTCACAACCACCTGATGAAGGAACAGCACTCCGAAAGCTAGTGCTTCCAAATAAACCTGTTTGACTATAACCTGGTGTTGTGATTTTTAACTTTGTCTTCTACTTAGCTGAGTAAACAAAGTAATGATTAATTAGTCTGTTGAGCTAAGACAAGCATTCATAATCTAATTCAATCGAATAGCTATGCCAGTAAAAATTCTCGAGATAAATATGTAGTCAATCTGACATTCAAATAAATAAATCAATCATTTAATTAGTCAGAAAGGTTCAACTCTGTAGGGGATTATTTACACAGCTATGAAGAGAACTTTTACTGTTGAACAATTTACAGATTTATGAATTTGTAATAAGTTTTTATATTTATTTGAAGAGACTTTTCTCACACTTTGGTGCTTACTTAGACAAGATTAAGAGGTGTTGAGAAGGAGGTGGACGAGGCCTGGTTTGTAAGTGCGGTGAAGGAATAGAGCCAGGCGCTCTAACAACTATGCTATTGTCCCGATGGTTGGAGGTCATGCTTTGTCATTTGGGATCCTCCCCTGGATGAAAATACAGCAGGTGAGCACTACCAGGATGGAGCAGAAATGGGAAAAATTTCCTACTCCAGTCTCAAAGATAAAAATGTATCCTTTAAACATGAGCTATTTTTCTCTCATTGGCTCAATGAGGCTGATCGTTTTGATGAAGCTCCATTCTATTTTCACTTTCTGAAATGAAGAATAAATTATACTGAATTTTAAAGGTATTGGAAAGATATCTTTTGCAGACAAAAACCACTAGGAATCCGTATCATTACCTTTTTCTTTTTAACCAGACTTGCGAATAGGAAATACTGAGACTTTGAACTATCTGGATTTGATACACATTGTGTTAGAAAGAATGTGCTTCTCTTTGATTTGAATTGGTTGAAGGAGAAATCCGTTGAAGTTGCTTTTGATTTATTTCATTATATAATTTTCCAAATCACTTAAAGCAGTATTGTCATCCTCTTGGGGACGTTAGCCCTTATGGTATCAATGAAAAGCAGACTTCACAGTATTACCTCATGATCTCAATCCTTTGAAATCTGCTCTATTTGTTACAATGCAGAACAGATTCCATAGCGTAGCAGCGAAGGGAAGAATATGACACAATCCTGAGAATATTTGGAAATTGCAGTTTGTGATTTTATTTCTTGCTGTTAAGTTTTCCTGTAGAAATGTGAGCAGATAGCAAGCAGATAAAATCCACAAGATTCAGCAGTTAAACCACTCAGCCAATTACAGTAGTTAGTTTTAGAAAGTGGCAGTTTCACTGTACAGCAGCAGTGTCCAGGATGCTATCGATGGCACCACCACTTCTAGGTGGGTCCAAAAGAAATCGCTTTCGATGAGATGGAGGTAGTAGCACTGCAGATAATTTACAGTACAAACATTTTGCAGCAGTAACTGCAGAACTATGCAATTTATTTAGAATTTAGGACTGCTAAACACTTGGAAGATTTAGAGAATACCACTTTCAAATTCTCAACTCCCAAGCTCTTCAAAAAACAGCAGAACTGAAGTGAAATGCTGGTGAATTCACATCGCATTACAATGTTGCCTGCTGCAGAGTGGGTGGTTTGTTTAAATCAGGAATTTCCTGGTTGCAGGGCAGAAATTCTTCACAACAATGCTTCCTTTAAGGTCATTATAGACAGTTTTCCTTTGTATGAACTTCATTTCACACTCCTGAGCCCTGTGGTGATTTTTATTAGGGAGAAACCAAGGTGAGGGTGGAGACCCGTCATCTAGAACATAACTAAAGTTGAAAAGAGTAAAAGAAACAGCAAGATAAACTATGATTAGATGAACCTAATTTCAGGCATGTGTGGTTTAAAACCTGAATCTTAGGATTAGTAAATTAGGGTACAAAGCTCCCTGTTTCACTTTCTGCCTAGTCCATTGTTTTATCAATGGCGTATATTCAGCACATGCAGAAAACTATTAGCAACTTTAAATCAAAATACAGAAGATTCCACATAGCAGGAGTGTGCATTTGTTCCTTATATGGTCTGTACATACTGTCCCTTTATAAAAATGTCTCAGCAAAATAAATCTTAGCGTATAGTTTGACAGTGTTTAGATTTGGGGACTCTCCAGATAAGTGCAGTGGGTATTGCTGAATTTTACTTGTTGGATGTATTCAAGAGGCAGCTAGACATAGCACTTGCGGTCAATGGGATCAAAGGTTATGGGGAGAAAGCAGGATTAGGCTATTAAATTGGTCAATCAGCCAATAGTGAAGCAGGCTCCAAGGGCCAAATTGCCACCGCCTGCTCCTTTCCTCTATGTTTCTATGTAAGCACTGCCGTATATGACTAGCTCGTGTCAAAGTTGGAAATGCCCAACCCTATGTCAAAGTTCGGCCTGATTTGATTCACAAGTCACGTTGACTATTCAAACATTCGCAATGTCTCTGAGCCAGGATTATTGAAGCCAAATGTAGTATTCTTAATTATTGCTATGATTGAAATCAGTAAACAATGTATTGACCAGAAATCCAATCTCTTGTTTGGAATGTTTGTGTGCAATGGTGGCAGTGCCTATGAATTTGGTTTAATGTGGGGATTGAGTGTTGGTCACTTTCATTATTCTTTCATAGATATGGGTGTTGCTGCTTAGGCACAACACTTGTCCATTCCTAATTGCCATTGGAAAAGATGGCAATGAGTCACTGCTTTGAACAACTAAAGTCCATGGGGTGTAGACGCTCCCACAATGTTGGGAGTTGTAGGATTTTGATCCAGTGACACTGAATGAATGGTGATATTGTTCCATATCGAGGAGGCATGGCGATTTGAGGAGAACTTCAGGACATGGTGTTCCCATGCAGCTGCTGCCCTTCTAAATGGTATTGGTTGAGAGTTTGGTCTCAAGAAACCTTGATGATGAGTTTGAGGGACATGAATTTGTGGGCGGCACGGTGGCACAGTGGTTAGCACTGCTGCCTCACAGCGCCTGTAGACCCAGGTTCAATTCCCGACTCAGGCGACTGACTGTGTGGAGTTTGCACGTTCTCCCCGTGTCTGCGTGGGTTTCCTCCGGGTGCTCCGGTTTCCTCCCACAGTCACAAAGATGTGCGGGTCAGGTGAATTGGCCAAGCTAAATTGCCCGTAGTGTTAGGTAAGGGGTAAATGTAGGGGTATGGGTGGGTTGCGCTTCGGCGGGTCGGTGTGGACTTGTTGGGCCGAAGGGCCTGTTTCCACACTGTAAATCTAATCTAAAAAAAAATAGGGTTAATAGACAAGGTCTTTTCCATGGAGTGGAGTGGAGTCCAGAACTAGAGGGCACGGTTTAGGGTGAGAGGGGAATGATTTAAAAGGGATCTAAGGAGCAACTTTTTCATAGAGAGGGTGGTGCTTGTATAGAATAAGCTGCCAGAGGAAGTGGTGGAGCCTGGAACAATTACAACATTCGAAAGGCACCTGGATGGATATATGAATAGGAAGGGTTTAGAAAGATATGGGCCAAGTGCTAGCAAGTGGGCCTAGATTAGGTTAGGATAGCTGGTTAGCATGGACGAGTTGAACTGAAAGGTCTGTTTCTGTGCTGTACATCCCGATAACTGAGTTGCTTTTGTGCGTCTTATAGATGGTCCATAGTGCTGTCACTGTGCACCGAAGGTCTGATGGTTAAGGTGATGGGTAGGCAGCCAGTAATGTGGGCTGCTTTGTCCTGGATTTTGTTGAGCTTTTTGAGTCTTAGAAATACTTTCATCCAGACAATTGAAGGGTATTCCATCACACTTCTGATTTGTGCCTTGTAGATAGTGGACACTCTTTGGGCAGTTGAGATTGGTTTTGCATTGAAGAAGACTGCCTGATGAACTGTAGCCACAGTATTTATCTAGCTGGCCCAGTTCAATTTCTGGTCAAACTACTGATAATGGGGGATTCAGTGATGGTAATACCATGAAACACCAGTGTCTAGATCCTATTTTGTTGGAGATAGTCACTATCTGGCATTTGTGTGGCATGAATATGACTAGTCACTTATTAACCCAGACCTGGATGTTGTCCAGGTTTTGCTGTATAGTACATTAAACTGCTTCAGAATCTGAGTACATATGAATGGTGACTTGCCCTTCTATCATCTTAGTGCATTGTTGGTTATTTATACAGGAAGATGTATTTACATTTGTATTACCAAAAATCCATTCTGTTACAAACTTGCCACTGTCAATCTCACCATGTATGTTCTGATTCTCTTTGTTTAACTGAATTTTCCCTTAGTTTGTAAATTAACCATAGCATTCTGGGAAGTAAATGGTTGGTTTATGTTGCCTGTGTGATTTTTTTTTTATCTGTTCTCCCCCCCCCCCCCCCCCCCCCCCCCCCACCCCCACCACTAATTCTTCGAAAGCAAAAACCCTGTTCATGGGACAGCATCATTCATTTCCACTCAGTTCTAATAGAAAGGAAGCCATGAAACTTTCTGAAGTGGGAGCTTAAAATTAAACCATAAGAACTGCTAAATAGTATGAACAGGGTGCTGCCAAAAGCCACTGAATTATAATAGCGATCAATGATGATGCCAGTTGGAGGCTGTTTGTAAACAGTTACTCATGTAACTTCCAAAATCTAAAATGGGTGGTGGGTATTTGCTTGTGTTGGTGTAAAAAATATTTTAAAACTGGTTTTTACATGCTATGACTCTCCTCCCAGGACAGGTGGAATTTGAAACTAGACCTCCTAGCCCCTGGTGTCAGAAACTACCGCTGAGGCACAAGAGATCATATATAGTAATTGGTTCATGGACTGGTAATGCTCCCATTTCAGTTAACTGACTAGCTGAGTTCAGAGTTCTCAAAATTGGCCAGATGTTGGAAGTGAGATTAATAGCAAAAATAGCAAAACCAATGAGACTTTGTGTTAAACGTACGCACCTTATTTTCACTTGGGTAAAAATATCTAAACCCAAGCATGTGAAAACGATGCAGATTGAACATGCGTCTTGAACCTGCGCACCACTGTTAGCCTTGAATTGTTTTGAGGCACATAAATTGAAATGCATCTGTAATTGTATTAAAATGCAAATTCATTTCTTTCTAATGTAAATATAGCACTGCAGGCCAAAAATTCACCAATCGCTTCATCCACCCCAATCCCGTCAATCTCTCACGCATTGGATTGTGAAGAATGTGCTGTCTTTGACTGATAAATGAGAGAGGTTGATGGGCAGTAAAATTTGTCAACAATACAGAGAGGAAATGGAGAGGAATGCAGGCTGATTTTTGCTACAGATTGCAATTTGCAAAAAAACCCCTCAAGGTTGCGAACAATGCAGTAAACCTAGCCCAGGGCAGAAGATAAAGGCGGCTTCTTGACTGAACTTTTCTTTAAGGTGTAAAGAGTAATTTGGAGAGCATAAATGACAATCAGGTAGATTTCTTAGATTTATAAGCATTAGCATTTGCAGTTAATTGTTTTACTCATTAGATTTTCTTTTATTGAAATAGGGAAAAATGTGTTTTTAGCTTTTACATCAAGGGCAAGCAATGAAGAAATGTAAATAACTTTAAAGCATGTAACTTCTAGTGTGCAGGGTGAAAGTTTAATATTTTTTAATATATCATTTTAAATCAAAATTTTATGGATTAATGGCATGATCGAACTTTGATCAAAATCTCACTCATGGGAAAATGACGAGTTTGTAACAAAATGGAAAACAAATAAGCACAAAATGGAAAATACTGCAGGAATTTTAGCTTATTTAGGAAGAGCAACAGCCTTTTCACATTACTCTAATTATTGCAAGCTTTCATCCATTAAGAAATGCATTTTGAAGTTGAAATGATTCAGACTCAAAAATGGTTTAATTTCCTGTCTCTGCTGTTTTGATGCTGCTGTTAACCCTTATTAATTTTTTAGTTAACTTGCTCACTATAAATGAGTTAACAATTATATTTTTAAAAACTACTACAGCGGAAATTTGGAAAACATGTTAGGTGTGCACAAAACATATAGGAAGGAAATTAAATCCAAGAATTTTAAAAGTTTTTTGGCTCCCAGCTGAAAGAGATTTTTATGTATATATGTTGCCTTTAAAATCCTCAAAGATTGATATATTTAAGCCAAATATTAAAAGCATTTCTGCACCTTGCAGCGCTACAGTGCAAACTATTCAGCTTTAATCTGTTAATAAAATTAATATTTCTGTATTAACTAACAAATTATACCCTGTGTCCTGTTGAGATCCTGTAACGATTCAGCATTTAAATTTTGAGTGCAATGGGATTCCTGCAATGCAGTGGAAGCCCCAAAATGTTTTGTGTATTTCAATCTGTTGAATTGATGTTTCATACAAATAGTTATGATTTTTTGAAAAAAGGTTGTGTTCTGGTTACTTGATTTAATTATCTTGACAGTGGAAAATTTTGACATCCTTACCTTTCTCCAGTAGGTATTAGTATGCATAGAGACTTTGCTTTGAAATATTACTTTGAATGAGAAAAAGCTCGCAGGCATCCGGGGAAGTTTGGTTTGTGTACAATTTTGCCTTGAGGATACAATAGATATTCCATCCAGTGAGTAAGCATTGTGATTTCACAGTTAGGTCCTTCAGAATTAGAACCTGAAATTCAAACAATGCAGAAATTTAACTCCAATGTTTTTCAACATTAAATAATCTTCACTTCAGTATTATGGTGTCCTCCTGTTGGCAAAATTTCACTTGCAATAATCCAAAGTGTGCTGATACTGCTCAATGCTCAAATAATTTGCATAAAGGACTGAATAGATCATCCTTTTTTACTGTTTACATGTTTACAGTGACAAGGGAAGGAATCCATAGCATTGTGCACCACAGACAAAAATACTTCTTTTCTGAGACGCACATTTGCTTCGTTGCTATTACTGGCCTTTGTTTCACATCGGAGATCAAGGACAGTTCCTTTCCGGAGCACACAACCAAATACTGAGGTGATAGAATTCTAAAATAAAACCAGAAAATGCTAATAATGTTTTGGTCTGCCAACATCTGCAGAGAGAAAACTTACATTAGAATTCTCTATTTCTTTTTCTCTACACTAGTCCACTCATAATCACCCAGTTGCCTCACTGTGGAGTTACGCCATTTCCAATCCGAGTGCTTGGATCCAAAGTGCACAGTGTTACAATATGACCACTTAAAGTTAGACAACCCTTCATTGATTGCTATAAGTTCTTGCTCTCTTTTTATCAATATCCATTAGACTGCTGTTGTTTTGCAAATGGAGTACATGATTTGACACTAATTAATTATAATTTTATTGTATTTTTCCTGAAAGTGAATGTAATGCCCTTAGAGTTAAACTAAAAATATATCAATTAGCTCTCATTCTGCATTTAAATATATTGAGTGTGCTTCATACTTAATGATAAGGAACAGGTACAAGAAAATGCCATTTGGTCCTTCAGGTTGGTTGTACGAGCTAATGGCTGATCTTCTACCTCAAGTGTACTTTGGTGTATCATTCCTGTATTACTTGATTCTCAATATATTGGTCTCTGCCTTGAATGACTGAACGCCCGTGGTCTCTGGTCCAGAGGTTAACAACTTTTGAGAGAGGGATTTTCTTCTCAACTGGGTCATACATCACTGACCCTTACTTTGAGATTCTAATCCACATTCTAGATTCCCCAGTCAGAGGAAGCATCCTCTCAGCATTTACCCTGTCAAACCTTAAAAGAATTTTATGTTTCAAATGAGATCATGTCTCATTCTTCTAAGCTTTAGGGAATATAAACCTAATCTACTCAATCTTCTGCTGTCATACTCTCCTCAGTGGATAGTCTAATTCCTGCCCCCACACCCGCTCCAGGAATTGGTCTGGTGAATATCAAAGCACATCCTTATTTTGGAGGGAAACCATGTCTGTACACAGACCACCAGGTGTGGTTTTACCAAGGCTCAATATAATTGCAATGAGACTTGCTTTTTTGGTCTTATATTAAAAAAAATGCATGCACCACTTGCTTTCCTTGTCCCAGTCAACAACGTCCTCTTTGATTAAACCATGTTCCCTGTATGGACAAATAGTAGTTGCTGATTTTCCCTTTTTTTTTTCATCTGCCACACTAGTTCTTGATTTTCCTTGTCTGCCTTATATCTTTACTCACCTTCTCCTCCAGGCAATCATTATTGTCCACCAGCCAAAGTTATCCCTTTTTGACAACACTTGTCGATTCTATCATTGATTCCTTTCTACCTCTATTTCTTGCATCTGCAACTTTACCAACTGAACCATCTATGTAATGAACTAATCAGTAATCAGCAGATGATGTATGCTGGTGTTGAACAATTAGATTTTTAGAAGACCTGTTCAGAAAACAACATTTACAAGGTATGTTCAAATATTTGAATGGCTAAATTGATCTACTTTGTGATGATGGTGTAATGCCTTTCACAGAATGATAAGCTTTAATCAAAAAAAATCCTTAATGTTATACGCCTAAAACAATATGCGCAAATGGAGATTTGAAACTTTAAATGTCCTTAATTTTAAACTTGATGTAAATAACTAAAATGTCTTAATTCATACAGTTTACTTGGTAGTACAGAACTGCTATATCATTGAGGGTCCATGTCTATATATGAGACCACACTATTTGACTGACCCTAGTGTGACTGAGAAGAATTGATGAGGAAATTAAAACGGAGATATAGCTACTTAAGTTTCTTTATTCATATTCAACCAAAGGCAAGTAATAGGGATGTAGGCTGACTGGAATAATAAAATATCTGTATCATAAAATGCAAGTATATGCATGTTTTGTTTCTTTGTCAAAGTTGCAGAACGAATGAAAATGTCTGTCAATTTTGGTGGAAGCACAGGGAGTATAAAGAAACAAAGGTAATGTCAGTTGAAATCTACTGAAGAACTATGCAGAAAGACCCAATACTGCAGTCTGTGTTTCTTGACAGATTGAACTTGTACATCGTTTACTTAATAGCAATTGGACTTGGTAGCCTCAAAAGGAGTCACTACTAAACTAGCAATAAAATAACAGTTTTGCAGGGTATGTTATTCCTGTCCTTTTTAAAACATTGCATCCTATAACTGAACCTTGAGCCCCTTTGTGAGATACCCACTAGTCATGAATTTGACATCAGATTTTTAACATGTGCTGTCCACTAATCATCCTGTACCAGAATTCAGCATCACACGGTATCAATGTCGCTTTCACCAGTTTCCTCACCTCCCCTTTCCCCCACCTCATCCCAGATTCAACCCTCCAACTTGTCACCACCCTCTTGAACTGTCCTACCTGTCTATCTTCCTTCTCACTTATGGCTCAAGTCCACTCTGACCTATCGCCATCACCCCTCCACCTGCATCGCCCTACTGTGTTCTCAGCTTTCCCCCCCAAGCCCAGCCCCACACTCCTATTTATCCTCTGCCCCCTGCTCCCCCAATCTGGATGGCTGATTTATGCCCAAAGTGTTGATTCTCCTGCACTATGGATGCTGCCTGACCTCACATTGTCCAATTCATAGATCTTCAGCATCAGCCTTTCAGTTGATTGGCTGCAAAGAAACACAATTAATATGCTATCGAAAGTATAAACAGTGGGAGTGAAAACTACCAATCAGACAAGCAGTCAACAGAACTCGATAATTGTGAAAAGGTGAAAAAATTCCATACATGCTTTATCCAATGTCACCACTAATTTGACTGAGAGTTTTCACATTATACTCATGTCTGCATGGGTTTGCTCTGGTTTCCTCCCACAATCCAAAGATGTGCAGGTTAGGTGAGTTGGTCATGATTGCCCATAGTGTTCAGGGATGTATAGGTTAGGTGCATTAGTGGGGGTAAATATAGAGTAATGGCTT
Organism: Hemiscyllium ocellatum; assembly: GCF_020745735.1. NCBI lineage: Eukaryota > Metazoa > Chordata > Chondrichthyes > Orectolobiformes > Hemiscylliidae > Hemiscyllium > Hemiscyllium ocellatum. Next base: position 26,985,882 of record NC_083419.1, read on the forward strand.
TGGGTGGGAGACTTTGGAGGGTCGGTGTGGACTTGTCCAAAGGGCCTGTTTCTACACTGTAGATGATTCTAAACTTCTTCAATAATTTGGTTCCTTCAAAGCCAAGGTATTTCTTTGCACAGTCACTTAGTATAAGAGGTGCAGCCCCTCCATGTTGATCAGCTCATAAGGAGTCTCAGTCTTGTGAAAGTCCTGAGATTGTGCAGTCTAGCTTGTTATTCTTCAATGCGTACACTGTTGCATTGAAGCCTGACTGGGCCACGAAACCTTCCAAAGCAAGGGAATCATACTGACTAACACTAGCAAACCTAACTGGGGTGGGTGAGTCCAGTGGAATTCTAAAGGGGGTGCATCTCAAATGGCTACCTTTGTGGCTGTGTCCTTGTCCTGTGAAAGCTTTTGGTGAGAAGCAATCTGATGTGAATATTCTCCGAGTTGTGTGAAAAAGTCAGCGACCTGATGGTGGGTGAGCTCCTGAGTGGTGTAGCTCCTTTTGTGTTACAAGTGAGAGGTAGTACTACCTGGCTGACAACAGAGCTACATTGGTAGCTGCGATGAAGTATCAGACATTGATTGCACATGAGGAATCTGATGGGGATGCCTGACATCTAACCTCCTGTGTGACTTTCCTCTAACAGTGCCAACCTAACTCTGACTCGTCGGGATGGGAAGCATTGAGTAGGCGGTATTACAAACCCTGGAGGTGTGCACCAGGTCGTTTATCTTGCAGCAGCTTTGGAGCCAGTTTCTCTTGAGCCATTTATGGGTGCTGCCCTTTACAGGCACCTTTGTCCTGTCTGCCTCATAACTTAGGGAAAAGAACTTCCCTTCTCTCCTGGACAACCTTCAGGAAAACGTGTAGTGAGGCAACCCTCAACAATGACACTCCTTGTTGATGCAGCTCTGAGTGTTCAGGGGTAATGAGTAGAGATTGATGGTCCAGGATCACAGAAATTGAAGAATTCTGGATGTGAGTATCCGCAAGACCCCAGTGGACCTCAGGGCTCTGTATAATTTGGTGTTTTACTTGCACACAAGTCAAAAATGTAATCATATGGGGAAAGCATGCCCTGCCCAAAGGCAGAAGTTCCTACCCCCCTACCAATGCATCCAGACTAAAAAAAACTCTGCTCGTTAGCTCTGTTCCTCTGCAGAAATGCCATCTGCCTTGCTAAATGTTTCTAGCAGTTTCTGTTTGCTTTCGGGTATCCAGTATATAGAAACGTAGAAAATTGGAGTATACCATTTGGCCTTTCAAACAGCTCCACCATTCAATATAGTCAGGGGTGATCAAAATAGTGTGTTATTTTCGTATTTGAGATCATCTGGAAATTTTAACTCACTCCTTTTTGTTTGTTTTGTTTTTATTCAAGGGTTCATTTAGGTGTAGAGATGAATTGCAATGTACATTGATCCCAAGAGAATGGGTTCAATTCCTGGTTGAGATTACTGAGAAGGTCTCTCCTCCTGAGCCTCACCCATAGTATGGTGACCCTCGAGCAAAAGCACCACCCAGTGTCCCCTCTCTCCTCTTCTCTCTCTGTTTCTCTGTCTCTCTCTGTCTCTCTCTGTCTCTCTCTGTCTCTCTCTGTCTCTCTCTGTCTCTCTCTGTCTCTCTCTGTCTCTCTCTGTCTCTCTCTGTCTCTCTCTGTCTCTCTCTGTCTCTCTCTGTCTCTCTCTGTCTCTCTCTGTCTCTTTCTCTCATAAGAGCAATCCTTCAACTAAAGTCTGCTTTTCACCTAACTCATTACTTTTCCTAAATTGCTTTCCATATTTGTCTATGCTTCGGAATTGCTTCATTGGAGGAGCAGCACTTCAGAGCATCCAGGGAACATTAAATGCCCTACATAAATGCAATTTTTTTTTAGTGTGCAGTTGTAGCTAATTCAATTTGAAGCAACTGTATGTCACTTTCAATGGGCAAATCCTTTGAGGTGTTCCTGCACACTTTTACAGAAAGTCCTGATATTGTATACCTGAGACATGTTCTTTTGCAGAGCCATCCAGTATGTTTGATTATTCTGTGAAGAGAATTTTAAGAGTCACCTTCACTGAGGGACATCTGCAGTCAGCCAAAAGGAGGTGCTTTAGCCAAAAGTAGAGTTGCAGGTAGATAGGATTGTGAAGAAGGCATTTGGTAAACTTTGCTTTATTGGTCAGATCATTGAGTACAGGAGTTGGGAGGTCATGTTGTGGCTATATAGGACATTGGTTAGGCCACTTTTGGAATATTACGTGCAGTTCTGGTCTCCTTCCTATTGGAAGGACATTGTGAAACTTCAGAGGGTTCAGAAAAGATTTACAAGAATGTTGCCAGGTTGGAGGATTTGAGCTATAGAAAGAGGCTGAATAGACTGGAGCTATTTTCCCTGGGGGTTTGGAGGCTGAGGAGTGACCTTTATAGAGGTTTACAAAATCACAAGGGGGCAACTTCACACAGAGGGTGGTGCATATATGGAATGAGTTGCCAAAGGAACTGGTGGAGGCTGGTACAATTACAACATTTAAAGGGCATCCGGGTGTGTATATGAATAGGAAGGGTTTAGAGGGATATGGGCCAGGTGCTGGCAAAAGGGGTCTAGATTAGGTTAGGATATCTGGTCAGCATTAGTGAGTTGGACCGAAGGGTCTGTTTCTGTGCTGTACATTTCTGATTCGATTCATATACCTATCCAGATGCTTTTTAAATGCTGTAATTGTACCAGTCTCCACCATTTCCTCTAGCAGCTCATTCCATACTTTCATCACCTTTGCATGGAAAATTTGTCCCTTAAGTCCTATTTAAATCTTTCTCCTCTCACCTTAAACCTATAGCCTGTAGTTCTGGAACCCTTACTGTTGGAAAAAGACCATGGCCATTCACTCAATCCATGCCCTTCCTGATTTTATAAACTTCTTTAAGGTTGTCCCTCAGCCTCCGATGATCCAGGGAAAATAGCCCCAGCCTATTCTCCCCGATAGCTCAACCCTCCAACCCTGGCAACATCCTTGTAAATCTTGTCTGAACTTGATCAAGTTTAACAACATCTTTCCTATAGTAGAGACACCAGAATTGACCACACTGTTCCAAACGTAGCCTAACCAATGTTCTGTACAACTGCAACATGACGTCCCAACTCCTGTACTGAATGCACTGACTAATAAAGACAAAGAGCGGCACAGTAGTTAGCACTGCTGCCTCACAGTGCCAGAGACCCGGGTTCAATTCCCGCCTCGGGCAACTGTCTGTGTGGAGTTTTCACATTCTCCCCGTGTCTGTGTGGGTTTCCTACAGATGCTCCAGTTTCCTCCCACAGTCAGGTGAATTGGCCATGTTAAATTACCTGTAGTGTTAGGTAAAGGGGTAAATGTATGGTGGGTTGCACTTCTGCGGGTCAGTGTGGACTTGTTGGACCGAAGGGCCTGTTTCCACACTGTAAGTAATCTAATCTAAAGTGTACCAATCCTACCTTCACTACCCTGCTTACCTGTGAGTTTACTTGCAAGAAGCAATGAACCTGCATTCCAAGGTCTCTTTGTTCGGCAGCACTCCCAGGACCTTACCATTAAGTGTATAAATCCTCCCCTGATTTGTCCGACCAAAGGTGGGAGACATTGACGTTATGGTGAACATTATAACCAAAAATAAAATTCTACTTTGTTCTCTGTGTAGGATCAATTGTTGAAATGACAAAAATGGCTCTTTCTCTAAGTGCAGTGTTCTTTTCCAGTTGCATTATTTGTAACCCTTAGAAATAAATGTCAAGATGGCAATGGCCTGAAATGTTATCAATGGTAAAACGTTCAAACACAAGTAAAGTTATGCACCTTCTTCCTTAATGCTTCAGTTTCAGCCTCTTTTCTTTGTGTTTTCCTTTGTGCTTCCATGGCCTCCATTCTTTTAATATCTCTCGCCCCATATCAGCTGTTGCTTCGTTGTTAGCACTCTCATCTCATGTTCTTGAGATGCTTGAGAGCAAATTCAAAGCTAACACTCCAGCTCAGCTTTGGATGACTGCTGCACTGCTAGAGGTCCATTTGCGGTTCTGTTACTGAACCAAAGCCTTGTCTGCCACTTTTGGCTGTAAAACATCCAATGGCACTAATTCAAAGAAGAACAGAGAAGATTCCTGGTCACCATTTATCCCTAAAATCAACATCACAAAAAAAAGATTGTGGTCATGAGTGTTGTATGTATACCTGAAAGAAAGTTCATCTTAAACCAGTCCCTGATGAGAATCGATTCGATTAACCATGACATAATGAACAGTGGTAGAAAATAACATGCAATTGAACTTGAACAGTCAGCAAACAAGCTAACCTACAGGTGAAGCATATGGTTGACATTCTTTAAATTGTGCTAAATTGCGTGAGACAACCCTCAATATCTTTGTTACAGCGTTGGAGAGTGTTGAAAACCCAGCTCGCTGGTAAGTAGTTAAATACACATTGAAGAGAAAGTGAGGACTGCAGATGCTGGAGATCAGAGCTGAAAATGTGTTGTTGGAAAAGCGCAGCAGGTCAGGCAGCATCCAAAGAGCAGGAGAATCGACGTTTTGGGCATGAGCCTTTCCTGAAGAAGGGCTCATGCCCGAAACGTCAATTCTCCTGCTTTTTGGATGCTGCCTGACCTGCTGCACTTTTCCAACAACACATTTTCAAATCCACATTGAGGGTCAGTTTAAATCAGTTGAGAAGGGCAAAAATTGAGGTGTGCACCAGATAGGAAGCAAGAACTATGGTCAGCATGGCTACAAAATTCACATGCTTAAACTGTACTACAGCAGACCTTCTAACAGAATTTAAAATTCTTGAACAATGTTTAGAGCTATGGTTTTTGCATTCAGGTATATCCATTGTTGAAAAGCAAGCCATTAAGACTTGCTTAGAAATTGGGAACAAAGGCCTTGACATGTCAGGATCAATAGGCGAAGAGCTAGAAGATCCCCTTGCCCATATCAGAAAACCAATTCAGAGTTGGATAAAACTTTCATAAGTATAAAGTGATCCTTGCAGGTTGTCAAAGGGTACAGGTCCAAAGTGAAAATTTAATGGTTAACACCATCATACAAGCATAGCAATACGTGTGGAATGCATTTGCCTTCTGCATGCACCAAGGAAATGACCAGCTTTCCATCAAGTTTTCAAAGCATTTGACAGGAAAAGCCATTGTCAGCTGCAGTGCACAGCGCAAAGACTGATGCAGCTACGAAGATCCATACGGTGACCCCCAATAGATGGTACACAAGGAATGCCCTCATTCTACACCAAAGTTCATCTGGTATTTAGAGGCAGATACATGAAATGATTGTTTACATGGTCAGATTTTCGTTTGTCAATGAGACAAAGTGGTCAATGAATGTTTTGCGGTGTTAATCTTGTGGAGAACATTAGTACCATGCATTGTCCAAAGCGTTTGCAAAAATTCATATTATTTGTCCTCCGAAAACCGGTGATTATTTGTTATTGGTTAAAATTGACATGGGGTAAGTGTCAATATATGAACCCTAAAAATTCTAAAGAACGCGCCTCCATGGACACAGGAAGCCAATATGAAACCTAAGTATGTAAAAGCTTTCTGCGTACAGCAATCCACCTATTTCATGAGCAGAATCATGAATGCTGGAGTGCAAGTACAATCAGTCTGTCTGGACATTACGGATGTGGACATTGACGTTGTTGGATGAGTAAATGCAGGAATTCCAGAATACGATGACCTTGAAGAAGTCATTATCAATGAAATCAGTCAAACATCCAAAACACAACAAATTGCAGTACACTTTTTTGGAAATGAAACTGAACATGAACAAAGAACTGGATGTACGTTTGCTTGCTGAGCTGGAAGGTTTGTTTTCAGATGTTTCATCACCATGCTAGGTAATATCGGTGAGCCTCTGATGAAGCACTAGTGGTATAGCCCGCTTTTTTATTTGTGTGTTTAGGTTTCCTTGGGGTGGTGATGTCATTTCCTGTGGTGATGTCATTTTCTGGTCTCTTTCTGGGAGTTTTAAATGGGATCCATGTCCATGTGTGTTTGTTGATAAAGTTCTGGTTGGAATGCCATGCTTTTAGGAATTCACGTGCGTATCTCTGATAACCGAGATATACCACCAGCGCTTCACCGGAGACTTACTGATGACATTAACCTAGCATGGTGATGAAACATCTGAAAACGAACCTTCCTGCTCCACAAGCAAACTTTTATCTCCAGAATCTCAACCTGAGCCACAAATCTTCTCAAAATTCACTATAAACAAAGAAGTTTCTTCTGAATCAGTGGAGGTAAAACCTGAGTTCTCTGCTATGGAGAGAAAAACAAAAAAAATAGAGAGGGACAAGCTAAGCAACTACTTCAGGATAAATCCAAACTTGGAGAATATCCTCTTTTCAGATGGCAAAATCTTAAGCTATACAGATGTATGAAGAGCTGAAAGAGAAAGAAAGGTAGTTGGTTGGCAGACATGATGTGTATCACCAATCCAATGAAAAGGTTGCCATTTTACAGGAAGCTGGAGCTACCTATACATAAAACAGAACTTCAGCAGGAGAAGAAACATTGAGCTCAAAGAAATGCTGGACAAAATGGTGGACCTGCTGAAACATGCTAAGGTGCACAGCACAGGCAATAAAGGAACTGCAAGTCATTCATGAGATAGTCGGCGTTCCCTCTAATTTTCAGTCTGGCTTTGTAAGGCTTCCTAAACTGGATTGAAAAATGTGTTGCTGGAAAAGTGCAGCAGGTCAGGCAACATCCAAGGAGCAGGAGAATCGACGTTTCAGGCATAAGCCCTTCAGAAATGAGGGTGTGCCAAGCAGGCTAAGATAAAAGATAGGGAGGAGAGACTTGGGGGAGGGGCATTGGGAATGGGATAGGTGGAAGGAGGTTAAGGTGAGGGCGATAGGCCGAAGAGGGGGTGGTCCGGCCTATCGCCCTCACCTTAACCTCCTTCCACCTATCGCATTCCCAATGCCCCACCCCCAAGTCCCTCCTCCCTACCTTTTATCTTAGCCTGCTTGGCACACCCTCCTCATTCCTGAAGAAGGGCTTATGCCTGAAACGTTGATTCCCCTGCTCCTTGGATGCTGCCCAACCTGCTGCGCTTTTCCAGCAGCACATTTTTCAGCTCTGATCTCCAGCATCTGCAGTCCTTCCTTTTTCCTAAACTGGGTGTCAATGCCGCAATCGCATTTCAATGCTAGATTGTTATGGGCAGAACCTTGGAGTGGCTGCGCATGTGCGCTTAGAGGGAACTTTGGAGGTAACAGTCCTTACAGAAATTAATGCCAGCAATGATGATCCAGTGGGAGAACTTAAGCAGGACTTAAAAGAAACCAAACAACCACTGAAACAGCATGTGGAAGAGGTCCTGGCTTTAAAGAAAATGAGGAAAAGATCATCACTAAGAAGAAGGTACTGGGGAAGCTAAAAGATCTGAAGGTGGATAAATCATCCAGACTGGATAGAGTAAACCCCAGGGCTGTCAGGGGAATAGCTGAGGAAATTGTAGAGACATTGGTGGTGATATTTCAGGAGTTACTGGAGTTAGGGAGAGTTGCAGAGATCTGGAAAATGGCAAATGTATTACTCTTTTTAAGAAGGGAGGAATGCAGAAGACTGGTAACTATAGGCCGGTTAGCCTGACCTCTATTGTTGGTAAGATCCACTATTTAAGCAGGAGATTATGGAGTACTTGGAAGTGCATGGTAATATAGAGATGAGACAGCATGGCTTCGTAGAGGGCAGGTCATACCTGACAATTCTGTTAGAATTCTTTGAGGAGGTAACAAGCAAGTTAGAAAAAGGAGAGCCAGTGGATGTGAACTATTGGATTTCCAAAAGCCTTTGGCAAAGTGCTGCACTGGAAGCTGCAAATAATTAAGACGCCACGCTATTAGGGGCAAGATATTGGCATGGATAGTGGATTGGCTGACTGGTAGAAGGCAGACATTGGGTCTTTTTTAGCACGGTAGTCCGTGACTTGTGGAGTTCCACAGGAGTCAGTGTTGGGACCGCAACTAATCATGTTAAACGTTAAAAATCTGGAGGAAGGAACAAAGGGCAATGTTAGAAAGTTTGCAGATGACAAAGATAGATGAGGGTCAGGTTATATTGTGGAGGCAGAGAGGCTGCAGAAGGACTTGGAATGCTAGGCGAGTGGGTAAAGAAGTGGCAGACAGAATACAATGTGGGAAAGTGTGAGATTATGCAGTTTTGATGGAAGAATAGAGGCATAGACAATTTTCTAAACCGGGAAAGACTTCAGAAATCTGAAGCACAAAGGGATGTGGCAGCCGTAGTTCAGAATTCTCTTAAGGTTAATATGCACGTTCAGTTGGCATTTAGCAAGGCAACTGCAATGTTGTCATTCTATTTGAGAGAGCTAGAACACAAGAACAGAGATGAACAGCTGAGGCTTTATAAAGCTGGAGTCTGACTGTATTTGGAATATTGAGAGTAGTTTTGAGGCTTTGCATCCAAGGAAGGATGGGCTGGCATTGGAGGGGGTCCACAGGATGATCCCAGTAATAAAGGGCTCATCATGTGGGGAGTGGTTGCGAACCCTGGGTCTGTACTCAATGGAGATGAGAAGTGTGATGAGGGTATCATTGACATTTACAGAATAGAATGACTATGTGGGGAAGATGTTTTCACTTGAGAGGGAGATTGTGACCTGAGGGGACAGCCTCCGAGCAATGTAACAATTCTTTAGAACCGAGATAAAGATGAATTTCTGCAGCCAGAGGGTAGTGAATCTGGAATTCATTGCTGCAGGAGGCTGAAGAGTTATTGATATATTTAAGACTAAGTTCTTGATTAGTGAGGGGATCAATGGTTACAGGGAGAAAGCAGGAGAATGGTTGCGAAACACATCAGCCATGATCGAACGGTGAAGCAAAACTGATGGATTGAACAGCCTATTCTGCTCCTATGTCTTCTGGTCTAATGATCACCTTGCTGTTTACAGAAGCTTGCAAATAGATTGTCGTGATTCCTAAATTACAATCAAGAGCCGAGCTATTCCAACATAGCCACCGTGGCATTTGGAACATTTTCCCAGGTAATTCCTGTCTACAAAAGGGAAAACTGCAATCTGTCCAAGTACAGACCCATCAAATTTGATCTCACTGAATGAGAAGCCAAATGATACGAGGCATAATCAAAAGCGCTATCATGCGGCACTGGCCCAATTTGAATTTCACCAGGGCCATGCAACTCCAAATCTCATTATAGCCTAGGTCCAAGCAACAATGATGAATACTCTAACTCATGCATTTTTATTGTGCTTGCAGAAATTTTGAGGGTTCTATCGCTAGGTTTAAACAAAAACCAAAGGGGAATGTGTTTTTATTTGTTCATGGGCGATAAGCATTTAGGCACAGGCTAGGTCAGCATTTATCGCCCCCATCCCACAATTACACTGAAGAAGGTAATGAAGAGCTGCCATCTCAAGTTGCCACAGTCCTTGGCCTACGGGGGGTTGCATTTTAGAAAATAAGTTCCATGATTTTAACTCCGGAACAATGAAGAAATGGTGGTATAATTCCAAGTCAGAAAAGTGTGTCTTAGAGGGGAACTTGCAAATGATGGTATTCACACGTATCTGTTGCTGTTCCTCTACGTGGTAAAGGTTGCAAGTTTGGAAGGGGCTTGGGTGAATTACTGCAGTGCATCGAGTAGATGGTTTCATACTGCAGTGACTACACTGGTGGTGAAGGGAGTGAATGTTTCAGATGGTAAATGGGATGCCAATCAAGCATACCGCTTTGTCCTTGAGTGTTGGCCATTGGAGCTATGCTCATCCAGGCAAGTGGAGAGGATGCCATCACATTCTTGACTTGAGCCTTGAGGGTAGTGGTCAGGCACTAGGGAAACAGGAGGTGAGCTATTTTCTGTAGAATTCCTAACTTCTGACCTGCTCTTGTATCCACAGTATTCATGTAGCAGTTGCAGGTCAATGGTTACCTCCCAGTTGTTGAAGCAGGGACATTCAGCGATTCGAGATGTTTTCTAAGTCTAACTGTTCAGGGATGTTCTTGGACACCCATGAAACGGGTGGAATTTGAACCCAGGCCTCCTGGCTCACAGCTAATGACACTATCACTACACCATAACAGCAAGGATTCGATCCTATTGGAGACGGTGGTTGTTTAGTTTGTGTGTGTGTGTGGCAAATATTACTGATCAGCACAAGTCTGGATATTGTCTGGTTTTTAACATATGGACATGGATTACCTCAGAATCTGAGAATTCACAAAATATTCTGAATATTGTGTAATCATCAGTAAACATTCCCTGAATTAATTTATAGAAGGACTGTTATTGAAGCAGCTGAAGATGGTTGGGCCGATGGTATTTCTAGCATTGTCCTGGACCTGAGCTGTTTGACCCCCAACGGCCATAACCGTCTTCCTTTGCACTAGGTTAGACTCCAACTAACAGAGAATTTCCCCCCAATTCCCAATGAGTCCAGTTTTGCTTGGGCTCCTTGACATCATACTCTGTTCAATGCTGCCCTGATGCCAAGTGTAGTCACACTCACCACACTTCTGGTGTTCAGCTTTTTATCCATGTTTTGTCCAAGGCAACAGTGAGGTCAGGAGCCAAGTGCCCCTGGCAGAACCCAAACTGAGCGTCAGTGAGCCGATCATTCCTTTGCCAGTGCAGCTTGATACCACGTTCTGGTGATCATCAAAATAAGACAGTGGCAGTTATTAGCAGGGTTTGATTTGCCCTGCTTTTTGTGTATAGGACAAACCTGAACAATTCTTAACAATGTTGGGTAGGTTAGATTAGGTTACCGAAATATGGAAACCGACCTTCCGAAGAGTAACCCACTCAGACCTATTCCCTACCCTTTATTTACTCCAGGTTAATGCACCTAACACTATGGGCAATTTTTAGCATGGCCAATTCACCTGACCTGCACATCTTTGGAATGTGAGAGGAAACCCAAGCAGACACTGGGAGAATGTGCAAACTCCACACAGACAGTTGCCTGAGGTAGGAATCAAACCTGGATCCCTGGTGCTGTGAGGCAGCAGTGCTAACCATGTGCGTTTTATAATGTACTGGCCTAGCTTCGTTTTGGGTGCAGCTGTTAATGGAATAGAAAATAGCAGGAGTAGATCATTTGGTCCTTCATTCTGTCATTCATTATGATCGTGACTGATTATCCATCTCAGTGACCTGTTCCTGCTTTTCGTTTGTGCTCCATTAACTATGTCCAACTCCTTGAAATCATACAATGTTTTAGCCTCAACTGCTTTCTGTGGTAGTGAATTCCATAGGCTCACCATTCTCTGGATAAAGAAATTTCTCTTGCTTCCAATACTAAATGATTTACCCCTTACATCTTCTGTCCCTGGTTCTGAATCTGCCATTGGAGACATCCTTCCTGTATTTACCATGCCTAGTCAGAGTGGAATTTTGTGGGTTTCTATGCGATTCTTCTGAACTCCAATGAATCTAATGTTAAACGATTCAACCTCTTCTCATATGTCAGCCCAGGAATTGGTATGATGTAACAAAACCAATCAAATATACAGCCTGATTCAGGTTGGAGATCTGGGTGTATGGGAGGTGTTTAGCACTTTTAGGATTTTCTTAGCATTGCTTATGCCAATCTAAATGCCTATTATTGTTGCTATAACCCCTCAGCTGTATGCTGAGGATTGAGGCTTGAACCAGGAAGCTGTCATTTGCATATGTTGACTTGATTTAATTGTGAGCTAGATTGAGCTGGTAATAGGTAATTAATTGGTCACAAAAGAGGTGTGATTAGCAGGTTTTTTTTCCTCTGGCAGTTGGCCTATTGTGCAAGTTGAAAACTGTACAAATTTGAGCTGAGCAGTGAGAGATCGGTCTCAAACTGCGGGAGGCCAACAAAGTATGAAAGAGTAGAGATTAGCCTTCAGGTGCAGTCGGGCAGAAGATTTTCTTCCCTCACTAAAATTGAGAGGAAGCAGGTTTTGATTGTTCAGGTTATTTGCAATTTAAGCTGGCACTGTGCTAACATTGTTTCTGAATTTGGCATGAAGGCTGGGGGAGGTGGAGTGAGTATTGTGGGTCACAGTGTAAGCCAGCTTTGAGCCTCTATGCAATTGCATTGTTCGTGCATATGTTGTATGCGAAAACTGACTCTTCGAAACAAATTGTCTTTGTAAATGAGGACGATTTTGCTTCACTCTGAATCAGTTGGCCGTGATGATAAGTTTCTGGATCTAGAAATTGTGGTCATTTAATTGATAGCATTCAACACTTCAGGTCACATAATGCTATAGAAAACGAGGAATGGACAGCTAATGCATCTTCTTCATATTCTTCTTTAAATATGGAGAAGCAATTGCACACCATTTTCCAGGTGCAGTCTCACCATAGCCCTATTGTACATTTAGCGTAAGACTTCTTTATTGCAATCCCCTTTCAACAGAGGCCAATATTCCATTTTATTTTCCCAATTGCTTGATTTACCCTGAAGGCTAACTTTTTGAGGTTCCTTGAATGAGTAAGCTCAAAACTCTAGAAATACCAAAATTTTCTCTGCTTTTCCACTTGGAACAAAGTGAATACTTGTACAGGAAGTAAAGGATAAAATTAAATGAGAAAAGGAGAAAAACAATGAGTCAACATTTCAGAAAGTTGTGGTCAGAATTGTGTAAAATCTATGCACAAAGCAGCCAAAACAAGATTGGGAAGCTAGGTGCTTGATTAACTATGGAGCGATGCAGCACAGCAACTAATTTGCACAGGATATGCAGCTTAATATTACCAGTCTCTCATTCTCAGAGGAAATAGAAAAAAATCTTGGAGGTTTGGGTGAGGGGAGAAGTTGGTCAAGGAATCTATCACTGTGTGTTTGAACATAAGAATGTCCTAAGGGGTTGTGTTGAGATAGAATCCATATGGGCAGAATTTAGGAATAACAAACATGATTTAAAATGCTTTCAACTACCCTAAAATAGACCAGATCAAAGGTAATATATGTGATCATAATGTCAAATGCTTTGAAAAATCCATTCTGCTTTCTAAATTAGTGTTTTGCCATTCTAACCAGGAAAAAAAATTGCTTGATTTTAATTCTGGCAAGATGCAAATAACTGATGAGAGTCAGAGAACATTTGGGAAATAGTGACCACAACATATTTGTATTCCATATAAAAACAGAAAAAGATAATGAATTAAAGATGAGGGTGTTTGACTGGGAACAGTGCACTGTCAAGCAGGATGAGGGATATGGCACAAGATAACTAGCCCAAAATGTATTGCTGGATTAACAGGGAGACAAGACTGCAGTGAGGAGCAGAGTTCCATAGATAACTCAATGGTCAGCAGAGCTTGGGCTGCCCTATGAGAACCCAGAGCTGGAACAAAGTCAGTAAAATGCATACTGTAGAGACAGAAGGGATAGTGCAAGGATATTATCATGGTATATGAGAGGTATTGAAAGGTTTTTCAAACCTCTTACTCGTTATATCCCTTCATTAGAAAGCTACTGTTATATTCCTAAAGCACCTGTTGTAAAGAATGCGTAAAAAAACACTTTATTATAACACAGGCAAAATATAACACATGCTGGAAATCTGAAACAAACACAGAATGCTGGAGAAACTTAGCAGGTCTGGCAGCTGTGGAGAGACCAACAGAGCTAATGTTCAGAGTCCAATATGACTCCTTCAGTACCGAAGAGTTCTGAAGAAGAACCATACCAACTCAAAATGTTAACTGTTTCTCTGTTTATGACCAATGAGGAACATTGGCAGCAGTGCATTTCATATTGCTTTAAACAATATCATTTTTTTCAAAGAATATAAATTGCTCTTTAACATAGCAAGATTTAGGGAAGTGCCTTTTATACACGGACATGATGATTTTGGAGAGTAGTCTTTGTGTGATTGTACCAGACAGAATAGGATTAGCTGCAAAAGGGATCAGGCATAATCTTATCAGGTTCTGAGTGAAGAGGGTGTGGTTAAATGTGTGGAAGGAGCACTGGTAGTAAAACCCATTTTGCCATTGGGATCATCTCACCACATCTTGTACTTCTATTTTATTTTCCAAGCAGCATGGCAAGAATTTTGCTAGGGAGCAGCAGTCCCAACTGATGCTCATTATTACTTACTAAGTGCTTTCATAACTGTGCATCACCCTATGGTTGCAACTTTATCAAAGAAGCCATCCAAGCAAGCCATCGGGAAGCCTTGAGATGGAAACCAAATATTACAGAAGATGCACGTAGGTGGCACTGTTATTAGTGTTGATGTTGGTGGGATGGTTTTCCAAGCAAGTCAATAGGTTGCATGCAGGCTACGTGATGTCACAGTTTCGTGAGGGTGAGTGGGAGGATGTAGCATGTATTAATGAGAAAGATTGAACATGAACCTTTAGTGAAATGCAGGAGCCAAGAGACATTGTGAGGAATCAGAGATTAGGTAGTGATACTTGCACTGGCAGAGTGGAGAAGAACATTGGCTTTCTTCCTACCGACTATTCTAACCTGGGTGGCAACCTCAAACTAGGCTGGGATGACCTGGAGTCAAAGCCTCTACTGCTGGTCCTGGAAGAAGAGAGTCTCACTTATCCTCACTATTTCTAGTAGGAGCTGCAGTACCCCACCCACAAAGCGGGGTGCTTATTTTCCTCTCTTTGCTATATCTGGGGCAAATGTCAGAGTCATGCAGGGTAGCTCCAGACTGACTCCTCTTGTATGGATGTGGTGTTTAAATATCTCACTCACGCCAGGAATTCTAGTCAATTCTAGGATCTCTAGTGAGTGATGGCTTGTTCCAGGAATAGGGTATGGTAAGAAGAGGTGGAAATCAGACCTGATCCTCTCCCTGTGCTGCTCTTACTTAACTAAGAAGTGGGAAGAATTCATCCCACAGTGACTGTTTACTCGATCCCACTGTTATAATTTCACTATTTTGCAGTATCTACATTGTATGTGAATCATGAGAATAAAGAAACCAAGCTTAAATGAGTGACTGTAAATGAATATTGTAACAAGAAAAATAAAATGAATCTGATTAAATCAACCCTTTCAAATAAATACAGAATTTTACTAAAATGCTTCCATTCAATTCAAAATGAAATCTCTCAAACTCCAGAAACCAAAGTATTTTGGTATTAGATAGGCCAATTATGGATGTATACTTGAAAACCTGAAACCAAATTCTTAATTGAACAGGATTTAGAAGGAGCCTTTAAATATTCAAATTGGGTGATTTATGGCTCAAACTACAAGATGCCTGTTCAGCAGATTGCTTGTCTAAATATTTCATCTAACATGGACCAGATAATTACTGTTGATTGCAGTACATGAATTGACCTTTATTACCTTGAAAATTCCTCCCAAAAATGGAGATGATTTCATATGCCAAGCATAAAATATCAGCCATTAGTAAAGGTGGTTGCCATTTTGAAATGTGAAAAAATAAACCTACCACTGGTACTTCACTTAATTTATGTTTTACATTTTATTGAATGTATGAAATCTACAGGCATGCCTGTAACTACAATTAGAATGCCTTACGTGCTATCAAATTCGTTGCCTTCAATACCCAATGCAGAGTTTGTCATATTCATCCTTGAGTTACATTGATTACAGCATAAGGATCCTTGTCTGGTTTCAGAATCATCCCTTTCTAACAAAGTATTGTCCTTTTCATTCATTGAATTTTCTACATTTTTTTGAACAATCTAATGGTAGTTTTTAATCTTGAATAACATCCACAATTTTAGAATGAAACCACACGAGGCATCAAGTAGGGCAGCATGCACATTTTTAATTTTTTTACCCCAATCAACAATGCACTTAATTCATTTGCCATGATCATGATTTTTGAATGGTTCTCTGGATGTTCAATCTCATGGTATTTAAGTGAAATTTTGACCTTATTGGTTATGAGACCAGATAGATTAGACCAGATTCCCTACAGTGAAGAAACAGGCCCTTCGGGTCCAACCAGTCCACACCAACCCTTCGGAGAGCAACCCACCCAGACCCATTCCCCTCTGACTAATGCGCCTAACACTACGGGCAATTTCGCATGGCCAATTTACCTGCCCTGAACATCTTTGGACTGTGGGAGGAAACCAGAACACCCGGAGGAAACCCATGCAGACACTGGGAGAACGTACAAACTCCACACTGAGCCTGAGACTGGAATCGAACCTGGGATCCTGGTGCTGTGAGGCAGCAGCGCTAACCACTGAGCCACCGTGCAGTAGGATCTGAAGATATCACAAGTTAATAAGTTACATCCTCTGAGAGAGCCACTGGGATATTTATTCTTCACCTTATCCTCACAACTTTACAGCATTGTCAAGCATTTAACTTGCTGTGGACGTATACAAAAATTCCTGACAGAAGTTTGATGTGCTTTGACATTTCAAATATTCAGAGGCTTAAATTTTAATCTGTTGGCCATGCAGATCTGTTAATTCTGTCTTATGTTCTGTGGTTCTCACTGGAAATGTTTTTTAAATTTTTCACTGCAATATTCGGCTGCTGTGCATATTCAAATTTATGGCATTTCTTCCGTGGCATTGATGTAACATTAAGAAGACACGTGCTTTTGCTGCTGATCAATTGCAGAAAATTGGTGATTTTGACACTAGCATCATTTGATAATCTCTGAGCAATCTTTGGTTTTCTGTTACACCCCTAGAAGATTTTGTTCCATAAGACACTCCACAAACTAACTGATGGTCTGAAGTCATTGCTGAACTCAAAGTTTGATTTGACTCACTTAAATGCATTATGTATACATTACATTTTTAGTGACAATGAATGTATTATGATCCCTGTACAAACTTTTAAAAATGTCATTTTGAGCTTGAATCGCTGGTTGAAAGAATTACAAAACAAACTTTCAAGTTTTAATGCTTTAGCAATCTAGAAGCAACATTGTCTAAGCTAGGACTTCCCAAAGTGGGGTTGCGAGCTGAAACTTTGGGGTCGCGAACTCTGAGGCAGTGATGCCTGCTTTTATGAATCTTCTCTTCCTTCCCACTCCTTGATGGTCACTATATTGTTGTGAGAATTTTCAAGCCTCGATGACATCACAGTCAGAAGTAGTTTGGGAAGTCGTTCTAAAACTTATTCAGAAAAGGCAACTTAAATCCTAAACTATTGACAGGAAATTCCCCATTTAGCTTTTAAACATTTCAAAAAAATCTACCTCTACAGTTTACTTTACATATTCTCCAGGAGCCAGTCTCCATTTTATACTCCACAACTGAGGGTATGTTTCCTTTTCCCTGCCCCAAAAATCTAATCTTCAAACTAATTTTCACGGCGAGGGTACACTGAAAATTCCTTCCTTCCAGCCCTTGCGAGACAAATTTTCCAGTCTCCTCCAAATCCTCATTAACTCATTCTCTTATATCTAGGTGCAATCAGGTTCTGCATGATGAATAATGTTCCCATAGCAACCAAGTGGTATTGCACAGCATTCTCAAAAGGCCACATGATGCACGTTGTTTCTCCCATTTACCCAAGATTAAAGAAATAGTCTCAAAACAGAAGTCTTTTTATTCATAACAAGCCATTCCAATGGTTTTTGAGGAGCCCTCCTGAAACAGCCTCAAGATCAGGCTGTATACTGATCTCATGATACATTTGGTCTTCGGCATATTCTTCAGAGCGAATTCCTTCATCTCCCATTCTTGCACCAGTTTTTCGCTAACACCAACTTCCTTCACTGCAACACAGTTATTTGATGAGTTAGCAAATGTTACAACTTTTAGCTTACAACCAGCTTCATACTTTATTCTTTTTGTCAGAGGATCCTTTCCTGTTTACCAGTTCCCGTTGTGTGCGCTTGTGGGAATTAGATAAGCTACCCCACATCGGCTGGGCAAAATGACCTATATCTTCTCGTGGATCCACATAACTACTAGTAGGCCATGTAAAGCGTGAATTTTTGAGGTGAAAATTTGAGGTTAATTCTTCCACGAATGTAGCATGTTAGCCAATGCAGGTCTGAATATGATTCTTGGTGAAGAGAAATGTGCTTATCTTGTACGCAGGGTCAGTCTATACACTGGGACCTATAACAGTGTTAACATTCAGATTTTTTTGTACAATACAATGCTAAAACCTGAGAGAGAATGACTTATTTAATAAAGTATCGTAAATACATTTTGAATTGAACTGCAACGTTCAATACTTTTTGAAAACATTCAGAAAGGAATAACAGCATCAAGTGGAAGTTTTCTTTTCTACTTTTTCTTGTGTCTTCCCCATTTAATTTTTTTGAACTGCCCACTGTTTCCTGTAGGATTTTTATTTTACAAATTGCTTCCTAGAAACACTTCTGGAGAGAGAAAAGCAAAGTGGCCAAGTATGTGAACTACTCTACAGCTGATTGGGTGGTTGGCCACTTCATTGCTTCCTAAGAGCACTGTTGTCTGTGCCAGAGCTTGGACTGTATTGTATTACCTTTCTTTGTATATAATTGGAACTATCTATTCTTAAAAGCGAAATACACATGGAATTGTATGCAGTCATATGTGCCAGCAACAACTGTTTTTGTGTGAGATATCAGTGTGCTGTGCAGTCTTTCCCTTCTTGTACTGGAAGCATTCTGGTAATCCTTTCCCTGTGCCAGCTGGCAGTTGTTCACCTATCTGTTCATGCTTAACCAATAAGGAACAATGCAGAGAATAGAATTGTGTCCTGCATCTGAGTTGTGGGCTGCTTAGCCTTCAGACGTTAGTCTGAAGCAAAGATCTTGCTGATCATTATTATACTTATTGTGCAGGAGGAGGACCTAACTGCTGTTGTCAAATTGCAGATTTGCATTGAAGCTGAGACCAAATCCAATAAACATTTGGAAATGTCCAGTCATACTCTGGACTTTTTCACCTACTCATTGACTTTCCCTTCTACATTTCTGAGCCCTTTCCTATCTGCTTGTTCATACAGAATATCTTTATGGCTCTTTTTAGAAAGCACACACTCTGTTGCTCACATGGCTAATCCTTGGCTGTACGACAGAAACTATTGGCAGGGGACTCGGGGAACTTGACAGCAGCAGGAGGAAATAATTTGGCAAGGAGGGTGAGGCACATGATTGTGATTCATACTGCACTCTTGAAATGGAGCAGGAGGACTAAGAAAAGCTCCAATTGTGAACTAACTGAAGGAAGATGTTTAGAGTCAAATATCAGATCCTTTTTATAGAACAAGCATGCATCATAGGCAAAATATTGAACTTGGCTTTCAGGCCCAGAGTCTGCAGATCCAGCTGTGATTTTATACCTGGCATGAGCCATTAGTTTAATCAGTGACTTAGTGTAGAACGGAAGCCTTGCATTAGCAATGCATACTTGAAATGGATATATTACCTTTTGATGTTACTTTTAAAATTTAAAGTTGTAGTATCCACTTTCCTGTGTTTTTAAAAGGCCACTGTTCAGTTTGGTAACACAATAGAAGTGCGTTGTTCCCTATTGCTGTTCATGAAATGATTTACTCATTATTTATTCAGTGTGGTTTCCCATAATCTGTTTATTGAAGGTGCTGCATCTAAATCTGCCAAGAGTTGCAATGATACATGAGCTTGATATGACACTGAGAACTAATGAGGTTACTGGGAAATAGATACAGAGCCAAAGCCACTTGCTCTAGTTGCTCATCGAGAAATGTTCTGCCTGTCGTAAATCTGATGCACAAAAAGCATGAAAATCCAGATTGATCCCGGGTCTATGACAAATCTCAGCAAGGACACTAGCAAGGGCTACATTTGAACTTAATTCATTTCACGTTAGTGGGAAAAGATAATCAGGCAGGTTTCCTATTCTTGATAATTTGGGTATATAATCAGATTAGGATTAATGTAGACTGTAGTGAAAACACCTTTTTTATTCTATATCACTAGGTCAACTTTCTTATATTGATGCCCAATTTTTGCAGTTAATTGGGCATGATAGCAGAGCAATGCACTTTGTAAATACTTCAGAAGAGCATGAAAATTTTCTAACAATTGTAAAAAAAATTTGAATTAATAATTAACTTTCTCATCCCAAACTTCAGAATCTTAAATGTAATTTTCAACTCAAAATAACCCTTTTGAAAATAATTTCTGCTGAATTGCAGAGTGAAACAATTTTTAATTATGTGAATATGCAGTGACATTGAGGTACAGAAAGTAGTTGACTATTAATCATTGGGTAATTTACTTCTATGAGTATCTTATTCAAAACGCACACTACTGTAGAGTTGCTGAGCACCCTGTAATGCAACGACTGTCCTCCAAACAGTGCAGGCAAAAAAGAATGAATTTGTGTTTGTAGAGTGCCTGTCACATATTTGAACACCCCAAATTTCATATGTTTGAAATTGTCGCTGTTGTAATGTAAACAAATGCAGCAGCTAATTTGTTCACAGCATGATCCCACAACAGTTAATGAAAGAACTCATTTTAGTGGTGCTGGCTTGGAGCAATTGGAAAACCCATCTGTTCTGAATAGTACTTTTGGATCTTTTGTACCCACTAAACGGCCAATTTGCTTTATCCTGTGCACATATGTATACCATGTATATTAGATGCATTGCAGCAACACTCCAAGACTACTTTGAAAGCCCTTCCAAACCTGCAATTTCAATTACCTAAGAAGGACAAGGGCAGCAGATTTGTAGGAATGCGCCACTTGCAAGTTTGACTCCAAGTCTCTCTCATTCCTGACTTGGAATTGTGTCACTGTCGTTGGGTTAAAATCCTAGGACTGGCCTGCATATGGGACTGAATGTGTACCTACATCAGTTGGTCTCATTTAAGAATACAGCTCACCAGCAATGTCTCAAGTAATTAGAGGTGGGCAACAAATATTTGCTTTGCCAGCAATGTTCAAATGTCCATGAAAGAATTTTTGAAAAATTAAAAACTATATTTTAATATCGTTATTGAGCTAACATGTACCTGTGTTAGGATCCAGTGCACCTTGAACAATCTGCATACCTGGTGCAGTGGTTAATATCAAATTAAGCTTGTCGTACAGTGTGTTAATTTGTTTGCACTTTAATAATATTGAATCACTTCACATGAAAGTTTTATTTAAGTTTAGATTTTTGCTGGATGGCATGTATGAGAATTGATAAGCCAGATTATATTCTCACATTCCAGGTTTGTTTTAATTTTAAGTGCATAATATAAAAAGGCATTCCAAGACTTCTCCCAGACAATTCATCTAATTAAGACAGGGAATAACTGAGCCATACAACCAGCAAGTTGCATTCCCTGTCTGTGGTGAATTAATTGATATCAGGTGGGCCAGCAGTTGGTCACTTCAATTGACCTTAATGCTCTCAACTTCTGGGGTGGATAGCATGCTGATTTCATATAGCCTTTTGGGCACTGAAAGGCAAATGTGGCATCTGTTAAATTATACACTAACAAGCCTTTAAGTTGCCAAGATGTTGTGATTTCAAACATATGGTGGGACACAAGTTTGGTTACCAATCTCATCAAGTTCAATAGGTAGCTACCACATGGAAATCCAGTAGTACTACACAATGTAGGAATGTGATCCAAAGCTACCCTTTTGCAATTCCTGCATTTCATAAAGGAGCCTTGGCAGAAGCTGTCGAGTGAGTTACCTGTCTGCTGCTTTGGAGCACAAAATTCCTTTGAGAAAAATAATCTATTCTCTATATGGATTTCCTGATTGTTCAGCAGTTTAATGGTCCTGGACAGAGTCACTTGATGTACTATGTTACTGAATTGTGTATGCTACAAATGGACAAATCAGGCAAAGATAACTAATTGAATTCCACTTAGTCCAGTGTGAAAATCATGAGCAACTTGGCAGACCACAGTTCTTTAGTTAAGAGCAGTAGCATATTAATGAGGTATGCAGAGAAAAATTGCAGGAATGTCATGGTTTTATTCAGGAACTTGTCAACATATATAGTATACTGTGAACTTTAACTCAAAATTCCTTTGAATACTTGTGGGTAATTTCATTTAAACATAAAAAAAGCAATTGTCTGCAAGTTAATGCATTATAAGGCAATTATGTAGATTAAAAATGAAATACCTCTATAATACAATGCTCATTTTCAAAATCATTCCCTGGAATACTGCCTCATGTTAGTCAATGTAATTTTGAATCATTATGTTTTAAATTGTGGGAATAAAATAAACTTTTATAGGGGCAGTTGAGGCATATTTGGTTGGCAGTACACTAATGTGAGAGATTATATAATCAGTCATTGAATCTCACGGCACAGTAGGAAGCCATTCAGACCATCATGCCTATTCCAGCTTTCTGAAAATATCTGTCCTGTTAATGCCATCTCGATGCTCTTACATTCATTGCCTAAAGGTATGAGAGGGCACAAGCAGTTAGTCATTAATGTCATCTGGTAGTTCAGAAGTGGTCTGTTTGCAGTTATGTAACTGAATACTGTCCATGGCCAATCTCTATTCTATAGTATTTAACCCACTGACAACTTTGAAGCTTTGTAAAAATAGAAATATGGAAAAGAGGAACAGGAGTAAGCTATTCAATCCATCGAGACTGCTCTGCCATTCGTTGTGAGTGTTGCGTATCTTATGAGCATTCTCCAACTAAGTGGCCTGCTGTTGCTTTTCTGCCATATCCTGTGATTGCTTTAGCTCCAAGTGCTACATCAAGCTCTCTCGTAGTCAAATAGTATAACTGGTTTAATTGTGAAAATGGGTAAGTTGGGCTGAAGGGCCTGTTTCCATTCTGCAGGCCTCTGACACTATATAATAATATGGCATCAACTACTTTTAGATAGTGAATTCTTCAGTGTCTCCACTCTCTGGGTGAAGAAATTTTGGTTTATCTCAATGCTAAATGGTTTACCCTATATCCTTGGATTATGATCCCTGATTCTGAATGTCGCTTTTACTGAGAACATCTTTTTTGCATCTACTCTGTCTAGTCCTGTTAGAATTCTTTTAGGTTTCTATGAGATTCCCCATATTCCTCTGAAGACCAGTGAATGTAATTCTAACTAATTCACCCTCTCTTCATATGTCAACCCTGCCATTTCAAGAATCAGGCTAGTAAACCTTCACTGCACCCTCCAGCAAAGACATCCTTACACAGATGAGAAGACCAAGACTGCACGCAGTGTTCCAGATGTGGTCTCATTAATACCCTGTCTAATTACTGCAAAACATCCATGTTTCTGTACTCAAATCCTCTCACTATGAAAGCTGTCATCCCATTTACCTCCATGACTACTTGCTGCATTTAGGGTCATAGAGTCATAGAGTTGTACAGCATGGAAACAGACCCTTCAGTCCAACCCGTCCATGCCGACCAGATATCCCAACCTGACCCAGGCCTACCTGCCAGCACCTGGCCCATATCCCTCCAAACCCTTCCTATTCATATACCCATCCAAATGCCTCTTAAATGTTGCAATTTTACCAGCCTCCACCACTTCCTCTGGCAGCTCATTCCATACACGCACCACCCTCTGTGTGAAAAAGTTGCCCCTTAGGCCCCTTTTATATTTTTTTTCCCTCTCCCTAAACCTATGCCCTCTGGTTCTGGACTCCCCCACCCCAGGGAAATGACTTTGCCTATTTACCCTATCATGCCCCTCATAATTTTGTAAATCTCTATAAGGTCACCCCTCTGCCTTTGACGCTCCAGGGAAAACAGCCCCAGCCTGTTCATCCTTTCCCTGTAACTCAAATCCTCCAACCCCGGCAACATCCTTGTAGATTTTTTCTGAACCCTTTCAAATTTCCCAGCATCTTTCTGATAGGAAGGAGACCAGAATTGCATACAATATTCCAACAGTGGCCTAACCCCCAATGTCCTGTAGAGCCGCAACATGATGTCCCAACTCCTGTACTTAATACTCTGACCAATAAAGGAAAGCAGACCAAACGTCGCCTTCACTATCCTATCTACCTTTGACTGCACTTTGAAGGAGCTATGAACCTACACTCTCAGGTCTCTTTGTTCAGCAACACTCCCTCGGACCTTACCATTAAGTGTATAAGTCCTGCTAAGATTTGATTTCCCAAAATGCAGCACCTTGCATTTATCTGAATTAAACTCCATCTGCCACTTCTCAGCCCATTGGCACATCTGATCAAGATCCTGTTGTAATCTGAGGTGACCTTCACTGTCCACTACACCTCCAATTTTGGTATCATCTGCAAACTTACTTAACCATACCGCTTATGCTCGCATCCGAATCATTTATGTAAATGACAAAAAGAAGAGGACCCAGCACCAATCCTTGTGGTACTCCACTGGTCACAGGCCTCCAGTCTGAAAAACAACCCTCCACCACCACCCTCTGTCTTCTACCTTTAAACCAATTCTGTTTCTAAATGGCTAGTTCTCCCTTGTATACTTACTTTCAGTGACTGGCATACAAGGACACCCGGGTCTTATTGAATACTCCTCTCTCTCCATTACTAGTTCATTGGATAATAATCCATCTTCCTGATTTGCTACTAAAGTTGTTACTTCACATTTATCCACAACATACTGCATCTGTCCATTCTTTCAGCTTGTCCAAATTACTCTGAAGTATTTCTGCATTGTCCTCACAGCTCATCCTCCCACCCAGCTTTCTGTCACCTGCTTAGTACATGAATTCCTGATATAAATGGTGTCACATTTAAAAGCATTGACAATTTATAATATATTTTTGCTGGTCTGACCCTAAGAGCATCACTTTGAGACTTAATGTTTTGCACAATACTTTTGCCAGGAGAGTTGCTTGAAAAGCAGGAACCATTCATATGCACTGGTACCACCGAACTATAGTGACCTGGAACATCACAGTTCCCTTATGAAATATTTACTTCAGAGACATGCTGCATAAGTTGCTTTGTGATTCCTACACTCTTGAAATTTAAGATGTTCAGTAAAATATTGCATTTTTTAAAAAAAAAAAATTCCATGGTAACTAATTAAAATATTGGAGTGACTACCAACATGATTGAGTTTGAATATATTATTGGAGCTTCCTCAATGACTTGGCACTTTTTTTTTTCAATGAGTCATTGATCCATGTAAGCCATACGATCCCAGTAATCCCACAAGAAGTCAGTTCTGCGATTGACCTTATCCAGGTCTTGAACATGTCAATCCCGTCAGCAACCTGGCTTATGTAAAGATAAGTCAGTCTGCACACAATTGATTGCCTTCCCATTTAGAATTGTGTAGTGATATGAGAGTTAGGATTTTAATGGCTGTGATACTTCCTGCAGCCAAATTGATTTTCAATTATTCAAAGTCCCGTTTACTCAAGTGGAAAGTTCAGTCAAGAGAAATTCTTGAAGGAAACCAATGAAGAGGTACCTCTTTCAGAGGAGGTAAAACAAAGAGCTCAGATTGACCATTCAGCTCACCAAGACTGTTCTGCCATTCAGTAAGACCATGGCTGACCTTCCACCTCTGAGCATTTACAGTGCTCTCTTGGGTGGGAAATTTCACAGAACAAATGTTTCTCATCTGTCTGAAGTGACCATGTCATTTTCAGACTCCCCAAACAGTGGAGATATCCTTCCTTTCAAGGCCTTATGACTTTAAGAATTTCATTTCACAAGATCACCTCTCATTCTTCTAAATTCAAGGGAATATAAAGCACAGACTTTTCAATGTCTCTTCAGGACAATTCTGTCTTCCCAAGTTCAACAAAGAGCCTCATTTAAACAACAGCGTGAGCTGCAGGTGCCAGACTGAAGACTGCCAGGTAGTTCCAATCATTGATCCACATTTCATTTTGTGGCAAGGGCTTGGGGCAGAGTTGGGGAGGAACTGGTGTTGGGGGTTGGGGGGGGGGGGGGGGGGGTGAGAGAAGTAATTTAGCTGTGAAATCATGATCTAATAATGGATGATAGGAATTGCAGAATTGCTCAAGCACTTAGGACTAATCATTTGCTTCATTTCCCACAAAAATATTGAAAGATTGCATTTCTATTTTATGAGCAGCCTCGAGAGGTAGGTGGAGTTGATGATGCATCCTTCAACCAACACAGGACCCTGATTTGCAATTTAAGACAGCCTTCTACTTGCCACATCAGCCCAATCCTGAATATTGCCCAGGTTTTGTTGCATTGTTCTTAAATCCATATGATCCTCAGTATTTGAGGAGTTGTGAATGGCACTGAATATGGTGCAATCATCGGTGAGTACTACTTGATCATATAATGAAGCAGTTGAAGATGGTTGGGCTGAGGATATAACCCTGAGGAACTCCTGCACAGGTGTCCTGTGATTGAGTTGACTGACCTTCAGCCACAGGAAAAAGTGAGTATTGCAGATGCTGGAGATCCAGGTCAGAGTGTGGTGCTGGAAAAGCACTGCAAGTCAGACGGCATCCAAGGAGCACGAGAATTGACGTTTCGAGCAAAAGCACTTCATCAGGAATGAGGGGGTGGCCCAAAGGGCCTGAGATAAATGGGAGGAGTTGGGACTAGGGGGGGAAGGTACCTGGTAATGCGAAAGGTAGATGAAGTGGGGGTGAAGGTGATAGGTCGGAGAGGAGGGTGGAGTGGGAAGGAAAATGGACAGGTAGGACAGTTCAAGAGGGCAGTGCCAAGTGAAAGGTTGGATCCGGGATAAATGGGGGGGGGGGGGGGGGGGGGGAGAAATGAGGAAACTGGTAAAATCCATATTGATTCCATGTGGTTGGAGGGTTCCAAGGCAGAAAATGAGTGGAAGAGTGCCCTCTTGAACCATCTTACCTGTCAATCTTCCTTCCCACCTATCTACTCCACCACCCTTTTTGACCGATAACCTTCATCTGCCTATCGCATTCCCAGTTACCTTCCTCCCAGCCCCAACCTCCTATTTATTTCTCAGCCCCTTTGGGCCACCCCCTCATGAAGAACTTTGGCTGAATATGTCAATTCTCTTCCTCGGATGCTGCCTGACTGGCTGTGCTTTTCCACTCTCTCTCTGACTCTGACCTTCAGCCACAACCACCATCTTTGTGCGAGTATGGCTCTGCCCTCTGATTCCCATTGACTCCAGTTTTGCTGTGGCTCCTTAATGCCACACTTCGGCAAATCAGCTTTGATGTAGAGGACAGCCACACTTACCTCTGAAGTTTGCTCTTTTGTCTTGTGTTTGAACTAAGCTGTAATGAGGTCACGAACTGAGTGGCCCTGTTGGAACCCAAAGTGATGACCTTTTCCATCACTTAATTGATGAACGAGAATAGACTTGATGGGGTGGTAATTGTCCAGATTGGCTCTTTGTGTGCAGGATCATGTTTGGGCAATTCTTCACATTGTCAATTGGCTACCAGTATTGTAGCTAAATCCAGGTCATTTATAGTTTTGGGAAGGTAAATGGAGCAATTTGTAGATCTGAAGAATAGACATATTGACTTGAAGTGTTAACTCTGTTTTTCTCTCCACAGATGCTGCCCAGACCTGCTGAGTTTCTCCATTTTGGATTTTAATTTTTATTTCCATTTTTATTTCAGATTTCCAGCATGTGCAGTATTTTGTTTTTACTTTGGTTATAGATGAACCTAGTTTAGGGGCTAACCTTTGTTCTGTCAGTAACCTTAAAGATTTTCTCTCCATCTGATTGGTGCTGATTCTCTTTCTGCCATTTTGGCAATGTTGTCCTATTAACCCCTACCCTGCTGGGAAGAAGTGACGAGTATATGATCATATAGTTATTGAACGAGCAATAAGACTTTCCATGCTGCCAGTTGTCTCGATTTACTTGGAAACCAATAAAGGATTTTTATTTGGGAACACATTGAAATTTAATGATTCTTTGAAGGTCCCTGTTGTTCCTTTACTCACTCTCAACATGGAATGTATCCAATAAGCACTGTTACATAGGAATTATTGACTATTTACTGTGTTAAACTACCAGAAATGATCCTTAGTAGATCATAGGTGTATCGATGGAAACATGTTCATACGCAACCCATACTTCAGGTTGGTATGGATCAGACTGTAATAAATCTGCTTTGGTAACACCGGTTCCATCTACTTGAATGCCTTCAGCCAATGTCTTGTGAAACTCTGTCAGCATTATAATCCAAGTGACAGGTTGCCTGAAGCTGAATTTATTAACCTGTTCACTAATGCAGATCCATATTCTGTTTCATTTCTTGGTTCTCATCAGGCACCTATGAGCAAACGCTGATGAAACTGTGCAGATTGCATTGTCGGGGTCAACAGTTAAACAA
Organism: Hemiscyllium ocellatum; assembly: GCF_020745735.1. Lineage (NCBI taxonomy): Eukaryota > Metazoa > Chordata > Chondrichthyes > Orectolobiformes > Hemiscylliidae > Hemiscyllium > Hemiscyllium ocellatum. The sequence goes on from NC_083419.1 coordinate 27,014,027, forward strand.
ACTGGGGAAAGCATTAAGTATCTCCTGTCGAATTCTATTTTGACCACATTCTGAAATGTAGTTACTTTGTAGAATGCATCATTTATAATAGTAATAACATATTTCTAAGTCTTTGGGCTCTGATGTGAATAGAATTGAGAGCTGACCTTAGGAGATGGTTATGAGTAGGTGATGGATGCGAAGGTACTGCTACTTTTAATGGAATCCAAGCAGAACTACATGAGAAGAAAAAAAATTAACTCCCAAAAATGGGATGTGGTTGGCATTGTGTGGAAATTTAAAATGTGTAAACATCCCAAGCCTCACTCTGACCAAACCCTTGCTCTGGCTTCATGTGAAGGATGAAGGGCAACTAATCCATTCCCAGGAGTGAGTTGTCTATTTAAATATTCTAATGGAAGCTATGCTCATACATATCCTGAGGTTTCACTTGACAACTAAAGGAAGACAAGGACTATATTGTAGAAACATTTAGAGCCTTTCAGCATTGCATTGTGGGTCAAGATGAAAGGGAATGCTCCCTTCCAGCCTTCATCCCTACCACTATCAAACCATCCTTGACCCTCCAAATTCAGTGACTGGATTTCTGGGTGTCACAAACAAAACTCCTCCTCATTTACAAAACATACACTAGTCACAGCCAGAGCCGTGGATTCATAGAGTCATGGAGTACAGTAAAGGCCCTTCAGTCCATCAAGTCTGGACTGCAGAAACTCATCAGTGATGAGGTATATAAAAGAACCATGTTAAAATCCTTTATTTGGCAGAACTGCAGATTGATTATTAAACTTCTGCCAACTCATCATGAAATCTACACTTGCCCAATATTGGCAAGTTGTACCTTTTGATGGTAGGCAGTCTGGACTACGATATTACACTGGGAGGACAATGTAGTCAAAGAAAACAACATTGATTTTACAAGTAAACAGAGCTTCAAAGCTGTTATCTGCAGTTGTGTTTACTCTTTCCAGAGAACAGCCAGACTACTGCAGACAAAATCTTCAACTATGTTTGTAGGAATAACGAGAACTATAACTTTCTGTGGGAACACATTACTGCAGATGCTGGAATCTGTACTGAAGACAACAAATGGTGGAGATCACAGCAGGTCAGGTAGCATCCATGGAGAGAGAGCAAGCTAACGTTTTGAGTCCAGGTGACTCCTTTTCAACTTTCTATGGATAGGACGATGTTTTGAGCGTTTGATTGAATGATACATTTTTTTCTGAAAATCTCCTCACATGTGACATTCATCCCTTGAGACTGAGCAAATAATTTGTTTAAAAGATTCACTGCTGTGCTTTCCTAAATTGCACACTTAGAGCAGTCAACTTTCATTTCTGGCTAACCTGAAACTTGGTTAGTCTAGAATTTGCTGTGAAACTGAAAGCTGTTTCGAAGCTTATTCTTTCACTTTAGGAGGTTTTTTTTCTGGGGCTCTGGTTAAGCTGGGCTCTTGTCTGTAGGCTTGGACGTGGAAAGCAAAATACATAGTTTAACTCTGTGGTGGTCAGGGCTGGATGCCATATTTTGGAGCATTTAGGTATTCCCCTGGCCAGCTGGGAGATTGGCAGTATTACTGTAATTCAGTATGTTGAAGCACGTCAACTCTAGCTGATGTCACTATGAAGTCTAAACAACTTAAAATAAGCCTTGAAATACTGTAGCATAATCAGGCCCACTTGTCACATATCTTGCAAGTATTTACTGATGGTTGAAATATTCCCACACTCGATCCTTTCCTGTATTTTGTTCGATGAGCACTTTGAAACAAGTATATTTTTAAAGTTTGTTTTCTGAAATCCTGGAATATTTTGAATAAAAATACTCAAGTCTTATTAAGTCCTCAGTATCTGACAGACAGAGCTTGCATTTATTTGTAACTTATGGCTCAATGTCCGAAAGTATTTTATAGCAACAAGTAACTTTGAAATCTAATCAATATTGTAAGGTAGACAAATGAAGTGACTAATTAGTAATGACCTACAAATAACAAATGAGACAAATGATTTGTAAATCTGTGTTTAGCGTTCTTAGGAAAGAGCGGAATGTTGACTAGGACAAATTAGGAAACTCCCTGCTCCTCTTTAAATAGCTTCCTGGAATCTTTAACGCCTAATTCAACCACTGGAACAGGCTGACAGCAACTCACTCAGTTGAATGCCTCATCTGAAGGATGGCACCACCAATAGTGCAGCACTCTGTCAATGCTGCATTTGTCTTGTCAGTCTCGATTGCATGCTGAAGTCCTTGATGAAAGCAAGAAGCCACAACCTTCTGACTCAGCTGAGCCAAGCTGACAGAGATTCTTGTACAGTTCAGACATGACTAAGTGGCTGAAAAATTGGATTTGGAGTCTTGAAATTTTTTGGTTTTCACCCAGTAACTTTGACTGTATTCATTTTAAATATGTAACTACTTGCAGACAGTCAGTTCTATGTTTAACTCTGCTGCCTTTAGTTTTTATTAATAATTGCCTTCAACCTGCATTATTTCTCTTCAATACAATGAGACCATTTCAAAGATATATGCTTTGCAAATGTGAATTGCTGTGGAATGCTTTTCAATATTAAAGGCACTATAAAAATGCAAGCTGTTAGCCACTAATTTTGAGAGGAGTGAGTCTTGTGGTGCAGTGGGTAGAGGTTTTGAATCAGATGCTCTATGTTCAGTTTACATTCCATGATGGCCAAGGAAGGTATGCTCATAATGTGGCCAAACAGCTTGAGTACTAACTTGTAAATTCTTCCGATACACGTCATTGGTCGGAGGGAAAAGCAGGAGAGTTTCCTGGTCAGCTATCTGATGGCAAGAGTTTCGAGTCTCAGCCACCACTATTCAGAGTTCCAGGCTCCAATAGCTGGACAGGGAGTGGTGAGTGGCTCAGATAGCTGGAGTGGAGCAGTGACTGGGTAGTTAGCACTGCTGCCTCACAGCAACAATGAGCCTGGGTTTGATTCCATCCTTGGCAACTGTCTGTGTGGCGATTCCACCCATGCCTGCATGGGTTTCCTCTGGGTGCTCCAGTTCCTTCTCACAGTCCAAAGACATGCACATTAGGCGGATTGACCTTGGTAAATTGTCCCATAGGTGGATTAGCGTTGAGTGGGTGGGATGCTCTTCGGCGGTATGGTTCAGACTCAATGAGCTGAATAGCCTCGATAGGGATTCTAAGATTTGGTTCACGGGTGCGGTACAATCCCCATTCAGACCGGGGTGACTTCAAGTCTCTGTGACCTATGTTGGAGGCAATGAGTCAGACCTGCTGTTGGGCAGAGAACTCACAGAATCCATTACTTTAATATTGAAAGAGGTCTTAGCTGATGTATTCAAATTTCTCTTCCTAAAACATATCGGTTGAAATTTAGCACCATCTCACTATTTATTTTCCAAGTCCTGAATAATACAGCCACATTGTGGCTGTCGACATTAGATCTAGCCTTCTCCTGTATTCACACACTAGCTCCTAATGCTCTGTTGACGCATGTGAGCATGCACTTATACGTCATAGCCTCAAACATATAGGAAAAAGTGGCATTAGGTCTCTTCAGATAATATTTATTTAAAAAGAAAAGTTACACATGTACGTCTGCCCCCTCTTCCAAAATAAACAACAGTTCCCTATAGAAATGCTTGTAGGTTATATTTTGTGTTATCCTCTGTCAAAGCAGAGAATTTCACTCTAGACTAGAACTGAAAAAGAAGCAATCATTATATCACGTAACAGAACATTCAATTTGTTTGAATTTTTAATTTTTTAGTTTTTCCTAATCAATCTATTCAGAGCTGTTATTACATGCCTCTGGAGCAGGTGAGACTTGAATCCTGTCCGAGAGCAGGGACACTACCACTGTGCCACAAGAGGGCTAACTTGTGTTGAAAAACCCACATTCATCTTGATTGAACCTGTCCATTTTGATTTAGTAAACGTTTGATGAGCTTCTAATGAATCCCCACAAGTAGCTGATGAATTAAAATTGAATTTCCACATCAGTCAGTCAATAAATTGGAAATAATTTGGCCAAACTCTTTTAACATTCAGGAGAGGAATCTGTTCAAACTCATCCTACATTTTTGAAAGATACTAGTGTATAAATTTAGAGTTTCTTAGGAACTCGGGGAGGAGGTCCATTAGGTTCTTTGGTAGGGTATCGAGTTTGAACTGTTCCAATCAAAGAATTCGGTCTGGAAGCCTGGTGATTCAGAGCAGCTGTCTAGATTCTCTATCAGAGAATGTGAGTGTTTTTGTAAACTGCACGTGCTGTACCAATTGTCAATTTTTCACCCCATAGATTAGTCACCCCATTAACCTAATAATCACCCAGTTTAGATAGTGGCTTTTTAAATAAGTCTTGGTGCAGATCTCTGACCATTTACGTCACGGTTTTAGAACTCTCCAGAATAAGTGGATCAGGACTTTTCATTTTTATGTAAAACTACTTATGATGTAGATATAAATCAATACAACTGTTGTTGTGGTGAGTGGTAGTGTCCCTACTTCTCTTTAAAAGGTTTGGGTTCAAGTCCCACCTTCCCAAGGGATGTGTAGTAACATGTCTGATCAGGTTGATTAAACATACCTACAGCATGTTACATTTGTGCGTCTGTTCTGACCAGTATTTAGCCATTAATATTTTAGTTTAGTTTGTACCGATCCATTACATTTGGCTGAGTTTCACTCTAGCTTTGAAAATTCTCTCAATTTCGAGAGATACACTGCCTTTTAACAGTGCTGAAGTTCTTTAAGTTTGCTACTTCAACAGTACTCTATGGTAGACTTTAATGCAGCGGTGCCTCGGAATCCGAATTTAATTCATTCAGGAGGCTGTTCGGATTGCAAAAAGTTCGGAGTCCGAAACTCTTTTTCCCCATAAGAAATAATGGAAAGCGAATTAATCAGTTTCTGGACCCAAAAAAAAATTTAAGGCACTTTTAACTGCAAATACACATGGTTAAGTAAAATAAGATGAGTAAATGACCTAAATATCAAGTAATAATAATAAAAGCAAGAACTAAATGTACTAACATGAAAATAACTTCATTAACTTAGTAAGGAATGCTAATGGTGAATGCACTTATTTGCTTCACTGCTCTTCATGGGTGCCATGGTGAATGCACAAGGGTGATCATTTTTTAAAAAAAGCACAAATCAAGGTGAAAACACAAGGTAAACTAGTGATGGACGCACGAGAGATGCTTTCACGACTACTTCCCGGGGCGAACTGAACAAATAACATGTGACCTGAACGGTATGCAGTGTTTGGATTCTGAAAATGTGTTCGGATTTTGGGGCAAAATTTTCTCAATAATTGTTCAGATTCCAAGTTGTTCAAACAATAGGGCGTTCGGATTCCGGGGTCACCATTTTGTCATATTTATCCCCAGATACATTTGAAGCCCCACATGCATTTTAAGTTCCAACTTTGCACAATATTGTCCAACCAAATGGTTTACAGCCAACCCAGGATTCTCTGTGGTCTTCTCTACATTGGGAAGACCAAACATAAACTTGAGACACATTTCCCTGAGCATGTTAGCTGGGCCTGCAGGGGCTGACTTGACCACCCAGTCACCGCTTATTTTAATTCCCCCTCCCATTCCCTTTCCAACGTGACCATTCTTAGCCTCCTTCATTGCCACAGTGAATCAGACCACAAATTGGAGGAACAACACCTCATTTTCTGCCAAGGCAGCCTACAGCCTGGAGAAATCAACATTGAATTCTCCAATTTCAAATAGCCTCCCTTCCTATCCCCCAACTCCCATTCCAGCCCCTCCCCCAACTCCCATTTCAGCTCCCCCCTTTCCTCCCTTCCATTCCTCTGATCAGCCTTTCCCTCCGGCTATCAAATGAATTCATTCCTCCCACTGACCAACTGGGCCGTAACCTCTACCTATGTTCACCTATCCCTACCTCATCACCCTGTCTTTGTCCACCCATCCCGCACCCCTCACGCAACCACTACCATCTGCAGCTCCCTTACACTCACCACCCAGTCCTGAAACTTTAACTTCTCCACCTCCTGATGCTGCCTGGTTCTTGTGTTCTTCCAGCCTCCTGTTTGTCTACCTTGAATTCCAGTATCTGCACTTTTTGTGTCTCCAACCCCAGGATTCTGTTTATTCTATTTTCCAGATGAAAGAAAGTGGATCAGTTCATAAAATTCCAGTCATTTTATAGCCCAGACTCTTGAGTGCACTGGATCGATGTCATTGCTGGAGTAAAAATCATTTTTTTAAAAATTGGAAATGTGAATGCTCTTTTCTAAGTGTGATGCTGGAATGTTGTATAACAATGGTCTTCTGTTGCTGCGTGCTGAATTTTGTCCTTCAAGTTTCAAAGATGATTTTTGAGTCACAAACCCAGCCAATTAGTGGTGGGTGATAAGTAGATACACCAAGAGCATATGATGCTGCAGTGAATGGAGCCAATGGTGGTGGCTCAAGATGGGGGTGGGAGGGAACCATAGTGCTGTAGGGAGCAATACCCAATGCCTAACTCCCACCACCATCTGCTGGAGTTGGGATTTCTGCAGCAACCAGGCAAGTACAAGTCAAAGATAACACGTGGGAAATCTGAAAAGAGCAACTGCTTGAGAAATTCAGCATGTTTGGCTGCATTTGAAGAGTGTGAAAAACAGAGTTAACATTTCAAGGCCATAGACTCTGCTTCAGAACTGAATTGCAAGTGTGTGCTAAGGATTTCCTGACTCTTGCCAATTCTGTTCTTTAAGTTGGTGACATATTGTCAACAGTGGTTAGCATTACTGCCTCAGCACCAGGGACCTGGGCTCAATTTCAACCTCCACGTGACTGCCTGTGGAGAATTTGCATGTTCTCCCAGTGTCTGCATTGGTTTCCTCCCATACTCCAAAGATTTGCAGGTTAGGTCGATTGGCCATGCTAAATTGCCCTGTAGTTGCAGGTGAGGTGGGTTAACAGTGGTAAACAGAGGTTATAGGGATAGGTTGAGATGACCTTCTGAGAGTCTGTGTAGACCCGATGGGCCGAATGGCCTCTATCTCCACAGTAGGGACTCTGACCTTCTAAAGTGACCACTGTGAACAAACCTCACCTTGCTTCAACTTCCCGTCAGCTGCTGAAGCAACAGCTGGACCCTGGTGGCAGCATTCCGTATTCCTTAAACAATGTCCATCCCTTGTGTCCCGTACTCACTTCAATTGCCTTCTCACTGCTGGCAAGCCTACGACTGTCAACAAACATATTGCTCTTGTAGGTAAAATCTCTAGAGGTATTAACACCTAAGTAAGCCCCCTGACACACACTTGTCTGCTAATTTCCTGACCTGTCCTGCTTCTGATCTGGTCTCCCACAGCCTGGGAAAACTCTCACCTTCTCTCTTCTCTTCAACCCTCCCTCACCCTCTTTCTGCTCCCATTACCATGCCTTAAAGCTTTAGGAATCAGATTGCTTATGATTTACTATATCTCTGTACAAGGCATGCCCATTGGGAATCAATATGTGTGTATTGGATGCCCCCATTCTTTTATAATTACAAAATTGTTCCTAGAAAAAGTCAAATCCTGTTCACAAATGATCTGAGAATTACAGCAGTGGTTAACACTGCTGCCTTCCAGCACCAGGGTCCCAGGTTTGATTCCAGCCTCTGGCAACTGTCTATGTGGAGTTTGTACATTCCCGCTGTGTCAGCATGGGTTTCCTCCGGGTGCTCCAGTTTCCTCCCACAATCCAAAGATGTGCAGGTCAGGTGAATTGGCCATGTTAAATTGTCCATAATGTTGGGTGCAATAGTCAGAGGGGAGCTGGGTTACTCTTTGGAGGGTCGGTGTGGACTTGTTGGGCCGAAGGGCCTGTTTCCACACTGTAGGGAATCTTATCTACTGAATGGATATAGCACTGAAGGAGCTTATACAGCCTGTTTCATCTGCCCCATCACTGTAGGATCAATTTACCTCATGCTCTTTCTCCATCTTTTCTCTGTAACCTTGAATATTCTTTGTGGTATAGCATTTCAGTTCTCTCTTCAGTGCATTCCAGACCCTTAACCACTCACTGCATGGAAAAGCTTTTCCTCAAATCATTATTACTTCATTTGCCAGTTATCTTAAATCTGTGATCTCTGCTCCTAGTGTACAAAATATCGGTAGAAAACAGGTGATATGAAATCGTTGAAAACATGATAAGCAGCACCGGCAGTGAAGGAAGATGACTCAAAATGTATGACTAAAACCATTAACTGTGTTCCCATTAAAAGCACCAAAATATTATGTTGCTCACTCTGAAGGCGATGTCTTACTGGATATGCTAGGATTACTAGGGTCACTGCCAGCCTGTACAATAACTGATTTAAGTCATATGTGATTTTGAGATACAAGCTGGAAACTAGACTGGGCATCCAGAGAATGCAGACCTCCTCCCAGTCAGCATTCCACGATGAGGAAATGAGTCACCCGAGCAAATTTGTCTGCAAAGTCTGAAGTGAAGTTATTATTAGTCTTTCAACTATTCCAACACTAAAAATGATAGCATTGTATGATTGGCATCTGACTGTTGAAGCTGTATTCAAATCAAGTGGATAATCGCATATAAACAAGTAGATTTTATTCATTTTTTTTCCCACCGTGTGGTTCAAGTCAAATGTGAATAATAATAGATTTTGATATCAGTTTTTAAAGTACACATTTTACATTTTTGAGAATGTTCAAAATAAAGGTAAAGGCAGAGTTCAGCGCATTGTCAGATTCAACATTTGGACAACTTTAAAGAAATGGTATGATTGCCATTGATGATGAGCGTGTGCAGGACACAGCTGCACTTGTGTTTTTTCCCTCCAAAAAGAGAACTCCTATTCATAGGGTCTTAAGCTATGATTAAGAAATATGAAAATAAAATTCCATGCACTTACCATGAAAATGACAATGAAATGTAATATTTCTGAGTAAAGAAATCAGTAACGCAGCTTTCTTTCGTATACTTTCTTTTACTGCCTGTGGCAGATTTTATTGATGGCTTCATGTCGTACAATACAGGCTTCTATTATATTCCAGCCCCAATGACTTGGCCCCATTTCCTGCTGAAGGTGAGATGAGGTCTTACACAGATGAAGATGAAATTACATCTGAACATTCGAATTCCCTCCACCTCTGAAAAATTGGATTAACAATATTTTCAATTACATAAAAAAGAAACTGTTGCTGACTTTCATTTATAAAGAATAAATTCCCATCAGTACCATCCTTTACAAGGTCAGAAGATTATCATTTGTAGCTATTTCAGTTTTGCATTCTGAGTTGGTTAAGATGAATCAGGGTTTTGTGTATTGGGATCTGACAGCGCAAGATGAGGATTTACATTATAGGTTTCAATCTGTATTCCACAAGTATGATAGTTGGAGTATTTAAAAATTTGATCTGTTAAATGTGCTCATTTAGCTGCCCATGAATATAATTACATTTTTGAGAGCTGTTACTAAAAACAAGTTCATACTTGTAACGTGAATTTTCTAATTCATTTTCTGGCCAGGATTTTTTAATAATCTTTTGCAGATGTTGTATAAGATTTTATTGCAATAGCTACAGACACTTCAAATAACGTTTCTGTTGATCTTTACCTCTTCAGCCCTATATGATCACCCTAAAGTTTGTTTGCAGTAGTTCCCCTTTAATTATAGCCACTCAGCATTGCTCATCGTGACATTTGTATCTACATCAGAACTGGCCTCAGTCTCTGGCAGCCTTCCATTTCAAGTGACGATTTTTGTGTCTTGCTGGGTCAACTCTTTTTAAGTTCGGTGGAACTGGAATTTCATCCACAAATTGTAAGTCTGGGCGTATTTAATGAAGACCTGAGCTAACTTGACAGCATAACTCAGACAGGTAACATCTCCTGTTTGTAGGAAATGCTGCAATAAAGTTTATGAATGCAGTATTTATGCAGTATGAACAATTTTCTGAGTCCTAAACGCAAGATCCTGAAGCTAATTGTGGTGTAGTCCAAATGAGTTCTTATTTTGTCGTCTTTTGCTTGGATATAACCTTCATTGAGCAGTAATGAATTTGATAAACACGAATTCCCTTTCACCAAACCATCTTGACTCTGCTTGAGTGCCTAGTACTTATCTAAGCGCCATTGCATGTTCCTTAATAATAGCTTTATCATTTACCCATTTACTGAGGCAGATGTTAAGCTTGTAGTTAAACTGCTTTTGTCTTTTCTCTCTTTTCCAATAAAGGAGTTCCATTTGTTGTTCTTCTAATGTAATGGAACTTTCTTGAATCAAAGGGGTTTTAGGAAATTTAAAGTTAATGCACTAACTATTTTACCAGCCTCTCCTTTAAGATCATTGGATGAAATCCATCAGGACTCAGTTATTTGTTAGCCTGCAGCTTCAACCATTTCCTCAGTACTACTTCTCTAGTGATAGCCATTTTTCTGAATTCTTCCCTCCCTTCCATTTTCTGATTTATTGCTGCTTCTGGGCTGTTATTTGTAATCCCTGAAGTAAGGACTGATGCAAAATACCTGTTCAAATGATCTGCATTCCTTATTTTCCAGCTTCACTTTCTATAGGATCAGTGCTCACTTTATTAACTGTTTTGTTTTCTAAATATAGAAGCTCTTACTGTCTGTTCTACATTTAGCATTTCTCGTTAACCATGAATTGGTGTCTGTCCCTTCAAATTTTTCTTATTCATTGGAAAATATCTTCAAGTATTGCCTTAAAAGTTTTCTATTGCTTCTGTATTGGCCTACCCTCTAATGAAATTTGCCAGTTCACTTTAGCCAACTCTCCTTTCATGCTTTCATAATTGCCTAAAATTCGAATTTTAAGCAATAGTGTCAAACTCATTCCCTTCTCAAATCACATATTACATTCAGTCATTGTATGATGGCTGCCACCTACGGTGTTTTCACTCTAATTAATCTTATCTCATTCCACAATCTCAGTTCTAGTGTAGTCTGTTTCTGTTCATAATGTCCTGAAAGAAACTATCCCGAATTAATTCTATGAATTCCTCATATTGTCTACTTTTGCCATTTGACTTTTCCAGTCAATATTTAGATTGAAATCTTTCTTGATTGTTCCTTTCTGTCAAGCTCTCATTGTTTTCTCTATCATGTGGTTACATTTAAGGGGGTCTGTACACTATTCTCCCAAGTGACATAGACTATCCAAAACAGTTTTCACATCCTGGTTTCCTCAACTTGGGTCATCCCTCTCATCATTATCTGATGGAGTCACCAGTTCACCTTTTTCCCACCTTCCCAGCCTTCTCACAAATCCTGGGCCTTGAAGATGCAGGTCTGATCCATGCCATCCTATAGCCAATCTCTGAAGTGGCTGCAAATCTACCTTATTTATTTCTATTTGGGCTCTCTGAAATCTCTTTGAATACTACTTGCATTCAGATGCAGTGTCTTTAACTGTATCCCTTTCTTTATTTTGTAAATTCCAGTCTTATCTGATGGTTTACTCTTAAATTTGTATTCTGTATCCCTTCCTGTCTCAGCCTTGTTTGTCACTTCCCATAATGATACTATTCTGTATGTTTTTGACTCTACTCTTTGATTCACTACATGTTCTTAACTTTGATCCTTTGTCTCTACTATTTAGTTTAAAATCATCTTTCCTTTTCTAGTTATGCAGTTAGCAAACACACTGACCCAGCATAGTTCAGGTGGAGATCACCCCCTTAGTACTGATACCAGTGCCCCATGAACTGATACCCACTCCCTCCAGACCAGTCCTTGAGCCACGCATTCATCTCTCTCAACTGATTTGCCTTATGCGAATTTGCACCTGATTTAGGAAATGTGGAGGATATGACCTTTTGAGGTTCTACTTCTTTTGGCTCCTGACTCTTCACTGATAGTGTGGTACCTTTTATTTTGTTCAAAGTTTGTGAGAAGATTTGTAGCTCGGGTGCTCGTTGTGGTTCCGTTTGCCAAGCTGGGAGTTTTTGTTGCAAACATTGCAGACCTAGACCCTATATACCGGCCACTGCAGCGGACAGCAACTGACAACCGGAAGCAGCAGATTCAAACCACTATAAATGCCGGAGGAATCAGCACAGAAGCGCTTCACAGGAGGCTCCCAAGCACTGAGGATGTCACCTAGAAAGGGGACGAAACGTTTGCAACAAAAACTCCCAGCTCAGCGAGCAGAACCACAACACCTTTATTTTGTCCTGCCTATGCCATTAATACCTACATGCACCAGGCCAACCGGATCCTTCCCCCTAGCCCTGGGTCGCTGTCATGAAGGCCATGTAGCCAGCCTGTTGCTAGGGTTTAGGACAGCTGCCCAGGGGTAGAGAAGAAAAGAGAGCTGTAGCTCTAATCTATAGCTTCTACAGTCCTCACTTTTGCCTAGTTGATTTTAACCTCACAGCGAAGCCTCTTCCAAGGATGCCTACCTTGAAGAAGTTCTCCTCTCTAATCTCTCATTTTATCCAGGCAAGCTGAAAACTCCAGTCGTCTTGAGCAGGTACAAAGGCTGATGTTCCTGCTTTCTGCTTCCTCTCAGCACTCACCCTCTGTCCCTGAGCACTGTCTATGTCAGACAACCCAATCTTAATGGAGGTGTAACTGCCTTCTTGTGCAAAGAATCCAGTTAATCTTTCTGCCTTTCAGTTGTGTTACAGTATCTTAGTTCAGCTTCTAGGTCATAAGCTGTCAGCCAAAGCTGATCGAACATGTGCTAGTCCTAACTGCAGACATGTTGATGGCTGGAAATTCTTTGACGTTTGCTAATTGGAATTAATGTACTGCATTCCAGCTTTAGCTATTCTAGTGTGTGGCACAAACCCAAGCTCATTCCTGATGAAGGGCTTATGCCCGAAACGTCGAATTTCCTGTTCCTTGAATGCTGCCTAACCTGCTGTGCTTTAACCAGCAACACAGTTTCAACTGTGATCTCCAGCATCTGCAGACCTCATTTTTTACACAAACCTATGATCATCTCTAGTTACAGGCTCCAATGTCCAATTTGCTTTCTTTAGTGCGACTCCACAATGTATTGGTTATTTTAAAACGTTGCTTTGGGTCAGGAGTCACATGTAAGTCTGACTGGGTAAGGATGGAAGATTTCTGTAAAATGAATTAGTGAACTAGGTAAGATTTTGCAACAAACGATTTCTTTTGTCATGGTCACTTTACTAACTCAGTTCCAGGTTTATTAATTATGTTTAAATCCCACCAACTACCATTTGTAGGATTGAACTGTTGACCCCAGAACATTTGCCTTGCTAATTACAAATCCAATGACATTACTACCATGCCAACATCTCCCCTTAAATGAGCTTCACATCCCATTGCTTTGCTGTGTTCTGTCATCTCCGGCATTTCATTTTTATCCCCCCTCTCATTCCCCTTCTCTAATCTCATAATCTTGCCTTTTGTTTTGGTCAAATATTAATTACCCTCCTTTCAGTCTACAGTACCCCATTAGACTATTCAGGGTTTTTTTTGTATCTGGTCTGCCTATTTCCCAGTGTTTAAATAAATTCTTCAATGCCTCCAGTATATCAGCTCAGCCTTCAGCTGACTGAGGAAAGAATATTTGGTGACCAGAATCCAAAGTTCAAGACCAAGATCATGGTTTGCTGGGTGACAGAAATACTGTTACGTGCTTCAGAGACTTTGACAATGTAAAACAAGCACCACAAAGCAACAAAGCGTATTACCACCAATGATTCTTTCACAAGGTCTATAAGCACAGTGGCAAGGAGGCTGTCCAGTAGCAACACACCATCTTAATCTAACATGGCCAGTAGTTCCACTTGGATGTCGAGCTCAGCGGGAGACCAGGGAGAGCAATTGAAACACTTTCAGAATGTCCACAAATCAGCCTGGACCAGGTCAAACATAGCTGTTGATTGATGGGAGACTTGGCTTGTGACCAACCAAACTGGAGAATATTCATTCGGGACAGCACTGTATACATCAAGAGAGCATGCAAAGATGAAGTTCAAGCACAGTGTGCAAACCTCCAAAGCCCTCATCTATCCAAACTTTCAAGCACCACCATCCCAAATGTGGCATTGTCTGCTAATACAGACTTAGGTGTAAGCAGTCCATACCGAACATAATCCCAAATTAAACTAGTCCCAGCTGCTGTTCCTGGCCCATATCCCTCCTGACCATTCCTATTCTTGTACTTATCCAAACTTCTTTAAAACATTGCAATTGTAAAGTGACTGATCATCCCATTGAATTGGTGTGGAAGCAAGTAACCCTTGATCCTGAGGGACTGCCTTAGAGGTGGGCAGTTAAATTAAATGCCCCGCCAATGCCAACTAAAGTGGTGTCATCTACAGCCTTTGGCAGTCTTGCTTCTGTCTCCAGCTCAAAGCCACTCAGTTTCAATGTAAATAGCAAACCCTCAGGATGTTTCGTTATTCGCTTGTGGGACATGGGCGTCACTGACTCCAGCAGTTATTGCCCATCCCTAATTGTTCTTGATAAAGTGGTGGTGAACATGTTTTCCTTTTATAGAAGACTATGTGCAGTCTGATTCAATTTGAAGAAACATATATTGCTGTCCATCACTTGCAATTTAAAATAATTTCAGCTATCTAATATCCTGCCATGCATTCCCTAAGTACATTGTCTACATGCTGGAGTATGGGCCAAATACATCCAAGCAACACTACTTCTTAAAAAAAACTTAATACCATATTAACATAATTTTCTTTCAGTGAAAGAAATGACACTGCTGGGAGTTGGAAAATGTAAAATAATTGTGAGAAATGTTAACTGCTCTAGAGGAGGGTGACATCAATTTGCAATTATATGCATAACTGAGGTCCCAAGCGAAAGAAGCCATGAACAGTGGGACAAAATTAAACTGAAATTTGGAATCAAGAGAGGGTCTAAAGGTGGAGAAGAGAAAAACAAGCCTGTTGAGCATTGTGTGGGATGCATTACTACATTAATTGGCACTACGTAAATCCAAATTGTTGTGGGAAGTCAAAAAAGGGCTGGGATGGTAAACTAAGGGCTAATGCCATTCAAGGAAGCTTCAGTCTTGCAAATGTCTCCATGCTGAAATCATAATCAGTGAACCATTCAATATCACTTTGCAATTGTGTTTGCAAAGCAGAAGGAGGAACTTTTACCAGAGGCTGAAAATCAGTTTGAGTTTTCTCAATTATTGACAGTCCCAGAATGAGGATTAAAATGTGACGAATGTATTCCATTATGGCAATAAAGATCGCAAACATTTTGTTAGTAAACATTTACATCTGCACGATATCAATAATTGTTTAAACAGTGAATGATTAGTAAAGTGCTTTGAGTTTATAGAAGAGACAAAGAGGTCTGCAGTTTGTCTCACGCATGGAGTGAAATGTTGTATCACACTACCACTTAGTTGTTATCTCCTGGATAGATAAATAGCTATTCTGTCTTGTCTCTGATGTGCACACTGACAAACATTTCCCTGTCTGTTTCACAATGACCTACAACTGGAGGGGTTTTCTCTGTATAATATACTTTATGGTCAGCAGAGAACATTTGTTTTTGTGGCATTATTTTAGCACTAAAATATTTTGGCCTAACCACCCAAACTGTAATCATTCAGATTAGTAGGTTTTTTTAAAAAAAAATGAGAGGTGGATCTCTTTCACAAATATATTTTTTTTGCTGATGTAGAGAGGAGATCTAATTTGTCTGTGCCTTTCTTTGCTCCAGAATACGCCTGAGTTGGCAACAAAGGGGAGCCTGTGCTCCCAGGAATTTTCTACATTCCACTCTGGAGTAGGCATTTTTCTTTACTACAAAGGCTCTTTGGCAAATTCTCTCTAATCACTGGATTTACTCTTGGCTCTGATAGGTGCCATTCATGGCTATGGCCTGCCATTTGATGGGGTAGAAGTATTAATGGTTCTTTTCATGGTGAACAAAGCTTGAGGAACATTCCTCTGAAGATCACAAAGCTGCTGTTGTGGGTTTGACCACTGCTGCTTTCTCTAGATATGCATTTCTTGTTCTCTACTTCCACTTCTTAAATAACAGTGCATGTTGGCATTATTCAGAGGAAATAAGTCATTGTTTATTTCAAATTTTGGTTTATGCTTTCATAGAGGGGAATGGGTGATTATATTCCAACTATTTTTAAAAATTATACACACACAGCCTTGAGTGTACAGTTTTAAGTTTTTTTTATTAGTTATACTTTAATAATGAGAGTTGTTAAGTCTGTGCTTTCCTTTTTGTAAATGTTGTCTTGTACCAATAACCCATAACTGGATGTTATCAATGGGAACTGGTTGGCTACTGTTTAACACTACAGTATCTGTCTTGTATAGATAGTAAAGCTTTTGCAGACTTAGGAAACTATTAATGTTCTTTCCTCTCCTACCCCAATATTTGAATAAAATGAACGAGTAGGATAATCCTGTCCGTTTCCACTGCTTTTTAAATGTTAGTGTATCGCAGCAAAACGTGGGACAGTCTGGAGCATGAAATTAAAATGCTTCCTAAAATATATTTCTTAAAATTTATATTTCTTTTAGTTAAAAATAGAGTTTACCATTTGAAGAGAGAGTTGCAATATTTTCTTCACTTATTTTTCCAAAATAAACATATATTCCTCTTTAAGTAGAGGTACATAATCATCCACACTGTCTGCTGCTTCTCACAGAGTGAAATGATACATCAATCCACCAAGTGGCATTTTAATTGTGCAGGCCAGTTGATGGAATTTACCAAAATGCAGTAAATCTCACAAATTGATGGGGTTGCTGTAGGGGTTGAATATCCAGCTTTTAAGTTAGTCGAGTGCTGAGGGGGTACTACATGATGCTGAGACGTTAAACCAAGAGCTTCTCTGCTATCTGAGATTGTTGTGAAAGGTGCTATTTTGCAGAAGGTGCAGGGGAGTTGTCCCCACTGTGCTGACCAACATTCATTGCTCAAGCAGCGTCAGTCCAGACAGCAGGCTGAATCTTGAAGTATTTTTCCGGCTAAGTCAGAGTTGCATCCAGTCTTTCAGAAGGATTTATGCATGGAGGCCTGGTGCGTTTTCTCATCATGTGCTACCACCTTGTTAACTATCTGCCCCGGTCCTTACGACATATGTCACACCCATTCACCAATCCTCAAAAAGACTTTCAGCGCTGCTGATGTAAAGCATTGAACATGGAGTGAAATGCTCCCAAAGTTGAGATTGGCTTTTCAGCTGATTCGTCATTTCTGCCACCTCCAAACAGACCCCACCACCAGGGATATATTTCCCTCCCCTCCCCTATCAACGTTCTGAAAAGACCACTCCCTCCGTGACTCCCTTGTCAGGTCCACACCCCCCACCAACCCAACCTCCATCCCCAGCATCTTTCCCTGCAACCGCAAGAAATGCAAAACTTGCGCCCACACCTCCCCCCTTACTTCCCTCCAAGGCCCCAAGGGATCCTTCCATATCTGCCACAAATTCACCTGCACCTCCCCACACACCATTTACTGCATCCGCTGCACCCGATGTGGGGAGACAGGCCGCCTACTTGTGGAACGTTTCAGAGAACACCTCTGGGACACCTGGACCAACCAACCCAACCACCCCGTGGCTCAACACGTCAACTCCCCCTCCCACTCCACCAAGGACGTGCAGATCCTTGGACTCCTCCATCACCAGACCATAGCAACACAACGGCTGGAGGAAGAGTGCCTCATCTTCCGCCTAGGAACCCTCCAACCACAAGGGATGAACTCCGATTTCTCCAGTTTCCTCACTTCCCCTCCCCCCACCTTGCCTCAGTCCCAACCCTCGAACTCAGCACCACCTTCCTAACCTTCAATCTTCTTCCTGACCTCTCCGCCCCCACCCCCACTCTGGCCTATCACCCTCCCCTTTACCTCCTTTCACCTTTCGCATTCCCAACGCCCCTCCCCCAAGTCCCTCCTCCCTACCTTTTATCGTAGCCTGCTTGGCACACTCTCCTTATTCCTGAAGAATGGCTCATGCCCGAAACATCGTTTCTTCTGCTCCTTGGATGCTGCCTGATCTGCTGTGCTTTTCCAGCAACACATTTTCAGCTTTTCATCTGATTCTACCACCAAACATGCCTGTGTTGCTCAGACACCTATAAGATTCTGCTCAGTTATCTGGTCGT
Organism: Hemiscyllium ocellatum; assembly: GCF_020745735.1. Classification (NCBI taxonomy): domain Eukaryota; kingdom Metazoa; phylum Chordata; class Chondrichthyes; order Orectolobiformes; family Hemiscylliidae; genus Hemiscyllium; species Hemiscyllium ocellatum. Next base: position 27,032,119 of record NC_083419.1, read on the forward strand.
TATCATGTTGTTTGTGGGAACAGTGTGCACAATTTTGTTGCTACCTCGCCTACATTGCAGCAGTGACTACACTTCAAGTTTTCTTTGTTGGCTATAAAGAATGTTGGTAATCATGAAAGGCACTATATAAACTCAAATTTTTCTTCTTCCCCATTTTATATAATCTACACCAGTTCCCAAACATCTAATTGCACATTGATCCATGTTCGATAAAAGTTGATCAGCTTCAGTTTCTTGACCTCAGTTCAAGTTTCTCCATGCCTCACCTTTTGCTAACTCCATAAGCTCCTCCAGCCATACAATCCTTTGTCTCTCTCCGCCTCTAACCCATTGTACTTACCATTTCATTTTGGTCTACCACTGCCATTCATGTTTTCAGCCATCCAAGCCATACACTCTGGTAAATTCCCTCCCAGAATATCAGTACCTCTCCACTTCTCAATTTATGACCTTTCTTATCATTCACCTCTTTCACCAAGCTTTAAATCAACTACTTAACATCCCCTTCATATGCTCAGTGTCAATTTTCATCCGTTTCGGCCAGTGTGAAACACCATAGGAACATTTCCTATGTTTAATGCCCAATGTAAATGCAAGTTAGTGCAGTTGTTTCTATATCGGGTCTAAATTTTAACCTGGCCGTGGACTGAAAAGTGATGGGTCTAAGTCAGATGTGTGCTTTTTGTTACTTAATTGAAGTAAATCATAAAATCAGGCAAGGTATACAACAGGAAGTTGACTAAACCCACTGACATTATGACCTAGCAGGTTAAGTCAGAGTTGCACCATTCTGAAGTTAAGTGAGAGCAGCTGCTACTGTTGGTCCTTCCCCCATCATGCACTCAGTTGTGAAGTGTAAGATTAATAAATACCAATGAGCAGTTAATTTCAGTGTTTTATTTTGTTTCTGTTCTAAACTAGCTTTCTTGGAAAATCTTGAAGCAAAATTGCTATTGTTCAGAAGTTTACAATAGCTGCAGGTAATGCTGCAAATAAAGATCTTTCGCATCACAAAGCTGTTTTGTGATAATCTTCAAAAGATCCAGGATTCAGAAAAGGCTTTAATGAACAGGTTTTTTTTTACATTTCAGTAAGTAAGGTGAGACTCCAACACAATGTGCACATTAAATGATGAAATCTTTTTTTCGTTCACATGCTAAATACCTTCCCCTTTCAAAGACTTAAATTTCATTAGAAACCCTATGGAAAGGGGTTTTACTTGTTAATTCATATTCCTTTAGGTTTTGATGCACAGCATTTTTGTTATAATCCTCGTGTGGTGTCTCCCCATTACATTTTCTTCACTCCCAGTCAAAAGTATAGAGTCATGCATTGTCCTCCAGCTCTCGCTGAGAGGTTGGACTGCTAAGTAAGGTGATAAATCCTGCAGACAATTATGCCTCCTTTACTATCTAATATGGTAATATAAGCAGACACTAGCCAACTCTTTGAACTTCTCTTCTTGATTGCATCTCATCATCTTGTTTTGTGGTTAAACTACCAACCCGTAACCCTGCAGTAAAAAGCATGCAGGAGAGCAGTCATAAGGTCAAGTTTAATGATGATTGAAGGTGGGTTTCTCTTGGTGGTTTTGCTCAAGCCTCCAACAGGACACAGAGGTCAAACTGGAGGTCAGCATTACTGGCTGCCTGTTCCAGCTTTGTATAGATCTATTTCCTTTGTTAGTTCCACTGATTGGTTTTGGGAGGAATTGGAAGAGCAGCCAATTTGTGAATGAAAGCAGGTTCGAACCTTTTTGCAAATAAAATATTAAAGAAGTGTTGGAATTTGGAGAAAGACAAGAGTGTTTCATCTGCATTTTAATTCCAATGCTCATGACTTAGTGAGTAAGGAAGCAAGGGTAACTGTAGAAATGCCTCAAGAGCTGATGAGTATTTAGACCAGATATGGCTGAAGTACAATTGCAAATCTACACTTGCATATCACAAGGGGAGGCATACATGGCATCATTTCTCAGTAACATCCTTTCCCAACCGCTAGTGACTGACCATGTTTCTGCACATTTCTTGAAGTAGATAATATTAACATGCAGCCATTTGTAGGTCTCTGTGTAGGAATCTGTATATACCTAGGAGAAAGTGAGGGCTGCAGATGCTGGAGATCGGAGCTGAAAAATGTGTTGCTGGAAAAGCGCTGCAGGTCAGGCAGCATCCAAGGAGCAGGAGAATCAACGTTTCGGGCTTCTTCAGGAATGAGGACGGTGTGCCAAGCAGGCTAAGATAAAAGGTAGGGGGAAGGGGTGTTGGGAATGCAACAGGTGGAAGGAGGTTAAGGTGAAGGTGATAGACCGGAGAGGTCGGGAAGATGATTGCAGGTCAAGAAGGCGGTGCCGAGTCAGAGGATTGGGACTGAGATAATGTGAGGGGAGGGGAAATGAGGAAGCTGGAGAAATCTGCATTCATCCCTTGTGGCTGGAGGGTTCCTAGGCTAGGAACCTTTTATCTTGGCCTGCTTGGCACACCTTCCTCATTCCTGAAGAAGGGCTTATGCCTGAAACGTCAATTCTCCTGCTCCTTGGATGCTGCCTGACCTGCGCTTTTCTGTTCATACCTGTCAAAGATAAGCGACAGACTTTATATTTCTGCATGAAAATATTCAGACCTGACTGTGTTATTGGAGGAAGACCATTTATGTTGAGCTGAAAACAAATCTTTATAATACGTGCAACTTGGGAATTCAAAATTCCATTCAAGTCTGCTTTTGAAGGCTTACAGAAGGTAGCAAGTATACTTTATCTTATTCACACAGTACAAAGAAATCTCTTCTGTATTTCACATATTGCCTAGAATTGTCTTTTATAACACACTTCATACTCAAACGAAGCTTTCTAGATGTCTAACGAAGCACGTGTGTAAAGTCAGTTCAGTTGATTATAGAAAAGTGACCCCCTAGAATATGAGCAGACAATAGTCCCATCAATCCAATAGGAAAATGTACCTTTTTGTATTGAATGAGGATATTCAATCATGGGCAACCGAAAAATTGGCTGATTAAAGTTATGGTGCAAGAATTATGTTATGTCCAACGTTTTTTGAAACAAAAGCAGCTATTTACGCAGCTTACTAGTCTGCCTTTCCGCAAGAGACCATTTTCCGAGAAAAAGGATAGCATGCTGTGTAATGCTTTCTTTTAACTAGTCGCATAACTGGTAGTTGTGGTACTGGGTGATGTTGATATTGCCAAGGTTTGAGATTATTATTGACAAAAGAGAAAATTGTTCTTAACTGGTGCACTTACAAAGGATAGCAGTGCTTATTATTAGGACAGTAAGGCAAAGGAGGGGGTATTGCTTGGGACCACCTCTTATGTTCATTCATGTGATGTGCATGTTGGTGTCAATCCCTAATTGTCCTTGAAAAGGTCACAGGAAACTGCATTCTTGAACCACTGCAATATCAATGATAAAGCTACTCCTACAGTGCTGTTATGAAATGGTGTTCCAGGATTTTGACCTGAAACAGCAAAAGAATTGCAATATAAATCAGAATTAGAATAGTGTGCAACTTGACTGGGAATTTGGAAGTGATCGTGTTCCCATATGCAGCACCTAGGTGTTGGAGGGAATATACAGTTAAAGGCTTCTTGGCAAGTTGCTGTAATGCATCATGTGTATGATACGAATTGCAGCCATTCTTCACTGAAAGAAGCGTTGAAAATGGCCATCTTTTCTGGCTGCAGATGAGCTGAACACTTAACAGCTCAAAATACATCATGGGAGAGCTTTCCAGTCACTGAGAAGATCTCCCAGTCAAGAAAATTAAGTTGTGAAGTTCCCAAGTTTTGCTGTGGCATCCATTGTCTGTCTGATTATAAATGCAACATCAACTACATACACACTTTCTGAAGTACTTTTGTCACATAAATGCAAAGTTATAAACTGCAGAACTCAAATTTCTGTCTGATTTTTCTATTTCTCTTTTAAAACTCTAATGTTTAAGCCACTTTCTTTCCTGTGCCTTTCCACAAGGTGTATATCTAAATAAAAGCAATTTTATAACTAGAAGTCCTGTTTGGGCTGAAAATTTCAAGTTTTTTATTTTTGTTTCTCTTGGTCCTTACAAACAATTTCTCATGTAAAATATTAACAATGGCTTGTGAACATTCAAATGATTCAGTAACCATTGTTACAAGTGGAGAAAATAAAGCTGCAAATTGAAAATAGAGGCAAACACATACCTTGTCTGCATTCTACCACTGCTTCAGTTCAAATTCATCCACATGGGGCAAACTGATGATTATTTAAAAATTAGATTAGATTAGATTACTTACAGTGTGGAAACAGGCCCTTCGGCCCAACAAGTCCACACCGACCCGCCGAAGCGCAACCCACCCATACCCCTACATATACCCCTTACCTAACACTGCGGGCAATTTAGCATGGCCAATTCACCTGACCCGCACATCTTTGGACTGTGGGAGGAAACCGGAGCACCCGGAGTAAACCCACGCAGACAAGGGGAGAACGTGCAAACTCCACACAGTCAGTCGCCTGAGGCGGGAATTGAACCCAGGTCCCTGGCGCTGTAAGGCAGCAATGCTAACCACTGTGCCACCGTGCCACCCGTAAAGTGAAAAGCTACCCAAATTCTCCATAGTTGACAGGATTCGAACCTGCGTGGGAATGCCCCAGTGGATTTCAAGTCCACCGCCTTAACCACTCGGCCACAACTACAAATGGAAAAATAATGTTATTCCCAGATATAACATTCCAACTGAACACCTACCTGAAGTATGTCTTTTTGAAGCTGCAAGGTTGTGTGAAACAAGTCTCCTTGAAACTTTTCAAATGTTGCTTCTAACTTTTAAGAAAGGTATGCAATGCAAGAGCCATTTCTTCCTGTACAGCCCTGTAGATTTTGGGATTTTTTTTTGCCACTTGCAATGGATATCCAGGTGAAAAAGTGACAAGAAACCCTCCTCCAGTTTATTAATGTAAGCAATTATCTTGGTGACTCAGTTTGTGACAAAATGAATGAACAGGGATTAGGAAATACCCCTCTAGAGATTTAACGTCACCTATTGTTTGTTTGGAAGAGGTTTTCCTTTCCACTTATTTGCTTCAGTTGGCCCAATCCAATTTCTTGGTGCCATGCAAATGTCCCTATCAGCTCAGGATGGAACTCTGATCCTGCAGCACCTGTACTTGGAGGTTTTAAGGATCCAGGAGTTTTGAAAGCTGGTTATTGACGATAAGGGATGTCCACTGTGACCTGTCATTCTCTGTGAACTGTGCGGCCAATTGACATTATTGGCACGCCCATTCATTACCTCCCGTTTAAAGGAAGTCGCAGCCATGTCGGAGGTCCATGCACAGAAGCAAACAATTAGAGGGAGTATTGCTCATGAGAGCATTTCACAGCTCCCGACTAAAGAGGAATACAGCTATGATGCTGCCCTTGCCTGGCCTAAGGCCATGATGAAGTGGGCAATAACGCTGCTGACGAGCGATTCCACTGCTTGGGCCATCTGGGGTGTTGTCTGGCAGGCATGTCATATCTTGGCAGATCATTGGATGCTGCCTGAACTGCTGTGCTCTTCCAGCACCACTGATCCATATCTTGGTATTGTGTCCTCTGCATATTTGAAGTAGGAAATGTGCTGATCTGATGGATGCTGAGGAACTGGGGAGACTGAGAACAATCTTCCGAGTAGGATATCGGGGGACATTGCGTTGAAGGAAGCTGTCCTTGACCATGACACAGCTCAGCCGCGTCGGGTACTACAAGCCGGCCGGAACTTTATTAACACCCGGTTCCATTACAGCAGTGGACTGTAAAGTACTCTTTGGACAAAATGGCAGTATTTGGTTTGCATTATGGGGGTTATCATCAGCCTCTGTTGGTTTAATTTGTGTTCTATTTCAATCCCTTGTGATGTATTCCTACTGGACACTGACAAGATGCAGAGTGGCAGATAATCTAGCGAAGGTGATTATTGGGGCTGTATGGGAGAGGGTGCATCCGCCATGTTGTTTGTGTGGTGTAGGCAGCCCAGCTTCATGGCTGCTGTGCCGTTAAATTGCCCAAGAGGAGCAATCCTGGATTGCAAACATTTAGCCTGGTGCATAGTGGGCTTTCTAAGATGGCATGGGCACAAATGATCAGTGTCTTTGGGCGGACATCCGCTGAGTGGCAAGTTGTTCTGGGAATGGCAGTGGGGTTTCTAGACTGGGGGAGGCAGAGATGGGAAGGGGTTGAAAGCAAGGATGGTGGCAAGTGAAGTGTCCTTACAGAGTACGCTCCTCTGCCTGTTCTCCACGCCCTCATTGGGCATCAAGTGCCTTATATCGAGGATTTGCTCCATGAACCACCCCACTCAGCTGACAAGCCGCACCCGCCCAAGAATGTTGTATGGCGATAGGCCATTCAGTCCAGTGGTACTACACTAACCGATCATTAATTGGCCACTTAAGGATAAGTTGATCATAGATCTAACTGACCCAAATGTAATTCCAATTGAGGTGAGAAAGGATGCCATCTCATTAAATGCTCTTCCATCACCTACCACTCCACCTCCAGGACCAGAAGATTTCTACGTATAATATACTCATTTTGAAAGCAGTTTTACAGGAGTGACACTGTCTCCTTCAAAAATTAACAGGGCTTCTTCAAATCAAAGTGAACGAGATTGTGTATCTGCTGTATGCGTTCATGCTTTGATTTGTCCCAACTTCTGCTTATCTGGGCTTATTTGTAAAGCTGCTTTCATTTTTATTCAGGTCAATTCTTTTGAAAGACATTGTTCTCAGAAATTCTGTTCCAATTACCAGGTGCAGGTGTGACTGCTGTGATTAATCAGATACCTTGGGGAAACTCATTCATTAGGTAAAAACAATGACTGCAGATGCTGGATTAGTGGTGCTGGAAGAGCACAGCAGTTCAGGCAGTATCCGAGGAGCAGTAAAATCGACGTTTTAGGCAAAAGCCCTTCATCAGGAATAAAGGCAGAGAGCCTGAAGGGTGGAGAGATAAGCAAGAGGAGGGTATGGGTGGGGAGAAAGTAGCATAGAGTAAAATATGTGAGTGGGGGAGGGCATGAAGGTGATAGGTCAAGGAGGAGGGTAGAGTGGATAGGTGGAAAAGAAGATAGGCAGGTAGGACAAGTCATGGGGACAGTGCTGAGCTGGAAGTTTGGAACTAGGGTGAGGTGGGGGAAGGGGAAATGAGGAAACTGGTGAAGTCCACATTGATGCCCTGGGGTTGAAGTGTTCTGAGGCAGAAGATGAGGCGTTCTTCTTCCAGGTGTCTGGTGGTGAAGGAGGCCCAGGACCTCCATGCCCTCGGCAGAGTGGGAGGGGGAGTTGAAATGTTGGGCCACAGGGCGGTGTGGTTGATTGGTGCGGGTGTCCCGGAGATGTTCCCTAAAGCGCTCTGCTAGGAGGCGCCCAGTCTCCCCAATGTAGAGGAGACCGCATCGGGAGCAACGGATACAATAAATGATATTGGTGGATGTGCAGATAAAACGTTGGATATGGAAGGCTCCTTTAGGGCCTTGAATGGAGGTGGTGTGGGCACAGGTTTTGGAATTCCTGCGGTGGCAGGGGAGGGTGCCAGGATGGGAGGGTGGGTTGTTTGGTGGGGGGGGTGAAAATAAAGGACAAAAATAGCAGCATTATCTTGCGTCTGATAATCATTTCATTTAGTCTCTACTGTAACTTATCAGACTTCTTGCTGCACTTTGAGTGTATTGATATAGACTGGACTAAGAATTCTATTCTCACAAGGTTGCCATTCTGTAAATCCTCGAGTAAAAAGTGAGGTCTGCAGATGCTGGAGATCAGAGCTGAAAATGTGTTGCTGGTTAAAGCGCAGCAGGTCAGGCAGCATCTAAGGAACAGGAAATTCGACGTTTTGGGCAAAAACCCTTGAAGGGCTTTTGCCCGAAATGTCGAATTTCCTGTTCGGCTTTTGCCCGAAACGTCGGATTTCCTGTTCCTTGGATGCTGCCTGACCTGCTGCGCTTTAACCAGCAACACATTTTCAATTCTGTAAATCCTATCCAATTCACTGATTTATTTTGTGATCGTCCAGGCATCACAAAGATAGAGTACATAAAGATAGCCAACTCTCCCCAAAATGGAAAAATGAACACCTGAAATGAATGAAGCTATATGTTTTAAAATACTTTTCTTCTCCCTAGTTTTGCTGTGTTAAGTAGCTAGCACTGGACCTTGCTAAGTCAAAATTGAAAGAATTGTGGATGCTGTAAATTAGAAACCATAACATAAAGTACTGGAAAAGCTCAGCGGGTCTGGAAGAATCTGTGGAGTGAAATCAGAGTTAACTTTTTGGGTCGAGTGACCCTTCCTCAGAACTGGACCTTCTGGTGCATTGTTAAAAACCCAGTTCTAAACAAAGTTCACCTTCTGCTAGAAATAGCAGTCTGACATTGGTGGATCTTGGTAGACACAAATTTTCTTAATGTGCAAGGTTGGTAATGTCCATTTACATTTGGCTGCACCCAGTAAAGGGAGAACTGCTATTGGCTGCACACTTGTAAAGTAAAAGCACCTTTTTAAAGAATGCAAATCATCTAATTTCTTCCAGTTTCAGAGCTCAAGAGGAACTTCAATATTGAGTTCAGCACCTCTCCAATATCTTACAACTGGGGTAAAGTAGTGGCAAAATTCAGACAATAATCTGAGAGTAGGGGTTTATAAACACAGCAATACCTGCAATCCATTGCTACAGATTCATTATGAAAAGCATATTGCAGCCTTTTGTAAATCTTAGTTGTTCAGAGAGAGAAAATCCACTTAGCTAATAATGGAGGCCCTTGAACATTTGAACAGACTTTGGCATAAATTGAGAATGTTCAACTCTCAGGTGTTCAGTGTGGAATTACCTTGCTTGTTCAGATTTATCTTAGCAGTATGCAGAGTCCTCATTTAATGAGCAACTGAAAAGTTTTGTACTACAAGGTATGTTTCATTTTAGTGAGAACCCATTCCAGTGATGTCTGTGCTGCCTCAATCACGTTCATCAGATGGATGATTGCTATATACCCAAAAATATTCAGGTCAGTGAACTAGCCAGGGGTCATAGCCTCCTGGGGGTCCATACTCTCTGCTATGTGTGATGGGAATATGGTCGATATTGACCCTGTCAACTAACAGACAGTTAGTTGTGACCTCTGAATACTGTCTATTTAGAAGTGTACAGGAAGAGGTGAACAGAAACAAAAAAACACAACTAGTCAAGCAGAGATCTCAGAAAGGGGACGAAAAAAAGAGCCTGCAAGCATCACCGCCTCAACCCATTGTTGATCTCTGCTCCAAAGATGGCGGAGACTGCCTGGACAGACTGGCTCTCCGAACCCCTCAAGATGTAGCTTCAAGCAGTTGACTATCACAGCGCAAATCATCTGATGATATGGCAGGCTGCCAATGAGAGGTTTATTTTTTTAAAAATTTTGATATTTTATTTGGCAATTGATTAATTCCAATGCTCCTATCTAAACATATTAGAAATTCTGCAGAGGCAAGATATTTATCATCACCTGAGCTACTGCTGTCACACTTTGTCAACTTTTCCATTGCACTTAAATTCCTATATCTGTATTGATGATAAACTGTACAGATAAAACTCGTTCATCTGTGCAATATGGTTTCTAAATTCTTGAAGCATACTCAAGATCCTACTTGGAATTGTTTCTCAGAGTCCTAGAACTGTACAGCATGGAAACAGATCCTTCATTCCAACTCATCCATGCCGTGGAGATATCCTAAATTAATCTAGTCCCATTTGCCAGCATTTGACCCATATCGTTCTATTCATATACCCATCCAGATGCCTTTTAAATGTTGTTTGAAACTGCGATTCTAGTATCCACATTAAAGGAACAAAATAAGATATACTCATTGAATTGACTTTTAATTTCATTGTTATAATTTTCTACTTGAAAGATTCAGCCTCAAACAAAAGACTGGGCTTACAATTGCTATTTTAGCCCAGAGTTGTAATGCTCTAAATTGAAATAATTAAATGCATTTACCTAATTTCCCAGGTGCCATTCAGTCAGTCAGATTTATTTCGTTTCTGGAAACCTCTAATAACAAAAGTAAAAGGCAAAAGACTGAGGCGCAGTTGTTTGAACCTTTTTATTCAGATAAAATTCATATTGAGTCAAATAAAGTCAATAAGTCAGGATCCCAAGTAGAGTTACACACGCTGAAATTGTGGGGTCCTGAGCTTGGCCACAACAGTGGTCACCATGGAGCTCTGAATGAGTTTTTAACAAAAGCTGTGCTCCCTGCCCCTACAACCTCCTTACTCCATTCTTACTACTTCCACTGAGGGTTTGCAACAACTTTCAACAATATGGAGTCACAGTAGGTAAAAGTTTTGGACTCTGGCTAAAACTTCCAGCACTAAACAACATAACCTTGAATTGTATAATGGGTAATGGTGAAGCCATTTTCTCTTGACTGCAATTCACGTGATGTTGAGCGTAATTTCTTGTTAATATTTCCATTAAAAACAAATGCACACATTTACCATCTAGTTTGCCTATGTAGGTATGAGAGTATACTTCTCATCTACCATTTGGCCTAATAACTCCTTGTGTGGCTTGGTGTCAGAATTTGATAACAGTTCTGCAAAGTACCTCAGGATGGTTTTACTAGATTAAAGAGAGAAATAAAAATTATCATTAGTTATAAAGTTTTGTTTGTATAGATGCTGTAATGTTGCTATGAATGTTAGTGTGTAGTTATAGCATGACATGTACCTCGATTATCTGAAGGATGTGGGTGGGGAGTATTTCGCTCAGTTAATCTGGTCGGCACGGTAGCTCGGTGGTTAGCACTGCTGCCTCACAGCGCTAGGGACCCAGGTTGGTTGTCTGTGTGGAGTTTGCACATTCTCCCCGTGTCTGCATAGGTTTCCTCCCACAATCCAAAGATGTGCAGGTCAGGTGAATTGGCCATGCTAAATTGCCCATAGTGTTAGGTGCATTAGTCAGGGGTAAATAGAGGTTAGGGGAATCGGTTTGGGTGGGTTACTCTTCGGAGGGTCGGTGTGGACTTGTTGGGTTGAAGGGCCTGTTTCCACACTCTGGGTAATCTAATCAAATCAAATTCCGGATAATCAAATGCCAGATAACATTGTTTAGCCAAGCATCAGTATCTTGCTGGATAATCAAGGTTCCTCCATACGCAGTTTCCCTATATAAATATGCCATAATGGGTGGACACATTTGCAGCCGGAATCCCAATAGTGGTGAGATACGAGCAGATCCCTTTTCATTTTTCAGCCTAAGTTACGTACAGGAAGGCCAGGGTCGACAAACCTGTCGCCGTTAATTGAGGTCTTTAGGTGGGCAAACCAGGATCTCTTCCTGAGCTGTTGGAATTAATCAAAGCCTGCCAATACATGGTATTCATGGAAGCAAAATGAGTGAGTGAAACTTTGGTAGTTAGAGGATGGTACCTAATCATGGTCATGGACATTGAGCAGGTGAATGGGAACCACATTACTGCCCCTTATGACTGCAACTTGGCACCCAGCGAGATCTCCTCTCACCACTTACCTTTGCCCTGGGGTCAACTCCGCCTCATGACATTACCGAGCACATGAGCAGCCATCTTTGGCCCGCAGCTCCTGATAAGCAGAACTTTTTAGCTGACAGATGACTCACCCCACCCAACACTATTGGAAATTTCCATCATTGGATTCGTAATGGAAATCCCAAAATACAAACTGAAAATGGAGACTTATTATGTATCTGAATGTATGAGACCAATATATGTCTGACTTCCAATCCTGTTTCACCATAACTGCAATGTCATAGGCAGATGTACTAGTACACAAAAACAATGTAGTTGTACCACACAAGTTGAATGGCATGTACACCAACAAAGGATAGGAAAAGATCAGCCATCCTCATTGGCATATATTTTGTGAATGATGTATATGTAATGTACATCATTTCATTAACCTTTACTTGGGCTGTCTGTTGAAGGAGCCAACCAGAAAATAATCCCAAGGCCAATTTTGGGAAAAAGCTTCTGTTAACGGTTTTTTGATCCTCATAGTCAGTGCTGAATGAGGATGCAACATCCCATCATTAATATAACTGGGAAGATCCTCCCATTGGAGCTTGCCTTGTATTTAAAGAACACTAGCAAATTTAATTTAGGAGCAAATTACTGCAGATGCTGGAATTTGTACTGAAAACAATGAATGCTGGAGTTCATTGCGGGTCAGGCGGTATCCTTGGAGAGAAGGCAAGCTAATGTTTTGAGTTTAGATAACTCTCCTAAACTCAGTGTTCGCTTGCTCCCTTTCCATGGATGCTACCTGACCCGCTGCGATCTCCAGCATTTTTTTGTTGTCACTAGCAAATTCAAGCCCTCTTCAGAGTTTGCTGGTCCACAGGGCTTTGGATCTGCAAAGAAAATCATTAAACCTGGCTCTCTGATAATTTAGTAAAAGTACCATTGCTCTTGGATGGTGTGTGAGCATAAAAACCCTGTTGATCTTCGTTTTGGTAGAAATGTTAGATGTTCTTTCAGTTTCAAAACCAAGATTACTCCCTCAACCAGTACTTCCTAAAATTCTCTACATTAGATTCCCTATAGTGTGGAAACAGGCCCTTCGGCCCAACAAGTCCACACCGACCCTCCGAAGGGCAATCCACCCAGACCCAATTCCGTCTGACTAATACACCTCACGCTACGGGCAATTTAGCATGGCCAATTCACCTGACCTGCACATCTTTGGACTGTGGGAGGAAACCAGAGCACCGGGAGGAAATCCACGCAGACACGGGGAGAATGTGCAAACTCCACACAGGCAGTCGCCCGAGGCTGGAATCGAACCTGGGACCCTGGTGCTGTGAGGCAGCAATGCTAACCACTGAGCCACCGTGCTGCCCTATTTAATATTTATATATTTTTTGGTTCCTGCCCCTGGTGTGTATATTAGATTAATACAAGGGAACAATCTGATGGGAAATATGACATAGCCAAAAAGGAAAGCTCCACTGTCCTCTGTTAATGATTTTCTACTCATTCAGTGCCGGATTTCCTACACAGCAATGGTCTGTTACCAGGATCTCTGAAATATTGCGTGTCTGCGACCATACCCCTTTCTCACCAGTAGCTGAGCTCAATCCACACTTTCTTCACCTCAAAGACTGACTTCTGAATTTGTCTGTTTTTGCCGTACATCTGGTTCTCTTTATACCTTCCCAGTCCACCCTTGCCAGAACTCACTGGCCCATAGCTTCCTGGACCCAAGTGAATTGACTTCAAAGCCTAATTTTCAAACCCCTCCAGGGTTTTGCTTCACCCTCCATGACCAATCCTCTCCAGCTGCACATCTTCTTGCCTCTTCTGGCTGACATATGATTACAACTCATTCCCCACTCCGACTCGGCATTCATTAGAAGCGCTACATTTGACCACTATACTCTGATACTTTGAAATGCACCCCCCCCCCCAAAAAAAATCCCTTTGCCTTTGCCACTTTGCTCCATACTTTCAAAAGTCACTGTTAAAAATCTTCTCTGTGTGCATATCTTCCCTCTCAGTTTTAAAACTTTTCTCCACTCCCCTGCTCAATTGCTTTTGTCTTGTTGACTTAATGCAACACGAGAGAAAGTGAGGTTAATGCCTGCATAAAAAAAAAGCCCAAGATTCAAAAGTAACTTCTTGTATTTGAGTCAGTTCGCCTTTTGAAAACATCTTTTGCACATCAGGAACTGACCAGCTTGCAATCTTGAGCTTGTTAAGGCTCTTGTTAATTTTTTAACAGTTTAAAACATTCTAAATTTGGTTCTGTATAGTTATATATATTTTTAAAAGGTGTCATTTAAATTTTAGTTTGTTTTTTGAACTAAAGTATTGTAGTACTGAATATCTTTATGATAATTGTGCGTGTTGAAGTTCTGACACAGCAGCAACACTCCAAAAGCTAGTGTTTTCAAATAAACCTGTTGGAGTATAACCCGGTGTCGTGTGATTCTTGACCTTCTCCAACCCAGTCCAAAACTGGCACCTTCACATCACATCTTCATATCTGTCAGTTTGGACTACTTTATCTCTATGTAATTGCTGCTAACAAAGGATGGTGGGCTGAGACATTTGTTATCTATTTGAGATAAAGGGGTTCCTTCAATGAGTCTTTTTTTAGTGTGTTGTATTTTTCAGTGAGTGGTATTCAGTAAAAGTCCTGAAATATAAAATAAAATGCTGTATGTGTACTGTATACTGTTGGAGAAAGATCCCAAAACATTTGTGGACTTTTCAGGACCGAATGGAAAAACAAAGTTTCTTTGTTGCATCAACCTTGTCAGCGAACTTGTTGTTTCCCTGTGTAAAGGATTGTTTTAAACACAATATACATTTTCTTATTTCACTCTAAGAGGATGAGTTTTGTCTTTGTTCTTCTGGAACAATAGAAAGTTCTGTCCATGTGAACAGAAAGTTGTGCCTTCATTGGCCGATGCTGTTCTGAATATGTCGTTCATAACTTGTGGCTAAGAGTTGAAAAATGTGTTGCTGGAAAAACACAGCAGGCCAGGCAGCATCCGAGGAGCAGGTATAAGCCCTCCTTCAGGAATGAGGCTGGTGTGCTGGGGGGCTGAGATAAAAGGTAGTGGGGTGAGGGAATTTGGGGGAGGGGCGCTGGGAATACGATAGGTGGAAGGAGATGAGAGTGAGGGTGATAGGCCGGAGAGGGGGTGGGGGCGGAGAGGTCAGGAAGAAGATTGCAGGTCAAGAGGGTGGTGCTGAATCCGGGGGTTGGGACTGAGATAAGGTGGGGGCAGGGGAAGTGAAGAAGCTGGAGAAATCTACATTCGTTCCGTGTGGTTGGAGGGTTCCCAGGCGGAAGATGAGGCGCTCTTCCTCCAGGTGTCATGTGGTCAGGGTCTGGTGATGGAGGAGGCTAAGGACCTGCATGTCCTTGGCGGAATGGGAGGGGGGAGTTAGTGTTCAGCCAGGGGACGGTTGTAGCTAAGAGGCTATTACATCATTCAAAATGTTTCACATGATAGTTTCAATTCAATGACAGGTTTCAATTATGAGAGGTCACTATGTTCATTCCCCTGAAAAGATTTATCTTTGTTGCCCAATATCTATTCAAACAATAGCATGGCACAAACCGAAGAAACCCTTTGTTCTAGAACCTGTGTATTGTACGTTTATATACCTCCAAGTGTGCTTCCTTGTTAATTAAATGTGAAATATTCTGCCTTTCATGACAGTGCCAAGTCTAAGGTAACAAATTAAACAAACTGCACTAGTTGTTTTGTAGTACAGAATCTGATTATTGCTGCAAGAAGGCGCATTTTCATAGAATCCCTACAGTGCGGAAATTGTCCATTCAGCCCATCAAGTACACACCAACTCTGAAGAGGATCCCACCACATTTCAAAGTTAAAAATCAAGCAGCACCCTTTCTCTCTCAAACTCTGTCTGCCATGGGTCACCAACAACTTTACTGGTCCCACCCCAGGAAATTCGGCCAGGGCTCCTGCTCGTGCTGTGTGTGTGCAAACCACCACGGCATGATTGGGAAACAGGGCCTCAACATATGCTGCCAGTGCTTCAGGCAATATGCCAAAGACATTGGCTTCGTCAAGTTGGATTAAATTACAAAAGGAACATGAGTGCATTCTAATACACGACAAATTGGAAATGTGAACATGTTGAAGGACTTCTACTGCTTTCAATTCGAAGAAGCTGATTTTTGTGATGCTGTATTTCTGTAAATAAAATTAATTTGCCAAAAATAAAATCTCACAACACCAGGTTATAGTTGGCAACAGATTTATTTGGAAGTACAAGCTTTCGGAGCACTGCTCTGTCATCAGGTAGCTACCACATTTCAAGGCAATGCTTTCCACACTGCTCACCCTGTGAAAAAAATTTTACCCTTGTTGTGAGTGCGTATCACTTTGAACCCAAGGCTACTCATTACTTTTGTCTGAATAGGTATCGGGAGCTTAGAGGAGAATGTAGAGTTAATATTATACCTTTTGGCCTTTAGTGAATTCTGTGGTGACGAAACAGTTGCATACTATAGACAATACACATGCAACCACGGCATACTGGTGTTGAAGCGTGTGAAAGTTTCGGCAGCAGAGCCAATAGGGTAAATTGCTTGATCCTGGATAGCAGGGTTCTTTTATTGCAGCCATCCAGGCAAATGAAGACCAAACTGCATCCAATGATTCAATATACTGCAACTCATTGAAATTTCTTTTAAAATTGTAGCAATAAAGAAGGACATTGGATTGTGCTGGGCTCATTAACATATGTTTTCTGAGGTACTGAGAGTAGACTGAGTACATTCTTCCCAAATGTCTATAATCAATTTCTCTAAATTCCTTTTCTTTAATGCTTTCTACTTTTGTTTGCATCTCCCTCTCTTTTTCTCATTTTCTCTCCTCCCCATCTATCACGTTGTCAAATTTTAACACTATCTTAAAAACATAAAGTCTTAAGAGTTTACTGTAACCGGCCTTCCTTTTGAACGATGAAACTGCAATGTAATGTTTTAAATTGCTCATTTATCAGCAGTTAGTGCATTCCGGTGCTGTTCC
Organism: Hemiscyllium ocellatum; assembly: GCF_020745735.1. Taxonomy (NCBI): domain Eukaryota; kingdom Metazoa; phylum Chordata; class Chondrichthyes; order Orectolobiformes; family Hemiscylliidae; genus Hemiscyllium; species Hemiscyllium ocellatum. Next base: position 27,048,691 of record NC_083419.1, read on the forward strand.
AATTAAGAACTGAAGTAAGTTAATATATGCAGAGTTTTGGCATGTGTCCAAATTTCAAAGCACACTTCAGTTCGCAGGTGTGACTTGACAGGTTTCATTTTACAGTCTTCCCGTGTGAACTTGTCCTGTTGAGAGATATTGGCTGACCTAGCCCATAGTTCATTACATGCATTCTGGTGCATGTGCCTCTATGGTAAAACCCTGAAAGGTGCTCACAGTGCACTTTCTCTCACCTCAGTTTAAACAAGCTATCTGATAGGAAACAATGGTTTGATAACAATCACTATGGCAAAATTGATGGCAGCTTGTTGGAGGTAACGTGATCCTGATTGTGGTTGGGGTTTTTCAGTTAACTTTTTTTAATGATCACTGTGATTACTATTCACAAACTGTTAGTTTTGGTTATCTGCAACCACAGAATCTTTACTGTCTTGGTTTATGAAGTCATCTAAGCAACTCAGCACAGCCTTGTAATGCATTTCCATCTATAATGTGACATAAAAGTATTTGCTCCTGTTTAGCACAGCTTTAAAAGCTGTCATCAAGAGCCGTTGTAAAGCACATGTCAACCAGGCTGTTGTAGAGAAGGGAAAGAGAAAAAGAGTATGCTTAAAATTGAGGTAGCTATTAGGAAATTGGTAGACTGAAAAAAATGCTCTGTCTATTGCCAGATATCCACTATCTGTGTACAGGTACTGATCTCATCAGGATATTTAGGTGATATTTAAACCATGGCCAGAAGCTGCTGCAGGTTATCAGTTATTTTGACTGAATGGTCAAAATGGGTGGTTTTGTATTTGTTTGTGTGAAATTGTCATCCCATGTTGCTGTGTAGTGACATTCATGTTGAAGAAATAGCAGCTGTGCCTTGAACACTAAATTTGTGGTTCATTACAGTCAGTAGAAAGGAGCTGAATGTTTTGGCTAGTCCAAGTTTCATTGAGGTCTTTTGGAGGGATTCTTGCTGTATCCTACCAATTGCGTTTCACTAACTACCTACCTTCTCCCAAAGCCATTCCTCATGTCCAGTTTTAGCCCAATCTTACCATGCATCTTTCCCAGACCAACTCTTTGCCCAGCTGATATCTGCTGAAAGTCTAGCATCCCTGGCACCTGTGCCATCTTTGAGAGGCTGCAGTGCACCCAGACAAACTTTGGTAATCCAATGCTGCCCCTCACCAACAGTACATTGGCACTGCAACCATGAAGGCACAATTCCCATGAGAACAAAAAATAGGTGGCATGACTTATACTCCCTCACGCATATAACCCCATTCTTTCACCCTAGTTGTTGTTTAATCACAGTTTATCTGTCCTCCGATTCATCCGAATCGTGCTACTGTTTCCACAATGCCTGGGGTCACCGATACCTTGTTATTGTTCAGTAGGGGAACACCACAGACAGGCAAGAATTTGGATAAGTCCAATTTGTATTCTTATTGACAGCCAGCTAAAGGGCAAAGAGTGGAAATAAGTACAGGCTGCAGTTTGCCCCACAATGTAAACCAAATGCTGACATCATGACCTTGACAGTCTGTGACTGTCTTGTGCGCCTGGCTTACACCTGTTGGAACCCACTGTCCATCAGGGCCTGACTGCCCTGTAGTGCCTGATGCACCTGAATTCTGTCATGCACAAGGAGACCTTTCTCAAGTTCAAAGTCGTCATCCTCCTCAGAAGACTGCACTTATTGCACTGGCTCCTCAGCATCTATCACATCACCTCATTGCCTGCTGCAATTGTGCAGGACACAGTAGCCAATAAGACACAGCCCATAGTCTTCAGACTATACTGGAGATCTCCTTGACCAGGCCAAACTATGGAACTAGACGTCTAAGTCCCATTGTCTGTCCCACTACAGTCCCCTTCACAGCATGTTGAACCACCTTGATGACAGTGCTGCAATGGCTGGCAGAGTGGCCAATACAATCCATCAACAAGGAGTGTTTGCTGTACTTTGACCTCCTTCCCATCCCAGATTCACATGAACCATTCCACTTCTCATTGCATTGATCTATCATCATGCTTGCGTGACGTGTGTTGTAACAATATTTCCCTCATCACACCGCTCCATAAATGATGGGACACTTTTGAGTATTTGCCTCTTTCTAAGTTTAACTCCGCAGCAGTGCGGTAATAATGTTTGTTTATCTGGCACCAGTAGCATTCTGCAATCTGCCTTTGATCAGCAGTTGATGCGTCAGCATGTACGGCCTGTACACACTGTAGTTGGGATGTAGTTGGAGTTTGCTTCATGTCTTTGAAGAACCAAAGTCATTTCATCCAGCAGGCATGGATCTGGAAGTTTGAGCATCAAAGTGGTACTGACTCCACATGCCATTGCCATTTTTCAGTGCATTGTCCACTCAGAGAATGACAACTGATGGTGGACAAGGTCAACACTGTGTCCTGCCTCGCTGCAATGGTTAGACTTATGCAACATGAAACACAAGAAGGTGTGCATACACATACACACAGTTAAAAAGGACCAAAATAAAGATAAGAATATGCAGTTTAAAACCCTGAGGGTGTTCTTCAGAGGTTAGATTTTAAGCAGTGACTATGATTGGACAGGGATGTCCTGGATCAACAGCAGCCTTGATTACTGAGAGAAAGAGTCATAGAGAAGTACAGCACAGAAACAGATTCTTCAGTCCACCCACTCATATCGACCAGATATCCTAAATTAATCTAGTCCCATTTGCCAGCATGTGGCCTATATCCCTCTAAACCTTTCCTATACATACCCATCCAGATGCCTTTTAAATGTCGTAATTTTGCCAGTCTCTACCACTTCCTCTGACAGCTCTTTCCAAATACACAGCACCCTCTGCGTGAAAAAGTTGCCCCTTTTTATATCTTTTCCCCTCTCACCTTAAAATCAATGCCCTCTAGTTTTGGACTTCCTTATCCTGGGGAAAAGACCTTGGCTATTCACCTTATTCAATGTCCCTCATGATTTTATAAATCTCTGTAAGATCACCCCTCAGTCTTCAATGCTCCAAGGCAAACAGCCTCTCCCTATAGCTCAAATCCTCCAACCCGAGCAACATCCTTGTAAATCGTTTCTGTACCCTTTCAAGTTTAACAACATCTTTTCTATAGCAGGGAGACCAGAACTGAATGCAGTACTCCAAAAGTGGCCTGTACATGACCTCCTATCTCCTATACTCAATGCACTGACCAATAAAGACAAGCATATCAAACACCACCTTCACTATCTTGTCTACCTGTGACTCCACCTTCAAGGAACTATAAACCCACATCCCAAGATCTCTTTGTTTAGCAACAATCCCCAGAGCCCCATCATAAAGTGTACAAGTCCTGCCCTGATATGTCATTTCAAAATGCAGCACCTCACATTTATCTAAATTAAACTCCATCTGCCACTCCTCAGCCCATTTGCCCATCTGATCAAGGTGCTGTTGTACTCTGAAATAACATCCTTCGCTGTCCACTACACCATCTATTTGGGTGCCATCTGCAAACTTACTAACCATATCTTCCATATTCACATATAAATCATTTGTATAAATGACAAAAAGCAGTGGGCCAGTGTGCCACCAGTCTGAAAAACAACCCTCCTCCACCACCCTCTGTCTCCTACCTTCACGCCAATTTTGTATCCAAATAGCTCGTTTCCTCTATTCCATGTGATCTAACCTTGCTAACCAGTCTACCTTGTCAAACCCCTTGCAGAAATCCATGTTTACAACATCCATCACTCTGCCTTCATCAAGCTTCTTTATCACTTTTTCAGAAAACTCAAACAAGTTATTGAAACACGATTTCTCTCACACAAAGCCATGTGGACTATCCCTAATCAGTCCTTGCCTTTCCAAATACATTTAGATCTTGTCCTCCTTTGGAGAAACATCTAAGCGCCAAGAAATCCATGTGCTTTGCCACTGAGGTTTATCCTTTTAGAGACTAGAGGGATAGAGAGAGACACCTTCAGTTACAGTCACAAATCCACCTCTTTGCTCCCCAACGCAAATGTTTGAAATGCAGCCCTTTTGTGTGTTCCTGTGAATGTGCTTATTATTTCTAAGCTTGGATGATTGCAGGCAATACATTTATATCTCCAACATGCAAACCTCTCAAAAGTGCAAATCGAATGAGAGGTGGAGGTTTTAGTCAGTTCTGATAAAAACGTTAATTTCAGTTTTGACTGCTTCTTGCCTGGTCAAGTAATCACTGAGGTTCCTTTTAAGTCTTCGTTTCAAATATGAAATTAAAAAATAACATTTTCTCTCTGTTACCTGCCACCATACCCCCTCTGCCACTTGGCACCTTAATACCCCTCATTTTCTGACAGTAGCAGATCAGCATGTGTTTAGACCTTTTAAGCTATGTTCCCTTATTGGAATACAACAATTATTGGTGTAAAAAGGAGGCATAACTATATGAAGATTCACTACAATGCTGCTCGTATGGTTGACTGAATTGGATCTGTTGGGATAGATTAGACTAGATTCCCTAAGTTTGGAAACACGCCCTTTGACCCAACCAATCCACACTGAACCCTCTGAAGAGTAACCCACCCAGACTCATTTCCCTCTGACTAATGCACCTAGCACTCTGGGCAATTTAGCATGGCCAATTCACCTGCCCTGCACATCTTTGGATGTGGGAGGAAACCGGAGCAAACCCACGCAGACACTGGGAGAATGGTACAAACTCCACACAGACAGTCACCTGAGGCTAGAATCGAACCTGGGACCTTGGTGCTGTGAGGCAGCAGTGCTAACTGCTGAGCCACCATGCTGCATGGTGGAGAGCTCATAGGAGGCCTGGAAAACCTTGAAGGTAAGTAGACAACATTTTGTTTGGTCTGTATTGAATTAGGAATTCTGCCCAGATTGGAATTCCTGTGCCATCTGTTGATCATTTAAAGGAGGAAGTTTACAAATCCATATCTTTCATTGCAAGCCCTACTATCTTTGGGTGGAATCTTCTGCTCACAGGTTGGAAGCATGGAGATGGGAGAGCATTTAATTGGGTGGTGGTGTACCTAACTCCTCCTGCCTCTGCTTGAGTTGACATCTGGGCAAGAAGACCCATAGTTGAACAGCTGAGATCCCTAAGTGGTCAGGTAACGACTCTTACAGGTTTCAGCCTGCTGTCGCTTGGGTTAAAGGAGCTGTCAGTGGTCCTGTTGCCATGCATTATGCAGCATTCATCATTTCCTCCAGGTAGCTTCTCACCTAGTGGGGTGGTGAGTCAATCCAAGGCAGTAAGCCCCTGATTGAGGGACTCAGAGCAGTGAGGTCCATTACCTTTACTTATACACAGACGCACATGCATGCACACAGACACACATACAGACGCACACATACAGCATTGGGCAGCACTTCCTTCCACAGGGTTCTACATCCAGGGGAAAGCCCTCCGTGGGCTCATCATGCACTAATTGGCATGTAATTTGGAGAACTTGTCTTGGAAGAGTCAATATGGGTCACTTGCCTACAATGCAGTTACCCAGTTCAGGCCCCAACTGTTCAGTATGATTCCGTCCCTTAACTCCATTGGCAAACAATTGTCCTTTTGCATTGTATCAATTGTGTATTTTTCGGCACTTCAGTTGTCCCACAAAGTGTGGAATTTTATGCTACAAATCTTGTAACAGACCTCCATGAACTGCGTTTAATCATAAAGTTGAAGGAATCTGTTGAGGCGGAGGCGAACAAAAATGTATTCCAGGCAAATTTTAAGAATGCTCGTGTCAGTCTTATGACACACAACACGGTCATGTTTATAAATAGTACCTTTGTGACTCAACAATGCACAGAGAGGAAAATGGTGGCTGGAATTACTCGTAATAGCATCCTGTGCCATATTGTCAGAATGAAAATCCGCTACATCATGTGCAAAGTGTGAGCTGGGCCAAGCAGTCAAGTGTTGAGTGAAGGCTTTGTTGTCTCTGAGCAGGGAATAAAAACAGTCAAATAGAATGGGTCTTGATGGCAATAATGGAGTGCAAAATTGACAAGAAAGGTTGGATGGAAATTGTGTAAAGTTGAAGGAAAGAATAAGTAAATGGAATTATTCGGTTATTAAATGTTACAACTTGCTGAATAGACTGAGTTGTATGTCCACATTTGGCAGCACTTTCCCAAAGCTCAAAAAGCGCTGGGTTTGACCCTTTCAGCAACCAGTTGGTAGTGGTCTGGATTCTGAGTCAGAGGTTGATGGGTTCAAATCTTGAACACCGATTTCTGGAGGCCCCTGTGCAATAATGAGGGACTGCTACACTGTCACTGATGCACAAAGTGTTAGGCCCCATCCACACTGTCAAGTGTATGTAAATATGGCGCAGTTTGAAAGGAAAGGAGAAGAATTATTCCTCGTGTATTGGTCCTCAGTGAATTTCACAAATAGATTAATCTGGTCACTATCACATTGCTGCTTGTTGGAGCTTAATGTGTGCACATTTGATGTCACGTTTCCAACATTACAACAATGATTACACTTCCAAAGTAGTTTGTTGGTAGGATATTCTGTGGTCATTAAAGGCCACGTGGCCAAAGATATCAATGCATATCTTTCTCTTCTTTTCTCATAACAGGAATTCAATGCTTAATCTAGATTGGCATTCCAGCACAGTTCTAAGGCACTGCTGCATTGTGAAGGTGGCAACTTTTGGTCAAGATGCCAAACCTCTTTTCCTCGTTCAGATTTATGCTAATGATCCTATGCTACTAATTGTAAGGAAGAGCAGAGAATCCTTCCACAGCCTTAAGTCTCCAACAACCAGCACCACTGAAACATTTTTGTAAAGGGGAATACTAGTTTATAATGAGGAAATGTTTATTCCACTGTACTGCGGGATACTTAACAATCATTTGGTACAAGTGCTATTTAGCAGTAACGCACAAAAGGTTATAATGGTTTAACAGGCAACACTTTTCCCTGTCATAACGCATTTCTCCAATCTATTGCTTCTGTGTGTGAGGTTTTTTTTCTCTTATTTAAATTGAGCGTTTCAACTCCGGGATCCATTGAATTGGAAAGGTGTCTTATTTCAAGTGTAGGAAATGTGGAGGCTCACTCATACAATAGATGGGAAAGTTGGTGAGCCCAGCGACCATAGAGGGATGCCAAGCAGTCAATAAAAGGCAGCCTCGGGCTGGATACCCACCACTTGTTGCATGGTTGTTGGTTCTAGGTCTGAAGACATAGGTAGTTTTCTTGCAGATTGGTTGGAATAATAAAGTGGCAGAGTGTTGAGAACAAAATATGTGGCACTTTAAATAACTCCTAACTGCACAGCCTCTGGTGTTTTGAGGTCATTTTGTACTGACAGAAAATTCCTTTTCCGTTAAGTATGATCAGAAGAGCTTATTCTTGAAGAAGGGCTCATGCCCGAAACGTCGACTCTCCTGTTCCTTGGATGCTGCCTGACCTGCTGCGCTTTTCCAGCAACACATTTTCAGCTTCAATAAAATTGAGGCAATGCAGCTATCACTGTGTGGTGTTGAATTTCATCCTCTGTTGCTGACACTGTAACACAACAGCACTGTTAAAACAATCTGAAGCATAGCATTTCTTTGTTTTTGATATAAATTAGTACAATGTGCATTTTGATTTTTGGTCTCTCACAGTATTAAGCAATATACTTCAACAATACAAAATGACCAGAGGGGGTTGTCTGCACAAATCCAGATCCTTTTGATGCAAGGAAACAAAGTATTTAAAGGGTTAAATATTTCGGAAGAAGCCAAAAAGCCAATAACTCTGACTACAACCTGAGGCACTTGTTAATAAGGTCTGTGACTTCAATTGTTACCAGCTTTCTGAGTGAAGTGTAAATCCTGCCTTTTTTCATGAATGACAATTAGAAGTATATCACACTCAATCTGTTTTCCTGAAGCCATTCATAAAAATCAGATGACTGAGCCTGGCTAGGAGTTTTCTGGGCCGGGGTAAGAAGGGTTAGGAATAAGCAGCAGTAAACTCTTGCCCCCTCTCTCTTCTGTCGCTGCAGTCACCGATGGTCCATTTGTTGAGATTATGGGAGGATTGAGTGCTTTTTGGAGGGCAGCTGGTAAAATTACTTTGACACATACTGGGCTCCGAGCCAGTGCTGGCCTTGATTCAGACATTGTCTTTCCCCTCATTGAACTGTCAGGACCTAATTCATGGAAAAAAAAGTCAGTGAGCTGGCAGCTTTCTCAGAGTGTTTCTTTTAGCCACAGCATGCAGAAGTCAAATGAATTCAAATTGCGCAACCACAGCCATTCTTTCTCTTAGTATAACATTTCTTCTGATGTGAACAGATATGGGGATATACAGGTATTTGTCTGTAAGTTAGCAAGGAATGAGCGATGTGCAGGAAAATGTTTGTGAAGGAAAAGCATTTTACTGTGTGAAATTAAGTATAGGACATTCCGTATTATGTTATACTTGACATGTTGGTATGCTTACAATTATGGAGATTGAAAAACAGCATGAATACTTGATGGAATCTAACAGTAATTTGTTTCTTTCAGCCACAGCAAGAGGTCCAGAAGAAGCCTGCTCAGGTAGGGTGTGTTTTTATTGTATCATGAATCCTCAAATAAGGATTTAAATCCAGAGATATCAGGAATAGGGAAGTGATGAGCCTGCATTGCTTTCAAAGTTGGAGTTAATAACAAGGACATGAGCTCATGTGGGTTTCCTAATCTCAGCTGTCTGAGGAAATAGTGATAAATTATATAAACATGGGGACTACATGGAAGTTCATGGAGGATAATGTAAATCTTACACTACATTCTGAGGAATCTCTTCATTTTCCATCTGTTTCCTCTACTGTTTCCTAACAGATGTCTTTACCATGTGGTGGTCTGGATCAGTTTAAAAACTTCTGATCTTGAAGTAGACTTTGGGGTTTCTAGAGGTTGCACATGCATGGCCCATTACTTGAGCCTTTTCTTATGTAGGAAGACTTGGTAACTGGAGTAGAAAGAGAGAACTTGATCCATAGAACTGTAGTACCAGGTTCACATTCCTGTCAGTGTGGCGATGATAATCCAAATGCCTGGGCAAGTCAGGAAGCCTCTTTGTTGAAGTTAACGTATCCAGCTTCTAAAGGAACATAACGTTCAGTTGAGAATCTGTCTAAAGCACACAGGATCCGAGCAGCATAATGTCTGCATTAATTTCAAAGCATCAGCATTACTACAATTTCTTGGCAATAAGCCACAAGCCATATTCCAGCACCAGCAATTCTGGTAAAGCCTCTATCGACTCTCAACATTTGTCTGCCATATTGAGAATTTCACTTGTCTTTTTTAATGGAATATTTTGTGCTGGTATTAGTGATCACTAATTTCTGCACACCAATATACAGCTGTTGTTTTGTAGGCATTATTTAACCCACTTGGTGAACTGGCAAACTGTTCAATTATGACGTTCCTTACAGTCAATCCTGACCTTGTTCCTAACCAGAAGCCACGCATGCACTTTCTAGCAAACATTGCGCGATGATGTTTAGCAACAGCGACCCTGGCATTTCCCTCCCAAGATATATCACACTGAAGCAAGTATCTGTTTATTGCAACTAAACAATTAGGGGTGCTCACCTTTAGCATGTTTAGAACTGATTTGCCACCTTTGTGAATTTTGTTTCGCCAAATTGACACATGGAAATCCCATCACTACATCCAAGAGTCTCCAAAGATTGGATTTTCTGTTTGTGCGATACAAAGTGCATACATGCTCCCTGTAGAAACACAATTTGCCAGTGTACTATTGATCTTTCCCCAGCTTGACAAGCAGAGATTATTCTAGTCATATGAGCACTGGCGTGCAGAGGTATCTGAATTAAATGTAAAGAATTATAAGTCCCCTGTGGCAGACCTGCCCCTCTCAAGGCTCCATTAGTGAGCCAGTGTGGCTGGTCAAATATCAAAAGTGCCCTAAATCTTATTTACCTATTTACAGGGTCAAAAAAAGAATTGTAGTCCATCTGGAAAGTCCCAAGTACTAATGTTTCTCAATCCCACTTAAATATGTATTCAATTTTCCCACATTATCGGTCTCCCTGGGCACTCCATTCCAAATGTTCACATCCTTTAAATATAACCTGTTGGAAGTGCCTTCCTTCAAAGCTTGAGCCTATATAAAATCATGTGAGGCCTGGATAGAGTACATGGGGAAAGACATATTTTCCATTGCAGTGAGATCAATAAGCAGGGGACATAGAGTTGAAGTAATTGGTAGTGTGATGAGAGTGGAGCCGAGGAGAAAGTGTCACACAGAATCACTGTCTTAAAATCACTGCCTGAAAGGGAAACAGAGACACAAATTCTCATTGCATTTAAAACAAAATTCTTGGATATATACTTGAATTGCTCCACAAACATTACTACCCCCACCACTATCACTCAGCAGTAGCGGTGTATCCCATCTGCAAGATGCACTGCAACACTTCACAAATGCTCCTTTGAAACTCATGACCATTACCATCAAGAAGAACAAGAATGACAGACACATGAGAACACCACCATTTGCAAATTCCCCTCTACGCCACTCACTATCCTGATTTGGAAATATATCACTGTTGTTATGATGTCATTGGGATAATATCCTGAAATTCCCTCCCAAATGGGATTTTGTCTGTAGCTGTAGCACATGGAACTGTTGCAGTTCAATCAGTTGCAGCTCATCACCACCTTCTCGAGGGTAACTAGGAGCGGGCAATAAATGCTGCACAGAGTGACATCCAAACCCCAAGGCCTCCCATGAGTGAATAAAAGAAAATCTGTAGGGTCTTAACCAAGAGCTTAAAAATGGGGTTTGGCTGGATAGCTCTGCCATTCAGGTTCCTTGTACACTTTCATCCTGCCAAACAGAAATAGCAATTGAGCTCTTTAGATATAGGCCAAGATCTGGTCACCTTTCCTTTCTGCTGTTGATCCTTAGATTCAATAAGTTATCCATCAGTGCACCCAAACCATGCCTGTGCTTTTCTTTAGCCTAGAACTATTATGGCGATACCATGGCTTTAAGAGGTATATTTTTTTCTAGTTTGTTTTAATGAAGAAAAGTTGTGACAAAGGCTTTAAGCAGTCTATTTGAAAGTTAATAAAGCAAACATCCTTTGAGGTCTTGGGTGTTTTTTTTTAAAGTTGGAACAATAGAAGCAGCCTGAATGGGTGGGGTCAAGTTCCCACAGAACCAAGTATTATTTTAATCTTAGCCTTCTGTAGCAGTTGCTGGGGTCTTGAAGCTCGGTATAGAAGCTTTTATTCCCCTCTCTGTTACTGCTAAAGGCTAGGGTTCTCTTCCTGCTGCTAGAATTGCATGTCAGGCAAATTACTTTACTGAATTTATCTTTGCCACGAGTATATATAGAATTATATATAGAATCCCTACAGCATGAAAACAGCCCTTCGGCCCAACATGGGCACACCAGCCCTCCGAAGAGTATCCCATTCCCCAATCCTCCTACTATACATTTATCCCTTACTAATGCACCTAATGTACACATCCCTGAACACTATGGGCAATTTAGCATGGCCAATTCACCTAACCTGCACATCTTTGCATTGTGAGAGGAAACCGGAGCACCTAGAGGAAACCCATGCAGACACTTGGAGAACATGCAAACTCTGCATAGGCAGTTGCCCAAGGCTAGAATTGAACATGGGTCCCTGGTACTGAGACAGCAGTGCTTACCACTGAACCACCATGCTGCCCCTATGTTTATGGGATGTTACTATATTGGAACAGTCAATTAGTAGTAGTTAATTATATTTTATTAAGCATTTTGATAGAGTTACAGTTATGTCAATTCTTTTTCTTTTGTTTGCATTTTAACTATAGTATATGAATAAGTGTGTTTAGTTTCAAGCCTGGGAGCTTGACCAATCAAATTGCATCCAGAACACAATGCCTTATAATACCTTTTTAAAATGGTAAAAGGTAGGGTCTAGACTATCGTCGTTCATATATTTTGAGAAAGTTTTGGTCTGGTCCATAACAAACTGGGAACTCTTGTCAGGATCAAAATCTCTCATTCCAGCTGGGTTTAGGATTATCAGACTTGAAGGCAGTGAGTGGTGAGTGTTGGTGTTCTCTTTTTAGGTGTTGAATTTGTTTAAATTCTATAGGTTGTGCCCCTTGTACTAATAGCTCTTTCAGTCACGAAGAGTTTTCTGGAAGTGGAAGAAGTCACTTTGGGAAAGTGGAATTGGGAATTGGGGGTTGCCTCTTGTTTGTGTGAAAAGAGGAGGTAATTGCAGCAATAGCTTGATATTTATAATCACCGGGGAAATGGCTTAAATTCTATTGTAAATAACGCAGCTTGAGTATGAAAAGAAAATGAAACAGTTTGAATTATGATTGAAAGCAGAGATTTAAAAAAAACAAAGGAAAGGAAGGCCCTAGTAGAAACAAGGGAGAAAGAGTTTTTGAACATGAGGGGTTGGAATTGAAAAACTCAAAATTGACTTAAAATAGTGGAAGTAGAGGTGAAAAATCAGTTGCGATGAGGATAGTGATGGAGAGCAATTCCATTGTAGCCAAAGACCTGGTGGAGATCTGTTTAAATATGTCCAAGCGTTGTTAAAGTTCAACGAGAATCATGTAGGACGCTTTTTGATTTAATTTGAAGAAGTGGCTAAATGAAATGGCCGATGACCATGTGGGTATTGTTGATTCAAACAAAGTTGCTAGGCAGAGTTAGTGAGGTACTTGCCTCAGCGGAGGTATCTGAGGTGCATGAGAAGGTGAAGAACGCCATCTTAAGTATATATGAGCCAGTATCAGAACAGCAATTCAAGAATATAAGGAGGGAACTTGGTCAAACATATATTGAGTTTGAAAGAATTTAAGTAATTTTGGTATGTGGATCAGAGCATCGAAAATCAAACATGACGCTCTTAGGCAATTATTTTGGAGGAACTCAAAACTTCACTTCCTGAAGTAGTCACAATCCATGTGGAAGAGCAGAGTGTTAAGAATGCAAGATTAGCAGCGGAAGTTGCAAATGATTAAATTGACTCTTAAATCAAAGCTTCAATTCCAGCATCAATTTCAATCTGTGACGGATAGAAATTGGGAGGAAAGAGAAATCGTCAGATGGTGAGGAAAAAGGAGATCTCATTGAAGATAGTAAAGAGAGTTTACCACAGGGAGAAAGTAAACAGAGGTAGAAAAGCTGAGGTGTTTTCACTATTAAAGAGGGCCATATGAAATCGGTGTTGGTGGTTTAAAAAAAGCACCGGGGAAACAGATGTGAGAAAATGGGATTAACCCTTGAGTTTTGTTAAAGTGGTGAAGGAAAGCACAGTGGAGGCTAATAAGCTGCAAAATAATGTACAACCTGGTCAAAGGATAGATGAGACGAAAGTACTAGATCTCTTTAAAGAATTTACTTACATGTTTACTCATGTATGCCGGGGGAGCAGGTAAAGAACTTAAGGTTTTAAGGGATGTGGGAACAAGTCAGCCTTTGAGAGTTGAGATATGTAATTCAAAAAAAGAGTTGCCAGAAAAGTGGTAATATGTGGAATTCATGGTGAGAAGAGCAGTGTTCCATTATGTAAAGTAAGGTTAGAGAGTCCGGTGAAAAGTGGTGAGTGAAGTAATAAAGAATTGTTTGGTTTCAGAAATCCAGTTTATCCTTGATAATGATATTGCTGGATCACCGATGGGAATGCTGACGACTGTGGTTGAAAAGCCAGTGGAAAATCAGACAACTGAGGTGTTACAGGAATTATATCATGGGATTTTTCCTGACTCGGTGATAACAAGGCTGCAAAGCCACAGGTGAAAACAGGAGGTGAAATCAAAATGAAGTTGAAATTCAGAAACTGTTTGATCAAATAGTTGAGAAAAAAAGCAAGAAAAGATGGAGGACAAAATATACATTTTTAGTTCAGTGAAGTCTGCTGAATTACAACAGAGAGGGGAAAAACTAAAACAGTTGTATCAAAAAACATGCAGAAGAACCTGAGTGTATCCCGGAATGTTACTATCTTAAAGTCTTGATGAGAAAATGGCGACCATCACACATTCAGGTGGATGAGAAATGGGCAGAAGTTTAACAAGTCCAGTGCCTTATAGAAAGCACATGTTGCAGGTAAATTGAATTAATAACAAAGATCATTTGGGAGTAAGGAAAATTTAAGGCAAAATATAAAAACTTTTTATTGGTGTCGACTGCATAAAAATGTGGGTGAATTTTGCCACATGTCATACGTGTTAGGTAATTGGAAAAACTCAGGCAGTGATAAAACCAGCACCCTTAATACCCATTCTAGCATTTGAAGACCTTTTTGAAAGAATCTTAATTGATTGCACAGGAACCCTACCTAAAACAAAAAGTGGGGATCAGCATTTTTTGGGAATATTGGATGTGTCTACTAGATTTCCAGAGACCATTCCATTATGCAGTATCACAGTCAAAAGGATTGTAGAAGAGTTACTCGATTATTTTACTAGATAACAGACTACCCACAGAAATACAATCAGATCAAGGATCAAGTTTTACATCAAGGAAGTTATGGAAAGCTTAGGAATAAAACAATTCAAATCCACTGTGTACCATCCAGACATACAGGGAGCATTAGAACAGTGCATCAAACTTTAAGGACCATGTTAAGGGCTTATACTTAAAACTGCCTAGAGAATTGAGACAAAGGAATTCCATTCATAGATTTTGGAATTAAGGATGCATCTAATGAATCAACTAAATTCAGTCCATTTGAATTAGTTTTTGGATGAGGTGAGAGGACCACTGAAATTAAAGAGAAATTGGTAAGTCAGAGTTCAGAGAATGCCTATTTGGATTATGTGTTGAATTTTGGGAAAAGATTAAATAGAGCGGGTGATTGTCTTACTAGCATTTGAAAGTAGCACAGCATGTGATGAGACAGGAAGTGGACAAGAAATCAAAAATTCACAATTTTTCTCCCAGTGGCAGGTGAACCTTTTAAAAGCAAGGTTTAGTGACCTTATCAAATCAAAGTTAAAAATCGCACAACACCAGGTTATAGTCCAACAGGTTTAATTGGAAGCACTAGCTTTCCGAGCACTGCTCCTTCATCAGATCATTGACAAATAAACCTGTTGGACTATAAGCTGGTGTTGTGATTTTTAACTTTGTACACCCCAGTCTGATACCAGTGTCTCCAAATCATTATCAAATCAAAAGGAAATTGAAGTGAATTATTTGATAAGAATGCCAGATGGAAAGAAATATGTGTCAAGTGAATGTGCTCAAAAAGCATGCTGATAGAGAAGAAAAGCAAATGGAGAATGTGTTTCTGGTTACAACACCCAGTGAAGAACCAAGTTCAGATGATTCTGAATTGAACATTCCTCAAATTAAATTGGACAATGAGGAACTTCTCAAAAATTGGGATAAATTGTTGAGTCACATTCCAGAGGAACATCAAAATGATGGAAAAGAGTTATTACAATCACATGTGGAGATATGTGTGTATAAACTAGGCAGTACTAATCTACTTATTCATGATGTAGATATAGGAAACACTATTCCAATTAAGCAGCATCCATATAGGCTTAACCCTGTAAGGTTGGCCCAGGTTCGAAAGAAAATCGAATACATATGCAGAGACAATATTACCGAAATGAGTTGCAGCGAATGGAGCTCACCCATAGTAATGGTACCAAAGCCAAATGATTATGTGTGGACTATCACAAGTTCAGTGCAGTTACAAAATCTGATTCAGATCCTATTCAGTGTGTGGAAGGCTGTATTGAGTTGGTGGGTCAAGCAACTTATATTTCAAAGTTGAACTTACACAGAGAACACTGGCAGGTACCTTTATCTGAAAGAATGAAGGAAATTTCAGATTTCGTGTTACTGAATGGACTGTACCTGTTTAAAACTTAAAAATGTGTTGCTGGAAAAGCGCAGCAGGTCAGGCAGCATCAAAGGAACAGGAGAATCAACATTTTGGGCATAAGCCCTTCTTCAGGAATGCTGAAGAAGGGCTTATGCCCGAAACGTCGATCCTCCTGTTCCTTTGCTGCCTGACCTGCTGCGCTTTTCCAGCAACACATTTTTAAGCTCTGATCTCCAGCATCTGCAGTCTTCACTTTCTCCCTGTACCTGTTTAAAGTCATGCCATTTGGTATGACAAATGCACCAGCCACATTTCAAAGACTAACTAATCAAGTCATTTCAGGATTACCCATTTTTATTGTGATTTTTAGTCACTCACTGAAGAAACATTTGGAGGATCTATCGAAATTCTTCTATCGACTTTGGGAGGCAGGATTGGTGGTGAACCTGGCTAGGAGTGAGTTCGAAAAATCGCAAGTCACATTCCTAGGCCATGTCACTGGACATGGACAGATGGCCCCATGGGATATGAAACCAACCGTTACTGGGGAGTTGCCCATGCCATCGATGAAAAGGCATTACTACGATTCCTGGAACTGAGTGGTTTTTAGCAAAAGGTTTGTACCGAATTTTAGCAGACTGGTTGCTCCACTGACTGACTGACTCGTTGAAGAAGTGCAGAAACTTTTCAGTGGATGGAGGAATGTCTGAAGGCATTTGACAGCCTGAAAGTTGTTAACCACTGTCCCAGTGTTAGCCACACCGAATTGTACAAAGCCATTCAGAGTGGCTGTTGTTGCAAGTGCTGTGGGTATCGGTGCGGTGCTCTTGCAAGAAGACAACGAGAAGATAGAAAAACCTATTGGGTATTTTTACAGAAAATTGAATAATCATCAACAGATATACTCCACGATTGAGAAGGAAACCTTGAGTTTGGTGTTGGCATTGCAACATTGCCAGTAGTGTGTCAGAGACAATTGTATATACTGATCACAGCCCCTTAAAGATTTTGGAAATATTTAAGGAGAAAAATTCCAGACTGTTTAGATGGACCTTAGTATTGCAACTATTCAATTTACAAATTATAAGGGCAAGAGACTGCAATTGCTGATGAGTTGTCATGACTTTAATAAAGGAAGAGAGAGGCGAGAAAAACATGGGCTGAAATGGGTTGTAGCAGAGAATGTTTGCATGCTTAGTGTAAATGTAATGCATATGTATTAGATTGAACTATTAAAGTAAGATGAGAGGCTTTTTAAGTGGGTGTGGTGTGATGATGCTTTGACATTGAGGTGTATTTTGTCCTGGCTTTTTTATGAAGAAAGGTTGAGACAAAGTGTTTGAACAGTCTGCTGAAAGCCAATGAAGTAAAACAGCTTGTGAGGCCTTGGGCTTTTTTAAAAAAAGTTAGAACAATAAAAGCAGCCTGAATGGGTGGTATCATGCTCCCACAAAACCAAGATTTTTTTCAGTTTTTGCCTTCAGTAGCAATTGTTAGGGTCTTGAAGCTAGATGTGGATCCTCTTATTCCTCTCTTTGTTACAGCTAAAAACTGTGGTTCTCTTTCTGCTGCTAAAATTGCATGTGAACAATATATATTTTGCTGAATTTGCCTTGGCCATGGGTGTATTTGTGGGATAGTAGAACAGCTTTAATTGATAGCAATTTCTATCTCTCAGCATTTTGATAGAGTTACAGTTACGCCAATTCTTTTCTTTTTCTTTTGTTTATATTTAACTATAGTGTATGAATAAAAAGTGTTTAGCTTCAAGCCTGGTAGTTTAACCAATTGAATTGCATCTGAAATACAACACCTTATATTTATATTTAAAATAAGAAAAAGCCTATCATCTTAATATGTTTTGAGGGGTTTTGGTCTGGTCCATTATACTATAATGCTTACACAATTGATTTCCCTTCTCAAATCCTATTTGGTCTTATTAAATATAAGAACTCAATGTTCTAAAATACATACTTTGTCCTTTGTATATTGCTGTCTTCTATTGTTTGAAACCCACTCTGTGCTCCCACCCATCTTCAAAAATGGTACCATCTGAATACATCTTTGTTTCTGTTCCCAGAAATAGTTATTCAATTATTGGGTCAGCCTCGGGGCTTTGGCTTGATTCCAAATGTTCACAGGTAGCCATCACCTTCGTGTCATCTTAACCCCAAAGTTAATCTAGTTTTCCTCCTCTTATCCTCCCAAGGAAGATGATGACTTGTTGATCATTAGACAGCTGACAGTTTAAGGTTTGACCTTTGGCTCCTGGTACCAGGAGCTCCTCATGAGAAGCACAATAAGGAACAGATTTCGTAATAGAATTATATGAATGTACTGTTACACTGCATTGAATAGTGTTTCCAGCAGTTGGAACTGCAGAGTTGCAGCAACCATCACTTGCCCTTTTTTTGTTTGCAACATAATCCTGGTAAACTTTGAGAAGTAAATATATTGTGATTTTGTTCTTCAGTCTAGCCTTAAGGTAACTCCTTCCGGAAACTGTTGTTTCCAATCTCTTGTTCTTAACAGCGCTATTGCTGTTGTCTTCAGGTCCATGTGAGGAACCAAACCGTGGTTCCTTTTATCATTCCTTCCACATTTATGTGCAAATTCACTAATGTGTTTACTGGAATTACACACAAAAGAAAACTTTATTGTTCTTTGCATTTTCAACATCGCCAACAGGTCGAGGTTTGTGCAAGGATTTGCCCAGACTTTGATGCGCATATATTGGATTCCAGGAGATTACGTAGATTCTTCATGGCCTCAAATCATCGGCATACTTACATTTAGATGACATTTCAGATTTCCTGTGTTTTTGTTCTTCTCATTATGTGCCCAAAGGAACTGAAAATTGATATTGGAACAAATGAACTGTTCCCATAATTGCTTTCATTTGTACGTGAATGGAAATTTCTTTATAACTGAAGATGTTTTTAATGATTATTACTGATCCTTTTAGTCTCGCTTTAACAGAATACATACCACATAGAAGGCCATCATTCAGCCTATTGATGCTACGCCAACTATTTGCACACGCAGTCCAGCTTGTGCCATTTCCCTGACCCTATCCCTGTAATCCTGCAATTTCTTGCTCCCTCATCTACTTACCTCATTCTCCTTTGAAAGCCTTGATTGAATCCGCTTCCATCACCCTGTCAGACAGTGCATTCCAGATCATAACCACTTTCTGCGAAAGTAAGTTTTTAGCTCATGTCACCTTTAGCTCTTGTGGTAATCACCTTAAGTCTGTGTGGTCTGATTCTTGACCCATCCAGCAGTGCAACCAGTACTTTGATTTTTTTTTAGTCTTTGTGTAATTTTGCAGCATTTGGGGCCTTGAGAGTCGTGCAAAAACAATTACTTTTTGACAATGAATAATAGGGTGTCACATGCTGCCATACAGAATAATCATTGCTTATATAAATGTGATGCCTGTACATTTAAAGAAGATTAGTATCCTGTGTGGATAATAGGAAAGCCTGGAGAATCATTTCAACTGTATTATTAATGTAAGTGTTTCCGATGTCCCATGTGCATACTTATGACCTGGCTGAATCAAAATCTTCATTATTTACAGTTTTTCTTACTTTGATACAGCCTTATTGGCAAAAGGCAGTCCAACCAGCAGTTAAATGAGACTCATTAATGTCAGCAGTGGATAGGAGGGTTAGCTAGGAAGTGCATTAACACCTGCAAATGAAACAAAAGTATAAGTCTGTTTTTGTTTCCTTTTCATTCCTGCAAAATAGATCTATTTCTTAAATTGCTGTCTCATACAGTTCACCACTTTTAAAACAAATAAGTTCTGATGTTCAAAACCCTGATTGAATCTGAAAGGTTGGAGCACGGCACATTTGTTTAAAATTTCAAATCTATGGGAACGTAATGAAAAAGCAACAATTCTCATGGCCCTTAGGCCGCACGGCGAGCAGTTACATGTATGGGATTGCCTGTCAGTCTCCCATGGGTTATGACAAAGGAGCTCTCAGATGTTTCTCCAGGACCCAGTAAAGCATGTTTGCTCATCCTGGCCCCATAAGGGTACTTTCAAAACAGTTGTCTTAGCTTTTTTTTTTAAGCGTTACTCTTACCATTTCTAACCTCAGGCTCAGAGCCACCCATAAACATTGCAGTAAATGACATGGTCCCATTATTGGGACTGAGCAGACCAGTCTTAAAAAGTATCCTGCTAGCTGTGGGCAGGTACCCTTGCCACCTGATGAAGCAGGTTAAAATCCAGAACTTTCGGCACATGGTGACAGCAGTGGAGGTTAAGTAAGTTGAGTGATCCTAACTGCCCAATATCAGGGTAAATATGCTCTCTCCCCTGAGATATTCTTTTCTAGCAAAGCCTCATTAAAACAAAATCAGCTGCACTTCCTTTCAAAGGATAACCTTCATTTGCTGTGCGCCATAAAAAGTGGATAATTGTGATCTATTGTAGCCTTTAATTTTTGTGACATACCCCCTATTAAGTTTATAGGAATCTGATTGAATTGGAGAATGAATCAGGGTTTTGTCAGTGAAATGTCAGGTCATTGATGGGCTTTGAAGCAGATGTAATGCTGTCCAAACATCCTCTCCTCTTGTCAGAGCAAAGGGGAGTTCAGACAACAAAACTTGACCATAAGAGCCATCGATATCCAAGTTTCTGTCCTTGCCCGATATCCAGGTGTATGTGCGCACACTTTCCAGTAGGAGTCACTGGGGAATTAATAGAAACAGTCACCCCCACTTTATCATGTAAGTCATACCAAGTTTTACTGGAGCTAAATTAAAGGTAAGTTATGCTTTCTTTATAATATGGACGATTATTTTATGAGATGGAAATATAAATGGAGCTTATATTTTCGAGACTAATCCCTCAGTGAAATGGGGCACTTTGTGCTGGAGTATAAGGACTTTGAGTAGTAGTAGCTAGAAGTGACAAAGGAATGACCTGTATGGGTTGGTGTTCATAACTAGCTAAGGGTTGTTTAGTCGTAAATTAGTGTGTTTCGTTTAGCAGATTGTTCTGAGTCGATTCCTACAAGTAAGAAAGAAAAGATTAGATTATCCCAAAACATTGCCAGATTGCTCATTGTAGGTAAATTAGACATACACAAATTCTCTTAGTTCCTGCGTCATCAGCGTTTGCCTTAATTCTATTCCTTTTCATTAGCTTTGTCTGATTGATTGTGCACTGGTTTTCATCATTAATATTTCTTTAAATTAACAATACAGAATGTTTTCTTTAATCCTTTTAAATGTTGTATGCTCGAAGTTTTAGAAGCTGATCAGACTGAAAAATGGACTTAGTCTGCTAGTCATAAAGACAATTGGAGCTGCAACTATTGGTTATCAAAGTCAATGAAATTTTGATTTGTTTCCATGCATTCGTTAGGCATATGTGCGCAATTTTCCCCTCCCTGGGGGTAGTGAGAAGGGAAGAAGATAATTGGATGGGTTTACCCTGGAGAGAAACTTGCTCCTTTGTCACAGCAGAGCTTCAAAAAAGACATCAGCACGTTGGTGGGATAGGTAGATCGTGGCAGATGAAGTTTAATACGAAAAAGTGTGGAGATGATGCACATTGTAATGAGCATGGACTGACAGTATGAAATAATGCAAATCTAAAGAATGTGCAGGAGCCATGAAACCTAGATGTATATGTGCACAAGTTATTAAACATGGCAGGACAAATAGGGAGTGCTGTTAATAAAGCATACAGTATACTAGGCTTCTTAAAAGGGTTATAGAGTATGAGAGTAGAGAGGTTATGCTGAACTTGAATAGGACACTGGTGAAACTGCTGTTGAAGTATTGGATCAGTTCTTGGCACCACACTGCAGGAAGGGCATGAATGCATTGGAGACGATGCAAGCAGAGTGCAAGAATGTGAATGGTTCCAGAGACGAGAAACCTCAGTTATGAGAATAATTTGGAGAAGTTGAGACTGTTTTCCTTGGAAAGGAGAAGGCTGAGGAGGAAATTTTAGGAAGGTTTTCAAAATCTTTAAGAAACTGGATACAGTAGAAGGGGAGAAATTGTTCTCACATTTAAAAGGATCAAGATCCAGTGGGCATAGTTTTAAAGTGTTTTGAAAAAGATGCAAATGCAAGGTGAGAAAACGTATTTCACGAAGTCAGTGGTCCAGGTTTGGAATGCACTGCCTGGAAGAGGAAGCAGTTTCAATTGAGCTGTTCAAGACTGCATCGGATGATTGTTTGAAAAGAAACAATATATCGGGTTATGGGGAAAGGCAGGAGAATAGCTAAAATGCTCTGAGAGCTGGTGCAGACAAGATTGGCCAAATAGCTTCCTTCTGCACCAGAACCATTCTGTGATTCTATGGATGACCTTCTCACCCTGACACCAATTTAAGGCCTCGAAATGGTCAGTTGATGGTTGCTTGAAGGCCTCAATTTGCCACCTCCGAAGGCTCAAGAAAGGATCCAATTTTCCTTTTTGGAAACCATGGCACCTGCCTTCAGGGTTAGCTGGGGCTGCACCAATTTCCTTGATATGGGGCACCTGGAGGTATTGTGGGTGGGGGGCACTGCCCTGCCCTTAATTCCAAATTCCCTCCCCCTCCCCATTTCACCACCTGAAATGAAACTAAAAAGTGCAGACATTTATCACTGTTGGATTCCCCCAAGGAGTAGGCCTGGGTTGGTGGACTTTTCAGACCCAGTTTCTGCCAGTCAGAGTCCACCCGTGTTGAGGCTTGTGATTGTTGAGAATCATGCCCTAACTATCAGCTGGGAATGAAGCTAACTGGTGTGTGATTGGATGAGTTTTGTCAGAGGTGGGCGGATTGGAAGGTTGGTTGCCACCTTGCACATTTGCGCCTACATTGAAACAAAGTAATGGTAAAAGCAATTTTGCCCTGACTATTGGGGTACGATTACCAATCAAGGTTGAAATGGGAACACAGAAAATAGGCACAAAAGTAATAACTTGAAACAGAATTGCTTCATACTTTTACAAAAGTGTACAATTTTGACGTGTTACTGTTGTGTGCCCGTCTGGCTGTGCTGGTGGCAATCACATTGACAGTACCCACTGTACTTTTCCCGGTAAGTAAGGACATGGCTCCTGGTAACCCAACATTGCTCATGGTAACCCAACAAATGGCTACTTTTTGTCCTGTTACTTTTGGATGATTTTGCCATTCATGGGGGGAGAAAAAATCCACAGTCCATTCACTGTCACTGATAACAGTCAGCAAGGTGCCTTCCTTGTCAACATCCAAATTAGGAACGATTGCCAAGGACGTTGAAGTTTAGACAATCATTCATCCATCAGAACACCACTCATGTTTCTAAAGAATGTGTTATCTTGGCTCGTGAACTATAGTATAGTCCTCTCATCCCATGAGTTCTAAGTTCAAATCTAACCCAGAACAGGAATGTTAAAAATTGATAAAAGCAAATTATTGCGAATGCTGGAATCTGAAACCTAAAGAGAAAATGCTGGAAAATCTCAGCAGGTCTGGCAGCATCTGTAAGGAGAGAAAAGAGCTGACGTTTCGAGTCTAACTGACCCTTTGTCAAAGCTTTGTCAAAGGGTCAGTTAGACTCGAAACATCAGCTCTTTTCTCTCCTTACAGATGCTGCCAGACCTGCTGAGATTTTCCAGCATTTTCTCTTTAGGTTAAAAATTGAGTTTGAGCTGTAAGGTCAGCAAAGTTGATTCACCAGAACATTGCATTAATGCATGGCTAGAGTGGCAAGTGAGAAATACTGCTTGGCACTCTTCAGTGAAGTAAAGTTTGAGGGGTATAGGACAGATGTCAGAAGTAGTTTCTTTACTCAGAATAGTGGGGAAGTGGAACACACTGCCTGCAACAGTTGTAGACTCACCAATTTTAAGGGTATTTAAATGGTCATTGGATAGGCATATAGACGAGAATGGAATGGTATAGGTTAGATGGGCTTCAGATTGGTTTCATAGGTCGGTGCATCATTGAGGGCTGAAGGGCCTGTACTGTGCTGAAATGTTCTGTGTTCTAAGTAGGCCATTAGACCCTTCAAGCCTGCTCTGCCATTCAGTATGATCATGGTTTATCATCCAAATCAGCACCCTTTTCTCCCCATACCCTTTGATTCCTTTGGCCATATGAACTATATCTAACTCCTTGAAAGCATTTAATATTTTGGCCAAAACTGTTTTCTGTGGCAGGAAAATCCATGGGCCCACCTCCCTCTCTAAAGAAATTCTTATATTTAAGAAAGGTCAAGGGTGTATGATTGAAAAATGCAACCATTCTTTTTCCTTGATAGGCAGGGGTGGGGGGAAGGGTACATACGAAACTGAGCAGCCTTTTGCTTTTGTTTACCTGTCCCCTTTGTTCGCTGTGGCTGCTGCTGCCGCCATAATTTAGAGAGAGGGATGTCACTGAATCCAGCAGCAAGGAAGTTGCATTCACATCTGGAGATCCAGTGAGATAGCCCTGGCATTTCCATCCATGTGCCATTCCAACTGGACAGGCTGATCTGGCTCCCTCTGACTGCCTGCTTTAGTAACTGCTCCCAACCAGTTTCTCCCAATTATGTCATTAATGCTCCCTGTCAAAACACAACCAGAAAGGCAGGGAAGGAAATGAATCATAATTCTTTGAAATGTTCCATGACTAGTATCTAAAGAATCCTGGCAGAGATATTGTTTGAAATGCAGGCTATTACAAGGGAAGAGGCATCACGGCTGATGCTTGAATCACCTGCCACACCCTCTTGCTGTCTGAAATAAATGCTTTTTTGGGAATGCGCCAAAACCCCAGGATCACATTTTTCCTCTGGGCACGTTTCAGTCATGGGTGGGTGGGTGGGAATGAGGGAGGGGGGGGTGATGGATATGGTGAGTATAAATTGTATTCTCTGGGGGACAAAATAAAAATGAGGTCTTGCATTAGCATGTTGTCAGGATACTTCCTGCCAGTCTTAGGAAAGTTGGGTGGCTCTCCTCTCACTGCCTTCCAGAAGGACAAAGTGGGGAGGGACTTTCTATGAGTCTGTCTGTCTGTCCTGAGATGGGCTTGGTGACTAGTGGAGAGGTGTCTGCAACTTTCCTTAGGCAAAACACAAGTGACATTCTGGGGCTCTTGGAGCTATACACCAGTGAAGAAAGGAGAGAGCGGGAAGACACCAGACCCCAGCAAGGAAAGTTTAAAGCAAATGCGCTTGTCATCTACTGGCAGGTCCCAATCCTGACTTCAATTGCTGGGAAAGTTGCAACAACTTTCCCGCTCCAGTCTGACTGAGTTAAAATCGCGGTCAGAGCGCAGTGTCATTTTCAAATCCTGATTTGCATAAATGCTGACCTTGGCCACACTGCCTGGCACGGCACAGTGGTTAGCACTGCTGCCTCACAGCACCAGAGATCCGGGTTCATTTCCTGCCTCAGGTGACTGTCTGTGTGGAGTTTGCACGTTCTCCCCGTGTCTGCGTGGGTTTCCTCCGGGTGCTCCGGTTTCCTCCCACAATCCAAAAATGTGCAGGTTAGGTGAATTGGCCTTGCTAAAATTGCCCATAGTGTTAGGTGAAGGGGTAAATGTAGGAGTATGGGTCTGGGTGGTATACGCTTCGGCGGGTCGATGTGGACTTGTTGGGCCGAAGGGCCTGTTTCCACACTGTAAGGAATCTAATCTAATCTAAAAATCACATTCTTAAGAATCTAGGGGCTTTCTGGTTGGTGAATAATTGGGGCTGTTCAACATTTGCAGCCTCTTCCATTTCCAGTAGACCTATGGAGCTGGGTGTACCCATCGGGTTTCCTACACCAGCATGGACTACTCCCAGATCCAGCAGCAATTCAATTCAAAGTTGTTTTTGATGGAAACAACTTTGTGGCAGTGCACAGGGAGTGTGCTTTTGATAAATGTGTATGATGCTAATATTGGTCTAAATTCATTCTGACAGAATATAATCAATTAATCTTCTCTTGAAAGTCTAAAAATAATAAATGTCGATGGAATGTTTGGCTAAGTGTGAGGACTATGTCACTGATCCTAACAGAATAAGATGTAGGTGCAGAAGCAGGCCATTCGGCCTATCGAGTCCACTCCACCATTTGGTCATTCACAGATCCTAAACATTCACATTCATTAATTATTTGGTATTCTGTTCTGTTTTTGAGGCATTATTTCATGCTATGAAATAAGCTGAGGTTTTTTTAGTGGATTTAATTATTTTGGATAAAGCTGATTCTTCCAATACTTGTCAGTAACAGATCCAGCTGTCAAGAATGATAGAAGAATTGGAATTGATCGACACCACCTAAGTGTTGAGTTGGTATGTAAAATAAAGGGGATTTTGCCTGGTGTTAAACCCCATCAAAGTAGTGATGGTCACTGCAGCCACCTGTTGACCCTGGCAATTGAGTTGGTAGTCAGAGTCGTAGAGATGTGCAGCACGGAAACAGACCCTTCGATGCAACTCATCCATGCCAACCAGATATCCCAACCCAGTCTCGTCCCACCTGCCAGCACCTGGCTCATATCCCTCCAAACCCTTCCTATTTATATATCCGTCCAGATGCCTTTTAAATGTTGCAATTGTACTGGCCTCTACCACTTCCTCTGGCAGCTCATTCCATACGTGATAAAGTTGTGTTTTGAAAGACTTGTCTGCTTGAGTTTGTAAGCCCATTTCACTATAAGCATGTCAACTCTTGGACACAGATGAATTGTTAGATTGAAAATAGTTGGAATGTGCAGTGACTCACAGGTAGGGACACTACCACTGTGACACAAGAGACCCTAATATGGGGAATGAATTTTCTGAGGCTCAAGTTTCATCGGGTGATCAGCTGGTTAATGATTGCATCTACATTGCACACAACAACCTGCTATCAAATCATCCTTCACTCCTGCAGCAGGTAATGAGGGCTAATCTAAACAGGCTTCTCAGAGTTTGCTTTGAGTTATTTATCGCAAAGCTCGATCAAGATGGTATCATAATATCATGATGTTCCAGGCTATGTGAGAAAAGCAGTGCTAGTTTGTAACTCCAGCTGCTTGAAGTGCTTTGCATTAAGTTGCATAAGATCTGCAGTAGATTCAAGCTCACTGCTTTCAAGTTTCCAGTATAGTGGGAACGCTGGGTGCAGATGTGACTGAATGCACACTCCCAATGATAGCAGTAAAGTAGAAGCAGCTTTCGTGTGCATTAGGATGGCATGCAAATACATGCCGAGGCTGCTTAAAGGATTGGTTATAAACTCAGTAATCTTTCATTTAACCAATTCTTCCGTTCCAGGGATTGAGCACATAATTCAGGTTAATTCTTCAGTGCAGGAGCCAGGGAATGATGTCAGACCAGGGCCCCACCTCCCCCCTCAGGTTGACTTTAAACATTCTCAAGGCATTGTGAGGAGGTCGGTGGAGTTTTTTCTGACATGGAAGACAATTTTATCCTTTTAAAAACACCACTATCTGGCGTTGATTTTTGCTGTCTGTGGGAGCTAGCTGTGCACTAATTGGTCACTGCCTTTCCCACATCAGAGCAGTCAGTACACTTCAAAGATACATTGATTGGAAAACACTTTGCGGTCACAACAGACATAATTTAATTCCAAATCTTTTTCTTTAGTTGCCTCAAACCATTCACTGTCATATGTGTAAGATATATGTGTCTCCAGTTCTTTGTGTTCACTCCACCCAAAACACACAAGAGTGCAGTGAGGTCTGGAAAGTATTTCTAACATTTTTGATCGGAGAGAATTTGCATTTAGAAAGCGTATAACTGAATTTCTAAGACCATCCAAATTTAATGACTTCTTTTCCCCAATTTCATTCATGGGGTGCAGAGAGTTCATGGGTTTGGAAGTGGGGATGCCCAGGAAAATCTCAGAAAACCAGTTGTGCCAATTCACCAACATGTCCTCCCCTCCTTTCACTTTTCATGGAAGCTGCTTTAGTGACAGCAATCCATCACCCATGGCAGGAAACCAATTTAGGCTCATTGGTAACCAACTGGCAGCCATTTTTCAGTGGAAATGGCACTTTACTGGCCAGCCAGGGGGACCCTTACAGCTGCTCAGGAGGCATGTGCAGGACTAGAAATCAGACTTTTGAGAAATAAATTAAACCTACCACCTGCTTTAAGAATCACATTGGAAAGCTGTGAGCTGCTTTGAAGTCAGGGGCCAGGCATTTCCTCCCAAACTCCATGATGGGATGGATGTAATCCCCAACTGATTCACTTCTCTGTTCGTCCATCCCCCTCCCATCTCATTCTTAATGCGCAGTACTCTCACTGCAGAGTCAGTGAAGGTGCCTTCCATGCAGATTTGCCCTCCCACCTCGACCCCTGGCCTGCAGCCTCACAGTTGGCAGTGGTCCTGCAAGTGACTCCTGTAAAATTACCCAGGTGGTGTTCTGCTGCTGCTATGAACAGGACTGAGACCTGAAGAAAGTCTGGACTGCCCAAAGCTTTCCAAGTCTGTAAGATTCAACAGGCAAACATGCAGCCATTAAATTAATCACTATTCCTCAAAATGGACAGTGAGATAAATAACCAGTTGGTTTTCTTTATGGTATTGTTGGATTTGAGAAGACTGTTAGCCTGGGCATCTGTTCATTTATTTTCTTCAAATGAAACATTATTGACCTGTATACTTTGGATCCTAGTTTTGAGAGCTCATCCAAGGATTGGATGAAATAGGTACTACATCTGTTCTGAAGTGCATTATGAACCTAGAGAAATGCTGAAGCTCTTGGTTTGAACGTCATATTGATCGAGGATCAGCAAACAATATTATCCAGCACATAACAAACATTGCAAGCATCTCGGCAGCCTTTGTCTGGAGCTACAGATAATGGGGGAGATACTAAACAAGCATTTTGCATCAGTATTTAATGTGGAAGAGGGTATGGAGGATATAGAATGTAGGGAAATAGATGGTGACACCTTGCAAACTGTCCAGATTATAGAGGAGGAAGTGCTGGATGTCTTGAAATGCAAAAAGCTGGATAAATCCCCAGGACCTGATCAGGTGTACCCCAGAACTCTGTGGGAAGCTAGAGAAGTGATCGCTGGGCCTCTTGCTGGTATGTTTGTATCATCGATAGTCACAGGTGAGGTGCTAGCAGACTGGATGTTGGCAAACGTGGTGCCACTGTTTAAGAAGGGTGGTAAGGATAAGCCAGGGAATTATAGACCAGTGAGCCTGACCTTGGTGGTGGGCAAGTTGTTGGAGGGAATCCTGAGGGGCAGGATGTACATGTATTTGGAAAGGCTGTCGAGATGCTGATTAGGAATGGTCAACATGGTTTTATGCATGGGAAATCATGTTCTCACATTTTGGGAAAGCAAATCTTAGCAGGACTTACACACTTAATAGAAAGGTCCTTGGGTGTGTTGCTGAACAAAGAGACCTTGAAGTGCAGGTTCATAACTCCTTGAAAGTGGAGTTGCAGATAGATAGGATAGTAAAGAAGGCATTTGGAATGCTTTCTTTTATTGGTCAGAGTGTTGAGTACAGGAGTTGGAAGGTCATGTGTGGCTGTACAGGACATTGGTTAGGCCACTGTTGGAATATTGCGCGCACTTCTGGACTCCTTCCTATCGGAAAGATGTTGTGAAACATGAAAGGGTTCAGAAAAGATTTACAAGGATATTGCCAGGGTTGAAGGATTTGAGCTAGAGGGAGAGGCTGAACAGGCTGGGGCTGTTTTCCCTGGAGTGTCGGAGGCTATGGGGTGACCCTATATAAGTTTACGAAATTATGGGGGGAATGGATGTGATAAATAGACAAAGTCTATTCCCTGGGGTCAGGGAGTCCAGAACTAGAGGGCATAGGTTTAGGGTTAGAGGGGAAAGATATAAAAGAGAACTAAGGGGCAAGTTTTTCCACACAAAGAGTGGTACGTGTATAGAATGAGCTGCCAGAGGAAGTGGTGGAGGCTGGTACAATTGCAGCATTTAAAAGGCATTTGGATGGTTATGTGAATAGGAATGGTGCTGGCAGATAGGACTAGATTGAGTTGGGATATCTGGTTGGCATGGACTAGTTGGACTGAAGGGTCTGTTTCTGTGCTGTACATCTCTATGACTCTGTGCCTTTTACAAACCAATTCTGAAATAGCAGATTTCCTAAGTCAGCTAGCTTCTCTCTACAACTTTGTCCCTTCCCTAAGTTATATTCATAAAGACTCCTGGCTGATAATTTAACCAACCAGCCATTACCAAGTGTGAAACAAAAGCAGAAGTTGCTGAAAAAGCTATGCAGGTCTAGCAGCATCGATGAAGAGAAGTAAGAGTAAACATTTTGCATCCGGTGACCATTCCTCAGAACTGATGATATCTCGGAAAATGTTGGTTATATGCAAAAGATAGGGTGGAGGAAGGGGTAAAGGGTAAATGGTAGGTGGGGATAGAGCCTAAAGAGAGAGAAGGACAGTTGGACAGACAAAGGAATGGATAAGTATCTGGCTCAGACAGAGAATAGCTGTTAATGGAGACTGTTAGTGACTAACAATAGGTAGTATGTAATAGCAGACTGTGATAACGAGGCTTGGTGTGCGGTTGGGGGCTAGGACATGGGAGAGATCAGGCCATAAAATTATTGAACTCTATATTGGAGAGTTGCAGGGTCCCCAAGCGGAAAACAAGGTGTTGTTCTTTCAGCTTGCGCTGACCTTCTCTAGAAGGCTGCAGCAAGCCTGAGACTGAGATGTTGGCCAGGGTACAGGGTGGTTTGTTAAAGTGGTGGGCAACTGGAACCTCAGGGGTTTTTTTTTTCACAGGCAGAATGTAGATAGATACCGAGAAGGGAGGGGGTAAATGGGTGGCTGGTACACCTTCAGCGATTGCAGTGTCCAAAGGCCAAACAGACCTTCCAATGAAGCCGCACTTTAACTGCACTTCACACAATCATGTCTGCTGCATTTGCTGCTCACATTGAGGTTGTCTCTACACTGGGGGAATAAAGTGTAGACTGGATAACCACTTCGCAGAATATCCTATGCTCTGCCTGCAATAAAGACCCTGAGCTTCCAGTTGCCTGCTGCTTTAACATACCATCCTGTTCCCTGGCCAACTCCTCCGTCTCAGGCTTGCTGCAGTGCTCCAGTGAAGCTTAGCACAAGGTAGAAGAACAACACCTAATTTTCCGCTTGGGGACCCTGAAGCCTTCTGGACTCGATATAGAGTTCAATAATTTTAGGGCCTGACCATTTCCTAACCCTACATGCCAGGCTTTGTTTTCACATAGACTGCCATTACATACTACGTGTTGGTAGCCTCTAACAGTCTCCACTAATAGCCTTTGACTCTTCCAGCCAGATCATTATCCATTCCTTTGTCTGTCCAACTATTGTTCTCTCTCTATGGGCTCTATACTGACCTATTGTTTACTCCTTGCCCCCCCCCCCCACCGTATCTTATGTATATAACCAACTTTTTCCTTGCTACCATCAGTTCTGAGGCAAGGTCACCAGACCCAAAACATTAACTCACAGATGCTGCCAGACTTGCTGAGCTTTCCCAGCAACGTCTGTTTTTGTTTCTGATCAATACAGCATCCGCAGTTCTGTCAGATTTTATTATAAACTGTAAACCTTAACGGTAAATGTTAGCAGTCTCTTTGACTCTAGGGAGCTTCACAGCTGAGGACAATCCTATCTGTATTCAGCATCATTCAGACACTTGTGGCTGCAATGAAGAGAGAGCCAACTGAAGCAGAATCTCTGGACTTGGTTGGGGTAGACTGGACGTCAAACAGGCATTCAAAGTCTGTTTGTTACATCCACTCCCCTATTAAACAGGCTGAACTATTGGAGACGCAGCTCATTTCTTTGACTCTATGGACACACAGAATTCCAATTTGATTATACAGGTTCAGTTGCAAAATCCCCAGAGGCTTATAGATATGGGAAGAATGACACTCAATCTGAAAGACAGTAAATGTAGTATACATCTGCAACAGCATTAAGAAAGGTCAATGTCAAATGTTTCATTGGACATATTTATATACCCCTGTAGACTATATAAATTTAAAGAAACCCATTGTGAAAAATGTTGCTACATTTATGGTGATGTTGCTTTCTTATATATTTTTAAACCGGTCTTCCAAAGCAATGTTTTGGAAAACCGGATATTCAAACAACACTGTGTTGGATTTAACTCATTTAAAGTGTGATCAGTTTGGTATTTTGGGCAAGTGGAAGGTACCTTCTGAGAGTTAACTGTTGAAACCTGGACAGTATTGGAGTTGGTGAGGAGGTGAAAATCTAGTAAGTGTGGCCCAAGGGGAGTGTGGGGGGAGGGGCTGGTTAGGGTGTCTAAGTTTGAAAGTTGAAGACCGGCAGAAGAAGTGAGATGGCAGGGATGGGAGGAAGACGTAAAAAGAGGCTGTAACTACTGTGGGGTAAGACATATTTCTGTTCTGTCTTGTCCGGAAAGAAAAATACTTTGTGTAACCTCATTTGGCCATTTCTGCTGGTCTTGGCTAATGATTTTAGTATTGTTCAGGCTACCCAGTCATTGGGCTTTGGGGCTTTCTGATCTAAAATATTCCACACTCTGTCCTGGCTGAGTGTGTCTTCCCATGTGTGTCTTGAATGGGAGTTGCAATCATAAAGATAGTTGGCTGGTTATGCTCTTTGCAAACCTAGAGCTGCCATTTTAACAACTTGCCCTTCTTGAAGGTGAATTCGATTAAAATTTAGCCCAAGTCACACTCGCTATCTATGGTTTTACAACTGAGAAACAACCTTAGGCTGGTTTTCACTGAAGAAGTAATGCAACGGATTTGTGTGATCTAACCATAAGATGTTCTCATTTTAAAAAAGTCAACTTAAGGCCTGTTTTTTAATTGTATCTCTGTTTCAGGACCCTGCCTTTTGCTATGAGTACTCCTAACAAAATAACAATGTTTATTTATCTCAACTTTGGATATCACTGCTCCATAAGAGAGTCTCCTTTTAAGTTAACTTTTATCCTTTTCTTATGCATGAAATATGAGCGCCACTAGCAAAGCCAGTACGTTTTGTCCACTAAGCAGCATAAAGATTAATATTAAAATTTCAACTTTTACAATTGTCTTTAGGCATAGAAACATTGAAACTGTTTGGGGTGTTGGACTGTAACTCAGTGTTACTGGAAAAGCGCAGCAGGTCAAGCAGCATTCAAGAAGCAGGAGAATCGACGTTTCGGGCATGAGCCCTCCTTCAGGAAATTCCTGAATTTTCAGCTCTGATCTCCAGCATCTGCAGTCCTCACTTTCTCCTGTAACTCAATGGTGTCATGCTGGTCCCTTAGACCGTTAAGTCTGCCAACCCCACTTTAGAAACTGAACAGAACCTAGAAGTGCTATTTAGGTAATGATACCCAGAGGAAATGACCGAGTATACGAATATATCAAGCAGGGCCTTGCTGTTTTTTCTGTGGTAAGTAGCAGGAAAGATAAAGGGGAGCCAATGGATATAATATATTTGGATCACCAAAAGGCATTCACTAGTATGCCAGACAAAAGGCTAATTAATCAAATAGAAAGTCCATGGAGGCAGTATGTTAGTGTGGATAAAGGATTGGAAAACAAATACAGTTTGAAAGTTGAGATAAAGGAGGCATTTTTAGGGTTGGAGATATATAGAATAGAATACCTACAGTGTTGAAAGAGGATTGTGGGAGGAAACAGGAGCACCTGGAGGAAACCCACACAGACATGGGGGAGAATGCACAAACTCCATACAGACAGTCGCCCAAGGCTGTAATCGAACCTGGGTCCCTGATGCTGTGAGGCAGCAGTGCTAACCACAGAGCCACCATGCTGCCCACAAGTTGGGTGCCAACCTGTAATTAGTGAAGAGCCACAAGGGTCAGTGCTGGGCCCACAATTATTTCCAGTGAATGTACTATCACCAGGTCTGTGGATGAGATAGTAGGTGATGCTGAAAGTGAATGGTGAGAGTGACGGAGTCTACAGCAGATGTATCAAGGCTGACTGGGATAAAATTGGCAGGTGGAATATAATGTGGGAAAATATGAGGTTATGTACATTGGCATGAAGAATAGAGGAGTTGAATATTATGTAAGTAGGGAAAGACTGCTGCACAGAGGATTCTGGGTGTCTTCATGCATAAATCACAAAAAAACAGCATCCAAAGTTAGCAGGTAACAAGGAAAACAAACGGAATGTTGACCTTTATTTCAAAGGAAATGGAGTAATAATAACTGGAAGTCTTGCTTCAACTATATGAGGCATACTGTGAAGTCCTTATCTAAAGAAAGCTATACTGGCATTGGAGGCAGATCATCTTGTGAAGAGAGGTTGGATAGTTGGCTTGAACTCACTGGAGCTTAAAAGAATGACAGGAGATCTATTAAACCATGCAAGAGTCTGAAGATGCTTGACAAGGTAGATATGAAAAGATTGTTTCCTCTTATGGGTAAGTCTAGGACCAGAAGGCATAGAGTGATGGGTCATTTCTTCTGAATGTAGTTAATCTTTACCCCAGAGGGCTGTCTAGGCTAGATCATTAAAGATATTTAAGGCAAGATAGATTTTTAATTACTAAAGGACTCAAAGGTTATAGCTACAAGGCAGGAAAATTTGAGTTGAGGATTTTCAGATCAGCTGTGATCTTATTGAATGTTTAAGCTGACTTGGTAGGCTTAATGTCTGACTTCTGCTTCCATGTGTAATGTGCAGAATTGGGAACTGCACTGTGGTTAGATGCCTTTTAATAGAGATATTAAATGGACGCTGTTTTCAGATGGATTTAAGTCCTCTTGTCCCACTGTTCAAAATAGAGAGTGGTAGTTATTCCAGCGTTACAATTAATATTGCTCCCTCCATTAAAATAGGTTACCTGAACCTTTTCACATCACCATTTTAGGGCTTTGCTGTAACTGCTGACATTCTTAGAACATAATTACATTTCAAAACCTTCTTGACTGTAACATACTTAAAGAATTTCTGAATGACAATATGGAAATACAAAATTTTGCTTTACTTCCCACTATTGCATTCAATGTGTAAACCTAAATTTTGCTTTTCTAGAAATTGCTGCCGGACTACATTACAGAACAACCTCAGTTATCCGGACATCAATTATCCAAATTTCAGATTATCCGAACAAAATCTCAAGGTCCCATTAAAAATGTTATCCGTTATCCAAACAATCCATTATCTGAAAAATCAGTTATCCAAACAAAATATTCCTTGCCTGTCTTGTTCGGATAATCGGAGTGGTCCTGTATTTGGCAAGGTTGTTTAGGGAAGGGAAGCACATCCTCTTTGAACTCTTCCTCTCCAGGAGGTCAACTCGGTGATACTGCCCATACTGTTTCAATTTCTGGTACCTGTACAACTGTAGCTGCAGTATCTTGATGCTAATTGTTTACCTACCATCTCCACTTTGCCTCTTCAGGAATCCTGTAAAGATGCATTATTTATTTCCTTCCCCTCTCCAAATTTACATGGTGACATGAGGTTGTTATAAGATTGATTGATTGTTTGTTTGTTTGTTTGTTTATCCATCATTCAGTCTTGAATGTGCTACAATTTCATCCTGCTAAATATTGGTAAAACTGGTACCATCATCAACAACTTCCACCACCAATTCCATTCGTTTTCCACCAACTCCTATCTCCTCCACACTCTCAGAAACAAGCCATTTTAATGTTAAAATCATTACACCTCACCTTAGTTTATTCCCTTACATTTTAATTCCCTTCACTCAAGGATTGCAAATGGAAGCTTCTTTGTCAGGTACCTATGGTTTAACAATCCTCCTCCTGGTCCCACTGAATCACACTAAGCAGCTTCTCCCATTTCTGTCTCATGCCATCTTTGCCAGCTTTTGTGGGCGGCATGGTGGCACAGTGGTTAGCACTGGTGCCTCACAGCGCCTGAGACCCGGGTTCAATTCCCGACTCAGGCGACTGACTGTGTGGAGTTTGCACGTTCACCCAGTGTCTGCGTGGGTTTCCTCCGGGTGCTCCGGTTTCCTCCCACAGTCCAAAGATGTGCGGGTCGGGTGAATTGGCCATGCTAAATTGCCGTAGTGTTAGGTAAGGGGTAAATGTAGGGGTGTGGGTGGGTTGCGCTTCGGCGGGTCGGTGTGGACTTTTGGGCCGAAGGGCCTGTTTCCACACTGTAAGTAATCTAATCTAATCTTTCAGCTCTAAACATTGCCTCTCTAAACATTTCTACTTTTACATTTTCCTATTGGATCTATAATAAAATCCATCATTCAGTTGGAGTTTCTGATCACCTGACCTAACATGCCCATCTTTAACAAGGCTGCTTTCATTTTTGGCTATGGCCATGTGAGGAGATATGGGATGGCTTTCTACTTTAAAGGTACTCTGTCATTATTAGTAGGAATGCGAATAATAATGGTTGTTATAACATGCAAGTTATATTAATGAAATACTTTAGCAAAGCTGTGCGTCAGATGATTAGCTGGGCTATTTAAATTTATTACTAAATAATCGTATCCAAATTCTTTGAGTGGCCTGAATGGTACAGGAACTTTCCAGTTTATTGGCCAGACTGTTCCAGGTTTGATTTTTCATCCATATTCAGTT
This sequence comes from Hemiscyllium ocellatum, assembly GCF_020745735.1. Taxonomy (NCBI): domain Eukaryota; kingdom Metazoa; phylum Chordata; class Chondrichthyes; order Orectolobiformes; family Hemiscylliidae; genus Hemiscyllium; species Hemiscyllium ocellatum. The sequence continues at coordinate 27,085,019 of NC_083419.1, forward strand.
GCTTGATGTCAACTAGAGATATAATTTAGCAACTTTGGATTGGAACTGAAAGTCTCTTATGGTTATATTTTAACCACACTTATTAGAGAGTGCATGTGAATGTTGTTTGAAGATATGATCAGGCTTGGTTGTAATGTTTTTGTTAAATAGCCCACCCACACTCGCAATCTAGAGTCACACACGAATATTGACTGTTTGGGTGAAGCATTGGATGTTTTCCAAAACACCCAGATCTATACCCAAGGCAGCACAGTGACTCAGTGGTTAGCACTGCTGCCTCAACGCCAGGGACCCAGGTTCGATTCCAGCCTCGAGTGATTGTCTGTGGGGTGTTTGCATATTCTCCCCGTGTCTGCGTGGGTTTCCTCTGGCTGCTCCGGTTTCCTCCCACAGTCCAAAGATGTGCAGAATAGGTGAACTGACCGTGCTAAATTGACTGCAGTGTTCAGGATGTGTGGGTTAAGTGTCTGAGCTAAATGTAGAGTAATAGGGTAGGGGAATGCATCTGGGTGGGTTACTCTTCAGAGGGTCAATGTGTACTTGGGCAAAGTGGCCTGTTTACACACCGTAGGGGATCTATGAATGATCAATGATCTCCACAGTCAAATATCTGATGATGATGTCTCTTTATTCACATTTATTTTGAAGGAATTTTTATCTGCACAGAGCAAGTAACCTTTGTTAATCTACACTCATATCACTATTTTTGTTTTCTCATCGTGCATATAATATAATTACTTATTTTTTCCATTTTCTTTAGCGCATTTTTTTTAAGATAAGTCGTTCTTGGTGACTAATGATAAATTTTTCTTTCCATTAAGTGTTCGGAATTGTGCTGTGCCATGCATTTCTCATTATAATGTGAGGATTGAAAGTGGGTTTTATTTCCTTCATTATGGTATTAAGGAGGTGATGCTGCAGGCAATAGTGAGAAATAACCAAGCCAGGTTCCAAAACTAACCAAGCTAGATCCTGTTCTCTCAAGAGTTGCACACAAGCACATTTTCCAGCTGAGGTCACTGGATAATTATCAGACACTGGAACCTTGGGTGGTTTTGGGCAGAGTCACGCAAGCACAGACTTGATATTTCTCAACTGAATGAGAGGTTTTCATCAGTGAGTAAGTTGTCATTGGGCCAGTCCAACACACTTCCCGGTATATTTAATTATTTCATGGAGGGTGGCCATTGCTGGCTAGGGCAGTATTTATTACCCATGTTATTGCCCTTGAGAGGGTGGTGATGAGCTGTCGTCTTGAACCACAGCACTCCATCTGGTTTGGGTACACCCACAATGCTGTTATGAGAGATTTTCAGGATTTTGACACAGTAACATTGTAGGACCAATGATATAATTCCAAATCAGGGTTGTGTGTGGTTTGAGGTGGACTTTGCAGCCTGTGGCCTTCCCACGTGCCCTGCTGCCTTTTTCCATCTAAGTCCAGTGTTTTTCCACCATGAAATTTGTCACAGCCCCTCAGTGAAATTTGAGTGCGTAGGGACTAGTGGTAGAGTAAACGACAAGAGACCTATGAGGGTGGAAAACTGTTAAGTGCACGATGGAAGCCAACAAAATCCAAGAGTAGTAGCTGTGGAAGGACAGATGCCTGTTAAAGTAACAGTGCAGCTCCATGAACGTCATTGCTACCTCAGAATAAAGGGCCCCAAAATTTCAGCTCTCATTTTGGGTAACTGTTTGTGATGATAAAGATCACTGATGTGTTAGGTGCTATTGATGAAGCCTTGGTGAGTTGCTGATGGTAGATGGTACACACTGCTGCAACTCTGAAGCAAAGGTAATGGATGGTGTGCTACTCAACCAGGCTGTTTGTGTTATTGATGAACACCCAAAAATAGATTAATCTTTTCCTCATCCTACACCTAGACACAGACTAATGAGGGAAATAATGTGGAAAAAGAAAGAAATATTTGGAAATAAAACTATTGAAATTGAATTAAATCTCTGTAGGTTAAGCAGAAGACATGGCATTGAGAGTTCTAAACCAGGATGATTCCTACTGCTCAGCCATAATGCTTACAGCAGGACAAGATAATACAAGTTGATTCAGACGTGCTTCATTCTGGCGTGTCGAACAATTCTGCCAATTTGGAGAAATTTGCCAACTCCCAAAGCCTATCAATGCCACTTATTGTAGAAATCAGCAACTCTGCGAAATGAAATAGAAGCCAGCAGCAAACCTACTCCTATATTTTCATAACTTCTAATGATGTCCCTTGCTTCACCCTTATCTATCAAACTCAATTAGCCTATTCACTTACAGCAAGTTTAATCCTTTCATTATTTAAAAGATCTCAATCATATCCCTTGAAAGTCTACATTTTTCTGAAGTATAAAGCTGCAGCTCTCTTGTCAGCTCTGGTAACTGAAGGCCCTTTAAAATATAATCTATTGACCTTCCTCTGAACCTTTTCTGGACTAGGTGTATTTTCCATTACAATAGTATTAAGATGTATTTAATATATTCACATAGTACTTGGTTTCACATTACATTAAAACTCTGAATTTTAGAGGTCAGTTAAATTTATATAAGGTGGTGGGTGTTGTCATGTTTCAAATGTAATCCAGTTTCAAAAGAGCAGGTATTCTGTCTGCCATTTTTCTTTTCTAACTATGATAGTCATGATCCCTATTATTACTTTCAGTTGAATTATTATCATTTTAGCTCATCTAGTTTCTGATCATTTCTAACTGTTCAACATTAATGGCTTGAAGCTTAGAGTGAAAGATAACCACTTCTCTATTCCAGGTATTTTTGCCAGCAATGTTAGCCAAATCTCCCCCAATTTAGTTTTTTGTTCATTGCTGAAGGTTATTTTGTACTGTATAGTGCATGTAATTTGCACCCATAATGTGGGTGCCAACAGGCATGCCGTAACTTTTCAAACAGATATCAGATGGTGTGCCAGTATTTATTTGCCTGCCAACTGGAAGAGACTTCAAGGCATTAGCGTGTCATGCAGCTATTTTAAATGCAGTGTTTTGAGATGGGCAGAATGAATGATTGGTTACACCCATTCCAGGTAGAGGCTTTATATTACCTAAGTAGCTGAAACCTATGGCCAAAAAACTGTACTAGGAGCCTGTCAGACCCTTCACATTATTCATGATAAACTGATACCTTCAGCCTGTGGGTATTCCTTTAATAAAATTGTTAATAACGTATGCTGCGTAATGGCTCAAGAATATGAATGAAATACCAACCTCTACTTTCGTTTTCACCTGAGAAACATTCTACAAGACCGTTCAGATTGTTCAAGCCCGAACCCCATTGTAGACCCTCTGATCCTTTTGTATTTGGAGAGTTTGCCAAACAAACCAGACTCTGACTGTCAAGTACAGTCATTTCGATAGGAAATTCTGGTGTTGGTTTCATCGCACTTGAGTGAACTAGCCAGTTTCTTGCCTGTTAGCTTATTTGTACTTGGCAAGAAATATGCATGTGTATTGGATAATCATGTCTTTTTAGAGTGTAAATGTTAATTGAAGAGGCTGGGGCACAGGGCAGCTGACACTTGACTTTGCCCTTTTTAGTCCACCTGAAGCTTTGATCAAGCTACATCTTTCTCTGTTGCTTGTCCCCCAGAGACTCTCTCAGGGTCATGGCCTGCAGCCTAGTCAAGAGGCATTAGCCTACTGGCATTAAATATTTGAGGCTCTTAGGTTAGCAGGGGGCCTTCACTTCATGCACTCCACATTTCCCACATAACCCAAAGCAGACTAAACAAAAGTGGTGTGAAATCTGATGGCTGGATGCAGCTAAAGTAATATGTTGAAACTGTCCTCCATTCATTTAATACTGTGTATTTGTTTCCTGGATTTACACCCGTTTGGTCTTTGGGATCATGGAAATCTTTGAAAAAGGGATTGCGGAGCAGTGGCCTGTGATTAAAACCTAGTGTTTTTCTCCATGCTGCTCTTGTGCAGCAGTGTCACACATGGTAGCATTTAGGAGCCCCTTCACAGCTGAAGTGTTTCAAACACTAATGAATGGAAGCTTGGTCATATAATGCAGACAAGCTTTAAGGCATGCTTTACTGAATGGTGTACTGTAGTGGCCTGGGAAAGGAAGAGAGTTATAAATTGTGTCAGCTAGCAGCCCAGACAAAATGAAGCCATGTGGAAAATCAAATCTATTTAACTATGAAACTGTTGCAGCCATTTTAAGGTGGTCATCTTTGGCAGTTCTCAGTTTATGAGGTGACAAATGTTAAATCACATAATACAGTCTTTTGCTTTACTTTTTTTCAGAGCAAATAAAAGTAAAGTATTTAGCTGTTTTGGAAACATGGTTATTTTAGGTTGGGTGAAGGATCTTAGGTGAATGTTGAGTGCTCGCTAGATTTAATGTTGCAAATATTTGATAAATGGATTCAATAATTTATAATGTCCAGTTATATGAATACCTATTTTCAGCATAAATTCAAGGCTTTTAAGCTCTGCAGACATGGTGATGACATCAGCTGTAGAAGATTTATTGTGGTTTAACTGGAATTTAATCAATGCACTTTCTCTCATGTCTGTGGTTAAGCATGTCCGGTTTTAGGCCTCCCGAAATACTTGGCAATTAAAAAAACAACAGCATTATTTGTAGAACTAGTCATTGTGGAAGGGGAGGGCTTGAATATTATTTGAAGTAGCTGTCTGACATAATGCGAATTTGTTTTTGTTTGCAGGAAGAGGGTGAAGGAACGTCCTCACAAGAATCCACAGAGGAAGATTAAGAACCCACACTATTTTACTTCTACCTCATTCAGCAGTTGGGTCTTTTGAAGGGAGAAGACACTACCTTGACCACTTTTTTTTTTCCCAGTTAACATTGGTCTGTCCACTTTATTCTGGGGAGAAACGCATCCTCTGAAAGACTTTTGCTATCCACCTTTTTGTAATCCCTTCACAGTCCCAGGTTTAATGATTTAAAAAAAACTGCTGTAACACAGGGGACACAGATTATTGATACAACCTTTAATTACCGTTTTCTTTTTAATTCTTAACATACTTATAGTTTATTGAGCTGCTAAGTAAGGGTGAGTGGGTCAAAAAAAAGTTTTATTTTTCACTGCAATGCACAAAATAATGCAAAAGGAAAACATCAGATACATTGCACATAATATGGGCATTTTATGAGAAACAGCTTTTCTGTTTAAAAGTGAATGAGCTTTAACAGCACCAACACCCACCCCTTGACTTAGTACACAGCCTGGATAAAACACCAAAGATGAGGGCTAGGCACTGCTCTTCTAGAAACCTTTTAGTAGATTTTTTTTTGTTAAATTGATTTTCACTTACTCTAATTTCAGGAAGACTCCTAGGGCTGATTTTTTTTTATATATATGTATTTAATTCTGCTGTTAACTCAACACCGAAAAAATATATTCATTAACTGAAGGGAAGGATGAAAGATTGACATTTTTTTTTACAGGTCCATAGGGATACAAACAGAAATCAAGAAATTCCACTTCAGTGTAAGTCACTGAAACTTGGAAAGGGAACTGATTTTCCTCATCAGTCAGCCAATAAGAACCACATATAAAGGTGACTTCACCTCTGCACTGCCATGTGGATGGATCAAGCAAACACATTTCTTGATTTTTGGGAACACACACTGTGTAACTGATCTTCAAATCATTCCTCCTCCATCCAATCAATCCATATGAATACTCAGTTAAACCAGCACTTTTAGTGACAGTTGCAATATTACCCCATTATCTGTAACTACCTCTGATTAAATCAATTAGTTTGACAGTGTCTCGGGTGCATGCTGCTATACACATACAATGCAGGATAGTTTTTTTTTGGTTTAATGGACGGTTAAACACTGATACCTGAATTTTGTTGAAATTCATTTTACTTTTTACAGTCTAAATATTAAAAGAGGAGACAAGAATACCTGATAGCATTTCTATATTGCAATATAATTGCTGAACTTTACAATTTTCTCAATCCCAGTTTGTACAACTCACTTTCTGTTCATACTTTTAACGTGAATACAATTTTTAACTGAATTATTCAATGATTTTAACAAATGTCTCTATTACTTTGATTTTTTCATTTTTATCAGTAATGTTTGAAATATAACTGTCCAGGTTTGTACCTCAAATGAATTCAAGGAAAATGGACTAATCAATTGACCAAAACCTACCTCCTGACATTAAAAAAGAAATGAACTTGTTACTATCAACATCAGTTTTAAAATATTATTAAAATTTTAGGACTGCAACTAATCCCTAATCAAAGTATTTTTGTAAAAAAAAGGAAAAAAAATTAACCTTGGATACAAAAGCATTTTAAATTACTTTCTATTCTGAAACCTTCAAAACAAACTTGAAGCTTTGTAAGTAGGAAGCAACAAGCTCAGTTTTTGTATAATTCAATCAAGAATATGTGTTTAAATTAGTAGATTGTAAGAAACATACTTGATTCATATTTTCATGTATTTTACACAAATGTGATTTCTCTTTCATTTTTATAATGTTTCTACCAGATGTATTTTTAAAATGCTTCTTATGTAGAGTTTTATCTTGCTTTCTGCTTGTCAATATTGCTACTTTTAACATGTATTAGGCCAGGGAGATGGGGAGGGTGTAGTTTCTCAGGAGAATCTCTGACAGTAAGGCTTTAGTGTTGAGTCAAAGTACAACCAAAGCTGATTCCTTCTGGCTTCCATCAGAATTTGTAAAATCTTGACATCTTCTCAGCTAGCTGTTCAGACAATATGGTGCATATCCGTCTGTACTTTGTAAGCTGTTATTAACTAGTTGCATTTTTGCCAATTTCTTTTCTTCGGTTGTAACCTCCAACAAAGACTACATTATGTTTTATTTTAAAAATCACACATTGTGATTTGTTTAAAATGTCATTCCATGAATTTTGACTTAAGAGAACCGTCTGAAATTTGTTTTTGTCTAATGCATATTAAGGAAGCCTTTGGTTACTTGTTGGACATTTTGCCCTGCGAAGCCTCTCAAATGCTGATGTTTATCATGTATTTCTCTGTACGTTGAACAATCAATTACACACTACTACCTCTTGGGGCCTACTGTTACCTCAATTTCAAGCTGAAAACCTGTTCCATTGTTTATGGCCAGTAGACCAGAGTGAGCATCATAAATTTTTTATAAATAGTTTATTTTTTTGGGAGATAAATTTTATATGACTGTTCTCTCCTTACTGGTCACCTCAAAATAAGACTGGACATTTAACTATTCTGCTATTTTACAAATTGTAGTCTTGGTTTGCAAGGAGAGTCTGAAAACGTTAGACAGCAAAACCTATTCTCCTTGTACCTTAAATGTCTAACTTTATTGCTTTGCTATTCACTTAGAGAAACTGTCTGATTGTACTTGGAAATGCTTGCTTGCTGAAAAGGTTCCTTTCATGGATTATCACTGTCTGTTCAGCACAAATAAATGTAAGAACCTCTGTGATCCCCATGTTGATTCTTAGACTTTGTCATTTTAACACTGGCAAAATAATTTGAGTGTGTGAACAAAATCTCTGAACCTCCACCTTAGTATTGTTTTTCTCAAACTAGTTGAAGTAGCACTTATAATCAGTCTTAAACTGAAATAAGTCCTGTGTATTTAAAGCCTTTGAATATAATCTCCCTTAGTTTCATAAACTCAAGACATAATCAATGTTACAGTTCATTAAGTTATAGTTGGAGCTATCAGTAAATCATTCAATGTAAAAAAAAATTATTTTTTTTATGGGGCGGTTCCAATAAAAATGTATACACTATCTAATTTATTAAAGAACTCAAATATTCATGTTTCTTCATATTTTAAACATTGGCATGTGGTCAGGAGATATGTTAAATGTAATGCTGCCACCTTAAAAATGATCTTCCCTGGAGAATGAATGGAAAACTAAGGCAGTCTTCTCACTCCTGATCACTGTTAAACGTACAGACATTGTATATTGCATTAGTAGAGGATTACATTCAATTGCGGTGCCATGGCCGTCAAATGGCCAGTCCACATTCACTGTTGAGCTTCTAACATTGTGACAGATCAGATCCCAGTTATGGATTGATAGATTATAGATTGCTTTGTTTTGGTTTAATTAAAAAAAAGTCTACTTCATAAAAGAAACAAATTATATAGAATAAGCTCAAATGAATAATAGATGACACAAGTTTAGACATTTTTCAAATACGGTAAATCCTAATCCCACGAGTCTCAAAGGGTGCATAGTACTCATACTAGAGGGAATCCCTTTCGTTAACATTTTGGTAGATTTAACTGTGACTTCAGCTTGCATTCTAGAAAGTCTGATGGCCTTTTTCTAGAGTTTTCATACACCTGTGTTTAAACATTCTCAGCTTCAAATAACCTCTTAAGGCTTTTATTCAAACATATCTAGTGTAGAACTATTACTAATACCGTGCTCTAAGGTAATCTGTTTTAACCATGTTCGCCCCTTCTCAGAAGCACTGCTTTATATATCCATCTTCATCCAAGAACTTCTGCAGAATGTGACCCCAAACTGAAACTAAAGAAAAATCTTGACTTTGCAACAATGGGTGTTTCCCTAATCTTCAGAAGAACCAAGTCCAGAAATTTCTAACAGAAACCTTGATGTACTGTTTATCTTGCCTAGCCATAAGCACTCCTGATGAACGCACAAATCCAATTATTCTGGAAACTACCTATCTATCAAGTTATTGACGCATCGAGATGTACACTGTGGAAACTTGTCCACATAAACCAGATATCCTAAACTGATCTAATCCCATTTGCCAGCATTTGGCCCATATCCCTCTAAATCCTTCCTATTCATGTATCCATCTAGATGCTTGGCTGCAGAAATACTCAAGTTAGTTATTGCACCCTTCATACAGAAAAACTCACACATCATTTAATTTAAAATTCAGCCATCCAACCATAAAAATAAACTATATTGAAATATACATCTTGTATCCTGCATCACTACCTGAAGAAATGCTTCTGAAGGAGATGGTATCCTAACAAGGAGTCAAAACATTTGAAAGGACAACGTTTTAAACAAAAAAAAATGACGGATACACATTTTCCAAATGTTACTTCCATTGTCCTATCTTGACGTGGGAATCTGAAAGTGGAATTGGTGGGTCCCTGGACAATTTTAAAATGGTAAGTGCTACCACTGAAGGTGTGGAGAATGCAAAGGTGCTTCAAGATGGAAGTTACCTCTGAAAACCTGTGCATGGAACAAACTATATTGTGGAGACAGTAGTGAGCTATCACAGTGGAAAGGGTGCCTCTCCACTGGATGTCCTTTACGGCAGCTCTGATCACTGTAGTGCACTGGATCCATGCTTTGCAGGATACAGCTGTGACACATCTGTCCTATCCCAATCCAGGCTGCCTCTAGCACTCTAACGTACATTTTTTGGAGATGCCGATGTTGGACTGGGATGTACAAAGTTAAAAATCACGCAACACCAGGTTATAGTCCAACGCTCCTTCATCAGGTGATAATGGAGGGCTCGATCGTAACACAGAATTTATGGCAAAGATTTGCAGTGTGATGTAACTGAAATTATACATTGAAAAATTGATTGTCTGTTAAGCCTTTCATCTGCTAGAATATAGTGATAGCTATGAAAGGCTTAACAGACAATCAATTTTTCAATGTATAATTTCAGTTACATCACACTGCAAATTTTTGCTATAAATTGTGTTACGATCGAGCCCTCCACTATCACCTGATGAAGGAGGGTCGCTCCGAAAGCTAGTGTGCTTCCAATTAAACCTGTTGGACTATAACCTGGTGTTGTGTGATTTTTAACACCATACATTTTGTGTGTGGGGTGGCTGGGGGAGGTTGCAGAGACAGAAACATTCTGGAAGACCACCATTCCATTCAATAATGAGAAATTGTCAATGTGGCCAACTCTACCTTGGGGTTGCAGGTGGATGTTTTCTAGATTCCCTTCATGCTGTTTCAATGCTATTTACTATTGCATAGCTGACTGAGATTGCAACATGTTTGTTCTCTTGGTTCGACAAATGCTACAGCGTGTGAATGTCATTTGGGGAACTTATACACGTTTTCTGTCTCTGTTAGCAGGGAAAGGTAAGTCTTCTCCTTAACATCACAGCCATGATGAAGAATTCACCAAGTATAAATACAAATGTCCTGAATCATCAAATCTGAATGGTGCACCAAGTTCTTCCATTATTTTGGGCTTGAAAGTAATATGCTGCTTTTAATTAGATTTTGTTTTCTGTAAGTTGGCTGCAAATTTGCAACAATGAAATGAATTGCCTGTGAATGGAATCATGCAAATTGCTAGATTTTCTGATTTGTGCCCAAGTCTTCCACTAGTTTAGCTTTTGCTCCTACAATAAGGTACAATAAGATACAATAATAATTGTTTTGAAAATCCACATTGATCCGATTGCTAGAAAGAAATGTTTGGGAATTTTTAACAAACTATTAAAGCTTAGTTATTCAAAAAGCTAGTGCTGAATTTTATACCAAATAGCTGTTTGTCATACTTACGTCACACATGGGAAGATCAATGGTAAATGTAAAAATCATTAAAGCAATCTTACAGTTAAGGTTTTAACAACAAGATGTGACTGTTGCTCTGGGTTATGCATGAGCATCAGTGTTCCACTTTGAAAATGTATTCAAAAGAGAAAGTAAGGGAATCATTTTCTGTTGCTGTCTTCTGACTTTGGGGAGTTTTACAAGCAGCTGTCAATCCAGGGAGAAATTGCCCCAGCAATTAGCCTCTAATCAACCACAGGATGTGCCTATTTACATCAATGTGACCTTCGAGCTTTAAAGGAACAGGAGGTGACACACAGCTCATTAACAGTAGAACAATACATTGCACACACAAGGTTGTGATGCTACTTATATTTTTGTCTCTCCTCGGACCTCCTGTGAGGAACACCATGGATATTGTCAGTAATATTTGTACTAATTCCTAAGTTGTTAAAAAATACTTTGTTTCCTTCAATTTAACGTAACAGTCACTCCCCTCTAATTTAATCAGTATGTTTCAGGTTATTCGATGCTGCTTTATATCATGTCCTGTTTTTATACATTACACTTCATATTGAAAATATTGACCCTCACCGTTTGGGAATGCGGACAGCTTCTAAAATATACACTTTGCTTCGTTCCTAACTTCCCCAGCAAGTCACGTTTCCATAAGGTGGTGAGTGCTTTCTGAAGACATGTAAATGATGGAAGCACCACCTCAGCAGTTTGCACTGCAGGAATACAGAAACACAAGGAGTTGTTTGTTCGGCCCCATCATCATCAGAGACAGAATGATTGAGCACTTGAACAAACATTGGTTGATCGAAGAGTTCTCATGGATTTGTGAAGGCTAGATCATGTCTGACTAATCAAGTTGTATTTTGTTTAAAGTGGTCCCTGGTATTGTTTATAGGGGAATGTGCATGAATGGTGTTGACGCTGACCTCCCAAAGTACAGCTTTGTAGTTAACCTTGTGCAGAACTTGGCAATTTGATGGGAGGTGGAAGACAGTAAGAATAAAGAGAATTTCTCTGAATGGCAGTATGTGACAAGTCATATCCTCTGTGATATGGCATCAATGGCTTAGATGAAAATCAGAATTGTATATTTGGGTTTGCAGATGACAATAAATTGCATTGATAGTAACTCGAGGTTTCAAGGGAACGTAAACTGGTTGAAAGTGGAACTCTGGCATAGGGAATTCAATTGGATTTATCCATTTTGAGTCAGAGGGTTGAATTGGCTTGTGCTACCAGAAGTTATGGAAGAGCAAAGGAAAGTACGTGTAGACATATACTAAAAGCTAAAGCACAGCTATGAGAAGATGTTAAATTTCTGTTTCAGATTTCTAGCAACCACATTTCTTTGTTTTTTGTTTAATCGGATAGTTTCTTTATTTTAAGAAGGTCAAAATTATAAGATTAGGAAATGATGGTGCAGAATTTTCGACCCCAATTTTGAATATTTTGTTCAGTTATGGGCACCAGAAGCTTCAAAATATATAGCGACCTTGGGCTAGATATAATGCAAATTCACCATTACTTAATTGGCGCTGAAGTTACGTTAAGTGGACATGTTGCATAAACTTAGTCTGTACTGTCAAGGAGTAAAAGGATGATCTGATCGACATGTTCTACATGATAAGGGTTAGGTTAGGTACACAGAAACATTTGATCTGATGGGAGAATCTAATATAAGAGGGTATAACCTTCAAAACAGAGATAGAGAGTGAAACCAGAATGAATTATTTTGTACAAAAATTAGTAGGTATCTGAAATACTGTGAATGTTGAAACTATTGAAACTTCAGGGGCAGAAGCAGTAGGTTTTTGGCACTGGAATCAAGGGTGTGGAAATAGGTGAGAAAATGAAGTTAAGTTACAGAACGTAGAATATAAGGAGTAAAATAAGTTGTACAAAGGTGACAGCTGGAGACTGCTTTTATCTGGCAAATTGATAAATGAGTCCATTTGGTGCTGCGAGGGAGATGTTCTCTGGCCTTTTACAAAGAAAGAAATCGTGCAAATAGCGGAGACAGACCTGACAGCTGAACCCTTGAAGTGTTAATTAGTTGCTCAAGCAGGTGATTGATAAGTTTTCAGTTTTCAGCCACTTTCCCATCTGATTGAAATTTGTGTTGGGGAGGTGAAAGTGTTATAATAATGTCATATTATGACTGGGTAAATGCCATAATATAATTATGATAATCATTGAGTGATATTCCATACTTTGGGATACAATTGGATAACAGAATCAAAATAATTTGCAGCTGAAGCATGTTGGAGCTTGTGGATATCTATATGATCCATAGTAACCACAGAAGGGTTAAGGGTCTTCTGTGATATAAGCTGATATATATGCTCTTGATTCTGGCTTTGTGAGATGACTTGTAAATATTTCTGTAGCCATGGTGATTTTTAAAATGTTTTTGGAGAATTAATTAATTTTATAATTACCTGTAGTTGTTTTTTATGAACATTGGTAGAGTTTTGTGACAAAACAAGGTAAACTGGTTCCAGTTAAAATATCAGGAGGGTGTTTATTTTAAACTTGTGGAAGACAGCCATAGCAGAGAGAGAGAGAGAGAGATTTAGTTCTACTTTTCAGTAGCGCAGTCTTGCAAATTCAAATAAATAGGATGGCTGAGAAAATCCATGCTCCTGAGAAGGGAAGGATATGGAGAAAAGTAGGTTACCTCAATAGAAGAGTAAGTGCGAGTCCTGGAGCAGAAATGCTGGATAAAATCCTGAAGAGATTACTTAAAGCTGGGTACATTGAGGCTGAGATGTATGGTTGCTGCCGGAAGAATCTTACTCCTGGTCCAGTCTAAAAGTTTAAGTCATAAGTGACTTAAACGTACCTAGGTATTAGGAAGAGGAGTCTGGTGTGAATCTTTGGTGTGGTGTTTTGAGTACCATACAAGTACTATATTGTTTCTTTTCAATTTACAAAGGATTGTTTGAGGATTCATGTGGTTATATTTTTACTGTATGGTTGGAAATCTTTGAATTTATCTTATAGGTAGATAGTTGAGATTAATCTGTTTTACTTCCATTGGTTGTGTAATAAACTTAGATTTTATTGTTAAAGCAAAATCTGCAGCATTTCTGATCATGCTTCAGTGAGAGATCATTTTGTTTACACCCAAACAAATAAAAATATGATCTATCGAGCCAGGTTCTTGTCTGGGATCTGACTTGCTCACTAATAACATCAGCTGGGATCATAACACCTGCAGCTAGTGGAGTCCCTGCTTGGAGTTATTGAACTGGAGTCCCAAGTTTCAAACATTGATGCATCAGAGTGGCGGAATATTACCTGATCATTTTGTCACAGGAGGCATTCACTCCATTTAGGTGCAGTTCTCACATCTGGCCCATGATCAAGGAAGGGAGGATTGGTCGATGAGAAAGTCTGGAATGGAGGTCCAGAAGGTAGCATTAGAAGAACCCTAGCTGTTGCAGTTATCCAAAAGATTGGATATTCTCTCAGCTTGTGTGAAAAAGAGCAGAGACTGCAAGGAGGAAAAGAAAGATGGCCTCAGCAGTGTGGCATAGGGGACCATTCAAGCAAGGGAGCAAAAAGGAAGGTAGTTGCAGTAGAAGGCACTAAGTTTAGGGGGAATAGCGTAGGTAGAGGTGTGGATGTCAGTGGGGTTCTCTTCTTAATGCTGGTACCTTCAAGCAGTGCCAAGTGGCCAAGGGAGTCTGCAAACAACCCTGCAGTCAGATTCCCACCCCGCTACTGGGTGAATACCAGTGGCAATGGAATGAAGCCCTTAAACTTCATGTCACCAAACACAGAGGGAAGTTTCCATCCCTGATTGTAAAGTGACAGCAACTGGGAGCTGAATATTCAGAGGGGTTGACAGTTTGGAATATGAAACAAAGCAAAGAGGATGAGAGAGCTCTGGTTATAAACAATGAGGCCAATGCAGTCATGAGAAAGGATCAAAAAAATCAGTTTGGGAAGTTCCCATTACATTGATTTTCCATTTGTGTTTTTTCATTCAAGTAAAGATGGAGTCAAAACAGGAAACTATGAGCCAATTAGTTGAACATCTGTCATTGATAAAATCTAGAATGAGTGACTTTAAGGAGTGTAGCAGTGGAATGCAAATATTTCAATGCAATCAGACAGAGTCAGCATAGTTTTGTGAGAAGATGATCATGATTTAAAAATTCTTTGAAGATGTAACAGGCAGGGCGGATAAAGGGCAGCTACTAGACGTAGTGTATTGGAATCTTCAAAAGGCATTCCGTAACATGCCATTTAAAAGGTTACTGCATAAAAGTGCATACTGGAAGTGAAATATTAACATAAAGATAGCATTGGCTAACTTCATAGGAAGCAGTCAGGAAAAGTTTGCAAGTTGATATGAAGTGCTACAAGGATCGTTTTGGGAACTTTTACTGTTTAAAATCTATATTAATAATGTGGATAAATGAGCTAACTCTATTGGAAACAAAATTCTTGATGGTACAAAGGTAGATAGACAAGCTAATTGTCAGACATGCAGAGTATGCAAAGGAATGTAGATTGGTTAAGTGAGTAGGCGAAAAAAAATTAGATGCCTTGATTAGCCATTTTGGCAGAACAAATAGAAAAGTGCATTATTTATATGGAGAGATACTGCTCAAGGCTGTGGTACAGAGGAATCTGAATGACCTTGAACATGAATTGCAAAATGTTAGCGTGCAGATTTTTCAAGTAATTAGGAAGGTAAGTGGGGTGTTGTCCTTTTTAAGGGGAATGGAATATAAAAGTTGGAACATCTTGCCACAACTGTACAAGACATTAATGAGACTACACCTCAAATACTTTGAGGTTTTTGGCCTCCTTACTTCAGGAATGATTGTACTTTTTTATTGGAAGCAGTTGACGAAAGGTCCATGAAGGATTGTCATTGAGTGAGTTGAGCCTTTTCTCATTGAAGATTAAAAAAATTAAAGGTGATCTTACTGAAGCATATGATTCTGAGGGAGTGTTGCAGGGGGGCTGAATGACCCATTCCTGCTTCTGTGCTTTGATTCACCTAGAGACCAGCAGAGGTAGCAGCTGTATTCCAGTACTGTCTGTGCAAGTGCTTTCAGACCATAGTAGTACACAGATCTGGCCGTGCAGATAGGAATACCTTGATCAAATTCTTCTGTCTATTGACAGACTGTAAATAGACCCCCTTTTTTCATTGCTGTAGCATAGGCCTTAGGCCACTTTACTGCAAAACAGTTTCTTTTTCCTTCATGGGATGAGGGTGTTGCTAACTAAGGCAGCAGCTATTGCCATCCCATAGGACAGTTAAGAGTCAAACATGTTGCTATGGGTTTAGAGTCACACGTAGTATGGACCAGGTAGGCATGACAATTTCCTCCCTAAAGGACATTAGTGAACCAGATGGGGTTTTCCACAAATTGACAATGGTTTCATAGTTGTCATCAGACTTTTAACTCCAGATTTTTATCGAATTCAAATTCTATCATGAGCTGTGGCAGGATTTGGGTCACCAGAACATTACCTGGGTCTCTGGATTAACAGTCCAGCAATAATACGCCCCAGAAAACAAATCTAGAACAACCTCGATTATCTGAACATCAATTATCTGAATTTTGGAATATTCAATCAAGGTCTCTGTAAAAATGCTGTCCATTATCCGAACACTCAGTTATCCGAACAAAATACTCCCCACCCATTTCATTTGGATAATCGAGATTGTTCTGTACAGTTCTCTGGTGGAGGCAGATAGGCTCACTCGTATGTTACTGACCCAAAGACTGGGAGTCAGCCAGCTGCAGTGAGGATAAGAAGTTTAGGGTCCCTTCTTTTCACGTGGGGTTTGAGTGCACAAGTAACTCTGATACTATTAAAAGGTGGCTGGATAATATAGTCACTTATTAAATACACCTATAGCAAAACCTGTAATGGGTAAGGATTGCTGTTATCAGATTACATTCCTGAGAGGAAGTGGTGGTATAGTGACCGTGTCACTGGACTCTTAATCCAGAGTCACAGGCTGAGGGCATGAGTTGGAATCCCACCAAAGCTGATGGTAAAATTTCAATTTGATAACATCTGAAATTAAAAGCTAGTCTAATATTGACAATATAATTATTGTTGATTGTCATAAAAACCCCTTTGGTCCACTGAAGTCTAATTTGGGAAGGAAATTTACCATTCTTGCCTGATCTAGTCTACTTGTGATTCCAAATCTACAGTAATATGGTTTGCTCAACTGCCCTCAGAAATGGCTTAGAAAACTATGTTGCTAACCATTGCACATTAAACAAACAAATGAAAGTAGACAAATACTATCTTTAAGGGTTGATTTCATGCAAATTAACATGTCTCAACAAACAATACCATCCTTGACCAACCAGCACAACAGACCTACTGGAGAAGGTGATGCTGAGGTATACACTCAGCAGGGAGTTATGCTAGGGATCCTCAGCATTGCTTCTGGAACCCATGAAGTTTCAAATGTGGCATGGACAACCCCTGCTGATGACCACTTAGTGCCTATCGAGCTAATGCACATCCTATTGAACACCATTTGGAGGAAGCTCTGAGGGTGGTAAGTTCACAGAATGTGCTCTAGGTAATGGACCTTCATATTCATCACCAAGGGAGGCTCAGTAGCATAAGTATTGATGGAACTGGCTGAGCCCTAAAAGACATTGCTGAAGGCTGGGTCTACAGCAGAGAGTAAGGGAGCCAATAGGAGCCATCAGCATATTTAACCTCCCCTTTATCAATCTACTTCTCGCAGCACTGCATAGTCATTGTGGAGCTAAACAGAGGGCATTCACATTGAGAATGCCCTCCATCGTGCTGTGTAGCATTACCACCATGCTAACTGGGAAAGACTTTGAACAGATCTAACTGCTATAAACCTGACATCCATGAAGCATTGTGGGCTATCAGCAGCAGAATTATGCACCAACAAAATGTATACAACTGCATGATGTACTGGGGACCCAGGTTCATTCCCACCTCAGGCAACTGCCTATGCGGAGTTTACACATTCTCCCCGTGGCTGTGCGGGTTTCCTTCAGGTGCTCCGGTTCTCTCCCACGTCCAAAAATGTGCAAGTTAGGTGAATTGGCCAAGGTGAATTGGCCATGCTAAATTGCCTGTAGTGTTAGGGGGAATGTGTCTGGGTGGGTTGCTCTTCGGAGTGGGCTTGTTGGGCCGAAGGGCCTGTTTCCACACTGTAGGGAATCTAATCTAAAACCTCAAGGCTTGGCATTTTTCCCCACCCAACCATGACTATCAAGTCTGGGAATCCACCCTGGCTCAACGGAGAGTGCAGGAGGGCATATCAAGAACAGCACCAGGCAAACCTAACAATGACATGACAATCTGGTGTAGCTGAAAACAGGACTATTTGCTGCCAATAGCATAAGCAGCAAGTGCTCAATAATTCTATAACAAATAGATCAGATCTGAACTCTGTAGTACTGCCACATCCAATTGTGAATGGTGGTGAACAGTTAAAAGAAGGATTCTCCAGAAAAGTCTCCCACCGAAATGGTTGGGGAGCTTACCAGATCCATGCAAATCATGAGGCTGAACCAGTTGCATCAATCTTCAGCCAGAAAGGCTAAGTGAATGATCAACCTTGGCATCGTCCTGAGGTCTTCAGCATTACAGGTGCCAGTTTTTGTACAATTACATTCACTTCACAAGATACTGAAAGCACAAGACACTAAAAAGATGATGGGCTCTGCCAAATTTCTGGCAGTAGTACTGAATGCATGTGCTCCAAAACTAGACATGCCCTTAGCCAAACTGTTCCAGTACAGTTCTAACACTGGCATCTACATGACACTGCAAAATAGTCAGGTATGCCCTGAACACAAGATCTAGGACAAAGTCTTTTGTACCAATTATCATACCATCAGTCTACTCTTGAATGTCAGCAAAGTGATGGGAAGGGTCATCAAAGGTGACATTAAGTGGCATTTGCAAAAGGATGATCTACTTACTGATGCTTAGTTTGCACTCTCCATTGGTTGAAGTCATACCTAGCACAAGGAAAGATGGTTATGGTTGTCAGAGGTTATTCCAGCTCCAGGACATTGCTGTAGGAATCCTCACAAGAGTGTCTTGGGCTCAGTTATCTTCAGCTTCCTTATCGATGATCTTTCTTCCATCATAAAGTGGGGATGCTTACTGATAGCACAATGCTCACCACCAGTAAAACCTCCTCGGATTTTGAAGCAGTCCATGTCCATATGCAACAGATCTGGAGAAAACTCAGTTTTGGACTGAAAAGTAGCAAGTAACATTTGCACCAGAGAAGTACCATTTAACGGTCTCCAGTAATAGAGAATCTAACCATTTTCTCCATTATTCTCTATTATTAGCTAATTACTCAATGGCATTATTATCTCTAAATCCCATGGTCAATATCTTGGGAGTTATTGACCAGAATTTATTTTGGACCAGCTAGCTAAATACTCCATCGATAAGAACAGGTCAGTGCCTGAGATTTCTGTGCTACATAGCTAACCATCTGTCTCCCAAATACCTGCCCACCATCTACAAGGCACAAGTCAGGAGTGTGATGAAATATCCTCCATTTGCCTGGACAGGTGCAACTCCAATATCATTCAAGACATTTGATGCAATCCAGATCACAACAGCCCATTTGATAAGCACCCTATCTGCCATTTTCCAAATTCATTCTATTCACCGCCAACCACATAGTAGCAGCAGTTTAAACTTGGGTGTTATGTAGATCTTGTTGCACGTGGACACAGACTGCTTCAAAATCCGAGGAGGTTTTACTGGTGGTGAACATTTAGACCTTGTCTTCAAGATGTACGATAGTGACTCTGACCGCAACGATCAAAACCATGATTCTCTGCCACCTTGATGGACAAGGCAGGCAAATATATGGGAACACCACCATCACCTGAACAAGTACCATCCAAGCCACTCACCATCCTGTCTTGGAATTGTAGCACTATATCATTCCTTCACTGTTGCTGGATCAAAATCCTGGAACTTCCAAACAGTATTGAGGGTGTCAAACATTGATGAACTGCAGTAGCTTGAGAAGGCAGCTCATCACCACCTTGCCTAACCAGCAATATCCATCTCTCATAAATACATTTTTAAAGATGGCTTCTCTTGATATACCCTATGATATCAACCTTAAAGAATAGGTGGAGCATGGGCTAACTACTTACCTATAAAGCAGTCATGAAAACAAAATCCCTATACCATAAAGAGAGCGCATCTATGTAATACCATAGCTTGGCATTTCAAAATTATAGCTTGAATTTTACTGGTCAAAACAATGATGGAAGTTCATTTTCCATGATTTTCTTTCATAAAGGAGCTTGAATTCTATTAATCTATCCAGGCAGAAGCACAAGTGATGTCAGTGCTTCTTCAGAAGGACGCATGTTGGATTATCAGATTGTGTGGTGAGGGAATAAGACTTGCAATCATTATGTTGTCTTTTCAGCAAAATCATAAAGTAATTGTTGATCTTTTTCAACACAGTGCCCTCTACAGGGGATTTGTGACGTGATAATGGTATAACATAGTTATAACATAAGTATGTAGTTCAGTGAAATGGATTGTGGCATCCTCATTGAGACACATAGGGCTAAGTTTTCTGGTGTGCACAGGCTACAGAGGGGTTCTGCCCACCTCAACAGTTCTCCTGCCACAACAATATTATGGAGGTCATAGAACATAGAACATAGAACATAGAAGGATACAGCGCAGTACAGGCCCTTCGGCCCTCGATGTTGCGCCGACCGAGTCCTACCTAACCTATACTAGCCCAATAACTTCCAAATGCCTATCCAATGCCCGCTTAAATGAACATAAAGAAGGAGAGTTCACCACTGCTCCTGGCAGGGCATTCCATGAACTCACAACCCGCTGTGTGAAGAATCTACCCCTAACATCTGTCCTATACCTACCACCCCTTAATTTAAAGCTATGTCCCCTAGTAACACCTGACTCCATTAGCGGTAAAAGGTTCTTAGTATCTACCCTATCTAAACCCCTAATCATCTTATACACTTCTATCAGATCTCCCCTAAACCTTCTCTTCTCCAATGAGAACAGCCCCAAGTGCCTCAGCCTTTCCTCATAAGATTTTCCTACCATTCCAGGCAACATCCTGGTAAACCTCCTCTGCACTCGTTCTAAAGCTTCCACATCCTTCCTATAGTATGGCGACCAAAACTGCACACAATACTCCAGATGAGGCCTCACCAGAGTCTTATACAACTGCAACATGACCTCAGGACTCCGGAACTCAATTCCTCTGCCAATAAAGCCCAGTACACCATATGCCTTCCTCACAGCACTATTTACCTGGGTGGCAACTTTCAGAGATCTGTGTACATAGACACCAAGATCCCTCTGCTCATCCACACTACCAAGTAGCCTACCATTAGCCCAGTAATCCATCATCTTGTTATTCCTACCAAAGTGAACGACTTCGCACTTAGCTACATTGAATTCCATTTGCCACATTTCCGCCCAGCTCTGCAACTTATCTATATCCCGCTGTAACCTACCACTTCCTTCCTCACTATCCACAACTCCACCGACTTTCGTGTCATCCGCAAACTTGCTTACCCAGCTTTCAAGTCCTTCCTCTAGATCATTTATAAAGATAACAAAAAGCAATGGTCCCAAAACAGATCCTTGTGGTACACCGCTAGTAACTGCGCTCCAAGATGAACATAATCCATCAACTACTACCCTCTGTCTCCTTCCAGCCAGCCAATTCCTAATCCAAACCTCTAATGTATCCTCAATGCCATACCTCCGAAGTTTTAGCATTAGCCTACTATGGGGAACCTTATCGAACGCCTTACTAAAATCCATATACACAACATCTACTGCTTTACCCTCATCCACTTCCATAGTCACCTTCTCAAAGAACTCAATAAGGTTTGTGAGGCACGACCTGCCCTTCACAAAACCATGCTGGCTATCCCTGATCACGTTATTCCTACCCAGATGTTCATAAATCTTATCCCTTACCATTCTCTCTAAGACTTTGCCCACCACTGAAGTCAGACTCACTGGCCTATAGTTACTAGGGCTATCCCTACTCCCTTTCTTGAACAATGGGACCACATTCGCTATCCTCCAGTCCTCTGGTACTATTCCCGTTGACAATGACGACATAAAAATCCAGGCCAATGGCTCTGCTATCTCCTCCCTAGCTTCCCATAGGATCCTGGGGTAAATGCCATCAGGCCCAGGAGACTTATCTATATTCATCCTCTCCAATATTCCCAAAACCTCTTCCCTGCATATTTCCAGGGCATCCATTCTAATTATTTGTGATTCCATATTCACATCAGCAGTGTCCTGTTCCTGAGTGAATACTGATGAAAAGTACTGATTTAATGTCTCTCCAATCTCCTCCGCCTCCACACACAACTTCCCACTACTATCCTTGACTGGACCGATACCTACCCTAGTCATCCTTTTATTCTTGACATACCTATAGAAAGCCTTTGGGTTTTCCCTAATCCTACCAGCTAAAGACTTTTCATGTCCCCTTCTCGCTTTTCTTAGCTCCCTCTTTAGCTCCTTCCTGGCTACCTTATAACTCTCAATCGCCCCTACTGAACCTTCACGCCTCATCTTTACATATGCCGCCTTCTTCCCTTTCACAAGGGACTCCAATTCCTTACTAAACCACGGCTGCCTCACAAGGCCCTTTACACCATGCCTGACTGGTACATACCTATCGAGGACACACAGTAGCTGCTCCTTGAACAATCCCCACATAGAGATGTACAGATTGGAACAGACTCTTCGGTGCAACTCAAAACGTTGTACTTAGGTCCCTTTTAAATCTTTACTCTCTCTCCTTACACCTATGCCCTCTAGTTTTGTGCTCCCCGACCCTGGGGAAAAGACCTTGTCTATTTATCCTATCCATGTCCCTCATGATTTTATAAACCTCTATAAGGTCACCCTTCAGCCTCCGATGCTCCAGGGAAAATAGCCCCTGCCTATTCGGCCTCTCCTTAATGCTCAAACCCTCCAACCCTGGTAACATACTTGTAAATCTTTTCTGAATTCATTCAAGTTTCACAACATCATTCCTATGCAGGGAGACCAGAATTGCATACAGTATTCCAAAAGTGGCCTAACCAATGCCCTGTACAGCCACAATATGACCTCCCAGCTCCTGTACTCAAGGCACTGTGATCTTCTAGTTGCCCTCAACTCTCAATTTCTTACTGAGGATGCAGAGAGGATTCGCAAGCCTGCAAGTCCAATTAGAGACCCACAGTAATATCAGACTGGCAACCCCAATGGGAGAGATGAGCACTACCAAGACAGACAAGCAAGGGAAACTCAACGCTTAGGTTGAGGTATCGATCAAAGAGCCTAGAAGTTAGTAGATGAACAACCTGGAGAGGAATCTCCCACACTTGCAGTCTTTTATGTTGCTAGGCCTGTCATTGAGCCCAGGAGAATGCTTTTCCATTTTGACCCCACCCCCAGCCTGCCACTGGAAGGCTGGCTTGATTGAGCTGGCAGCCTCAAATCGTTGGTGGTTTGGGGGCAAACCATGTCAGCACATTATCTACATCGGTGCAACATGGTCCCTAAACAGGGCCTTGATTTCCAAGTCAACTACCTCATAGAATCACAGGATTCTTACCATGCAGAAGGCCATTCAGCCCATCAAGTCTGCACCAACCCTCTGAAGGGCATCCCACCTAGACCAACATCACCACCCTATCCATGTAACTCTGCACATATTTGCTAATCCACCTAATTTGCACATCCCTGCAAACACTACAGGGTAATTTAGCATGACTAATCCACCCAAGCTGCACATCTTTGGACAGTGGGAGGAAACTGGAACATCCAGAGGAACCCCACGCAGCACCTAGAGAACATGCAAACTCCACACAGTCACCCAAAGCTAAAATTGAATCCAAGTCTCTGGTGCTGTGAGAAAGCAGTGCTAACTCACTGAAGGAAGCAGGCACCTGGTTTCTCATTGAATGACAAAGTGGATTCAATGGCCAAGCATCATACAGTTACCAGACAATCACTTAGACTGGACCCTAGAAAGAGGGAGCCATGCCAAAGCAATTATCTGCTAGTTTTTTGGCTTCCATTGCTCCAGTAGGGCTTCAGCAACTTTAAACTAGGCAGTATCAAGTAGAACATTCTGAGCAGAAGACAAAATGAAGAAGAAAACAAACATGGGATTTAGAGTGAGGCAAAGGAAAGGTTAAATAAATGTTAGTTTAATTTTTTTAAAATCATGAACAATAATAATATATGAAAGAAATAAACTCCACATTTGTAAAGGTAAGATTTCAGTACCAGAGAGATGATTTGGATGTAATCATGACCTGTTGTGCCATTCAAGAAAAAAATTACCTCTGTGTGCATCAGCCATAATGTTTTTTTCTGTGTATAATTGGAAGATTAAACACTTTGTGTATTTCTCCATTGAGATTATTGCTGAGCAACCAGTATAGTGCAGCTTAAGGAGTAGAGGGCTAATTAGACAGCAACTTCTAGATTCCCACATTTAATTGCATGCTTGCAGATGCTAGAAGGTGCTGACTAGCTTCCATAATAATGATGATGCTAATAGCCCTAATGTTATTCAAAATGTGAAATATAGGTCATTATATCCAAATGAAGAAAGTGAGGCTTACAGATGCATTTCTGATGAAGGGCTTATGCCTGAAACGTCGACACTCCTGCTCCTCGGATGCTGCCTGACCTGCTGTGCTTTTCCAGCGCCACATGTTTTGACCCCCATTATATCTACATGTCAAGTATCAATTGAGTGATATTAACTGTAATAGTTTGCAAGATGTGATGTTTTCTTTATCTCAGTTACTCCTTCTGGGAGGAAGTGAGTAAAGGCATATTACCACTGCTTGAGAGAAATACAAAACTGTAGGGTGCAATGGTATGATCTCACCATGTTACAGATAAAATTTACATAGAAAGCTAAACAATTGAAAAACTGAACTCCGATGTCAGTTGAAGAATTCAGTTTAAGGAGAAATCCAATCCTCTGGATATGACCTACATCCATGGGCTTTACAGAGGTCGTGCGCCTGGGTTTTGATTCAGTGGTAAAGGTGAGTTTGGCAACAAGCAGCCTGGTAGATTTGGTGCATGGCCACCCAAAATTAAATTGGCTTTGTAGATTTTGCCAGGTTTCTCAAGGCGGATGATCGCCCACCCAGAAACAGTAAGCAGGAAATGATGCTCGTTAAGAAAGAATAAGCATTCAATTAGGATTTGAGAATTTGCCAAAGGTGTACAAGCTCCATGCTGTGCCAGCATCTCATTATAGCTTTGCTGAACTTTGCGAAGCCCTTGACTAAAACGGTACTCTTTGAAAAGTATGTTGCTAAGGAGAAATCATCAAGCAGAAGCTCCTACATATGAACTGACTTGCCATTTTTGAAGCCAAGATATGTGTACTGTTATTGCCCAGGTATCAGAAAGGCACCACATCTCTCAGACTGCTAGATGCCTTCACAACATGCAATGCTGTCATGTAAAATACAACTTACTCTCTGTACAATCAACAGTTAGACTAACAGCCAGTTTGTCAATCCAGAGACAGACAGCCAAAAGCTAGTCAATGGATTGGTAAAATGAGTAACTCAAGAATCCAGGCTGTGTGTAATTCTGAGATCTCATATTAGTGTGTACATCATTGTTAATTACTTTCCAGATATCCCTCTCAACAAGAACTTGAATGTCCATGGTATGTGAAATGTGAACAAACAAAGCATATCATATCATGATGGTGCAAGTGGGGCACTAGAATCTAGCCATAATAGTACTGAAGGATGAAAAAAGCAGTGCAAATTTTGGAAAGTACTTTTTCTAGCAGTCACCCATCATCTGTCTGGGTTCAGAGTGAATTTTCACATCGAACAACCAAGATCAAGTACTACAATTACACTGAAGCATGGCAACCACAGTGGAGAAATGATTGTGAGTTCATTGTCTCTCAAAAAAAATACACGAGATCACAATTGTTTAAAAAATGACAGTTTATTGAAGATTCAGGACAGCTGTGATTTGGCAAAGTGTTACCAGGACAAAGTATATTTGTTTGAGCTGGCTTTTGTATGTCCACATGATAGCACTATGATCAGTAATGATTTCATTTAATCTGGGCTGGAAGTATGCTTTGGATATCTTTGCTGGAAGGCAGATATCTATGACTGTGATTCACACTCTCTGTCCGGCATATGAATAAGATCATTCTCTACCTAGTTATTGATGGTATATCTTATTTATTCTCCTCTGATCTTGAAGAAATAACTCCTGTAGTTCTTTAATTCCCACCACCCTGGTTTTAATTTCTACCATTGCAGTTTGAAACTCATGAATGGTAACTGTACATACTGCTAGTGCTGCTACTGCTGGACTATTGGTATCTACCAGCAGAGAATTTCAGGCATCCAAATTGAACTTGCATGTCGGCACTACAGAGTGATAGTGCCATTGCATGGATTGGTAATTTATTACATGCTGTACGATGCTCTTTTATAGGCTATATCACAGAATATCATTTGTTAGGTGCATGTAGATTGGGACAAGTACATTTGCACTAGTGCCTGTATTAATTTTGGCTTTCAGTGTACGTTAATCTGCCTTTTGGGAACATACGAAAGTTCTTTTGCTAGCAATGGAAAATTATTGGTCCACTCATTTTATATCATCAACATGGTGTATGAAGTTGGCAGTAATAAAAGCTTGGCTACTTTCCGAAGTTTGCTTTTCACTTTGATGGCTGTACACTCTGTCGGTATGTACATGTTTTTGTACTTTACTTGGTACCAATGTTGTACCATCTTGTAGGTCACCTAGGTTTTATTCTGTTGTACGGGTTGGTTTTTGTAACCAGATATTCTGCACATGCATACTCAAAATCTTTTCATGCCACATGCTTTGCAGATGTGAAAGAATGCTTCACAACTATTGGGAGTTGTGACGAACTGCACCTATGACAGACCTTGCCAATTTGGTGAACTTTACTGACTAGCAAGTGTTTTTGTACTTAGGGCATGTAATTGATGTTGGCCTACCACTCTGACCTCATATAGGCATCCATCTTGCAGCAATATATCAAAGACATGGACCTTTGTCCGGATGTTCTTTCCTGTAGATGTTAATCACTGTAGAGGTGGTTATCTATTCGATGAGCCACTCTGAGAGTTATTCTTCCAAGAAATCACATGCATATCCTTTGCTGCAGCAACTTGTAACAAAGTCATCAATAGACTCTTGGGGTTTCTGGTCTGTATGACAGAAGTTGGAGTCTTTAATCCAGAAGTTGATATGTACCTTGAACTGGTCTTTAACTAACCTCAAGATCTTCTCTGGATCTTTTTAATTACTTGGAGAAAGACCAATGCATTTATTCTGTGAAGGCCTTCCTTGCTTAAGGAAGTAAGAATTTCAGAGCTCTTTTATTTATTTCTGATGTTGCTTCAGTAGCAGTAATTCAGTGAACTTGGCATTCACTACACAATCCATAATTAAAAGTTTGCCTTCCATCTCTTGTTGAAGATTGATGAATTTCTTTGTTGAAGTAGAGTTCAAGGCTTACTTGTTCTTTTTTTTACATGGTTGAAGGTTCTGCCCTTTTGTTTTATTCTTCTTCATCTTGTGTATTATTTTTCTTTTTATTGCTGTAGCTCCTTTCAGTTTCACAAAGACTATAATAGTTTTTGTGGCTGTGTATAACAGAGTAAATGCAGGAAGGGATATTTCCAATGAACAGGGAAACTCGAACCCAGGGTCACAATGTAGGGATATGAGCAGTACCATTAAGTTGAAATGAGAAGAAATGTCTTCACTCGGAGAGTGGTGTGCCTGTGGATTTCTCAGACACATTGAGCATTTGAACCTAAAACATTAAATATTTTCAAAAAGGAGGTAAATATAGTTCTGAGGGCTAGAGATAAATGGTGTGGGGTGAAAGCAGGAATAGGGTACTGAATCAGATGATCTGCCATGAGCATGTTGAATAGCAGAGCAGTTGTAGAGTCATAGAGCTCTATACAGCACAGAAACAGATCATCTTAGTCAAACCTGTCTGTGCCAACAAGATATCTTAAACTAATCTAGTCGCATTTGGCCTAAGTCCTTCCTATTCATGTACCCATCAAGATGCCTTTTAAATGTTGTAATTGTGTGCCCACCTCCACCATTTCCTCTGATAGCTCGTTCCATACATACATCACCCTCTGCATGAAAAAGTTGCCCCTCAGGACCCTGTTATATCTTTCCCCTCTCACCTTAAACTATGGCCTTTAGTTTTGAACTCCCCTACATTGGGGAAAAGACCTTGGCTATTCTCTTTATCCATGCCCTGAATCTACGATTTTCTAAACCTCAATATTGTCACCTTTCCGCCTCCAATGCTCCAGGGAAAAATTCCCTAGCCACTTCAGCTTGTCCTATAGCTAACTCTCCAGTCCCGACAACATTCTTGTCAATATTTCTGATCTCCTTTCAAGTTAAACCACACCTTTCCTTTAGCAGGGAGTCCGGAATTGCATGCAGTATTCTGAAAGTGGCTGTACAGCTGCAACAGGATATCCTACCTCCTACACTCAATACACTGACTAATGAAAGCAAGCATACCAATTGTCTTCTTCACGACTCTGTCTACATTTGACTCCACTTTCAAGGGCCTATGCACCTGCACGCCTAGGTCTCTTTGTTCAGCAACACCCACCATTTTATATTTATTGTATAAGTCCTGACTTGGTTTGCCTTACTAAAATGCAACATCACACATTCCTCTAATTTACACTCTATCCGCCACGCCTTGGCTCATTGGCCTATCTGATCAAGGTCCCATTGCACTCTGAGATAGCCATTTTCAATGTTCACTATACCACCATTTTGGTGTTATCTGCAAACATACTAACCATATCTCCAATATTCACATCCAAATCTTTTATATAAATGATGAAAAGCAGTGGACCCCAAACCAATCCTTGCAGCACATGGCCAGTCATAGGCCTCCCGTGCAAAAACCAACCCTCTACCACCACTCTCTGTCTCCTACCTTCAAGCCAATTTTGTATACAATTGGCTAGATCCTCTTGGATTCCATGTAATCTAACCTTGCTAATTAGGCTATCATGCAGAACCTGGTCAAACACCTGGCTGAAGTCCGTATAGACAATGTCTATCATCTGCCTTCATTCTTCTTTGTCACTTCTTCAAAGAACTCCAAGTTGGTGAGACATGATTTCTCATGTGCAAGGCCATGTTGAAGATTCCTAATCCTGAAGGGCTGAATGGCCTCCTCCTGTTCCTCATTTTTGTGTGTATGTGTCTGTGTCTTTAAAGTTTACAGGCCTGTAGTAACAGGTTTCAGTCATCAGAGAGAGTTTGTGCAAATAAGAAGTGATGACTTCCTAGATGTTTTAGTGTCGAACTGAGGAAATGAAATCGTGGAACCAACTGATCTCTGCATACAAGTAAGGTTATTTAGATTAGCAATTCTTTTTCTGAACAGATGCGATATGTAGTTATCCTGACAGTAACATAGAACACAGAACAGTACAGTACAGCTCTTTGGGAATAGTGTGCCAGCCTTTTATCCTACTCTAAGATCAGACAAACCTCCATATCTTTCATTGTACTAACTTCCATGTGCCTATCCAAGAGTCACTTAAATATCCCTAATGTATCTGATGACCTGTGGCTGTCAATTTTATCCTTTGTTAAAGGATGCAGGCTGAAATGATATTTGGGTTAACATACAGTAAATTACATCACATCAATATACAATTGTTACTGATGGTGGTGAATGATGGTGTTGGAAGATGACTCTTTCATTAAGATGCAAAGAGGGTTCAGCAGCTGATGTCCTACTTTTTTTTCTTTGTATGGCTGGGAAAACATTTATGGTTCAATGCTTAGGTTAAACATCCATTTTAGTATGAAAACTTGTGATGCCACTAAGAACGACTCCTACTGGGCAGAAGTTCCATATGTGTCCAATGGTCTGACGTAGATGGTGACAATCACAATTTGAGTCGTTCATCATGTTGCACTTGTGGAGCAAGTGATCATATCATTCCTGGTCCAGACTCAAGCTGTTGAGCCTTATCTCAGCTTTCTTTGGAAGATTGAAATGTGGGACTTCACCACTTGGTTATGTTGTCATCCTGCTGGAGGTGCTCCATCAAGAATTGGGATTGTCATCAGTTTGTAGTGTGTTGCATTGCATCTAATAGAATGCATTCAATGTCAGATGGGTGCGTGGGGTATTTCTTTTGAGATTCTGCTTGAATGATGGTGTTTCACTAGCTTCCAGTACACAGTGTTATCTGAAAAACATGTTTTTCATTTGGACATCAGAAGGACCAGTGTGTGCTCTCAGAGAAGGCTACTTGAGTGGTTTCAATATTCCAGAAATAATCCTCATGACTTCCTGGAGGTGAATATCTATCTCTAAATATCTGTGATGTGCAGCAGTACTCAAGTGTTGCGTAAATCCATGTGAGAGAAGCAGTGCTTAGTGTATTGGTTCTGTTGCATGGGTTAGCCAGTGTTTTCCTTGGTCCTGCTACCATAAAACTGTCTGTGATAAGGAGTCCACCTACTCAGAGGAGGCTGCAAAAACAGTGAGGATGAGCAGCAACCCCAGCAACAATGTAGCTACTTGGGTACACGAGTGGCTCACATAACAGAAGGGACCAAGAGGCAATACCTATAGAATCAAGTCCACACTACCAGAGGATCAGCTTGCTGAGCATGCCAGAGCAGAGATGTGACAAGCAGCCTCGCATATCTAGACAGATGGCAGCTCAGTTGTGTGCATTTCCCAGCAGGCAGCCTAATATCACATGATGTATATGTCAGTAGCTGCAAAGCTAACAATGTCTCTCTGGCTCTTTTCAGGGATTGTGCTGGATTTTGTGATCAATGGCTCAACTACATAATTCAGGTACTCCATGTTCTTTCTGTAGAAGACTGTTGATTTTGCACAGATGCAGCTAAGCATAGGGATCCATCGTGTTTGCTGCAAATTCCACAATGTTTAAAAAATTGGGATTGTCATCAGTTTGTAGTGTGTTGAATGCATTCTATTAGATGCAACGCAATGTCAGATGGGTGCGTGGGGTATTTCGTTTGAGAAGCTGGGAGTTGAGATCCCATT
The DNA here is from genome assembly GCF_020745735.1 of Hemiscyllium ocellatum. Classification (NCBI taxonomy): domain Eukaryota; kingdom Metazoa; phylum Chordata; class Chondrichthyes; order Orectolobiformes; family Hemiscylliidae; genus Hemiscyllium; species Hemiscyllium ocellatum. Next base: position 27,115,701 of record NC_083419.1, read on the forward strand.
CCCTAAGCGCAGACCAGTTAATCAACTGGAAGCATGTGGCTAGCAAACTGTGCAGTAGAGCAAGGACAGAGATGTCAGTGAAATTCAATGTAAGCAGCGCCAGCTCTTCATTGGATTTGGCACAGTACAACCTCATAAATTCAACCATTTCAGACTGAAACAACACCCCCATTCCATTTGTTTCCTTTTAGTGTTTCAGTTTTCCTTTATTTTTCATTTTTGATTGCAGCATTCTTCTCCATCTTTAAATCCTTTGTTTTGTCTCTTGCCCCATTATCATTCCCTCTGGCTCTATAATGCAAAACTTCGTCACTTAATCTCTTCTGGATTCCACCCAATTGCAGACCTTACTTTTTCTTTGTCCTGCCCACTCCTTGCTTAAAACATACTAAACCTCTAACTTTTGCCAGGTGTAATGAGAGATTATCACCGTGAAACATGAACTATGCAGCTGTTGCTGGGCCTGGTGGGGATTTCCAGCATTTTCGTTTCACTAGACTAGTTCCGAGAAGACTGAATCTATAAGGAGTGGCTAGGTAGACTAGCTTTATATTGCCTGAAGTTTAGCAGAATTAAAAGAAGAGCACATAAAATTATTGAGTTACTTGGCAAGAGGGCGCAGTTTCAGAGTAAGAGATCAGTTATTTAGGACTGATTCTGAGAGATTTCTCCACTCAAACTTGTGAATCATTAGAATTCTCTAACCCAGAAAATGTTTGTTGCCTCTGACTTGGCTATTGCAATACTCTCCTAACTGTCTTCACACCTTTTACTCTCTATACAGTGCAACTCATCCAAACCCTGTTGCCCAGAACTTAACTGAAATATTAACGGAATCTTCCTGTACAGAGATGGAATTGCATTCCCACCTTTACCTTTAAAGGGTTGAAGATCCTGGCACCATATTTAAAGAAGGACATTCAATTATTGCAAACCTGGAGTATGACTTATGTCCTGAGTGGATGCCAGCAGTTAAACTTTCTGGATCTTCCACATTTCCACAGTCAGTCAGCCTCTCTTGGCCAGCAGATTTACACCCTTAGCCAGCCTCCTTGATCCATGATCATTACACTCCAATCTCGATCAACCTCTGAGCTTTATGTAACGTGACAGCTACCATCCAAACTCAATCATTGCAAGACATGAATGAACATTCACCAGAGAAGACAAAACTCATTTCAAAGTATAGCAAGTACTGCATCTTGTCTGCTGCATGCCCCGTATCTGCAGTCAGTGATTTGAAGGCACATGTTAGTCGCTCATAAAGAACTTTATTGCGAAGTGGAATTTAGTTCTGGCAAACTGACCTTTTAATGATTATGCACGACATGTAAATGGTCACTCTCCAATGTTTGCTGTAAGGAAGCTCGCCTTCCATTAAAACTCCAAGATATTAATTGCAAACATTCATCCTGCTGGCAGAATATGACTTTTCACCACTCGCACAATTCCTCCACCTAGCTTGTTACCCTCTTCCAATGGCAGGACAGAATCTTGTGACAAGATTCTGTTCCATGTCTAGTTCACCCATTATCCCCTCCTCTGTGTTTGCTCACTTGGATTGGCTTCTGATTTGGCTACAACTTAATTTCGAATTCTCATTTTGCTTTTCAAATATTTCTTTCATCTCAGCACTCCATATTTTTTAAGATTCTCCAGAATTAAAACCTTCCAGGATCTTTGCACTCCTTCAATCCTGGCCTCTTACTTCTGTCCTTTAATTCAAGTCATTAATCTAGATTGCAAATAGTTGAGCCCCAAGCACTGATCCTTGTGTACTCTATTAATTACATATTGCAAGCATGAAAGTTACCTAATTATCACTACTCCCCATTTCTTGGTGAAAATCAATTCACTACCATACTCTTATTGTGTTTAATAACATTTTGATATTGTACCCTGTCAAATGTTTTTACATCACATTGTTCCCCCTTCTTCAAGTTGCATGCTATTTCTTAAAAGTTTTGAAATAAATTAGTAAAACATTATTTCCCTTTTATAAAATCATGTTAACTTTGTCTGATTACATTAAGATTGTCTAAGTGCTTTGCTACAACCTTCTTAATAATGGATTCTAGCAGTTTCACTATGAAAAATGTTTGGCTTTTCCTTTGATCGTTTCTAGGATTTTATTTGTATTTCAACAGTGGAAATAGCTTTAAATGCTTGCTTTAAATTTGCCCTCCTTACTTTGTCATTCTTTGTTGCTTTTTATGGTCTGTCCAACCTTTGACCTGTAACTAATCTTTACAGAATTGTATGCTCTTTCTTTCAATTTGATACTACCTTTTGACTTCATTCATTGGGTGTCCTAGTGCACTTTATTCTCATGGAATGTATCTCTGCTGAACATTATGAAATATCTCATCTAAGTTCTTACATAATCAGACCAGCCAAAAATCTTGTCAATTGATGAAGCAGGCTGTAAGAGCCTGTACCCACACCAAATTTGCATGTTCATCTTCACAAAACTGAATAATAAATCTAATTGCATTCAACAAGCTCACTTGACACTATGTGATGTGAAAATAGGAAAAGCTTTCACATTGGGTAAAATATTATTATATAGTTAATTTACAGGCATTTTATAATAATCACCCATAGTCTCCCATCTGCTATCTGAGATAATGCTTAAGTCCAACCAGCTTTTCCTATAAAATGCACTTTTGGCCCTGACTCAGTACATTCCCAAAAAAGACAACTGAGATAAATAGCTCACTTACTGAGAACTTACCAAAGCACTTTTCTCATTCATTGACTCTGTATATTGGTGGTCTAACATATGACAGTGTTTCCCTATCCTTGAATAATGCTTTGAAGGACTTCTAGAGAAGTGAAGTGATTTGGAATTTGCTAATGCTTTACAGTATTCAAGGCCACTGAATTGCTAGTTTTTTTATATAAGTAACTACCTTTCCTGATGTTTATATGAATGTACAAATCGTAGCAAAGATGCTTATTCAATGAAAAAAGGGGTAATTCCCACAGAACACAGCACAGCTAGCATAAAAACAGCACTCAGAATACTCAGCATGATGTAGTCTCAACCGTGTTTCTACCCAGTTGGCTGCATGCCATCTTCCTTTGTGTGGATCAGCAGTCAAATTCATGGTGGTGTGCACCAGGGATATATTATCCCTGAGGCAGCCTTTGAGTGTTAGCATTTTAGGAGCTGATGTGCTGATGTGCAAGTTCTTACTATCACGCTGACACAGACCCAACAAAGATTTATAGGACTGGAGGAAACCTTAACTGTGCATGACCAGTGAATTACTGAGCAGGGGGCCACGATGGAATATCTTGCTGAGGAGGAAAAGCTAGAGTAGCTGCTAAATTGAATGAATTGGGAAAAGGAGAGAATAAAAATGCAGGTTATTCAGAATGACAGAGGTCATAATGCCAACTTTTTCAGGAAACTATTTTAAGAACTTATCAACCAAGTTATGGCCCTTAACATTTGAAAAGAACAGATTTTTACTTCAGGGACCTAAATCATATTACATCATTATTTTTAGGACATTTCACTTCAGAATGTAGGAACCATTTAATCAATGAGCCAGGTCCAAAGGTATTTCAAAGACTTTCAAATCATCTGGGATTTCCAACAGTAATAAATCATCATAAAGTGTGTAATGACATTAAGGTAGTAAAAATAGATACAAGATTACCATATAAGTGCGGCACTGCTTAACTCTTGGTTAAAATATTCAAATTTTAACTGTTGGAATTAATTGTAAATTTTAACTTTGTGATTGACAGATTTTAGTGACCTAAATGTCTTCAGGGATAAGGGACACAGGCAGGTGTGTGAAGTTAAGTTACAATGTGAAATACTGATAACAAATCTTATTGAATGTTGGACCAAGTCCCAATAGCTAAATGGCTTACTCTTGTTCACAAGTCTGTATTTAAACCATTTTATATTACAGCAAAATAAGAATATTGTACTGATTTCTTTAATCTGCTGGTGTTCCTTGCAGAATGATACAAAATAAAGATCATTCAATGTCAGCCTTTATCCAGTTAGCTAGCTGACCTGATTTTAGGATGACTTTTAATTATCCTTCAGTATATATTTTGCCGCAATGAAACACTCAGAACTTTCCCTTTCGACAAAGATTTTGCAGATCTTCCCTGCCTAGATCATAGGTGCTCTTTTTTCTTATGTCATCTTTCAAGCCCATTCTCACACCCATGCCCCAGTTTTCTATTGGTTTAAAAGCTCTAGCACTTCTATTTTTTTTTGGTTATGATAAGAAAGGCCTTCTGCTGGACTCCCAGGACTGGGGATACAGTTAGTGATATATGCATTATTTACTACGGGACGTTAATTCATTAGCATCTTAACTTCTTTTCTGCTTCAAACCCCTTTTCTTCCTAATTTAATGAATATTCTATGCTGTAATATATAATATTTAAAGGAATTATTTTTGAATCTGTAGGGTGGCACGGTGGCTCAGCAGTTAGCACTGCTGCCTCACAGTACCAGGGACCCAGGTGTGATTCCAGCCTCAGGTGACTGTCAGTGTGGTGTTTGCACACTCTACCCAGCGGGGGTTTCCTCCAGCTGCTCCGGTTTCCTCCCACAATCCAAAGATGTGCAGGTTAGGTGAAATAGCCATGCTAAATTGCCCATAATGTTCAGGGATGTGTAGGTTAGGTGCATTAGTTAGGGGTAAATAGAGGATAATAGGGTAGGAGATTGGGTCTGGTTGGGTTACTCTTTGGAGGATCAGTGTGGACTTGTTGGGACAAATGGCCTGTTTCCACACTGTAGGGGTTCTATGAAAGAGTGGACCAACTCTCATGACAACTCTATATTGTTCGCATATATGGTAGCTCAGTGCTTTAGCACTGTTACCTCACAGTACCAGGGTTCAATTCCAGCCTTAAGTGCATCTGAGAGGAGTTTGTATGTGCTCCCCATTTGTGTGGGTTTCTGTTTAATGCTCTGGCTTCCTACCACAGTCAAACGATGTGCAGGTCAGGTGAAGGTGGTCATGCTAGATTGTCTGTTCTATCCAGGAATGAGCCAGGTAAATGCAGGGATAGGTGGGATGCTGTTCAGAGGGTTGGTGGGAGCTGAATGGCCTCTTCCCATGCTTTAGGAATTCTATAATTAATGGAAACCTCTGTACTGTCAAAGAATATAAACTGTTGAGATTCTATAATTAATGGAAATCTCCAGGCTGTCAAAGTAATATACCAGGTGAAAGTGAGTACTGCAGATGTTGGAGATTAGAGTCAAGTGTAGTGCTGGAAAAGCACAACAGTTCATGCAGCATCCGAGGAGCAGGAAAATCGACGTTTGGACAAAAGCACTTCTGATGAAGGACTTTTGCCCAAAACGTGGATTTTCCTGCTCCTCAGATGCTGCCTGACCTGCTGTGCTTTTCCAGCATCACACTCTTGAAAGTAATATACCAGTTTGTTTAAAACACTTTTGAACCTATATTCTAGTTACAGGCAGAATGAGTTCTGATCAGGCAGATTATTATCTATTTTGTTAAATTTTTTTCAATTTTTATATGATTAAAAAGGTAGTGCAAAATACATGATTACATTATTTATATAGATTATTTTCAGAATCTAATATATCAGAATCTCATGTTCGATTATAAAACCACACTTTATTTTAACATATTTTTATGTTACTTTTTCCATTATAAATTTGTGTCCTAATTTATAGTGCAACTGTCTACATAAACTTGTCACTCTGTAATTACATCCCTCCCCCAACCTCCAATGAGAGTTGTGCAGCAACTGAATCTTCCAATTCCCGAGCTGGATTGCAGAAAAAAATCTTATGCCCAATCAACGCCATTTCTCTGTTGAATAAATTCTTGTAATTCACTTAATTGTAAATGTCAAATCAAAGCATAATACAGAAATAAAGACAGAATGAATAACTTAAACCATTTGATTGAATTATGGCAGTATAGTCGGTCTAAATGGTAGGCAGCTCCCAAACTGCATTTCAACTGGTGACGAAGACTTGGCTTCTCTCCCCACACTCAATCAACTCAAAGGATTTAAATTCTAGTAATGGCATTTAGAAGCACCAAGGCCTGAGTACAATGAAGGCACTCTCTAAATGAGGTAGGAATACACTCCTTTGAGTTTTCTTTCCCCCTCAAGTATAAGTAAGGAATTTTATTGCTGATCAGTAAGTTACAATTTTAACTCACATTTTCATTTTTCTAAATGTAAAACAAATACACATAATGCTGCGATACATTTCAGTTGTCTCTTTTTATGAGACTGGTCAGCTGTTGGTTCATGATCTGTACTAACAATTGGGATCTCATGACTTATTAGGCCAATGTATTTTATTGTTGCATGATTCCAAGACTGTGAAGGTACAACTTTTGGAAAGGCTTATGCCAGTCAAACAGAGAACTTTTGATAAATTAGCGAAGTGGTTTTTAGAATAGGAAAGGCTTTCTACTTATTAGTACATAGAAGGTGAGAGGAGGAGGCCATTCAGCCCTTCGAGCCTGTTCTGCCATTCATCATGATCATGGCTAATTGTCCAACTCAATAGCCAAATCCTGCTTTCTCTCCATAACCTTTGATTCCATTCGCTCCAAAATGCTACAACTAGCTGCCTTTTGAATATATTCAAAATTTTGGCATCAACTACATAGTGTGGTAATGGATTCCATAGGCTCACCACTCTTTGGGTGAAGAAATGACTCCTCATCTCTCCTAAATGGTTGACCCCGAATACTCAACTGTGACTTCCCACCACTAGGAATATCCTTCCTGCATCTGCCCTATCTAGTCCTGTTAGAATTTTATAAGTCTCTATGAGCTTCCCCCCAACTCTCCCCACCCCCCCCCCATCTCTCCCCCCCCCATCTCTCCCCACCACCCTCAGACTCTTCTGAACTCCAACAAAAGTAATCCTAATCTAGTCAATCTCTCCTAATATGTCAGCCATCCCTGGAGTCAGCCTGGTAAACCTTTGATGCACTCCCTTGAGAGCACAAACATCTATCCTCAGAAAAGGAGAGTAAAACTGCACACAACATTCTAGGTGTGGCCTCACAAAGGCCCAGTATAACTGCAATAACACATCCTTGCTCCTGTACAGAAAACTTCTCGCAATGAAGGCCAACATACCATTTCCCTTTTTTACTGCCTGCTGGACCTGCATGTTTACCTTCAACAACTGATGCACAAGGACACCCAGGTCCCACTACACACACCCCTCTCCCAATTTACAGCCATTCATGTAATAATCTGCTTTCTTGTCTTTGCTTCCAAAGTGAATAACCTGACATTTATATATAATAAATAGGAGATAATTCTAACAGAATTAGACAAGGTTGATGCAGGAAGGATGTTCCTAATGATGAGGGTGTCCAGAATCAGGAATATTGTGTGCAGTTTTGCTCTCCTTTTCTGAGGAAGGATGCTTGTGCTCTCGTGTGAGTGCAGTGAAGGTTTACCAGGCTGATCCCGGGAATGGCGGGACTGACGTATGAGGAGGGATTGACTAGGTTAGGTTTGCTTTTGCTGGAGTTCAGACAATTAAGAGGTAATCTCACAGAGATCCTTAGAATAGTCGAAGGATATTGGGTAATTCATTTAAGACTGAGATAAGGAGAAATTTCTTCATCAAGAGAGTGGTGAGTCACTGGAATTTGTTATCTTGGAAAACAGTGGGGGCCAAAACAGTGTATGATTTTAAGAAGGAGTTGGATACGACAATTAGGGCAAAACATACCAAAGGATATGAGGGAAAAGCCATGATCCTAAGAATGGTGAATAGCATATTCTTGCATCCAATTTTCTGTTTTATGTTCACTTTCTAGTCATTAATGTTATTCTTGAAGGCAAAGAAGGATTAGACATTGTATATTCTGGAATATGATGTTGAAAAATGTTATGGACATTTTTCTTTGGAATCTTGGTAAGCTTTGCTTAATAGTAAATACAATATTTTGAAGCTCCTTCAACCACTCTTTTAGAAGACCAAATGAGTTTCACCCTGAATTCAACAAGAGGGGTTTCTCTTCAGAAATAGGAGCGATCAGCTGGGCAGCCCTTCCTCATAAGTGTCCTCTTTTCCCAATTAATTCTAAATGCCAATAGATATCCTATCACAATTCAAACAACAGGGATCTACTTCAGAATAAACAATGATCACCAATTACAAAAACAGAAGCTGCTGGAAAAGCTCATCAGGTCTGGCAGCATCTGTCAAGAGAAATCAGAGTTAACATTTTGGATCCGGTGACCCTTCCGCAGAACTCCCTCATAAGTCTTTGATACATTTTGCCCAAGTATTGTATCCAACTCTTTCCTCCAGTGAGGAAGGGTCACCAGACCAGAAATGTAAACTCTGATCTTTCTTCACAGATGCTGCCAGACCTGCTGAACTTTTCCAGAAACTCCTGTTTTTGTTTCTGATTTATAGCATCTGCAGTTCTTTCAATTATCACCAATTATCTGATTTCTAAAAAGCCTTGTTTAAAAAAACATCTCAAATAGTGACAGTGACTTTACAACTCCAACTTTTAAAGAAATCAGCCAGGTATTTCCACAAAACCTGATATATAAATTTTATTTTCTGCAATCCTTGAAACCTAACACTTCAGTTACATTTACTTTCCTAACTACCTTCTCTGCCACTCAAATAGCCTAACCTTGGTTATTCTTTGCAAATCATTCAGGGATAAATTTTCCACCTCCACAAAAGTTGTAGCAACAGACAATGCCATCTTAATATCATAATGCACAAGAAACATGGTGTGTTCTTTCAGATTATTATTACCCACTTCCAATTAAGCATTTGCATTGAATATTTCATTAGAGACTCCACTTCTTTATTATAACCAAGCCTGGAGAAGTACTGTTGCTCTAGTCCTATAGGTCACTGCACAAAGTAAAAATACGTTTCACAGTTTCCAAAAAGCAAATTAAGTGTCTCATCTATATTAAGAATTACTTTAAAAATTCCTTTAAATACAATTATTGGTTTATTATCAAAATAGAACTTAGTTAATGAGGATGCAATAATTGATTAACATATAATGGTGGTAATATGGAAGTAAACATCCACACCTCTAAAGAACCCCAAAACACATGCACATACTTCTGAATAAAAAGAAAAAGACTTCTCCCAGCAGGGATTCTTTTTTGAGAAAAAGGGGAATAAAATACCTTCTGGCCATTAGGATTATTCTTGAAAGGCAAAAAGGATAGATGTAGAGTGTCTGAAGTCCTATTCTGATATTCTGGCATGTGGTCAAGTCAGGGCTTATGCTCGAAACGTCGAATTCTCTATTCCTGAGATGCTGCCTAACCTGCTGTGCTTTGACCAGCAACACATTTGCAGCTGTGATCTCCAGCATCTGCAGACCTCATTTTTTACTCAAGTCAGTATTCATGCACAGTTTTCTTTGGAGTAGAGTAATGTTATTTGTCGTTTCTACCATATACAGCTGGTGCAGAAAAAAAATGAAACAGCATTCCCCCAGGACCAAGGTGCTATGAACACATTGACTACACGAGAGTACAGTCATACCCAGGGCAGCATTACGTGCATAGAAAAGTGCAAAGCATGCAAGACATCACAGTCATTCCTGACAAGAGGCACAGTGGTGGACAAATTACAACGTAACAATGAATGATCATTAATAAAACATTGTTTGAGCAACAATTCAAACTATGGTCCAAAAATTGCACAGTCAAGATTAGATTGTGCTGGAAATGCACAGCAGATCAGACAACATCTAAGCTGCAGGAAAATCGACGTTTCAGGCAGGAACTCTTCATTAGGATTACGGAGCCTGATGGCTTGGGGAAGAAACTATTGCAGTCTGACCATGAGAGACTGAAGCCACATGGCAGGAGGGAGAAGAATTTGAATGAAGGATGTGTGGGTCATCCACAATGCTCTCAGCCTTGAGGATGCAGCATGTGGTGTAAATGTCTGCAATGGAGTAAAGTGAGACCCTGATGATCTTCTCAACTGTCCTCACTATCCGTTGTAGGGTCTTATGATGCGAGACAGTATAATTCCCGAACCAGGCAGTGATGCAGCTGCTCAGGGTACTCTCAGCGATGCCTCTGTCAAATGTGGTGAGAATGGGGGATGGGCTTTCCCCAACCTATGCAGAAAGTAGAGATGCTGCTGGGCTTTCTTGGCTATAGAGCTTGTGTTGAGGGACCAGGTGGACACCAAGACAATTCGTGCTCTTCATGGGGGAGCTGTCGATGTCAGCAGAGAGTGATTGCTCTATGCCCTCCTGAAGTCAAAAACCATCTCTTTCATCTGCGGTCTTGGGAGACAGCTTATTCAGCAAATTACAATATTGAGAAGTTACTTTCACCCCAAAACAAGTTTCACCCCAAACTCAAGAGGTTTTTTTCTAAAATAGGAAAGATCAACTGGGGGTAGCTTTTCATCATAGGATTATTGTTCCCCAACAAGTTTTTCAGATATCCAAGCACTCTCCAACCAATTACTATTCAAACAGCCTCAGCAGGGCTCTGTGGCAGAATAAACAGTTATCTCTAATTCTGTGATTTCTAGGAAGCTTTGTTAAATAAATCTTTAATATCCACAACAACCTTTCAACAACAACCTAAGAAAACAATTTCAAATATTAACTTAAAATATATCTATTTTGCACGTTTTTTAATATTCACTAGTCAGGAGTGGGCATCACTTGCTAGACAGCATTCATTGCTGGTTCCGAAGTTTCCCTTGAAAAGATTGTGGTGAACTACCTTCCTGAATCACTGTAGTCTACATGTTGAAAATAGACCTACAACGTCCTAAGGGAAGGGAAGAAATGATGAAAGACTGTGGTTTTTGATGAAGTCATGGCAGGTGCCAAAGTCAATGTCAGATGGTCCATCTAGATTAATTTCTTTGTTGAGACTTTGTAACGATTAATTCAATTGAGTGGCTTCCAAGACCATTTCAAAGGGTAGTTGAGAGTCAACCACATTACTGTGGGTCTGGTGTCACCTAGAGGCCTGACCAGCTGAGGATGGCAAATTTCCTTCCCTGGAGGGCATAAGTGAGCCAGGTGGATTTTTCTGACAATCAACATGGTTTCATGGTCATCAGGAGATTCTTAATGCCAGATTTTTAAAAAAATTGAATTCATATTCCACCATCTACCATAAGAATTTCTGGATTAACAGTCTTTTAATAATACCACTAGGCCATTGCCTTCTCTGTACCGTACTTCACCCGGCAGGCTGGTCAAAAAAATGAAAGCCCATGGGATACATGAGAATGTGGCAAGTTAGATCAAAATTTGATCAATCTTTTGTTTCTTGTCACCTAGCCAATGTTTTGTGAATGAAAAGTAGTTTCCAGCTATGTTCCACAAGGCTAATTGTTGTGGCCTTTGCTGTTTGTTGTACATAGAACATAGAACATAGAAAAATACAGCGCAGTACAGGCCCTTCAGCCCTCGATGTTGCGCCGATCCAAGCCCACCTAACCTACACTAGCCCACTTTCCTCCATATGCCGATCCAATGCCCGTTTAAATGCCCATAAAGAGGGAGAGTCCACCACTGTTACTGGCAGGGCATTCCATGAACTCACGACTCGTTGAGTAAAGAATCTACCCCTAACATCTGTCCTATACCTACCACCCCTTAATTTAAAGCTATGCCCCCTTGTAATATCTGAGTCCATACGTGGAAAAAGGTTCTCATGGTCAACCCTATCTAAACCCCTAATCATCTTGTACACCTCTATCAAGTCACCCCTAAACCTTCTTTTCTCCAATGAAAACAGTTCCAAGTGCCTCAGCCTTTCCTCATACGATCTTCCTACCATACCAGGCAACATCCTGGTAAACCTCCTCTGCACCCGTTCCAGTGTCTCCACATCCTTCCTATAGTATGGCGACCAAAACTGCACACAATACTCCAGATGCGGCCACACCAGAGTCTTATACAACTGCAACATGACCTCAGGACTCCGGAACTCAATTCCTCTACCAATAAAAGCCAGTACACCATATGCCTTCTTCACAGCACTATTTACCTGGGTAGCAACTTTCAGAGATCTTTGTAAATGGACACCAAGATCCCTCTGCTCATCCACACTACCAAGTATCCGACCATTAGCCCAGTACTCCATCTTCTTGTTACTCTTACCAAAGTGAATCACTTCACACTTAGCTACATTGAATTCCATTTGCCACCTATCTGCCCAGCTCTGCAGCTTATCTATATCCCGCTATAACCTGCCACATCCTTCCTCACTGTCAACAACTCCACCGACTTTCGTATCATCCGCAAACTTGCTCACCCAACCTTCTAGCCCCTCCTCCAGGTCATTTATAAAAATGACAAACAGCAATGGTCCCAAAACAGATCCTTGCGGAACACTGCTGGTAACTGCACTCCAAGATGAACCTTTCCCATCAACTACTACCCTCTGTCTTCTTCCAGCCAGCCAATTCCTAATCCAAACCTCCAACTCACCCTCAATGCCATACCTCCGTATTTTTTGCAGTAGCCTACCATGGGGAACCTTATCAAACGCCTTACTAAATTCCATATACACCACATCAACCGCTTTACCCTCGTCCACCTCCTTAGTCACCTTCTCAAAGAATTCAATAAGGTTTGTGAGGCACGACTTGCCCTTCACAAAACCATGCTGACTATCCTTGATCACATTATTCCTATCCAGATGTTCATAAATCCTATCCCTTACAATTCTCTCTAAGACTTTGCCCACAACAGAGGTAAGACTCACCGGCCTATAGTTACTAGGGTTATCCCTACTCCCCTTCTTGAACAAGGGAATTACATTTGCTATCCTCCAGTCTTCTGGCACTATTCCTGTAGACAACGAGGACATAAAAATCAAGGCCAATGGCTCTGCAATCTCCTCCCTTGCTTCCCAGAGAATCCTAGGATAAATGCCATCAGGCCCAGGGGACTTATCTACATTCACCCTTTCCAGAATTTCCAACACCTCTTCCCTACCTACCTCAAAGCCATCCATTCTAATTAATTGTGACTCAATATTCACATCAGCAACAATGTCCAGTTCCTGAGTGAATACTGACGAAAAGTATTCATTCAGTGTCTCCCCAATTTCTTCAGCCTCCACACGCAACTTCCCACTACTATCCTTGACGAGACCTATTCCTACCCTAGTCATCCTTTTATTCTTGACATACCTATAGAAAGCCTTTGAGTTTTTCCTAATCCTATCAACCAAGGACTTTTCATGTCCCCTCCTTGCTGCTCTTAGCTCTCTCTTTATATCCTTCCTGGCTACCTTATAACTCTCAATCGCCCCAATTAAACGTTCACGCCTCATCTTTACATAGGCCGCCCTCTTCCCTTTAACAAGGGATTCCAATTCCTTATTAAACCACGGCTCCCTCACACATACTCTTTCCTCCCTGCCTGACAGATACATACTTATCAAGGACACTCCGTAGTTGTTCCTTGAACAAGCTCCACATTTCGATTGCACCCTTCCCTTGAAGCCTACTTTTCCAAGCCATGCATCCTAAGTCATGCCTCACCGCATCATAATTTCCCTGCCCCAGCTATAACTCTTGCCCTGTAGTGTACACTTATCCCTCTCCATCACTAGAGTAAAAGTCACCGAATTGTGCTCACTGTCCCCAAAGTGCTCACCTACCTCCAATTCTAACACCTGGCCTGGTTCGTTACCCAGAACCAAATCCAGTATGGCCTCACCTCTTGTTGGCCTGTCTACATATTGTGTCAGGAAACTCTCCTGCACACATTGGACAAACACCGACCCATCTAACGTACTCGAGCTATAGCTTTCCCAGTCAATACCTGGAAAGTTAAAGTCCCCCATAACAACCACCCTATTACTTTCACTCTTCTCCTGAATCATCCTCGCAATCCTTTCTTCTACGTTTATAGGACTATTAGGAGGCCTGTAGAAAACTCCTAACAGGGTGACCTCACCTTTCCTATTTCTAAGCTCAGCCCAAACGACCTCAGATGGCGAGTCTTCATCCATCGTCCTTTCCACTGCTGTAATATTATCTTTGACAAGCAATGCCACATCTCCCCCTCTTTTACCCCCACCTCTGACCCTACTAAAACATTTAAACCCTGGAACCTGCAACAACCAATCTTGTCCCTGTTCTACCCATGTCTCCGTAATAGCCACAACATCGAACTCCCAAGTACCAACCCACGCTGCAAGTTCACCTACCTTATTTCGTATACTTCTCGCATTGAAGTACACACACTTCAAGCCACCTTCCTGTTTACAGGCACCCTCCTTAGAGATTGCTGCCATGTTCCTAACCTCTCTACACTCCAGGTCCTGCACTCTAAAACTACAGTCTAGGTTCCCATGCCCCTGCAGAGTTAGTTTAAACCCCCCCGAAAGAGCACTAGCAAACCTCTCCCCAAGGATACTGGTGCCCCTCAGGTTCAGGTTTAGACCATCATGTTTATAGAGGTCCCACCTTTCCCAGAAAGAACCCCAGTTATCCAGAAACTGGAATCCCTCCCTCCTGCACCATCCCTGTAGCCACGCATTTAACTGCTCTCTCTCCCTATTTCTCGACTCTCTATCACGTGGCACGGGTAACAAACCAGAGACAACAACTCTATTTGTTCTAACTCTGAGCTTCCAACCTAGCTCCCTGAAAGCCTGCCTAACATCCTCATCCCTCTTCCTACCTATGTCGTTGGTGCCAATCTGGACCACGACTTTGGGCTGTTCCCCCTCCCCCTCCCCCTTAAGGATCCAGAAAACACGATCAGAGACATCATGTACCCTTGCACCTGGGAGGCAACATACCAAACGTGAGTCTCTCTCGCCCCCACAAAACCGCCTATCTGTGCCCCGAACTATCGAGTCTCCAATAACTATTGCTCTGCTCTTCTCCACCCTTCCCTTCTGAGCAATGGGGATAGGCTCATTTATTGTTTTGGACTTAAATGGAGGAAGTATGAATTGAGAAATTTGCAGATGACAAAAATTGGCCGGGTAGTTAGTTGACCCCAGAACGATATAAATGGTTTGATTGAGAGGGCAGAAAAGTGGCAAATGAAATTCAATCTGGAAAACTATGAGGTGGTGCATTGGGAAGGAAAAATCAAAGCTATAGAATATACAATGAACAGCAGGACATTGAGAGGGGTGGGAAAATTAGAGTGCATGTCCATGCAGTCCATACGTAAGGCAGATAGACAAGGTGGTAAAGAAAATATATTGTGACAATACTATGGTTTTAAGAGGTGTATTTTGTCCTTTTTTAAATGAAGAAAGTTTGAGACAGAGGTAGTAAGCAATCTGTTCCAAGCCAATATGGTGAACACCTGGTGAGGCCTATGGTTTTGTTTTAAAGTAGGAACATTGACTAGTATGAATGGGTGGAGTCAGGCTCTCTGAGAACCAAGGACTTAGTTTAGCTTTCAGTAGTTGTTACTGGTTTTTGGAAACTAGTTGAAAAAGATATCACATCTCTCTCTTTGCTACAGTTAAAAGCTGGAGTTTTCTCTTTTACCAGAATTGCATGTGAGACAGTCTGTTTATTGAAGCCATGATTTGGAGACGCCGTTGTTGGACTGGGGTGTACTAAGTTTAAAATCACAACACCAGGTGATAGACCAACAGATTTATTTGGAAGCATTAGCTTTCGGAGCGCTGCTCCTTAATCAGGTGGTTTTAGAGAATAAGATTGTAAGACACAGAACTTATAGCAAAAGTTTACAGTGTGATGTAACTGAAATTACATATCGAAAAAGACCTGGATTGTTTGTTAAGTCTCTCATCTTTTACAATGACCATGTTGGTTTCAGTTCTTTCATCAGTAAATCGCAAAACATTTTTTTAAAGTTACATTCTCAAGAGAATTTTAATAATTGGTGTGATGCTCGAAACGTCGAATTCTCTATTCCTGAGATGCTGCCTAACCTGCTGTGCTTTGACCAGCAACACATTTGCAGCTGTGATCTCCAGCATCTGCAGACCTCATTTTTTACTCGTGATATCAGCGCAGATAATATATTAAAAGTGTTAGATTCCCTGTGTGAGGCTGTCTATGCCACAATGGTCAGACTGATTCTAATCTAATACATGCATTTACAGAATCCTGCAAATATTCATGCAGTTTTTGAGCAAAAAAAATGTAATTCTGCAAGTACAAATTCACCCCACAAACTTATGTATATGTGTGAAGGGGGTTATTATGAGTGTCTGTGAGAGAGTGTGTGTATGTGTGAGTGTAAAGGGGTATAAGTCTGTGAGAGGGTTGTGTGGGAGTGTATATGTGAGAGTATGAGAAAGGCTGTGTGTGTGTGTGTCTGTGTCTGTCTGTCTGTATGTGTCTATAGTGCAATGGGGTCACCTGTAATGGTGGCATGTACTCATGTGACTCACCCAATGTCGTCTATCTCATACACTGCAGACAAGAATGCCCTAAGGATCGGTACATTGGCAAGACCAAACAGAGACATCGCACACAATCAACAGACAGGAACGTTCCCTACCAGTCGGAGAACACTTCAGCAGTCCAGGACATTCGAACTCGGACTTTCAGGTGACCGTCCTCCAAGGCGGACTTCGGGACAGGCAACAACAAAAAGTGGCCAAGCAGAGGCTGATAGCCAAGTTCGGTACCCATGGGGATGGCCTCAACCAGGATCTTGGGTTCATGTCACACTACAGGTGATCCCATTGCACTATACATACACACACACACACACGCACACACACACACACACACACACACACACACACACGGACACAGACACAGACAGACACACACACTCAAACCCTCTCTCATATACCCATACATACACTCCTACACACACCCTCTCACACACTTATACTCCTTTACACTTGCACATATACACTTTCTCACAGACACTCATACCACCCCCAAAACACATATACCCCCCCACACACATACACATATAAGTTTGTGGGGTGATGTGTACTTGCAGAATTACATTTTACTTTGCTCAAAAACTGTATGAATCCATGTAAGATTCTGTAAATCCATTTTTTTAGATTGGAATGCCAGTCCAACCCCGGCATCTCCAAATCATGCCTATTAAGTCACCTCTAAACCTTTTTCTCTCTAACAATACAATGTCGGACAACCACCTGGTGAAGGAGCAGTGCTCCAAAAGCCAGTGCTTCCAAATAAACCTGTTAGACTATAACCTGGTGTTGTGTGAATTTTAACTTTGTTTTATTGAATGTGTCTTTGTCAAGTGGGTGTTTATGAAATGTTATTATATTGAAACAGTTGCCGTTTAGTTGTTAAATAATGTATTATTCTGCTACATTTTCAAATAGAGTTAAGTTATTCCAATTCTTCTTTATTTTGTTTGGATTTTAGCGATAAGGTAAGAAGAAAGTGGAACACAGCAACTTACACTTGCCTTTAAATAAGAAAACGTTAGGATCTAGGTTAGCTCCTTGATATGTTGGAAGGGATTTGGTCTGGTCCACAACAATAGGGATTTTCTTCCTTTATTGGAGATCTAGCATACAAAAGCAGGCATCTAATGCTGGAACTGTACGATAGTGCAGTGTCTCCACCTGCCACCTTCTTTCCTGACTAAATAACCCCACAAAAAGAAACCTGCCACGGGGAAGGACAATAATTTCCACTTGTTGGTTAGAGGAAGTTGGCTGGAAGGAGATTAATTTTGAACATAAATACCAGCATAGATTTAGTGGACTAAATGGCATGTATCTATGCAGTAAAATCTAATTCTATGTGCAGCAAAAAATGATAAACAAACCAATAAACCTGAATAAATATTTAGATATATCCTGTAAGATCTTCCTGCATGCATCCTCTTGTTCCCCATCATCAGTAATTAATAACTGGGGCGCCTCATAACTTTCAAATAACCCTGAGTGGAACTTGGAGTCGTGCAAGCAGTAATATATCCCAAGATGATGATGGGCCTTTTGAAATGTTGCTCACAAATCACATAACCTGATAATCCCCTATAGCCCACCCAACGTCAAATTGCTCCTTTCTTTGAAAACAATGACTCACACTAGTATCATGCATTAACTGTGTTTTACATTGTCAATGCAGATATACCAACTGTTGGCCATTCTCTGATCCCTGTAATTCATTAGATTAGATTAACTGATTAGATTAGATTAACAGTGTGGAAACAGGCCCTTCGGCCCAACAAGTCCACACCGACCCGCCGAAGCGAAACCCACCCATACCCCTACATTACCCCTTACCTAACACTATGGGCAAATTTAGCATGGCCAATTCACCTGACCCGCACATCTTTGGACTGTGGGAGGAAACCGGAGCACCCGGAGGAAACCCACGCAGACACGGGGAGAACGTGCAAACTCCACACAGTCAGTCGCCTGAGTCCGGAATTGAACCCGGGTCTTCAGGCGCTGTGAGGCAGCAGTGCTAACCACTGTGCCACCATGCCGCCCATGCGGCAATCATATGTGTTTTATTGGTGGACCTCGAGTGAATTTTCTTTATATCTTATGGATTTGTTCTGTAGTCATTGGATAAACTTCAGTTTTAAATCAAAGATGGTTCCTTTATTTAACTGATACTCACACATGAGTATTTTCTAGTAAACCAAATGTATAGTAAGCAGAAGCCATGGCTGTAACTAGTATAGGGGAAGAGAGTCCAACTATAATGTCCTTTGCTAACCTTGATCAAGATCAGGAAATTAGAAACGTAGAAACAGAAGGCCATTCAGCTCATCAAGCATGTTTACGACTCCAATTAAGAATGTGAAAATGACCTCCAAAATAAATATTTTGATTTAAATCTGTTGGTAATAACTTAAAACCACAAAAGGTGATTTATTTAAAAAGGACGTTATTTGTTTTGATTACATTCAATGTGGTAATAAATGAAACTCAGGAGCTGCATAATTACTGAGTTTAACAAATTGAATACCCAAGCATCACCCTGCATCCAATGTAATGTTTGTTTATATTACTATACATCTTGATAAAGCATTTCATATGATTCAATAACATGCTTCATTTCAGTCTTTATTGGATTTATGTGGCTTTTAGAACATGTTCTATTCCCATGCAAGTTAGACCACACTGAGGCATGCAAAATCTCTCTTTTCTACACAAAGGCATGTTTAGTTAGATTGTGAATAAACGATCAAAAATTTCCCGATTCAAAAGTGGACTGGCATGAAATTAGGGGAATTGTGCATCTCATTAGATAAACTGCACTGACTGACATAACAGACATGTTTTATAGGGATTTGAAATGCACACATCTTATTTGAGCAAGCAAGGGGCTTATGGAAGTAAAATTAGATATCAGTGATAAATGGCATATCTAAACTATGTCACTTGTGACCCAGAGCTTAATAATCTACCTCACAAAACTTTTCACTTCCTATTTGCATTCCTGCTCATTATTTTGTCATCTTTGAAATTCTGAGATGTGTAGGTTTAGAATCATATTTACAAATAAATTCTTAGTCTGAGCACTAGATTTCACCAGTTTTGACAGTTTCAGATATAATCATATCAATGGGAACATTCATTCAATGAATTGTACCCACATGCCTTCAGGATAGATCTCTAAACATTCCACTTGATCCAAATATTGCCACAAACTTTGTCTGAAGTAAAAAAAAAGTACACACACATTTTCAAACACAAATATACATAAGAAAACAAGTAAAATCTCACATAATTAACCTCCAATCCTTTGGTTTACTTGTATATAATTTCAATACACAAATATATTGTTGAAAGATCCAGCTTTGCAACAAATATAGTGCCACAATCTGGCAATTTTAATTCAAAAACCATTGTAAAAATAGTTATTCTTATGGCTGTTTAGTTTTACACCAGGAGTATGTAGATGATTCTAACAGGTGATCTGTTTTGTGACGACAGCATCAGTAAATTCAAACCCTCAAATGTTCAAACATTGTTTTTCATGTAGTGCACCTGTGGAATGAGAAATATATTGTAAAATATCACACACACATAAAGGCATTTTACCTGAAGCAAACATTATTTACGTACAGAAATAGTCCCATAACTGCCGTTCAACTTTAATGCCATACAAAATGATTGCTAAGCATGTCCAACCTTGGCAATTGTGTTGCCAAACAATTGGGTCAATTGAGCTTAATTCTGATTTCATCTGACATTCAGACAAACACATCCAGCAAAAGAAGGTGGCAGGCTGACAGACTAACATCCAGTTTCTGGGGAAATTGCCACCCATGGTCCTTGGAGGTTCATGCCCTGGAAACAAGGCCTATAGGGAATATAGACCTCAACTGACTTTTCCATCTTAATACAGAGATGCTAAAACCAATAGTAGCATCTCCTATTTCCTCCCAGTTATAGAATCATACAGTACAGAAACAGACTCTTTGGCCCAACTCGTCCGCAACAACCAGATATCCTAAACTAATCTGGTCCCATTTGCCTGTACTAAGCCCATATCCCCTAAACGCTTTCTATTCATCTACCCATCCAGATAACTTTTAAATGTTGCAACTGTGTCCACTTCCACCATCTCCTCTGACAGCTCATTCCATGAATGCACCATGCTCTGTGTGAAAATGTTGCCCCTCAGGTCCCTTTTAAATATTTTCCCCTTCACTTTAATCCTATGTCCTCTAGTTTTGGACTCCCCAAAGCTGGGAAAAATACCTTGGTTATTCACCCTATCCATGCTCCTCATGATTTTGTAAACCTCCAAGGTCACCCCTTCGATGCTCCAGGAAAACAGCCCCACCCTATTCAGCCTCTCCCTATAGCTCAATGCCTCCAATCCCAGCAATGTCCTTGTAAATTTTTTCTGAACCGTTTCATGTTGAACAACATCTTTCCTATAGCAGGGAGACCAGAATTGAATACAGTATTCTAAACGCGACCTCACCAATGTCCAGCACAATTACAAAATCAATTATAGATAGCAGCTTGAAGATCTCTGCTACTCATTGGATTCACTCGCTGAGCCATTGAAAAAGTTGTAATTTAATCTTGTTATTAAATGAGAAAACCTTTTTTACTTTAGATGTGCCATATTCTGCAATATTCTGAAATATGTAAAACATAGACGTAAACAGAATCTAATAGCTTGATTAATCATCATAACAGCTTCAAACGACCCAGAAGATTAACCGAAGATGTCATCAGAATTAGTGTTTTCAAAAGCACCCACTTATTTTTATTATTGGTCAGTTAGATGACCATGTGTGCATAACCATAAACCAACTCTTTTTTTAAAACACTTCTTCACAGATCCAATTACATGGTATTAGACAACATTTTGTACTGAACAGAACACCAAATAAAATATTGGATTCTGGATTATCAATTCTAAAACTTCCTAAACTGAGACAATTCTGGAAAAAGCTCTCCGCAAAGGGTGGTTTTGTTTTAAACTTGCGTACACTCTATTCTGAAAGTGATGATTTATACAGGATTAAAGTTTTGCAGAATAGTTAATCCTCATGTATTATTCCAGACAATAGGTTATTACTGCTGTGCCAAATCTTGTTTTTTCCAGATATTCACATATGTGTACTATCCAGCAATGGCCATTTGACAATAACCAGATGCAAAAACCATGGCTGATACATTCCCTCCCTAGACCTGGGAGTAAAACCAATGTTGTTGTTCTAATGCTACGCCAGCTGTGATCTTCAATTAAACCATAGTGGAATCTTACAAAAGGTGCTGGCAAAGATGCTAAAGCAGCTATACAGGTTGTAACAGAACATAGAGGTATACCAGTCGAAAAATAATCAGCTATGCACTGTACGTTTATTTTCCCAGTAATATACCACAGATTATGTATCAAAATAAGTGAGTGGTTTTTCTAAAAATTAATTGTAGGTCCATGAAGGTGAAGTTAAAGAAACAAAGAAACGGCATTTATCGAGCACCTCAGGATGTCCCAAAGCAGTTTACAATGAATGAAGAAGCTCTGAAAAGTATAGTGTCATTACTAGAATGTGGATCATTAAGTTAAATTGAACTCTAATACTGCATGACTGTTAGTCGACTGACATTATTGAACTTTCATTGTCACTCCTAAGATTTGTTGCTGTGTAGCTTTACACCAGTTCAATTACAGCAGCAAGATGTGCATCATGTTAAAGATTACTTTTATTCTGCTGTCCATCCCTACCATAAAAATAAGAAAGGAGTTTCACTTTGAACTATTGCCAATTGACAGTCAAATCCTGGAATCACTCCACTTTAATCTACAAGCTCTGCTAAATATCCACCATCCTGTCAAATTTTACTTACTCGATTAATTCCTAGCCTCAACCCACAGTATTACGGTGGTGTTCATCCAAATGCAAATTGGTTTTTTTTAGCCTCATTTAAACTGAGTCTCTGTGGGTTTATATTCCTCTATGCTTTGCACATCAGGGGGCAAAAGAATTGATTATTGAGGAGTCTTCTTGAGATTTCCTCAAGCTATTATTTTATTCTCACTAACTCCTTTATTAGGCGAGATGCAGTCAGGTAGCAACATTACCTGAAATAAAAACAAAGTGCTGGAGGTCTGACAGCTTCTGTGGAGAGAAGTAGAGTTAATGTTTCGCGTCCGATATAACCTTTTCAGAATTCAGTCATATCTAACTTGAAGCATTACTTTGTTTTTCTCTCTCCACAGAAGGTGCTAGCCCTGTTGAGTTTCTCCAGCACTTTGTTTTTATTTCAGATTTCCAGCATCTGCAGCATTTTGCTTTTAGTAATATTACCTTCTGTGTGTTGACATATGGGACATTTGGACTCTCAGAAGCAGAGAAATTCATCCATATCCTCAACTACCAACCTGCCATTAAACCACAAGGTAAACTTCAATTTCATAGATATCAGTTTTAATTGGCACATCTAGCAACACAAGTTTTTTTTTAATAGCTGACATATTTCATATTGTGCACATTACTGTGCAATGAATGTGTAATCAGTGACTTCAGATTTTCCTGGATCCCAGTTTGCTAGATATTCCTTTGTTGACAGAATCTCATCAGCTTTCCTTTCTCTCTCCCTTGGCTGCTACTTGCTTCCCACCATTTCCCCCCAACTCAGCCCGCTCAAGCTGCCTACTTCATGCCTAGCCTAGCAGACTCTTACTTATAGTGACCTCACCCAAGCAAACAGGAGGCTCCCACCCAAGCAAACTGGATGCTCTCACCCTTAGGCCTTGTCCAGCAGTACATTTCTCCAGGCCTTGACCCATCCACTCCTCACTCTTTCTCACTGGCTTTGCTCTGCTGTCTCAGCTCCCCAAGTTTCACCAGCCTTGTTCACCCCAATACTTGTCCTCTTGCTGCTACTTCAGTACTGTCTGTTTCCCTCTTGCATTTGTACCAGTCTGTGATTGCAGCAACAGCAGCTCCTTTTAAAACTTTACCGTCTCTTGTATGGGAGGAAATTTTTCTGATGAATCACTTCCATTATTCAGTTTTTGGGCTGACTTGGCCACTTTCGGGAGAGAGTTTGACTGTACTCCTATATATTTTGAGCAATGCTGCACACCCAGTCAGCCTTTCCCTCCTTTTCCTTGCCAGTACTTAACAGCAAATCTTTAATTCTGTGAACCATCTGCTCTACTAAGCTTGATTTTGAAAGATTCCCTGCCTACGCTACATTTTCCAAATCTTGACTAGCTTGCCCCCAACTTTCCAAATTCCAAACCAAATGTCCCTCTGATTATAGCACCCCAGCCACTACCACCTCTCACTCGCTATGCTGACTTTCCCTTTTCTCTATTCTAGTCTTTCCCTGGTTTCTCCTACACTCCTCACTTCTTTTTCTCTCTTGCTTTGCAATCTTAGCTCATCTCTCTGCACTCCCTTTATATCTCTTATGTTTCTTCTCTATATCTTTCCTCTTCCACTTCCACTTACCCTCCCTTTCCCACTTTCTTCTTCTCTAACCATCCATTCAGTCACCCAACAAACATCCAGGTTTTTGTCCCTGCTCCTTCCAATCCCCTCTCCTCCCATTCCATCCTATTCATTCTTATCTCCTCTACATCAGTTCCTTCCTCTTCTTTTTCTCTTTCCAAATTCACTTCCATAACTTTTCATTCATGTGGTTGTTTCTTGATTGTTTGTCTGAACTCTTCTCTTCCTATATTCCATGTTTTCTCTATTAATACCATTTCCTTTTTGTACAAACCTCCTATATTTTTCTCTGCTGGCATTTCCTGCCATCCTAAATCTACTTTCTCACAGCTCCCCTTTTCAGGTCCATAAGAATCTAAAATGAACATCAGCAAGCAGCTGATTGGCAAATTTGTATCAATTAATAGCACTATTGATAACACCATCAATTGGCTAATTATTAGGAGAGAATGATAAGATGGAGATTTGACAGTTCAGATTTGTTCTGTATTTTTGCAGGTACCTGAATGATTTTCTGCATTATTGGGAAGATTCCAGCACCATAGTTGATTTGGAACAACTTGACCCAGGAGGGCCAAGTCAATAGCTCCTGCTTGAAGTGTCAGTAATTCAATAATTTAATAATTGTATGAATTGCAACAAAGAGCACAAGATTTTCAAGTATTCCTAAGTATTAAGATACAGAGTGGTGGTAGAGGGTTGTTTTTTGGACTGGAGGCCTTTTACTAATGGTGTTCCACAGGGACTGGTGCTGGGTCCACTGTTGTTGGTCATTTAAATAAATGCTGCAAATGTGTTGCTGGTCAAAGCACAGCAGGTTAGGCAGCATCTCAGGAATAGAGAATTCGACGTTTCGAGCATAAGCCCTTCATCAGGAATAAGAGAGAGAGAGCCAAGCCGGCTGAGATAAAAGGTAGGGAGGAGGGACTAGGGGGAGGGGCGATGGAGGTGGGATAGGTGGAAGGAGGTCAAGGTGAGGGTGATAGGCCGGAGTGGGGTGGGGGCGGAGAGGTCAGGAAGAGGATTGCAGGTTAGGAGGGCGGTGCTGAGTTGAGGGAACCGACTGAGACAAGGTGGGGGGAGGGGAAATGAGGAAGCTGGAGAAATCTGAATTCATACCTTGTGGTTGGAGGGTTCCCAGGCGGAAGATGAGGCGCTCCTCCTCCAGCCGTCGTGTAGTTGTGTTCTGCCGGTGGAGGAGTCCAAGGACCTGCATGTCCTCGGTGGAGTGGGAGGGGGAGTTAAAGTGTTGAGCCACGGGGTGATTGGGTTGGTTGGTTCGGGCGGCCCAGAGGTGTTCTCTGAAGCGTTCCGCAAGTAAGCGGCCTGTCTCACCAATATAGAGGAGGCCACATCGGGTGCAGCGGATGCAATAGATGATGTGTGTGGAGGTACAGGTGAACTTGTGGCGGATATGGAAGGATCCCTTGGGGCCTTGGAGGGAAGTGAGTGTGGAGGTGTGGGCGCAAGTTTTACATTTCCTGCGGTTGCAGGGGAAGGTGCCGGGGGTGGAGGTTGGGTTGGTGGGGGGTGTGGATCTGACAAGGGAGTCACGAAGGGAGTGGTCCTTGCGGAACGCTGATAGGGGAGGGGAGGGAAATATATCCTTGGTGGTGGGGTCCGTTTGGAGGTGGCGGAAATGGCGGCGGATAATACGTTGTATGCGCAGGTTGGTGGGGTGGTAGGTGAGAACCAGTGGGGTTCTGTCTTGGTGGCGGTTGGAGGAGCGGGGCTCAAGGGCGGAGGAGCGGGAAGTGGAGGAGATGCGGTGGAGGGCATCGTCGATCACGTCTGGGGGGAATCTGCGGTCCTTGAAGAAGGAGGCCATCTGGGTTGTGCGGTGTTGGAATTGGTCCTCCTGGGAGCAGATGCGGCGGAGACGAAGGAATTGGGAATATGGGATGGCGTTTTTACAGGGGGCAGGGTGGGAGGAGGTGTAGTCCAGGTAGCTGTGGGAGTCAGTCGGTTTATAATAGATGTCTGTGTTGAGTCGGTCGCCCGAGATAGAAATGGAAAGGTCTAGGAAGGGGAGGGAGGAGTCTGAGACAGTCCAGGTGAATTTCAGGTCGGGATGGAAGGTGTTAGTAAAGTTGATGAACTGTTCAACCTCCTCGTGGGAGCACGAGGCAGCGCCGATACAGTCATCGATGTAGCGGAGGAAAAGGTGGGGGGTGGTGCCAGTGTAGTTGCGGAAGATGGACTGTTCCACATATCCTACGAAGAGGCAGGCATAGCTGGGGCCCATGCGGGTGCCCATGGCAACTCCTTTAGTTTGGAGGAAGTGGGAGGATTGAAAAGAGAAGTTATTCAGGGTGAGGACCAGTTCAGTCAGTCGAAGGAGGGTGTCAGTGGAAGGGTACTGGTTAGTGCGGCGGGAAAGGAAGAAGCGGAGGGCTTTGAGTCCTTCGTGATGGGGGATGGAGGTGTACAGGGACTGGATGTCCATAGTGAAAATAAGGCATTGGGGACCGGGGAAGCGAAAATCCTGGAGGAGGTGGAGGGCGTGGGTGGTGTCCCGAACGTAGGTGGGGAGTTCTTGGACTAAAGGGGACAGGACCGTGTCGAGGTATTGGGAGATGAGTTCGGTGGGGCAGGAGCAGGCTGAGACAATGGGTCGGCCGGGGCAGGCAGGTTTGTGGATTTTGGGCAGGAGGTAGAAACGGGCGGTGCGGGGTTGTGGGACTATGAGGTTGGAGGCGGTGGATGGGAGATCCCCTGAGGTGATGAGGTCCTGGATGGTCTGGGAGATGATGGTTTGGTGGTGGGAGGTGGGGTCGTGGTCAAGGGGGCGATAAGAGGAGGCGTCCGCGAGCTGGCGTTTGGCTTCAGCGGTGTACAGGTCAGTGCGCCAAACTACCACCGCGCCTCCCTTGTCTGCGGGTTTGATGGTGAGGTTGGGATTGGAGCGGAGGGAGTGGAGGGCTGCACGTTCTGAGGGTGAGATTAGATGAGAAAGCAGAAGGCATGGTTAGTAAGTTTATGGATCACACTATAATCGATGGTATAGTGGACAGTGAAGAAGGCTACCTAAGGTTACAAAAAGGTCTTGATTAGTAGGGTCAATGGGCTGAGGAGTGGCAAATGGAGTTTAATTTGGATAAATGCAAGATATTGCATTTTGGTAAAACAAGCAAGGGCAGGACTTACAGAATTAAAAGTAGGGCCTTGGGCAGTATTATGGAACAGAGAGACCAAGGGGTTCAGGTACATAATCCTTCTTTGAAGTTTGCATCACATGTACATAGGGTGGTTAAGAAGGCATTTAGCATGTTTGCCTTCATTGCTCAGCTCTTTGAGTATAGGAGTTGGGAAGTTGTTGTACAGGATGTTGGTGTGCAGTCCTGGTCGTTCTGTGATGGGGTGGATGTTATTAAGATAGAGAGGGTTCAGAAAATAATTCACCACAATGTTGCCGGGAATGGAAGGTTTCAGTTATAAGGAGAGGCTGGATAGACTGGGTCTTTTCTCACTAGAGCGTAGGAGATTAAGAGGTGACTTTATAGAGGTTTATAAAATTATGAGGTGCACCATGCCAAGCTACAAATCTTTACACAAACCATGCATTATGAAGGGTATAGATATGGTGAATAGCAGGTATTCATTTTCCCGAGGGAGGGGGAAATGCAAGACTAGGGGACATATTTTTAAGGAGAAAGTGAGGACTGCAGATGCTGGAGATCAGAGCTGAAAATGTGTTGCTGGAAAAGCACAGCAGGTCAGGCAGCATCCAAGGAATAGGAGATTCGACGTTTCGGGCATAAGCCCTTCTTCAGGAATGAGGACACTTTCCTCATTCCTGAAGAAGGGCTTATGCCCAAAACGTCGAATCTCCTGTTCCTTGGATGCTGCCTGACTTGCTGTGCTTTTCCAGCAACACATTTTCAGCAGCGACATATTTTTAAGGTCAGAGGAGAAAGAATTAAAAAAGACATGTGGGCAATTTTTGTTTTACACAGAGTGTGCTCCGTGTGTGGAATGAACTTCCAGGTGAAGTGGTGAACATAGGTATAGTTACAATGTTTAAAAGACATTGGATAAGCACATGAATAAGAAATATTTGGACGGATACAGGCCAAGCACAGGCAGGTGGGACTAGTTTAGTTTGGGATTACGGTTGGCATGAACTGGTTGGACTTAAGGGTCTGTTTCCATGCTGTATCACTCTATAACTTGAGGATACTTTTAGGCGATAAATTCAGAAACTTTGATTCACCTGCATTTTGGTTACCAATATTTGGTTCAAAGCACACTGTCAGTATTGGAAGTGGAGACACGGCTATCATCCAGTCTGTTTGCTTTCTCATCTGAAGGTTCATGACCATCCTAAAACAAAAATAAAGATTTTAGAAACTAAATAAAGTTGACAGACAAGATAGAAAAATTACTTTTAAAAATCGGGGAAGGAATAAGCTCAATAATGACCATTTTGGTAGAGATGGGATGCAAAACATTAAGGCTGATGTGGAAAATTTAAATTAATTTTTAAAAATTCACAGTTTTAAAACAGTTCAGGAGTCATAACACTGGTGAACGAACTACTGAGCTATTTAAAAACTGTGGGTGCGACTTCAAGGCTGTAAACTTATTTCAACATTTGTACAATAGCAACAAATGTAAATTGTAAAATAACTCAGTACATCTATTGTTTCATTGTAGATTCGTTTTCCATGAGGAGAAAGGAATGGAAAGCAGGAACTGACATTTGTTGGTATGGCAAGCAGTGAAAACTAGTTCAAAGTGCATAGATATCTAAATGTTCTAGTGGAAGAATTACATAAAGATATTATACAGTAACAGCTATAAAATAAGTCGGCTAATGGAATGCAATGCTTTATTACAAGATGAATTGAATGTATATGCATGATATTACGCTTCACTTATCTAGGGCACTGATGAGAGCACATCTTGAATCCTGCAATTTTGGTCTCCTTTTTCAGGAAGGATGTCAATGTGTTGGAGATGGCTGAGAGCAAATTTACTAAATGTATTTCTGGAATAGGCAGGTTGTGTTATAGGGAAAGGTCCAACAAAGGGACTTGCATTTAAAAGAATGTGGAGTGGATTGAAGGAAATATACTGGATCTTGGATTGTGATGGAGTTTTACCCTTTGGCCTATCATGTCCAAGCTGGTCAGCAATCTCCTATTTATTCTAACCCCATTTTCTAGCACATGGCTCATAGCCTTGTATCATTTTAATACCTCTTAAATGTTATGAGGGTTCTTGCCTCTAACACCCTTTCATGTGGTGAATTCCAGATACCTACTACACTATGGCATCTGGTTATTGTCCCCTCTGCTAAAGGGGAAGGTTGTTTTCTATCTATATCCCTCATAGTTCTGTCATAGCAAAAAAGTCTCCCCCTCTGCTCTAAGAAAAACAATACCAGTCTATCTAGTCTCTCTTTATAGCTGAATAGTTCCTACCCTGACACCACTGCAGTTAATCTCCTCTATATTGTCTCTCGTGTAATCACGTCGTTGCGAAAGTGTGACAACCAGAACTGCACAGCATAGCCGTGGCATAATTAATGTTTTAGACAGATCCATCATAACCTCATTGCTCTTGTATTCAATGCCTCAACTAACAAAGGCAAATATCTTGTATGCCTTCTAAACCACCTTAACCACATTGATTTTTCCAAAATGTATCACTTCACATTTTTCTGTATTAAATTCCATTTGCCACTATTCTGCCCATCTGACAAGGTCATCTATGTTGTCCTGCAGTGTAAGACATCCTTCTTGCTATTTATTGCACCAGGAATTTTTGTGGTATCTGCACACCTACTGTTCATGCCTTCTATATTCATGCCCATATCATTAATGTACACTACAATCAACAAGAGACCCAGCACTGAACCGTGCAGAACACCCTGGACAAAAAACTTTCGTCACAAAACCCCTTCAATCATCATCCCCCGTCTCCTGCCACTACAGGCCAAAAATGACACGACACCAGGTTACAGTCCAATGGGTTCATTTGAATACACTAGCTTTCAGCGCGCAGGAACAGTGCTCCAAATTTCAAATAAACCCATTGGACTATAACCTGGTATCATGTGATTTTTGACCTTGTCCAACCCAGTCCAACACTGGCACCTCCACATCATCCTGCCAGTCACTCAACTTTGGATCCAATTTGTCAAATTGCCATTGGCTCCTAGCTTCTTAATCTGTTTCCCAGGAGAGACCTTATCAAAAGTCTTACTAAAGTTCATGTTGTCTACAACAACTGCAATACCCATCTATGCACCAAGTCACCTTCACAAAAAATTCAATCAAATTTGTTAGGTAATACCTGTTAGGCACTGACAAACTGGAAGTTTCTTCTAATTGGTTAGTTTAGAACTGGGCAACACTATTTTAAAAATTAGAGGTCAGTTTTGAAGAGCATAGGTCATGAGAGCTTTACTCAGAGCTGTGGAACTTTGGAATTTTCTGCCACAGAAAATGGTGAGGGTGGGATGATCGAATACTTAAGTCTATGGTAGATTGATTTCATTGCCTAACAAATAAAATAAGATTATCAGGAATAGATTAGAGTGTGAAACACATACAGGTCAGCCGTGACCATATTGAGCTTGCTCTGCCATTCAAGGGGCCAAATGGCCTACTTCAGCTCCTAATTCATATGTCTGTATGACACAACATAGAGTGACAGATCCAGAATGAAGAATATGGGGAAGCTTACATAAAAAAGAACTTAAATTTATATATTGTCTTTCACAAACTCAGGGTATATCAAAATGTTGTGCTTGCAATGAAATATTCTTAAGTATAGCCACTGTAGTAATGTAGGAAATACATCGCACTCATCAAACTCCTACAAGCAGCAAATATGATAACAACTGGGTAATCTGTTTTCATTGACATGCAAAGACAAATTGATGCACTAAATCACCAACCAACAAGCAAACATTTTAATGTTATAACAAATCATTATATTGTTAGATAATGGGTTGAAAACTAAGTCTTTCTTCATATTGTATTTATTTTACATTCATAGACCAGCACAACAAAATACTAAGAAAGGCTTGAAATACTCAGTTCTGATGGAAAATCACACACCCGAAATGTCAACTCTGTTTCTCTCTCCACAGATATTGCCAGATTGTTGCCTGTAGTTGAGGAGTTAAGAATGAGGGGCCACATACCCAAGATTAAATATAATAGATTTAGAACAAAGGGCAGGAGAAACTTCTGACACTGAAAGTTGAGCTGGTGGAATTTACTTGTAGGGTCAGTAGTTGAGACAGAAACTATGTCAACATTTAAGATTAGATTGAATAGTTTGTTGAAGGAAAAGGGGTGATGGGATATGGGAACAGTGTGGGCAAATGTGATTAAAACTATTTGCTCACATGGAGGGTAAACAATGACAGGAACTATTTGGACCAACTAAACTTCTATGTTTATAGACAAATTTGGGTATAGCTCAATTTAAGGCATGTCAGTGGCTAAGAGCCAGGGTGTGGGTGGGGTATATCTAACCATGATTCCTTATATGTTGTTTCTAATCTGTAATGAAGTGATAAGGAGGCAGCAAGTACAGACTAGAAAGTTTCCCACGGAGTTGAAACTAGAAAGAGTCACCATATTTCCTAATAACATTTACGAGAGTTATGAGAAGCAGCCTATAATCAAAGCACCTATTTGTCTGAAGAACAGTGCATGACACCAGGATACCAGCAGATGTAAAAGCGCAAGAAAACAATACAGTAGTTTTAATCATTAAGTCAATAACTATGGGGTAATAGCTATTTCATTTAATGAGCACAGATTACATAATTAAAGCATACATTAACCAAGCCATCCAGTAAAAGCCAGCATAAAAACCAGATCCATAAAAACTGGCATGGCATTGACATATTAAATTTCTCTACCCAATTCTAAATTATTGTGACAGGCAAATTGGGAAAATCGTGTTCACCTAAAAAGATGCTTTGACAAATGAATTTTGGATAAATCGTGAGAACATCAGAGCTAGTTAAATTTATCTTTGCTAGATAAGGGAGAACAGAAAAAAAATCAGAACGAGACCCTGATAGATCCTTGACAGAAGTTAGGCAATAGAAGAAATGCACAAGAAGCAACTGTCATTCAAAATGTTTCAGTCTTACTCTTATTTTAAACTTGTTTTTGCTTTCACCTGCTTAAACCTAACAGATTTCTAACTTAACCCGGTTCTGAAGAAAGGTGATTAACTGAAAAAGTTTACTCTGCTTTTGTCTCCACAGATGCTGCCAGACTTGTTTATTTCCAAACTTTTCTGTCTTTATTTCAGATTTCCAGCATTCAAAGTACTTCGCCTTTGTATTAGAATTTTCAGAGAGATTTACAAAAATGTAAAATGACAAAAAAAAATTGGAATTGAGGTACAGTAAAAGATTTGGTACCTCATGGAGAAAGTTATCAGTACTGACAATACAAAATAAATGGCTTATTTCAGTGTGCCACATTCTAATAATTCTCAATTATAGAATGTCAACATCTTCAAGTATTATTTGTGAAATATGTAAAGAAAAGAACGATAGAAAGATGGAATATGCTTACTGAGACTTGTTTTTCGTTGCTTTGTTTCTCTAATTTCCTGAAAATCCCTACTCTTTCTAGGATAGTTCCATTTGCAAGAACTGTTCTCTGTTACCATTTTTATTAGGCTATTCTGCAGGTGGAAGCCAAACCGCAGTGTTCATAGGCTAAGCAGTCTTGGAGGAGATCAAAGCTCAGCTTAATCTATCCCTGTCCAAGTTCATGCATGCACACTTTCCACCATAAACTGTTTGATAGCAATCAGAAGCAAGAACCCTGGCTGACTTTTCATTTTCCTTGTTCACAGGGGAATGGGTCCAATTCGAGTAGCATAATTTCTCTGCTGCCTGAGAATAAGCTAAATTCAGAAACTGGAAACTGAGTCTGAGTTTTGTCCTCTTAGTAAATATTGCTTTTCCTCACTGGTGCTTTAAAATTAAAAACAAATTCTTTAGGGTTTTGACTGTTTTAGCCATCAACCTCATCTTGGTAAAATATACATTCCCAGTAGATTTTTACTTACTTTCACTTCTCCACTGTGATCTAAAGATTCTTCTTCCACATCATTACGATCCTCACTGGGGTCATATGAGTAAATTGGCACTAGTTTGTTGCGTAGTTTTTCTAACCTTTGAAACAACATAAAGGCCTTTTAAGAAGGATTAATCTTCAACAACTGAAGTTATAAAAAACTTTAATAAACATTCAATGAATATATAGCCTATCATTATTATAGCTCTCTTAGTTAAGATGCTGTCTTGAGCAAGACTACTGACCTCTGGGTCGTCAATTCTTTCATGCTACCTTCACCATAGGAAACACCTTGCTACAGCAGTCAAAATACTTGGCTTCTGTGCACATTCAAATCATAGAGGAGAAATTGATTTCAATCTTCTCATTTTCAAATGGATTTATGTGGAACTTACGTTATTAGTTTTAAGACAGTTATTTAATAGGAGAATAGGTTTGGATTTAACATGTTAACAAACAATCTTTATTGGAGAAAATACATAATAATCACTATAAATAATCACTATTCTCTGAAGATTTTGGAAAGCATTACTTATTGGAAATATTTTTAAGGTAGCAGGAGAGCTGACAAGTTAGGTGGCTGAGTCAAGTAGCAATCATGTATCAAAATTACTAAAAACAGATAAGATTATCAAACTTATCAAATAAAGTTATTCATTTTTGTTCATGTAGAAATTATCTACTAGTCGACATATTTATCAGTGTTGGCTGCATTTTAGAAGGAATTCACTGGCTGTAAAACTCTGACATTCTGAGGATGTGATTAGGCAGTATATAAACACATATTTGCTCTGTATATTGAAAACACTGCATCTGCTAACTTTGCTCAAGCCATTTTCTATCTTTAAAGGAGATTAAAGGACAATAATCTTTACATTTTTCTACATTCAACCTTTAAATCACAGAATCTTACTGCTGTATTTCTCTCTTTTTTTCATTTACGAGATTGAAATGACAGAGCAGAAGCTCTACAAGAGTTGATTTTATTTTTGCACTTCCAGATCTAACATTCAGGGTAAGCAGACCTTTATATTATGCAATCCTCTCATTTCACTGTCAGCACAAGTTATGGCAGAGGAACAACCATCCTTTGTTAGTGAATTGAGACTACACAGTACAATATGTTCATTATTTTATTAGAAATAAATTTATTTCCCAAGAAACGTTTATGGCCCTATACCACAAAATTTTTGTATACGTGATGAAAGCACACGACAGATGGCAGCAGTACAAAACTGTGACCCTCAAAATGTAAATGTAATGAAAACAGCAATATCAGCTCAACACTATAATTGGTTTTATCTTTTTCTGTGTCATTTTTCACTTTTCATAAACAATATTTAGCAAATGTGTTTAACTGTTTTTAGTAGAGGAGTCAGATCAGGACTCCTAACACGTTAACAAATCTGGGAACATACTACCTATACCGCTGACAACCAAGCAGCGATTGTCTTAAAGCTGGGTAATGGGAACTTGAATGAAGGAAGCAGCATCAAAAGGCAGATAAACTAATTCATGAATTAGCTCTGACATCCATAATCTGCAAGCTATGACAGAGCTGAAGTATTGAACAAAGTAGCAAAGGAACAACAACAGATAGTCCAAAACATAATACCACAGTCCTTGCCTTACAAGGTGTGGTGGACAGACACAGGAGTTCTAATCATAGTCAGTTGGTGATGATGGTGGTGATTTAGCTATAACGGAAAAACACAAGTGATGATAACAAACTTATCAGTTGGGAGACTGATGTAGTGAAGCAGCACTGTGTCATTTTAAATCACTCCTTTTCTTTTAAACAGTCTAGACACATTTAGCATCACAAATAATATATCAATATGTTGGTTAAAAGAAAACCTTGTATTTATCCAGCACATTTCATAACCAGCAGGTATTCCAAAACTTTTTACAGCCAACGATACCATTTTTTTCTGGTGTAGTCACTTTTGTAGCATAGGAAAAGCTGCACCCTTTACATGCACAGCAACCTCTCACAAATAGGAATATAATAATGGCCAGACAATCAGTCAGCCACATTCCCTCACAACAATTTGTTCTTTCACAATATGAAATTTAACAAATTCCTGCTCAAACTTTTATTTTCAGCTTCCTATGAATTGTACATTAGTTTCAAGGTGTTTATCCTACTTATAGTACTTGTGCCTGTTTCAATGTTTGGATGTCTAAAACATTAATAAGGCTGCAGTGTGGATTAAGAAACCTATTACGATGGCAGAGAGACAAAGTCTTGGAGGAGTAAGGGCAGAGTGTATTTGGTTACAAGTAAGAAATAACTGAGGAACAGAGGTACCATTAAACTCTGAAATGTATCATAAAAAAATCATCAACTATTGAGATACACAGGAACGTATTTACAGGAAAATTAGAGAAGTTCAAAAGAAAAGTAGTAATATGGTGGGAGTCAGCATTGTAAGCATGGAAACAGACCCTTTGGCCAACTTGTTCATGCCAACCAGGTTTCCTAAACTGAACTTGTCACATTTGCCTGCATTTGGCTCTTATCCCACTACACCTTTTGTATCCATGTGCTTCTGTCTTTTCAAATGTTGTAAACGTACTTGCCTCTACTACTTCCTCTGGCAGCTTGTTCCATACACGCACCACGCTCCGGTCACTTTTAAATCTTTCTCCCTTAATTATTCTAATATACTTTAATTGTTATAATATAAAATGGAATAGTAATAGTTCAGACAGCAGAGATGGGAAAAAATTATGAAGTGTGGTTCCAACTAATGAGGAAAACAATATGGGTAGAGTTGATTCTGTGGAATTAGACGTTCAAGAGGATCAAATGTCAATAAGGGAACATTTCAGAATCAGTGATCATAGTATATGTTTTAGATTAACTACAGAAAAGGATAATGAGAGATCTGGAATACAAGTACCTAGCTGAAGAAGTGAATTGAGACTGGATAAATTCTAGATAAACTACTTTTAAATAGGAAATAGATCTACCACTGTTGAGATACGTTTCAATGAGGGGAAAAGATGGGGCAACCAAAACCAGACTTCCCTGACTGACTGAAGAAATAAAGAGTGAGATTAAACAGAAAAAGAGAATGTAAGACAGATGTCAAGTTTATAATGCAAGTGAGAGTCATGCTAAAAATAGGAAGTTCAGAGGCTTCATTTAAAAAAGCATATGAGGGGAAAAAGAATGAGAAGAGACTAGCAACAAGATAAAAGGAATCTAACTGTCTTCTATAGGCATGCAAAAATTGGGGAGAATTTAATAGAGGCTATGGGAAATTGCCTGACAGTGACTCTGCATCACTTAATTTTTAGAAGACCAGCTGAATCAAGTCCAATCAGCCATCTGAATTGCAAAAGGTAGGCCTTCCTCAAGGTAAAGGACCCCAGGAACAGATGTCTACCCAGCCAAGAGGGACTGGCCAACTCATCACCACGAGCTTTTCATTGCATGACAGTACCACTGGAAAGGCAGTGGCTGCTGCTGTTACTACACCTACTCAAGGTGCCTCCACACCATTTCAAATAATAAAGCATGTTTCAGGAACAAAACACATCCTAAAGAAATAATAGACAAGGGGAATGCAGTGGATGTGGTGCACATGGACAATCAAAGAGCCTTTAACTAGGTGACGTATTAATCTTAAAGATTACAGCATGTGCAGAGTTGAAGAATAGGTTACACTTTGTGTTAAGCATACAGTTCTGGTCTCCATACGACATACAGAAACTTAAAACATTGGAAAAATATAGTAAAGATTTACAAGGATGTTACTGAGAAATGAGGATGCAATTATTTTTAACGATTGCATAGGTAAGGGTAGAAATTTCTTTTTCGAAACCAAGTTGTGGAGGTATACGAAAAAGCAGGAGAGTTATGCTCCGGGGCAGAGAAAGAGTGACATGCAATTATATTCTTATTTATTTTAGATTTATGAGAGAGTAAAATGCCAAGTTATTTGTTCTGCCACCATCCCCACAAGAACCGTAAAGGCTCCAAAATTCAGTTGAGAGATTTAAAAAAGGCACCCAGACAGCCTTTCACTCCCTGGAACCACAGGTCATCATCTCTACCCATTCCTGGAAATTTCAGAGCTCTGCTAGAAGACAGCCGCATGCTTTGGTGACACCTCCTTACAGGTCTTCTTGCAAGGCCAAATGTTTCCAAGGAATGGCAATAGGAAGCTATCCAGAGTGACTCAGGAACCCAATGGGAATCAAAGAAGGGAGTGGAGACACTGTGGACGAGGACGAATGATCTGATGCATTACCAGGCTAAGTGTTATTGTTTCCTCAATGTTTAATACTGCTGAGAATGAGAGTGAGCATTGTTACATTACTCACGAATGCCACATAGAAGACTGGGTGACAGACATCTCCATCAGATGACTAATGTGCAATCAACACCTTCCAATTCAATGCACCAACTCATGTTGCACCACTATCAGCAAAATGCCACTGCATTTCACAGATCGGCAAGTTTCACACTTAAAACAGAAAAGGAACTCCAACACTTTATAGCTTACTGACCTTCAATCAGAACTTACCTACTTATCTGATAGCTTCTCACCAAAGGCTTGCGTGGGACAAGGACACAACCAGAAAAGATTTAGAATGAAATCTCACAGAAATATCAGGAATACACATCATGAAACTTTATGGTTTTCCATCAACTCCAGTTCTTTGACAACACTGAACTACCAATCAATCAGAACCTTTAAATTTCTAAATTCTTCCATACAATATTATGCTTACCAGTATTGCACATCGACAATTAGAGCTGAGAGAACTGACACATCTATCTGCATCCATCAATGCAGGAATAATGCTCATGTACGCATGCTAATATCTTTACATTGTTCTAAATGGCTCTCTTCTTCTGCACGGTGGAGTGCCAGTGCTGAATACCTAGCATAAGACTGCTCACCAACTTTGAGGAGAAGACTGCAGAGAATGCAGGCATGCGAAGGTAACATACCCGGGCTGAGGGTGAAGGGAGACTGGATATGTGCGGCATCTAGCCAGAAAGTCTCTATTTGCAGATCTCCCAGGTGCCCATCGAGCTTAATAATTAAACTTGGCAGCTCATAACACTAACAAACCTTTATGTTTTTCCACGCAATCGCTAGATCTAAAAAAAGATTCAGATGAAGAAAGAGTCTGCAGATAAAACTCTCAGTCTCATACAGTAAAACTGAGGAGGAACAGTTGGGAACCATTAGAGGAAACGTCATCAAGACGTTCCATCTCACCCTGCACCAGCATTGAGACTTCCACCTTCCATCCAGAGTAGGCTCAGAACCATAGCCTGGTGAGCAGCGTATTGATATGAACCCAAACTGGAAGAAAAAATAACAACTGACAATTCAGGACAGTTGGAAAACAAGCCCCAACATAACTCAGTACAAATAATGAACTTCTGCACTTAATTAATGATCTTACAGAGATATTGGGACAAGCAAAGAAATATCTGGTCGTAGTGACTAAGATCACGTGCAGGCTGGCGTGAAGAACAGCAGTCTGCTCAACTTTTGGTTGATATTGTTGCTCCAACAAGTTAGTGCATAGTTATCTCTAAAGACATAGTAACGGCCACAGTGGAGAGCCAGGACCAGCAGAACAGTCGGTATCTGTTGGATATGTGCTCGGAGATTCACTCTATTGCACATGCAATAGATGCTTTTGTTTACTGATCCGGATCCCTGAAAAGGGTGAGTAAGATGCCATTGTACACCAACAAGGTGGGGGTGGGGGTGGGGGCAGTTCTGGCTGCTGAGGTGACACCAAAAACTATTGGTAGGAAAAGAAAGATGAAAAAATACTGAAGTCACTTTGGGCATTATTCTTTTGTACAGCATTTCATATCAGACTACACTCACGCAGTCTATTTCTGGTAAAAAATCTGATCAATGATGTTTTCCTTTATTGACTACCTTGAGAATGTTGATCATGCCAGACACTCATGTACATCATCTGAAGCAGTGAGGTTCTTTTTCACCGCTATGCTTTGGGACGAACATAATTCTGAGAAGTGAGAATTTAAGCAAGATGGATGAGATTAGAAAGTCATTCAGCATACTGTTAGCCAATGAACATCTCTATGATCGAGGAATGATCTATGTGGACTAAGCCTGCAGAACTCTGTACTGATGCACTGGCCAAGACATTATTGCTGCAAAGAGAACAAAAATTATAACAAAGAGAGTATTTAAGTTTCACAGTTATAAGACAACAGTTCATTTGAGTACAGGAGTTCCTCAGCACAACAAATTGCCTGTTACTTCAGAGCCTCTACAAATGTTCATGCGAAGTCATTTGACCTTAATTCCAGCTGCTATCAGGTTCTTATGTGTTTGACTGTCTCATCTCACTACTACCTTGACTGCTTCAGCATCTTCATCATCAACTCTGGCATCCTCAGCATCTCCATCATATATTTCTTCTCCCTCTCCAAAGAGGTGTTTGGCTGGTCCGTCATCCCCTGTTCTAAGTTCCCAACCCATCTGAGAGCTAGGCTGTGCAGGGAACATCAACCAATCAATATTCTGGAGACCCTATCTGGTGACTTCTGGAATGTGTCTTCGAAATGGTCTGGGCAATGGACGCACATCTTCAGAAGGCTAGCTGTTCAATAATGGTCACAAGTGGTGCACTGTTTGCAATCAGTTTGAGCACTGGGGTTATTAGCTAAGCTTTCTGTGTGCTTGTGTGTCTATACGGCAAACATTCAAAATTGGGTGTGGCAGAATTTGAGTACTGTGACACTTCGCTAGATAATGTGTGCACACTGACAGGAATTGCTAGGTATGGTCACAAGCTAAGTGGAAATTGAGGAAATGAAACTCCTTTCTGCTCTAGAATCTGGTTGAATAATGGCATAGGGGTCCATATGTACATAGTTAATAGTCACTTGTACCTGAGGGAATCTTGTGCTGGATTAAACCTGACATCCCTGGCACCTTGATTCTCTGGGTCTACGATGATCTGGCCAAACTTAATTTCTGTAAGGGTCATTTGTGAACTCTGAAATGCACTTGTGAACTACCCATTGGGAGATACCATACATCCTCAGTTGTGGTCGGAACAAAGCCAACATTTTAGATGATGGCTTCTCTAATTAAACAAATTCCTCGTGTGAAAGTAAGAAGAAAGTGAATACTACTTTTCATGTAACAATTTCAGTAGACTAGTCAATGTCGCAGAAGGCCCGAACACTTCTCTTTATTTGCTGCTTGCTCATCTAATGCTGTAGCCTGCTGAGCCCATCTCTACTTGTTGTGATTGCTCTTTCTTCCTTTGCACCCTTATCAATGCTAACACAGCTATTGGATTAAGTAGGTCAAACCTGTGGCATGGAAATAGTACCTGTGAAGAAATATTTGTAATGAAAGGTGAAGTTTCCATTTGAGTTGTTGATACAGTTACTATATCCTTTGGGCCCTTATCAGGCTGCTCATGTGGAGAGTGATAGTCATGGCTACAGGGCAGGTTATGTGATGAGGTAGATCCTCCATAACCAGTAATTGAAGATTACCCTTCTTAATGCTGTCATGCAAAATATTAGTGTGTTTTATCTTTAATTTTTGATGCATGTGATAATTATCACAATGTCACTCTTGTCCTGCAAAATCCTGAGTGGTAGCCATACAATCTTGCAATGGACAACCTTGTAACGGTTCTTTGTCCATGTCCTTATCTTTCATTTGCGTCAGTCTCTGAATTGTCATCCATAGTTTAATTCAAAACACCACACTCTCACCCTTCACAGTGTTCATTGTGGTTGTTAGGTGCCCTTCTTGTCAAAGATTAACGAACAACAGGGTATGGTAGGAGGTGGTTGTTTGCAGTTTAAACACCTTATTTGCCTAATCTTGCAAAGTCTTTCCTTTCACTGCAAATGCCTTAACTGAGTGATCATGCAGTAAATTTTCTATCTTTCAGTTTCCATTGCCTCAGTTAGACGTGATTTTGGCATGCACTAACATGGGCAATCAGATCTGTAGCTCCTCTCCTTTGCACTGCACATTTTCAGAATTATTATTTTGGAAAATTGTGTTGCAAGATAAATTATTGTTGATTTTTCATTCAAGTCTTTCACTCTCCATCCTCCGCATTTTCCATCACCACTGATCATAGAATCAAACAGTACAGAAGAGACCCTTTAGCTCAGCAAGTCTGTACTGCCAAAAATACACTACCGCCAAAACTAGCCGTTGCCTTGAATGTTATGACACTTCAAGTGCTCATCTAAATAGATTTTAAAGATTGGGAAGTTTCTTACCTCAATTACCCTCCCAGGTAGTGCATTCCAGATCCCCATCATCCTATGGGAACAAAAACATTTTTCCTAAATGCCCTCTAAACCTCTTATTTTTCACGTGAAAATTGTACCCCCTATGACTAAGGGGAACAGCTGCTTTCTATTCACTCTGTCTATACCCATCATATTGTATACCTCTATCAGGTTTCCCCTCTTCCATCTCTTCTGTCCTTTAATCTTTTCTGATAGTTGTCTCCTTGGATATTGCCCTTACATGAGCCCAATACTAATTTTTTTTTTAACTCGGGGATGTGGGCACTGCTGTCTGGGCCAGCATTTATTGCCCATCCCTAATTGCCTTTGAGAAGGTGATGGAACCGCTGGAATCCATTTGGTGCAAGTACATCTGCACTGTCATTAAAGAGGGAGTTCCAGGATTAAGACCCTGTGATACTAAAGGAAAGGTGAAATATTTCCAAAGTCAGGATGGCGTATGGCTTGCAGGGGAACTTGCAGGTGGTGGGGTCCCTATATATGCGCAGCCCTCGACTTTTTGCATGGTTTTAGTAAAAGAATTGGAATGTGCTGTTTAAGTAGCTTTGGTGAATTTCTGCAGTGTATCTTTTGGATGGTACACACTGCTACAGCTTTGGTGGTGGAGTGAGTGAAGTTTATGAATGTGGTGCTTCTCAAGCAGGCTCCTTTGTTATAAATGGAATCAAGTTTCCAGTTGGTGGAGCTGCCCTCATCCAGGCAAACAATTCTCATAGCCAAAGATCCACTTATCCTGACTCTCTGCTTTCAGTTGATTAGCTAAACCTTTATAAACAAATAACTTACCCTTAACACCATATAATCTTACCTTGCATGTTAACCTTTTGTGCAACACCTTATCAATTGCCTTCTGGAAATCCAGATATACTGCATCTATAGGATCCCCATTATCCATATTGCTGTTCCATCTTCAAAGAACTTGAGCAAGTTAGGCAAACATGATTTACGCCTCATAAAACGATATTGACTCTGGCGAAGCTAGCTGATATAGCTAGCGAGTTCAGTTTCTGGTCAGTAGTAACCCCCAGGATGTAGACAGTGGAGAATTCAGTGATAGTGTTGCCATTGAATGTCAAGGGGTAATGGTTAGATTGATGGGGTCAAAAGTGGATTGGTGATGTGGTAATTGGATTAGTCCTGCTTTGTGTAGCCTGGCAATCTTACACATTGTTGTGTAACTGTACAGAAACAATATGGCTAGGGATGAGGTAAATTCTGGAATACATGCCTACAGTACTATTGCTGGAAATTGCTCGGGCCATAGCCTTTGTAGCATCCCCTGACTCCAACCGTTTTTTTGACATCATATGGAATGAATTAAATTTGCTGAAGACTGGCACCTGTGATTCTGGGGATCTCTGGAGCAGGCCGAGATAGATCATCCACTGGGCACTTCTGGCTGACGACTGTTGCAAATTCTTCAGCCTTATGTGTTGTACTTATATGCTGGCCTCCCCCATCCCTATCATTGAGAATGGGAATGATTGTGGAGCTTCCACCAGTGAGCTTCACCACCCTTCTCAACAAAATATTGCAGCACTGCAGATGTGGGCGGCACGGTGGCACAGTGGTTAGCGCTGCTGCCTCACAGCGCCTGTAGACCCGGGTTCAATTCCCGACTCAGGCGACTGACTGTGTGGAGTTTGCACGTTCTCCCCGTGTCTGCGTGGGTTTCCTCCGGGTGCTCCGGTTTCCTTCCACGGTCACAAAGATGTGCGGGTCAGGTGAATTGGCCAAGCTAAATTGCCCGTAGTGTTAGGTAAGGGGTAAATGTAGGGGTATGGGTGGGTTGCGCTTCGGCGGGTCGGTGTGGACTTGTTGGGCCGAAGGGCCTGTTTCCACACTGTAAGTCTAATCTAATCTAATCCTAGGTCAGTTCTGCCTATCACTTGTTGATTAAGTAGTTTGCATGCAATTAGTTGTGTTTTTTTGGCAGGTTGACACATTGCACACTTGAATTGTGCCTTGTGGAAGATGGAAACTAAGGTAGCGAGTTACTCGCTCGAGAATACTTAGCTTCTGACCTGCTCTGGTAATCTCTGATTTTATGTAGGTGGCCTGGTTTAATTTCCAGTCAATGGTAAGCAATAAGATGATGATGGAAATCAGTGATGATGATGCAACAGCTCAACAATAATTCTGCACTTTCCTTAGAAAATAATCTTTTGAAGTCTTATTACGCTTCTTTTTTTAAATAATT
Organism: Hemiscyllium ocellatum; assembly: GCF_020745735.1. Classification (NCBI taxonomy): domain Eukaryota; kingdom Metazoa; phylum Chordata; class Chondrichthyes; order Orectolobiformes; family Hemiscylliidae; genus Hemiscyllium; species Hemiscyllium ocellatum. The sequence goes on from NC_083419.1 coordinate 27,159,147, forward strand.
ATTACTCAACCAGAGTCGATGGCCTAGTGGTATTATCACTGGACTGTTAATCCAGAGACCCAGGTAAAGTTCTGGGGAGCTGGGTTCAAAATCAGCCATGGTAGCTGGCAGAATTTGACTCTAATAATTACGTGGAATTAAGAATCTAATGACTTCTAAAAATCAATTGCCAAGTGCGGAAAAAACCCATCAAGTTCACTGATGTCCTTTATGGAGGGAAGCCCACCATCCTTACCCGGTCTGGCCTATATGTGACTCCAGACCCACGCCAATGTGGTTGATTTCAACTGTCTTCTGGGCAATTAGGGATGGGAAATAAACGCTGCCTAGCCAGTGATGCCCTCATCCCATGAATAAAAAAAAGAACATCCAAAAATAAATTATATGCTGTATAAATTGAGTACAATAGCAATTATTTGGGAAAAAAATACCTAATCTGTTGAGAAATGATTTACGGTTAACCAGTTGAGCACCTTCTGACCTATGATGACTGCAGTTCATATGTTTAGTGTTTTGCTTATTTAAGATAGAGATATTTCAGGGTTGCCCTTATTTCTACAGTCAGATACTAATCATCACCTTACACCATCAGAAGTTGGAATCATAGACTTGACAACCAGACTGTTATTCAAAATGACTTGACCTCAGAACATGATCATTTCTGCATTTACAATTTTAGATAAGGACCACTGTGAAAGAGCACAGCTCTCAAACGTGTACCACAATGAGGCCCTGATAACCATCTTTAAACATACAATGAAGGATGGCCACCTCTCCAGCTGAAAAAAGCCATGGTAGCAATGCTTGAAGGAAATAGAAAATTGAACCAAAACCACAATTTCTCACTCAAGTGTGCCACCTTTAGCTAACTTTGTGAATGAAGTCATACAGCTAGCTATTTTGAACTACGACTCTAAATTAAAAGAATTTCAGTTCATAAAAACAGAGAAATATTGTACTGTCATTCTAAATATAGACCCTTAACAGGCCGTGAATATTTAAAATTGCTGTAGATAGTACACTGTTTCACATCTTTTGACATTTGTATAAACAGTTTAGTTAATAACAGGATGCTCCACATCCTAAATGAAAATCACAGGCCATGTCTTCCCCTTTGTGCAATGTAATGACTCATGTGTGTCCAAATTGCTGATGAGATCTTTCCTGTTTCATTCATAAGGAAGTCATGTCCATAGAATTATTAGGCAGGAACATGAAAACATGTTACATCTAAAGACAGAAGCCAGAACCAAGCCCATTAAAACATATAGCAATTTACCAAGGGTGATTAATTAAGAATAGAAAAGTATTAACTAACAATACAATACTTAAAGCTGTCTATTACTAGATCAATTTTAAGCTCATTGAATTTATTTGCACATATTTTTGAATTTTGTAAAAATTACTACTCTTCCAAATAAATGGAAAGTTGTCAAAAATGCACCAAGGATTTTTTTTTATTCAAGACAAACAGTAACTTGGTCTTTGATGAATTAACTGCACGTTTAGCTCAATCACTTTTCATCAGGAAATCAGAGTTCCTCATATCCTGCAGGAAGGAAGTGCTGGCAGGAGCTGCTGTCAGCACTGCACCAGGCTCTTGACTCCCTCTACTTCCGACATGTGGTGATCACAGTCTCCATGCACCACAGTGATCTATTTAAAGGTTACCCCTCTCTCACCTATTACCATGTCAGTATCTTCCAACTGAAAAGTAGAATTAATATCGGCATATGAAAGCCTACAGGGCAGATGTAATAACAAAATACTATCAAATTCCTGCTGAAATATATAGGCTATTTCCATAATATGTGCAGAAACTATCCCAGGTTTCTTGAAAGATAAACAGAACTGCTCATCATTCACAAATAATTACTTTGAAGAGCTAAGGCCCTTACCTTCCCTCTACCTGCCCAGTGCTGCCATGACTGTCACCAAATATTTACATTTTTAGTACTAATCTTCCCCTTTAAATTTCCCCTTTAAAATATTCTTACCTGCGTCTCTTTCGAACATACTTTATCTGGCAAAAAAAGCAATAAAGATATATTAAAAGTACGATTATGGTAAACCCATAAATTGCAGAACATGTTGAAAAGAATTTTTTAAAAAAGTGTTACCACTACAACTGCAATGCCAATGACTGCTATGACTGTAACAGGAATCAGCATGAATCCTAAGATTGATGCACCGTGGTTACTGTCAGGGGGGCTGCTGGCTGTTTGATTGGGCATGACACTTTAGTTTGCTGATGTGTTGAAAGTAGGTTTTCTTTTATACTTGTGCTTGATTGGTGGTGTGTCTGAAAGTTTTTCTCAAAATTAAGTCCTGCAATCTTTTCATGGTGTATTGTTTGGAGTGTTGAGTACTGGAACATCCGTCATCTGGTCATCAGGAAAGATTCAAACAGAACATGAAGCGACTGAGATTCTTTGTTATTCTGTTTCACCCATGATTTTGTTGTGATCAGTCAGCACCTTCAAATAGGCTAAAAATGAAAGATATAAATAATTTAAGACTTGTGCAAGATGTGAATTTTGGAAGAAAAACCTTATTAAACAAAGTTAAACTATCAAGCAAGGCTAAATCCATTTCAACCTTTTAAATGCCATCATATAAGTGGAGAGAAACTGTAAATTTCAGTGACAGATCACATTCCGATGATATACGTTTGCACTTAAACAAGAAAGGAAAATGTATCAGCTGTCACATTGTTTATTGTTGTCTTGCAGGTAGGTTTAAAGTATGACATTTACTGTTCCTGTAGAGTTTAAACAAATATGTCAGTATTCTTATGGCTTTGATTGAGATAATATAGATAGATTAGCAATTATGACATCTGGGGAAGGAGTGCTGCTGGAATGAAAAGAGAAACTACAGTGACCTGAAGATTCTAACTCTTTTTGTTATCAGATCAAGATTGCATGGTATTTATGGCTCAGATCCACAGATGATTCAATGAGTTTGAAATTATTCAGCCTGCTTATGTAGGAAAATACCCCAGGGTGCATCACAGATGTATTGTGCACAGTTTTGGGCCCCATTTCTCAGGAAGGATGTACTGGCTCTGGAGCGGGTTCAGAAGAGGATCATGAGAATGGTCCCACGAATAAAAAGCTTAACATATGAGGAATGTTTGAGGACTGTGGGTCTATACTCAATGGATTTTAGAAGGATGTGTGTGTGTGTATGTGTGTGTGTGTGTGTAATCTAATTGAAACTTATCAAATACTGAGTGGTCTGGACAAAATGGAAGTTGGCAAAATGTTTCCATTGGTAATAGAGACGAGGACCCGAGTGCACAGCCTTAGAGTATAGGGAACACCTTTTAGAATGGAGATAAGGAAAAACGTCAGCCAGAGAGTGGTGAATCTATGGAACTTATTGCCACATAAGGCTGTGGAGGCCAAGTCATTGAGTATAATTAAGATGGAAATAGACAGGTTCTTAATTGTTAAGGGGATCAAGGGTTATGGGGAGAAAGCGGACGAATGGAGTTGAGAAACTTATCAGCCACGATTGAATGGTGGAGCAGACTCAGAGAGCAGAATGACCTAATATCTGCTCCTACGTCTTATGGTCTTATAAAGAAGGATTTATGTGTTCAAAATTGAAATGAGGAGATATTTCTCCTTCCAGGGAATTTCTACCGTAGAAAGTTGTGGAGACTGAGTTATTAAATATTCATGGCTGAGTTAGACACGTATTTGAACCATAAAGAAGGAAGAGTTAGGGAAAAGATGGAGGTGAGGACAAGATCAGAACAGCCCTTGACCTTAGTGAATAGCAGAACAGGCTCGAAGGACAGTATGGCTTACTCCTGCTCCTTTCGGCCAAGAGGCTCAAGGTTTAATCATGAGACCTGTCCCCAGAAGAAACTAAATTAAAAACATAAAATTAATCTGAGCCTTTTGTAGTAGTGGATCTAGCTCCTGCCAATATTGCATGATAGTAGGGGGTGACAGTGCCCAAAACTCCCAATCCTTAGCTTGCATGACACACTTGGTTCTGATGACATAATAAGACCCAATCTGCATTGCTAAATTAGTAGCCTTCAACCTGCCAATGGGTATCCTTCTCAATAGCTGAAAAGAGCAAGTTCACATAGGGACAAGAAAAAAACAGGATCAGAGTGGTAAGCAATTGTTACATTGATTTCCTGCTCCTTCACAAGTAATGCCTGACAAAGGTAGTAAAAGCCATATATTATAGATGAAGTAAAGCCTCTGATTTAAAAAAAATTAGTAGAACAATAACATGAAAACAAATGTTTTTTTTCTCTCTGGCAATGTTTTTTTAAGGTAAAGGGACTTGAGAAAAGTGGAAACCAATATCTGGCTATGAAAAGTAAATCTTCAAAGAGAAAATAATACATGCATGCACAAACAGAATAAAAACTCTATTTCATTCACCTCCTCACATCACTTCACGAAAGTACTGAAATACAAAGCTGGGAGTCATTCTCTCCATCATCTTGACAGTCCTTACCATGCAGATATTGTAGTCCACTCATTTGGAATGTAAACACCAGTGTAGACTAGTGGTCCAAATGGCTTAATTTTGTGCTGTAGACTTTATACAAATTCTCTGTAATTTACGTTTTGCTGGGAAATTATTCCAAGAATTCCAATCACGTTCCTGTACCTCTTTCAAGTGGTTTTTATTCCTGTGTGAACATTGATATTGATTCTCAGGTCAGTTTTCAATGTTTTGTTGTTATATATTACGAAACACTGCAAGTACGTTCTCATTGAAATCTGAACTCTTAAAATCAGTTGTAGAACCCAGCTCCTGTCTGACTGTGATAAACTAATGTGGCACATATCAAGACTGGAATTATGAAACCTCCTGGTCTGGATGGTTAGCTATTTATTGCTTTATTTTCTTAAATAACCATGTTTCAATAAAGAAAATTTAGAGAATCTCATATTTATCCAGTTTTCTAAACTATCCTATCAACTTTGGCTATTCTTCTGTGATGTAAACTATATCTGATCCCTTTCTGGATATTGAATTTTAATTTGCTTTCTCTGCAATCCACATTTTAAAAAAGAACCAGTTGTCACGCTAATCTTAGAAACTCTGTGTATGTAACTACAGAGAAATAGATGCCTTCATGGTATGCTGGGTTGTGTGCAGAGTGTCCTCTACAGCAACATATTGCACCATCACAGGTTACTGTATTAATATTTCAGGCATGCACATTTATAACTGGTTAAAATTGCAATTTGAAACATTTCAACTGTGAGCTGCTTTTGTAAAATATGGCTGCACTCCTAATGTAAAGACAATGCCACAACATTAAACTTTAAACATAATTAGCTTGTTAATGTCAGATATTAAAGTAACCCATTTAATCTTGATGGCTTCAGTTCCAAGAGTAGTTCCAAGTAAGCAGAGAAAGATGTACTTTGATATTGCGCTAATTGGATATTAAAATAGTTTATATTTCTACCAGCCCATTCTGCTCACATTTTCTTTGTACAATACAATTTATTATTCCAGCTGATGACCGCATGAACATTAATTTTAGTCTGACTGAAAGGTTAGCATAAATTGGCTGAGGTAGCAATAGACATATCCTGTGTGCAAATGAGTGTTCCTGGCCTATTTGTCAGCCAGTGATGTCTCCTGTACATAAGATAGATAAACTAGACCTTGTGGATCATCAGTTTTTAAAATCAAAATGGACCAGCTTTGTACCAGTCACCTCTGTTGAGATTGACCATGAATAACAGAAGGTCAGGTGAGAAACTTGAACATTTTTGACTTTTTGGATTGTTTATCTTTATACCTTATCTTTTTATCTAAATAACACTAAAAGTCCAAGGGGTGTAGGGCAAGCGAAAATGAAGGTTGTTTTAAAACTGAAAGAAGAAGAAAAAGTTCTCTACTTATCAGATGTGATGTTAATATTTATTTATCCAAGCTAAAGCAGCACTGAGTAATTGGAGGTCAATTTACTTTGATAAGGAATAGCAAATTCTAGACACAGATTTAATCTTGCAAATAATACTGTTACTATTTTTTGATAATTCCCATCTTCACATCTGCATTCAATATCAACCATTTTCATAATATTTTGTTCATCCCATAATCTGAATACAACATGTAAGTTGATAAAGGAGGACTTACTCAATGATCTTGTAATGAGATACAGTTGAGCAAGATGTAAGATTTTGAAAAAAAATTACATAATTCACAATAGTTAGATGCTGCTGTATTTCAAATTATTTAAGATATATAATTTATTATAATAATTAAGATATAATGAATTGTAATAGTGTTCTCTCTTATAGGTCACTTCTTAGAAAAAATAATTATTAGTCTGTAATCAGAATAAATTTGCTAATATAATTAAAAGATTTTCAACTGACAGATTGTGTCATAATTCTCATATATAATTTAAGATCTACAAGAATTTCATTCAAGTTCAGTGACAATGTGTATAATGGATGCTAGTATATGTACAGTTTAGAAGTACTATTGTTGGAAAGCTTTGGGCTCATTACAGTCAGAAAAAAGCCAAAAGATAAAATTTTCCATATGGAGCCTTAGTTTCGAAGCAGGTGTGGAAGTGTGTGTCACTTCTGCTCAGGGGTGGAGTTAATATATCTCACACACAAGTTTCAGTTCATTACATATGCACATGAGTTTTTGCATGAGTGACATGGTAAATTTTATGAGGGAGAAGACAGGCAAGATGTCCTCATTTCTACCAGACCTTGCCAGGGTCTGAGCGCTATATTAGAAGGACACTTGGGCAGGCATTCACACACTCCAACCAGGAAGATGACTGATGCCTGTGTTGTTGCCCCAACCTTCCCTAGAAATGTCGCACAGCAATCAGAAATTAGTCCACAGGGCAACGATGCCTCGCTCAAGGCTCTCCTGCAGGGCCTTCCAGGAAAGGCAAGGGTTCTTCTTCCTCAGAAATGCAAACAGGAGGCCAATCCACCTGACCAATATGGACCAGACCATGGTGGTAGTGAAGGTCAGCGCCTGTGAGCCTCACAGAGGAACGTGAATCCAGTGCAGGAGGAATATGAATGATCTCCTGTGCTTTACAAGAGTACGTGGCACTATTTAGTCACTGTGAACATACACACGACATCTGTGCCGGGCAGAGGTACCTCAGATAGGATGACTGTATGCAAGCCTTAGCACCAGTGGGAAGAATGACAGCATGAGATGGCTATCACACACGGTTCAATCAATCCATTGGCTTTTAATCACTTACAGGGGAGGACTCAGAACGTGCCATGACAATGCACACTTACAAAGTGCTCATTCACTCGTTGCAATGATTCTCATTCCATCTTTTCATCTGTCTGAAGGACAGGAACTCTGAAGAGAAAAAGGCTCCCAAATTGGTGGAGTACTAGATATCATATAGGAACAAATTACTGCAGATGCTGGAATCTGTCCTGAAAACAACAAATGCTGGAGGTCACAGTGGGTCAGATCCGTGGAGAAATAACAAGCTAAAATTTCAAATCTAGATCACTTCAGCTCTGATGAAAAGTCAAGTGTGGAGGGGCAGCATTTTTATGTTATAATTGTGGTGGGGGGGGGGGGAAATGTAGTGTGGTAGTGTGTAGAGTGCTGGTGGAGAAAAGATTACTTAATCTGAACTATCAACACCTTTTCTCTACTGCCACAATCCTCCCCCACTCCCCTCTCCGCAACTCTAGCATAAATACTGGCCCCTCTACACTTCATTTCAACTCTGATGAAGAGTTATCTTGACTTGAAATTTTAGCTTGCTTTCTCTCCATGGATGCTGCCTGACTCACTGTGATTGCCAGCATTTGTTATTTTTAGTACCAGACATCACCCTTTTTTGAAGAGATGCTGCGGAACTGGCAAGGGAAGGGTGGGATCTTGCCTATGCAATGGAGAGCTAGGACTCTCACAGAAACGGAGAAGGCTCCAAAAACATTGTTGTCAGATATGCAAACAGTGTGAAGGATTATTTAGGTAGAGGAGTGTGCATGTTCACAAGCTAAATTTCTCCTCCTCATTCCAGGTACCAGTGATCGAAGAGCAAAAGAGAGAAGAGTCACCCTCCCCCAAGTCCCCCTCTGCCCTCTGCAGCTCTTCCACCACCAATTCAGAAGATGAAATTTCCAAAACCTCAGAGCATGCACCAACTTGACGTTCATCTGTGCCCTTCAGCAGTACAGAGTCATTTACCTAGGTGAGTGCACTATTATTATAATTTAAAGTCCTAATCTGGTTGACTATCAATAGAGATTGGTTCACAGCCAACAATGGAAGCTATGGCCAATGTCTCTGACACTTGAAGGAATGCTGGAGTTGAGCCTCCTGCTCAGCCCAAAGCAGTTGTGGGTCTGGCATGGAAAGGATTGGAGGCATCTTGGAAACTCAGGTGATTCTTGAAGAAGGGCTTATGCCCGAAACATTGATTCTCCTGCTCCTCGGATGCTGCCTGGCCTTTTTCCAGCACCACATTTTTCAACTCAGGTGCAGCAGACAGATATGCACCTGGATCTACAGTCCATTCCTGTAGTCATGGATGAGGTGCACCAATGATAAGATGAAAGGGAGCTAGGTGAAGCATCTCATCCTTCCTCCACTCATTCTCAAGATTTCCATAGAGATGTAGATTTGTCTCCTGACACACAAAAGGTGCTCTGCCCCTCCACTCTGCTGGCAGTGACCATCTGTCCAGACTCTTAGTAAGCTGAGACATTCTAGGCCTTCAACCCCAAGAAGATGCCTGCCAAGGTCACAGTCAACAGAGGCTCAGAACAAGCTGCCTGCACCTTTGTTATGGATATTGGGGCAGCACCTAGTAGTTGTGGTAGGTAAAGAAAGGAGATGATATTTTGAGGGCATATGTGGTATGGGTATTCATTCAATGTACATACTCTGCAATGCTATAAATATATCTTGACTGCCCCAGAGATCTTTCCATTCCTTGACTTATACTGCATGTGAGTTTCCTGTAGTTCTATTATGCCACTAGATGCTGACATGGTTGGTTAAAATGAAAGAAGTGAAGTATTCATCCCATCAGAATGCAATGTTGTCATTCAGTAACAGTCCATTCTTTGTGTCACATCATCAACAAAGATGTGCCTAACATTGTTGTCATTACCTGGTGAAGGGTAAGCTATCTTTTGGGGATTGCAGCCATGCTCAAAAGATTGATTTCAGGGGCAATAGCCTTGTTAGGTGAGGAAACAGTGGAGAGAATAGCCCTGTGTTAACTACCTTGTGGAAAATGCAAACACAGAGACAGAGACAGAGACAGAGACAGAGACAATCTCAGTTATGAGTAGGGTGGGAAAAGGAAAGATCTTTCCCTTAGTTAAGTCTCTCCATAGTCAGGCAAAACATTTTCAGAATAGGAACTGGGGAATACACTATTGATATATAAAGGAGGGATGGTGGAAAGAAGTGTTTGGAACTGTTCTACCCATAGGGTGGTTGAGACACTGCCACTGAGGATGCTCAACTAATACAATGGTAAAGTCAAGGAATGGAAAGATCTCTGGGACAGTATAATATTGAGGATATAAAGTGACAATTCACATCAGCTATGATGTAGATGAACTGTGGAGCATAATCCATATTTGTGAAGTGGCATAACCTGACTTCACTTTGGAATCTTGGTATGTGCCTATGTCTACCTACAAAGTGTTCGGCAAAGCACAGTAAACATGTTGAGAACATGGTATGGTGACACCTCAGCAACTAGGCCAGCGTCAGTTGATGAAGGCTTTGCTCTGAAGTCATCAGAATACACAATAATGTGCATGGGTAGTTCTGTACAATGTGTGAAAAGACTAGATGGTTCTATGTCGTTAGACACCTCAAAGGGTTCACAGTACCAGCATTTTAAGCTAAAAAATGGCCCTTTTTACAATGAAAGGTAGAAGTTAAACTTAGGTAATTGAGAGATGCATATCCAAAAACAGGTCATACCAGCTCTCAGGAGGCAGTTTTAAAACCGTTCAACAGGTCAAACTGTTGTCCGTAGCTCATTCAGCCTGAAGTTTGTTCTCAGTAAAGTCTTCCCATGCTTGTCAGTTTTCCTCTTGAATTATCCTGGTTCCTTCCTGATCATAAGTGACCTCCTTCATGACCATCATTTTCCCCTTCTTCAATTGCAGGTCTGAAGCTTATGGTTGCTGTTGCTGCTCTTCTGCACTGGTTCATCCTCAACTATGGAAGGGTCAGAAGGGCTGGGTTCATCTGTGCCCCGGCACTGCCAGTTTCAGCAGATCTATAAATACAGCGCATTGATGCACAGTCAGCATTCTCTGAGGTTTGCCTTCCGAACCTGCTCAATGACAAGTACACTTCACCTTACATTTTTTCCTCTCCTGCCCTTTTCCTCATTCTGTGTGGTCCCAGATGACACCTCCTTGCAGCCAAACATCGATGTACATAAAGACATTGTGCATTGCCTCGGGTTCTTAAAGCATATTAGTACACCTTCCCATACACAAGCTTCAGCTTTGCTTCAGTGAAGTTGGAGCATAATTGATGATGCACTGGATGCTCAATTCTCTGTGAAGTAACCTTCCCAGTCAACATCCTGAGCCAGGTGCAAACAGGACAGAAATGTGCTATGGTGCCAAGTCTTCTACCCGATTCTTCCACCCAATTCTTCTCAATGGATAATGCCCCATCCTTAGCAGGCCACCATCCTTACCCTAGAGTCTGGTATCTGAAGGCATGTATTTCTGAAGTCATGAGAATCTAGTTGAGAGTGAGATGCAAACACATGCAGACAAGCTTCCCAACATCTACAGTCAGGAAGATTGACTCATCTTTCAAGATCAGAGAATTTAATTGCTAAAGTTCATCCCTTCGACAAGATTCTGAATTATTGACTCTTACTCAATTAAGTTCTTCCAGCTGCCTTTCTTCGTGCTTCCTCCAGGATCAGAAGATTCTTCCCATGGTTAAGATTAGCTATATTAAAAGCTTAGGTTGTATTCTCCAGAACAAATTAGCTTGACATAAGATCTAAATGAATGCGAACTTTGAAAGACTTTAAGATATGAAACAAAAGATTTCCAGTGGTTGATTGATCAGTAATAGTGGATAATAAATATGGCATCTCAAACTTAAAAAATTTCTAGGCACATCATAAACAGGCATAAGAAAATGGTGGAGAAAATGACTATTGAGAAGATACTTAAAGATGAAGTAGTTTATGAAAAGTACATAAAGACATCGTGCATTGCCTCGAGTTTTGGAGACGCCAGTGTTGAACTAGGGTCTACAAAGTTAAAAATCACACAACATCAGGTTATAGTCCAACAGGTTTATTTGGAAGCACTTACTTTTGGAGTGCTGCTCCTTCATCAGGTGATTCAAGCACTCCGAAAGCTGGTGCTTCCAAATAAACCTGTTGGACTAGAACGTGGTGTTGTGTGATTTTTAACTTTATGAAAGGTGGTATCAATAAGGGAGGAGATGATAAGCAAGTATAAGTTAGTGTAGGACAAGATGCGAGGAGCAGCATTATGGACAAGTTGTAATTCATGGTAAGTGGAAAAAAATGGGAAACAATCAAGGAAAGTATCAGAATAGCCATATTTGAGGCTGACAAAGCCTTACATAAGAATTTGGAGGAGGAATGGACACAGGTGATAGAGGTCAAAACTTATCATCAGTTGTGGACCTGTACAGGATTCCAAGACTGCCAACAATCTGGTTTAGCTTGATAATATGCCTGGGAAGACAAAGTTCAATAACAAGGAAATGGAGATGGCCTTTGACAACAATTTTGATCATCCCGATCTTGAGCTGCAAACAGTGGCAACGCATTTGCGATTTGACACCAGAAAACCAGTTTAACAGCATCATTATGGGATCAAAAATGGGAGTGAAGATCAGTCAGGTATCTCAAGTATGCATAAAAGCTGACTCTGTAGGTAAGGATGAGGATACATTAAGGATAGATCATTCAGGGAACTTGATGCTGACAGCACCAGAGAGGTAAGATAAACTATTGCCACAGATGCTCTGTAAAACTGGAGTAATTTCCATCCTGAGTTCCTATATTTTATAGCTTCCCAGTTGGGGCTACTTTTAGGCCTGTCTTAGTAATTCTTATCTGCGCAAGCAAAGTCTTATCTGGCTACATTCAGTTGTATATATCTTAGCTTAACATAAGGTTCACTTTTGGCATCCAATAAATTGTGCACACAGCTATAAGAATTTTAATGAGAACCAGTTTGAATTAGTCATAGAACTTTAAGTTTTATTTTCAATGGTTACAATTACAGTTTGCAAATTGCTTCTATAGCTTCTTTCATGATATCAATCTCCAATAACATGACTGTGAATAAATTATTGTCCTTGTTTTTCACATTAAGCAATTCTTTAAATTTCCATAACTTACAGGTAGTAAGATGGCAATTTAAAAAAACTTATGAGGGAGTAAAACAAAAAAAAATTGAGGAAGAGTGCACATCCTACGATCAGATGGTTTTGTAGAGTTTTGTGGATAAATATCCAGTGACCACCTACTCTGCAAATCTGTAAAGAAGTTCAAGCATCAGGCTATAACATCTGGCAAGTTCTTGTGGATTATAAATTTCTTTTGGAAGTGAAAACCATATCCTGCATCAGGTCTCAGTGGGGTTTAATGCTGTCAGAATACACTGGGTTTGTTTTGATCTGCATGCAGTAACACATATAGCATTCAGTTCTCACTAATAACATCCCAGTGTCTGGTGTGCACAAATCCAAAGACTTCTAATTAAAGGTTAGCTTTAACCAAATACAGATCCACAGTAAAACACATGCAAGTTATTAACTCTGTTAAGGAATTGCAAGTTCTGAGTGTGAAGGGTACTACAGAATACAGAAGCTTTGTAGTATTCATCAATCTGAAGATCAACAGCACATTTTAACTGAACTTCTGTGTCAGCACATGCTTTGTACGTACAGTGAATATAAACAATGTGTTCAAATGCGTAACAAATTGCAAGATTATTTGTTCTATTTTAGAATATTTTGTTCATTTGTCAATTACTTCTAATGAATGATGAACAAGAATGCTACTAATGAATGCATTCCAATTTCATTTCTCCTCCTCCAAAAATCTCATTCAGAACTGCTAATGAGTCCAAGAGAGAGAAAAATGAAGCTACAATGTAATTGCTTGCAGAACAACTACATATTTGAAATAGTAAACATCTGAGTCCACGTGACAAAGCGCAAGTTCATGATGAAAACCAGTTCATCTAGTTCCGGATCTTTACTGCACAGAGGCAATGAAAGTTCCATTGTTTGGTCCTGCTTTTCGTTTCACTGAGTCTCTCCCACACATTTCCAATAACAAACTCCATAAAACTGCTTGTGGAGGTGTAGAGAATGAGTGGGTTTGAAAATTCTGCAGGCACCAAGAAAAGCTACAACACTCTCCAAGTGTCTTAGAGAGGATTTGTATGGGGTAATTTCAGGGTGTGGCTGGATATCAAGTTGGTGAAGTTTATTGAGGAAAAACTTAAGAGATGACTTATGGATTAGTCAGCAATTTGCCTTACTTTGATCTCCAGACTCTTCAATGACTAACTGCATATTAACCAACTTGGCAACATTTTTAACCTCTTTAGTACTCAAGTCATCTGAACAAAATGTCCAATAGGATATAGATCATGAAATTGTGATTGAATAAAATCCACTGTTATTGGCTGTCCTGTAGTCAATTTTCTCATTTGAAGAATCAGACTACAAGAAAAACAAAACAGATTGATTGCAATCTTCCAAAAGTTTGATCAGCATTTAGTGGACTTGCCTATGTCTACTAATTTATTTTTCCCATGCTAAGTTATTACTCTTGCCCCTTTCACCCTTCTATTCAATGCACTAGAGAATCATGTGCTGTTCTATAGGTACAATACTCTGCTGCAATGTCTTGGTAGAAATTCTTCATCCTTGAGCCTACTCAGATTATCCAATTATGACAGCCATCCCAAATTAGTTCAGCCTTGTCCTAGCCTAATGTAAACTAGAGTTTTCAAAAAAGGCTACCAACTAGTGAACAGAAATTTTGGGTGATCTGCCCCCTTCTTTCACAGTACCAAGATCCATAATGCAAAAATGAGCAGCACTCCCACAATTATTCTGGTGGAATGAGTTTATGTCAGTAAAAGAAATAGGGTCATTGAATCTCAGATTTTCCAATTTTAACACATGGTACATTTATTATTGAAACTCTTGACTGGTTTACATGAATTACTCCACTGCATAAATCGATGAACATTGGTCAAGGAAACACAAAGCATTGTCTCCAATGCAGTATACTAAACAAAAGATTATAACATTTCCCAAAACATATCTTTAATTATCTTACTCAAATGAAGCAAATCTACAGAATTTTCTATTTCAAAATTATACTTTATTCATAAACATATCTTTATGTACACACATAGTCACTAAAGCCAGTAAAGTTTTAAAAATTCCTTGGGAAACATAGTCTCAAATTAAAAGACTGACCATTTAAAATTGAAATGAGGAAAAAAATATCTAAATGAGAATTAGAGTAATGGAGAGCAAGAGTCCAGATATAGCAAAAGATTCTTGTCATAGAGCAGAGCAAAGTTTGGGCAAAATTTATGTACAAGGGTGAAAAGTTTGAAACGGTTTGCAATCTTGGACTCATTGGAGGTTGAGATGAACTTCCAGCTACACACATCCACTACTGCGACAGTCTATGTCCACAGAATTTGCCTTGCTCCACTCACCCACTACTAAAAATTTCATTGATGGCTTCGCTACCTGTTCACTAGACCACTTGAATCAATTCCTGTTCAGCCTCTCATGTTCTACCCTCCATAAACATGTTGCCATCCAAAACTCATGCCCATGTTTTAATTTGCGCAAAAACATGTTCATCCATTATCCCTACTCTCAGTATCCTAAATTGGCTCCTAGCGAATCAAACCTCAACTCTAAAATGCTCAGCCTTATTTTTAAATCCCTCAATAGTTTGATCCAGCCTCACACTTTCCAAGATGTAGATCTGATTCTCTAATTTTGATTGTGAGCATCTCCGATTTTAGTTGCTCCACCATGGTGACCATGTCTTCAGCTACCTAGGTCCTAAGCTCTGGAATTCCTTCCACCTCCCATTTCTCCACCTCCCTTTTCTATTTTCAGACATTCCTTAAGATTCAACTCATTGACCAAGTTTTTTGTCAACTGCTTTACTATCTCATTTGGATCAGAATCAAATTCTATTTAATGCTGTTGACAAAAAACTTGGTCAATGAGTTGAATCTTAAGGAATGTCTGAAAATAGAAAAGGGAGGTGGAGAAATGGGAGGTGGAAGGAATTCCAGAGCTTAGGACCTAGGTGGGCTTGGATCGGCGCAACATCGAGGGCCGAAGGGCCTGTACTGCACTGTATTTTTCTATGTTCTATGTTCAGCCCAAAGATAGAAGTGCGTATAAATGTTTTTGATCAGGGAGCACGTAGTTCCAATACTTCATGACACATTTCTCTCATTTTCCTCAAGATGGCAGCAACTATCCTCTAGTGCATCTATCCATGCGCATGGCAATCCTTAAATACTGGTAAGCACCTACATAGAGTCATGGAGCCATAGAGATGTACAGCATGCAAACAGACCCTTCGGTCCAACCTGTCCACGCCGACCAGATATCCCAACCCAATCTAGTCCCACTTGCCAGCACCCGGCCCATATCCCTCCAAAATCTTTCCTATTCATATACCCAACCAAATGTCTCTTAAATGTTGCAACTGTACCAGCCTCCACCACATCCTCTGGCAGCTCATTCCATACACATAACCTACACATTACATTTGATTGTAAAAATCAAGAGAAATTTCGAGTAAAAACTAATGTCATCATCTAATGGCATCTGGATGTCCTTTAGAGGTAGTAATCAGGAGCAGAAAGTGTGGTTGATTTTTCCTTTCCCTAAATAAGAATAATTACTGTTTAATTACTGTCCCAACTAATGTCAGATCATTCAGTACAATCCAGAGACAGAACAGACGTTTTGGTCTAGGTGACTCAGTACCACGTAAGCCAATTAGTCATCAAGAAAAACCAGTCGGATATTGTTCTTATATAACATAAATTTAAACAAGATTTCTAAAGAATTTAGTGTATCGTAAGAAATCAAAAGTCTTTGAAGTTGGCCACAATTATTAAATTCTTGCATTGAAAATAAGTTCGTTTTTAAAAAGAGCTTAGCAAAAAAATAGCATAATCTGTCTGTTTGCACACTAAATGCCAAAAATACTGTGTATCATTTCCTATAAGATCACTCATCCTTCCTCCCCTAGAAACGGAAGCTACTCCCCCAAACTTTAACTTTGTCAAAGGGAAGGCATGATGGGATGAAGTTAAATACTTCACTGCAAAGAATGTAATTTTTATTTTCCAGAAACTGGTATTCTAATATCCACATAGCAATTCATATATTCTTCAATATTTCCACACAAACGCATTTTATGTTAAGTATGTTCAAATGTCAGACTGCTTTTTAAAAACACATAATGAATTGCAATTACAAAATGTTTTCCTGAGACCTCATTCTATAGAATAAAAGGGGGACTAAATCAAAGTAAAATGACTCATACAACACCAAATTTAAACCAGATGGCCACAAATATTAGCTAACAAAATCAGATAATTCAAAGGTCACCATAGGTTTTAACTAAATGAAGACACCCATCACAGAGTTACTGAAAAAATATATCTGGCTTTTAATCATGAAGTGAGAGGAAAGCCAGAAGAAACAAGTATGAATGATATGCATTTATAAAAGTTTATGTGATTGTCATTAAAATCTGTACAAAACACATAATTTATAATCTTTTTATGTTTCACCACCAGACAGCTCAATACAGATTTCACTATGGCAGACTTTATTTCTCAGGTAAACAGGATTTCTTTTTATTGCTCAGGGAAAAGGATTAGAGTGTTTTACTCTAGCTGCTTGCTACTCAAATATTTCTTGGGTAGCCCAGAGTTTCCCATTGAAGAGCGGCTCTGATTATAGACTCGTGTGGTACAGGATCCCCAAACCACAGCTTTGCGGCAGTATGCCAACTTGAACATTACTAAGCCAAAATAGCTAAGAAAAAAACTTATTTACCTAAAAAGGCTATCATACAAAAAAATTATTTTTTTTAAAAAAATTCACTCTCAGGGCAGTAGGGAAACAGAAATTAAATGCTCATTCTAATCATTTCAAATTTATTTTCAAAATAGATGTTAACACACTGAGTGATTTAAAAAAATTTTAAAAAAGGTCAACTGCGTATCTGCCATAATTATTAAATAACTCCTATCGCAGATAAACACTGCAATTAATACTACCTTAAAGAATAGCACATCAGTATTATGTAATAGATTCAAAACAAGGGGTTGAATCTTGTGTTGTTTCATCAGAGTTTCATCCAGGTATTTTTTGGCAGATTTCTGCTGTAAAGCCTAGCTTTTTTTTAAGAACATACAACAATACAGCGCAGAACAGGCCCTTCGGCCCTCAATGTTGCACTGACCTGTGAACTAATCTAAGCCCATCCCCCGACACTATCCTATCATCCGTGTACTCATCCAAGGATTGTTTAAATATCCCTTATGTGGCCGAGTTAACTGTATTGGCAGTCAGGGCGTTCCACGCCCTTACTACTCTCTGAGTAAAGAACCTTCCTCTGACATCTGTCTTAAATCTATCAGCCCTCAATTTGTAGCTATGCCCCCTCATACAAGCTGACGTCATCATCCTAGGAAAAAGACTTTCACTGTCTACCCTATCTAATCCTCTGGTCATCTTAAGGAAGGGAGAAAAGCCACCGATACAGCCAGGTAGATGGGTTACCTCCAGGAAAAGTAGGAAGGATAGGCAGGTTGAGCAGGAGTATTCTGTGGCTATCGCATTTCAAACAAGTACGCTGTTTTGGAAAATGAAAGGGGTAATGGACTCTCAGGGGAATGTAGCATGAACAGCCAAGTTTCAGGTATCGAGACTGGCTCTAATGTAAAGGGGTGTGACAGGGGACTCTCTAGTCAGAGACACAGACAGATGTTTCTGCAGCCAGCAGTGAAATATCAAAATGATGTATTGCCTACCTGGTGACAGGATCAAGGATACCTCAGATTGGGTGCAGAATATTCTCAAAAGGGGAGAGGGGCCAGCAGTAGGTCATTGTACTGTAGCTCAACAAGTAATCCAGGTATTACTGACCTTGAGGACCTCCTTTTTAAATTTCTGCCTAACTTTTTATATTCTCTGTTCAGAATCTCATCCTTTTCCCTTCCTGTGTCATTGGTTCCAATGTGTACATAGAACATAGAACATAGAACATAGAAGGATACAGCGCAGTACAGGCCCTTCGGCCCTCGATGTTGCGCCGACCGAATCCTACCTAACCTATACTAGCCCAATAACTTCCAAATGCCTATCCAATGCCCGCTTAAATGACCATAAAGAAGGAGAGTTCACCACTGATACGGGCAGGGCATTCCATGAACTCACAACCCGCTGTGTGAAGAATCTACCCCTAACATCTGTCCTATACCTACCACCCCTTAATTTAAAGCTATGACCGCTAATGGAGTCAGGTGTTACTAGGGGACATAGCTTTAAATTAAGGGGTGGTAGGTATAGGACAGATGTTAGGGGTAGATTCTTCACACAGCGGGTTGTGAGTTCATGGAATGCCCTGCCCGTATCAGTGGTGAACTCTCCTTCTTTATGGTCATTTAAGCGGGCATTGGATAGGCATTTGGAAGTTATTGGGCTAGTATAGGTTAGGTAGGATTCGGTCGGCGCAACATCGAGGGCCGAAGGGCCTGTACTGCGCTGTATCCTTCTATGTTCTATGTTCTATGTTCTATGTACACATTGGAACCAATGACACAGGAAGGGAAAAGGATGAGATTCTGAACAGAGAATATAAAAAGTTAGGCAGAAATTTAAAAAGGAGGTCCTCAAGGTCAGTAATACCTGGATTACTTGTTGAGCTACAGGATAGTGAGGATAGGATAGATCAGATGAATGTGTGGCTGAGGAGTTGATGCAGGGGAGAAGAGTTCACAATTTTGGATCATTGGAATGTCTTCTGTGATAGAAGTGACCTGTAAAAGAAGGACAGATTGCACCTGAATTGGAAGGGGACTAAAATACTGGCAGGGAGATTTGCTAGAGTTGCTTGGGAGAATTTAAACTAGTAAGATGGGAGAGTGGGACCCAGGGAAAGAGTGAGGAAAGAGATTAATTTGAGACTGGTACAGTTGGGAAAAGGAGCAAGTTGAACAGTCAGGGCAGGAAGGAACAAAGCAGAGAACACAATAGGAATGATAAATTAAACTGCATTTACTTCAATGCAAGAGGCCTAACAGGGAAGGCAGATGAACTCAAGGCATGGTTAGGAACATGTGACTGGGATATCACAGCAATTCCATAAATGTGGCTCAGGGATAGATAGGACTGGTAGCTTAATGTTCCAGGATACAAATACTACAGGAAGAATAGAAAGGGAGGCAAGAGAGAAAGGGGAGTGATGTTTTTGATAAGGAATAGTATTACTGCTGTATTTAGGGAGGATTCTTACCATATGTTACCAAATCCAACTAATTGAATATCTAAATGGCTCATGTAGCATTCTTCTTGTCCAATTCTGACCCCAACTTAGCATTCACTGTTCCTGGAACGACTTACTCAAAGTCTTATGGATGTACAGCACCAAAACAGACCCTTTGATGCAACTCGTCCATGCTGACCAGATATCCTAACCTAATCTTGTCCTATTGCCAGCATTTGGCCCATATCTTTCTTATCTTATTCAGATGCCTTTTAAATGTTGTAATTGTACCAGCCTTCACCACTTCCTCTGGCAGCTCATTTCATGTACGCACTACCCTCTGTGTGAAAACGTTGCCTCTTAGGAGCCTTTTAAATTTTTCCCTTCTCATCCTAAACCTATGCCCGCCCCAGACCTTGTCTATTTATCCTATCCATGCTCCTCATGATGTTAAAAACCACTATAAGGTCACCCTTCGTCCTCCGACGCTCCAGGGAAAACAGCCTCAGCCTATTAAGCCTCTCCCTAGAGAGCTCGAATTCTCTAACCCTGGCAATATCTATGCAAATCTTTTCTGAACCCTTTCAAGTTTCACAACATCCTTCTGGAGACCAGAATTGCAGGCAAAATTCCAAAACTGGCCTAATCAATGTCCTGTACAGCTGCAACATGACCTCCCAATTCGTATACTCAATGCTCTGACCAATAAAGGAAACCTTACCAAGTGCGTTCTTCATTATCCTATCTACCTACGACTCTACTTTCGATGGACCGAATGGCCTTACTTTCACTCCTATGTTTAATGGTCTTACTTTCATCGAGCTATGAACCTGCACTCCAATTCATCTTGCCATTCATGTGCTCAAATTCTGGTATTCTTTGCAACCATGTCATCTTTGAAAGGCTGCAGTCCAATCAAACAAGCACTGGTAATATGGCATTGCCACTTACTGGCAATGTCATGATAGGGTAACGGTGAAGTCATGCTGCCCAGAGCACATACCTGTTATGGCTCACACTCCCTTGCACAAACCAGCTATTCTCTCACACTAGTGGCTGGTTAACTGACAGAACTACATAGTTTGCATTTTTATCTGTCTATATGTACATCCCATCTGAACACCATCTAAGTCAGCACTATCCTGTCCCAATACCCATTGCATATCTGCAATTTGTCATTGTCCAGTGGGAATCATCACATACATGCAAGCAATCAGTCAAATCCAAACATGAGCTTTTATTTACAGACAGCAAGGACAAATACAAACAAACCTATAGAGACTGCAGTTCAACAATGCATACTGGATTCTGGCATCAAGACCAATGAATATTTTACAGTCCATGTTAGTCTACTGCAACCAGCTATTACCTATTGGACATGGGAGTCAATAAGTTTCTGAGAACTACAAGCCATACAATGCAGCTTAGCTTTGGCATGCACAAGGACAGCTTCCTCCTCCCCAATGTCCTTGCCCTTCTCCTTGAAAGACTGCTGCCACTTGCTATGTTTTGTAGCACATCGCCTCATTTCCTGTTCCAATTATTCAGAACACAGCAAGTCCGGAAGATACAGCACACTCTGTCTAAAATATTCTGGATGGTTCCACCAAACCGATCCAAGCAACGGAACCTCATCTTCAACAGCTCTATTGTCTGCTCCAATATGGCCCTGGTCAAGGCATATGTGGCATTATGTCTGGCATTCCACATCAGTAAGGGAGTTGCATAATGGTGTCATGACCAATGGTCACCGTGGGTAGCCCTTACTCCTTAGAAGCCAGCCTTGAGAGGCAGCTGGACTCTCAAATGCACTGGTACATGAAAATGCTCTAGGACGTAAGTGGCATTGCAACTACCACTGTAGTGGGTAAACACATCCAAGAGGGATAACAATGGTTACAATTATCTGAATAGTAATCGAATGGAACCCTTTCCATATTGTTCTGATACGTCCCTCCGTGTGCAATGTTTGTGTAGATATTGGCACCCTGCACCTCAGGGAAGCTGGCTATGCTCCTAAATCCTACTACCTGGATGGTAGCACTGGCCTCATCATGGAATAATGAAATGAACTGGTGTGATCTTGCATAGTTTTCAACTCACTGTCCAGAGGCATGATTGAAAGAACTCACACAGAGAGATATTAAGGGGTTAATTTGGCCTGCTGACCTGTAAGAATTTGGATGCCAAGGAGTACGTTTCTCTATCTTGCCAGTAATATAAAAGATTATCATCTCCCATTATTCAGAGTAAAATAATTTATATTATCATCTATTCAGAATCAATAAGAACATTGCAATTAAAATTCTGACCACACCCTGTAGTTAAAAAAAAGATTTACAACAGATGCTGCCATTAAGGGATAATTTACATTACATTGTTTCTGGAGGCGATCAGGTTACTGCATTGTCTCTTGGGTGGCAATGTGACTGTGGGGGAGTGGCTGGGGATTGTCTTGTGGGCATTACTGACTGTGATATTGAGATCTTGTATAAAGGAAGGACTGTTCCTTTGTTCAGAGAACCTTGCTTGACACGCTTCGCAAGCATTGTGAAGAGTGTTAAGTGATCCTCCAAATCTTGTGCCTGTTCAATAAATTTTGACTGTTCACAGAAGTTGGTGTATTGCAGTTGTAAAAGTGTGAAAGAATGTCATGAAAAACAGCCTAACAACAGGTCATTCAATGCTCCCTGGAAGAAGTATACAGTCGTGTCCACTAAGAAGGATTGGCTTCCCAACCCTACAATGGACAGGTACTGCTCCAGTAACCGGCATTGTTCCCTCACAGTATTTTGGGACATATGGAGCCTGTGCAACACTGCATCTTACTCCTCCTCAGGAAACTCAGTCGGGACCAGAAAACTCATCCTCCTGC
This sequence comes from Hemiscyllium ocellatum, assembly GCF_020745735.1. Lineage (NCBI taxonomy): Eukaryota > Metazoa > Chordata > Chondrichthyes > Orectolobiformes > Hemiscylliidae > Hemiscyllium > Hemiscyllium ocellatum. The sequence continues at coordinate 27,181,580 of NC_083419.1, forward strand.
GGGCCCTTTACATCCTGAGGGACCCTGCAGTTTGACCTCTCCCTGAGTTAGGTGCACATCATCCTCTATGACCGCTTGCTGCTGTACCTGAGCTTCCATCAGCCCTGGTCTTCCTGCATCTACCTTTATCTTCTTACAAAACCACCCACAGTGAATAGCATGCCATCAAAACGGGGTTCAGCACTCTCAGTGGAAATGATCTACATGAGAACTCAAGGAGCCAAAGAGATTCTCATATTTCAGAAGAGACATCATTGGCATACCATGCAGATAAGAGCTGCATTCACTTCAAGATACAGTGAGATGCTACATCCTGATAACAAAGAACATGTAACCATCATTCAACCACCTTCAGCCTCAGCATGTGCAGCAGCTTAGTGAAGGTGGTTGAGTGAACAGTCATAAAAAAGGGAGTGCCTGCAGTATTCTCAGACTTTTCTTCACCTCAGACCCACATCAGCTGCTCAACATCTCACTCCATTCCATACAGATCATTGTTAAACTGACAGACGATGAAGCGATGATGTGCAGTCTGACAGCAACTTCCCTTGGAAATTGTGCTAATAATGTTTTGCCTTTGGCCAGGATTGGCCTTATTTAATGTCACTGCTGCTACTCCCCCACCCTGGGTAAAAACCTTGCTGTTCACCTTATCTGTGCCCCTCATGATTTTATAAATCTCTATAAGGTCGCCCCCCAACCTCCTATGCTCCAGTGGAAAACATCCCAGTCAATTCATTCTTATAGCTCAGCAACATCCCGGTAAATCTTTTCTGAACCTTCAACAATTTAATAATTTTCACGTACCAAGCGAGGTTGCAGTATTACGTTGCAGCACAAGCTATGTTAAAAGTTCTCTCTCCTTCTTTTACTTATTAAAAATATACATTGAAAATACTTTTCAGATTTACCTTTTGCTGTTAAAGGTAAGAATCCAGCTTCCTCTTGTGTCACCACACGCTCTTAACAATTAAGTACACTGCAGCATACCCTGTTCCCAGGTCTGTAATACTATTCACTAAACAACCAGGATTGGTGCGAAGAGTAATTGAACATAGGAAATAGGAGTAAAGTAGGCCGTTTGGCCAATCAACCTGCTCTACTATTCAGCTAAATCATGGCTGATCTATGCAGTTTTGCCACACTATCCTAATATCCTTTGATATCTTTAACATCTAGAAATCTATCAATCTCAGTCTTGAATATGTCACAAAACTAGTGCCTTTTTTTGCTAAAAGCCGTTCCTTGGCTCAAGGATACTCTGTCCTTGATTTTCTCAGAGGGGTAATAAACCAGTCCGGGCTCCGATCAGTCTGGTTTGGTACAGAGATGAAAATAATTTTGAGAGGCCTTTTGTTTAAAAGTAAACAGATGAGACTTCAGGCCAAAGTGGTCATGTTTTAGACGTGACCTGCATAATTAAAAGGGAGTGGTCAACTCTCTAGCTGAGCAGTTTAGTTCAATCCTGAACTGGTGGGGAGTTCAACAGTGAGCTGTGTGGAACTCTCTCTCTTTCTGCCCTTCAACTTCAACCTGTAAGCATGTGTTCAATTTATACTGAGTTTTAAAGGGGATTTGCTTATTGGGATTGTTGTGAATATTCGGAACAGCATACTCAAGTCTAGTTTGGATCGACTGAGTTCTGCAGGGGTTCTTTATTCTGTTCTTTGTGTTTCATTGTGTAATTTTGTTACAAATGTTTTTGTCTGTTTTAAACCTGGTAGTCAACCTCGCTAGCTTAATCCAGGTAATTTTCACTGTACGCTTACAAAAATAAATTGCAAAGTTATGGTCTGGACTGCCTGCTTAAGAATGTTTTGAGTGGTTTAGCCTAGTCCATAACAATGTACTCAATGACTGAATATTCATATGGAGTAGAGAATCCCAATGATTCATCACATTCTGAATGAAAAAGATCCTTATCTCGGTTTTAAACAACCTAACTCTTATTCTGAGACTGTGCATCCAGGTTCTAGATACCCTAGTCTGGGGAAACAGCCTTCCTGCATCTACCCTATCAAAATTTTTAGAATGTTGTGGCATGGCAGTGAGTTTGCACAGGAATTTTGGGGATGGGGAGGGCATTAGTTGGCATGGAGAGGACATAGTGAGTGGATAGAAGATGCTTGAGGATTAAAGATCCTAGCAGCTTCTATAAGAAAAGGTACAGTCAAGATGGACCTACCAACCAACCCACCTCAACTTGCCCCCATTTCTATCTAGGATCTATTTACAGAATTAGTAGCCCAACTCGATCCCACTCTGCCACCTAGGAGCAAAGACAGGGACTAATGGGAGCCTTTATATCGAGATGGTTCTACCATAGAAATTTCCCACTTGAACTACTTGCCTCAGTAGTGAAAGTTTGCCTATAGTGCCTGCTATGCTGTACTGATTAAGACTAGAGATCAGATCAAAGACTATCATGGTGCATAGCTCAGTAGTGCACTTAAAGCACTTCTGGTGCTAAAAGTAACATTTTGTGGAACAAGATCTGATGAATATATGATGTATTTTTGAGATGAGCTGGGCACTAGCTTTAGAATGTTCTATGGTTAAGAAATAATCTCATTTGGTTTATGGAAAATTTCCTTCAAAGTGAATGCATCATTACAACTGGTTTTACTGCATGTCATAGTGCTATTATGGAACATAATTTAACAGCCTTTCCAAAGATTAAAGCAGACTTATAAATTCAAGCTAACATTCCTGATATGTTGTACTTAACTTTATTTTTGCATGGCAGTCTGCTGCATCATATTTTACTTATATTAGAACGCTATCTCCAAAAGCAGCACTATACTCTGAAAGAAGCAGACCATATAACTCCAGGAATAATGACAAGTATGTAAGGAATTGTTCACCACTGCCTCTTGAGGCAATGTATCAATCTAACAGAATTTTTTTTATGCATTGAGTAGATGTATTTAACAAATCTTCAACACACTAATTTGGACATTACAGATATTTATATGCTAGCACTATGATGAGTCTACAGCCAGAAGGAAAAGTAACTTTAGAGCAAAAGGAAAAATATCTGGCTTAGTGAAAGTGATCTAGCCTCCGAGTCAGAAGCTTTTGATATCAAGTCCCAGTCCAGAGACTTGGGAATATAATCCAAGAAAAGAATACAACACAGTACAGAGTGAATGTGCACTGTTGGGGGATACCATTTTTAGATGAGCTATTAAACCGAAGTATTCAGTTGGATGTACATGCAAATCTGGTGCATGTTGCTTTAATGTCACCACTGGTCTTAGAATCCACCCTTGAAATGTAAATACCAACAGCAGAGGGTTCAGGGAATTGTTTCATTTTGCTTTTAATCTTTTATTAAAAATTCTGCATTTAAATCTATAAATACTATGGCAACAAGAACAAATGAGAGGTTTAGAATTCTGTAGCGGATAACTCACTTCCTGTTTCCTCAATGCCTGGCCACAATTGACAAGGCACAAGCAATTAAATAGAAAACTCTCTAGCTCAACTGGATGAGTGCAGCTCCAATGAAGTCTGATACGATTCAGGATAAAGCAGCTCGCTTTACTGGCACTACATCTACCACCTTCCACATTCACTCTCTTCACTGTTGACACTCAAGAGTATATCATCTGCAAGGTGTACTGCAATAATGCACCCAAGCTCCTTCGAAGCAATTTCAAAATCCACAACCTTTATTAGCTGGGAGGATAACGGCAGCAGATTCATCAGGATACCTATAACTACAAAGTTCCCTTTCCTGACTTGGAATTACATTACTGATCCTTCACTGTGGAACTCCCTTCCTAACTGCACTGTGGATATTTCCTACAGCCCAAGGACTGCAGTGCTGCAAGACAACTGCTCACTTGCCACTTTCTCCAGGGCAAATAGAGATGGACAATAAAGGTCGCAAGCAAGATTGAATGGCTTGGTGACTTCTCAGCACTCTGTACGTGTGTGTAGCAAGTTCAAAAACAACTGCTGATATTAAGTGAGTGTGAAGTGCTTTACATTTGGGGCAACACAGTGGTTCAGTAGTTAGCACTACTGCCACAGTGCCAGGGACCCAGGTTTGATTCCAGCCTTCCAGAGTGACTATGTGGAGTTTCCATGTTCTTCCCATGTCAATGCTGATTCCAGCTTTGAACACATTGGTTTATCAATTGTACAACTGCATAGATCAGTTTTGCATCTCATTTCTTAAATTCCAGCCAATCTAAAACTGCACTTAGCTTGTAGCTTAGTTGTACTGAATTACCCATGTCTAAATTAATGTGCAGCTGGTCTTTCTGTAGACCAAATGCACTGTGAAAGCCCAACATTTCATCAATACACATGTTGGCTGTGATATTACAGAAATGATCTAGAGAATAGTTACACTGATCCTCATCTGCAATATCATCTTTGAGACATATGACAGTAGGAACAAAGCAAATTACTGCGGATGCTGGAATATTAAACCAAATAAGAGAAAATGCTGGAAAATCTCAGCAGGCCTGGCAGCATCTGTAAGGAGAGAAAAGAGCTGACGCTTCGAGTCTAACTGACCCTTTGTCAAAGCTAAGAAAAAGGGAGAAATAGGGAGGTATTTATACTAGGCTGAGAGAAAGCGAGCCATGGCTCCAGAAGCAAAGGTAGCAATAAAGAGGTGATAATGTCAGTGCACAGAGAGATTATAGGCAAATTAGGAGCTGTGAATGACCAAGGCTGAAGCCAGTGCTATGTGACAAAATATGTGGGGGATGGGTGAAGTAGAGGCAAAATGGAAAACGGGGGAGGAGGGTAGCAAAGGGGGAAGAGGAGAGGAAAAAGGTGATGAGAGAGTGGGGAGCGAGAGAAAGAGACCATCAAGAAATAAGAGGTACAGAACAATGAAAAAATATAAAAAATATTTAAAAAATAAAAGATAAATAAAATAAATGAAATAAAATAAAATAATATGACTTACCTCCTCTCAGCCTAGTATAAATACCTCCCTATTTCTCCCTTTTTTTTAGCTTTGACAAAGGGTCAGTTAGACTCAAAACGTCAGCTTTTTTCTCTCCTTACAGATGCTGCCAGACTTGCTGAGATTTTCCAGCATTTTCTTTTTTGATGACAATAGGAACAGTTAGACAGATGAAAGGAAAAGCAAGCCAATAAATATTCATCAGGTTTATGCCAATGTAACGAACAGTTGCAGAAGATCTATGTTGAGAGATGCTGGTTTAAAAACAATGGACCTTAATGGTATTTTCTATTCCTAAACTTTCCTATGTTAGATTAAAGGACTGTTTTCTTCAACTTTTATCCAACATTAGCACTCAGTTCCACTGTTAGAAACAACTTATTGATAGTACAAAGCTGTTTCTACAGCAGTCCAATCGAAGTTTATAATCAGACACCCTCTTTTTTCCCCCTGGTTTGTCCTCCATGAATTTTCTATGTTGTCACCATTCTTAACCAGTGTAACATTGATCCATAAATGGAAGCTGTAATGAAATTGTTTCATTATCTGTCTAGAGGCTGACAAAAGTATATCGTCCATTCGACTGACAACTGAGGTAGTGCTACTACAATGACAACAGAAATCTCTTATTTTGGTCACAATTGCCACCTTCAAAAAGTAGCTGTCTACCCACAGTTAAAGTATTTTCAACAGCAAGCTAACATAAATAGGGCATAAAATTCCAGTCCTTTAAGTTATTTAAACAGTTACAGAAGCAGCTATTTACAGAACTAATTTTTTAATTGAAATTTGGTTTACAGTTTTTTTCTGTATTTTTCTTTTGCCTTCATGCCAACTTATTCAAGCCACTTCCTTTCTGAGTGTTGACATAATATCGTCCAAGTGCCATTATTCAGTCAGTGTCTGAAAGTAACTTGATCATAAATAGGTGGCAACTGAACTGAGTTCTGCCCTTATCTGACGTATACTAACTCATACTTCTGCAAAAATCAACGAATACTGATCAGGAAGGGGTACCTGTCTGTCAGAAGTTTGAGCAATTGCATCACCTCTGCCACCACCAAAGGTAAGAACAGCTGATGAAGCACAGGCAACGAATCTTCTTCATCTAAACCAGCTTCTCACTTTATAAACTTGCTGAAGCATCCGGGGAACATGAAGGAAATGTGAAGGAAAATTCCACTTCACCTGTTAAAAGCAGTAACAAGTTACAAATACCAAAAGCTATTAATATTCTTGTACAATTAATTTTCTGTTCATGCTAGATCAGTATTGTACAATGAAACAGATATCTAATTTTAATTTTAATAATCTGTGACAAATTACTTTGCAGTACGATTAAAAAGAATGCAGTCACATTGAGCTAAAACATACTGCCATTTTCCAGACTTAATTGACCACACAAGCTCCATAGAGACTTTTGCTAACCTGGACTAAATCTTTTAACAAAGACAAAAGAAACATAACTACAAGCACAAACACCTTCACATATTCTTTAATCCTGCCTCCTGGTTGACAAAGTAGCTAAAACAGCCTATGGTTGATCATCAAGTTCTCAATAATGATGGATAAACAATTCCACCCTGCCTCAAATCATAAAACATCTCTATCCAATTTAATTGAAAACATTAGATACTAACCTAATATGCCATGAATTTAAAAAATACACGTAATAAACCACATTCTTAAAAGCATTCCTTTGTCTGGATGGGAAATGAAAGTACTACATATGATCCTAAGCATGGCTATTAGTTTCAGTAGAGGTATTGACTCACTATCTGTAATTGGAACCAAAAGATTTCCAGTTTGTTTAGACAGTAGCTTAGATTTTTAATGATAACTTGATGCAAGAGTATCATGTCAGTCAAAGTTTCAACGGGCTTTGTTTTAAGTCTCGAGTTTTAAGGAGCTACTTTCTTATCTGGTAATGTAACACTTTTAAGTTAGGTGCTCTGCAAGCAAATCCAAGAAAATAGCTGGACAGACATCTGATAATGCCGTTGCCTACTCACTTGCTTGTTTCTGTGTCATGACATTCAGAAAAGCTTATTCAATTGAAACACCAATGTTCATTAAGACTTGATTAAGACGAACTGCCTATTTCAGAAATTAGTCTAGTAACAAAAATAGAAATTGCTGGAAAATCTCGGCAGGTCAGGCAGTATCTGTGGAGAGAGTCTGGTAAACCTTCTCTGAACTGCTTCAACACATTTAAAAAGTCCTAAAGTAAGGTGACCAATAGCATAAACAGTACACAGTACGCAGACATGGTCTCACCAGTGCCCTGTATAACTTAAGTATAACCTCTCTACTTTTGTATTCAACTCTCCTTACATAACTGATAACATTCTTTTAGCTTTTCTAATTACTTGTTGTACCTCTGTGCTAGTTTCCTGTGATTTATGAACTAGTACACCCAGTCTCTTACCACTTCGATAAGATGCTTTTATTAATTCTTCGTGCCAAAACGAACGATTTCCACATTATACTCTTTGCTAGATGACTGCCTAGTTTCTTAACCTATCTGTAACTTTGTGTAGCCTCATTTCCTCTTCTCAATTTATTTTCCTTCGTGTCATCAGCAAATTTTGCAACAATTTCCATCCATTTTTCCAAGCAATTTATATAAATTTTCAACAGTTAACATTCCAGCATGGATCTCAGTGGCACATTACCTCGCCAATCTCATTTTTAAAATCCATACCAATAAGCTACCTCTTACAATAATGTTTGAGGTACTTTATCAAAACTTCCCAGTTGTAGCTTTAGTTAAACATTGTGAAAGTGATGAGGCTAATATTTATATAGAACATAGAACATAGAAGGATACAGCGCAGTACAGGCCCTTCGGCCCTCGATGTTGCGCCGACCGAATCCTACCTAACCTATACTAGCCCAATAACTTCCAAATGCCTATCCAATGCCCGCTTAAATGACCATAAAGAAGGAGAGTTCACCACTGATACGGGCAGGGCATTCCATGAACTCACAACCCGCTGTGTGAAGAATCTACCCCTAACATCTGTCCTATACCTACCACCCCTTAATTTAAAGCTATGTCCCCTAGTAACACCTGACTCCATTAGCGGTAAAAGGTTCTTAGTATCTACCCTATCTAAACCCCTAATCATCTTATACACTTCTATCAGATCTCCCCTAAACCTTCTCTTCTCCAATGAGAACAGCCCCAAGTGCCTCAGCCTTTCCTCATAAGATTTTCCTACCATTCCAGGCAACATCCTGGTAAACCTCCTCTGCACTCGTTCTAAAGCTTCCACATCCTTCCTATAGTATGGCGACCAAAACTGCACACAATACTCCAGATGAGGCCGCACCAGAGTCTTATACAACTGCAACATGACCTCAGGACTCCGGAACTCAATTCCTCTGCCAATAAAGCCCAGTACACCATATGCCTTCCTCACAGCACTATTTACCTGGGTGGCAACTTTCAGAGATCTGTGTACATGGACACCAAGATCCCTCTGCTCATCCACACTACCAAGTAGCCTACCATTAGCCCAGTAATCCATCATCTTGTTATTCCTACCAAAGTGAACGACTTCGCACTTAGCTACATTGAATTCCATTTGCCACATTTCCGCCCAGCTCTGCAACTTATCTATATCCCGCTGTAACCTACCACTTCCTTCCTCACTATCCACAACTCCACCGACTTTTGTGTCATATTTGATGCAAGAAATGAGGGATTTTACTGCTCAGGTTCAAAAAGTATTAAAAAAGTGTCTCATGTCAACAACATTTATGGAGGATTGAGCTTTACTACGAGATTTAAATATGAAATGCAACACAATTTTTGAAAAACATTGATAGGACCACAGTTTAATATTGTGAACAGTTTGGGGTTCAAGCCCAGGGATCATTTTTTTCTTCCCCAAGAGCTCTTCAGGTTTTCTTGAGGGCTGTTTTTGATTTTTGAGGGATCCTTTTTCACTGTCACTAGCTCAATTAGGTGATGCAGTCATATAGTAACAACATTTGTTTGTACTTGTGTTGACAATAGAAGGTATTTGAATTCACCTAGAAACAGAGTTAAAGATACAGAAGGTTTTGAGATTTGGAAATGCAGCACCAGAGTTAATAATTTACAGAAGACCATGGAATATTTTTAGAACAGTTAATGCAGTGGAAAATGGAATAAAGAAATTATAGAAATATAGAATTAGAACTAGTGGTTGCATCAAAGCTGAATCGTAACATAGTACAAGTCCATATGAACGTGGTGTACAAGTTAACACGGGTACATAAAGGTGAAGGCATACAAGATGCTGGTCTTCATTAGCTAGGGCATAGAAAATAGGAGCAGAGAGTTTTGTTGCAAGTTTATGAAACATTGATTAGGCCGCAAATGAAATATTGTGTGCTGTTCTGGTTGCCATACTATGGAAGGACTTGACTGCACAGCAGAGGAGATTTGCCAGAATGTTGTCTGGAATGAAAAGTCTGGAGACTTGATAGGCTTGGTTTGTTTTCTCTGGAGCAAAGGCAGCTGAGGTGGTATGACTGAGGTATAAAAAATTATGCAAGGTACAGACAGGGTAGACCATGAAAATCTTTTCATCACGACAGACCTGTTTAAGAGCAGAAGGCATAAATTTAAGGTGAGGTTGAGAGGGAATTTGAGAGATATAGAATTCACTAACTGAGAGGATATGGAAGCAGTCAGTACAGAGGAACCTCGATTATCAGGCATTCGATTATTCAGCAAGATCGCAAGGTCCTGATGCTCTCCTAAACTATGTTATCCAGTGTTCAATTATTTGGAATTTGATTAACCAATGAAATACTCCCCACCCGTGTCTTTTGGATAATTGAGGTTCCTCTGTATTTAAGAAACATCTGGGTGAGCACTTAAAATGGTATGGACCAAGTGCAGGTAAATAATATTAGTGTAGTTTGGTGTTTGCTAATCCGCATAGACTTGGTGGGCCAAAAGGCCTATTTCTATACAATATGACTCTATGAGTCCACAACTCGATGAATTGGTTGGATGGAACAGTCCATTTCAGTATTGTAATTTCTAGGTCATTCTATGAAAAATTAGACTAACTGGAAGTATCAATTACTATACAGATTTATTTTTGGCATTTGATATTTACCATAGTCAAAATGCAGTAAACACAATTATGACCACATTCACATTAGACCTCAATGTTTTTGAATGAGTGAAATGGACTGTATTCAACCACAGTTACCCCACACATGGCTTGCCAAGTAATCATTTATGAGCAGAATCCAACAAATTGAAAACAGTCCAATTCTTCAAAGAACTTGCATGTTATACTGAATCGCCTTCATCTTACTAAGAATTCCATATTGTATTAAAAGGATAATATATCCTAGCAGTTAATTATGGAATGTAGAGATTATGCACTCTGTTTCTCTTTTCATTGAGAGTTATTTCATTGCAGAATATATTCATGACTGGACCGAAGTGAAATAAATGAAAGCATTATGGTTCACAAAATGTTTTATAAAATAAAATATGCCTCATTCTCTGGTTATTTATATCTTTCACTAGAAATTGCTGCAGTACAAGTACTCTTGGAAACAAAATATATATTTATGAGAAGTAAAAAAAATTACAACAGAAATTGATTGTTACATTTATAAAATCCTGAAATGTAATTAATAAGTTAATGAGTTTACATTGCGCTTTTATAATAAATTGAACCTGATTTTAAAGCTGGGGACTTCCCATTGACCCAAGTCAAATTGAAAATTATGTATATATAATAAAAGTATAATCTGTTCCTTCTGTGAATGGCTATACTGCCATCTAGCAGCAAATAATTAGAAATACAGAGGCAAAACTCAGCCCTTAAACTTGATAATAATGTCTCTCTCACCATTATTTGGAGATGCCTGTGTTGGACTGGGGTGTACAAAGTTAAAAATCACACAACACCAGGTTATAGTCCAACAGGTTTAATTGGAAGCACACTAGCTTTCGGAGCGACGCTCCTTCATCAGGTGATTGTGGAGGGCTCACCATTGACTGCAAACAGTCTTCATGTTGCTCAGCATCAAATTGCATCTCAGTTCTGTGTCCACAAGGCACATTTACCCCTCATCCATCGACACTGGCATCAGACATTTGCTATATCTCGCAACCATCACGCCAATTCTCCAATCTGTTTGCAGGCCTCTTAGGAAGCACAGATACGCACTGCAGGGTGCATTAGCAACTAGCACTGAAAGGGTGCATTTGAGATAGTGTGTGTGTGGGATGAAGGGAGCAATGATGTCATGCAAAAATGGCAACGGATTAAATATAACTCAACGATAAACTTTGTGGTTGATGTGGAGGGGGTTGCAGCATAACAGGCTCATGTTTTTTGATGTAACATAGGCTAGTCAGTTGGTGGGGCTGCAATAAGAGCCATACTGGAGCATAAAATAGGACTTCTAATTACTGCTATTATAAGCATGTGTCTGTATTTGGGTTCCTCACAGGGGATCACTGACCACATTGGGAGAGATATCCCTTCTCTTGAGTATGCAACCTGTGGCCTGATGGCCTGTTTAGGATAAAAGTGATGAAGAGGACAATTGTTGAATCAGTGAGCCATGAATTCTGCCAAGCAACTGAGCACACACCTACCAAACATGCAGCCAGTGTTGCAAATAATCTATCCACTTCAAGAGTGGAATGTCTTTCTATTGAAAAATGATGCGAGGCAGATTATACAAAACGTAACAACTAAGGTGAATGCTGTCCTTAATACTTTAGAACTTTAGGAAATATGCAAAATCTTGCACTCTCCAATCTTGCTCAATCTGAAAATGGGAATGTGATACATATGTTCTTCCTGGTACAGAGATACTCAGTGACTTGCCTGTAGGAGCACACATCATACTGAGGGATGCTGCTTGCTGTGGCCAGAAACAACTCACAAGCAAACTGTTGGACCGCAAAGACCTTGACAACCATTGGCAATGTTCTCTGAATGCTGGCACTAAGACACCTATTGAGACTGTAGTAAGTGATGCAACTCAGTAATTGACTCCTTGAAGTGCAGATTCCTTACACCTTGATACTCAGTGAAGTTGATGCATGATGCCTCCCTGAAAATCCCCATGGGTAAAGACTCCTTTGCAGCGGTCTCCTGCTTGTCTTTTCCCAGCACACATGGATATAAAGTCTGTAACCTCTGCTAGCAATTTGTATTTCTCTGAGCTTTTCTTCATGTATAAGTCATCATAAATTCTAGAAAATCTTTTGGCAATATAACATGTTAGCATTTTTTAAAAGTGAGCATTTGTCGTTTTAGTGGAAGGTGAAATATAGTCACCCCCATTCATTTATGCTAGGCCCAATTGACCACTGTCTTGTCAATTTTAAAACTAGCCAAACTAGCACACTTCCACTCCCCATTTCCCCCATATTCTTGCAAACCTCACTTGGTGATTTCAATGGTACAATCACTGCAATTAACCTTCAGTCTCGCCTTTGTATACTTAGCTCTATTCCTATCCTTGCAATTGCTCCTCCATTTTTCCAACATGTCAGAGGGCATTTCTCTCCTTAGTAGTCTCCCACGCTTCAATTCTACTGTTATCCAAAACTTTACATTCCAGTTGTATCAAAATACTGACACAAAAAGACTCAACTCTAACTTATGTGGTACAATTAGAAATGGGTAATAAATGCCACCTTTGCCAACAACATAGTCATAGAGATGTATAGCAATGAAAACAGACCCTTCAGACCCGTCCAACACGTCCATGCCGACCAGATATCCCAACCTAATCTAGTCCCATGTGCCAGCACTTGGCCCATATTCCTCTAAATCCTTCCTATTCATGTACCCATCCAGATGCCTTTTAAATGTTGCAATTGTACCAGCCTCCACTACTTCCTCTGGCAGCTCATTCCAAACATGCACCACCTTCTGCGTGAAAAAGTTGCCCCATAGATCTCTTATATCTTTCCCCTTTCAGCCTAAACCCATGCCCTCTATCTCTAGACTCCCCCATCCCAGGGAAAATATTTTGTCTATTTATCCTATCCATGCCCTTCATGATTTTATAAACCTCTATGAAATCACCCCTCAACCTTCGATGCTCCAGGGATAACAGCCGCAGCCTATTCAACCTCTCCCTATAGCTCAAATACTCCAACTGTGGCAACATCCTTATAAATCTTTTCTGAACCCTTTCAAGTTTCACAACATCCTTCTGATAGGAAGGAGACCAGAATGGCATGTAATATTCCAGAAGTGGCCTAACCAATGTCCTGTACAGTCGCAACATCTATACTCAGTGCTCTGACCAATAAAGAAAAGTATACTAAGTGCCTTCTTCACTATTCTATCTACCTGCGACTCTACTTTGAAGGAGCTATGAATCTGCACTCCAAGCACATGCAGGAATTCAAATGACTCCTGTAAAATCAGGACTATATAGTTTAATATGGTTCTAAAATTTGTTTAAACTATGAATGTTGAATATGTGACATGACATAGGCATGATACCCTCTAGCTGAAGTCTGACAGTATTCTAGACAATATATTGGAAGTACACATAAAAGAATCACTACTATTCTAAGCACCCAGATGGAATTCGGTCTATTTGGATTAGGATGTAAGCTGCCTAATGATTTTAAGAAAAAAGTTAAAATTTGTATTTTCATGAGGATATATGAGATATTTTGTAAAATTAACACTATTGCATTTTGGCTTCATTATCTCAAACTTAAAATATTGTAATGCTTTCTTGCCAAGATAGGAATTAAATCATCCTTCAAATTAATGGTTAAGGAATATCAAATACATGGCACCTTGTGAATCATACAACTAAAATGGTGAATAAAATGCATACCCAAGGGGATTCAAAGTGGCAGCAATCTGAATAGATCAGCCTTGCTGACCTCTGCACCCTAACCCACGGTAGTAATATTTTTTCACCACCCATCTTAGTTTTTTTGGAAAAAAACTTACTGTTAAACGGTAAAACAATCATTTAAATCCTTTTTCGAGCATGCGAGAATGACTAAGGGGAAGCAAATGGCCAAGTCTCAATACTCAGGACACTCAAAAACAGTGGGCAGGCCCAAGACAGCAACCGGGGAAGCAACTGCAGCTTTGAAAGAAATGCCTGCACAGCAGAATATCATGCAGGAACTAGGAGTGATCCGATAGCTGATCCAGCTGAGGGAAGTGACTTGAAATCAACTGGAACCGATCTCAAACATGCTGCAAAAGCACGAGAAGGAGTTGGAAGGGCTTGGGAGAGAGTGAAAGAGGTTTAGCAGTGGACCGCAGCATTGGAGATTGAGGTCAAGTCCTCGACAGGGCGGATCTATGCCCTTGAGAAACAGGTTCAGGCCCTGACTGAGCAAGTTGATTACCTGGAAATTAGAGGTAGGAGGAAAAATATTTGGGTCGTTGGCCTGTCGGAGTAGAAGGTGGGCAACCGGCAAGTTTTTTTGAAGACTGATTGCCACAATTCATTGGCTGGGATGCCGAGGGGGACTGAGTGAAGGTTGACAGAGCTCACCAAGTTGCGGTGTGCAGATCCGGTTAGGGTCAGTGCACCCGCCTGGTTCGGATACGATTTCAATGCCAAAGGGACATCCAGAGAGTCATGGACACTTCTAGACGGTTGGGAAGAGATCTGTAGGCCCTGACCTATCAGGGAACTAAGATAATGTTTTTCCAGGATTTTTCTGCAGCAGTGATCCATAAAAGGAAATCGTTTGATGAGGTCAAGAGAAGATAAAGGATCTCAGTATTCAATATTCGATGAGATACCCAGCGGGGCTTCGTATTACTTACAAGGAGACAGTGTGCTTGTTTCATTGCTTGGAGCAAGCCAAAAACTTCATGGACACTTTAAAAATAATGTAGATGTATTTATGGACATGGACAATAGTGTCTGGGTTTTTTTTGCCTGCTTTTATTTCTTGTACTTTCACTCTTTTTCCAAAGAAGCTGTTGTTGGTGGGTCTTCTTTTCCTCTCTGATCTGGAATGGTATTGATATATTGTGGGGATGGGCAGAGTGCTCAGTGATTTTGTTATACCTTTGTGTTTACAACGTCCTTTGTTTGGTTTCTTCCAATGCTTGGGTTTGGGGTGCAGCTCACACTGGAAGGGGGGATGGAGGTGTGAGTGGGAAATGTAAGCGCCCTCTCTGGGCAGGGATTAGAGTCCCCCATTAAGTGCCTTTTGTGTTTTGTAGTTAGAGTCTATTTACAAAAAACCAAAGAAAACAATGAGTCTCCTTTTGATTATGCTCAGCATGTTGTAAGACAAATTCTTCCTCTCGGCAGGTCAAAGGTGATTGTAAAAGTTCGTGGTTGGCAGCATTCTTAAATGGTGCACCTGGAATATCAGAGGGATTAATTCGCCAGTCAAAAGAAAAAAGGTATTGTCGAGCCTTAGAAAGGAGAGGCTGAATGTTGCCCTGTTACAGGAGACTCATCGAAACAACGAGGAACACTTGAACTTACAGGAGGGTGGGTTTGATCAGGTGTTTTGCTTGTGCTTTAGTACTAGGAGCAGAGGAGTGGCAATACTCATCCAGAAGGATCTCCCATTTAATTTAACAGATTGTGTTAAAGATGAATATGGTTGGTTTGTTATTCTTAAGGCCCTAAGACATGGCAAGGAAAATGGTATTTTGAATGTCTACTGTCCTCTGGCCCTCCTTCTTAAATTTCTGACTGATGCACTAAGCTGATAGCCTTGGCGTCGCTGTATCCTATTATTGAGGGGATTTTAATTGCCTGTGCTGGATAGAATGCCCAAAGGCCCCCCAAAGCTTTCTTCACAATCTAAGCAGTTGGGTGACCTATGTGTGGATCTGGGGTTGGTAGACGTTTGGAGAAGTTTACACCCTACTGGCAGAGATTTTACATTCTTATGCAATCCTTATAATCCGGGTAGCATGGTGGCACAGTGGTTAGCACTGCTGCCTCACAGCGCCAGAGACCTGGGTTCAATTCCCGACTCAGGCGACTGACTGTGTGGAGTTTGCACGTTCTCCCCGTGTCTGCGTGGGTTTCCTCTGGGTGCTCCGGTTTCCTCCCACAGTCCAAAGATGTGCAGGTCAGGTGAATTGGCCATGCTAAATTGCCCATAGTGTTAGGTAAGGGGCAAATGTAGGGGTATGGGTGGGTTTCGCGTCGGTGTAGACTTGTTGGGCCGAAGGGCCTGTTTCGACACTGTAAATAATCTAATCTAAATTATAAATGCCACACAGGGTTGATTATTTCCTAACTCCCACGGCTTTTTAGATTTGGTGATATCCTGTTCGATTGGGAATATTGTCATTTCTAATCATGCAGCAGTGTATTTAATGGTTAAAATTAAGG
Source organism: Hemiscyllium ocellatum (assembly GCF_020745735.1). Lineage (NCBI taxonomy): Eukaryota > Metazoa > Chordata > Chondrichthyes > Orectolobiformes > Hemiscylliidae > Hemiscyllium > Hemiscyllium ocellatum. The sequence continues at coordinate 27,197,850 of NC_083419.1, forward strand.
GTGTTGCAATGGGCTCACAGTACTGGCGAATGGATCCCTTCATCCACAAGGACAGCAAGTTTGTAGAATACTTCTCTAGGGAATTTGAAACTTTTTTGGAAACCAACTCAGGTACAGCTAGTAATTCATCCATTCTTTGGGAGACTGCTAAGGCCTATGATAGAGGGATAATTATCTCATACTCTGCCAGCTAGAAGCAACAGAAGGGAGAGCAGCAACATCTGCTTGAGGCATGACTAAAGGCAGCTGAGACAGCATATATAGTAGACCATCAGTGACTAAGCTGCAGCAGATTACAGCTCTCTGATCCAGCTTAAACTCCATGCTAACGCATACAGCAAGGAAGGAACTTTCCTTTGTGAAGCAGAGGCTGTTTGAGCATAGTGATAGGCCGGGTAAATACTTGGCATATTTGGTCAGTACAAAGAATGCCGCCTAGTCTGTTGCTTCTATTAGGGAAGGGAATGGGACTCTTACTTAAAATGCTAAAAAGATCAATGTGGTATTTCGGAGGTTTTACTTTGAACTTCACCAGCCTGAATGCTGTGACAACAGATGGGATAAGATGGAGTCTTTTTTTAGGAATATGGATCTTCCTGGTGCACCTGCTGAACAGGTGTCTCTCCTTAGTGCTCCATTAATAGCCCAAAAGATACAGGAGGTGGTGAGGCAACTCCAAAGTGGAAAACGCCTGGCTCTGATGGCTTGACCAGTGAGTTTGATAAAAAATTTGTAAACATACTGTCAGGACCAATGTTAAGACATGTATAAATATTTATATAGTCGGGATTGCCTCCCGCCATTCTTGAGAGAGGCTAATATCTGTCTTATTCTCAAGAAAGGGAGGACGCTGGAAGACTGTGCTTCTTACAGACCCATCTCGCTTTTAAACTGATTTTAAAATTTTTTCGAAGACTCTGGCATCGAGGTTGAAAAGAGTGTTGCCTTCTAATGTTAAGGAGGATCAGATGGGCTTTATAAAGGGCTGCAGATCTTCTAATAATGTTAGGAGACTGCTTAACACGATTAAAGTGTGTCAGCTTCAAGGGTTGGTGGCTTCCTTGGATGTGGAGGAGGCATTTGACTGGGTGGAATGGACATATCTTTTTTATACCCTGGAGCAGTTTGGCCTGGGTGAAGTGTTTACTAGATGGGTAAGGGTCCTTTACAAATGATCGTCTGGTGGCAGCTCTCACTAATAGTATGTGGTCTGATCATTTTAACATTGGTAGGGGCAGTTGGCAAGGCTGTTCCCTTTCACCTTTGTTCTTCACATTGGTGATTGAGCTGCTGACAGAGGCCATTCGTGGGGACCCTAAAAAAGCTGCCCCAAAGATAGGGTTGAAGGTGCGTAAGATCATATTATATGCGGATATAGTTCTCATTTTTCTTTGGAACCTGGCAGTTTCGGTGCCCCAGTTGATACAATGTATTAATTCATTTGGCTTTTTCTCAGGTTATAAGATCAATTTTTTCAAAATCAAAGGCTATGCCTGTGAGGGGGGGTGGGGGGGTCTTAGGGGAATACTGGACGTTCGAAGGTGGGTTCCCCTTTAAGTGGGAACAGGGATGCTTTCTTTATTTGGGCCTCTCCGTTACCCCCAGTTTTGAGCAGTTATTCAAGGCTAATTTTGTTCATTTGTTTGACAAGGTTAAACAAAACCTTCAAAGATGGGATGCCCCTTCCAATATCATGGCTGGGTCGAGTTGCTTTTATTAAAAATAATGTTCTTCCTCGCCTATTATACCCTCTGCGGATGCTTCCATTTCTTTTTCCTAGCCAAACGTTTCAGAAATTAATGGTTGGTTTAGTTCTTTTATTTGGCCCCATAAGCGGCCTCTTATCAAGCTTACGAAATTGCAAATGTCCCAGGGGTTGGGACGAGTGGATTCACCGGATGTCAGAAGATATCAATTGAGCTCCCTTTTATCTTTGGTGAATGACTGAGTCTGTGAGGACTCCGCGTCGATATGGTTGGACATTGAGGCCTCCCAGGCAAAGTGTCCTTTTATTAACCTGTTGTTTCTGGACAACATGAGGATAGTTGCAGAACATTGCCACAATCCACTAGTTATTAACACTGTCAAAGCATGAAGGGCGATGAGACAGATGGAGGGTAATATGTCTAAAACATCTTTCCATACTTCCATAGTTGGTATGCCAGGTTTCTGGATAGGGACAATGGATCCCTGGTTTAAGTCCTGGGTGGATAGGGGAGTCCCTTGTTTGAAGATGAAACGTTAACATCATTTGATCAAATAATTCGTAAGTATGGATTATTGAGCAGGGACTCTTCGGCTTTTTTCAGATCAGAGATTTTATCTGAAAAGAGATCATACGTCTGACTGAGTGTTATAGATCTGATACGGAAAAGAGGGTGCCTCAGGCTAAGAGCACTCTTTCGGTGAGTACTCTCTATCATTTGTTGGGGGGAGATTACTCTGGAAACTTGGGAGGACATCTGTGAGAACGCAAAGAAAATTTTGATATGTAATAGGACCCTGGCTATGCAGGTAAAGCTTCTTCATAGGGCTCATCTGGCCCTAGATTGCCTTGCAAAATTTAAGCAGGGCGCGTCTTCAATGTGCCCCAAATGTAAAATAAATACAGGTACCCTCTCTCATTGTTTGTGGGCCTGCCACAGGCTCAGTACATACTGAAGTGCTATGGCAGGAGTAATATAGGGGGTCTGGGGGACCGAAGTCAAGGTGGACCTGGTTTATCTTCTCCTGGGTTTGCCGAATTTCTCTCCCTTAGATGTACATGGGAGAAAGCTTTATAGCATCCTCACGTTTTGTGCAAGGAAGAACGTTCTGATGTGCTGGATGTCTTTGAACCCCCTGGGTCTATCAGAGTGGCATAAGATAATTATTGAACACATTCCATTGGACTTTCTTGCACCAGAAAACAGACAATTTTTATAAAACATGGCAGCCCTTTTTGAATTATTTAGAAGCAGATCTGTCCATTTTAATTAAGGCTTTTGTCTAGCCACGGCGGTTTGGTTTAATAAACCTAATGTCCTGAGAGGTAGAATTTCGAGCAAACATGGGTTTAATAATTGATGCTCTCGAAGGTTGAGAGCTGAGGTGTTGTAACGCTGAGTGGAGTTATTTATTTACTTATTTATTTATTAATGTGTATTGAGTGTAGTTGTGAGTTCTTTTGTAGAGTTGTATAGTAGTTGGTTTATTGTTTATTAATGTTGTTTTTGTTATAATGTTATATTTTCATATTTGTGTAATTTTATAATTTTGTAAAGAAAAATTTTTTCAATAAAAATATTTTTTAAAAATGCACACCCAATTACTTTAAATTTCGAGTATGATTTCAAACAAGCCTTTATGGGCTTTTTGACTTCTGAGGTAGTGCAGAGGTCAGTATAAAAACTGTACATGAATATCAGTATTGAATAATAAGACGTTTGTGAATAAAGATTTAGACTATACATTATTAATCTGACTTTCTAATGAGTGCCAGGGTAATTAGATATGAGCTTTCATCTGTAATTGTAGAAGTGACATTGAGGCAGCAGTTTTCCTATAGAAAGTCATAATAAAAAATACATATTGTACTGCAAACATTTTTTTGTAGAGTTCTCCTACATTATTTTTGCATTTTGCCTCACAGTATATTCAAGATGGTGATGTAACCAGTATGATCACAGTTCTGATGATGTAATCACATAGGAGGACTCCTTCTTTTGCAAGTCTTGTAGCACCTTCTACTGGTTATTAGTCTGTACTTTCAAAAATTCATTTTTCTTGAATGTATTGAATTTTAGAAATTCATTTCATAATTTGTACTAAAATTCATCTCTGAAGTTTCCATGGGACTGGACAGCTCTCAATCTAGTTAAAAAAAAAGCTTAATAATAGTGTTTCCTTTTCCCATTACTTAGCTTTCTTTTCCTGTCAAACTTATTCAAACTTAATTCGATTCCTTCTTTTAATTACATTAAAATATGCAATTGTAGAGAACACTTCAGATAATATCATTGTTACAGTTGTGTGGTTTACAGTCAGTATTGACAATTTGGAACAGGGTGAAAAATAAATTATTTGCAAATGCTGCAGGAATTAATACTTTTAGCTTAACATTGAATAAGTTTGCTTTTGTACTTAATTAAATAACAGTACAATACAAATATTACTTAGTAGGCTAATTTATTTCAGTATCACTGTGCAGCTGTGGGATTAACATTCAGAGTCAGAAAAGAATGGCGAGCACACACAAGTTGAAGTAACCCAACAGAAAATAATTCCCGAATATCAGTACTGTACATCATTTTCAATCCACTACATCTCTTAAAATAGCCTTCAACTTGCCACAATGCTATTATAAACCCAGTACAATTACGTTTGATGCCATGACAATAGAATCATGTTAATCAATAAAAAGAATTACATTCATATAATTTACAGGGCATATACTATCGTATCCCTTCTTAGATGAGTGCAGCATAAGATGGTCTACACAAGCAATCCTGTCTGAGAAATTCCAAATGAAATCAAAGTACTCAGGAAATCTGAACTAAAGGCAAAAAAATAACTGATTCCATTTATTAATGTCATGTGTACCTAGGTACAGTGAAAAGTTGTGTTTTCCATGCAGTGTGGGCTGATCATACCATACAAAGTGCAAAATAGAACAGTGCTAGGAATACAATGTTAGGGCAGCAAAAAAAGAATGAGTGTGTGCGTGTGTTTGAGAGAGAGAGAGAGAGGTGGGATCACCTGTAGTGCGACATGAACCCAAGATCCCAGTTGAGGCTGTCGTCATGGGTACCAAGCATGGCTACCAGCCTCTGTTCACAACTCTGCACTGTTGCATGTCCTGAAGTCCACCCTAAAGGACATTCATCCAAAGATCTGAGGTTGAATGTCCTTGACCACTTAAGTGTTCCCCGATTGGGAGGGAATATCCCTGTCTGGTGATTGTTGCACCATGTCAACAGGCAATAGACAATAGGTGCAGGAGTAGGCCATTCTGCCCTTCAAGCCTGCACCACCATTCAATAGGATCATGGCTAATCATCCTTAATCAGTATCCTGTTCCTGCCTAACCTCCATAATCCTTGATTCCACTATCCTTGAGAACTCTATCCAACTCTTTCTTAAATGAATCCAGAGACTAGGCCTCCACTGCCCTCTGGGGCAAAGCATTCCACACAGCCACCACTCTCCGGGTGAAGAAGTTTCTCCTCATCTCTGTCCTAAATGGTCTACCCCGTATTTTTAAGCTGTGTCCTCTCACAGCTGTGAGTTCGGCACTCACCCATCAGCGGAAACATGTTTCCTGCCTTCTGTGTGTCCAATCCTTTAATAATCTTATATGTCTCAATCAGATCCCCTCTCAGTCTTCTTAACCCAAGGGTATACAAGCCCAGACGCTCCAGTATTTCAACGTAAGGTAGTCCCACCATTCCAGGAATTGACCTCATGAACCTACGCTGCACTCCCTCAATAGCCAGAATGTCTTTCCTCAAATTTGGAGACCAGAACTGCACACAGTACTCCAGGTGTGGTCTCACCAGGGCCCTGTACAGCTGCAGAAGAACCTATTTGCTTCGATACTCAATTCCTCTTGTTATGAAGGCCAGCATGCTATTAGCCTTCTTCACTACCTGCTGTATCTGCATGCTTATCTTCATTGACTTATGTACAAGAACATCCAGATCTCTTTGTACTGCCCTTTACCTAAATTGATTCCATTTAGGTAGTAATCTGCCTTCCTGTTCTTGCCACCAAAGTGGATAACCATACATTTATCCACATTAAACTGCATCTGCCATGCATCTGACCACTCACCTAACCTGGCCAGGTCACTCTGTAATCTCCTAACATCCTCCTCACATTTCACCCTGCCACCCAGCTTAGTATCATCAGCAAATTTGCTAATGTTATTACTAATAGCATCTTCTAGATCGTTAATATATATTGTAAAAAGCTGCGGTCCCAGCACTGATCCCTGCGGTACCCCACTGGTCACTGCCTGCCATTTCGAAATGGGGTCGTTTATCACTACTCTTTGTTTCCTGTCAGCCAGCCAACTTTAAATCCAAGTTAGTACTTTGCCCCCAATACCATGCGCCCTAATTTTGCTGACTAACCTCCTATGTGGGTTTCAAAAGCTTTCTGAAAGCTGAATCTCCATCATCCATCTTCAGAGTTACATCCTCAAAATATTCCAGATTAGTCAAGCATGATTTCCCCTTCATAAATCCATTCTGACTCTGACCTATCCTGTTACTACTATCCAGATGTGTCGTAATTTCATCCTTTATAAGAGACGCCAGCATCTTTCCCACCACTGAGATCAGACTAACTGGTCTATAATTTCCTGCTTTCTCTCTCCCACCTTTCTTAAAAAGTGGTACACCATTAGCCACCCTCCAATCCACAGGAACTGATCCAGAATCAATCGAACTCTGGAAAATAATCACCAACGCATCCACAATTTCTCGAGCCACCTCCTTCAGTACCCTGGGATGTAGGCCATCAGGCTCCGGGGACTTATCAACCTTCAGACCTAACAGTCTCTCCAACACCAATTCCTGGCAAATATAAATTCCCTTAAGTTCAGGTCCTTCAGCCACTGTTACCTCAGGGAGATTGCTTGTGTCTTCCCAGTGAACACAGATCTGTAGTACCAATTCAATTCTTCTGCCATTTCTTTGTTCCCAGTAATATATTCCTGTTTCTATTTCCAAGGTCCCAATTTTAGTCTTAACCATTTTTTTTGCCTTTCACATACCTAAAAAAGTTTTTACTATCCTCCTTTATATTTTTGGCCAGTTTACCTTCATACCTCAAAGGTCCATTCATCCCTTGTCATAGCGTCTGCTTGGTTTCGCCGATATATAATGCCTCGGGGCATCCTTGCCTCAATCGGGATCTTTGGTTCATGTCACACTACAAGTAGCCCCACCGTACTACACACTTGCGCACACTCACACATCCTCTCTCATACACACACATTCACACCCATACTCGCTCTCTCACACACATTCGCACACACACTCACATGCATGTTTTCACTCATATATACTCCCTCACATTCTCCCTCAAGAGCACGTGCACATACATACATACACATACACCCATAAACTCTACCTTTCACGCATACGCATACGCATACACACACACACACACACACACACACACACACACACACAAATCTATGGGGTGAATTTGCATTTGCAGATATGTATTTACAGATACATTCCAATTTGTTCAATAAGTACATGATCTGTAGACAGTCAATGATAATCAATGTGGCATTTTATAAATTTCTACTTTGGAAATCTGGCTCCAGGTTGAGAGACAAACAGACTTAAAACATGACCTCACCTAAAATGCATTGTCTGACTTGAGGTGTCAACTTTATTCTTATAAAACCTGAAGTTATCTCAGGGCAATGATTTGAAAGAATTCTTGGATTTAAATATAATTCAATTGAAACCTACACCATCAATCTAACTGATGAAAGACTTAATAGCCATCACATTTGTTCACAAAATTTGCATAAGTTGCATGACTCTTTGATCTTTTACTTATAAAATCTGTATCCGATATATTGTCTCTCACCAGCTGCTGAGGTGGGGGGGCCTCCAAAACCTTGCGGTTTCATATACACCTGCTGGACTACAACCCGTTGACATGCGATTTTTGACTGTAACAATTGAAGTAGATTATTTCTAGATGTAGCAAGACCTGGTTTAACAGCCAGGCTGTGCTGCTACAGCCCTAGTAATGACCACCTCCAAAGGACAACAATCTATCTCTCATTGACATTCAATGGCATTATAAATACCAAATCTCCTATCATCAATATCAAGGGAAGCTATGCCATGTCTCACAGTTAGTATGCAGCATTCCTTTAACAGATATGCTCATGATATCATTATTGTATCACAGTACGTGACCTGAGAACATAAATGTTTTGGGCTTTATTTTAACTAAGTGTAGCACATTATTGAACGCATGCTACTCTTTGTCACAGAATACCTTAATAGTAACCCAGACACTGAAGGACCTATGATTATAATATTTGTATATATCAAAAGCTGAAATAAATATCTGGCTAATTATTCAAGACAAAGCTATCCTCTTTAGTTCTTATTTCACTGGAGCTTACACAAGCAAAGCTTCATCATATACAAATACCCTGCTGGATGCAAATTCATTAAAATGCTGGCAGTTCATAGCGAACAGTGGTGACAATTTATAAAATAGTCCCAAGATCTTGGAAGCAGATATTTGAAAACCACACTGTAGATCGATAGATAACATTTCTGGATATTGTTATGTTCACAAAATTAACAGCATCAATTTCTGTAAATAAAGATTTGGAAATTGAACAGTCATTAGGCAAACAGCTACTCCTTTTCTGCTGAAAACTTCCATTCTTTCAAGTTAGAAGCCTCATCTCTCTTTTAAAACAACGGAACATCCTGCTTTTCAATTTAAAACCAAAAAAAGGCAGTCAAAGGCTACCCACTTTACAAAGAATTTCTGAATGAAAATACAGCCATTAAAATATTAATCATTAAAAAGCAGTTTAATACATTAACAAGACTTAACTGCATGTAGAGGGTGTTGGGTAACAACATTTTGTTTCACCAAATTGGTATCAAAGCAAAGGGAACATCCTCAATCCTTCTACTCATTCCTAATTTTGTGCAAACTCTACCTAATGGCAGAAATCTGCTAAAGGTCTGAATTCATGAAAAGAAGTTTCTACACTAACTAAATCCTAGTAAGGAGTAGCAAGAAGGAAAATAAAGTAAAACAAAAGCAGAAAAAGGGAGGAGGAGGAGAGGTGAGAAAAACTAAAAGAAACAAACACTACACCCACCAAAAACACAGCAAAACCTTCAATGAGAAATGGAAGGCAAACCTAATTATGGTCAGAGTAGGCAATTATATCTTTACTGATTTTGTACTATTCAGCAATACATGCAGTTTTATTTTAAAGATCACGTGATAAATGATCTCTGGAAGAGAGCTTGAAAATCATTTTGTTATCAGTAAGGAGGTGGTTTGAGAATTAATGATTTAATCTTCCTGTTGATGATCAAAAATCCAAACAAATCCTGGAAGGAACTCAAAGACCAGCTCAAGGTAAGCACTAACTCTGGGATTAAGACAAAGGAGTGGAAGCAAGGCCATTTGGCCCATCGAGTTCACTCCACCATTTAATCATGGCTGATGGGTATTTCAATTCCACTTACCCGCACTCTCTCTGTGGCCCTTAAATGCTTGATCTTGCAAGGAATTGTCAATTTCTGCCTTGAACACACCCAACATCCTGACCTCCACTACGTTCCATGGCAATGAATTCCACAGGCCCACCACTCTCTGACTGAAGAAATGTTGCCTCATTTCCATTCTGAATTGACCCCCTCTAATTTTAAGGCTATGCCCACAGGCCCTAGTCTTCCCTCTTAATGGAAACAACATCCCAGCGTCCACCCTTTCTAAGCCATGCATTATCTTGTACGTTTCTATTAGACCTCCCTCAACCTTCTAAACTCTAATGAATACAGTCCCAGGATCCTCAGCCGATCATATGTTAGGCCTGCCATTCCAGGGATCATCCGTGTGAATCTTCGCTAGACACCGTCCAGTGCCAGTTTGTCCTTCCTGAGGTGTGGGTCCAAAATTGGACACAGTCTTCTAAATTGGGCATAACTAAAGTTTTATAAAGTCCCAGAATCACAACACTGTTTTTATATTCCAACCCTCTTGAGATAGCAGAATACAACTCATATCACCCAGACAACAACCCCAAAAGTCTGTTGACAAGTTGTTGGAAGATGCTGTAGCAAATGGCACAAGTGTGTCCTTTTCTGAAAAAGAGCTCTCAGAGAAGCTTATTAAATTGGTAATCACCTCTACACCAATTAAACCCTTCAGGAAGGATTTTATGGGCAAGAAATTGGGTCATGTCGTTGATACTTTAATTGAAATGGACAGAAGAATGGAGTGATTATGGCAGGCCAACAACAATTATATAACAGGTGCAGCCAATACTTATACTATCATCAAAGTTTACCAAACCAACATCTGGAGCAGTTGTAGTTTACCACATCTACCCAAAAGCTGTCCAGTTTTTTTTCATATCTGCAAAGCATAAGTGGCACCAAAAAATGTTGGATGTTTGTGTACAAGAAACCTGTTTCCAAAAGGCAAACCAGACCCCAGAACAAAATACAAGTGACCAGCAAAATGGTACGAAACCAGATGGGAGCAAATAAACTGTTAAGAACTTACACAAATATATCTATCTATGAAGGGTACAGACAATCAACAACTGTTGATCGTCTGAGGTCAACAGAAGATCTTACAGCCATTAACATCATAGAAAAAGACATACTGTTACAGCCTAAAAGTGAAGAACAAACTAGTACTGTGCACCCTGAGAGACATGTACCTCAGCAAATGATGCTCCGTGGTCTAACCTATAACATACTATCATAGTATATTGTGGACTCTCAATTCTGTGCATGAGCAGAATAAACTACAATGCCAATTCACATGCTCATCTTGGTTTCCCAAAATTATCTACCTGGCTAGACTATCAGTGTACAGAGATCTTGCTAAGTCATAATTCATGACATTCAAATCAAACCCTCTGTGGCAGAACAGACCACAACTGATGCAATTGAATCAGTCAGTCTCAAACACTTATACCTAGATCAATTCAACATGATCAACAATCATAAAGGAGGATGACAAGTATACCATAAAGATGATGCAAATTCATTTATTGGAATTTGAATTATTAATTCTGTGTTGACCTATTTGAACCATTATCAAGTATATGTGTTTGAAATTATTTTTTATCTTTGGATAAAGGCAGATGTTGTGCCATGTATCACAGTTAGTATGCTATATACCTTTAACAGACATGCTCATAATGTCATCACTGCATCATAGCATGTGACCTGAGGATATGAAGATCTAAATTGGAACCATTTGAAGCATAACACATTGGTGAACACGTGACTTTTTAATTATTGAATAGCATAATATTAGCCCAGACACTGAAACAGCTTCAACTGTAATATTTGCATATATCAGGAGCTGTGAAAAATATATTACATACACCTAGCTGTTACGTTACATGAGTTAACAAAGCATTGCTACATCAGGTACAAATACCCTGCTGGAGGGTAAGCCACACAGTGATCTGAAATTCAAGCATACAAATGTAATGACTACTAGGTTTTGTCAAAACTGGAGAAAGGCTTACATGGTAATGGAGTACATTACACTCATTGTCAAGTATCCTACATTTTCCTGCCACACTCAAATCTCAATATCAGGGCAAAGAAATATCTTTTGTTCGCAATAAGCTCCTTATTCATTAGCCTAAACATTCACAGTGACTGAAACACTGAGCACTGACTTTAGGATGCACTGCAATACCTCAGTAAGGGTTCCTCAGAGGACCTTTTAAAGGCACAACATCCATTACACAAAAGACAAGGTACCCAGAAGGTGCATGGGAGTACCATCACTTACAAATTCCTCCCTAAGTTACTCATTATCTGGACATGGTCATGTACCACAATTTCTTCTTCAGTGGTGAATCAAAATACTGAAATATTCCATCTAACAGCACTGCAGAAGTATTTCAAGAACGTCCACTGTCACCTTCACAAAAATGTGAAATAAGGATGGGTAATTAGTGCTAGGCTATTCAGACAGTTAAAAGTGAGGAAATAAATTTACAGAATTACTTTATATTACCAGGCCAAATACTTTTCTTCAACAGTCTTACATGAAACCTTTTAGACCCCTTAGCTAGAGGATAATAGTTTAAAATTAATTTTAAATCTTGTTAGCACATTACTTTGCCACGCAGTAATGATCAGATTTTGACTGTGCTATCGGAGAAATACTAAATAGGAGGCTAGAAACTTCCCTTCAGGAAGTTTACTAGGCCACATTCACAAATACACAGCCAAAACGATACCTAAGGAGAGAAGGAGAGTGTGTATTTGCATACAGAGAAGTTTAAAAATAATAAAATGATGAAAACAAAGAGGAAAGGTCTTATGTTTTGACAAGCAGGCTCCACTGATCTTGTGAATTATCTTTAAGAAGTCCTTCTCAGGTGATTAAACAGGTAAGAGTTCGCAACATAACGGATTGGACACTGATACAAGGTCAGAGAGTCATAGAGATGTACAGCATGGAAACAGACCCTTCGGTCCAATCCGTCCATGCCGACCAGATATCCCAACCCAATCTGGTCCCACCTGCCAGCATCTGGCCCACATCCTTCCAAACCCTTCCTATTCAAATACCCATCCAAATGCCTCTTAAATGTTGCAATTGTACCAGCCTCCACCACATCCTCATTTCATACACGTACCATCCTCTGCATGAAAAAGTTGCCCCTTAGGTCTCTTTTATGTCTTTCCTCTCTCACCCTAAACCTATCCCCTCTATGGGCTCCCCAACCCCAGGGAAAAGACTTTGTCTATTTATCCTATCAATGCCTCTCAATTTTGTAAACCTCTATAAGGTCATCCCGCAGCCTCCGAGACTTCAGGGAAAACAGCCCCAGCCTGTTCAGCCTCTCCCTGTAGCTCAGATCCTCCAACCCTGGCAACATCCTTGTAAATCTTTTCTGAACCCTTTCAAGTTTCACAACATCTTTCCGATAGGAAGGAGACCAGAACTGCACGCAATATTCCAACAGTGGCCTAACCAATGTCCTGTACAGCCGCAACATGACCTCCCAACTCTTGTACTCAATACTCTGACCAATAAAGGAAAGCATACCAAACGCCTTCTTCACTATCCTATCTACCTGCGACTCCACTTTCAAGGAGCTACGAACCTGCACTCAAAGGTCTCTTTGTTCAGCAACACTCCCTCGGACCTTACCTTTTTTCTTATTTCATGCTTTTGTATTTTTATAGCATGAAAGCAGCAGACTGATGACCATCAAGAATAATCCTGCAATAAAACTGTCAATGCTCTTTACAATGGGTGTCATTCATAATTTTGATTAAATGGAATAGGGTATAAATAAGACAAAAGATGATTATATCAGAACACTGTCTCAGGGAAATATGTGTAATGTAAGGAAACTTTATGTATGAGCAATGGAAACTAAACCCACATAAGGAATTTCACTTAAGAGTCACAGAACTAAATACCAGTTATATTAATAGCCAATATTAAGCCATACTTTGTGGCTTCAGCAGGAACCCAGATAATTTAAGGGGAATTATCATTACAATCATACTTCCATCTGCTTTTGATTTTCATGGTGTTATCTGTTCCTTTCCTCTGAAGTTTCTTTATTTCTTCTCTTCAGCTTGCACCTCCATTTTCTTCTTTTTCTGATTCTGAATATGTTAACTGTTACTTTGTGTTAGATGTGGTGAATAGAGGTGGGTGGGAAATTTTTGAGAACTGCGAACTTCTGAGAATTGCAGTTGCGAGACAATTATGGTCCTGCTTTATTCCCTTCATACCTGCTTCCTATCCTTTCATTCTCAATGAATTAGTTGCCTGTTTAACTTCTCAGGATTGTATACATATAAAAAGGAGGACAAGAGAAACCTAAGTTGTTCATCAGGCCATCACCCAAATTTGTACCCCTCTTCCCCCCTGCTGCCATAGAATGTAGTGGAAGGTTTTTTAAAAAAGCTAACTTATCCTGATTTTCTCCTATCTTCTCGCTGATTTCTAAAACTGAGCAAGTGTGTTCTGGGAGATCACAATACTATTATACCTTCTATATGCAGATATGCTTGTCATTTATTAAACTGCCCTTTCTTTGAATGGTTGCAGATTAAAAAAAACACTATACTTATCAGCAATTTGTTTCACTGTTTAATGATTGTCAAAATACGTTTCACTGAGCAACTGACCTAGTCTATGCTTTCGTAACTGGTGGTTCCATCACTGGTCCACTACAATATGGCTAGATAATATCACCCAACAACTATGATGAGGCCTAAATATTTCAATATAAATAAAAAATAAGCCTTTTTCAACAAATTGTTGATTTCTAAGTTCATATCTAAAAAAAAATCAAGATCAAGGAGTCCAAAAGAGATGCGGAGTGATCTTGAGCATGATAATGTGAGGCTGACCAGGACAAAAGTAGCAAAAGGCCCAAGCTGAGTGGGGTTTTACCAGTCAGTAAGGAACTCAAGATCTAAACAAATGCATGCAGAATCTAAGAGAAAGCTGGTTGCTAATCTAGATATAAGACAAAGTGAAATCAACCTTATCCCCTGGTCTGACTTACACATGACTCCAGATCCACACAGTGTAGGTAATTCTGAACTACCCTCTGGGCAATTGGGAATGGACAATAAAATGCTGGTCTGACCAGTGATGTCCACACTGTGTGAACATATGAGAAAAAGATGTGTTTTCTCTGCATTTGTTAAGATCCAGCATTGCAGTTAGTATGACTGTTCCCAGAATAATGAACAAAGCGAGGATTGGTTGGATTTAAAGGAGGTTGAAAAGCTCTGTGATCTGTGTCTGGGTTTCACTGCTGCAGAATAACAAACCAACAAGTGGACCCAGGTAATATTTTACAACACCATGTACAGATGAGTGGCTTATGCTTTAAAAGACAATACTGGAAAGGGTTACCTGACATCACAAGATAAGGACTACCCATTAGGATATAAAAGACTGTTTCTAGGAGGAGCTAACCAGTGCTGCAATGGTTATCATTTTATTATGTGTACCAGAAGGTTTCAGTAGCAATAATATGTAGTTATACTCAATGTTGCACTTGACATACGAGACCATCAGGTATCAAAAGTGTAATTTAGTTAGCTATTAAGTAATATGTAATGAATCTGTTTACAGTTTATCAAGGCTGAGCCAATTTCTGCTGAAAATGTTGTGTGGACATCATTCCCCACATTGTGTTAGTAACTTAGCTTAAATTATTAAGCAGGATTTGTGGCAGTGAATCTACCCAAAGTATCCCAGGTAGCTCAGGTGAATGATGACAATATTTTAATAGCTTGCCATCATGGCAGGTCTTTGGAAGGGCGGATGATATCTGTCAGGCTAGGTGAGTCTTCAGGTGACTAGGAAGCCCAATTTCAAAACATGACAAAATGTTGACACAGGAAATACACAGGTTTGTTGCTTTCCAAGATCTTTGTAAACATTGAATTTGATTCCAAAATATGTCGCTCTGTTATTTGTGACAAGATACAAGATAAGCATTGTTACCATTATCAAAAGTAACAGCATCAGTTTCAAAATCTTTGAATTATTTCAACTTAAAAACAAGAATTAGATGCAAAAATACACTCTGCACCAATCTCACTGTCTGTGTATGCTAGCTTGTGTTAATTAGAATGTTTATATTTTTAACTGTCATCACACCCCAGGCAACAATCTGAAGTTTTCCAGTCCTGATTCTGCTTTCAGGGGTATTGGCATCACGGACTCATTTACAAATAACTGAATTTAAGTTGAAGATAGACATCTGCCTTTAATCCCAGAATAAGAAGTGGAATGGGCCCTTCAGTGATTTCCTCTCGTCTGGGAGGGGATTAAGTGGCTTGAAATTAAGGCATACCGTGCTTTACTCCAAAAGGAGTGTGACAATGATCTGAAAATTTACCAGATATTCTTAAATTCTTCTGATATCCAGGCAACAACTTAGACTGGGACACCAACTAAGCCCCATTTACTACTTTCACACAATACTAGACTATGGTTAGACTCTCAGGCTGAAAAGTAGGAATCAACTGATCTGTTTGTCACTATCCCAGCCACACTACCTCTGATGTAGAGATATGACCTTTGATATGTCTGGAGGCTTAAGCAATGTTTGAAGACACTGTCAGTTATTCAACAAATTAGGTTGTAGATTACTTTGCAGACTTTCAGACTAATTCACCTTGAAGCCAAAATTTAAACAAAAACTGCTGGAAATACTCAGCAGGTCTGGCAGAACATGAGGAGACAGAAACTAGAGTTAATAATTCAGATGAATGATCTTTCACCAGATTTTGAGCCCTGCCTCATTCACACCTCTTGTGTTTTACATATCACTACTGAAATACGTACATTTTTAATTGTCAAGATAACAAGTAATACAATATCTTTTGTAAGTGTGGAGTATTTGAAATCACGCAGAAGCAAATTTAAAGTAATTCAACAATATCCTCAATAATTATCACCCCTCCACAAACACAAGGAAAGCATTAATTTCTTAAACACTACAGTATTTAAATTGGCACAAGACATAAGATAGCAACAAAAGATCTTTTCAAAATACCTGACAAACAGGTATTACATGAAAAACATGGCTTTGCAAATTGGCAAGGTCACAATTAATATGTTTACATCACACATGCACAAAATTGAAAGATACACTATTTTAACTGGATTTCAAACCTCAATCTCAGATGTAAATTTAATATCTGGTCTAGTTCTGATCTTGATCTAGCCTCAATTGCAGTCTGTAGAATAGTTTCCAAACTCTTATCTATCACTTCACACCGATTCTAAGTTTTCAATTATATTCCCTAGTTTGAAACCCCACTAAATTAATTAGTCATTGCCTCACTACATTTCCTTCATTACCATAAGACATAGGAGTGGAAAGCCATTCGGCCCATCAAGTCCACTCCGCCATTCAATCATGGCTGATGGGCATTTCAACTCCACTTACCCGAATTCTCCTCGTAGCCCTTAATTCCTTGTGACATCAAGAATTTATCAATCTCTGCTTTGAAGACATTTAGCGTCCCGGCCTCCACTGCACTCTGCAGCAATGAATTCCACAGGCCCACCACTCTCTGGCTGAAGAAATGTCTCCGCATTTCTGTTCTGAATTTACCCCCTCTAATTCTCAGGCTGCGTCCACAGGTCCTAGTCTCTTCGCCTAACGGAAACAATTTTCTAGCGTCCACCCTTTCCAAGCCATGTATTATCTTGTAAGTTTCTATTAGATCTCCCCTTAATCTTCTAAACTCCAATGAATACAATCCCAGGATCCTCAGCCATTCCTTGTATGTTAGACCCACCATTCCATTGATCAGTGTGAATCTCCGCTGGACACGCTCCAGTGCCAGTATGTCCTTCCTGAGGTCTGGACACAGTACTCCAAATGGGGCCTAACCAGAGCTTTATACAGTCTCAGTAGCACATCTATGCTTTTATATTCCAACCCTCTTGAGATAAATGACAACATTGCATTCGCTTTCTTAATCACGGACTCAACCTGCATGTTTACCTTTCGAGAATCCTCGACTAGCACTCCCAGATCCCTTTGTACTTTGGCTTTACGAATTTTCTCACCATTTAGAAAGTAATCTATGCTTGTATTCTTTTTTCCAAAGTGCAAGACCTCGCATTTGCTCACATTGAATTCCATCAGCCATTTCCTGGACCACTCTCCTAAACTGTCTAGATCCTTCTGCAGCCTCCCCACTTCCTCAGTACTACCTGCCTGTCCACCTAACTTTGTATCATCGGCAAACTTCGCTAGAATGTCCCCAGTCCCTTCATCCAGATCATTAATGTATAACGTGAACAGCTGCAGTCCCAACACTGAACCCTGCGGGACACCGCTTGTCACCGGCTGCCATTCCAAAAAAGAACCTCTTATCCCAACTCTCTGCCTTCTGTCAGACAGCTAATCCTCAAACCATCCCAGTAGCTCACCTTGAACACCATGGGCTCTCACCTTGCTCAGCAGCCTCCCGTGTGGCACCTTATCAAAGGCCTTTTGGAAGTCTAGATAGACCACATCCACTGGGTTTCCCTGGTCTAACCTACTTGTCACCTCTTCAAAGAATTTCAACAGGTTTGTCAGGCACGACCTCCCCTTTCTAAATCCATGTTGACTTGTTCTAATCCGACTCTGCTCTTCCAAGAATTTAGAAACCTCATCCTTAATGATGGATTCTAGAATTTTACCAACAACTGAGGTTAGGCTAATTGGCCTATAATTTTCCATCTTTTGTCTAGATCCTTTCTTGAACAAGGGGGTTACAACAGCGATCTTCCAATCATCCGGGACTTTCCCTGACTCCAGTGACTTTTGAAAGATCTCAACCAATGCCTCCGCTATTTTCTCATTCACCTCCCTCAGAACTCTAGGATGCATCCCATCAGGGCCAGGAGTTTTATCAATTTTAAGACCTTTTAGCTTTTCTAGCACTTTCTCTTTTGTAATGGCAACTATATCAACTCAGCCCCCCTGACTCCCTTTAATTGTTGGGATATTACTCATGCCTTCCACTCTGAAGACTGACGCAAAGTACTTGTTAAGTTCTCCTGCTATTTCCTTACCTCCCATCACTAGGCTTCCAGCATCAGTTTGAAGTGGCCCAATGTCTATTTTTGCCTGTCGTTTATTTCTTATGTATTGACAGTGTTATGACAGTGTGACCATACTTTCAAAGTATTTTGAGTGGTATTAAATCACTTTGCGGTGTTCAATGGTCATAAAAAACACAAGAAAAATGCAAGATGATCCTTATGAAAATAAAATCGTATTAGTCATTAGAAGGAGGAATGATTTCTTTGAAATTTGTTTGCTTTACATAATATAGAAAATGTTCTTGTCTAATTTGTAGACTCAACAGATCCTAGCAGATGCGATCCACAAAATTTTTCCTTCTCGTTATCTGAATAGGCATCACTCCAGTCCAAGTTGACAGATAATGGCTGCAAGTTTCCCTCACTGACTTAAACCAAGATGCAAACTGACATGGAATTTTCCAGTCAATTCTCAGCAATGTTAAGACTAGCTCATGGTTTCTGCAAAAGACAGGCAGCCCCCTCTCCAACATTCTACTCCAGTAGAAAGCTATTCCAAATGCTCCCTCACATCCTCTCCCTACCTTTCCTCTTCCTACTCCGTTGCATGCTGCCAACCATGCCAGCAGTCAGTCATTCCCTTGTATTATCTCCTAACCTCAGCAGTCAGCTATTTGTCACAGCCTCTCCTCACACCCCAGTATAGATACTATCCACACTGTCCCCATGGGTGCTACAATGTTGGACCTCGGATTATGCAGTGCCACTCGTCTTGCTGCTCATCTCAGATTGCTTCCCTGCTGCCTCACTAGTGAGGTTACCAACAGTAAATATGGGAAGAAACGGCCAGTGAATGGAAGAGCTGCTCCTCTCAAATTCTGTCAATTGTGCATGAGTGACAGGTGACTTTCCTCTGATTAGTTACATCCTTAATTGAATTTCCCAGCTGTTTTGGGGGCTTGAGGACAAATTACGTCACTGGGCCCATATATTTTGAATATTAGCATGATGCATAACTACATATCATATTACTCTAACTTATTTATACTATAAAAGGTAATTTTCTTGATGATAAATTACTTCCTTTCAACATTTCTAAGGGTTTTCATTAACTTTGTCTTAATTTATCAGAGAAAAAGTACATCATAACTAATTTGTCCAAGTACGTAGGAATAGGTTACAAATATATAGTAATGCATTGTGCATACACAAATTACATGCATATGCTGACATTTATCAAGTCATGTGTTTTATCAAGTGAAGCTTAATTATCATATCAAGTTGCTATCAATTGTGTGGTTATAATTCAAGGGAAATAATTGTTAAAATGCAATGCATCACAATCATTTGACAAAGTCTCCTTACTATGAACATAAGAACAGGTTATATTTTTGAAAAAACACTAAATTCATCGATATAGAATCAAGAAAAATGGTAATTTTTTTTCCCCAGAATGTAAATATTATATAATTTTCAGTGCGAGCTAGGTGGATCAAAAGGTCTGTTTCCATACTGTATGATTATGACTCCAACTTTATAATTTAGCTTTTAGTAAAATAGGTGTCCAAAGCAAGGTTAGCTCTTTGGCTTTGCAGGTCCCTGCTGAGTTTGCTGATCTAAAGTGGATGGGAGGAAATATGCTATAATTGGACTTCCCTTTCCTAGAAAACTTCAGAGGGAAAGCAAATTCTAATGGGCTACCTGTTCCTGATCTGATTCCTTTCAGAAAGTTAATATACAAATGTTCAAGGAAAGAAAGGGTACATGCAACTACAGTGTTCTTTACAGTTGAATAGGCTGTTCATTATTGTGACTCACTGGGTCAGTATGCTATAACTGAACTTTGCTATTCCCTGAATCGTACAAAATGTTAACTTTTTTAAAACAATTACATACACTACCGCAAATTTACCAGCTGGCCAAAGCCCTTGTTGTTCTGCCTTCTTTCTCTGGATGCTTCCACTGCTTTGTAAGAAGTGCAGAGCAACAATTCACTTGGAAAATATCATTAATTTATCAATTCAAAAGTTAGATTACAGCAACTGCTGTAGGAATGTTGGTTTAACCTGAATTTTTGACTGCCGAGAGTGGCTTCTACGTTGGGAGAGTCTGTACAATATGTGAGTATACTATTCCTTGAAGAGAATTAAAAGCTAGCATAACAACCTAACACAGCACCAAGTGTTCTGAAAAAGATATAATGTAACATTTCATCGAACAATTTGATTAGCTGGTTGCCTGGAAATTACAAAACAGACCTGAATTAGGACAATCAGTTTAAAACTACCAAAATCCAATCAAGTTTGAATTGAGTATATTGGCAATCTTGAAAGCCAATGATACAATCCAACGCTTTGAGGGTATAAGACCAGGGAAAAATGAACAGTTGAGAGGAGAACTGCCAAGCCAACGGCATCTGCAGACTGCCCGTAGAATAGCTCTCCTAAAAGGTACCTTTATTGATTAGTAGCCTGTGAAACAGAAATCCATAAGAACAAGAAAAAAAGATTTGACACCTGGCTGGTTTTTAGAAAAGGTGAATTTTGGTAAATCTTAATTGGTGGTTTTATCGGACTAGTATTATAGTAGGGAAGATAAAAGATAGGTTAGAGGAAGGAGTTGTAAATAGTTGTTAGTTAATTATTCTCTGTTATATCTTAAGAAATAAAATTGTTAATTTTTACTTTAAATAGTTCTTGGCCTCTCGAATTTTCACAGATTGCTGCACGGGATAAACCTTTTCTGTGTTGCTAGTTTAAATTAAGCAGGAGGGTTTACCTTGTGTTGTAACAGTTTGGGAGCTCGTCTGAGATCAACCCAGGACCTCTCTCATTTGAAGGAAGAATCATACCCCTAGGTTGTCACGACACGGGGTAAACCCTCCTGCTTAATTTAAACCAGCAACACTGAAAATATTTATTGCATGTAGTAATCTATGAAAATTCGAGAGGCCAAGAGCAATTTAAAGTAAAAATTAACAACTTTATTTCTTAAGATGTAACAGAGAATAATTAACTAACAATTATTTACAACTCCTTCCTCTAACCTATCTTTTACCTTCCCTTCTATAGTATCTGTCCAGTAAAATCCCCAATTAAGATTTACCAAAATTCAACTTTTCAAAAAAACTAGCCAGATGTCGAATCTTTTTTCTTCTTAGGGATTTCTGTTTCACAGATTACTGATCGATAAAGATATCTTTAGGAGTGCTATTCTCCAACAGTCTGCAGATGCCGTTCGCTTGGAAGTTCTCCTCCCAACTGTTCAATTTTCCCTGGTCTTATACCTCCCAAAGCATCGGATTGTGTCATTGGCTTTTAAGATTGTCAATATACTCAATTCAAACTTGATTGGAGTTCTTTTTTGGGGAGGGTTAGAATTTAAACTGATTGGTCTAATTCAAATCTGTTTTGTGATTTCCTGGCAACCAGCTAACTGAGTTGTTCGGTTACATTATATCGTTTTCAGAACACTTGTTGCTGTGTCAGATAGTTCTGCTAGATTTTAACTCTCAAATGTCCGGTACACACACATCTTCATAACGAAATCCTCTTCAACTTGTTTCCAGCTCCAAACTGCTCAGCCACCAAGGGCTGTTTGGCAGTGGCTGCTTGAAGGCTCCGTGACGTTTGTTTAACGGTTTAAATTTGAAAGTTTTTTTTTAGAAAAAGTGCGGAGCGGACCCGGAAGCTGGTGTAGCGCAAGCTTACCTGGGTAAGTTGGTTTTTCTTCCCCCTATTAAGACGCGCAGGAGAAGAACCCGAGGCACTACAAAGGTAGAGCCTCCCACCTGCCCTCCTCCTCTAACCTAATAATAAGACCCATTGTGGTAAGACGGTAAGTGCTGCGTTTTCTTGTGTTTAGACCTAGTTTTGTTTTAAGGTGACTTTTAGAGGGATGGCAGTGAAGGCAGTGCAATGTTCCTCTTGCAATATGTTTGAGGTGAGGGATGCCATGGTTGTCCCTGCTGATTACACTTACAGGAAGTGCACCCATCTCCAGCTCCTCCAAGACCGTGTTAGGGAACTGGAGCTGGAGTTGGATGAACTTAGGATCATTCGGGAGGCAGAGGTGGTCATAGATCGGAGCTTTAGGGAAGTAGTAACTCCAAAGATTGCAGACAGATGGGTGACAGTGAGGGGGACTGGGAGGAAGCAGCCAGTGCAGAGACCCCCTGCGGCCGTTCCCCTCAATAACAAGTATACCGTTTTGGATACTTGTGGGGGGGGGGGGGGAACGGGGGGGGGAGGGGGGGGGGACTTACCAGGGGTAAGCAATGGGGTTCAGGCCTCTGGCACGGAGCCTATCCCCGTTGCTCAGAAGGGTCCTTAAGGGCGAGGGGGAGCAGCCCGAAGTTGTGGTCCACATTGACACCAACGACATAGGTAGGAAGGGGGATGAGGATGTTAGGCAGGCTTTCAGGGAGCTAGGTTGGAAGCTCAGAGTTAGAACAAACAGTTGTTATCTCTGATTTGTTACCCGTGCCATGTGATAGAGAGTCAAGGAATAGGGAGAGAGAGCAGTTAAATGCGTGGCTACAGGGATGGCGCAGGAGGGAGGGATTCCAGTTTCTGGATAACTAGGGTTCTTTCTGGGGAAGGTGGGACCTCTATAAATGGGATGGCCTACACCTGAACCTGAGGGGCACCAGTATCCTTGGGGGGAGGTTTGCTAGTGTTCTTTCGGGGGGTTTAAACTAACTCTGCAGGGGCATGGGAACCTAGACTGTAGCTTTAGAGGGCAGGACCTGGAGTGTAGGGAGGTTAGGAACATGGCAGCAATCTCTAAGGAGGGTGCCTGTAAACAGGAAGGTGGCTTTAAGTGTGTGTACTTCAATGCGAGAAGTATACGAAATAAGGTAGGTGAACTTGCAGCGTGGGTTGGTACCTGGGAGTTCGATGTTGTGGCTATTACGGAGACATGGGTAGAACAGGGACAGGATTGGTTGTTGCAGGTTCCAGGGTTTAAATGTTTTAGTAGGGTCAGAGGTGGGGGTAAAAGAGGGGGAGGTGTGGCATTGCTTGTCAAAGATAGTATTAAAGCAGTGGAAAGGACGATGGATGAAAACTCGCCATCTGAGGTAGTTTGGGCTGAGGTTAGAAATAGGAATGGTGAGGTCACCCTGTTAGGAGTTTTCTACAGGCCTCCTAATAGTCCTAAGAGACGTAGAAGAAAGGATTGCGAGGATGATTCAGGAGAAGAGTGAAAGTGATAGGGTGGTTGTTATGGGGGACTTTAACTTTCCAGATATTGACTGGGGAAGCTATAGATCGAGTACGTTGGATGGGTCGGTGTTTGTCCAACGTGTGCAGGAGGGTTTCCTGACACAATATGTAGACAGGCCAACAAGAGGTGAGGCCATACTGGATTTGGTTCTGGGTAACGAACCAGGCCAGGTGTTAGAATTGGAGGTAGGTGAGCACTTTGGGGACAGTGACCACAATTCGGTTACTTTTACTTTAGTGATGGAGAGGGTTAAGTGTGCACTACAGGGTAAGAATTATAGCTGGGGGCAGGAAAATTATGATGCGGTGAGGCATGACTTAGGATGTGTGGCTTGGAAAAGTAGGCTTCAAGGGAAGGGTGCAATTGATATGTGGAGCTTATTCAAGGAGCAACTATTGAGTGCCCTTGATAAGTGTGTACCTGTCAGGCAGGGAGGAAAGGGTCGTGTGAGGGAGCCGTAGTTTAATAAGGAATTGGAATCCCTTGTTAAAGGGAAGAGGGCGGCCTATGTAAAGATGAGGCGTGAAGGTTCAATTGGGGCGATTGAGAGTTATAAGGTGGCCAGGAAGGAACTAAAGAGAAAACTAAGAGCAGCAAGGAGGGGACATGAAAAGTCCTTGGTTGGTAGGATTAGGGAAAACCCAAAGGCTTTCTATAGGTATGTCAGGAATAAAAGAATGACTAGGGTAGGAATAGGTCCCGTCAAGGATAGTAGTGGGAAGTTGCGTGTGGAGGCTGAAGAAATTGGGGAGACACTGAATGAATACTTTTCGTCAGTATTCACTCAGGAACAGGACATTGTTGCCAATGTGAATATTGAGTCACAATTAATTAGAATGGATGGCTTTGCGATATGTAGGGAAGAGGTGTTGGAAATTCTGGAAAGGGTGAAAATAGATAAGTCCCCTGGGCCTGATGGCATTTATCCTAGGATTCTCTGGGAAGCAAGGGAGGAGATTGCAGAGCCATTGGCCTTGATTTTTATGTCCTCGTTGTCTACAAGAATAGTGCCAGAAGACTGGAAGATAGCAAATGTGGTTCCCTTGTTCAAGAAGGGGATGTACACAGATCTCTGAAAGTTGCCACCCAGGTAAATAGTGCTGTGAAGAAGGCATATGGCATACTGGCTTTTATTGGTAGAGGAATTGAGTTCCGGAGTCCTGAGGTAATGTTGCAGTTGTATAAGACTCTGGTGCAGCCGCATCTGGAGTATTGTGTGCAGGTTTGGTCGCCATCCTATAGGAAGGACGTGGAGGCACTGGAACGGGTGCAGAGGAGGTTTACCAAGATGTTGCCTGGTATGGTAGGAAGATCGTATGAGGAAAGGCTGAGGCACTTGGGGCTGTTTTCATTGGAGAAAAGAAGGTTTAGGGGTGACTTGATAGAGGTGTACAAGACGATTAGGGGTTTAGATAGGGTTGACCATGAGAACCTTTTTCCACGTATGGAGTCAGCTATTACGAAGGGGCATAGCTTTAAATTAAGGGGTGGTAGGTATAGGACTGATGTTAGGGGTAGATTCTTTACTGAGCGAGTCGTGAGTTCATGGAATGCCCTGCCAGTAACAGTAGTGGACTCTCCCTCTTTATGGGCATTTAAACGGGCTTTGGATAGGCATATGGAGGAAAGTGGGCTAGTGTAGGTTAGGTGGGCTTGGATCGGCGCAACATCGAGGGCTGAAGGGCCTGTAGTGCGCTGTATTTCTCTACGTTCTATGAACTAACTCCATAATTGTTGCCAAGCAAAAAGGTCTGTTGTTAATATTGTCACTAGTCTGCAGACCAGTGAATTTTTTTTTTGCCAACAAGACCTGGATCAGTGCACACACTCAGCTCCTGATCACCTGCAATCTGAACCTCCAGCACTGGTTGCTCAAACAGTTGTTCAAAATTCCTGCCATGGCTATCTGGTACTTGCTTTCAAATTTGCAGCCACTCTTTCAAATAAAGTTTTCCTAAGAAACTGTCGTTTCTCATATCAGTCTGAGAATTTTAAAAAATACAAAAAAAAACAAGACATAGTCCTTACATCATGTTCACTCTAAACACTTAAACAATGGGAGCTTGAACAACATCCCTGACGCCAATAAGAATCTATGAATCCTAGTTAGTGCCCTAGAAAGATCTGGCATTTTGAGATGAGGATCGAGGCAGAAAATGGAGAACAGTGACTTGTTTTCTTGTTTAGATGTATAACTTAAAGGCTCTCCAAAGGCTTCATAATTTATCCAGTCAGTGACTGTACCACGTAAATTAATATTCATCTCAAATTCCAATGTGTGTTATTTCATCTCAAGAACTCCTATAATTTGCCTTCACACCAAGAGCAAAATAAAAACCAAGACTGACTAAAAATGTTGCCAACAATTTCACATATGGGTGTCTCATCAATGTAGGAAAGGACTCAGTTGTGACGTTCATCACAGTTAAATAACCTACTAACATTCGGTCAAGACCCACAGATGAACCAATACTTGCAGAAAATAATGAAGCATATTGAGAGATGATGGAAATGAAAGTAAATAATAACTTATTGTCGTCAAAAGCTAAAGGAATTTAAAAAGCTGGCAAAAGAAATATTAAAAATACACTTGATTAAGAAGGCAGCTTTGGAACATTTTATCATGCAGAGATAATGTCTTATTGATCTTGAAGAGCAGAACTCCAAGCATAAATATTACAAATGTATAGATGTCCACCCTTTTCTCTGAATAACTGCAGGATTTTATCGCCAATGGTCCATGCTGTTTCTGACTGCTAAATTCTTGCAACATAGTACAAGAAAAGCACCAAGGTAAGTCACACTGCAGTGCTATTTCTGGCTCCTGAGTTCTATGAGCCTGATTCTATTGCTGGGTCCTGAGTTCTCATAAATGATGCACACCAGTTGGAAACATAAGAGGCATGTGAAAATGAAGGAGGCATAGGCAGGATCATGACTGCAGAGGTTGTGAAATGTAACCATTCAGAAAATGCATTGACAATCAAATTTTGAGGCTCAATTTTGAAAGGAATTACAAACCTGATATTAAGAACTGCACAAAGGACAGTAGTCCCAAGAAGAAACACAATCAATAATTCAATTTTTATCCTTTAGTTTCACATGCATTCTGTTTGATAATGGAAACCTATATCAATCAATTTTTGACATTCAAGTTGAAATCAGTAGTTGTTCATCAACATATCTAAAGTCAAGGGCACAGCACTAAAAGTGATCTTATGAAACATGATAAGTGCTAGAGGATTGTGGGATCTAAATTTGATATGTTCTGGAAGTAAACAATGAAAAGGAGACCTAAAATGATCAGAGTTACAAAAATTCATAGAATCCCTATAGCGTGGAAGCAGGCATTTTAGCTCATCAAGTCCACACCAAACCTCCAAACAGCACCCCATCCAGATCTACCATTCCTCCCAACAACTCTGTAATCCTGCATTGCACATGGTTAATCCACCGAGCCTGCACATTTCTGGACACTACAGGATAGGTTAGCATGGTAATTCCATCTAATTTGAACATCTTTGGACTATGGGAGGAATCAAAGATGGGATCGCAATAGAAACCCGAGATGGAAAAACACTGTTCTTTGAGGACTGTAAGAATCAGATGGGGAGGGGCTTGTGTGGGGTACCTGGGATGGGGTGAGTAGATGGGGGAGTGAGGTCTTGAAGTGATTTGAATATAAAACTGAAAGCTTTAAATTTGAGTCACTGAAGGACTGGGAGCAACATAAATCAGCGAGCATGGAAGTGAATTTAGAGATGGCTGAAAAACAGCACAGTTCTGGATGGGCTGGAATTTATGGAGGATAGGAGGTTAATCAGACAGCACTAGAATAATTATGCCTGCAAGTGACAAAGGCAGATGAATTAACGTATGGGCAATCTTATGGTGGCAAACGTATGAGGTCAGAAATGGAGAGAAGGATTGCAAGGCTGCAAAACACAGGCTGGTTAAATCTACAACAGATGCAAATAAGAGAGGTAGAATTAGTGATTACTATATAAACTTGGTGGCAATCAGTAAAAGACAATGGCTTTTGTTTTTTCTTAAGGGTTAGTTTTTTTTTTACTAAGATTCAAAACATCCCCAAAATTAACATTACTGAACCTGAACACAGAATTTAAGAAAAATAATTTCATCACACAATGTCTGTAAAATTGTACAACACTGAATTAGGTTTTAAATGCAGCAAATACCCCAAAATGCAATTTGGTAAAATAAATTCTAAAATATACAAAAGCTATCTGAAGATTTTGCATTATGTGTTATAAACCTCAGCACATAAGCTGAATTACTTCATCAGTATATGAATAGGAAGGGTTTGGAGAGATATGGGCTAGCTGCTGGAAAGTAGGACTAGATTGGGTTGGGATATCTCGTCTATGACTATGACTAATATTATAACAAAAACCAAGACTGAAATATTTATTTTCAGAAATCCCATTAACATTTGTACTAAAATATTAGTGACCTATGACCATAGAGTATGTTTAATATTGTATTAAAATGTGATAATAAGTATATAACATATTATTGTATAATTATCACATTTTAATACAATATTAAAATAATACAATATTATTGTTCTGATTCTTAATTTTTTTCAAAAGTTATCCTCACCTACACTATTCAAGCCAGACCAAAACTAACAAAAGGGGAAAATAAATTTCAATTAGACCCAACTAAGCAAAGACAGAAAGTTTGCTGATTTTGGATTTCTAAAACTGGTTAAAAAGTTATAGACATTAGTTACAACAAGCATTAATGCTCCTATCGCAATCTCATAACATGTTTGTCCCATAACAAGTCAAACCTCAAATAACACTTGTAATATATTTCTGGCATATTAAAATTGTTCCACACCATATTCTTGTGGACTTCCTGAGAAGTGTTTTCACTTGTGCCATATAAGTCAGACCACTTTTTTTTTAAAAAATCATGCACCGGTTCATTATTCACTTGAAACAGCCCCAGGGTTGCTGAAGTTCATTTCATTTAATGTGTAAGAAACCTTTGTCAGTTCCACATTATTTTTAGAAACAAAAAGGTGTTCATTCAGCTTCATGGCTGAATGTAGGTCAATACTGCAGAAAGAAAAAGACAACTTTTAGACCAATCATTACACCAGTATTTTACATATCACAATAAAGAGCGGTAAACTACATTAAAAAAACCAAAAGAATTGCAGATGCTGGAAATTAGAAACAAAAATAGAAATTACTGGAAAATCTCAGCAGGTCTGGCAGCATCTTTGGAGAGAAATCAGAATTAACGTATTGGGTCCAGTGACCCTTTATTAGAACTGTTCTGAAGAAGGGTCACTGAACTGAAAACATTAACTCTGATTTCTCTCCACCGGTGCTGTCAGGCCTGCTGAGATTTTCCAGCAATTTGATTCTGTAAACTGCATATAATTTCCAATTGAAGTACAGTGTAGTTATGAATTTGAGGAATGTATTTACATGTTCTCTGAACAAAACAATTACGTTTTACTTAAAAATACAGTAACTATTTGCCATCTTTGGATTACAATTCTTCTCACTACATCCAAAATTTTCTACTCCTCTCAAAACAAAACTGGCGTAGAGTTCAAAAATGTCTGACACTGTCTTGATTCTCTACCAAAAGGTTGCTCAATACATGTAAATCTTCGTAATGCGTGTTAACATTTTCTGTTTTAATTTCAGATTTTGGGCATCTGTAATATTTTGCTTATGCTTTAGTGAATGCAAGCAAAGCTTTTGACAGCTGAGGGCACCACATCCACTCATATACGAGCACTTTCCAGTCGACGTCACATGGCAGCTACCAACAGCAAAATGTTTTGGTTGGTTTTCTTTCTCCCTTTCCTATCTGAGAAGTCTGAAGGTAGTTCTACTAACCCAACGGTTGCCCCTGTTGAGGTTATTTGACTGAGTATGATCTCGGATCAAACTTGGAATGGGTGGTTCAGGAGAAAGTGAGGACTGCGGATGCTGGGGATCAGAGTTGAGACTGTGGTGTTAGAAAAGCGCAGCAAGTCAGAGATTCCTGATGAAGGGCTTATGCCCAAAACGTCGATTCTCCTGCTCCTCAGATGCTGCCTAATCAGCTGTGCTTTTCCAACACTACACTCTCGACTTGGTGGTTCAGTATTGAACCAAACAGAATTTTAAGCAATATGGAAAGTAAGATTTATTTCCTCCTTCGAGAGTGAAGTTTTCAATGCTACAAGGTACAAAGTAAGAAACATACAGTAAGTGGACCTGTTTTAAATTACCTATTGATAATAAGATTATGTGGTGTTTCATAATAGGTTGCTATTATCTGTTTGAAGTTATTGAATCAATGTGAATCCAATAACAATTAGGTGCTATCACAAAAAGATCAGGTCAATTGATCAATCAAAAGTGCAATGCATAATAGGTTCTGCCCTAAGTTGATACATGTTTAGAATGTCTAGGTTTGTAGAACAAGTGGAATAACAGTCTGTGGAGTATTAGAGGAGGATCGGGGGAAAAAAATTCTAAAATGCACAAGCAAACTATGATTATTTTTCTGCTTCAGCCATTGGGGATTTTATGCCAGGTAGTGAACACTTAGAACAGAATGGGGCATCAGCCTGGAAAGTCATTTGACAAAAGGATTGAAACCGGTATTCCTGCTGTAAGAACAGATGGCAAAACACTGGGATTAACAATTAACGTTAATAAACATACATTAACGGAAGGCGAAAACAAAAAAAAAATACCATTATCAAATAACATATGAAGTTGTTTTAACCACTACTGAAATCAATGCTGTTAGGAAAGTACAACAAGGCATCACCGTTGACAAATGTGGCACCAGGCATGTACAAGGACTGGAGCATTTCAAAAGGCAGCTACCACCACTTTACCAATAAGGGCTATTCGAAAAGGGCAATAAGCACTGTTTTGCCAGGGATACCAGCATCCCATAAACGAATAAATAGAAAAGCAATTTGTCCTTATGGATAATATCCAAACTTAAGCTTTATTCCCATCCAGCCAAATATGGATCATCTTAGTTCGGCTTGACAAATGACGAAGCAATATTAAACCATGAAATTCAATGGGGACAGCTACGAAATTAAAACCTGCAAATGTTCAGTCGTCACTAACATTCCCATATCTTAGCGACCACAGGAGTTTTGTTGAATAGCAACCGCGCAACATGACATGATTTTTTTTTTGGGATGTCTCCATCAGTCCAAATAAACTGAAATTTGAGCTGATCCGGGATGGGTGCGGACAGGAGATTAAGATCAAATTACAGCAAAAGTAGCGGAATATCAGGTAATGAGCGGATGGTAAAGTCTAAGCTGTCAAACAGGATAGAACTGGGGACGGGTGAAGAAGCCCTCCACCCTGGTAACCGCAGCTGTCAGCTGGCATCCCACTCCAGAGAAACTTTCCGACAAAGACTCTCCCAACTCCTAAAGCTCGGTAGCTCCTTGCCGTTAAGATGACATCCCGATTCCTCCCCCCCTTCCCGACTAGGCGTTTCGTTCCCGGGTGACCCTGTCACACAAGAAGCCGACATTTTACTCACTCGGACACTCCGCCGACTCCCGTCACCTCATCACTGTACGGCCTCCCGGATCACGGCTGGATTAGGAGGGAGGCTTGTGCGCATGCGGGCCCCCTCAGTGCCCGTACACGTAACGCCCGAGGCCGGAGAGACTAGAGCGCGCGTCCTTCCCGCTCGCGCTGCTACCGTTGCCCATCTCCAACTGTCTCTGAGGTTGCACGTGCCTTGGAGCGATGACAGATAGCCCTTCCTGAGAATGCACGGACCCAACGGGGTCTAATGATGCACGAGCTCAACAGGAAATGGGGAAAACACCTTCCCTGAGGACGTACTAGCTCAGCACGGACTGGGTAAATCCCTCTCTGAGGATGCACCAATTCAGATAGGACTGAAGAAAACCTTTTCTGAGATGAACAACCACAGTAGTGTTAGAAACAAAATTCAATAAAATTTAGACGAGACCACCAAATCTGGAAACAAGACAATTTATTACGAACTTGCAAGTAAGGGCTTCAATTGCATAAGCAAATGAAAGAACTTAGGTTAGTGTACAGTTATATCTTTTGAGCTGAGTGAGGTCATCTCTCCAGACTCCTAATTACCCAATCTCTCTTACTATTTCACGTCTACCCATCTATGCTCCACGCCCATTGCCCCTTTCTTTCCAAGTTGACAATTTCCCCCTTGCACGCTGTCATAAGGCTAAACTCTTATCTCAATGTTCCCCTTTGTAACTTCTTTCATTATCCCTAGGTACATTCCATTCTTGTACATGCATCTTAACAATGTATCTTTTTCGTGCTTCGCTTATATGTTTCAGTAATCTTAGCTTTTTGCTGAAACTTGTTTGAAATATTATGGTAAAAGGAATTATTTTCTTTCATAAATCTACATTAAAGTTAGTACTTAATTATCCATAATTATGCTCTGAAAAGTAGAGATACCTGCAGAGTTAGTAGTTCTCTTGCTGTACCCCTTTTCTGTATGCTTTTTCTATATCTGCAAAAACAACACTTTTACCCCATTTCTAACAATTCCCCCATTTCTTTTAAACATGTGTTGTTTTTGCAATCTTATTTTCTGCCCTCTTTTCACCCTATGGTGTCAAAGTTCACAATCTAGTCATTTCTGTCCTTCTAAATTTGTCTTTTTTCAAACTCTAGGAGTAATCTGTTACTTTCTCTTTCTTGCGCTTGTGCTATTGTCATGGCCATTATTGGTTGTTGCCCTCCCAAAGACATTACTAGTTTCGTCATTATCCATTTTAACACACTAAACCCTATCAGTAAACCTACAATTATTAGTAGCACATAAATACCTAAATTCACTAACCATTTTCCCCACTCTGTCAATCTCTGTTTATCCGATCCCCATCCCCATCCTCTTCATCTTTTTGGAGTTCATCTCCAATTTCTCTTATATTGCTTATCTTTTTCTTTACTATTTCTGCCTTATCTTCCCTTATGGAAGAAGTGTCTGGGATGAAGGTACAACATTCTTTACCAATCAGTGCACAGGTTCCTACTTTTTCTGCCAAAAGATAGTCTAAAGCCATTCGATTTTGCAAAGCTGTTAGTCTTGTGGCAATCATTTCAGTGGTTATGGCCGATATTTGGGATTGAGTTTCCCCCATTGCGCTGGCAGTATCATTAATTAAATTTTCAAGTGTGGCCGCTAGTTTCTGTATTTCCACCCCTGCCCTTGTAGTACCGTAGTTTGGGAGTAGTGTCCACAGGAGATGGTCTCCTTCAGAGACCTCTCGGGTCTCACGTCTTATCCCCGTCTCCTTTCTCAGGTTGAGCTCATGCTTTTCTATTCAGAGGTGAGGGACTATATAAGCGAGGTAGCAGCAGCCACTCCACCCTTTCTGGTCTTGAGGAAGTGTTTCCTCAATTTCATGACATGCATGTATTCCTGCACACTAGATCACACGAACATATTTTTCCCCGGGAATAAATGAATAGGCCTTATGTTCCGTTTAATATTCGGGGAGTGGTCGTGGCAGTGGCTTGACTGGTATGGTAACAAGATGATTTTCCTAGTTGAAAAGGTGCAGTATCAATCTAATTACAGAAACAGGTGGTATTCACTGCTCCTTTTGGTGGGGAAATTCTGAGACTATCAATAGCGCCCTGATTTTTCGGGGCTGGCCCTTGGAAACCATCCTGCAAAGTTATATTTGCTCTTTTCAGATCTCCATTTTGTATTATTTGAACCCACATCAAATTGTTGTACATCGTATACTTCTTTTTTAGTGAGTGGTATTACCGAGGTGAGGATCCCAGATTCACCATGATGTGGGACCTCTGCACAGACCCAACAGTCGGCAAGTCCCTCTTGTTTAGCATAATTCTGGCACAGCGTAGTGAAGTGATTTTTTCCCGCTTCCCTGAATAGTTAGTATTACTAATATTACAATACTATACCAATATCTACCCATCCCTGAACCCTGTCTACCGTTCTGTCTTACTCTTTTAGGTGTCAGGGAGAAGTGAGTCCACACAGCCCTTACAATCAATAACATAGCAAACGTTAAAAGAATCTTTTATTTCAATTCCTTTTTTTTTTCTGAGCTTAACTTTCAGAAGGTTGTCTGTAGGATGAGCAGGCTACTCCGCCTTTGGGGCATTCACAGGACCTTTAACGTGAGTGTGATGACTCCACCCTTTCTCAGCAGTCTGAATAGCTGTTTCAGTAGTCAGGAGGGTTAGGAATGGTCCCTCCCAGCTTGGGTGGAGTTTGGTATCTTTCCAGGTCTTGATCAGGACCCAATCACCTGGCTGTATACGGTGTGCTGCGAATTCGAGCGGCGGTGTCTGTACCAACAACCTCTACTCCTAAGAATAGATAATGAAGAGCCAAGTGCCATAATATATTTTTTCAAAAACTTGTCATTAAACTTGGCTGTAGGCACTTCTCCTTTCCCTTCTAGAAATGGTAGTCCAAACATAATTTCATAAGGTGAAAGGCCAATATCGCACCTTGGGGCAGTCCAAACGCGTAATAATACAATAGGTAGACATTTGGTCCGTGGTAATTGAATCTCTAGGACTAATTTAGACAATTGCTTTTTTATACTCTGATTCATTCGTTCCACCCGTCCACAAGAGGGTGGGTGCCAAGGGGTGTGAAATTCCCAAGAGATCTCTTACTTCTTACAATATATTGGAAGTAAAATGGCTACCTTGGTCTGAGTCTATATTTTCCACTATTCCATATCGTGGGATGATGTGTTCAAAGAGGGTTTTCACCACTCCTTTTGAAGTGGTTGATGACATCGGGAAAACTTCCACCCTCCCAGTTAAGTGGTCTACTAGTACTAAGAGGTACTTCTGTTTTCCCACTGGGGGTAATTCAGTGTAATCCACCTGTATACTTTGGAAGGGTCTCAACCCTGGGTCTCTTCCTCCTTTGAACCCTTTTCTTAACATTTCCTTATTGATCTTTTCACAACTTATACATCCTGTACATATCTGTTTTGCCAATGTATATATTCCTTTACATCCATATTTTCTTAGTACTGAGTCAACATAGCTTGGGAACCCCAGTGACTACCCTGGTGTAAGGTGGCTAAGATGTTTCTCATGACTGGTTTGCTCAATAGTTCCCTCCCGTCGGGGAGGATCCACTTTCCTTCAGTTGTCTTAGTAGCTCCTATTTCTTGGAACTCTTTTTCCTCTTCTTCTGTGTACACAGGGTTCACAGGAGAAGAGTCAACAAGGGGTGTAAGAATCTGTACCCTTGTTATTGTATGATTCATAGCTGCCTCTTTAGCTATTTCATCTGCTAGCTGGCTTCCCTTTGTGTCTAGGGTGTTCCCTTTTTGATGTTCAGGTACATGGACTATAGCTATTTCTCGGGGTAATTTTAGTCCTATTATCTCAGGGTAATTTTAGTCCTAATATTGTCCTATTAACTCTTCATGTACTAATTCTTTTCCTCGACTATTGATTAATCCCCGTTCTTGCCATATCTTTCCGAAGGTATGGACTACCCCATAAGCATATTTGGAGTCAGTGTAAGTTGTCCCATCTCACTTCTCTAAGTACTTTAAAGCTTGGTTCAATGCGTACAATTCACAGGTCTGGGCTGACCATGTGTTAGGCAGTTGTTCTGCCTCCACTGTTTGGTTTTTATTACCGTCCACTATTGCATATCCATTATGTCTTTTTCCTTCCACTACTCTCGATGATCCATCTATGAACAATCTATCCCCGTCATGTGAAGGTAGATCTCTCAGATCCTGTCTAATTTTGGTTTGATATTCTATAATATCTAAACAGTCGTGCTCTAATTCTCGATCATCTAGGTGTTCTCCCCTGCAAAGAAAGGTGGCTGGGTTTAGACAGGTGTCTGTTGTTAACACAAGATCATCTTTCTCCATCAGGATGGCCTCATATTTTAGGATTCGTGAGTCTGTCAACCATCTTCTTGCTTTTTGGTTTAGCACAGTTCTAACTTGATGGGGAGTGCTAACTACTAGCGCTCCTCCGAAAGTAAGTTTTCGGCTTTCTTCTACCAATATAGCAGTTGCTGCCAGTGCCTGTATACATTCAGGCCATCCCCTTGAAACAGGGTCCAGAATTTTAGACAGGAAAGCTATGGGTTGTTTATTTCTCCCTCCTTTTTGGGTTAACACTCCTAAGGCTACTCCATTGTTTACTGTCACAAAAAGGTGAAATGGATTCTCTAGGGAAGGAAGGGCAATACCAGGGCTTGCATTAGACTATGCTTCAGCTCACATAACCCTTCCCTTTCTTCTTCTATCCAATACAATCTTTCATGTTCTGATTCTGTCAGTTTGTAATATAACTTCTTCGTTTTCTGAGCATAGGCATCTATCCATAATCTGCAATAACCTAAAAGTCCCAGTAACTTCCGTAATTCTCGTTTAGTATTTGGGAGAGGCAGTTCTACTATCCCTTGAATTCTCTCAGGGTTAATGCGTCTAGCTCCCAGACTGATAAGGTGTCCTAAGTATTTCACCTCTTTTTCTACATATTCCAATTTATTCCTAGATACTCTCAAGCCCTGTTGCTCTAGGAAATTCAACAATTCATTGGTGGCTGAGCTTACATCATTTCTCTTTTGTCCTGACACAAGTAGATCATCTACATATTGCAACAGTGATGTCTCCCGAGGCACTTTATATTGCTCTAAAACTTGTTCCAGTACTTGTCCGAATAAGTTAGGTGATTCTGTGAATCCTTGAGGAAGTACTGTCCATCGGAACTGTTGTTTTCTGCCAGTGTATGGGTTTTCCCATTCAAAAGCGAATATGTCGCGGCTCTCTGAGGCTGAAGGACAAGCCCAGAATGCGTCCTTTAAATCTATTACACTAAACCAGCGATGGTGACACGGTATCCTACTAAAAAGGATTGGGCACCACTGGGTGTCTTGTCCGGATCAGTTGATTTACTAGTCTGAGATCTTGCACCAGTCAGTAAGTTCCATCTGGTTTCCAAACGGGTAGTATTGGGGTATTAAAGGGTGACATACATGGTTCTAATAGCCCTTCTTTTGCTAGACAGTCAATTACCCGTTGTAATCCCTTGCGCCCCTCTAACAAAACTGGATATTGTTTAAGCCTTACTGTTTTATTCTCTTGTGACAGTGTAATTACAATGGGATTAACGTTTAAACGACCCCATTCCTGGTTCTCGCCCACACATTAGGGTTTATCTGTCCTTCAACACTGGTCGTTAGTTTATTCATTGTTACAGTTATTGAACTACTCTCTACTCCAATCTTCAAGTTTAGCAATATTATTAAATCTCTACCCAAGAGATTGCTTCCAGCATCAGGAATATATACTAATTGTCCCGTTACTTCTTCGTTATTTCCCTTTATTAGGGTCGGTTCGAAAATGAGCACCAAGAATCCTTCGCCTTTTACTCCAGAAACTCTTAGATTCTTATTAGCTAATTTAACACCGTTAGGTCTAAAACTTAGGGATGACCACGCCGCTCCCGTATCTACCAGAAACACTGTCTCCTCCTCTTCAGGTCCCACCTTTAAATTTATCAAGGGTTCCCAGTGGGTCTCAGGAGGAGGGAACTCCTGACTCCCCTAATCTTCGTCAAAAATCATCAGTGATACCGCTTCTCTTTGTCGTCCTAACCTTGGACATTGTCTTTTAAAATGTCCTGTTTTTCCACACTAATAACATCCTGCCAATTGCTTCCTTCCCCTCCCATCTGCTCTCTGTCTCTCTTGTCCTCCTCTGTTCTCTGATTCTAGCTTTCTTGTCGTAATTTCTTCAACCGCTGCAACCATTATTTTAGCTTTTTGTTTTTGCTTCTCCTCTTCCCTTTTCACATATACTTTCTGTGCCTCATACAACAGATCTTCTATCTGTTTTTCACTCCAGCTTTTTAATTTCTGTAACTTCTTTTGTATGTCCAGCCATGATTTAATCACAAATTGGACCTTTAAAAGTCCCTGTGCTACCGGATCATCAGGATTAATTCCCAAATATTTTCTAGTGGCTTCCTTTAATCTCTGTAAAAAGGCTGACGGGGTTTCCTCCTTTTCCTGTCTTATTTCAAAGGCTTTATAAAAATTCTGAGATTTAGGTACTGCTTCTCTAATGCCCAAAATAACCATTTCTCGAAAGTCTCTCATCTCTGCCCTATCATGTTCATCCATACCCTGCAGCAGGGGTCCACATTGGGAAATTTGTTCTCTGCTGGTATTACTCCTTCACCCAACAGGTGTCTTTTTTCCCATTCTCTCAGGGCAGCTCTTCTGATAATACCCCTTTCTTCTCCCAAAAATATCGTCCCCATGTATATAAATTCGGCCCCAAGAATTGGTCCAACTGTTCTGCCAATCCCACGGGTCTTCAATCAAGCTTTTCATTTCTTTTTTAAATGATCTAACTTCACTGCTAGTTAGTTGTGCATTGACATATCCATACTCTAAGGGGATATATTTGTGCTGCTGCCCCGCCTATGTCCCCCTCCTTCATCCTTTTTACTGCTGATCTAGTCTTAATTGGACTGAGGGGAAGGTCTTCCCCTGGACCTTTTTCAAGTTCTTGTACTGGGGAGGGCTCTCTGTGGGAGAGGATAAAGATGACAACAGACCATTACTGTCATTATTGTATTATCCCAATGGGAAACCTTCGTTTCCTCATAATCTTCTTCTGACTTTTTCAAAACAAGGATTTCCAGACTCCCTATCCAACAGGCAGCATAATCAGATTCTTTACGGGAGTATTTTTCTTTCTTATTTACATTTATATTTAAGTTCTGACATAACCAATCTTCATCTGACCCATATTTAGGCCAAAATATACATGGAGTTTTAATGCTTTCCTTTGTCCAGATAAAACAACAAAAGTTTATCATTTCTTTTTTATCCTTCCCTCGCGCCCGAGGATTGTACTCCCAATTACTTAACATTTTCCCTAAAGGACTGTCCGTTGGGATGTGGTCCTCGGACGTCCCTCTCATGTCCCCTTCTAGACTTAAATCACCATTTTTATTCCCCATTTCTATGATCGACCGTTTCTTTATGTAATTTAATTAACCTTACTGATGTTCAGTGTCACCTTCTTCAGCACCCACTTCAGGGTCCTGACCTTCATGTGGGGGATTTCCCCTCTTAACAACCGGTCTAAGGCTGGGTGGTTGAATCAGGTAGACACCTCACTCTTCAAATTAAATACCTTAATTTATGTGTTGCCAATTCCCCATACTTTCCGTATGTCCCGACCACTTAAGGTCATCCCGACCACCTAAGGTCGTCCCAACCACCAAGGTAATACTTAAAGGTCCCTTTTCAAACCTTGGTCTGTGCACAAGAGTTACCTGGTTGAATCCATGCGTTCTTATTCCGCAGCAATCCCCGGTCGCCTACCTGACCGAACTTCCTGCTGCGTGTCAGTGCGCCCTGTCCTGCAGCAATACCTGGCAACCACTACCATTGCCAACCCCAGTTGCTTACCCAACCAAACTTCCCGCCGTGTGTTTGTGCACCCTGTCCCGCAGCAATTCCCCGAATATATCCAACTGGCAACCGTGACAACTACTACCTACCCTGGTTGATTGGGTTCGCCTAACCCGGTCGCCCAGAACCCCAGTAGCTGGCTACATGGACAGACCCGGACGTATCCACCTGGCAGCAACTCCGCTACCAATCCCGGTCGACCAGAACTCCAGTTCCCCAGATATATCCAACTGGCAGCACCTACCGTTGCCAGCCACCTGGATACATCCACCTAGCAACAGTATCAACGGCTACCCACTCTGGCTGACTGGATTAGCCTATTACAGTCACCAGTACCCCGGTCACACGGATCCCTGAATATATCCGAATGACAGCAAATACCGCTGCCTACCCCGGTCGCCCGGATAAATTTTTAAAGACCTTTCTTACCCGGGTCTTGTGTACACAAGAGTCACCTGACCGGACGCGCCGTATCTCAACCCATCTTGTTTCCAGGGTCTCTCAGTCCGGATCACACTCGCCCAAAGCCGCTGTGGCAAAGAGGGAAACTAAAGACCACCGAAATCAGCGAGGTGCACCTTCTTCGTTTTCCCAACAATTGCCAAGCGACCAGAGTATAGGATTCCGGACGAGCCCCCAAATCTGTGAGAAACAAAATTCAAAAAAATTTAGATGCACCACCAAAGCTGGAACCAAGACAATTTATTACAAACTTGCAAGTAAGGGCTTCAATTGCATAAGCAAATGAAAGCAAATTAGAATTTAGGTTAGTGTACAGTTATACCCTTTGAGCTGAGTGAGGTCATCTCTCCGGACTCCTATTACCCAATCTCTCTTACTATTTCGCGTCTACCCATCTATGCTCCACGCCCATTGCCCCTTTCTTTCCAAGTTGACAATTTCCCCCTTGCACGTGCTGTCATAAGGCTAAACTCTTATCTCGATGTTCCCCTTTGTAACTTCTTTCATTATCCCTAGGTACATTCTATTCTTGTACATACATCTTAACAATCTTTTTCGTGCTTCACTTACATGTTTCAGTAATCTTAGCTTTTTGCTGAAACTGTATTTTTAAATATTATGATAAAAGAAATTAATTTCTTTAATAAATCTACATTAAAGTTAGTACTTAATTATCCATAATTATGCTCTGAAAAGTAAAGATGCCTGCAGAGTTAGTAGTTCTCTTGCTGTACCCCTTTTCTGTATGCTTTTTCAATATCTGCAAAAACAACACTCTTACCCCATTTCTAACAATAGGGACTAAGGAACCCCTCTCTGAGAATGCACAAGTTCAGCAAGGAGAGGTAGCTACTAAACTTGCAGTTGACACCAAAATTGGAGGTGTTGTGGACAGCGAAGAAGGTTACCTCAGATTACAACAGGATCTTTATCAGGTGGGCAATGGGCTGAGGAGTGGCAGATGGAGTTTAATTTAGATAAATGTGAGGTGCTGCACTTTGGGAAAGCAAATCTTAGCAGGACTTATACACTTAATGGTAAGGTCCTAGGGAGTGTTGCAGAACAAAGAGACCTTGGAGAGCAGGTTCTTGAAAGTGGAGTCGCCGGTAGATAGGATAGTGAAGAAGGCGTTTGGTATGCTTTCCTTTATTGGTCAGAGTATTGAATACAGGATTTGAGAGACCATGGTGCAGCTGTACAGGGCATTTGTTAGGCCATTTGTGGAATAATGTGTGTAATTGAAAGGGTTCAGAAAAGATTTACAAGGATGTTGCTAGGGTTGAAGAATTTGAGCTATAGGGAGAGGCTGAATAGGCTGGGGCTGTTTTCCCTGGAGCGTGGGGGCTGAGAGTGACCTTATAGATGTTTATAAAATCTTGAGGAGCATGGATAGGATAAATAGACAAATTCTTTTCCCTGGGATGGGGAAGTCCAGAACTAGAGGGCATAAGTTTAGGGTGAGAGGGGAAACATATAAAAGAGACCTACAGGCAACTTTTTCACACAGGTGGTGGTATGTGTATGGGATGAGCTGCCAGAGGAAGTGGTGGAGGCTAGTACAATTGCAACAT
Organism: Hemiscyllium ocellatum; assembly: GCF_020745735.1. NCBI lineage: Eukaryota > Metazoa > Chordata > Chondrichthyes > Orectolobiformes > Hemiscylliidae > Hemiscyllium > Hemiscyllium ocellatum. Next base: position 27,238,880 of record NC_083419.1, read on the forward strand.
TTAAAACGTATCTGGATGGGAATATAAATAGGAAGGGTTTAGAGGGTTGTGGGCTGGGACCTAGCATGTGGGATTAGATTTGGTTGGGATATCTGGTCGGCATGGATGAGTTAGACTGAAGGGTCTGTTTCCGTGCTGTACATCTTTATGACTATGACTGAGGAAAACCCTGTCTGAGGATGCACTAGCTCAGCAAAGTCTGAGAAAAACTCTGAGGATACACAAGCTCAAGAGGGATTGGGGAAAACCATTAGAAGATGTTTTCCATTTTTGATTACTTTGATGTGTTCAATCAGGATGCAGTGATAGAGATTTTAATTGCAGCACTTCTGTTTATAGCATGAAAAATGCAGAGTTCAAATAGCCACTTTTGGACAAGAAATCCAGCTCTGAACAACAGGAATAACATCAATTTGGGGTCTAGCAGCTGAGGGTGTAATTGTTGGCTCACACAATTTTATGGTATTTAATGTAATTGTGCCAAAAGATGTTTTCTGCAAAAATTAATTATTTTAAATATGAGAAATTTTATACTTATACAAACTTCAGTCCAGATAACATATTCTCCATGCGCTGTGAATAGTCCAGCATAACAGCGAAATCTGCATTCACATAATAAGTCCTCTGAGATGCATAGCCTCAGCAGAGTGTGAGGGAAACCTTCTAAGGATGCACTAGATTAGATTAGATTACTTACAGTGTGGAAACAGGCCCTTTGGCCCAACAAGTCCACACCAACCTGCTGAAGCGCAACCCACTCAGACCCATTCTCCTACATTTACCCCTTCACCTAACACTACAGGCAATTTAGCAAGGCCAGTTCACCTAACCTGCACATTTTTGGATTGTGGGACGAAACCGGAGCACCCAGAGAAAACCCACGCAGACACGGGGAGAATGTGCAAACTCCACACAGAGAGTCGCTCGAGGCGGGAATTGAACCCGGGTCTCTGGCACTGTGAGGCAGCAGTGCTAACCACTGTGCCACCGTGCCACCCGCAGCTCAGCAAGGACTGAGGAAAACCCTCTGAAAATGCTCACTCTGGCTCACTATCATTGCAGCTGAAAATGACTGAGATGGAGTCACTTTTAATCTGACTGGTTATTTTTGTCATTAAGCTTCAAATCAATTAAAGGCATGAATCAATATTTCTAAAACAAAATTTTTTGGTTCACTGCTGGTGAGGGTGAGCATTTCTCTGTCATAAATTTCAAAATGTTTTTCTAGTCTGGTAGCCATTCACATAGCAGTAAATTAATGACTTTTAACTTTTAAAGTTGTCTGTTCCTAAATATCTGCATTTAATGTCAGTGAATTGGATTGTCATATTATAAACCTGGTAAAAACAATGACTGCTGGAAACCAGATTGTGGATTCGAGTGGAGCTGGAAAAGCACAGCAGCTCAGGCAGCATCCGAGGAACAGGAAAATTGACATTTCGGTTGATGCCCTTCATCAGCAATACAAGCAGAGTGCCTGAAGGGTGGAGAGATACATGAGAGGAGGGTGAGGGTGGGGAAAAAGTAACATAGAGTACAATAGGTGAATGGGTGTGGGGATGAAGGTGATAGGTCAGGGAGGAGGTTAGGGGAAGGTAGCAAAGAGTACAATGGGTGGATGGGGGTGGGATGAAGGTGATAGGTTAAATAGGAGGGTGGAGTGGATATGTGTAAAAGTTCAGGACATGGTTGAAGAGCTTCAGGGCAGAGGAAATGAACTGGGAGTTGCAGTGGGAGAGGGACTCCCTGAGATTCTTGTAGAGAGAGGAGGAAAACTTCAAGGCAGGCATCCTTGCAAGAGGATTCGCAGTAGGGTTAAAATCAACTGGGTAAAAACAATGACTGCAGATGCTGGAAACCAGATTCTGGATTCGAGTGGTGCTGGAAAAGCACAGCAGTTCAGGCAGCATCCGAGGAGCAGGAAAATCAACGTTTCAGGCAGAAGCCCTTCAACTTTAATAACTTCACAGATTGAAAGAATCAACAAAGATATACTGTTGTATATGGATAGAATCAGCAAAATCTCTTTCTGGAATAAACTGCTTATTGAGATGAAAGAGACAAGGAAACACTGTTATAAAGGAATTGACAGTAACAAGTGAATTAACCATCCCTGGGAAGGAGTTTAAACAACATAAATAAGCTGTTTCTTGGGAGAGAGAAGATAACAACTGCTGGATAAGCTGTTGCCTACTGTCAAATGGGCGAATAAGACTGCCTATAGAACTAATGTTTTGAATTAAAAGGGTTAATTACAGGAAAAACTGTGGTTTAAACAGATAGCTAAGCCTGAATGTAACAAGGAACAGGACTGCTACTACTGATAAGGCAAGCTACAGGCTTGACATCTCCAGAAATGTATTTAATAATGGGAATGAAAGAATGATTTGATTCATCAATAATGTCACACCACAACCTTGAAAGAGAGAAAATTGTATAAGAATCTAATATCAGATCAAGTCATAAGCAGAACTTTGAGAACAACACTGTACTAGGATTGAACCCTAGACATTTCCAGAGACAGACACTGTCGGTGAAATCTTGGCCAGATTTCATCCTTAATCAGATTATAACCAAGTTAGATTGTGAGGGTTAACCTGCTCACTTGCGGGCTCTTATTTTGGTTGCTACATGCAGTAAAGTTTAAATCATTGTTTCAGTGCTTGAGTAGGAATAAGTGGCCAAATCAAAGATGATTTACCCACAACAAGATAATGCAACAAAATCACAGATTCGGCTTGGGGTGACTCTAAACTGGCAAAGTTCTACATCCTTCAGCATATTTACATGCTTGGGAGCCAAACATTTGTTTTATATTGTACATAAAACTGATCTCCTGCAATATTGTTTAGGGTAATTGAAACACAGTCATTATGCTTTTTTCCTAAACTGGCTTCTGTCTTCCTAAGCAGTACTATAAATAGGTAAGTTCAAGTAATTCTTAAGTTATTTCAGCACGTAGGAAACATTAAGGTCAAACAAAGGGTACTTTATTTTGTGAATTGTATGCTTCAGGCCAATATTGCAAACAGACATAGAATTTTTTAATGAAACTTAAGAAATATAGGAAAAAGGAGTAGGAGTGGCCCATTCAGCCCTTTGGGCTTGCTGTGCCATTCAATATGATTATGGCTGATAATTCAATTCAGAATCCTGTTCCCACTTTTTCTCTATGCCTTTTAATCTCTTTAGCCCTAAGAACTATATCCAACACCTTCTTGAAAACAGTAGCTGATTTGGACACAACTGCTTTCTATGGTAAAGAATTCCACAGGCTCACCACTCTCTGGATAAATAAATTTCTCATCTCAGTCTTAAAATCTTTAAATTGTGATCCTTAGTTTGGACTTTGTGGTCATCAAGAACAACTGCCCTGCATAAACTCTTGTCAAGTCCTTCTGGAATTCTACATCCCTCTCCATTTGTTTGAACTCCACAGAATTTAGTCCTAACCAAACCAGCCTCTCATTGTACCTGTCAGTCCTGCCACCTCAGCATTCAATCTCATTCATTGTACTCTCTTCATAGCTAGAACATCCTTCATCAGATAAGGAGACCAAAACACAAGTATCACATAATACTCAAGGTGTTACCTCACCAAAGCCCTGTACAACTGTAGCAAAACATCCCTCTTCATGTAATCAAATTGTTTTGCTATGAAGACCAACAAACCGCTTGCCTTCTTAGCTGACTGCTGTATCTACATTTGAAAATGTGTTGCTGGTTAAAGCACAACAGGTCAGGCAGCATCCAAGGAATAGGATGCTGCCTGACCTGCTGTGCTTTAAACAGCAACACATTTTCAACTGTGATCTCCAGCATCTGCAGACCTCATTTTTTTACCCTGCTGTATGTACATGATTACATTCAACAAATAGTGTACAAGAACACCCAGTCTCATTGCACGTCCTCCTTTCCCAATCTACTGCTATTCAAATAATAGTCTATCTAAGTGCTTCCAAAGTGGATAACGTCACATTTGTCTACATTACACTTGATCTATCAGGATTTTGCCCACTCACTCAACATGTCCAAATCACACTGAAGCATCTCTGTGACCTCCTCACAGTTCACCCTCCCACTCAACTTTGTGTCATAATCTAAAAATTTTAACCTAATTTATGAAGAGTAAAATTTTGAATGATCTTTGCATTCAACATAATTTGTATGGAGTATTTTGCATATGGTTAACACTATTTACATAGTTGTCTAACATTGGTGATGTCACTGGTAGGAATTTGGTTAGATTGCAGATTTCATGCACTGGTACCAGCATTATCAAGCTTCATGCAACAGAGGCACTACTCAAAATATGAGATGAAAATTAAAGAAAAATACAGCAAAGGCTGGAAGTCTGAAATAAAAACAAAAAGTGCTGGAGAAACTTAGCAGCTCTGATAGTTCAGATCAAAAGGCTAGTACCTTCATGTCTCTCCCAAAAACTAAGCAAAAAAGCCTGAAATATATCTGCTATTCCATCCAGTGCTCCCATTTGCACAAAGCCAAATATCACAAAATAAAATCATCCCATTAGTCTTTAAATAAAATAGAATTAAAAAGATTTTTAAAAAAATAAAGGTAAGACAAGTGCAACAGATGAATCTGAGAAATTGGTTTAACTGGTGGGGCAATATAAATGTTGGCAGGGAAAAAATTAAGAAAGAATCTGTTATGACTAAATTAGGAGGGTAGACTGTTTCCTTTCTTTGTCCTGCAGTGCCCACAACAGAGCCAGTGTATTTATATGGCAAGTCTAGTTTAATTTATGATCAATGGTAACGCCTGGAAAGCAATAGTTGAGCATTTTATGGATGTCAAGATACAGTCATTAGATTATCTCATGTTGGAGGTGATCATACATCAAAAAAATATTATTCACAGATTGTCCAAATATTAGCTACAATCTATATCACTATCTACATAAACTATTGGTTCTGTGGATGTTCCCCGAAGCAGTTATGGATGGTTAAATTCTCTTTCTTCTTTTAACAATGATCTTGATTCAAATTTCTCCTTCACCCTCCAATTGTACAATAAAGTCTTCCAGTGCGTTTACAATTCTTAAACTTTGATGCAAGACATTCAAAGAAAGAGAAAGCAAAGTTGCACTGTGGCAGTTTCTCTTTGACTGTGTTCCAGATAAATGACCAAGGATCAGGAGTAGGCCATCTGGTCCCTCAAGCCTGCTCCACCTTTCAAGTAGGTCATGGTTGGTTTTAACCAAAAATCCATGTTCCCACCTAGCTTTGATAACTTTTCAACCCCTTTCCTAAAAGGCTATTAATCTTTTCCTCAAAAATATTTAAAGACTCTACTTCAAGGAGAGTTCCAAAGACTCATGACCATTTATATAAAAAAAAAGTCTCATCTCTCTTCAAGTGGAAGCCCCCTTATTGTGCTGCAAAACCCTAGATGTGGATTCTTCGATAAATGCAAACATTTTCTCTGCGTCTGCCCTGTCAAGATCCCTCAAGAAATTGTGTTTCAATCAAGTAAACTCTCCTAAATGTCAGAGGATACAAGCCTAGCCTACCTAACCTTTCATCATCCAATCCTAACCCAATCCTACCCTTTGCTATCGCAGCACAAACTCACCACTCATCCAGCGCCACTCCTACTGCCTTTATACTCTTCTAAGGATTTACTCGATCTATCCTGCTATACCTGACATATGCTTCCTTCTTTTTCTTAACCAAATTCTCAATTTCTTTATTCATCCAACATTCCCAGCCTTTTCTTTCACCCTAACAGTAATATACTTTCTCTGGACTCTCGTTATCTCATTTCTGAAGGCTTCCCATTTTCCAGCCATCCCTTTACCTGCCAACATCTGCCCCCAATCAGCTTTTGAAAGTTCTTGCCTCATACCATAAAAATTGGCCTTTCTCCAATTTAGAATTTCAATTTTTAGATCTGGTCTATCCTTTTCCATCATTATTTTAAAACTAATAGAATTTTGGTCACTGGCCCCATTGACACCTCAGTCACCTGCCCTGCCTTATTTCCCAACACTAGGTCAAGTTTTTTAGTCGGAACATCCACATACTGAATCAGAAAATTGTCTTGTACACACTTAACAAATTCCTCTCCATCTAAACCCTTAACACTGTGGCAATCCCAGTCTATGTTTGGAAAGTTAAATCCACTACCATAACCACGTTATTATTCTTAAAGATAGCTGAGATCTCCTTAAAAATTTGTTTCTCAATTTCCCTCTGACTATTAGTGGGGCTATAATACAATCCCAATAAGGTGATCATCCATTTCTTATTTCTCAGTTCCACCCAACTAAGTTCCCTAGATATATTTACAGCAATATCCTCCCTCAGTACAACTGTAATGCTATCCACTATTAAAAACACCACGCCCCTCCTCTCTTGCCTCCCTTTTTGTCCTCCCTGTAGTATTTGTATCCTGGAACATTAAGTTGCCAGTCCTGTCTATCCCTGAGCCATGTTTCTGTAATTGCTATGATATCCCAGTCCCATGTTCCTAACCATGCCCTGAGTTCATCTGCCTTCCCTATTTGGCCTCTTGCATTGAAATAAATGCAGTTTAATTTATCAGTCCTACCTTGTCCTGTGCTTTGTTCCTGCCTGCCCTGACTGTTTGAGACGCCTTTGTTCTCAACTGTAACAGTCTCAGATTGATCTCTTTTCTCACTATCTCCCTGGGTCACACCTCCCCCAACCTGACTAGCTTAAATGCTCCCTAGTAGCTCTAGCAAGTCTACCTGCCACCATATTAATCCCCTTCCAATTTAGGTGCAATCTGTCCTTCTTGTATGGTCACTTCTACCCAAAAGAACTTCCATTGATCCAAAAGTGTGAATCCTTCTCCCATAAACCAGCTCCTCAGGCATGTGTTCATCTGGATTAGAGTGGTGCTGGAAAAGCACAGCAGGTTTGGCAGCATCTGAGGAGCAGTAAAATCAATGTTTCAAGCTGATGAAGGGCCTGAAACGTCGTTTTCCTACTTTTCAGATGCTGACTGACCTGCTGTCCCTTTCCAGCACCACTCTAATCTGGACTAATCTCCAGCATCTGCACTCCTCACTTTCACCATGCATTCATCTGCTCTAACGTTCTATTCCTGCTCTCGCTAGCTTGTCGCACTAGGAAATTACTAGTCTCGAGGACCTCCTTTTTAAATTCCTGCCTAACTCTCTATAGTCTCCCTTCAGAATCTCAACCTTTTCCTTCCTTATGTTGTTGGTTCCAATGTGTAAAATGACCTCCTGCTGGCCCCTCTCCCTCTTGAGAACATTCTTCACCCTCTCTAAGACATCCTTGATCCTGGCACCAGGGAAGCAACACACCATTCTGATTTTTCGCTGCTGGCCACAGAAACGAGTCTATACCTTGGACTAGAGAGTCCCCTAGCACAATCAATTTCTTGGAACCAATTGCATTGAAAAACGTTTCATTTTATTTCCAAAGGTGCACATGTAAAAAGCCACTTTATATTTAATATATCGTACTTGGAAAACTTAAGTTGTAAAGGTACTGGCATGTTGATTGATTTCAAGGTTAAATGGAAATAATTGGCGTTATTACTTTAAAAGATTGAATTGAAAGTCTGCTGTGGAAGTTCGAGATTATTTTATAATAAAGCTACCTGGGACTTAATTTCAAATCCTGTCACGGCACGTGATGGAATTTTAATTTATAAAAAAATCTGGAGTTAAGAGTCTAATGATGACCATGAATCCTTGTTGATTGTCAGAAATATCCATTTGGTTCACTAATGCCCTTTAGGGAAGGAAACTGCCATCCTTACCTGGTCTGGCCTACATGTGACACCAGACCCACAATAATGTAATTGACTCCAGACAGTTAGGTATGTGCAATTAATGCTGTCTAGCCAGCAATGTCCTCATCCTGTGAATGAATAAAGAAAAAAATAAAACTTGTAAAAGCTGTTTGCCTGTCTGTAGACCCCTATTGGGGTTGTTTTGAAAATACTTGGTTTCATAGAATCTCTACAGTATGGAAACAGGCCATTCAACCCAACAAGTTCATACCTACTCTCTGAGGAGCACCCCAGACTTACATCCCATCGATGCCTGTAACCCTGCATTTCCCTTGGATGATGCACCTAATTTACACATCCCTGGACACTATGGTCAATCCACCTAACCTGCGTATTGTTGGACATCTGGAAAAAACCCATGCAGACACGGGAAGACAATCGCCTGAGGCTTGAATTGAACCTAGGTCCCTGGTGTTGTGAGGCAACAGTGCTAACCATTGAGCTATTGCGCTGCCCCAATTTTTTTGTTTTTGTTTTCTTCCAACTCAAAGCAATGCTAGTTTTATCTGCTTCCATTGGAAGGAAAGCTTCTAAAAATAAACTGCAGATAAGAACTGCACAGCTGATTGTTCCCACTTTTGAAAAAATACTCTCTTGTTAAGCTATGTACAAGTTTACAATATAGAAGAACTAGATCATTTGGCCCCTTGCAACATTCTATAAGATCATAGCTTACCTGTTTATTTTGAATTCTATATTCCCATGTACTCCAGATGACCATTGGCTAATGAAATGTTGGCTCTTATTTCAAGAGTGTTGGAGTATAAGTGTAGGGAAGTCTACTGCAACTGTACAACGTTCTAGTGAGCCCACACGTGGAGTATGATTAGCATTTTTGGTCCTCTTATTTAAGGAAGGATATAATTTCATTGGAGGCAGTTCAGAGAAGGGTCACTAGGATGATCCCTGGTATGGAAAGATTGTATTATGAGCAAGACTAAACAGGTTGGGATTCTACTCATTGGAGTTTAGACGTACGAGAGATGATCTCATTTGAACATATAGGCTTCTTCAGGGGCTTGACAGGACAAATGCTGAATGTTTCCTCTGATGGCAGAGTCTAAAACTAGAGGGCAGAGTCTCAGAATGAAGGGGTGCCAATTTAAGACTGAGATTTTATTTATTCATTTGTGGGATGTGAGTATTTCTTGCCCATCTCTAGTTGCTGTTGATAAGGTGATGTTGAACAACTTTGTTGAACCATTGCAGACCATGTGCTGTGGCCAGACTCACAATGCCTTTAGAGAGGGAATTCAAGAAATTTGATTCAGCGACAGAAGGAATGGCAAATTATTTCCTAGTCAGGCTGTTGAGTAGCTTGGAGAAGTATTTGCCAGTGGTGGTATTCCAAGTATCGGTTGCCCTTGCCCTTGAAAGTGGTCATGGGTTTGGAAGCTTGTGTCCAATGATCTTTGGTAGACTTCTGCATGCATCTCGTAGGTAGTACACACTGCTGCTACACAGCGTTAGTAGTGGAAAAAGTGGATTCTTGTGGATGTGGTACTAATCAGTCAGGGTGCTTTGTCCTGAATGGTGTCAAGCTTTTGGACTGTTGCTGGAGCTGCAGTCACCCAGGCTAGAGGGGAGAATTCCATTATACTCCTGACTTGTGCCTTGTAAATGGTAGACAGGATTGGGGAGTCAGGTGGTAAGTTACTCACCACGGTATTCCTAGCCTCTGACTTGCTCTTGTAGCCACAGTATTTATATGGCACATCTGTTGAATTTCTTGTCAATGGTAACCCTCCAGGATGTAGATAGTAGGGGATTCAGGGATGGTGGCTACGATTGTTTGTTTCTCATTGGTCATTACTTGGTATTTGCATGGCATAAATGTTCCTTGCCACTCGTCAGCCCAAGCTCATACATTGTCAAGATTTTAGTCATAGATTCGTTTGCCAAGCAGATGTGTTTTTCTGCAGACATTTCATCAGTTTTCTAGGTGACATAGTCAGTGGACCTCTAGTGAAGCATTGGTGGTTTGACATGCCTGGTATTTACTGCATTTGAAAATGGACTGCTTCAGTACGAGTCATGAATGCTACTGAATATTATGTAATCATTGGTAAACATTTACACTTCTGATCATATAGTGGAGGGAAGATCATTGATGAAGCAGCCAAGATGTAATGATTTCAGACACTACCCTGAGCAGATGTCCTAGAGCTGAGATAACTCAACTCAGGGAAATCAGATAGTAAAACAGACAGGAGATAACCTAAGGTGTAGTGGTAAGGAATATGAAATGACAGGTGTTAGGGTAAGGAATTCAGCAAGCATCAGGAATGGCTACAAGAGTTATTACAGTTGCAAAGACCTGATTGAGTCAAAAACCAGAAGTCAATAATGAGTTAGAAACTCAACTGTCAGACTGAATCACTAGTGAGGCAAAGCTTTCTTTCAACTTTACTTATCTGCAATGTATGGTAAATATCTTTTCTTAGATTCTGAGATTATGGCAATACTGTACAAGTCAGATCTCAGAATGAAAGCTGGCTTGATATACTATATGTTTATTTTGTTTAGTTAGTTCCATGGCTGATAGTTTTGTGAATATGTCTGTGACTAAAATATTTTTAAATGAGGTATATTAACACAAAAGACAAAGCAAGCTATAGATGGAAAAGTTAGAAAGATCTTATAAACATCCAGAGTTCAAACTGGTCTTCCAACACTGTCCTATAGACCCACATTCAGAGAAATTTCCACCTAGATGTAGGTTTGCTCGCTCAACTGGAAGGTTCGTTTTCAGATGTTTTGTCACCATACTAGGTAACATCATCAGTCAGCCTTCGGGTAAAGCACTGCTGGTATGGCCCACTTTACATTTGTGTGTTTAGGTTTCCTACGTAAACCATCAGTGCTTCATCCGGAGGCTCACTGATGATGTTATCTAGTATGGTGACGAAACATCTGAAAACAAACCTTTCAGCTCAGTGAGCAAACCTACATCCAGAACCTCAACCTAAACTGCAAATCTTCTCAAAACTTGCTAAATTAACACTATTTAAACTTATTAGAGTGCCTACTTAATGTTTCTTTGCTGATGGCTATGGTGACAATTTGAGGAGTCCTTTCAAATCTCCTAACATTAACTTTTCACAAATTTGAGAGCCTAAACTTTCTCAGTTGTAATAACCTTCATATTTCTAGCTAAACCTTCCTCGTTTGAAAGTTTCATGAACTAAACCGTTTTGCTGGGGGTAACGTTCCCATAACTCCTAGGAGAGAAACTATATTTCTAAACTCCCTTGTGTCTTTGCACTGAAAACAAACTTAATGATCTTTAATGTTTACCCAACCGCTGAAAGTCCAATTATATAACCTTCCCATTGCAAATCCCTGTGAAATCAATCACCTGCTTCATCACAAACGTTGGATTTAAATCACCATTCTACAAGTCTCTGACATTTTTTAAAAAACCTTTACAGAAGTAACCAATACAGATAGGTCTGAAATTAATACTTTTGTCAGGACATTACCCCAATTTTGTATGCTTTATATTCAACTACCCACCCACATGCTTCAGAGTTCGAAGAAAATTGGTGACATCATCTCGAGTCTCCAAAGTCATCATCAGAACATTCCAATTCTCTTGATTAAGATCACTCACTTCTGCCTTGGAACACTTCAACCCCAGGGCATCAATGTGGACTTCACCAGTTTCCTCATTTCCCCTTCCCCCACCTCACCCCAGCTCAACACTGTCCCCATGACTTGTTCTGCCTGCCTATCTTCCTTTCCACCTATCACTCCACCCTCCTCTCTGACTTATCAACTTCATCCCCAGCCCCATTCACCCATTGTATTCTTTGCTATCTTCCCCCACCCCCACCCTCCTCTCATTTATCTCTCCACCCTGCAGACATTCTGCCTGTATCGCTGATGAAGGGCTTTTGCCCGAAACGTCGATTTTCCTGCTCTTCGGATGCTGCCTGAACTGCTGTGCTTTTCCAGCACCATTAATCTAGAATCTGGTTTCCAGCATCTGCAGTCATTATTTTTACCTAATATCACTCACTGTCATGTGTTTCAGATGGTACAAGTTAGATGACTACAATCTGTAACATTGCAATGAGCAAACAATAACTTGGAAAATATTTCAATGGAATTTAGACAAATGTTCCTGGCAAGTTTTTATTTAGGTACATTATAAAATACTGTACATTTATTAAAAAGATTTCTGACAGCCAAACTGCACATTATGTTTGACACGAGTAAAGACGAATTGATAACAAATGTAGAAATTTTACCAAGACTAGATCTCTTTAGAAGAAATTTATATATTTAATTGATCTTCTCAGGATATTTTCTCCACCTACATAAGCAGATCTATCAATCCCTTTTGTGTTCTAGTAAGCTGAGAACTCTTGGTTAATGGGGAAATGCTAAACTTGCTGTGTAAGTGAACCTTAGAACATGAAACATCAGGATTTTCACATCAGTGCCATTTTGTTGGTGTTGTGGTAACCTTTTAATCTAAAATATGTTCCAAGTCAAGAATCTTCAAAGGTACAGAACATCATACTAGAATTGTTATGATACATTTCTAAAAACATGCATGACAACACTCACTGTCAACACATTAAAACATTTGAAGTACCTATTTTTCCAAAACTGATGTTTATTTCCAGTCTTATCATAATCTTAACTAATTAAGTTCTTTTTTGCTTTATTTTCTTACAAGTCTAGCAAACCAGTCCTTTTGGATGTTTTAATTTTCGCTTCTTTTTCAGTTGGCTTTTGATCTTTTTTCTTTGTCTAGGGTGCATCCATATTGGATACTGTCCATGTTCATTTAAAAGAGTCTTTTTGCTCCTTTTACTATCTGTATCCATTGGAGATGCATCGCCTGTGAAGGATAAGTTGTATTTAGAGTGTTAGAAAACATTTAACTTACTTCCTAAATTGAAGGGTTTTGCCCGAAACATTGATTCTCCTGCTCCTTGGATGCTGCCTGACCTGCTGCGCTTTTCCAGCACCACACCTTCGCCTACAAACATTCAAGATTAATAAATATTGCCTTATTAAAATAGCTTTATGCATGGAAATTGTATCTCACTAACTCGATTGAGTTTTTTTGAAGAGGTGACAAAGAAGATTTATGAAGGCAGAATGGTAGATGTTGCCTGTATTGAATTCAGCGAAGTGCTTGCTAAGGTTCTACATTGTAAACTAGTTAGTAAGGTTAGATCACATGGGATCTACCGATCACCTTCCCAGCTACTTTCCCTCCGCCCCCACATTTCTCTCTCAGCCCCCAACCACATTCCTGATGAAGGGCTTAAGCCCGATCATCGATTCTCCTGCTCCTTGGATGCTACCTGACCTGCTGTGCTTTTCCAACCCGACACTTTTCGACCTAGGGTATCCAGGAGACCTCGCCAATTTGATACAGAATTAGTTTGGAAATAGGAGACAGAGGGCGGTAATAACAAGTTGCTTTTCAGACTGGAGGCTGTGACCAAATGATCGATGCTGGGTCCACTGCTTTTCATCATTTATATAAATGATTTGGAATATGGGAAGCATAGTTAGTTAAGTTTGCAGATGACCCCAAAACCGCAGTGGGTAGTGAAGACTATTACCTCAGAGTAAAATGGGACCTTGATCAGATGGGCCAATAACTGGTAGAAAATGCAATACCTCACATCTTTCCAAATTAAATTCCAAGCCAAACCAGAACAGAACTTATACAGTTAATGGTGGAACCCTGGGGTGTGTTGCTGAACAAACAGACCTGGGGTGATGTGCACAGGTGCATAGCTCCTTAAAAGTGGAGTTGCAGGCAGACAGGGTGGTGAAGGCGGTGTTTGCCATGCATGCTTTTATTGGCTAAAACATTTGAGATAAGGAGTTGAGATGTCATACTGCAGCTGCACAGGACATTGGTGAGGCCATTTTTGGAATACTGAGTACAATTCTGATCACCCTTCTACAGGAAGAATGTTGTTAAACTTGAAATGGTGCACAAAAGATTTACAAAAATGTTGCTGGGACTGGAGGTTTTGAGTTCAAGGGAAAGGCTGAATAGGCTGGGGGTTTTTATCCCCCAAGGAGCATCGGAGGTGGAGGGATGACGTTATAGAGGTTTATAAAATCATGAGGGACTTAGATAGGGTGAATAGCCATGGTCTTTTTCCTACTGTGGGAATCAAAACTAGAGGGCACAGGTTTAAGGTGAGAGGGGAACATAAAAACGACCAGAGGGGTAACTTTCACGCAGAGGGTGATGTGTGCATGGAATGAGCTGCTGGAGGAGGTGGTGGAGGCAGGTACAATTACAACATTTTAAAGGCATCTGAATGGATTATCAAATAGGAAGGGTTTAGAGGAATAGGGACCAAATGCTGACAAATGTGACTTGGTCAGATTGGGATGTCTGGTTTGCACAAATGAGTTGGACTGAAGGGTCTGCTATATAAATCTATGACTGTAATTAATGCACCTCTGCCAATTAATTAAGTGCTTATGGAATAAACAATTATCTGCTGTAGACAAATTAGATAGGATCCAGAATTAATCCATATTATGTACTGTTACCTCAAGTCAGGCAGGACAATGTTGTGAACATTATAATTTAGGATCCTTAGGCAGGATGGGATTGAACCCTTTAAGCAGTCTGTGGCCATGGACAGAAGCAGCTCTAAATTTGGTTGCAATGTCACCATGACACGTACAGTCAATAATAGCTACTTGAGTTCTATATAAAAGATTAAACATGGCTTCTGACAAATTTATAGAAGGAAACAAAGTTACATCACAATTCTCACTTCTAAATTTACAATATAATTTCTTCCTCATATTCCTCCAGACAAAGTTAAGGGACATTACATTCTCTTATTCTAAGTCATTATCTCATTTAGTCTCAAACTTCTACTTCAGATTTTCTTGCCTTTTAGAATTTGCTGGCCTTTAAAGAAGTGTGGCTAATGATAATAAGCCTTTCTTGATATACCTTTTCTTTGAGCTTAGGTGCACTTTATATGGAACATTGCTCAATAGTTTCCCAAAATTTAGAAAATAAATTACCATCCTCATTTGCAGCTGGGTTTTGTTTCAGTTTCTCACATGGTACCACAGTTGCAATTTCTTTAACATCATTCATAGTGATGTCACCAGTGCCATCCACTCCTAGTATACTTTTCAGTCGAGCAAGCTCCTTTGGTGCATTTCTTTTCCTCTTTTCTGCCCGCATCTTCCGCTTCCACTTACTTCTTAGGCTTTTTGCCATTTTTCCTTCTGCATTTTAGAAAAGAAATTACACAAAGTCTAATCTTAGATTGACATAGAAAAGGACAGCACAGAACAGGCCCTTTGGCCCACGATGTTGTGCTGAGGTATAATCCTAATGTAAAATATAATAACTTAACCCATGCACCCCTCAACTCACTGCTATCCATGTGCATGTCCAGCAGTCGCTTAAATGTCCCTAATGACTCTGCTTCCACCACCACAGCTGGCAACGCATTCCATGCATTCACAACTCTCTGACGTCTCCTTTATGTAAAAAGTGAGGTCTGCAGATGCTGGAGATCAGAGCTGAAAATGTGTTGCTGGTTAAAGCACAGCAGGTTAGGCAGCATCCAAGGAACAGGAAATTCGATGTTTCGGGCCAAAGCCCTTCATCAGGAGGGCTTTGATGAAGGGCTCTGGCCCGAAACGTCGAATTTCCTGTTCCTTGGATGCTGCCTAACCTGCTGTGCTTTAACCAGCAACACATTTTCAGCTCGACGTCTCCTTTATACCTTCCTCCTTCAAACTACGACTCCTCGTACCAGTCAATCCTGGCGTGGGGAAAAATCTTTGGCCATTGACTATCTATTCCACTCATTATCTTGTAAACTTTGATCAGATCTCCTCTCTTCCTCCTTCTCTCCAGAGAGAAAAGCCTGAGCTTATTCAACCTTTCTTCATAAGGCAAGCCCTCCAGTCCAGGCAGCATTCTAGTAAACCTTCTTTGCACCCTCTCCAAAGCTTCTGTATCTTTCCTATAGTAGGGCAACCAGAACTGGACACAATATTCCAAGTGTGGTCTCACCAGGGACTTGTGGAGCTGTAGCAAAACTTTGCGGCTCTTAAACTCAATCCCCCTGTTAATGAAAGTCAAAACACCATATGCTTTCTTAACAGCCCTATCCTATGTACTTGCATAACCAGATCCCTCTATTCCTCCACACTGCCAAGAATCCTGTCTTTAATCCTATATTCAGTACTTGAGTTTGACTTTCCAAAATGCATCACTTCACATTTATCCAGATTGAACTCCATCTGTCATTTCTCAGCCCAGCTCTGCCTACTGTCTATGTCGCACAGTAGCCCTCTATACTATCGATGACACCTCCAACCTTTGTGTCATCTGTAAATTTACTAACCCACCCCATAATCTCCTCATCCAACTCATTTATAAAAACTACGAAGAGCAGAGCCCCAAGAGCTTTGCGGGACCCCATTCAACAGTGACCTCCAGGCAGAATATTTTCCATCTACAACCACTCTCTACCTTCTGTCAGCCAGCCAATTCTGAATCCAGATAGCCAAATCTCCCTGTATCCTATACTTCCGGACTTTATGAATGAGCCTACCATGGGGAACCTTATCAAATGCCTTGCTGAAGTCCATACACACCACATCCACTGCTCGATCTTCGTTGACCTGTCTTGTCACCTCCTCAAATAACTCAATATGATTTGAGGCATGACATGCCCCTCACAAAGCCATGCTGACTGCCTTTAATGACACTGACCACAGTCGTAAGACTGACTGGTCTGTAACTGACAGGGATTTCCAATTACCCTTCTTGAAAAGAGGAACAACATTCGCCTCTTTTCAATCCTCTGGTACAACTCCCGTGGAGAGTGAGGAGGCACATATCCTCGCCAGCGGCTGAGCAACCTCCTTTTTTGTTTCCCGGAGCAGCCTAGGATAAATCTGGTCTGCCCTGGGGACTTACCAATGTTTTCCAAAATTTCCAGCACATCAACTTCATCAATCTTGATCTGGTCAAGACTGCATCCCAGTTCCTCAAAGTTTTCATTCACAACAAAATCTCTTGCAGAAAACTGAAGCAAAAAATTCATTTAGGGCTTCCCTTATCTGCTCGGACTCCACGCACATGTTCCCTCTGCTATCTCTGTTTGGCTCTACCTTCTCCCTGATTATTCTCTTATTCCTCACGTATGAGTAAAATAAGATTAAGGTTTTATTCCCTAACTGGCAAACTGAGTAAATGTATTATCTTGTATTGATCTATAGTCATAGAGATGTACAGCATGGAAACAGACCCTTTGGCCCAACTCGTCCATGCTGACCAGATTTCCCAACCCAATCTAGTCCCACTGCTAGCACCTAACCCAAATCAGTCCATACCCTTCCTATTCATATACACACCCAGATGCCTTTTAAATGATGCAATTGTACTATCCTCCACCACTTCCTCTGGCAGCCCATTCCTCACACGCACCACCTTCTGCGTGAAAAAGCTGCCCCTGAGGTCTCTTTTATATCTTTCCCCTCTCACCCTAAACCTATGCCCTCTACCTCTGGACGCCCCACCCCAGCAAAAAGACTTCTATTTACCCTATCCATGCCCTTCATGATTTTGAAAACCTCTATAAAAGGTCACCCGTCAGCCTCCACGCTCCAGAGAAATCAGCCGAACCTATTCAGCCTCTCCCTATACCTCAAATCCTCCACTCTTGGCAACATTCTTGTAAATCTTTTCTGAACCATCTCAAGTTTCACAACATCTTTCTGATAGGAAGGAGACCAGAATTGCATGCAATATTCCAACAGTGGCCTAACCATTGTCCTGTACAGCCACAACATGACTTCCCAATGCCTGTACTTAATACTGACCAAGAAAAGAAAGCATATCAAATGCCTTCTTCATTATCCAATCTACCTGCGACTCCACTTTCGAGGATCTATGAACCTGCACTCCAAGATCTTTGTTCAGCAACACTCCCTAGGACCTTACCATTAATTGTATATGTCCCGCTAAGGTTTGCTTTCCTAAAATACAGCACCTCGAATTTATCTAAATTAAACTCCACTTGCCACTTCTCAGTCTATTGGCCCATCTGATCAAGATGCCATTGTAATTTAAGGTAACCTTCTTCGATGTCCATTACAGCTCCAATTTTGGTGTCATCTGCAAACTTACTAACTATACCTATGCTCACATCCAAGTCAGTGGACCCAGCATCAATCTTTGGTCACAGGCCACCAGTCTGAAAATAACCCTCCAACACCACTCTCTACCTTCTACCTTCAGGCCAGTGCTGTATCCAAATGACTGGTTCTCCCTGTATTCCATGAGATCTAACCTTGCTAACCAGTCTCCCATGGGGAATCTTGTTAAATGCCTTACTGAAGTCCATATAGATCACCTCAACTGTTCTGCTCTCATTCCTCTTTGTTACTTCCTCAAAAATTCAATCAAGCTTGTCAGACATGATTTCCCACGCACAAAGCCATGCTGACTGTCCCTAATCAGGAGAAAGTGAGGACTGCAGATGCTGGAGATCAGAGCTGAAAATGTGTTGCTGGAAAGGCGCAGCAGGTCAGGCAGCATCCAAGGAGCAGGACAATCGACTCTTCTGCTCCTTAGATGCTGCCATACCTGTTCCTAATCAGACCTTGCCTTTCCAATACATGTACATCCTGTCCCTCAGGATTCCCTCCAAAAACTTGCCCAACACCGACATCAGGCTCACTGGTCTGTTGTTCCCTGGTTTTTCCTTATCACCCTTCTTAAACAGTGGTACCACGTTAGCCAAGCTCCAGTCTTCCAGGACTACACTTGTGACTATCGATGGTTAAATATCTCAGCAAAGTGCCCAGCAATCACTTGCCTAGCTTCCCACAGAGATGTAGGGTACACCTGATCATGTTCTGGGGATTTACCTACTTTTATGCATTCCAAGATATCTATCACTTCCTCTGTAATATGGGCATTTTTCAAGATGTCACCATCTATTTCCCTACATTCTATATCTTCCATATCCTTTTCCACAGTAAACACTGATGCAAAATACTTGTTTAGTATCTCCCCCATCTCCTGTGGCTCCACACAAAGGCCACCTAGCTGATCTTTGAGGGGGCCTATTCTCTCCCTAGTTACCTTTTTGTCCTTAATGTATTTGTAAAAACCCTTTGGATTCTCCTTAACCCTATTTGCAAAAGCTATCTCATGTCCTCTTTTTGCCCTCCTGATTTCCCTCTTAAGTATACTCCTACTGCCTTTATACTCTTCTAAGGATTCACTTGTTTTCTCCTGTCTATACCTGGCGTATGCTTCCTTCCTTTTCTTAACCAAAACCTTAATTTCTTTAGTCATCCAGCATTCCCTACACCAATCAGCCTTTCCTTTCACCCTAACAGGAATACACTATCTCTGGATTCTCATTATCTCATTTCTGTAGGTTTCCCATTTTCCAGGGGTCCTTTTACCTGTGAACATCTGCCCCCAATCAGCTTTTGAAAGTTCTTGCCTAATACTGTCAAAATTAGCCTTCCTCCAATTTCGAACTTCAACTTTTACGTCTGGTCTATTCTTTTCCAACACTATTTTAAAAAGAACAGAATTATGGTCACTGGCCCCAAAGTGCTCCCCCACTGACACCTCAGTCACCTGTCCTGCCTTATGTCCCAAGAGTAGGTCAAGTTTTGCACCTTCTGTAGTAGGTATATCTACTTTTTAAATCAGAAAATTGTCTTGTACATGGTTAACAAATTCCTCTCCATCTAAACCCTTAACACTAGGGCAGTCCCAGTCTATGTTTGCAAAGTTAAAATCCCTGACCATAGCCATCTTTTTATTCTTACAGATAACTGAGATCTCCTTACGAATTTGTTTCTCAATTTACCGCTGACTATTAAGGGGTGTATAATACAATCCCAATAAGATGATCATCCCTTTCTTATTTCTCAATTCCACCCAACTAAGTTTCCTGGATGTATTTCCGGGAATATCCTCCCTTAGTATGGCTGCAATGCTATCCCTTATCAAAACACCATTTCCCCCTCCTCCCTTTCTTTCCTTCCTGAAGCATTTGTATCCTGGAACATTAAGCTGCCAATCCTGAGCCACATTTATGTAATTGTTATGATATACCAGTCCCACATTCCTAACCATGCCCTGTGTTAATCTCCCTTCCCTGTTGGGCTCTTGTACTGAAATAAATGCAGTTTAATTTATCAGTCCTATCTTGTTCTCTGCTTTGTCCCTGCCTGCCCTGACTGTTTGACTTGCTTCTTTTCTCAACCATACTAGTCTCAGATTGATCTGGGTAATCCAAGATGGAGGACAGGAAAAAGTTCTGGCTGTAACAGGTCACTCCTTTTTTGAGGTATTTTAGGTGTTGGAGGTGATTTCCTCGAATTCGAGGAGCAGCAATTACTGTTTTATTTGCTGTTGCATTTGTTTTACTCTGAAGTTTCAAAGCAACAGCACTTTTAAAAAGGAGAGGAAAATCTCTATTTCCTTTGCCAAAAGGTTATCAAAGTGGTCCAATAAACAACTGGTCAATTCAGAACATGATGAGCCCAGACTCTGTTCACTACTTCAGTAACAGTAGGACATTGCAAAGATGTTGCTAAGTTGGAAAGAATATTCCAGCTAACGTAAGTGGTGTAATTATAAAGATAACATTAAAAAGTTACATCTATTTACACCCAAGGTATTTAACAACTGCAACAGCAAAATTATTCTCTGAAAGATCCTAATCTACCAGCCTTCCTCTGAGAGGCAGAATCTGGAATAGAGATCGGGCGGCTGGGATAGGATTTGAGGGTACATTCTGGCCCCGAGTAGGGTAGTCTTTAGAAATACATACGTGGCAAAATATGCAGATGTGATTGAATTTGCTAGCTATTTGAGAACCCATCAACCCAGAATAGAAATAATGTCATCCTCGATCCCAAGGAACTAGGTAGGAAGGTGGAGAGAGGCGAAGAAAGTTTGAGAATCAATGTAAACACTCTGTCAGAATAACAATTAAAATATAATGTGTTTGAAACCACAATAATGGCTGGGTCTGGGCAGAGTGGCCCTCCCTTGTCTGCTCCGCAGGTAAGGCGCGTGGGGTGGGGGCTTCTGGCGTCGGGCCGACCTCTGAAACCAGCGCCTGTTTGCAGTGGCAGAAATTCAGCAAACCGGACTGATCGCATTCACAACTCGCTGCGATTCCACAGTTGTTGGTTTCCCTAATAAAGTTGGAAAAAAAACAGTCAAACAATCACTTACATCAGTCACGCCGACCACCACGTTCACCAGCTCCGCGTCCAACATGAAAACGTTAGAGCATTCTGGGATATTGGAGGACTCCCTCTCGTGGACAGAGGATTGTGGGATACTGGAAGACTGTCTCAGCCGATCACTTCCCACTGTGATCCTTTAAAACATACGGGGGCGATGTGGGTCCTTTGAGTGGTGCGGCAGATCAGAGCTGAGAGTGTGTTGCTGGAAAATCACAGCAGGTCAGGCAGCATCCGAAGAGCAAGAAAATCAACGTTTCGGCCGGAACCCTTCATCAGGAATGAGGCCGGGAGCCTCGGGGGTGGAGAGATCAATGTGAGATGGTGGGGCTGGGGAGAAGAGTGCAATAGGTGGATGGACTTGGGGGTCGACATACCAAATGCCTTCTTCAGTAGCCTGTCTACCTGTGACTCCCCTTTCAAGGAACTATGAATCTGCACTCCAAGGTCTCTTTGCTCAGCAATACTCCCCAATTGTGAATATTCTGAATTTCCTTAGGCTTCTGAGGGAATAGAGGCATTGGAATGCTCTCTTGGCTGGAGTGTCAACATGAACGAGCTGAGATACATCATTTGTGATATTTACACCTCTGCCTCAACTCCACTGACAGACGGGGGGGTGTCCTCTACTCCACATCCTGATGCCAGCTCTTTCATTTTGCTGACATTGAGAGATTGTTGTCTTTATACCATGCTAATAAAGTCTCTTTCATATACTTTGTCTCATTGTGTGAAATCTGACCCACTACAGTGGTGTCATCAGCAAATTTGTGAATGGAATTAGTTGAATTTGGCCACACAGTCATGAGTTTAAAGTAAGGGGCTGAATATGCAGCCTTGCGGGGCAAAAATGAAAATTGCTTCTCACTATAACATACTCCTCTGATAATTTTCTGCTTTTCTTCCAGTATAATGAAGTGCTGATGTACATTTATTGAGCCGGCTCCTGACATACCACTCAAGGTTGAGTATGTGATGTTGGAAAAGCACAGCAGGTCAGGCAGCATCAGAGGAGCAGGAAAATCAACATTTCAGGCCGGAGCCCTTCATCAGGAATGCGGCTGGGAGCCTCGGGGGTTGAAAGATGTGTGGGATTGGGGAAAAGGTAGCTAAGAGTGCAATAGGTGGATGGAGGTAGGGATAAAGGTGATAGGTCAGAGAGGAGGGTGGAGCAGACAGGTGGGAAGGAAGATTGACAGGTGGGACAAGTCATGAGAGCCATGCTGGGCTGGAAGGTTGGAACTGGGGTAAGGTGGGGGGGAGGGGAGATGAGGAAACCAGTGAAGTCCACATTGATGCCGTGCAGTTGAAGAGTTCCAAGGTGAAAGGTAAGGCATTCTTCCTCCAGGTGTCAGGTGGTGAGATAGTGGCATTGGAGGAGGCCCAGGACTTGCATGTCCTCGGCAGAGTTAAAATGTTCAGACACGGGCGGTGGGGCTGGTTGATGCGGGTGTACTGGAGATGTTCTCTAAAGCACTGTGAGAAGGTGTCCAGTCTCCCCAACGTAGAGAAGACTGCATCGGAATCAATGGATACAATTAACCCACCAACTCCCACAGCTGTCTATATTACACCTCCTCCCATCCTATCTCCTGCATAAATGCTATCCTGCATTCCCATTTCCTCCACCTATGCTGCAAATTCTCCCAGGAGGATTAGTTCCACCACAGAAGATACCAGATGGCCTTCTTCTTTAAAGACTGAAATTTCCACTCCCACTTGGTTGAAGATACTCTCCAACGCATCTCATCCATGTCCCACATCTCCGCCCTTGAACACCACCCCTCCAACCGCAACAAGGACAGAACCCCCCTGTTCCTCACCTTCCACTCCACCAATCTCCACATAAATTGCATCATTCGCCAACATTTCAACCACCTACAAATGGACCCCATCACCAGGGATGTATTTCCCTCCCCACCCCTACCCACTTTCTGTAAAGACCGTTCCCTCTGCAACCACCTGGTCAGGTCCATACCCTCCCAACAACCCAACCTCCCCATCTGGCACCTCCCCTGCCACCGCAAGAATTGCAAAACCTGCGACCACACCTCCATCCAAGGCACCAAAGGAGCCTTCCACATCCATCAAAGTTTCACCTGCACATCCACACGTCATTTATTATGTCCGTTGCTACCTTCCCCCCACCCCCCTCCCATTTATCTTTCCACCCTCGAGGCTCCCAGTCTCATTCCTGAAGAGGAGTTCCAGCCCAAAACGTCGATTTTCCTACTCCTCGATGCTGCCTGACCTGCTGTGCTTTTCCAGCAACACACTCTCAACTCTGATCTCCAGCATCTGCAGACCTAAATTACAAGTCGAGTGTCCTAATTAGATACAGAAAAGACAGTGAAAGAAAGAAGATGCTCAAAAGAAAAATATTGTAAAAAAACTTTACAGAAGTGAGATAAGACTTTCTTTTTCCTCTTTCAGGGCCTTTTAGTGGAAAGGTATTATACAGGTTCAAAGCCAGTCACTAAAAGTCTGGAAATGTTGTGCAATAATGGCTAGATATTTCTGCAGAGAATTTTGTATTTATTTATATCACAAATCCAGCAATTCCTTGAAACTCAGCGAGATTAATGGCAAGTTCACATTTTCTATGGAAATCACCACAAATTGCTGCATGATTTGCAACTTTTCCCTCCCTAAAGCATGCTTTTACTCTGCTAATGGCATTTACTGTAAATGTTACTTTCCAAGAAAATTCTGACTCATGATAAATGACCTAAACAAAGATGTATGTTCCTTTCATATTTATTCAATTAAAAATATAAATTTCCAAACTAAGCATGTAAACAACTTTGTTAATTGTCCAGGGTACTGTTTTAATGTCTTGTGCAGTGACTGCAATAAAAATACAACTCCAGAAGCCATAATGTTATTGGAATATTGTGAAATTCCTTAGATTTAAGTTAGAGGAAGATGCTGTCATTGTGTAGCAAAGTGGTTACCCTTTTTCCAGAAAATGTGTTGGTTTCATATCTTACTGTAGCAACACAAACACAATAGCTTAAGTAAACCTGCAAGGACTTATTGATCAGAATAAAGAAATCTGATAATTGCACAGAGTGATAATCTTGCCTGTAAAACTGCAGAAGAGAGAATATGACAATCTACAATGTTTTCAACAGGAAAGTACCTGGATCTTGGATTTTAAAACTAAATTCAGAAACGTAAGAGGAATTGCACAAATAATAGAAAAATGTGAGTTAAAGTCTAGTTACTTTGTTTTCAACTTAGATGCAGAAATGTCTGGAGTTATGTGATGGAGGTTTCTTGGTTTTGTTTGGGAGTTCACTGATGATTGTACTTTTCTCTTGGACCACTGAAGTCAAATTGAAAACAGAGGATAGTAACCACAAGTATTAGAAATAGCAGAGAGAAAGAGAGAGTGAATAGAGAGCTGAAAGATAGAGGCAGCAAGGTTGCAGCTAGGAGCTCACGTTTATACAGAAGAGACTCAATTCATCAAATTTAAAAACAAGCTGAAAGATTCACCTAGCAATGGCTACAGGGAGGGATTTCTAACTTATCCTTTACCATAAAAGCTGCAAATGTGTTGCTGGTCAAAGCACTGCAGGCCAGGCAGCATCTCAGGAATAGAGAATTCGACGTTTCGAGCATAAGCCCTTTCCTGATGAACGGCTTATGCTCGAAACGTCGAATTCTCTATTCCTGAGATGCTGCCTGGCCTGCTGTGCTTTGACCAGCAACACATTTGCAGCTGTGATCTCCAGCATCTGCAGACCTCATTTTTTACTTTACCATAAAAGGTCAGCTTGGACAATAAAATTTATCTGGTTGGAAAAGGAAGAATAGTTTTGGACCGATTGAAGAAAATAAAGTCTACACAAGAGACAGAGCAACATTTAACTGTGGCAAGGGTATTTTTGGTTATTGTAAAAGTTAAATAGGGATAAGTAGCTTTCGGAAAGTGTTAATTCAATGTTTTTAAGCTGTTCATTGGAAAAATCAAACTTGAAATCTTGTTTGTCATCATTTTCGTCATTCACTGGAAGTTCTACTTTGTTTTTTAATATGTTATTGGTCTTTACTAGGATATGACAAATATAGCATGAATAAACATGTGGCTCAGCTCACCAATATGTTTATATTTCATATACGCTGCAAATGTGTTGCTGGTTAAAGCACAGCAGGCCAGGCAGCATCTCAGGAATAGAGAATTCATATTTCATATAACCTGCTTTCCACTATTTAACTCTATTCCTTTCCCCATTTATGTATTTACTTAAATTTTATGCTAAGTTTCATTCATGATAGTCACCAGTTCCATTTTCTAACCTCTGAGTTTAACTAGCAATGCATTCTTGACCTACTTGAAATGTATCTGTAGGTACTGTTGCATGAAATGTCCCATTTTAATACTTCAAGTAGACCATGTCAGGTACTATAAATGAAAACAAAAGGTCTACATATTTGCCAAAACGTGCCTTTTTATAAATCTGAGGTAAAGGACACTTCAGCTTGGGTCTGAATAAATAATTTGTCCCAAATTAAAAATAAACACAAATTGACAGTCTAAGGTGGGATAGGGGTGGATGAGTAGACCCGAGTAGTTCTCAATATCAATTGGCATTATTGACCTTTTTAAAAATACTTTAACTTTCTCACTATGTTTTACAAATCTCTTATCCCTCTGTAATTTTCTCTACTCCATGATTCTCCACCTCAGGCCACTTATTCACTTTACATCACTCCACCTTTGTCAGCCATGACTTCACATATGTAGGTCCCTCAACAAAAGGAGGTATTTTGTAATTGTTTGCTGAGTACAAGACAAAATCATTATATATCTTTTAAAACAGGCACTAAAGTATAAAATGTGAATTACAGATTTTATTCAAAGGGATGACTTGTACTCAAATGATTTTTTCTTACAGAATAGGACTTCAACCTATAAACACAAATTACAATAGAAAAGAACAGACAAAAAATCTTTCATTGAATCCATGTCACATTAAGAATTACTTTCTTCCAGTTTAGCATCAAATTTCAATTCAGATTTTTAAAAAATTAAGCTCTCTAAATTCAAATCAAACAAAGCTGAAAATATGTTGGATTTTGCGTCTGGATTGGTGTTCCTCCACAATTTATAATATTTTTCTTCAACTATTCACCCAGAAGTGCCCTAAAATTCCATCAAGCAAAACTATACAAATTGATGATTATTAGTTAAAACTATCTACAGCAGATAACAAATACAGATATGATCACTAAGAACAAAGTTAGATAATAAATCAGCAAGTCCATACACAAAGGGCACCCCTTCATTAAATTTCAGTTAGAGATATATTAACATCTTTTTTTCTGCAATAATTCTAGAGATTACTTCTTGTTAAGTGATTGCAGGATTCGAAGGATATGCAAAAACAGATTAATGATATCCAAATATAAGTTAATTGAAGCCAGTACATATTCTTCAGGTGAAAGCTTGTGCATCAAAACATGTGTATCATAGATGATAAAGCCACAGAAGAGGAGAGCTCCTGCAGATGCAAATACAAGCTCCACTGTGTCACTCAAGAAAAACAGCTAAAGAAAATTAACAGACAAACATGTTAGGAATTCTCTTGTATTTAATGCAATTACTTTCTCTACTTTTAAATGATACATAATTAACACTGGATCCACTAATTCTACAATGTAAATGTTTCAAGATTCACATGAACAATCCAGCTTATTTTGAACAGAAGCATTAAACTATATGTCTGGCAGCACTTTGATCTCAGCTGATGTTCTAGCACTAAAAGGTCATACAAATAGATCATTAATTAAATCTAATACAGGTGGTATGTGCACAGTTTAGCTGTCCCACTATCAAAAGTAATTCTCTGGATTATTCACTAAAATATATCAAGAATTACTCCCTCCCTCCAGGACTAGATATCATATTGGATTATTTTCACCAGAGGAAATTATAGTTACATGGAAACCTCACTGATCCAAGATTATGACTTCTGTAGGGCCTTATTTCTATCAGATACACAAAGTATAGCTTCGTAGCAGGGCCTTAAAGCTTTTGTCTACATATGGCAGCAGAATATATTACATGAATCTCACAAAAGAATGAAATAACTTATAAAGATGCATATTAAATTAATAAAATCCAACTAATTTATCTATACCCATGTCTCTAGCCACATATGTACAGTGAAATCCACAGTAAATGTATTATGATTTAAACCAATTAATTTCATACCATTTAGAACAAGCAATACTTACTCTTAAAAATCCAGCCAGGAACAAAATCCACAGACATGCAAAAAGACTAAGGAGAAGACAAAAATGTAAAAATTGCAATTTAATCATTACCCAATGCGGATTATAACTAATCATAAATTGGATGTGACAATTAAGGCTAAGCATCATCAGGTCTGTGGAAACTGTTAAGATATGACATATTGGTAACTTCGCTATTTTGTGCTTTGGTCAATCCCTAAAGTTATACAAGTATACAAACTATTAATTGAGAGTACATGCTCTCAGATTAAAATCCTCAAAATCGTTTTAAGAACAAATGCTAGCCTACGCATAAACAAATGGATTTTTTTTAAATGGCCAGTTTGGCTTCTGAACTGAATTTGAAATTACTGCTATAAAACACAGAGTGACATCATTTCCTTCCCAATTTGGTCATTACAAAAAAGTAGTAACCAGGACTGACACTTTTTGTCTGCTTAACATACTTATCTGCAGTCTACTGGTGGTGGCCATGAACATTGTTACACAACATTTAACAATACACAATGGCTCTTCAACAAATAGCTCTTATCTGTGCAAGTAATTTACAATGATATATAACAACACTACTACTACAGTAAGATTTCCACAAGTTTTAGATGTAATGTATTACTGAACAGAAACTTACACTGTAATATAAACCAGGGCATAACAATTGGCATTCTTCACTTCCCTTTGCAAAGTTATAATTTCTGAAATTATTCCCTAGGCACATGAAGTCCTTTGGTACTTAACCTATGATGTCACTGAGTGAATTTTAGCAGAATGTGCAACTGCAGGGCATCACAGATACTATTATTGTGTCTTGAATCAATGTCACTTATACTGTAAATAATACTGTTTCTATATTTTATGCAATCAAAATAATTATGAATTGCTTATTGTTATAACGTTTGTAGTTAGCACCCAAAATGTTAAGACTCCTATCATTTGAGTTCAAAAAGTGCACTGAAGAGCCACAGTGTAGAAATAAGAGATCTAAATGAAAATTTCCAAACTCAGCCATGACACAGGATCAGCACAAGAATGAACTAAATAACAGCTGTTTTCAGGTCACAATGCAGCAATTTATAGTGGCAATTTATTTCCAGGTGTTTAAAAGTACATTATCTAAAAAAATTCATCTTTAAAAATATGTAGTATCATAGTATCCAAAACTAAAAGGACATTGCATAGAACTTAAAGCATATCGGTTTTCTCTTTCCAGTGAACATACCCTGCTCCATATTTGCTGAAATCCCTCTTTGATTGAAATGTGTAGACAGTCAATGCAACAAATACAGCTGTAGTCAGAATGAATGCTTGCAGAACCACGGAATAATCATAGAAAGTGACTAAAAATGAAAAAGGACAGATTTAAAACATTGTTAGTCACCGAATAGACAGACTGTTCGCAATATATCTCTGAAGTAACGTTTGATTTACTACAGTATCTGATAATGATTAGACACAAAGGCATGGATTTCTAAAAGCTATTTCATACAGGCAAACAAAACTTAGCATAACTCTTGGATTTTAACTCATTACATTTAACCAGTTATGTTTCTTTTCCTGTTATTGCTCTAACATAGCTGCATTGATTTCCGATACCAGAGTGAGGTGGCACAGCCACCGAGCACACGTGAAAACACAACTTAGCACTGCCATTATAGTTTGGCAGAATTGACATGTATGTGGTTTTAAATAAGCTGTACTGTGCTACTAGACCATCCAAGAGGTACCCCTGAAATTAATTAGAAAACCGTTGACTAAGAGGCACAGTGAGAAAGAGCCCTCTATGCCTCACCTGCTGTTGTCCTCACTGTATAAGTAAAGTGGTGGGGTGTGCAGTTAACAGTAGGCCTTTGCAACAACCAAGGCACCAGGAGCAGCCAGAAAGTTCTGTTGCAAAGGAAGTGGCATGTCATGTAGTGAGGGAAGCAACCAAGAGGGGTCCAGAGGGAAAGCAAGCAATGTGAAGTGTGACGGGGAGCAATGGAGGTGTTCAATAGGCCCTGTGCAGTGGTGTGACATTGGCATTGCCGTCTGCACATGTGCAGGTAGCCACCTTGGCACTGGCAACACACACTCCATCCTAACATACACATCATAATGGATTTATGTGTAAAAGTCTCAAATTCAAGTTATTGGAAACACTGCACCTACAAGTGTTCAGTTTATTTACATGATACATTTCATCTTCATAAAGCAAAACTCAAACTGCCAATTGTATGCACAGCTAAAACTGCAGATTACAAAGCTGAGCATTAATAAACACGTTGTTCCTTTGTCTGGCTTGGATTACTCTCTCCAATGAGGTTATCTGACGCAACTGCAAGAAAAATACAGACACATTGTGGTAATCTATTATATTGAGTATATCGGAGTATTGTGGGCCATCTTGTCAAAGACTATTAGCAATTTTATCAAAGAGTATCAATTTGGTTCCATAATTCAATTATCAAGTATATCAATGTGGAATCATATCAATATCAGGGTATCTCCACTACCACCTTCCACCCAAGGAGTTATAAACCAGAAAAATTGCTCAAGTTTTTACTTTACATGATATTTACATACCATGCTTTCCCTAGTCAAACTTTGCTAGTAGTAAAGCAAAAGGAGAAAGATTGATATAACCATGATGATATGACTGTTCGTATGCACATTCGCAGAAACAAATAACTCATTACTTGTAATATGTTGAGTTAAATCATGTATTCCTGCAAACAAAAGCTAAAAATGGAGAAAAAGCCCTTACCAGCAGCAGCCACAGTTGAAGCTTCCAGCAGGGTCTGTGGAGAAAACATTTACTTTATTCATTCATGCAGCTACCATGGGCAACTCTCCTACTAAAAACCCAAGACAAAAATGACAACAAACATATAACACACACAAAACGTTAATGGTTTCTCTCTCCACAGATGCTGCCAGACCTGAACTTCTCCAGCATTTTCCAATTTTACTTCAAACAGATTATGATCACAACTTTAAAGATATACAGCGCATCGTTCCACACCAACTTTTAAAATCAATTTTGACAGAAGCATTATCTACGGGACAGACTAGGTCAAGCAATTTAAAATTCATCAGGACAGAAGTTACCCCAAATTCAAGCTGAATTGTAATTAGTCAAAAGGTTTAAGATGTGTAACCCAGGTTACACAGAAACAACTTCTGGCTAGCAATTAGGGACAACTGCCAATTTTAACATGGCTTTTAGGCATAGAACTTACAGGGAAATTAGCCCACAGTTGTCAGTTTTGACAGTCAGTAAGTACTGCACAAATGAAATAGATTCAAAAAGTGTGGTGCTGGTAAAGCATAACTGGTCAGGCAGCATCCTAACAGTCGATGTTTTGAGCAAAGCTCTTCAGAGCTTACTCCTGATGAAGAGCTTATGCCTGAAACATCAAATCTCCTGCTCCTTGAATGTTGCCTGACCAGCTGTGCTTTTCCAGCACCACATTTTTTGACTCTGATCTCCAAAAACTGCAGTCTTCACTTTCTCCTAACCAAAATAGATTGAACTATAACTGAAATGTGATTTATGTTAGCTAGAGATATCTAACAATCCCATTTGGAAATGTTAACTTTTGCCAGATCTTGTAAGAAATAACTGATTTTAACACTAGAAGGTTACATTCCAATGCTATTGCTATCGTATTGTATTGATTTCCCTCCATGTTGTATGATTTGGATTGTGTAGATCAATTAACTTGTAAATACATAGCTAACAAGTGGCACATAATCCTAAGAAACAGTATATTTATTCACCGATAGGAATATGTGATGAGCATCTTTAGTGATTTTCAATTAATTATATAATAAAACTGCTGGCAACATCTAAACCCATGATTCCCGATGAAAGGCTTTTGCCCGAAACATTGACTTCCCTGTTGCTCGGATGCTGCCTGACCTGCTGTGCTTTTCCAGCACCACACTCTTGACTCTAATCTTCATCATCTGCAGTACTTACTTTCGTCAAACATCTAAACCCAGACTGGTAAACTTACAGGGATGCAGGATTCAGTTCATAGGAGAAATTGCTTTTAGCCTTGAACAAAAATAGCCTGAACTGTCAAAAGCACATTTGTTAAAATCATTACACAAATTTATGAACATTTAAAGTTCAGTATAATACAATCTTGAACATTACGATAAACTTCAGAATTATAACACATTTGTGAAATAACGAATCCTCAATGTAATGTTTGTATTTAATTGGTTTTATGAATAGAAACCAGGACCTACATGTTCTCATTTGGCAACTTTCTAATTTATGTAAACAATTTAATTTTTAAGATCAGGTTTTAGTTTTCCGTGAGAATATTAAAAATATTTTCAGAAATCAA
The DNA here is from genome assembly GCF_020745735.1 of Hemiscyllium ocellatum. Classification (NCBI taxonomy): domain Eukaryota; kingdom Metazoa; phylum Chordata; class Chondrichthyes; order Orectolobiformes; family Hemiscylliidae; genus Hemiscyllium; species Hemiscyllium ocellatum. Next base: position 27,270,550 of record NC_083419.1, read on the forward strand.
AGAGTAACTTTACTTTCAATTATTCTACAGGAGCATACTTTATTCGTGTATGGCCAGATTTCTCGATCAAGCATTTCACAATTGATTCTCACAATAAGTTGGTTGGACAAACTTTCTTTCAGTGCAGTCACACGAAACTGATAAAATAATGCCTTTAACAATTTAACTCAGTGATATTTAGTTAACATATCTGTATATGATCTCAATTCAATTACTTTGTTGAGTACTTACAAAAGCAAACAGGAGATACAGATTAATGGGATGTTGATGTCTATAAATCGCCAGAGCAATTATTAGACCCAGCGATCCTAAACATGCTACCAACACCAATTCAGGGCTAGAATGGAAACAAGGTAATCAAGTTAGAAGCACACATAGAAAAATAATACATATTTTTATTAAATTTTAAATTCAGAGGAGATAATGAAATTGTAGCATTATTGCTAGACCCAGAGATCCTGGTAATGTTCTGGGGACCCAGGTTCAAATTCCCCATGACAAATAGTAAAAATTGAATCCAAGAAAATCTGGAATTAAAAGTCTAATGATGATCATGAATTCATTGTCGATTGTTGGGAAAACCCATCTGGCTCACTAATGTCCTTTAGGGAAGGTAACAGCTGTCCTTACCTGGTTTGGCCTACATGTGACTCCAATCCCACAACAATGTGATTGACACAACTGTATCTGAAGAGGTATGGATGGGTAATAAATGCTGGCCTTGCCACTGTTGCCACTGATGCCAACATTCCTCGAACGATTTTTTAAAAAAATGTCATTATAGAGTGGCAACAGAAGAACATTTGTAATCTACTTCAATATTAGAACTGGAATTAGATAAACTTAATTACTGGAATGCTCACATCACATCATACCTTAGTCACAACAAAAACAAAACAATTATGGGAAATGGTGACCTAATCCAATGTAATGTATATTACAAAACTAATACAAGGTACCTTCCATGAACGACATCCTTGATTGTATCACTATACATGAACACAGCAGATGTCACAGTAGTAAGAATAATCTGGACAGACAAGATGGTGTATACCTTCCGCAGGAACCCTATCACAAGAAAAGAACTGACATTAAATATAACATCTAGAGGCAACATTTATGTCACAAGGAACATTGTGGTTCTAATGACATACTTATTAATCTCTTCAAAGTACCGTATTGTTTTCACCTATTGTGTTCTTGTCATTTAGAGATAGCCTTTCCAAAGATTTTCTAATCAACCTGTTCTGAGATGTTATTGCCCACCTTTGGAGTAGATGGGACTTGAACTTGGGCTTTCAAGTTCAGAAGTATGGACACTACCATCACCTCAAAACCCTTTGGGTAGCCTTTCTACACCTTTCTCTTCTATCACCTGCAGCTGATGATCTCTCCCTGTCACCTTTCAGACTAATTGGTCATCCACAAATAAATCTTCGAGTAAAAAGTGAGGTCTGCAGATGCTGGAGATCAGAGCTGAAAATGTGTTGCTGGTTAAAGCACAGCAGGTTAGGCAGCATCCAAGGAACAGGAAATTCGACGTTTCGGGCCAGAGCCCTTCATCAGGAATGAGGAGAGGGTGCCAGGCAGGCTAAGATAAAAGGTAGGGAGGAGGGACTTGGGGGAGGGACGATGGAGATGTGATAGGTGGAAGGAGGTCAAGGTGAGGGTGATGGAGATGTGATAATCCTCCACTTCCCGCTCCTCCGCCCTTGAGCCCCGCCCCTCCAACCGCCACCAAGACAGAACCCCACTGGTTCTCACCTACCACCCCACCAACCTCCGTATACAGCATATCATCCGCCGTCATTTTCGCCAACTCCAAACAGACCCCACCACCAGGGATATATTTCCCTCCCCTCCCCTATCAGCGTTCCGCAAAGACCACTCCCTTCGTGACTCCCTCATCAGGTCCACACCCCCCACCAACCCAACCTCCACTCCCGGTACCTTCCCCTGCAACCGCAGGAAATGCAAAACTTGCGCCCACACCTCCTCCCTTACTTCTCTCCAAGGCCCCAAGGGATCCTTCCATATCCGCCGCAAATTCACCTGCACCTCCACACACATCATCTATTGCATCCGCTGCACTCGATGTGGCCTCCTCTATAATGGGGAGACAGGCCGCCTACTTGCAGAACGCTTCAGGGAACACCTCTGGGATGCCCGAACCAACCAACCCAACCACCCCGTGGCTCAACACTTTAACTCTCCCTCCCACTCCACCGAAGACATGCAGGTCCTTGGACTCCTCCATCGCCAGAACATAACAACACGACGGTTGGAGGAAGAGCGCCTCATCTTCCGCCTGGGAACCCTCCATCCACAAGGGATGAACTCGGATTTCTCCAGTTTCCTCATTTCCCCTCCCCCCCCACCTTGTCTCAGTCGATTCCCTTGAACTCAGCACCGCCCTCCTAACCTGCAATCCTCTTCCTGACCTCTCCGCCCCCACCCCACTCCGGCCTATCACCCTCACCTTGACCTCCTTCCACCTATCACATCTCCATCGCCCTCCCCCAAGTCCCTCCTCCCTACCTTTTATCTTAGCCTGCCTGGCACCCTCTCCTCATTCCTGATGAAGGGCTCTGGCCCGAAACGTCGAATTTCCTGTTCCTTGGATGCTGCCTAACCTGCTGTGCTTTAACCAGCAACACATTTTCAGCATCCACAAATAAACCCCATGTCACCCAGAACAAATCACAGACCCAAATGATATCCAAAGAAAACATAACTCTGTGATTCCTATTTTCTCCACAAAGCTTCCCCACCTAGTCACATATTTCACAGTTTAACTTGCCCAGATGCTGTAGCCTTCATCATACCTTGGCCACTGAACCAGTTGAAATTACAGTTCTAAGACTCAGACAACAGGATGGGCCAATAGGTTGAGGAGTGGCAGATGGATTTTAATTTAGATAAGTGTGAGCGCTGCATTTTGGAAAAGCAAGTCAGAGTATGACTTATACACTTAATGGTAAGGTACTGGGGAGTGTTGCTGAACAAAGAGATCTTGGAGTACAGGTTCATAGTTCCTTGAAAGTAGAGTCGCAGGTAGATAGGATAGTGAAGAAGGCATTTGGTATGCTTTCCTTTATTGGTAAGAACATGGACTAAAGGAGTTAGAGGGTCATGTTGCAACTGTACAGGACATTGGTTCGGCCACCTTTGGAATATTGCATGCAATTCTGGTCTTCTTCCTATTGGAAGGATGTTGTGAAACTTGAAAACGGTTCAGAAAAGATTTACAAGGATGTTGCCAGGGTTGGAGGATTTGAGCTACAGGGAGAAGCTGGTGCGAGGGGTGATCTTATAGAGGTTTAAAAAATCATGACAGGCATGGATTGGATAAATGAACAAGGTCTTTGCCCTGGGGTGGGGGGAGTCCAGAACTAGGGGGCAAAGGTTTAGGGTGAGAGGGGAAAATTTAGAAGGGATCCAAAGTGCAACTTTTTCTCACAAAGTGGTGCACATATGTAATGAGCTGCCAGAGGAAGTGGTGGAGGCTAGTACAATTGCAAGATTTGACAGGCATCTGCATGGGTATATGAATAGGAAGGCTTTTGAGGAATAAGGGGCAAGTGTTGGCAAATGGGACTAGATTAGGTTAGGATATCTGGTCCGCATGGATGAGTTGCACTGAAGGGTCTGTTTCCGTCTTACATCTCTATGACTTAATAACAGAAAGTCCCACAACACCCCTTCTGAAATGGACCTATTAATTTCTTTCAAAACGAGAAGACTTCTATCTTATCCCATTTCAGACAGAATAAGGATTTGTGACGTGACTTTTAGAAACGGACAAATTTTTTACAAAGTTCTATCATACAGGGAAACACTCACTCCTTTTTCCCCACCATACTATCACTATCCCATCACTCACGGAGCTTCCACCACCATTAGATTAGACTTGCAGTGTGGAAACAGGCCCTTCGGCCCAACAAGTCCACACCGACCCGCCGAAGCGCAACCCACCCATACCCCTACATTTACCCCTTACCTAACACTACGGGCAATTTAGCTTGGCCAATTCACCTGACCCGCACATCTTTGGACTGTGGGAGGAAACCGGAGCACCCGGAGGAAACCCACGCAGACACGGGGAGAACGTGCAAACTCCACACAGTCAGTCGCCTGAGTCGGGAATTGAACCCGGGTCTACAGGCGCTGTGAGGCAGCAGTGCTAACCACTGTGCCACCGTGCCGCCCACTGGCACCGTGCCGCCCACCATATTCTATTCTCTCTCCCAAATCACTTTCTCCTTCGCCAACACTATCCAATTCCCCTGCCACCTCTCTCTCTTTCCCACCTCCCTCATCTTGCTCATCAAGACTTTTTCTCCCACTCATTGCCACAACCTTCTCCCCTCCAACCTACTTTACCCTCCCATTACTTAGGCTGTCACCACCAACCCTGGTCTCTCTCACCCCACGTCCCCCCACACCACCCCCCCCCCCTCCGTCTCGCTCGCCCCACGTCCCCCCACTCCCTCCCGTCTCGCTCGCCCCACGTCCCCCCACTCCCCCCCGTCTCGCTCGCCCCACGTCCCCCCACTCCCTCCCGTCTCGCTCGCCCCACGTCCCCCCACTCCCTCCCGTCTCTCTCGCCCCACGTCCCCCCACTCCCTCCCGTCTCTCTCGCCCCACGTCCCCCCACTCCCTCCCGTCTCTCTCGCCCCACGTCCCCCCACTCCCTCCCGTCTCTCTCGCCCCACGTCCCCCCACTCCCTCCCGTCTCTCTCACCCCACGTCCTCCCACTCCCCTTGTCCCCCCACTCCCCTCGTCCTCCCACTACACCCCCCCCGGTCTCTCTCACCCCACGTCCCCCACTCCACCCCTCCGTCTCTCACCCCACATCTCTCCCACCCAACGTCCCCCCACTCCCCCTGTCTCTCTCACCCCACGTCCCCTCATTCCCGTCTCTCTCACCCCACGTCCCCCGTCTCTCTCACCCCATGTCCCCCCACTCCCTCCGTCTCTCTCACCCCACGTCACCCCACTCCCCTCATCCTCCCACTCCACGTCCCCCCACTCCCCTCGTCCTCCCATTACACCCCCCCCGTCTCTCTCACCCCACGTCCCCCCACTACCCCCCCGTCTCTCACGCCACGTCCCCCACTCCACCCCCCGTCTCTCTCACCCCACATCTCCCTCACCCCAAGTCCTTCCACTCCCCCTCCGTCTCTCACCCCACGTCGCCCCACACCCCCGTCTCTCTCACCCCCTGTCCCCCACCCCCGTCTCTCTCACCCCCTGTCCCCCTACTCCCCCGTCTCTCCCACCACACGTACCCCCACTCTCCCCGTCTCTCTTACCCCACGTCCCCCCACCTCTCTCACCCCATGTCTCCCCACCCCCCCCCCCACACACACACCGTCCCTCTCCCCGCCCCATCATCTCTTCCCCCTCAGCCCTCTCTCTAACCTCCCCCGACAACGCCTCCATTCCTCCTCCCCTCCCCACCCGCTCTCCCGACGCCTGACTCTCTTGCGGCCTCTCCCCCCTCCCTCAGTGCGCAATGTGGGCCGCGGCCGCAGCTCCAGTTCCTGCCTCTACCCCCCTCCGTGCCCCTGCCCCGCCGGGCCGGGCCCCCTCTCTCCCCGTGCCCCGCCGGGCCGGGCCCTCTCTCTCCGTGCCCCTGCCCCGCCGGCCCGGGCCCTCTCTCTCCGTGCCCGTGCCCCGCCGGCCCGGGCCCTCTCTCCCCGTGCCCCTGCCCCGCCGGCCCGGCCCGGGCCCTCTCTCCCCGTGCCCTTACCCATGCGGATGTCGACACTGGCCGACGCCACACTGGTGCCATAGTTGAAATCATCTTCGATGGACGATCGGGGATAGGGATCCATTACTACTCACAACAACTACTTCCGAGGTCACCCGCTGACCTTTCCCTGTGGCACAGTCCGATCCCAGAGCAGCTCGGCCCTCACCGCTTGGAGCAATTCCCACTCCCTAACCTCGCCCCAAACCCAGCAAATCAAACACTGAAGCAAAATACTATCGCTGCTACAACACTTCCAGTTTATTATTGTGTTGATTCAATTTTCTTTTATTCTTTCTTTCGTTTTAACAGCTGCAGTGCAACCATTTACACCTTAATTTGACACATCTTTTGTTTGTGTGTTATATTCATTACTAACCCACTCCGTGAAACATTTCATCATTTAATTTCTGACCTAGACCTTATCGTTTTACACAGACTTTCCCTTTTGTTTCTTTTTGCTGCACCTTTCACTTCCTCACCAATTGCATTTATCTTTCCCCAATTCTGAAGAAGAGTCATTGCCCTGGAAGTTTAATTTCCCTTGACATTCAATAGCATACGCATTACAAAATTCACTATTAACATCCTGGGAATGATCATTGACCAGAAATTGACTTGAACTAGCTGTTTAAGTATATGTGGTTACAACAGCATATTAGAATTTATTGTCATATGTACTCAAATACAGGAGTATAATGTTGTCATTCCTATCTTAGGTACAAAATCTTAAGTATAAAGTAGAGAAATAAAGAAACAAAAGTTGAATGTCACATCCTCTTTAGTATTAAACGGAAAAGCAAAGAAATAAGGTTAAAAGTTCAACTGTCTTTTCTAAGTTGAGAGTGTGTTGCATCTCCCCAGCCGCCCACCCCCTTCCATTTATCTCTCCATCCCCAAGACTTCCTCATGCTCATTCCTGATGAAGGGCTCCAGCCCGAAAAGAGGATTCTCCTGCTCCTCGGATACTACCTGACCTACTGTGCTTTTCCAGCAACACACTGTCAACTCTGATCTCCAGCATCTGCAGACCTCACTGTCCCTGTCTTTTCTAAATGCTGAGCTATGCTGAGTTTGCACTCCCTGCTTTGAACTGCTCTCCAGGAGACCTCGGGCTGATTGCACTCACCATTGTCACAGATGCCAGCGGATATCCCTCACTGCCATTCTGGGCTTGCTCTTCTTACATTTGGCTTGATCTCCAACCACCAAAGCTCCAATTCTAGGTTCCCAACCACTGCCATGCAACTGACCTTAGAGTAAAGGAAAGACCTTTTGGAAAGGAGATGAAGAGAAACTTCTTCAGCCAGAGAGTGATGAATCCATGTAATTCATTGCCACAGATGGCTGTGGAGGCCAGGTCATTGAGTATACTTAAGACTAAGATAGTCCAAGAACTCCCCACCTACGTTCGGGACACCACCCATGCCCTCCACCTCCTCCAGGATTTTCGCTTCCCCGGTCCCCAACGCCTTATTTTCACGATGGACATCCAGTCCCTGTACACCTCCATCCCCCATCACGAAGGACTCAAAGCCCTCCGCTTCTTCCTTTCCCACCGCACCAACCAGTACCCTTCCACTGACACCCTCCTTCGACTGACTGAACTGGTCCTCACCCTGAATAACTTCTCTTTTCAATCCTCCCACTTCCTCCAAACTAAAGGAGTTGCCATGGGCACCCGCATGGGCCCCAGCTATGCCTGTCTCTTCGTAGGGTATGTGGAACAGTCCATCTTCCGCAACTACACTGGCACCACCCCCCACCTTTTCCTCCGCTACATCGATGACTGTATCGGCGCTGCCTCGTGCTCCCACGAGGAGGTTGAACAGTTCATCAACTTTACTAACACCTTCCATCTCGACCTCAAATTCACCTAGACTGTCTCAGACTCCTTTCTCCCCTTCCTAGACCTTTCCATTTCTATCTCGAGCGACCGACTCAAAACAGACATCTACTATAAATCGACTGACTCCCACAGCTACCTGGACTACACCTCCTCCCACCCTGCCCCCTGTAAAAACTCCATCCCATATTCCCAATTCCTTCGTCTCTGCCGCATCTGCTCCCAGGAGGACCAGTTCCAACACCGCACAGCCCAGATGGCCTCCTTCTTCAAGGACCGCAGATTCCCCCCAGACGTGATCGACGATGCCCTCCACCGCATCTCCTCCACTTCCCGCTCCTCCGCCCTTGAGCCCCGCTCCTCCAACCGCCACCAAGACAGAACCCCACTGGTTCTCACCTACCACCCCACCAACCTCCGTATACAACGTATCATCCGCCGTCATTTCCGCCAACTCCAAACGGACCCCACCACCAGGGATATATTTCCCTCCCCTCCCCTATCAGCGTTCCGCAAAGACCACTCCCTTCGTGACTCCCTCGTCAGGTCCACACCCCCCACCAACCCAACCTCCACTCCTGGCACCTTCCCCTGCAACCGCAGGAAATGTCAAACTTGCGCCCACACCTCCTCCCTCACTTCCCTCCAAGGCCCCAAGGGATCCTTCCATATCCGCCACAAGTTCACCTGTACCTCCACACACATCATCTATTGCATCCGCTGCACCCGATGTGGCCTCCTCTATATAGGGGAGACGGGCCGCTTACTTGCAGAACGCTTCAGAGAACACCTCTGGGACGCCCGGACCAACCAACCCAACCACCCCGTGGCTCAACACTTTAACTCTCCCTCCCACTCCACCGAGGACATGCAGGTCCTTGGACTCCTCCACCGGCAGAACATAACAACACGACGGCTGGAGGAGGAGCGCCTCATCTTCCGCCTGGGAACCCTCCAACCACAAGGAATGAACTCAGATTTCTCCAGTTTCCTCATTTCCCCTCCCCCCCATCTTGTCTCGGTCGGTTCCCTCAACTCAGCACCGCCCTCCTAACCTGCAATCTTCTTCCTGACCTCTCCGCCCCCACCCCACTCCGGCCTATCACCCTCACCTTGACCTCCTTCCACCTATCACATCTCCATCGCCCCTCCCCAAGTCCCTCCTCCCTACCTTTTATCTTAGCCTGCCTGGCACACTCTCCTCATTCCTGATGAAGGGCTTATGCCCGAAACGTCGAATTTCCTGTTCCTTGGATGCTGCCTAACCTGCTGTGCTTTAACCAGCAACACATTTTCAGCTAGGTTCTTAATGATCAAGGTTTACTGGGAGAAAGCGGGAGAATGGCTTGAGAAACATATCAGCCATGATTGAATGTTGGAGCAGACTTGATGGACTGAATGGCCTAATTTCTGCTCCTATGTATTATGGACCTCTAGCTAAACACCAAAATCCTGTTCTGCGCCCCTAACCATTACCATGCTCCAGACCTGATTAAGCTGCAATGCCGTCATCACTGCTATCTCCACGACTGATCTCTCGCCAGAAGGTAAATTCAAGTTCTGCTGCGTTTGCCGCATCTGCAGATGCCAGGAGACATGAAGCTGTCACTCTCAATGCCGCCTTGGATACCAGCGGATCTCTCCTGCTCCCATATTTGGCTCATTTTCCTTGCAATGGCTCGATCTCCCACATGCTGTGATCAGTCTCCTCCACACTGCACTACTCACTCTCCACAGAATCATAGAATTGCAACAGTGTGGAAGCAAGCCATTTGGCCCATTGAGTCCACACCGATCCTCTGAAGAGCAACCCACCCCTTACCCTATCCCTGTAACCCTGCATTTCCCACAGCTAATCCACATATCCTGTACGTCCCTGGTCACAATGGGCAATTTAACATGGCCAATCCACCTAACCTGCACATCTTTGGAGTGTGGGAGGGAACCAGAGCACCCAGAGAAAATCACACAATCACAGGGAGAATGTGCAAACTCCACCAAGACAGTCACCTGAAGGTGGAATTGAACCCAGGTCCCTCGCACTGTGAGGCACCGGTACTAACCACTGAGCTACCATGCTGCCATAAGAAGATAAGTCAATTCAAATAAGAAAACAGAAAGAAGAAAAAAATAATAAAAACAAACACAGCAGATAAGGTCTGGGCCAGAGCCCTCCACTGTGCTTCTACTCCACCGCCATCTTGGATCATAGTAAAAAAAATCAAAATGCTATAAATTCTGTGGCGAGAAACTCATCTCCAGACACAACAAATCATGTCCACCAAGTCTGGAGTGTGATGGAATACATGGATGATTGCAGCTCCAACAGCAAGAAACTCAATATCCTCGGGAACAAAGCAGCCACTTGATCAACCCCTGTCACCACTTGAAAATTATTGTGGGAAGACAGGAGATTACAAAAAGGTTGAGAGAGTGGATCAAGATCTGGCAGATAGAGTTTTATATGAAAAAATGTGAAATTGTCCATTTCAGCAAAAAGAATTAAAAGAAGCATATCTAAACGGTGAAAACTTGTAAGTTTGAGATGTGCAGGGATCTCAGTGTCCTCATACATGAATCACATAAGGTTAATATGCAAGTACAGAAAATAATTAAGAAAGCACATAGAATGTTGTCATTTATCTTGTGGGATATTGAATAACATAGAGAAATTATGCTTCAGTTGTACAGGGCATTGCTGTGGCACCATTTGGAGAATTGTTTGCAGGATTGGTACCTTATGTAGGGAATAATGTAAATGTGTTGGAAGCAATTTAGAGAAGGTTTACCAGACTAATAACTGGAATATGTGCATTGTCTAATGATGAAAGTTTTGACATTGCTAAACTTATATCTACTAGAGTTCCGAAGACTCAGAGTCAAGTTCATTGTAACATTTATTGTTTATTGTAAGAAATTGAAGAGTCATGACGGGGTACATGTGATGTGAAGAGTAAGTTATATTAACGATTTAGCTGAGGGAACTAAGTGTAATATTTCCAAGTTTGCAGAAGATGCAAAGCTGGGTGGATGAGCTGTGAGAAGGATACAGAGAAACTTCAGAGTGATTTGCATGGCTAAATACATGCCAGGTTGAAATAATGTGGATAAATATAAGGTTATCCAGTTCCATAGCAAAAGCAGAAGCAGATTATTTTCTGAATTGTGATTTATTGGGAAAGGAGGAGGCGCAACAATACCTGGGTGTCCTTGCACACCAGTCCCTGAAAATAAGCATGTAGGTGCAGCAGGCAGTGAGGAAGGCAAATGGCATGTTGGCCTTGTGATGATGCTACTCCTTTAACAAGGTTATGGTGTCCTTGCTTTTTTTTCAGGAGATCATAAAAGACACAGACTCAGAAAAGTCTGAGTTTGAAAGGTTTTAGGGCCAGTTTGATTATAGCTAACAGATACTGTCTCAGGTAAAAGGCTTTGAAGTTTAAAAAAAAAACTTGTACAATGAAAAGGGAGTAGCTAGTTCTCCCAGCTCAGCTTTTCTCTAGTTTGATTTGGTTTTGGCAGTCTGGCTATTCACTGAAGGCAGTCAAGCAGGTCTACAATCTGCTGGACTCAAAGAAGCAGATCCATGCAGGCTCTGTCTCTCACTGACCTCTCTCTTGTAAGACCCTGTGTTTAATTTTACCTTTTGTGCCAAGGGGTGTTTATGGGGATTTTTGCAAGTATTTGGAACAGGATCATTAAGTTGGGATAATCCGTTGGGTTTTCAGATAGAAGTTATTCAGTATTCTGTTCTCTTTTGTAGGTGTTTCATTCAGTAATCCATTGTTCTTGAATATACTGTATTTTTCTTCTGCTGCTTGTAGTTCCTTGATGCTGTAGTGCTGTGGCCCGTTCAAATAGTGTCCTGACGCAGCTCTGTTTGTGGGTGTTAGGATGATTGCTTCTGTAGTTAAGTATCTGGTCTATGTATGTTGCTTTTCTGCAGAAGCTGGTCTGCAGTTCTCCGTTAACTGCTCATTCCACTGTGACATCTAGAAAGGGGGGATCTGTTGTTCTCTTTCTCTTTTGTGAAATTTATGCCAGTAAGGATTTTGTTGATGACGTTGTAGGGTTCCTCTAATGTGTTCCGTTTTGTGATGACAAAGGTATCATCTGTGTAGTGGACCCAAAGTTTCCCAGCCCCTCCCCCTCCCTTCCAATTACTGGATTCATAGAGTCATAGAGATGTACAGCATGGAAACAGACTCTTTGGTACAACCCATCCATGCCAACCAGATATCCCAACCCAATCTTGTCCCATCTGCCAGCACCCAGCCCATATCCCTCCAACCCTTTCTATTCATATACCCCTCCAAATGCCTCTTAAATGTTGCAATTGTACCAGCCTCCATCACTTTATCTGGCAGTTCATTCCATACCTGTACTAGAAAAAGTTGCCCCTTAGGTCTCTTTTATATCTTTCTCCTCTCACCCTAAACCTATGCCCTCTAGTTTTGGACTCCCCAACCCCAGGGAAAAGACTTTGTCGATTTACCTTATCCATGCCCCTCGTAATCTTGTAAATCTCTATAAGGTCACCCCTCAGCCTTCAATGCTCCAGGGAAAACAGCCCCAGCCTGTTCAGCCTCTCCCTATAGCTCAAATCCTCCAACCCTTGGCGACATCCTTGTAAATCTTTTCTGAACCCTTTCAGGTTTCACAACTTCTTTCCAATAGGAAGGAGACCAGGATTGCATGCAATATTCCAACAGTGGCCTAAATAACATTCTATACAGCCGCAACATGACCTCACAACTCCTGTACTCAATACTCTGCATTGACTAACCAGGTTGTACCCAGCTACTTGTTTTCACGTATTCCCACTTCACTACTCTGCCCCCACCATCCTCTTTATCTGAAGCTCTCCTTATACCCACCCTGAGTCCTGAATAAGGGTTACAACTGAAATGTTAACTTGTCTACCTCCAGCCGCCGCCTGGCTTGCTGTGTTCTTTCAGCCTCCTGCTTGTCTAACTTGGCTTCCAGCATCTGTAGTTTTTTTGTCTGTAAGAAAGGAGAGAGGTACAAGATAGGAAACTAAAGGCATGTTAGCCTGACTTTGCTCGTGGTAAGATTTTAGAGTCCATTATTAAGAATGAGATTACAGGTACTTGGAAGTACATGGTAAATTAGGGCTGAGTCAGCATGGTTTCATCAATGGGACGTCATGCCTGACAAATCTGATAGCATTCTTTAAGAAGGTAACCAGCAAGTTAGACAAAGGAGAGGCAGTGGACGTGATGTATTTGAATTTCCAGAGGCATTTGATAAGGTGCCACACAGGAGGCTACTAAGTAAGAGGCTAGAGGATTGGCTGACTGGCAGAAAGCAGAAAGTGGGGATAAAGGGGTCTTTTTCAGGATGCTGGCAAGTAACTAGTGGAGTTCCACAGGGCTCAGTATTGGGACCACAACTATTCATGTAATACATTAACAATCTGGACAAAGGAACTGAGGGCGTTGTTCCTAAATTTACAAATGATAAAAAGATAGGTGGAGGGACAGATAGTATTGAAGAAGCAGGGAGGCTGCAGAATAACTTGCTAGGACAGTTAGCTAAGAAGTGACAATGTGGGAAAGTGTGATATTATGCACTTTGGTAAGAAGAATAGAGGCATAGACTATTTTCTAAACGGGAAAGACTTTGGAAATCTGAAGCACAAAGGGACTCTGGAGTCCTAGTTCAGGGTTCTTTTAAGGTTAACAGGCAAGTCCTGTTGGCAGTAAGGAAAGCAAATACAATGTTAGCATTCATTTCAAGTGTGATAGAATACAATTGCAGGGATGTACAGTTGAGGGTCTATAAGGCTATGGTCAGCCCGCATTTAGAATATTGTGAGCAATTTTGGGCCCTATTTCTAAGGAAGGATCTGTTGATGTTGGAGGGGATCCAGAGCAGATTTGCAGGAATGTTCCTGGGGATGAGGAATTTGTTATATTAGCAACAGTTGAGGATTCTGGGTGTGTACTCAATGGAGTTTAGAAGGCTGATTGAAACTTACAGAATACAAAGAGGTCTGTTATAGAATTGGTGTGGAGAAGACCTGAGGGCACAGCCTCAGAGTGAAAGAGCAACCTTTTAGAACTGAGATGAGGAGGAATTTCTTTAGCCAGAGGGTGGCAGATCTGTGGAACTCATTGCTACAGATGGCTGTGGAGGCCAAGTCATTGAGTATATGTAAGACAGAAACAGATAGGATCTTGATTAGTAAGGGGCTCAAGAGTCATGGGAAAAAGGCAGGAGAATGGGGTTGAGAAACATATCAGCCTGACTGAATGGCAGGTCAGACCTGATGGGCTGCATGATCTAATTCTGCTCCTATACTTTATGGTGCTGGATTGTGCTGGGCTACCCTGAGGGAATTGGGCTGTGCTGGGTGTAGCTTGGATGTGAGGGTGCTCATTTATGCTGGGCTCTGAGGAATCGGAAACAGAAATTACTGGATAAAGTCAGCAAATCTGGCAGCATCTGTGGAGAGAAAGCAGAGCTAAAGTTTTGAGTTCAGCGACCTTTATTCACCATACTCTAGACTTGAAATGTTAATTCTGCTTTCTGTCTGCCAGACCTGCTTAGTTTCTCCAGCAACTTTTGTTTTTGTTTCCGATTTCCAGCACCTGCAGTTCTTTGTTTTATTGGAGGCTCTGGAGGAGCTGAGCTAAGTGAGATTATAACGTTGCTCAGCTGAACTGGACTAGGATAGACTGTGAGAGCACTGAGCTCAGCTGGGCTGGGAATGGCCATACAGATGCTGAGCTGGACAGAGCTCAGTGCTCTCACAGTCTATCCTAGTCCAGTTCAGCTGGAGTGAGCAGGATGAGGCTAGGCTGTGAGAGTACTGAAATAAACAAAGAACAGCACATGCTGGAGATCTGAAACATAAACAAAAATTGCTGGAGAAACTCAGCAGGTCCGGCTCCATCTGTGGGAAGAAAGCAGATTTGAGTCTGGTGACCCATCATCAAACTGTTAGTGTCAGGGAAAAAAGTGGTATTTATGCTGAAGCTGAAGTGGGGGATTGGAGGTGAGTGGATAGGTGGAGGTAGAGCCCACAGGGGAGAGGTATGAAAGGGGTAAGTTATCAAGGAGGTTATGGATAACAGGCCAGCAGAGAAGAAAAGCTAAATAAGTGATAATGAAGAGGTCAGAGAGAAAATGGCTTAGCTGTGCTGAATGCAAAATGTCTGTCATAAATGACCACAACCTTCCAGTTGACTGTGTGGTACTGGAAAAGCACAGCAGGTCATGCAGCATCTGAGGGGCAGGAGAAGCGATATTTTGTGCAAAAGCCCTCCATCAGGAATGAAGGCCTCATTCCTGATTAAGGGCTTTTGCCTAAAATACTGCTTCTCCTGCTCCTCGGATGCTGCCTGACCTGCTGTGCTTTTCCAGCAACACACACTCGATTCTAATCTCCAACGTCTGCAGTCCTCACTTTCGCCACCCTCCAGTTGCCTGCCACTTCGAGATACCACTGTGTTTCCATGCCAACAGTTCTGCTGCAGGGTCTAGATTAGAGGCCGACTGAAGTGTTCCAGTGAGCCTCAGTGCAAGCTCAAAGTAACATCTCATTTTCTGCTTGGTGACTGTACAGCTTCTAGGATTTTAGAGCCTGATTCCAACTTTCACATTTTTACCCACACCTGTTGTTTTTAGCACAGTAAGCCGTTCTCAGGTATTCCTAGGCCTATTGTCATTTTGCATGGGAAGCATTCAGCACACCTAACCCATTATTGCACTCTTATTATCCCTTGTTCAACCTTTCTTATGGACTGGTCTGCTATCCATAATCTCCTGTTTACTTACCCCTTTAACATCTTTCTCCCTCTGTCACTCTCTAAGGGATTGGGCTCCATCTACCCTGCTGACTGCTCCCCCCCTCCAGAGTAAATGTCACATTTTTCATCGCTACTAAATTCTGCTGGCGAGTGACCAGACGTAAACTCAGCTTAATTCCAACGGGAACTGCCAGACCTGCCCAGTTTCTCCCACAACTTCCTGTTTTTGCGTTAGTGGGGGGTGGGTGGTACCGAGTTTAGACCGCTGTGAGCACACTGAGCTGAGCAGAGCAGGGCTAACATGAGTTATAAGCGCGCTGAATCGGACTGAGCTGAGCAGAGCCGGGCTAATTTGAGCTGTAAGCGCGCTGAATCGGGTGGGTCTGAACAGAGCTGAGCTGTGAGCGCGCTGTATTGTGCCGAGCTCCCAGGATCTGCCGCAATGTCCAGACAGCGCGCGGCCTTGGGCAAGTCCCTTGTTGTAAATGGATACTTTTTGCCTTTAAAGAACGATGTAGCGAAGGAAGGTTCAGATACAGAGGAGGAGGAGGATGACCCGCAGTTCCTGGACCTCCAAGACATGATGAGCGTGTCTGACGGCGCAGTTTCCGTCAGAACCTCTTCTGTTGCACGGCGGTTCGGTAAAACAAAACGTTTCTTTGTAGTTTGTTCAAATGTAGTTTATTGTGCAAAGCAGCAAGACAAACGCTGGTAAAACCTTACTTCCTTACTGACTGAAGTGGCCTGGAACGGGTCTTGTACTTCAGCAACTGGAGTTATTCCCAGGCCTATTGTCTATTAAATTAAAACTAAAGCTCGGGATACTCGGCAGGATGTGGACAGAGAAATGCCAATGCTTCTGGAGGGTTTGAACTGGGGTAAGGGGGAGAGGAGGGGAGGGGAATGAGGAAACTGGTGAAGTCCACCTTACCCTAATTCCAACCTTCCAGCTCGCCAATCTCCTTTCCCACCTATCTGATCCACCCTACCCTCTGACCTATCACCTCCATCCCCACCCCCATTCAACTATTGTACTCTTTGCTACCTTCTCCCCAGCTCCACCGACCCCTATTTATCTCTCCACCCTGGAGGCTCCCTGCCTCCATTCCTGATGAAGGGCTTTTACCCAAAATGTCGAATTTTCCTGCTCCTCTGATATTACCTGACCTGCTGTGCTTTTCCAGCACCACTCTAATCTAAACAATTAATTTTAAAAGTCAGTTTTCTTTATAAATTCACAGTTTCAAAAGTTTATTATTTCAGCTTGTACAATAGTGCCATTTCTACGTCCCATTCAGTTCTATCACTGCCGACAGAGTTTAGTTTAATTTATTTCCTGGTGTGGGAATACTTCAGTATGATTGGCTGCTTACCTAGATGATTTTTCTTCATGCTCACCTGGAATTCCTTTTGACTTTGAATCAGATTTAAATTGACATCTGCAAAGTGAAAAATCCACATCAGATATGGTTTGTGGCAAATGGGCTGTTGAAATATTCTGAAGATAGTGAAGCAGGAATAAGTGTACTTATTATCCTTTTGATTTTAGTTAAATTTCAGTGAGAGGGCATACGAGTTACAAGCTGGAATATTGAGTTTTAAAGAAAGTGTGTCTTTGAAAATATAAACTTTTAATTTTTTGGCAAAAGTCAACTTTTCAATGTATAAAACTAACTTTTCAGGGACGGTGAGGCTTTTGAGTAAAGAATTTGGGTTTGATATATTATTGAAAACAGTTCTACTTCACTCTATAAGTTCACAATATTCAATGTCTTTTTACAAGAATTGTTTTAGCAAGGAGAGAGTATATTTTGGCTTAAAGATTCTTGCCTCATTTGCAATCTGGAGTATTTTGTGAAGAAGTATGGAATGACTGACAGCAACTTTGGATTTAACTAAAGGCACGGTCGAGTTACTATCATTTTAACAGCAGTAATATGGTGAAAACTGATCGCTTGTACTGGCTGTACTGCAGAAAAATCTACTCCGTTGTATAGGAACAAACTACACCAAAAAACTGTGATTATGTCACTTGGTCAAAAGTGCAACAGTGCTGTTATGAGAAGTGCTGGAAATACTCAGATTTATGGTTGACGATTTGCTAATCAGTAACTGCAAAAGTGACAAAGCATCTTAATTGATAAACATGATTGCAAGTTCAAATCAGAGTATGGTAGAGATAATTAGAGTAGAGAAAACATGAAAAGACAATGAGCATTTGAAACTGGGGGAAAGAGATATTTCTGCTTGTTTCAGCAATTGTAATTGTGCCTGTGAATGAAGGCCATTCTTCATCCATTTCGAAATTGTATAGTTATCTTATTTGTCAACATTTTAAGATGTTAGGAGATGTACATTGGGTATCATTCAAGATTTGCAGTTTTTGACATTGGATGATTAATGCAAACAGATTGGCTACTTACAAATCAAAGCAATTAACCCTGATGTGATGGCATGTAAAAGTGTTTTTTTGAAAAGATATGAGATGGCAGCCAGTATCCTTAAAGCTATTTTCTGGAAGGAGCAAATGGCCTGGAGGTTCATCTCCAGGCATAACCATGCAGTTTGTCAGGTTACACTCAAATTTCCTGTGATTCTAACAAAAATCTAGTACTTGAGCAGAGCTGTTAGAAAGGAATTCTGAGATTTTAATCCAGCAACAAGGAAGAAATGGTGATGTCGTTCCAAGTCTGGGTGGTGTAGTGTTCAGAGGCAAGTCATTGTAGTGATTGTAATTTGAAGACAGCCTCTGACAAACACAATTGCAAAATGCCCTGAACCTAAAGATGATTCCCTTATTACAAATGGAGGGATTGAAAGACGGTTGGTAAAGATTTCGAAGTATTGGGCAGACATGAACTTGCTCTTGTACCTAAAACTCAAAATTCTGCATTCTTTTAGAATAGTACTTGATTAACACCAAGATTGAATGTTTCTTTCACTGCAACTGTGCATAAAATTGTACAACATCTTCAGGAAAGTTGTAAAAACTGAGTAGGGAATAAAATTCATATAAATAAGCCTTATTTAGATCAAATGCAAGCCATTATTAACAAATTATTGAAAATGCAATATGATGAATCCTGACAGAATAGTTTTAAAACTATTCTTATTTCCGCATTGATTTCATATGAGAAGGTGGGCATCTTTGAAAGCAAAATTAGTTGGAAGAGATGGAAGTAGATGATTTAATGTTGAAACCTTAAGTTAGCAGTCAGACTTTATACCTCTGTATTTATCTATCTTTCTCTAGTTAAAATCAATGACCTTGACTCCAACAGAACTTACAAGGTGTCCGGAAGGTTTCATTTTACAGGCCCATGGTGGAAAGTGGCTGCAAAGATCAAGTGCATCCAGAAGAAATGGTACTTACAATGTGCATCCTACAGCCTGAGGAGTCATCTGGCAAATCAAAGAAAGGAAATTTTCAGTCTGTTCCTAACAGCATGTAATGTTCATGAGCAACATAAAAAACAATTTATTGAGACTTTGACAGAGGATAGTAACCTTGAGTTTTCAAACCTGTTGGAGACATTACAAAGGATTGCAGATAAAGAGGCAACACAAGAATCAAACTTTGCAAAAAGCATTATTGCAGCCATAAATAGTTCAGGTAAGCTTTGTGTCGCTCTTTTGATTATAGATTTTGCTCTGTATTGAAACATAGTATGTAATCTTCAGAATTCAGTAGCATCGATTCATAGAGCGTATGGAAACTGACCCTTCGGTCCAACTCATCCATGCCAACCAGATATCCTAACCTAATCTTGTCCCATTTGCTAGCACTTGGCCCATATCTCTGTAAACACTTCCTATTCATATACCCATCCAAATGCCTTTTAAATACTGCAATTGTACAGCTTCCACCACTTCCTCTGGCAGCTCATTCCATACATGGACCACCCTCTGCGTGGGAAAAGTTGCCCTGAGGTCTCTCTTATATCTTTTGTCCCATTAAATCTAATGAGTAAAATTCTCTGTCTGATGTGCATTTTGATATAAATGGATAAATCTTGATAGAAGTATCCTTTTGAGCTCATTTAGAAATGTTGTGTTGAATTGCAGTGCAAGAAGTTTAGAATGGTAAAGTAAACACTTACTTACATTTGCAGGTAATTATGTCAATTACAGGACCTTTTTGTGCAGCCAAAATGGATGTTTGGACAATGAAGCATTTTGAAAGTCAATTTTCCAAATTCATGAAACAGTTTCTCACCATTTCTGCTAGTTTATTACAGATTTTCAGAAGTTTCCTTAATAAATCACTCCCAGCGCCAAAAACTAACATTTTCTTTTAACATTCTGCTTGTGTCGAAATGCTCACTATTCAAGTACAAACTAGTTTCATTGATTTTATGTGGCCTGAATGTCTTTAGTTTAACAATTTGGTCCACAAATTTCAGTAACTGATGTTTAGTATACAGCATTTGCCTGCAGTATTCAGAATTCAACCTGGAGGGGACTTGCAGCCCTACCCAATTGATTTATGATTACTAATGCGAGCTAATATTCGGAATTTTAAAATAACAACAACCTGGTACATTTTCCGAACTTTTTTATGATCCTGTTGGTTGAAAGCTACCAATATTAACAGAGAAGAAATATGAGAATTCATAGTTCTGTCTATGAAAGGTGAATCCAAGTTTGTTTTTACTATGTTAGTTGATAGCGTCACAAGAAGTGAATACTTCAGATTGCATTTTTTAAAATAAAGTTACAAATGTCATTCATAATCACAGGCATATGGAAGTACAGCAAAACTAAAAGGTAGGACCATAAAACCTGAAGTATAGCTTCTGTCTCAAGGCACACTTTATTCTCTATAGTGTAGGGTATTTGTATTTGAAAGCTAATATTGATACACTGCTTTCAATTCAATGAAGATTGCTGTAATTTAGTCTATATCCTGTTTCATGTAAAATCACAGCATTGGTTAACCAGTGCAGTATTTCTGGAACATCATTGCTATACACGAACTTGAATCTTCTGATCTCTGTGGCCATATGACTAAGATGTGCATTCTGGACCCTGCCAAAGTTTTAATGCATAGACCTTTTTTTGAAATCACTCGTAAGACATGGGCATGGCTGGCCAGCTTTTCTTGCCTGTCCCTCGTTGCCCTTGAGGGTGATTGGTGAGGTGCCTTCTTGAACTGTTGCAGTCTAATAGGGTCCAAAAGGCCATTCTTTTATCTCTGGGGCTCTCTGCAAAGGTTTCAATTCTGATGTACTTATCTGGATAGTTATTCAGAAAATATTAGGCAGATCACAAAGCATTCCCTCAAAGCGTTTGTGCATGTGCAGCTGCTCCAATTTTCCACACATGCTGATGAGATTAGAAGTAGCAACGTGTTTGAGTTTGTGTGGCTCATTTTGTAGCTATAGTTGGAGTGGAGGACATTTCTCTGTCAGCATCAATGGCCCTGAGGTGGAGGTAATCTAGCTTAAACTTCCTTTGAGGAAATATCACCAATGATCTATCCTGGTCCATCTACATTGACGGTACAGTCAATGAAGAACACCAATGCCTCTACTTTCTCAGAAGACCAAGTTAATTCGGTTTGTCCACGATGACTCTTGCCAATTTTTACAGATGCAACTAATTGGTTAAACCACAACTTGGTATGACAACTACTCTGCCCAAGACTGAAAGAAATTAGAGAATTGTGAATGCAATCTATCACGCAAACCAGCCTTCCTTCTATTGATACTTGTCACTGTTCTGGGAAAGTAGTCAACATAATCAAAGGCGCCCCCTCCACTCCAGTTTATACTCTTTTTCCAGTGGGCAGAAGTTACAAAAGTTTGAAAACATACCAACAGATTGAGGAACAGCTTCTTCCCAAATGTCATCAGACTTCTGAACCACCTCTAATATTAGAGTTGATCTTTCTCTGCGCCTTGTCTGTAGCTGTAACACCATATTCTGCATTCTGTTCTATTACCATGATGTACTTGTGTAAGCTATGATTTTGTCTGATTAGTATGCAATACAATGAAAATTATTGTATCTCGGTACATGTGACAAAAACAAATCAAAATGAGGAAAATGTGCTTGTGGAACTTTAAGTGTCAGATACAGTAGGTATTGTATCTCTAAGCAGCAGGACTCGGGTTTAATCTCTGATTTATATCCAGTTAGACAATTTCAGGCCAGATGTACGTCAGGTTGTTGTTTGATCTCTGTAACATTGGTATAGGGAGAAGAACATAATCCAACTTGCAATTTTATTCTAGTATTTGCTGCCAGAATTACACATCTCTGCATGTCTGACAGGGTCATGATTTGGCTCAGCCATATTGCAAACAAAACATTTTTGATTACATTGCCCATGATCTTATAAAATAATAGAACACATTTGAGGATTGAATAGTCTAGTCTTACATGTATAATCTTTTGACGAGAGGATGGGAATGGCATTGGATGCACGGCCAAACTCAATAACCTTTTCAGAATTGAAGTAAGTGGTTAGTTATTCATGAAGTGAATGTGGGCATTTTTGATTGGACCAGCATTTATTGCTCATTCTGAATAGCCCTTGAGAAGATGGTGATGAGCTATCACCTTTGAAAGGACAATTGGGGAAAGACTGTTAAACCTGGTCCTGCTGGTGAAGCCTGCTTGCCCTGAGTGAATAAAATGAAAATTTATAAAAGGAATCAGGGTTTTTTTGTGTGGTATTAGGATGACTGTTTATGTTGATGATAACAACTTGTATTTTGTAATGCTTTTACTATAGGAAAACCTCCCAAGTTGCCTTTCAGAATTGTAATCTGATAAATTTTGCTTTAGAACTGGACTATGACAACCCTTAAATGACTGTTTTGTTAATGGCAATCTGTGTGCTAAATGAATGCACGTGAGTGTATGCATACAAGATAACATTTAAGATTCACGTTATTAATTGTGCAATAATTTAGTTGAAGGCCAATATGTGCAATATGCGTTAAAGTTCCACAACTTGATGGAGATCCTGCCCAAACTTCTGCCACGGCATTTCTTGGATATTTTAATGCCGAAAGAGGAAAATGGAAGAGTGTCCCGTGCACGGCATATTCTGGAGGAGTTGGAACAGATGATTCAGACAGCAGTATGGAAGCTAGGATTCAGTCAAGTAAGTACATCTGTTTGCACAATTGTCAATATGAGTAAATCCCAAGTATGGTGTTGGTTTTATTTTCTGTCTAAGCATTTAAACTTTGTAGTTCTTTTTCATCTGCATTTCTCTTCTAAGTTTCATTGACTATAGTAGCTGTGTGTGTGAGAGGAAAAAAACAAAATTCAAATGTTGGCAAACACCATGCACAATTAAGGGAAACAATACCATTGTAAATCTGTTTCTAATCCTGAACCTTCCATTTTTTTTTTATTAAGTCTTTTAAGAAATTCCAACTCAGTGGAGTAATTGCTTTTGGAATTAATGATCCTTTTAAGGTGCAGATGGTCTCATTAAATAGTTCAAGAATAATTTCTGAAGGACATTTCTTTACTGTTGACAGATTCTTTCAAAGGAGCTACAACTGATTGGTTGTGAGGCATCCTTGTTGGCCTTTGAGGAAGCTGACCTAATGAAGACAATTCCAGAGTTACAAAGGCATGCTTTGGTCATTTATGATAAGCTGAAACAGACTTGCTGGAGTAAGGGGCACACCTACGTTCAAGTTGATGAACTGACTGCATTACGATCATCAGAGTTCAGTGTTCAAAGTGCATGGGAATCACTAAAATTTTTAAAGGACTCCAAGATAATCATAATTGAAAAAAAGCGAGTGTACCTCAAGTGTTTTTATAACTATGAGAAAGAAATTGCATCTTGTATAAAGGAACTTGTGAATAAACCTCCTTGGCACATTTCTCTATCTGAAGTTTTGACAAAAGCCAGTACTGCAGAACAAATGGAAAGACTACCTGAAAACACAGAACACATTGAAGAAGTTAAATTGGATTCTTATCAATTGAAAGCTGCTATCATGATGTGTGAAAATCCTGTTACAGTCATCAGTGGTAAAGGCGGCTGTGGAAAGACCACCCTTGTCAGCTACATCTTCAGTACAGTAGTTAAAAATATGGAGAGTGCAGATAATGAGGAACTATTGCAAGCATGTCGAGATCTTGAGCAGGATGAATGGGCTCCTGAAAGTTGGGATATTCCAGTGGGTAAAACTCCCAATGGTGACTCTGTTGAAAAAGTTGATGTCAGAAAACTATCTGTGCTGTTCACTGCACCAACTGGAAAGGCAGCATCTCTTTTAAAGAAAAAAACTGGGTTTAATGCTTATACTTTACACCAGGTAATTGCCATTCAAGGATACTTGTGGATAATTCAAATCTTTTAACATGTTTAGCATAAAGTAAACATGATTTTTAAGAAAGTTCCTAAAACACTTCTATTGCTCCTGTGTAGGAGGTCAAAAAGAGAGCCTAAAACTTTGAGCAATATGTTACTCCAGGCTACATGTAAACATTCAATGAATTGTTGGTTAGTTTCTTTCAACTCTTTCAAAAATAACCGGTGTATATTTTCACTACATTAGACAATATATTATTAAGATAATTTTGGTTATTTATATTAAGGGAGAACCTGAAAGGGTCAGAATAACTTTGGAAGCAGCATTTACTGGTTGCCATCAAGGGATGCTGGAATCCAATTGCATATGGGAATAAGAATCTTGACAGTCATTCTAATGGTTGCTAACAGTTGAGATATATATTAGAACTTTGACAAAGCTAGTTTTGAGTATTTAGTTCATAGCCAAGTACAGTATTGTGTTAAAGACATAATTCCAAACCATACCATGGCTGGAAATGTGGAAGTCAGGTGATAGCAGGACTGTGCTCCACACTATAAGAAACTTTTCCATAAAACTTTAATTCCTGTTACTGTTTGTCTGTTTTCAACATGAATATTTTACTGACAAATTTATTGATTAAGCTTTGAGTTTGAACATTTCTTACTTCCTGTCTTTAGTCTTGCTTTGATTACCTTTGATGTTAGCGTTCTTTAATAGCATCTTTGTTGTTGAAGCTGTTGGTGAAAAGCTTGGTCGTTTCTTCAAATTGTGTTGCAGCTCCATTTTCTTTTCTGACTTTCCCTATCTCCCTGCCATCCACTACCATCTCTAATTAAATCTCCAAGTCAGGATAATGACCCCGATTTTTATGCCAGTAACGATAGCAATACTGTCAGCATTTGCTATCATTACTTCTCTGAAACTGACAATCATTTGGAGTGCAGGCACACACAGTTAAGCATTAATGCAGCTGTAGCTGTCAGTGATTCCACGCAATGTGCTTTTGAAATCCCTATATACCCCACTCACACCGAAGACCCTGAACTTCCCCATTTATACTGTTAGTCTTTCTGTAAAAGCCACTGGGAAATACAGAGGAACCTCGATTATCTGGCATTCAATTATTCAAATATCGGCTTATCCGGCAAGATCACAAGGTCCCAATGCACGGCTAAACTGTTATTCAGCATTCGATTATCCAGGATTCAACTAACCAAACGAAATACTGCCCACCCGTGTCTCCTTCGGATCATCAAGGTTCCACTGTAGTTATATCTTGTTAAATGAGGAGTCACTTTATTTTTTTAGCCAACTAAGTTCTAATTTACAGACTCTGACCTTGGAAAAACTACTTATTTATGGAATATCCAAATTCTTCAGGACGATTTTAAAAATAACTAACATTTTGAGATGTTTTCAACTTCTGTTTTCATTGCAAATGTATTTTTTTCTTTTAATTGTTTGTTAATAGGTAACTTGATTAACACTGAAAAAGGCATATTTTGTCAAAGCTTTTTGTCTTGCTCTCATGAGGACAAGTCAAAAGAAATCCACATTGGTGGTGTGGGGGGGGGGGGGGGGGTAGTAATATTCATACCGTATGTGAAGAGAGTGCTTTTTGGCAGGTGAATTGTTAAAGACATTGCCATGTAAAATGCACCAGTTAATGGTGACTGTCAATTAACTGCCAAGCTTCGTTTACATTTTTAAACAGTGTCAACTGACTTTGGTCAAGGGACTGCCCTGAGAAATGAACCAGCGAATACATGTCACCTATTTTGTTGTGCTAAATCAGACTGTGTCTGTATGTTATATCTGTCTGCCAAGAACAGGGTCGTGTGTATTATTATATGTTGCCTCCAGGTCGCACAACTAAGGAGACACTGACTGACAATCCTAAATTTATTGTCAACATAATCCTTTTCATATTAAGGAATAAGTGGCAAACTTTGTCCAATTGCAGAATCACATCTCATGTTGGACATGCCTGTATTTTCAATTTTGCAATCAGAGACTGGTTTGGGTGGTCAGTACTTTGTTTGTTTGTTTGTTGCTAACAGCTAAAGGAATAAGCTTTCTGATTCGATCTACCTGTCATTGGGATGTATGGCCTACATACATGGCTGAAAATGTGTTGCTGGTTAAAGCACAGCAGGTTAGGCAGCATCCAAGGAACAGGAAATTCGACGTTTCGGGCATAAGCCCTTCATCAGGAATGAGGAGAGTGTGCCAGGCAGGCTAAGATAAAAGGTAGGGAGGAGGGACCTAATTTTAACCTACATACATGGCATCACCCAAGACTGAAATTCATATGCAACATTTTCATTTGTGTGAAAGGCAGGACATCATCTTGGCTCGATGACAGCAGCATCCAATTAGTGGGAATGCTACTTGTGTAGCAGGACAAAAGATCTGTTCCTTAAATTTTAAGATGCCTTACCCTAACCTGAGGTAGACTTGGCACATTTTCAAGATAATGAATTGTAAAATAGAGTAGAATAGCCTTTATTGTCACATGCACGCAAATCCACCCCACTCTCCTGCCTGATCTATCACCTTCATCCCCTCCCCCACTCACCTATTGTACTCTATACTACTTTTTCCCCACCCCCACCCTCCTCTCATTTATCTCTCCACCATTCAGGCACTCTGCCTGTATTCCTGATGAAGGGCTTTTGCCCGAAACGTCGATTTTTTTACTGCTCCTCAGATGCTGCCTGAACTGCTGTGCTTTTCCAGCACCACTCTAATCTAAACACAAGCAGTGAAAAGTTTGTAATGTCGCCTCAATAGTGCCATCTTAGGTACAGGTACTTCAGATTTTTTTTTTACAGAATTGAAAGATTAAAAGAAAATTTAGCAAAAGAATGCAAATTTTTCAAAAAAACTCTAATTATTCAAACTCCAGAGTAAGAATAGAAAGTGTCTTTAAGTACTCAAATTATAGTCCTTTTTCACCTGAGTCCGTGCTGACTGGCCTTCAGAACATGAGCCCTTGCTGCCTCCACGTACTGGCCTCCAGCCCAGACTTGCCTCCAAGACTCTCTTATTAGGCTCGGATTGCCTCCTGCTCCGGGCTCTGGTCTGCCACTTGCCTCCAGGACTCATCTTCTAGATTGGCCTGGGCTTGGTGTCCTCCTCCGTCCCTAGCTGGACTTGAACTTTCCTCCATTCCCTCCAGATAGGGTAGTTTATGAAGTTAAAAGTTTGGGGTTGGTGGTGGGGGGGGGGTCGGTGTGGGGTGGGAGGGGATGGTAGTTGGTGGAAGTGAAGAGAAACTGCAGAAAAGAGGTAAAAAAAAAAGAAATGAACTGACAAACAGAGCTGCTCCATCTGGAGCACCTACTCTGCTACTATCTTGGATAAAATGGCTGTTAGCCCATTGCTAAATTCATGAGAAGTGATCTGTTCAAGTTAGCCATTC
This sequence comes from Hemiscyllium ocellatum, assembly GCF_020745735.1. Taxonomy (NCBI): domain Eukaryota; kingdom Metazoa; phylum Chordata; class Chondrichthyes; order Orectolobiformes; family Hemiscylliidae; genus Hemiscyllium; species Hemiscyllium ocellatum. Next base: position 27,297,642 of record NC_083419.1, read on the forward strand.
ATCCACAGGATGACATATTTATTTATTGCATCACAAGATGTGGGCACTGCTAGCAAGGCTAGCTGTTGTTATCAATCTTTTTGGAAGTTTCTTTAATTCATTCCAATTTTCAGGTTTTATATCTCTTTAGGATTAAAAAAAAATGAACTGCATTAATGTTGGTATTAGAAATAGTAGTAGCTATAATGATGTTAGTGAGGTCTTATACACTTGTGTTTTGGTTAGTAAATATTGCACGGAACATTTTTAAGTACTTGAAAATTGATTAGAGAGAAATATAAATGTAAATTTCATATCTGTCTGAATAAAGAACTGTTGATTTTTTTTATATTTGAACAGGTGATGTGGAATTTCTGGGCTACAGAGAAATCAATTGCATTAGGAAAACCTCATGATTGGATGTTTTCTGATGTCCAAGTACTCATTGTTGATGAGGGAAGTTTGGTCTCCGTGCGTATCCTAAGTACTGTTTTAAAGTTGCTAATGCAGCATGCCAATCTCAAAAAACTTATAATCCTTGGTAAGTATCTGATGATTGGAGTTCTACTCATTCTTAGAATGCAATAACATGCAGTGCAAGTTACTTGCATTTTCTTCAGTTTTCTTTTGATATATCACCCAGAGGGAAACAGATTATAGAGTACAACTACCAAATGGTGTTAAGTAAACTTGGTTCCGACCTCAGTGCTACCGTGAAATATCATTTCAGCCAACAACGTGGTGAAAGTGAATTGATGAACATTTTCCAGAAATGACCAGTTAGCTTTACCTGTTTAAAGAAAAATCATAACTTTATGAATAGGAAGGGTTTAGTGGGATATGGGCCAATGCTGGCAAATGGGACTAGGTTAATTTAGGATATCTGATCTGCATGGATGAGATGGACCAAACAATCTGTTTCTGTGCTGTGTATATCTATGACTCTATTATTCTTATTGTTACGGAAATGTACTGATTATTCTGTTTGTATGTCATTGTAGTAATACATTGTAGATTTGAATTTGAATATCAGTTTCTACATGAATAAGTTCCTTGTGTCTAAAGTGCTTCCTCTTCTATCAGAGGTATTCAGCCTCTTAGAGCATATGACATGGCCCATTTAATTTAAATTGTCTGAGTCATGCAGAATTCTAATTTAAACATCATGTATAATTCCTAATCTAATTTGTATTTTTTCAAATTCTTGCACTGTTACTTATGTCTCCATCATCCATCCATTCTACATGTTTCCTCTCTCCAGCAATTTCATTGGTGGTCTCCTTACTTTTTTTATTCCTTCTGTATTTAACTTTCTTTTGTAGGCTTCAGTATTTTTTCCTTTCCTTTGGCTCTGTAGATATGGGTGGAAAGAATCACCAACAATGGCGTTCAAATGGCAGGGTTGAAATGATGGGTATTCCTGAGTGAGTAGCTGATAGTTGAGACTGGATCTCAAATTCCATATGCTTTGTAGAGTTGGTTATCCCAAGAGGAGCTGCCGGAGATCAGCCTGAAGCAATGTCCTTCTCATGGGGACTGAAAAAATAAATGTATTTGATGACCAACTAGTGCATTGTTGATGCGAGAATGAGCATGTGCAGATTAAGTTTAAACACAAAAACAGAAAATGCTGAAAATATTCAGTTGGTCAGGCAGCATTTGCAGAGAGTGAAGAAGAAGTAATGTTTTACATTGACTAACTGTCTTTCATCAGAACCAGTTGAACTTAATGTTATTTTTCTCTTGACTAATGCTGCATTTTCTGTTTTTACTTCAAAGTTTCAGCATCTGCAGTATTTTGTAAAGTTTTCAAAATGCTGGGTCAGTGCACTATTGTTTAGTCATCCCTGGATTTGCAGTGTTTCTATGCGTGCTTTTTCTAGTTTTGTGACATATAAAATTACTCCTTTTTGGTTTTTTTTTCTAGGTGATGTTAGACAGTTACCAAGTATCGAGCCAGGCAACATGTTAAGTGATGTTTATTCCAGTTTGTACCGATTTAGATGGAGCATTGAACTACCAACCAATCATCGTGCAGAGAGCCAGCTGATCATAGATAATGCTGCTATGTATGTCTCTTTGTTTTCTTCAGAAGTGCAGTTGTCTACTCACATGCATGCACTTGAACTGAAATAGTTTTCCTGTAATGTTCTCATAATCATTACAAACTGTCAACAACCACCTTATTCTCCTCTTTGTTGAATTTTGAATGATCTGCCTTAAAATATAAGCACCATAATCCTGACTAGTCTGTGTTTGCTTTGATGTGTTTTTGACACGTGCGGTTGGATCTTCTCGTTTTATTTTGGCAACTTTAAGATTGGTTTGTTGCTTTAGTGTCGTTTGCATTGTTGGTCACTTTGTTTTTCCTTTTGTGTATTTTCTGATTAGTGTTCATTTTGTTTCTGCATGAATTACAAATAAAAGAAAGGGTTTACTACTAGCCTGCATGCCCGAAAAATGTAAAAGCTACATAAGGGCATTGGTCCAAGCATAACTTGCATTTACCTTCCTAGTTGTACAGGTGCCTTCAATGGCATTAATGAAGCAGATTGTCTGAATGTGTGTGTTCTGTGTGAGTCTATCTGATCACTCAAAGCTTTATGTCAGTCATCTCCTTCACGGCAAGATACTAATTGCAATTGCTACCCACAAGTCACTATATTCAGAAGACAAGATGAAAAACAGTGAGGATCAAGATGGTTGGGAAGGGGAAAGTGGCTTTTGAAATTGTTTTCACGACTTGCATTCTTTTGCTGTAACCACTTCACTTTTCATGACTTCTAATTTCTTAGGATTGCTGAGATGGGTTTGAAGTCTACATATAAGGAGTTGCAATATGATGCAGTGATGCACATATCAAAGTCCGTAGATGTCATCATTCCAACACCTGATAAAAAATTCATTCTTGTTTCTCTACCCTCCATACATAATTCCACCGGTGAGTCTGGAAAAGATTCATATTGATTTAATGCTTGGACTTGCGATCAGGAAAGGATGTTTTACCTCAGAAACACTTGGGCATTTATTTTTCCATTGGCTGGGCCGCTCGCTGGAGACATGGTGGATAATGCAATCCTGCCAGTCATGGTTGCTCACAACCAGTTACATGATGTGGTGCAGTGATGGGCATAGACATCACTATTCCAATGTGAAACATCTGCCTTTCACTCAAGACAAAGTCCTCTTTCAGAGAGTTCCTGCCATTCAGGTTGGAGCAGTGGATATCACTGAGACTGGAGGCAGTCCCAAATTTAAAAGTGGCAGAAGCTCAGGTCAGGTAAGTAGGAGGTGTCATGGAGAGTGGATTGGGAGGAAGGACTGGGCATCATGATTCAAAGAGCAGACCGGTTAGAAGCACTTGGATAGTGCGACAAGTATCTTTTAGGTGGATTGCCTACTCTTGAAAGAATGAAAGTAATAGAAGTGTGCCCTGCTGCACCTGCCTGAGGGCCAAAGCAGTGTGACTTGGTAATGTCTGCACTTACATGAACCTTTCCTGCAAGACTCAAAATTGAGGCCAGGCTGGGAAATAACCCTTGGATGGGTATTTATAGGTTCCCGCATCCACATTTATAATATAAATATCCTTTTTATAAATTTCTCATCCAATAATTACACATTCTTTCCTGCTGGTACTGAATTACATGTGTGCTTGGTCTAGTTGTACCTGGGCTCCTAACTCCACTCTGTCTATACAGTGCCAGCTTTATGTTTGTGACGGCGCAGTTTGCACATCTTAAGGGAGTTTGGATTGATCCATATACTTCAGATTTTTGTTAAGATGAATGAATGCAAATAAATGCTATTAACTCGTTATTATGTAGGTTGAACTTCGAAAGATGACAAGGAATTTAGAATTGGGCATAATATTTATGTTTCAGATGCATATTTGTATTGAAGAGCCCTGAGAACCAGAGTGAAACATGGAAAGTAGGACCAGGAGTAGGCCATTTCACCCTTTTAAACATGTTCTGTTATTCATTATGATCATGACGGATTGTCCAACTCAGTAAATAGTTCCTGTTTTCTCCCCATACCCTTTTAACCCATTAACCTTAAGAACCATATTTAACTCCTTTGAAAACATCCTTATTTTTTCGCCTCAACTGCTTTCTGTGGCCAAGGATTCCACAAGTCGTATGAAGAAATTTCTCCTCCTCTCAGCCATTACCTACCCCATAATCCTTAGACTGTGTGACCCCTGGTTCTGGACTTCCCAGTCATTGGGAACTGAAGAAGTGCACTGAGCTGATTTAAAAAGCTTGGAGTACCCTTGTTTAAAAATTTAAAATATGTGAAAACTTATTTCTTGTTTGTCTGGTTACTGTATTTTAAAGTATGATGGCAATGTTTACATTTTTATTTGTCAGGGGCAGATCTTCAAAAAGCTATTGAATGTTTACTAAACTCAAAAGCCCCAGGACTAGACGATGACGAGACTTCACAGTTCATTGCGTTTAGACGGTAATTATATGTTTAAGAAAGGTGATAATGGATTCAACGCGTAGTGTTTCTGCCCAGGTATCAATGCAAAAACTAAAACAGGAATGTGAAAGGTAACTTACTGCCCAATGTGCAGTAGCGTACTATAGGGGTCAGTGCTGGGTCCCTTATTGTTTGTGATCATAAATGATTAGATGAGAATGTTGGGGAGGTGGTGCATGATAATTAACAGATTGTGATTGACAAAGATTGGTTGGGTTGTTGACAGTGAGGTGTCCGGTTACAGCAGGGTATCAACAAATTGGGCAGACCAGTGGCAGATGGAATTTAACTCTGATAAATGTGAGGTGATGCACTTTGAAAGAAGGAACAATATAAGAGAGTACTTCATGAATGGCAGTTCAGTGGAGCAAAGCGATCTTGGAATGCCTGCTCACAGATCCTTGAAGGTAACAGGATAGGTTAATAGGGTAGTAAACAAGGATGAAATGCAAGTGTCCTGTAATGGTCATGGCATATAAGAGCAGGGAGGTCATGTTGGATCTGTACAGAACTTTGGCTAGGCTACAGCTGGAGTATTGTGTGCAGTTCTGGTCACCACACTACAGGGTGGAATTGATTGAATGGGAGGGATTGCAAAGGATATTCACCAGGATGTTGCCTGGGATGGAGCATTTTACCAATTAAAGAGAGGCTGAATAATATCAGGTTGTTTTCTCAGGGGCAAAGAAGGTCAGCAAGTGATCTGATAGACCTGCCATGGATAGTATGAATAGAAAGCAATTGTTCCCCTTAGTTGGAGAGTTAATAACAAGGGAATATAATTTTAAAGTGAAATGCAGAAGGTTTTAAAGAAACCCAGAGGATGGTGGGGGTCTGGAATTCGCTGCCTGGGAAGGTAGTTAAAATAAGAAACTTCAAACTTTAAAAGGTACTTTTCATAACATTCAAAGCTATGGTCCTAGTACAGAGAAGTGGGACTAGTTTAGATAGTAGCATATTTTTGGCAGGGTAGAATTGATAATCCAAAAGGCTTGTTCTGTATGATTCTATGACATATAAACTTGCAGCAAATTGAAATATGTTGAAGATATTAACCACAAGCTGCTTAGTTTTTAAATCAATGCTTTACATACACTAAGATTATCTTAATGGCCTTTTGTAAAAATCATTTGTTCTCTAAATTGCTACTGCTTATAGCTACTGCTGTTGGGGAATGCCACACCTGTCTGTTGATGCCAACCTCATGCATCCACTGTAGTTCATCTGCTGTCATAATCTGTTGTCCAACTAGCCTCAGTTAAACCTTTTCTACTGCCTTCCACTTTGCCCTTTAGAAGAAATCTCTGCAGCTGTTTTCTGGTTATCACTGTTTAGTGTTCGTTTTGATTGTGCAAATTCAAGTTTCTATTTTAAAATACGGTTACAAGAAAGAAAATGACCTTCCACCATTCATCTTTGACAGAACGGAAATATATCTTAAGTTAGCACTTCTTGTAGAAAGTGAGGCCCAATGTGTTGTTTTATTTATTCATGGGTAGTTGATAGCAGCAGAATTTGTCATCCCAAAATGGCCTTGAGAAAGTGGCGATGATCTGCCTCCCTTGAATAGCTTCAGACCATCCAGTATGGTCAATTGTACAGTGCTATTAGGAAGGAATTTCCCAAGAGTTTGAACTAGGCACTATTAAGAAATGATGAAACAGTTCCATGTGTGGTGTTTGGCTTGGAGGGAAATCTGTGGGTAGTTTTTTTCCAATGTGTGGCTTCAATTCCAATTCTCATTCTTTTCTACTGGTTATTTTTTATTATACGTATTGAAGAGTAACTATACAGTGTGACATAAAGCTTTATTTATTTTGATAGGTTTAGATGGCATTTGCTGTTTGTGTGTGAAGTCCTAGGCTGCATTGACTGTTTTGTCTTTTATCTTGAACTGGATTGTTGTTATATTGAACATATGTTCAAAGTTCAATTGATGCCTAAATCTGCATTATGATTTCTGACTTCTTGTTACACAGGGCAGATTGTGACTTAATTAATGAACTCTGCTGCAAGCAATATGCAGGCCATTCGATTAGGTAAGGAATGCTGCTAGCTGTGTGACAATTCATCTTGCCTATATTTTCACTTGTAATAGAATGATAGTAAAGATAAAGATTTTCCACAGAGTACCAAGTTTAGTGCTTATTGAAATTACATTATTGCAGTGATACATGAGTAACATACACTTCATGACTCTTTCAAATGTTTCTTTGAAACAGCATCTACTAGTGTATTCCCAGCTACTAGGCTGCTATGTAGTGTGGAACATAGCAATTGGTAAAGACCATTCATCTCCTTTGCATCTTGTTCTACCGTTTAATTTGGTCACAGCTGATCTTAATTGTGTATTCATATTCTGTAACCCTTAGTATCCTTGGCTAGCAAAAATCTAGTAATTACATTTTAGAAATATTCAATTGGCCTAGCCTGGAGTTTTAGATTTCCTCTCCCCTTTTTATATAAGACATCATCCTTGAACAGGGCGAAAGTGAGGACTGCAGATGCTGGAGATCAGTGTCTACATTAGAGTAGTGCTGGAAAAGCACAGCAGGTCAGGCAGCATCTGAGGAGCAGGAAAATCGACATTTCGGGCAGAAGCCCTTCATCAGGAATGAGCATTCCTGATGAAGGGCTCTTGCCCGAAACGTCAATTTTCCTACTCCTTGGATGCAGCCTGACCTACTGTGGTTTTCCAGCACCACTCTAATCTAGACATCGTCCTTGAACAGACTAATTTATGCTTCTCAAACTGCGGCAATAAGCTGTTACAATTTTTAAGGCTGTTTCCCTTTGTTCTAAACTCCCTGCAGAGGAATTTTTTTTAAAATCCCAGCATAAAACATCTAAAATGTTTTGATTTTCTTGTTTTTCATGTGGAGAATATCAGTACTTCATCATCCCAACTTGCTTTTCTTTTTGAAGCAGTGTTGAACAGTGAACTCATTAGTTCTCTAAAATAATTAAATTTGGTTGATATTAATCCCACCTCATCCAGCTTCAGTTTCACCTCAGATATGAGCAAGTATGGTTTAGGGTGTTGGAATTCTTTGCCACTTCCCCACGGAATGCATCCTAGTACATTGGGTTGTCTTTTCCCAAGATGTTGCTTTTTACTTTCTGCCAAATGAGTTCAGATCACTTTGAGCCTTTTCAAAAGCTATAAAAATAGGTTGCTTTATTCTATTGCCTCCTTTTTTTAATTGCTGCTATTCTCTTTTAAAGTTTAACTTGCATATAACGTTATCTGCACAACGAGCATCCTTCCAGAACCTGAAGGTGTGAATAATTATGTGAATAGTGTGAAGATGGAGAACGGAGTACAAATGATTATTTTGGAAAGATATGCAAAAATTCATAACACTGACTTATTCCAGTACTTTGGACAGCCTGTCTCCACTAAGCTTAAGCTCATGGTTTGTTATTTACATTATACAGTGGAGATCATGCTGCAGTAATGAAATTTTTGATAAACTGTTTTCCAGTGATCATGTTGCACAAATTTTGATTGTATTTCAGAAATCATAAAAACAAGATTGATTTCCAAGTTGGGGACAAAGTCTGCTGTTCAAAGAATGGATATGTCAGAGACTTTACACAACAATCAGAGGCACAGACAAAGTCAGAATTAAAAGAGAAACGAGTTCGTCTTTGTAATGGAGAAATCTTTTTTATCGCTGAGGTAGAGTCATGTACAAGTTGTTCTGGTATAATGCACACTTAATCAACGCAAATTGACCATAACACAATTGACTAATTGTGGACGCTGTTTGGATAACATGAACATTTTACTGAATAGATATGGGGATCTTCCCCAACGTGATTTTTGATAGCATGAGGTTGCAGAGGAATGCAAATGTCGTGTCATAACAGAATGACCTGTAGTCACTAACTTGCTTTTAATAGTGACGATTTTGCACATAGATGCTTGTAAGGAAATAAGACAATTTTTTAATACTGTTTACTAAATTAGATTTTTAAAATGATACTAAATGTTATTATTTTGTATTTGCCTGTATTAAATATTTTTAGCACTCCTGTTGTGTTCGGGACATTCTAAAGTTAGAAGGAATTTTTTGAAATGCTGATGCTTTCTCTAACTAATGGAGTGCCTTGGCTCAGGAAAAAAGTAGTAGTATTTGCTTCTGGTCAGAATTTGAGCTCAGCCAGAGGATGTGAAAGATTTGCATGTTTAATGCTGCAGGGGTCAGGTTTGTGTGGAAGAAGAAGGAAAGTGAGAAGATAGGAAGAACATGACTTGGGTAAAATGCAATAACTTTGGACTCAGTGTGAAGAATATTGGACAGAGGCATGAGAAATAGGTACTTGGGCTAGCCACTGAAAGCTCGTTGGCACCTATGAACTGTGCCCCAGCAAAAATCAACACAGTTTAAGAAAATGGAGAATTTGTAGGTTCCAGGGGTAGCAGTAGAAAACAGGCAGTAACTCACCAGCTACTTCTCACTAAATCATATTTAGAATGCTAAGAATTTAAGTTACAATAAACTTCATAAGTTAGTAATTTTAATCTATCTCCCCAGACAATAAATAGCAAATTGATCACTTTTTTCACATGTTGCTTCTAAGGAAAAGAAATTCAGGCAGAGCACAATGCGTGTAATTGATTTGCCAATGCACACCAATTAAAATTAGTCTGTTTCTTACATTTGGATGGATTTTTGAAAAATGTTTTGTTTGGTTTGCAGTATAAAATTGAACAAGTCAAGAACCAAAGCTCTCAATATTTGCTACTGGATGACAAGGACAGTCGGCAAATGTTAGTGAACTATAAAAGTATAATGAAAGAGTGCAGATTGCAACATGCTTGGGCCAAAACCATCCATACTTTTCAGGTAAGGAAAGGAACTATCAATTCATTTGTCATCTGTTTGTACACCAAGCTGCACTTTCACCGGTTTGACTTTAAATGTTGGAATGGTTAAGCATTAAATATGTAGTAGTATTTAGGCAACATTTACTTAATTCCACAGGATGCAAGGCCAAGTGACGGTAAGTGAGATTAGAGTGGCTATGTGCTTGATGACCAAAGGGCCTCTGTCTGTGGTGGTAACTGTGATACTGTGACTCTAAGTTTGGGCTATATTCATGAGCTACCTTTTGACTCAAGTAAATCTTGTCCAAGTACTGTATAATTTTGATTCCTTTTACTCTCTTTCTCAGTTCACAATTGGCGGTTTAATCCAGTAGTTGAAGAAATAATGATTTCTAATAAGATAAGTCTAGATAGTAAGTTATTTAATTGTAATTAGAGTCAGAGAGATGCACAGCACAGAAACAGACCCTTCGGTTCTCAAAATAAAATAGCAGAAGGGACACTTGAAATAAAAATCATAACATACTCTGCAGCTCCAACAGCATCTTTGAAAAGAGGAATAATGTTTCATGTGGATGACCGATCATCAATTGTTTGATTGTGTAGGACATTTATCTAATCATTTTCTAGGAATTGAAACTGCAATGATTTATCCTTTATCTATTCTCTTTGCTAGAAATGCTGAAATTAGTTGTGGCATTCAGCTGACTCCCCAGTCTAGGGTCGTTTCTAGTATGTAGTAAATTTTGTTGAACCCTAATCTTTAGAACACCTCTCATGTATCGCCACTTGTATTTTAGGGTTCTGAAGCTGCCACAGTTGTGTATGTTGTCGGATCAGCAGGAAGACAGAACTGGCAGCACATCTATACTGCAGTCACACGAGGGCGCCAGCGTGTCTATGTTGTTACTGCTGAGGATGACTTTATTAAAGCAGTGACGGCCAAAAGCCCTCACAGGAACACCCGGCTGCGTGAATTGCTGCAAGAGAAAATACGAGAAATGGAACCCACTTCAAAAACTGCAGGCTTACTGACCCAGCAGGAACCATGTAGCGTGCCTTCCATACCTGAAGTAGTGGCCTCAGCACAGTTTGATTCACTAATGCCCTCTGTCCAAGTAGTGGATGACTCTGGCTGTGCAGAACACAATGAAAGAAGAAAGGACAATGGCAAAATGGATCCTCAGGAAGGTGACTCCTTCTCAGCGGATCTGGCATTTGCACAAGATTATAGTTGGTCACCTCAAAGTCTGGAGTTTGAGAACAGGGACTGTGAGGTCCTGAAAAGTACAACAACAGTGCACAGCAGCTCTCTTCAAACTAGTGGTGGAACCACAAGTGATATTCCAGTCACAATGACTGGAGAGGAGGTCACAAGTTCTAATAAAGTTTCAACACCTTGGTCTTGTGGCAGTAAGAGAATTGGTAATACTGTGGAAGATGAGAAATCACCACAAAAATGCTCGAAGGTAATACTATTTGTGAGCTGGTGTAAATGTCTGAATAATTAATATTGGATCATAGTTGATTTTTTTTTGTCACATGGAAAGATGCTTAAAGCACAGCAGTGTTCTGGGTAAAAATTATTGCAGGGAACATTAGTCCACAGCACTAGTGACAACTTTTAGTTTAACTCCTGAGCAACTGTAATTTATGTGAAGGTATTCTCTATAGTGTTATACTTGGTTTCTCTCACTGGATCTAATGAAATACTAAAACACAAAAATTGCTGTAGAAACTCAGGTTTGCCGCATCCAGGGAGAGAAAACAGAGTTAACATTTTGGGTCTGGTGACCCTTCTTCGTTGTCATAACTCATTAATCTAAATTTCCATACTTTATCTAGTCTCACGTGCACTGTAACTTTAGGCTTTTTGACCTTCTCTGTTACTCTAAATTGTCTAATGACATACAGTTTCCTACATTGTGATGTCTATCTTTCCCAATGTTTCTGCACTTTGGTGTTCCCTCAGATGTTGCCTCCTAGTTCGCAAAACACTTGCCAACTTAGTTTAAACTTTCTCCTGCAACACCAGTAAATTGCCCTACATGGAAATTGATTCCAGCTCTGATTGGGTGGTACTCATCAGGCCTGGACAGATGCAGTGTTCCTCCGAGCTGGTTCCCAATCCCTCCCTCATGTACCACTTCCCAGCAGTACATTCATCTTCCTTTTATATTCACTGCTGTAATCATTTGTGTCGTATGGGGAGTGATTTGGATATTACAACTTTTGAGATCAAGAACAAATGTTGGAAAATATGACAAAAACAAGTGCTGGAGAAACTCAGCTAGTCTGGCAGCATCTGTGATATCAGATTCAAATTGTTAACTCTTTCTCTCTCTATGGATGCTGCTACAGGTGCTGCATTTCTATTGTTTTCCATTTTTACTGCTTAAGGTTCTGCTAGCTGATTGGAACCAAATATCCTAAATTCCGTGGACAGAACCACATTTATCTTTATGAAAACGGCACCAATCTGACATGCTATTTTGTCACCCACCTCCGAGTCTTCTATCTTCTGGACTATCTGGTAGTCACCTATTCTCACTTTCCCTGCATACAGTTAAGATGGAAATTGACCACATCTCTAAACATGTTATCCATTAAGCACTTACCAGCAGGTATTTCTGCAATGTACCCGAGGTAATTTCCTTGGTTAGTGGTGGTTAGCACTGCTTCCACATTGTAGGGTTTTTATGGTTCTTGATTCCTGCACTAATGGTTATCCTGGTCAAAGACGTGACATAGAATATCAATATCGTGTGGAATAGTCAGGCTGCTTTAAGTTCAGATATTAAATCTTGGCTTTTTCTTACAACTAAAGAAAAAAATAAGTGAAGATTTTTGATGCTAGTGCCAATGAATGCTAAGAACCATTGGTAGTATCATGGTTGGCAATTTAAGTACCTATCTTATGCACTCAGGCAAATTTATTTTGTTTTGTAGACATCCTTGGTGGAATCACCTCTTGCCTGTAAGATGTTTACGCAGCTGGCACTTGACTACTCACCCCCAAGACACAACTTGAAAGTAAAGCAGCTTTTCAAAGAAGAAGAAAATTGAAATGAGATGATGCCAAACCCAAAAAAAGGAAATAATGTGTAATAAGTTAAAGGAGTAGTATGCTTTCATGGAGAAGATTTAATGTTGTGAAGAAATTGGAGGTTCTAACAATAGTCTTTTTAAACTGGTTTTAGGAGAACAATTTGCACTGACTTGTAAGATTAACTTGTTTAAAGATGTGATCTGATTCTGTTTTGTCAATTAACACCAACTAACATGAATAAAAATGTTTAAAAAAACAGAACATTCATTATTTCATTTCCTTAAAAGATCATTTTGCAGAAAAGTGTTTAATTTTGACATCCATCTCTGATCACTACCACGCTGTAATGTATCTTATACTGTATTTGCATTTTAGGTAAACTAGACTACTGCAGTCATGTATGCTTTTACTGTTTTATTTCATCTTGCATATCCCTTACAAATTAGCAGTGAAGATTCCCAAAACCTTAAGAGGACGATAAATATCATGCTACCAAAGTAGGAAATTTGTACAAAAATACTTTACAGTTTATAATACTTGTCTGTTACAAATAAAAATACATTGTCCAAAGGACATTAGTATGACAGATTTGATTCAAGTTTGCCGAGAGTCGAACTGTCTATATTTGTTGTTGGCAGTGTTTGTTTTAAATATGAATCAGTGTTAGGCAGGAAAACTTTAACATAATGGATATATTCTTCAGTGTTCGAAAGTTTAAATGGAACAAAGCAGGGTACAGCTGCTCTCAATTATTTCTTAGGTGTCAGGTGTAGATTTTAAACTTTTTACCACTGGTTGGAAAACCTGCTTTTCATTGATTAAGTGCACTAGATTCTGTCCATTGCGCCTTTTCATGGTAAGATTTCACCTGATGGTGGAAGTTAACATCTAACCTGGTACGTTTGATTCACTGAAGTGAGGCACAACCAACAATAATACTAACATTTAACCAGCCTTGAAATTCATGTACATCAAAGTAGAGTTCATATTTCAGTTTTACTGATTTACAAAGTCAATCTTTTACAAATACAAATGTGTTAATCATGGACCTTAACATGTAGAAGACACAAATGAACATGTTTAGGATTATCCATTTGGATTAATATTAAGACTTAGTAATCTGAAATGGCAGGTGTATATATTAAGAGTTACTGTCATGGTGGTAATTTTAGAATCTCCATGGTAAAAGATGAGGCCACAAAATCCTGGCAAAGAGAAGGTCACCTGTGGTTATTTTTTTAAAACAGGAATGGTGGTTTTACTTTTTTTTTTCCCCAGCAATTAGCATTCTTCTTTTGCAAGTCAGTGCAGTGCTTTGAAAGATCAAGAATGAAGTCTTAGCTATCATTCTCTCATTTTTGCAGGTTGTAGAAGGAATTCCTCAAATGTTCAAGTCCGAGCATTGTGATTTTAAATATTACTGGAAATCAGAGCTAAGGATCGCATTGTAAGGCTCGTACTGCTTCCCCGTGAGAATTCTGTTAAAGGATAACAGCCCCAAGAATGAAGCCTTCAGGTTCGATACCAACTGAGTGAAGACTGATTGAACATGGTCTGTGCAGTTTAGACCCTTTTAAACATCTACATTTTACTAGGGATTGCTGCATCAATAGCTTTGGAATATAATCAAGATTTTCAATTTAATTAAAAAGGCTCATTTTACATTTTATGCAGCATGTATATTTTCTTTTGTCCAGTAACCAGCTGGCAACATCAATAAAAAGGTTAATTTTTTTAAAAAGAATTTGGACAGTAATCACCAGGAAAAAATAAACTACTCTTGGCATAATAGTGCACAGGTTTTGTTTCATGGCTGTGCCCTGCATAGACTGGCTTAGTTATGTTTCACAGTTTTGTCAAACCTGTTAACAAGTCTTTTTTTGTCATTTGTGGTGTTGAGGGGAGGGGGTCTTATCAAAAAAAAAGGTTTCTGCTGATTTATGAAATCTGTGCTTGGAACTTGAGAGAGATATGAATGACAGACTAAAAAGGCAGGTGTTCCACAAATGAATGTTAGTGAGTTAGCACCATAAAAGTATAGACAATACTTCAGCCTATTCGACTGAATGCATTGCACTACAATGTATTTGTATTCTCCTGTATGTCTGTACTACTGAGTCTTCCCTTCTGCTGCCTGAAAACGTGAGCTTCGTCTTGCTCACTCCATTCTCCTGCTTGGAACGTCTGATCTGCCGAGAGCACCTCCTGAAAGGCCAGTGGGTTTCTGCTGATGACCAACTCAAGTTTATTGCCAGAATCTGCTATGAGAGGCACCACCAGACAGCAGTCAAAATCTCTCGTACGGATGTGATTTACCTGTTGGAAGAAAATAAAGCCAACATCAATCTTTTCAGTCTCGACTTTCAAATAATACATATAGCCACAAGAATTTTTTCCCTAGTGATTTATATAGTTATTGAATTTCATTGATGAATCTATTATACCTGCAACAACCTGTCGTAGGGTTTGACACCACCAAGGGCAGCTGGTCCATTTGGGCGAATGTTGTTGACATACACACCTTTCTCAAGTAGGCCATCTGAAACACTGAATCCAAAATCCTCAATATCTGAATCTTTATAGAGGGTTACCTAAGAAAGATTTCAAGAAGGTACTTAATCAATTGGTAACTTTCCAAATTGGTACAGAATCAGTGTACAGTGTGCATCTTGTTTGGAAGGTGTACTGGTTTTTGCAATGAAGAAAGTGCTGGATAAATGTGACAGGTGTGGCAACATCTGATGAGACTTTAGAACCTAAAGTGGTTGCCAATAGCTTAAAAACCACTTCCCAGCCCCTTTCAGTTCTCAAGGGTCACACTGGAATCAAGATGTTAAATCTGTTTCTCCCTTCATAGAAGCTGCCAGACCTGGGTTCCTCCAACACCAACACTTTCATTTCAGATTTCCAGTATTCACAGTATTTTGCTCTTAGTTTTTGTAGTGTTCCAGTAAAACAGCTGGATAAACTATCAAGCAGAGAACAGAGAACAATGTGCAACATTATTTGAATAAGCTGTCCTTTCTATTTGAAATCAAAATACAAAACAGATCTACTTCCAAGTCTAGCTTTATGAGTCATGAAAACAATCGATTTTTGCTAGTCTAAAGTATGCAAATAGTAAAATTGATAACTCAATTTAATATCAGTTTCTATAAAGGAACACATCCAAATTGAGAAACACAAACACCACTAGAATGATCATATTTTATGAAATCTAAAACCTTGTGCAACTCCACTGGTGTTGGTGACATAATTTCTTTCATTTCTTGCTTGATTTTTCTAATAGCAAGCAACTTCGATCTCCCACCATCTGACGGTAGAGTGTTGCTACGGGAATTCTGGGTGTAATGAACCCTGACAGGATTTCTCTCTTGGAAGCTGGACTGTCTCCCCAGCGGCCTGTGTGTCATGCTGTTTTCATGATTAAGACTCAGTGCGCTCCCAGACATGATTGTCGCCTGTTGGATTAAATAACAAAGCTGTAAAAGTTCAACATCCCGAAAAACGAGGTCAGCAGGGAACTCTTATTAGCAATGTGGGTGAGAGTTAGCAAAACTGTACTTAGTTACATTCACACATTTGAGTTGATTCAGAGAATTAGTTGCATAACGCTTGTATTAATATTTTAACACAGTATGGGTTTGTGTTAGTATGGATTAAAAGTAAGAATGGTCAGTTTTGAATTATTAGCTGTTAATTTTAGTTAGTTTTAAGCAAAAAAAACTGTATTAGAAACTGTACAATCTTAAAAATTACTACCTCACTGCAATACTAAACATTCAAAAAATGTACCAATATAGCCAAGTTTTTCAAATTCAGTTGGTTTTGGTTGCCAGCCTTCTTTAAAGACGAGCTAGGTTCCTGTAATCATTAAGACCATATACAGGCTAAAGAACAAATGCTGATGCAAAACTTTGACTCATTCATTTAATATTATTAGTCTGAAATGGTGACAGTCAATGCATACCAAAGAACAAAGCCTTATTACCTCCAATTCTCTCAGGATTCCTGATTGACCACAGGTCTCCAAATCTTCTAGAGCCTGGGACCAAAAGTTTTCTTCCTGATCTGTTTCTAAGCCATCATGACCACCTACATATCTGAAAGTTGCCCAAATAAAAAAATACGTAATTAAAAACTGTATGCAGGGTGCAGTTTTGATGTCCAAAGAACTTTGAGAAATTATTGTTTTACTGTATCAATCGCTGTTATGCAGAATATTTACAAACACTATGGCCTCAACTGTAGATTATGTCCAAATTTTGTGCAATGCTCTTTAATGCCTTCACATCTTTTCTCGAGTACAGGTTGCATTTGAGAAATTGTTACAATGATAAGAATTTTAGTTGTATGAATGGATTGGAGAACATAGAACAGTACAGGGCCTTCAGCCCTCGATGTTGTGTCGGCCTTTTATCATACTCTAAGATCAAACTAACCTAGATACCTTACATTTTACTACCATCCATGTGCCAATCCAAGAGTCACTTAAATGTCCCTAATGTATCTGACTCTACCACCACTGCTGGCAGTGCATTCCATGCACCCACCACTCTGTGTAAAGAACCTACCTCTAACATCTCCCCGAAACCTTCCTCCAATCCCTTAAAATTATGTCTCCTTGTGATAGCTATTTCCATCTGTGGAAAAAGTCTCCAGCTATCCCCTCTATGCCTTTCATCAGCTTGTACACCTCTCACCCTTCTTCACTCCAATGTGAAAAACCGTAGCTCCCTCAACTTTTCTTCATAAGACATACCCCCTCCTGTCCAGGCAGCTTCCTGAAATCTCCTCTGCACCTTCTCTAAAGCTTGCACATCCTTCCTATAATGAGGCGATTGGAACTGAACACAGTACTCCAAGTGTGGTGTATGACGTGTGGGCCTTACAGAATTGCAGCATAACCTAGCAGCTCTTAAACGTAATCTCCCTGCTAATGAGCCAACACACTATATGCCATAATAACCCGATCAACTTGGGTGGCAACTCCGAGAGATCTATGGATGTGAACCCCAAGATCCCTCTGTTCCTCCGCACTGCCAAGAATCCTGCCTTTAACCTTGTATTTTGCATTCAAATTTGACCTTCCAAAATGAATTACTTCATACTTTGTCAGACTGAACTCCATTTGCCACTTCTCAGCCAGTTTTGGATTTGTCAATGTTCAGTTGCAACCTACAAACCCCTCTACACTCTCCACAACTCCAGCAACCTTCGTGTCGTTGGCAAACTTACTAACACACCCTTCCGCATCTTCATTCAAGTTATTTATAAAAATCGCAAAGAGCAGAGGTCCCAAAACAGATCCCTGCAGAACACCACTGGTCACCAAGCTTTAGGCTGAATACTTTCCATCTACTACCACCTTCTGTCTTCTATGGGCCAGCTAATTCTGTATCAAGGAGCCAAGTTTCCCTGTATCCCATGTCTCCTTACTTTCTGAATTAGCCAACCATGAGAACCTTATCAAATGTCTCGCTAAAATCCATATACACCACATCCCACTGCTCTTCTTTCAAATGTGTTTTGTCACATTCTCAAAGAATTCAATAAGGTTTCTGAGGTATGACCTACCCCTCACAAAGCAATGCTGACTATCTCTAATCAAACTATGCTTTTCCAAATAATCATAGATCCTGTCTCTCGGAATCCTCCCCAACTAATTTGCCCAGCACCAATGTAAGACTGACTAATCTATAATTCCCGGGGTTATCCCTAATCCCTTTCTTGAACAAGGGAATAACATTTGCCAACCTCCAATTATCTGGTACTACAGTGGACATGATACATAAAGATCATCACCAAAGGTGCAGCAATCCCTTCCCTCGCTTCCCATAGTAACCTTGGGTATATCCTGTCTGGCCCAGGGGCCTTATCTTTTCTTACGTGTTTCAAACATTTCAGCATTTCCTCCTTAACATCAAAGTGTTTGAGCACATCCGCCTGTTTCACGCTGTCCTCACAAACAACCAGGTCCCTCAGTAGTGAATACGGAAACAAAGTAATCATTAAGGACTTCCTCTATCTCCTCCGACTCCAGGCACATGTTCTCTCCACTATCCTGATCAGCCCTAACCTCACTTTGGCCATCCTCTTGTTCCTCACATAAATGTAGAATACTTTAGGGTTTTCCTGAATCCTATCTGCCAAGGCTTTTTCATGCCCCTTTCTATCGCTCATAGGTCCATTCTTCAGTTTCTTCCTGGTTACTTTGCAACCCTCTAGAGCCCTGTCTGATCCTTGCTTCTTCAACCTTATTTAAGCTTCCTTCTTCCTCTTGACTAAATGTTCCACATCTCGTCATCAAAGGTTCCTTCACCTTACCATTCCTTCCTTGCCTCACTGGGACAACACTTGCAGCAAGTGCTCCCTAAATAACCTCCACATTTCTGTCATGCATTTCCCTGAGAATATCTGTTCCCAATTTATGTTCCACAGTTCCTGCCCAATAGCTCTGTAATTCCCCCTCCCCCAATTAAATACTTCCCCATACCATCTGCTCTTGTCCCTCTCCATGATTATAAAGGTCAGAGAGTTGTGATCACTATCACCAAAATGTTCTCCCACTGAGAGATCTGACACTTGACCTGGTTCATTGCCAAGCAGCAAATCCAATATGGCCTCCCCTCTAGTTTTCTTATTTACATGTTGAGTCAGGAGTCCTTCTTGGACATACCTGACAAAATCTGTTCCAGTAAAAAATGAGGTCTGCAGATGCTGGAGATCACAGCTGAAAATGTGTTGCTGGTTAAAGCACGACAGGTCAGGCAGCATCCAAGGAATAGGAAATTTGACGTTTCGGGCATAAGCCCTTCATCAGGAATGAGGAGAGTGTGCCAAGCAGGCTAAGATAAAAGTTAGAGAGGAGGGACTTGGGGAGGGGCGATGGAGATGTGATAGGTGGAAGGAGGTCAAGGTGAGGGTGATAGGCCGGAGTGGGGTGGGGGCGGAGAGATCAGGAAGAAGATTGCAGGTTAGGAGGGCGGTGCTGAGTTGAGGGAACCGACTGAGACAAGGTGGGGGGGGAGGAGGAGGGGAAACGAGGAAACTGGAGAAATCTGAGTTCATTCCTTGTGGTTGGAGGGTTCCCAGGCGGAAGATGAGGCGCTCCTCCTCCAGCCGTCGTGTTGTTATGTTCTGCCGGTGGAGGAGTCCAAGGACCTGCATGCCCTCGGTGGAGTGGGAGGGAGAGTTAAAGTGTTGAGCCATCCAAACTATTTGCCTTAAGGAGGTTCCAATCAATATTAGGGAAGTTGAAGTCACCCTTGACAACAACCTTGTTACTTCTGCACCCTTCCAAAATCTACCTCCCAATCTGCCCCTCCATGTCTCTGTTGCTTTTGGGGTTCTATAGAAAACTCCCAAAGTGACTACTACTTTCCTGTTTCTGACTCACACCCATACTGACTCAGTAGACAAACCCTCCTCAATGACCTCCCTTTCTACAGCTGTGATACTATCCCTGACTAACATTGCTACTCCCCCACCTCTTTTACCTCCCTCCCTATTCCTTTTGAACCATTTAAACCCTGAAGCATCCAACAAACATTCCTACCCCTGTGACATCCAAGTCTCTGTATGGCTACAACATTGCAGCTCCAAGTACTGATTGATGCTCTAAGTTCATCACTCTTAGTCCTGATACTTCCTGCATCCCAGAAGCTGGGACTGTTCTTAGTAAAGAGACAGATGCAACAATGTTTAATAGCAGTGTTCAAAACTGGGAGAGGTCTGAATCAACTGAGGAAAGCTGATCTCGCGGGGCGAAGGTAAAGGGGTTGATTAGGAATGAGGGGAAAAGCTAGAAAATGGTTGGAAGAAAATGAAAGGTGACATGAAGAATTTTTTCCTATGCAGAGAATGTATACACCCAAAAAGCTGTAGGAGGAAGATTACATTATGGCTTTCAACAGGGAATTGAATATAAACAAACAAACAAACAAACAAACAATCTACATCCACTGACCAGAAACTATATTAGACCAGCCACATAAAGACGGTGGCCACAAGAACAGGTCAGAGAGTAGGAATTCTGCAGGAAGTAACACACTCCCTGTCTTCCAAAGGCTGGCTGTCATCTACAAGGCACAGATCAGGAACATGATAGAATATTTCACGATTACCTGGATGGGATGAGCTCTAACAGCACTCAAGAAGCTCCACAACATCCAGGACAAAGAAACCACTTGACTGACACCTCATCTACCACCTTCACTCCTTCCACTATCAGTGCACAATGACAGAAGTATGCACTGTCCACAGGATGCACAGTGGCATCACATCCAGGCTCCTTCACCAGCACCTTTCATACCCATGAGGTCTATCATCTAGAAGGTCAAGGGCAAATATTCCCCTCCAAGTCACACAATATCCTGACTTGGAACTACATTGTCATTACTTTACGATCATTGGGTGAAAGTCCCAGAACACCTTCCCAACAGCACTGTGGGTAATCCTACAGCCCAAGGACTGCAGTGGTTCAAGGAGCAGTTAACTGCCACATTTGAGGGTGATTGGTGATGGGTAATGAATGCAGGACAAACTAGTGACACCATATCCCATGAACAAATGAAAACAAGATAAACATTTGAAGTTAAAAAAAATGTGCTACAGGTTTGTGGGTGAGTGGGATAAGATAAATTGGTCTTGCAATGAGTTAGTGCACACTCCTAGGGCTGAATGGCCTCCTCTATACATCCATTTTGCTTGGTTGGACACACTGGTCAGCTGGGTGATTTTGACCGTTTTGTATATTTAAAGTGGGCGGCACGGTGGCACAGTGGTTAGCACTGCTGCCTCACAGCGCCTGTAGACCCGGGTTCAATTCCCGACTCAGGCGACTGACTGTGTGGAGTTTGCACGTTCTCCCCGTGTCTGCGTGGGTTTCCTCCGGGTGCTCCGGTTTCCTCCCACAGTCCAAAGATGTGCGGGTCAGGTGAATTGGCCAAGCTAAATTGCCCGTAGTGTTAGGTAAGGGGTAAATGTAGGGGTATGGGTGGGTGGCGGGTCGGTGTGGACTTGTTGGGCCGAAGGGCCTGTTTCCACACTGTAAGTCTAATCTAATCTAAAAAAATAAATACAAGCACTATCTTCGTATTATACCAGGTAAATGTACACCTCCTCCCCCCCCACACAGCAACTATCTACAATTAATTTGGTGAACTGCTAAAACAAAGAACTATATAGTTACCATGTGCAAGGTTTTATTGACCTCCGAATTACATAGGCTTGGAATCAAGACTGGAGGGTTGAAATTCTGATCCATACGGATAAAAGCCTAGGATAATGTGTAGCTAGAGTCGGGGACTACATTCTGAAGTAAACCCATAGTTGCCAGGTTTCTATCTCGATCAAGATACAAATCCCAGGACTGGAGGGTCACTTCACATCCCTACTCTGTACATTCTGTAAGCATTAGATTTTTTTTTACATTGTAAAAGCACAATCCGAAAGTCATTAATTCAGTTACTACAGCTATTCCCTGAGGTATTTCTCATACATTTTCTCATATTCCATCTGTTTCTGTTCATTTTGAAGTTGTTCATAAATTATCAAAAAAGATGAAACCATAACACAAAAAGATTTGGATCTGACTGAAAAATGAACAGTATGCTCACCCACTAGTGGTAGGTCGATCCCATTCATCATCACTCAATGTTGCTTCATGATACAGGTTATGATGATGCCTGCTGGCAGGTGAGAAACTTAGTTTGGCACTTCTCCATTCATGTGCATGAAGACTGTAGCCAGAGGCTTGATATCCAGAAGGACCTACGCGAAGAAACAGTAAGAGATTCAAATCAATCATTTCAGAAACAATAGGTTTGATAAAAGATTCAGAACAAGTTGAAACATTGGCAATATCATCCACATAACACAAGTGTAGGAAATTTGCAAGTCAAGAAAAATATTATCGTGAAGGATCATTCAATGATTATGTCTCACAACCAAGATGATTAACAAAAAGAAATAAATATCAAATTCCTTACTTGAGTTGATTATTAATATTCCCTGGATTGTAATTTGGTGGAACAGAATTTGAGTTTTGTTGAAAAAAAAAAGACACATTTTGCTGAACTATTGTAAAAGGGAAAACATTGATACTGCATGGGAGGAGGGGGCTGATTGAAAAGTGGATTCTGGTAAAGGTGTTGCCATGACAAATGCATTAGTTAGATGACAACTGACAGTTAACTGCTCATGTTCTGTCTGCAAAGAAAAAGGATCTATGTATTCGTTTATTTAGTCTCTGAATGCACAAGTACACCGCAGTGAGCCTGACTGACAATCTTAAATCATACCAGCAATAAAATTTGAATGCCACATTACTCATGTGAAAGATAGGCAGAATCATGTGTTGCATAGCCAATTGTATTGCTACTGCATAGCAGTAGTGTAAAAGAGCTAGAATATTTCAGATACTTTCCTCTTTTGAGCTACACTGGGAACTTTTCAGGACCAAATGAGACAGCCTAAATCCCACTCACTTATTGAAAGGTAAAAGTGAGAAATGATCTCATCAGAGTTGTCACTATCTGACAGGGGTTTGATGTGACCTAATTCAGTATCAATCCTTCATGTTGGTCAAATCATTGTCAATTAGGCCAACCTTATAATATGTGGAATCAGAGGAATCCAACACATGATAATTCCTGACCAATTTCTCAAAAATTATTGAGAAAGGGAGCTCATTTGACTGCTCGATTTCAAAGATGGGCACAGAATAAAACCCATTAGGGTGTGTAAGAACATTTTTAAATGCAGCTGTGAATTTAAGTATAGCAAACCTATCATCCACATCTTTGAAATACGCAAGGTTGGAATATCTTTCCAAAGAAGAGTTTTTTCTGCAGGATATCACAAATCAAAATTGAATAAATTGAAATCAAGATGTTTGAGAGAGCTGGAGCCAGTGGGAATCTCACTGCAACATCATTTGGCCTTTGTTAAAATTGAACTCAACTGCATGAGTTGCTGAGTTCATAAGTTCAACAAGTTCCGATTCACAGATTCTGATCATAGATTGCCACAATTGCAATGAATGATTGATTAATAGGGTAGCAATCAAATGAGCACATTGACAACACATTGCTATCTACATGTAACTGCTAATCTATTTCAGATGATCCTGGAAGGGGGGTTATCTCAAAATGTTTGAGCAACCGGTGAAGCTAGTTTCATGCTGCTACTAGGCAATAGTAATAGATTAGATTAGATTAGATTACTTACAATGTGGAAACAGGCCCTTCGGCCCAACAAGTCCACACTGACCTGCCGAAGTGCAACCCATCCACACCCCCACATTTACCCCTTACCTAACACTATGGGCAATTTAGCATGGCCAATTCACCTGACCCGCACATCTTTGGACTGTTGGAGGAAACCGGAGCACCCGGAGGAAACCCACGCAGACACGGGGAGAATGTGCAAACTCCACACAGTCACTCGCCTGAGACGGGAATTCTCTACAGTGTGGAAACAGGCCCTTCGACCCCCCGAAGAGTAACCCACCCAGAACCATTCCCCTCTGACTAATGCACCTAACACTATGGGCAACTTAGAATGGCCAATTCACCTGACCTGCACACTTTAGGCTGTGGGAGGAAACCGGAGCACCCAGAGGAAACACACACAGACACGGGAAGAATGTGAAAACTCCACACAGACAGTCACCCGAGGCTGGAATCGAACCTGGGACCCTGGTGCTGTGAGGCAGCAATGCTAACCACATAGAAATGCTGGCTGACAGGATGCTGTCATTGAGCCAAACCCATATTCTGCCGATACATAAAAATGAGTAAAGTAGTTTATCAAATTCAGTGCTAGTGAGATGTAAGTTACAAAGGCTGTACATCCCTAAGATTGGTGGACCATAACAAACCTTACATGTCGTTTCAGTTGTTTACAATGAGCAAGTTAATAACTGCATCCAATCAGCCTGCACTTGCAACACAATGCCTAACAATACGGCAACACAATGCCTAACATTACGGCAACAATTGTTAAATAATCACAAGTATGCAAATAATTAAGCTGACAAAAAATTTATGATAGGCTTGCAGTGTAGCATGCTTGTGCATATATGAAGCTATATATAAACAAATAGGGGCCTGTTCTCTGTAAAAAGGACATACACAGAGTTTTTTCCATCTCGCAAAATAGTGACAATCATGCTCTAGTTCATTTCTCAGTACAATGCCCTGACCAGAGTCAACCTGCCTGGTTTAAAACTTAAAGAAAGCTTGGCAGTTTACAGTTAATTAACATCTAAATGCTGCATTCTCCATGCTAATGCCTCCACCAATGAGTTCACTTGTTAACCAATCAACAATTCTCCACTCAGAGAATAAATATTATTTTCCCT
The DNA here is from genome assembly GCF_020745735.1 of Hemiscyllium ocellatum. Lineage (NCBI taxonomy): Eukaryota > Metazoa > Chordata > Chondrichthyes > Orectolobiformes > Hemiscylliidae > Hemiscyllium > Hemiscyllium ocellatum. Next base: position 27,322,359 of record NC_083419.1, read on the forward strand.
TTACGTTGGTATTCCTGCAAATTGGAATGAGGAGTGAAAGATTGTGTCTTTTGAAATTAATGTACCACTTCCACTCCAGCAAAATGTTGCGGCCGAGGTTAAGTTACAGTTCAACATTACATACAGCCACAAAAAAAAGTAACCATACTGGCAAAATGCACATTAAGGAAATATCATCCAACTTAACAATTGCTTTGTCACGTTCACAGAAAGAAAACTAGAGCTTACTGTATTAAGCCATCCTTTCTTTAATCAAAACTAATATTCCTCAAATTATAGCATGCAATATGCCTTCACTTAAAGTTGTGGTTGCATTCATAAAAATTGCACCTTTAAGTGAATATAGCTTCCCAGAGAAATCAATGTTGATATGAGTTGGGTTCCTTCAGACATTTCTTGCTTGCAAATAAATAATAAAAAGGTTAGCATACACTTCTTTATTTTCACAGTGCTATATATTTCTAGCTGAAATAACATGCAAAATAAAATAAATTTTATATAAAACAAACACTAAATTTTGGGACCTCATTAGAAATCAACTTAAAAACATCAAGTTGAAAATAGTGTCCATTCTTAAATGCCTATTCATAAACAAAGTGACTTTAAAAATACTTAGTTGATTGGGTTTAAAAAGACTAGACTCCATCTAGTGGTGGAACCGGCTGGTGGAGGAAGAGCAATGCACAATGGTCAATTCTGCCACTGGGTTGGGGCTAGGACATCAGTGCAAGCTCAGAATGACAGGCTTTAGAGAAAGAGACAAAGCTTACTTTAAACAGAACGGTTGCTGGAGGAAGGTATGGGTGACAGGAGCTGGAGGAAGGTCAGTAGGAATTCAGGAGCGAATGGAGGTGATGAAAGATGATCTTGAAAGTAGGGAGATCACAGAATATGAAGACTGTGGCAAACACAATATAAACTCTTAACATTAAACAAATATATTGTCATTACTGCATTAACAATGCAGATGTTAACCAAGTCAACTTTAAATGAGGAGGAACTTCCTGTATGACAGCTAAGTTATTTAACACTTTGATGTGAAATAGCGTGTGGATGATAATGGTACAGCATATTCAATTTGGTCACAAGTTACTAGCAAATTATACTTCGTAAAAACATTTTATAATGAGGCAAAATATCTTCCATCAATGTTTGGTTAAGGTATGCAAACCATTGTCAGAGATTATTAGTGTGCACTGTGCACAACACTGAAATGTGATATACCTATTTATGAATTTAAAAGCAATCCTCTCATGCAATTGGTAGCAGACAAAATTGTAAACAGTACATTATACAGAGAACACAAGATTTATACAGGAAACAAGAAACTTTGAACTACGTGAAGTTAGGAAAACACTGAAGGAAATACAATAACCTGGGTGGGATGTTTAATCAATCAAAACACATTACATGCTTCAAACCAAGATAATTTTAGATAAATTAGTCTAGTCCATATTCATAATGACAGGCTCTTGAAAAAGTGAGAGATATACTATTAACTGAGGGTCACTCTTTTGGCGATGGATGTCTAACTGAACATTTGAAAGTTAAATGAGCTTTCCAATTGTCATCATTCATGTGGGAGGAAATGTGAAGATGCTCAATTGAAAATTATTAATAGTAATAAATTATTTAAACAGACTAAGGTTAATTATCTCATCCAGCCAGGCTTTCTATAATGCTAGTGTAGGGATTAAAGTCTTATCTATAATAAATAGACAGCTATTACATTTACTGCATATTTCCAGTTTTTCACAGAAAATTGATTTTCATCAAATATACAGTACAGGAAATCATGAGTCTGTTAGCTCAGTTAATTGGATGACTGGTTTGTGATGCAAAGAATCACCAACAGAGTGGTGATCACAACCAGCTGAGGCTACCATGAAAGATGGTCTTTCTCAATCTCACCCTTAACTTATGAGGCACTAATAGTCTCTCTCTAATGAGACAGTAGCCCTCTAGGACAAAGGTGACTTTACCTTTTACCTTTACAGGAGGCCATTCAACCCACAATGTCTGTGCTGGCTCTTTCCAAAAGTTATCCAATCAATCCCATTTTCTTGCCATTTCCCAAAATCCTACAAATTGTACTTAGTTTATATTAAATTGTATAGATACCAGTAAATTCACTTTAAACATAAAACTGTATTTCATTTTCATTTTCCCTACTTTTCTAAAAATAGATATCAACTCCTTTCTCCAATCTGTCAATAAGCACACTGACATTAGGCTAGCATTCAACATTAAGCTGCCTTTTTTTCTGGCAACATAAATGGAGCAATTGAAGGGTTAGAATTAAAATCAATTTGCCTTCAAATACTAATTCACTTTTAACTTGCTGCCTGTGTTTAACGTAGAGTCTAGGCAAAAACCTGCTCCAGCAGTTTTCTGTTTAGACAACCTGTACTTAGATATTCTGACCTGATAGTGTGCAGGACACACCTGGGATGAGCTTTTTTAAAATGCGGATTGGAGTTGCCTAATCAAAGTAGATTATGGTGAAACTTTTTATCTCTCAAAGGATCAACTTAATTTACATCCCAGTTGTCCCTGATACAAGAATTGGGGGATGTAATTAGCAATACGACCACCACGACAAAGAAACTAGATCTTTTATTTCACCCGCCATTTTTTCTCCTTCAATATATATTTAAATTACCAAGTCGCTGAATTAAATTAGATTAGATTAGATTACTTACAATGTGGAAACAGGCCCTTCGGACCAACAAGTCCACACCGACCCGCCAAAGCGCAACCCACCCATACCCCTACACTTACCCCTTCACCTAACACTACAGGCAATTTAGCTTGGCCAATTCACCTAACCTGCACATCGTTGTGACTGTGGGAGGAAACCGGAGCAAACCCACGCAGACACGAGGAGAATGTGCAAACTCCACACAGTCAGTCGCCTGAGGCTGAAATTGAACCCGGGTCTCTGGCGCGGTGAGGCAGCAGTGCTAACCACTGTGCCACCGTGCCGCCCACAAATCGTTTAAATTGAATTTGGAAAGTAGAGTACAAAATGCTGGAAAGAGTTTGCCCCCATAGACTATCTATTATTCAGGTAGCCAACCATAAGGGTCACAACGACCTCTGGGTGAATTGATGATCATGTGACCTATCACTTTTGGTTTGAGTTACTGAGTTAGAAATTTATGAGCTTCTGATGCACCTACGCACTCAGAACAGACTAATTTTCAAAAACAGTTAGTAGTGGAATTAAGAGGAAATTACTGAACATCTGACAGACTTAATTTAAGGTTCCCTCATAAGGTTTAGGAACTTCCCAATATTTAATTGGTTCCGCAAGTTTCTTTTTGTTGTGCTTTCTGATGGGAAGCTACTCCCTTCTAATATAGTGGTCTAGAATCATGTGATAACTACATTTTCAGAACAATTTTGAGGAGATTGTCAGGACAATTAAGTAGCGTTTGCTTCTTTTTAGTGTATTAGTTATTTTAAGCTTTTATCTAGCTTATTATAATTGAATCATCTTGTGTAAGCTTGGTGGGATGTCTTAAGCATCATCTTACTGACTTGATTTTGAGAATAAATTAATCATCAGAATGAATGCAAGGCAAGCAGAGGTAATGCTGATTACATTGAGAAGAGTTATCCAAACATAAAAAGACTTTCTTCACCTGTCACAGGAGATCACAGGCCTGGGGACAACTTGCTAAGGAGGAGGGGGGGTGGGGAGGCATTAAGATGCCTTATCTGGAAATTAGAAAAGACTTGAAAGCAATGTGAGAGTGATCTGGTATGCTCAGATATTACTGCTATATTGATTAGAAATAGTCAGGGTTTCAACAGGGCAGGGCACCCTAACTGATATGAGCAGGGCTGAAATTGGGTCAAAGTGTTTGATGAATAAAAGTGAGGAATTTTCATTGAAAATTAAAGGATGGAAAGATGGTTTGACGGTCATCCAGTCTCAATCTTTAGTATTATCTTTATTATAACTAACTGTTGTTTGAAATATAGGTTCTCTCTGAAAGATCCTCCATACCCACCTCATATGCCAGGCTCTCCATCTCCCAAACTATATACTCCCCGTTATCATCTCTCGCTGACTCCTGATTTCCTGTCCACCTTTATCCTGGTTTCCCAGTCTCCCTCTTTTTGTTTCTCCATTCTGAAATTCTCTTTCTATCCCCCACTCCCAATCTCCCATTGCAGAAATCACAGTCCTCTCAAATTGCTGAGATCCCCTCATTCCTAGCCGCTCCCCTGCTAATTGTTTCATATTGACACAGCGCTGTCCTGCTGGTCATGGGACATCACAGATGTTGGAGGCTTCTCTAACCACAACCAGTGATGTTACGGAAGTAGAGGAGTGGAAATCATAGCAGGGGAAATGCATTGCAATTACATGTTTAAATGGCTGATCTCCCAAGCTCTCAAACAGGGTATGCACATGTGTGGGTATCTGGGGGGTACTACCTCTGATTTTAGGAACATTGGACACTCAATGTGGAAGACAGCCAAGTCTGATAACCCCATGGAGATGTGACATTACGCAAATCATTGTTAGCAATTAGGAATAGGAGTATCAATTGAGTCTTCCTTTTCCTAAACTTGAACAAAGGTTACATCTAAGAGCCCCTTAATGTACTCCTTGCTGAGACCTAGTAAAACATATCAATGCAAGGCTTTTGTTACTGGCTTGGTAATAGTGCAGTCAAGTCCCCCATGTGAGCTATCGCTGGCTCTGGTTATCTGTTGGTAATGCAGTCTGCTACTATGCTGCAAATGAAAATAGCTGTTTTTGTGTTCTTTTTCTCTCTCACAGGCAATAACAGAGAAGTTGAAGTGAAGGAGAACTTTCTCCCTCATAGATCCATCGAAGACAATGAGTGCTATACTGCTTTGGAAGCAGCGGTAATCCTATTTATCTTTGTCCTTGACATGTGGCCTCTCTTGGTTACTGACTGATTATACTTGGAAGTTAAATTCCCAGTTTAACATCATGGTTTAGAAATAATAAAATGAATCCTAGTTAAATGAATAGCAAAGTTATACAATTTCTAACCATTTCATCAGGTGTAATTTAATCTATTTGCAATCACCAGTGTAAGTACCACAGATATACGTAAGGTTTTGGTACACTGAATAGCCTATTGCCAATCATCAGACATGTCCGGAACAACTCACTGTACAATGCAACAAGATCAAGAACAAATTAAATGCAAATTTCAGTCCCTTTGGAGAAATCATGTTTTCACTTAAGGTGTCAATTTGAGTGTTTGGTGTCGAAATAACTTACATTAAATGGCTGGATGTCACAATGTTGTTTCTGCATCTTCACACTTTTTCCTTGGAAACTAATGTGCAGTTAACAGATTAGTTTATAGGTTGCAACAATCTAATAGGTGTGAACACATTTTACATGATACTGTTCTGTCTACCCATGATTGTTAGTCCTCTATGGCAGGACAGGTTTATGAGTTTTCGTAACATATATGTGATGAGTCAACTTAGAATTAAGAGGCAGAGCTGACCAAGACAGTTTGAAGCAGGGTTTGAACCTCTGACCTTCTGACTCAGGGCAGGCTTTTATCAACAAGCCAAAACCTCCGACAAATGTAGGCGCAGTAGACCATTCAGCCTTTTGAGCTTGCATATATCAGTCAGTAATACTTGAATGAGATGACTTTTGGGGAATCTAGGCCAAATCTACTGACTCAATTCGCAGAGGACAACCCCCTTATCCCAGGGATCAGTCTTTGCCATACTTCTCCCCAGCGAACATATGGCTGCCTGAGGTAAGGAGAGCAAATCAGTATTCAGCACTCCGGGTGTGATCTCAAGCAAGTATGATTGTAAGAATCCTTTACTGCACAAAGTGGATTCTTTGCAGCAAAAGCAGATATATTTGCTTTCTTAATTGCTGGACATACTTGCATCATAACTTTCCATGATTAATGAACAATGTCAATCTGTATTCACCAATTAGATGATGATTCTACTCATCTATTTTTTTCAGAAGTGGATAACTTCACATTTTCCCTTATTATTCCATTTGCAAGTTTCATGTAGCCATTTCAGTTTATTTGCACCCCATCACAGCTAGCTTTCCCACCCAACATCAGTAAGCTTGGTTATATTATCCTAGGTACCTTCATCAAAGTCATTGATAAGAAATGTAAATTGGTTAGAGTCAGAGTAATACAGCACGGAAACAGACCCTTCAGTCCAACTAATCCATGCTGACCTGTCCAAACGTCTTTTCAATGTTGCAACTGTACCTGCATCAGAAATTGATATTCCAAAAGCACTTTACATTCAGCAGAATTGGACCTGATGTTCTGAAGAAGGTGAACTCAATCACAATTTTGCAAATATTTTCACAGTTCTGCAGTGTTCAGCAAGTCAAATGCATTATTGCCAAGGTGTGGTAATCCAGGAAGCAGTGCAGAAATTGAGAGTACAGTAATACCTAACAACACGAAAGTGATCAGAGGCCTAACTGATCTGGGGATTCAGATATAAATGGTTTGGTATGAAGTGAAAAAGCCAAGTAATGTGTGTATCATTAGTGGAGTATGGGTAGCGTTAAAAAATATTCCTTTTCAACACGGATCATTGAAGTACTTTAGAAAGGATTGATCATGTGTATGGGGCTTGGAATGGAATAAGTGTTTTCTAGATTCAATCTCAGGATAGAACCCGTAGTTTTTTTTAGATATCAAACATAATAGCATGAAAAACCCACAATCTTATCTGACATTTATTTTACAAAGGTTGAAACTTTTGTAAATACAGATATCCTAGCTAATTTATATATAATAAGTAGCAGCATGGTGGCTCAGTAGTTAGCACTGCTGCCTCACACACCAAGGATCTGGGCTCAATTCCAGCCTTCGGTGTCTGTCTGTGTGGAGTTTGCACATTCTCCCCATGTCTGTGTGGGTTTCCTCCGAGTGCTCCAGCTTCCTCCCACAGTCGCAAAGATGTGCAGGTCAGGTGAATTGGCCATGCTAAACTGCCCATAGTGTTAGGTGCATTAGTCAGAGGGAAGTGGGTCTGGGTGGGTGACTCTTCAGAGGGTCGGTGTGGACTTGTTGGGCCAAAGTGCCTGTTTCCACACTGTAGGGAATCAAATCTAAGCATACTTTTTTTAAAAACTTCATACTAATTACATATGGGTGTTGGTTACTTTTAGGAACAGTTCGAAAAAAAGCAAGGTCTTTCCAAAATCATGAGTGAATCCACTGTGTGTTTGAGAGCTTGCAATCTCTGAAGTGTTAATGGAAAGTGATTTGCATGCTGTTGGAATAACAATCTGTCTTTAAAAAGACAGGTACATGGATCGGAAAGTTTTGGAGGATTTTGGGCCAAATGCAGGCAAATGGGAAGAGTTAGGTGTAGGAAACCTGGTGGGAATGAATGATTGGGCCAAAGGGCCTGTTTCTGTGCTATGTGACTCTGTGACTTATCCAGTAATAACATACTGTACTTCTTACCAAGTTATGTATCTAACAAGTGTTCCATCAAATCAGACTAAAATCCTGCAAATTAAATGTGTTACAGTATTTAGAAAATATAAAACTGAAAGGTGTACCCTAATTTGTACAGTGACCATACAAGCAGCAAACCAGACCAAGTAAGGAGTGCATCAATAACTAGCAAGGATAGGAGGTTTTCAAAAGTCAGATGTTATGGGCTATCAACAAAGGCCATTATAAATGGACCGAAAAGACATGAAAAGCACTGGGTTGAGTGACACGGTGAAAAGGAGAGTAGAGAGCCTGACATTGGAACAGGGCAACTTTGTTTTTAACAATCCATGTTGCTTGTGTTGGATAGATTTGGGTGAAGCATATGTGTTATTTCCCAAAAGATAAAAGGCAGATGTACGATAAATGAAATGTTGAGGAAAATATGAACAAATAAGTTAAAGCAAAAGTAAATAATGAGTTAAAAAATAAGACATTTTAAATAAATATTTCTATTAAAAACTGTTTCACACCTTTTATAAAACAATGTATAAAAACATGACCAAAATACAAAACAATAGAGGTAGTACAACAATATCATATCACAATACTTTTAATGATAAAATACCTACTATTCCACCAGAACAAATGTATCTGCTTAACTTAAACTAGACCACAATCAAATTAAATAAAAATTAAACAAAGCTAAATTCAAATTAGCTTAAATTAAATTTTATCACATTACTTTATTCTATTTCACTCGCCACACCTCCACTAAAGTTCCCATCGTTGGGGGCACCAGTCATTGTATCGTTATTTTGTTCCCCCAGCTTCCCTCTCCCAGGGCCCCACAGGTGGCCAAACTGATATCATGGCCCTAATTAATATTACCGATAAGTCTGCGTCAATATAATGAAGAAAGGGCTGTCACGTTTTATAAAACTTCTCCGTTTTGTGGTGCACCATACCTGTGAGGTAGTTTCAGGGGAGATGCTCCATCACCAGCCTGCATAAGACTTAGGGTTTTTTCCCAACATCCAATTCATTAAAATGTTCTTCCTTGCACAGTGGGTAAGAACTTTGTGCACAATCTCTTCCCGTGTTCCCCAGAGAGGCCAAATTTGGCAACCCCAGAAGAAGAAATACCGGGTCCACTTTGACTTCAATTCTCACTATTTCCTTCAGCTCACTTACTATGGCACTTCTGTATCTCCAGATCTTGCAACATGACCTGTGGCAGTGTGTAAGAGAGCCGATACTAGTTTTACATTTGGGGCACCCTGGAGACGCTCCTCTCTTGAACTTAGCTAGCCTCTCTGGCACCATATGTAAAATTTGTTACATATTGAGATTTTCTTTACATTTTCCATATATCTTCCCATGTTTCCAGTGAAATGTCCTCTCCTAGTTCCCAATTCAAAGTCCTACAAGTCTCTCCACATCTTCTAAGGCACGTACTTTCTGTAATGATACAGAGTACTAACTGAAAGAGCACCCATGCACCAGAGCACTCTTTTCTCCATGTCTGACTTGTAAGGCTGAGCCAGGAGCTTGATCTTCCTCTTATATAATCCCTTATCTGAAAGTACCAGAAAAAAGGTCCCTATTAGGCAATCCATATTTCTGACTTGGTTGGCTAAATGATATCAAGACTTTGCCCTTGAGTAAATCTCCCAAATAAGAGATTCCCTTCGTATCCCAAGCCAGAGTCCATTTCCCCAGATTTAAATCCTTGGGCTCCTGCCAATAGGGTAGGAGGTCATAAGCCAATTGCCCTTGTCTTGCCTCATTATCCTCCAAGCCTTCACCGTATTTAAAATAATTGGGCTCTTACACTGCTCGATCATGGATTTCATCTTAACCATAACAAAACTGATTAACTAGGGGACATCACGACTGCGAGGCTTCAACATCAAGCCAAACTGATTCCGAATCCCCCTGTACCTAGTCACCCACATATGCTAACAGGCCGCTTATTTGATATCTCTTCAAGTCGAGAAGGTCCATTCCCACTCACTCTGCTAGAGTTGCAATTTAATAAATTTAATTAGGGGGCGCCTGCAACCATAAATAAATAAAGGATCCCAGCCAATCACTGAGCCTCCCTAACACTCATCTGTGTAGCAACAAGGGGAGCATTCTCATAGGGTACAACGGCGAGGAAGAACATTCATTTTAATCAGGGCTATTCGGCCTAAACATGATCCCATCCTGCTTTATCCTCTGCAGTAGTTATACATAGTTAGCTTTATACAGCTGGTGGAAGGCGGGGTAATAAAAATTCCTCAACATAAAAAATCTTTTGACAACCATCCAGACAGGAACTGCGTGCTATTCTTCAGATCAGGCACCTCCATTAATCCCCCCACTGGCATAGCTTCTGATTTTGTGAAGTTGATCCTGTAGCCCAAAAAACTGCCAAATAAATAAATTTTTTGAATGAATCAAGGAACAGACTCCTGCAGATTGGCCAAGAACAAAAGGACATCATCAGCATCAGGTGATCTTATGGTCCTCCACTCCCACCCTTGGTGATGAAAGAGAACACCCCTGTCAACTACCTCTCCCAATATTAAAGTTTTCTGACTTAGTGCCTTTTGTGATGATTGCCACCTTAGGATCATTATACAATGCCACCACCCATCTGGCAAAGGCTCCCCCCAGACCAAAGCTCTCTAGGACCCCAAACAGGTACAGCCATTCTATCCGGTCAAACGCCTTTTCCGCGTCTAGGGAGACCACTAAACCTGGGATCAATCTTTGCAGGCAAAGCTGCTGTACCCTCCTGATATTGTTGGAGGAGTTACAGCCCTTAACAAAACCCGTTTGATCTTCTTTTATAATATGGGGCAATACCTTTTCCAACCTCAGGACCAGCACCTTTAACAGAATTTTCAAGTCTACATTCAAGAGTGAAATTGGTCTGTATGAAGCACATTCTTCGGGATCTTTCCCTTCTTTAAAATAAGGGAAATATTAGCCTCCCTAAAAAAGGGTTGAAGACAGTCCTGTATATAAGAATAGCTATACATCCCCAAAAGTGGCTCCACCAACACACTTTTGAATTCCTTATAAAATTTACTCGGGAATCCATCTGGCCCCAGTGCTTTGCCAGCCTGGAGATGCTTTACTGCTTCCTGCACTTGTTACATCGTCATAGGCGCATTTAACAGGGAAACCTGGTCCGTGTTTATACTGGGGAGGTCCAGGTTCTCAAAAAAAGGTCTGCATTCTTACTGCACCATCTTTGCTGCCCTCCAACAGGTCTAACTCTACGAAATATTTCCTAAATCTAACACTGATCTTCAACTCACGGGTAACCATTCCAGTCTTGGATAATGGATTGGGAAGCATTCTTCTTTCTCACCAGATATCTACCTGGCTTATCTCCAAATTCAAACAATCTTTGTTTAGCCACCTGTGTGTGTAATGAAACAAGAGCAGCCCAGAGAGCTGTGACCTGCTGTAGCTTGACCAATGAATAATATACTTCCTCAGCCAATTTCAGCAGGGCCTGCAGCATCCGTTGCTGCTCCTCCCTCTGCCTCCTTCTAGTTGTCGAATACAAAATGATCATAAGCGTGCCTTAGTGGCCTCCCAAAGTACCAACGGATTACTGGCCTTCCCCGTCTTGATATTCCAGAAGACCCTGAACTCTTTTGTAATGCACGCTACAAATTTGCTATCCCTTAACAGGAATGGGTCCATGTGTCAGTGCCATACATCAATTCCACCATCCTTGACTTTAACATCTAAATACTCTGGTGCATGGTCCGAGATTGTTATATTCCCAATTTTGCAAGCCAATGTTCTGTCCAATCAAACCGATGGCATAAGGAACATGTCAATTCGTGTGTGGCACTTGTGTGGATTGGAATAAAAAGAAAAGTCTGTTCCATTAGGGTGGAGATGCTTTCACACATCCACTAATCCCAACTCCTCACACATGTCCACCAACTGTCTAGATTGTGTGGGCCTACCACCAAGGCCCATCGGCATCTCATCTACCCTGGAATCCATTAGGCAGTTCAAATCCCCTCCCGTGATCGTGCAGCACACCCTGAGATTCATTAATTTAGCACTGCGTCAATCAGAAATTTAAGAGGATGTGCTGGGGGACAATAAACATTCGGGACGCCATACTCTTCTCCATGTATTAGAGCTTTAAGAATGATGAACAGTTCATGTTCGTCCTTCATTTGCTCAGTTACCTGGAATGAGAGGTTCCTTCTTACCAGTAAAGCCACTCCTCTACTCTTGGAGCTAAAGGATGAGAAAAATACCTTAACATAACCCTCCCGCTGCAGTTTCAGATGTTCCTTATCAGTTAAATCAGTCTCTTTTAATGGGGGAATGGCTCCCTTTTACATTCCAGATGCGCCACCTGAACAAATCAATCACTAACCATGGTCATCCAGGGCAGCCCGTGGTTTCCCAAGGGGAGGAAGCTTATCTGAGGGATGGCAAGCAAAAAAGACATTAATTCTAAATTAAAAATTACATTAAAAACTACAACAACTAAAAAACTAACCACTACATTTAACTTAAACACCTAAATAAACCCCAATTTACTAGAGATCTCCCCCCATGCCCATTGGAGGCAATCCTCTCTCCCAACCTGGCTCCTTCCAGCTGAGGTCGCAACCTAGTCCCAGGCAATGCACAAATAGAGAAAACATGTTACTTACATTGAGAGCTAACAATGGACACCTACCCTCCCTGCTCCACACCTCTTCTCCATGCATTTTAACTACAGATATAGCCACCCTCAATCTAAAAGAAAGAACAGCAGCAAAAAGGAACTCCAGCTAATAACTAACTAACTGACCAAAATGATAAATAAATCAGGTTTTACACCAAGGCATTACAAAAGCTATAAAACCGATAACCACAAAAAGGGGAGAGAGGAGAAAAAGAGAGACAGAAAAAGTAAAGTAAAACTGTATCATTGTCTATAACAGTGCCATTTCCACCAAAGCCCCCTACACCCCCCCCATCCCCAACTCCCAACTGAGTCCTTTATTTAAGAGTTCTCAAAGTCCTTGGCCTTTTCTGCTGAGTCAAAATTATATACCGTCCCTCCATGGGCGATATGCATCACTGCCGGGTATCTGAAGGAATATTAAATGCTCAGATCTCTTAATTTTCTCTTAACTTCATCAAATGCCTTTCTCTTCTTAATTATGGCTCCTGAGAAGTCTTGAAAAGACATTAGTCTTGAGCCTTTATATATTACAGCCTGTGAATTTCTTCCCAGTCTTCTTGCTGTTTCACTCACTATCTATTTTTCTTTATAATGCTGGAGTCACACTAGGATCGGGCGCATTGCAATCTCGTTGGCCCACTCCACACTTACCAGGCCCAACTCCAACCCCAGCCCTAGGAACCTTTGGAGTCACTTCTCCAGGAATCTAACAAGGTCCTCACCTTCCTTGCGCTCCAGGGGCCCTAGGTTTGTCTTCTACTTTTGTTTTCCAGGTTGTCCAGTTGTTCTTGAAGGACCCCAACCTGGTCTTCAAGCGGTCAGATCCTTCTGCCAAGGACCTCTGCCATGGTCTCGGATTCCGCAGTCCTCTGCTTCTACTCTTCGATTCAGTGTTTGAATCTCCTGGTCCTGCTTTTTCAGCAGATATCGGCTCCATCGCTGCTTCAATCTTTTCTCGGGGTTTGGCAAACTCCAAGAGTAAATGCTGCTGCCCCATTAAATCCAAAGGGGCCACCCCGGGAGTTTGAGCTACGGCTATAGACACCCCTGACAGTGTAGGAGAGTGCCCTGCTTGCTGTACCTTTTGCACCTTTTCCTTTATTTGCCTTCATCCTGATATTAGAGCTGTCAAACCGCAATTTGAGCAGCTCCAGGTGTTCAGTAACTTCATATTATTGATTTTTCTCCTACAGATGGTTAACGGAGGGGGGGGGGGGGGAAGAATTAAAGGTCAAACTTGCCAGGGTCTATGGTACAGAGCCCAGCACAGCAGACCACTCAGACTGCCACCATCTTGGATCTGCAAAAAGTCAGATTTTAAGCAGTCTCAAGTTGAGAAAATACAAATAATAAAATGTTCATCATTTAAACGCTATTGTATGTGTAAAAGGATCAAACTGAATTATGATCAACTTTCTGCCACATACACTCAGAGCCACAGAGACATTGTACAGAAACAGACCCTTCAGTCCAAGTTGTCCATGCCAATCAGATATCCTAAATTAATAATCCAGTCCCATTTGCCAGCATTTAGCTCACATCGCACTGAACCCTTCTTCCTCTACCCATTCAGATGCCTTTTAAATGTTGTAATTATACCAGCTTCCACCACTGCCTCTGCAGCTCATTCCATATACACCACCCTCTGCATGAAAATATTGTCCCTTTAGGTCCCTTTTACATCTTTCTCCTCTCGCCCTAAACCTATGCCCTCTAGGTTTGGACTCTCCTACCCTAGGGAAAAGACCTTGGCTATTCACCCGATCCACGTCCCTCATGATTTATAAATATAAACCCCTACAAGGTCACCCCCTCGGCCTCTGAAGCACCAGGGAAAATAGTCCCAGCCTTTTCAGCCTCTCCCTGTAGCTCAAGTTCTCCGACCTGGCAACATCCTTGAAAATCTTTTCTGCATCTGTTCAAGTTTAACAACATCATTCCTATAGCAGGGAGACCAGAACTGAATGGAGTATTCCAAAAGTGGCCTAACCAATGTTCTGTAAGCTGCAACATGATGTCCCAATATTCAATGCACTGACCAATAAAGTATACCAAATGCCTTCTTCATTACCCTGTCTACCTGCAACTCCACTTTTAAGGAACTATGAACCTGCACCCCAAGGTCTCTTAGTTTGACAACACTCCCCAGGACTCTACCATTAAGCGTAGAAGTGCGGCCATGATTTGCCTTACCAAAATACAGCACCTCAAATTATCTAAATTAAACTCTATCTGATGCTTTTTGGTCCATAGCCCATCTGATCAAAGTCCCTTGGTGGTCTGAGGTAACCTTCTTCACTGTCCACTTTACCACCAATTTTAGTGTCATCTGCAAACTTACTAACCATTCTTCCCAAATTTATATCCAAATCATTTATACAAATGACAAAAAGCAGTGGACCTAGCACTGATCCTAGTGGCTTGACACACCAATCCTACAATCTCATTGTTGATTTGGAGCTTAACGAACAAATTGAATACAATAGGAATGCTAGTAACCATCCTCATCAAAACATCAACCTTATTTAAGAAATTATTTTATATACTCATTCAAATGACTTGGATGGGAGCATTAGTAAGTTTACTGATGACACCAAAATTGGACGTGTAGTGGACAGCAAAGAAGGTTACCTCCGATTACAATGGGATCTTGATCAGATGGGCCAGTGGGCCGAGAAGTGGCAGATGGAGTTTAAATTTAGATAAATGTGAGGTGCTGCATTTTGAGAAAGCAAATCTTAGCAGGATTTATACACTTAATGGTAAGGTCCGAGGGAGTGTGGCTAACCTTGGAGTGCAGGTTCATAGCTCCTTGAAAGTGAAATCGCAGGTAGATAGGATAGTGAAGAGGGTGTTTGGTATGCTTTCCTTTACTGGTGAGAGTATTGAGTATAGCAGTTGGGAAGTCATGCTGCGACTGAACAGGACATTGGTTAGGCCACTGTTGGAATACTGCGTGCAATTCTGGTCTCCTTCCTATCGGAAAGATGCTGTGAAACTTGAAGGGTTCAGAAAAGACTCACAAGGATGTTTCCAGGGTTGGAGGATTATAGCTATCGAGAGAGGTTGAACAGGCTGGGGCTGTTTTCCCTGGAGTGCCAGAGGCTGAGGGGTGACCTTATAGAGGTTTATAAAATCATGAGGGGCAAGGATAGGATAAATAGACAAAAGTCTTTTCCCTGGTGTGAGGGAGTCCAGAACTAGAGGGCATAGGTTTAGGGTGAGAGGGAAAAGATATAAAAGAGACCTAAGGGGCAACTTTTTCACGCAGAGGGTGGTACGTGTACGGAATGAGCTGCCAGAGGAAGTGGTGGAGGCTGGTACAATTGCAACATTTAAAAGGCATCTGGATGGGTACATGAATAGGAAGAGTTTGGAGGGATATGGGTCACGTGCCGGCAGGTGGGACTAGACTGGCTTGGGATTATCTGGTCGGCATGGACGGGTTGGACCAAAGGGTCTGTTTCCGAGCTGTACATCTCTATGACTCTAAGTGGAGCGACATTTCTGCTTTGGAAATGTCCACTACAGTAAGTACCAAATGTAAAGACAAACTTGTCCCCCCAAAACTTCTTCAATTTTCAACTCAAAAGACATCTCCTCCTGCCCCACCCTATTTCCAATAGTATTCATGCATAAAAACATTTACAGTTGAAATTATGCACAGCATGCACTGTTATAGCATTAAAATCTGTATGAAGAAATGTATTCTATGTCAATGATACCTTCGTTCCAGCTGTGCAGAACTACTTTAAACTTGCATCTCAGAGATTAAAGGAAAACATTCTAAGAAACATTGTTTTGTTTGTAAGCTCATATAGGAGCAGAATTAGGTCCTTCAGCCCATCGAGTTTGATCTGCCATTCAATCATGACTGATATGCTCCTCACCCCCATTTTCCTTCCTTCTCACCAGATCACCAACCCATTACCAATTCAGAATCTGTCTAACTTTTCCTTAAATTCTTCCTAATCGACCGATTAGCCTAACCTTGGTTGTAGGTAAAATTCTAGAATCCATTGTTAAGGATGAGATTTCTAAATTCTTGGAGGTGCAGGGTCTGATTAGAACAAGTCAGCATGGATTTAGTAAGGGGAAGTTGTGCCTGACAAACCTGTTAGAATTCTTTGAAGATGCAACAAGTAGGTTGGACCAGGGAAACCCAGTGGATGTCATCTACCTAGACTTCCAAAAGGCCTTTGATAAGGTGTCTCATAGGAGGCTGCTGAGTAAGGTGAGGGCCCACGGTGTTCAAGATGAGCTACTGACGTGGATTGAGGATTGGCTGACAGAAGGCAGAGAGTTGGGATAAAAGGTTCTTTTTCGGAATGGCAGCTGGTGACAAGTGGTGTCCCACAGGGTTCAGTGTTGGGGCTCCAGCAGTTCACTTTATATATTAATGATCTGGATGAAGGATCTGGGGGCATTCTGATGAAGTTCGCCGATGATATGAAGTTAGGTGAACAGGCAGATCGTTCTGAAGGAGGTGGGGAGGCTGCAGAAAGACAGTTTAGGAGAGTGGTCCAAGAAATGGTTGATGAAATTCAGTGTGAGTAGATGCGGGGTCTTGCACTTCAGAAAAAAGAATACAGAGACGGACTATTTACTAAACGGTGAGAAAATTCACAAGGCCAAAGGACAAATGGATCGGAGTGTGCCAGGCCAGGATTCTCTTAAAGTTGCATTGCAGGTTGAGTCAGTGGTTAAGAAAGCAAATTTAATGTTGTCATTTATCTCAAGTGGGTTGGAATGTAAAAGCAGTGATGTGCTACTGACATTTTATAAAGCTCTGGTCAGGCCCCATTTAGAATACTGTGTCCACTTTTGGGCCCCACACATTATGAAGGACATACTGGCACTGGAGCGTGTCCAGCGGAGATTCACATGGATGATCCCTGGAATGGTAGGCCTAACATACGATGAATGGCTAAGGATCCTGAGATTGTATTCATTGGAGTTTAGAAGTTTGAGGGGAGATCTAATAGAAACTTGCAAGTTAATGCATGGCTTAGAAAGGATGGACGCTGTGAATTTGTTTCCATCAGGCAGGGAGACGAGGACCCGTGGATACAGCCTTAGAATTAGAGGAGGTCAATTTAGAACAGAAATGAGGAGACATTTCTTCAGCCAGAGATTGGTGGGCCTGTGGAATTCATTGCCACTGAGCACAGTGGAGGCTGAGACATTAAATGTCTTCTTTATAAATTCTTAATTTTGCAAGGAATTAAAGGATACAGGGAGAGTGCGGGTAAATGGTATTGAAATGCCCATCAGCCATGATTGAATGGTGGAGTAGATTCGATGGGCCGAATGGCCTTACTTCCACTCCTATTTCTTATGGTCTCAAATTTACACACTGTTCCAGCATCCACAACACTTTGGGGTAGCAAATTCCACAGATTCACAACCCTTTGGGAGAAGTAGTAATATACCGTAGAGTTACTTTCTGACAATCCTTAAAATTATGTTTCAAAACAACTTCTGGAAAATGCAATCCAACTCTGAAACACATTCTGGTTAATGATATGCTGTATTAGACATATAAACTAAAGTCGGTCCTTGCTTAAGTTATACAGTATCACAGAATATAGTGGTGTCCACATCGTCACCTCTCAAGTAACTATAGTCATATATAATTAAATCTGCTGACTCTATGGCTGTCAAATTAAAACAAATAATTACCTTTGAAAGATAAACTTCAGGTTTAATAAATGCTATACATGCAGAGACAATAATAGAAAAGTAGCAGTAAGCCACTGGTCCTGCTGAACCAGCTCTGCCATTCAAAAAACTTGCAGCTGAACGTTTGTATAACTTCACTTTCCCAGCTAATTCCCATTTCTTAAATTCCCTTAATGTTGCACAATTTACTCAAGAGTATGTACAAACTGAGCATCAATAAGTAATACACAGTAGTGAATTCCAAAAATATACAACCCTGTCTGCCAACATGGCATATGATAAGACTTACACAAGCAATTTCTCATTTTTCTGAACTGATTTACAAGATTGATGTAAATTAAACCTTCAGATGCCTTCCTGCACAGACTGATAAGTGACATTCTACAATTGAGGATGCAGCTAATGATGCATGAAAATTTATTTTTGTATTTGTAATTTGCAAACAGTTCTGTTTACTGATTTATTGAAGTTCTTCATTTGTTACTTCCACAATGATTTTACAGACTAAAGCTTCAGTTTTAAAAATTATTACAACTCTTACTTCTGACTTAAATGCACATACTTAGTCACAAATGGTTTCACCCAAATTGTTTATTGGAATTTAGTAAAGCAATAACACATGAATACATGATCATAACTGGATTAGTTTCCCCTGGTCTTTGCTCATTAGATAGTCTGAAATTTTGGAGAATAGTTCAGCTGGTGCCACTTTAACTAGGCTACTAATAAAGGTCGGAGATCAATAATAGGAGCAACAGCTCCAAATCTGAGCTAGTGTCTTGGTCTGTGCTCATGATTAATTTTGTTTCTTATTACTTTGCATCTGCTCAAAAAGAGAGAGTTATTTGTGATGCCAATGCACCAGATACAAGCTACAAATGAAGTTTGTGTTCAAACAACCCTTTTTGAAGAGGCAAGTAATTCTCAAGGGGTAGCAATATTTCTGAATAAAGGTGGGAACTATTTGAAGGCCTAAGTGATTTATCACTTCCATCTATCCTCTCCAGTCATCTTAAAGGGATCTTTGCCAACATATATTGAACATCGGCTTCTTCTTCCAGTGTCAATGAGAATCAGGATTTGGAGATGCAGGTGTTGGACTGAGGTGTACAAAGGTAAAGATCACAACCACCTGAAAGAGCAGCACTCCGAAAGCTAGTACTTCCAATTAAACATGTTGGACTATAACCTGGCGTTGTGAGATTTTTAAATGAGAATCAGGTCAGTTTTACATACATGCTGACAATAGCCACCTCCATTACTCTGCTATTATCCTTGATTCTATGACTACTTGGGAACTTTATCTGATACAGAATACTAGCTCCCAATTGCAAGCTATATTACAGATGCTAAATCTAGCATTTGCCTTATTTCACATGTAAGTTGACACCAGGTATGAAGGGATTGAGCTTTGAGGAGATGTTGACTAGATTGGGCCTGTACTCACTGAAATATTGAAGAATGAGAGGTGACCTTACTGAAACATACAAGATTCTTATGGGACTTGACAGTATAGATGTGGAAATATTGTCACTTGTGGGAGAATCCTGGAACATAGGGCATAATCTCAGCATAAGAATTGCACATTTAAAAGAGAGACAAGAAGGAATTTCCTTCCTCACAGATAAAATGAAATCTGTGGAATTCTTTATTGCAGAGGATTCTTGATGCTGGGTCACTAAGTATATTCAAGGCTGTGACAGGCACTATCATATTCAACTCCAGCCAAAAGATTTCACATCCTTGTCCTAGTTCCTACCACCTAGCTGCTCACTCGAGGTAAACTGAATAGGTTGCAATCCTCTTTACCATCCTTCTGACCCAGTAGCTTATTCAACAAAAAGACCGTTTATATTATCGTTGGCTTTATATGACCTGTCCTGGCACCATAGCCTAATTTTCACTGCTCTCTGGCCAGCCCCAATATGAACATACCAAAATGAGGGACTTAAAAAGACCAGCTGGCGAACTGAGCATTTCTCAAGAATACATATTGCAATAAAGCATTGTTACTCCAAATGGTCTCACTCTCGAGAAATCTCCTGAGCAAGGTAAACAATGGAAACAATGTTTCTCTCCATCAATTCACCATGAAACTGTGTCAGGGTAATGAGACCGGTTTAATTAATGATTTCAGACTAGGTAGCAGTGACCAAAATTTGATTGAAAGGGAGAATATTAGGTCTTGTATTTTATATTTAGATAAAGTCAACTACGTGGAAATGAAAGTTGATCCAGTTGAACTGGCATATTCGACTATGAGATAGATCAATAGACAAACAGTAGCAAACATACAAGGGAATATTTCAGAATACTCAAGAATAAGTAAATTCCTACCATAAAGGAAAATGTTAAAGGGAGGCTGCATATCCAGGGTTAACTAAAGTAGTTAGGCAAAAGATCAAACTTAAGGACAAAGTACTTAACTGCGCAAAGATGAGTAACAGGTCAGATAATTAAACAGAATAACAAGAACAATAGAGAATTACTAAGATGTTAATGAGGAGAAAGAAATTAGAGTATGGGAGGAAACTAGTTAGGAATATAAAACAGATAACAAGAGTTTCAACCAGTAATTAAAAAGGAAAAGAGTAAGTAAAGTGAATACTTGTCCTTTATAGAGTGAGCATGGGGAGTTAGTAATAGATAACAAGCAAATGCTGGATGAAACAAAAATATTTTACTTCTGTAATCACTGTAGAGGATACAAAAACATCACAGTAAGAACTTTAAATCAGGAAGTGGAAGGGAGAGAGAAATTTAGTGAAAATATAATCATGAGGGATTATGGGCTGTGGGCTGACAAGTCTTGCGTCTTGATTGACTTATCTTGTGGCTAATAAGGTAGTAGGTGCATTGGTTTTAATTTTCCAAAATTCCTTAGATTCTGGAAACATTCCATCAGACAGAAGTAGCAAATATCATCCACTTTTCAAGAGATTGAGACAGAAAATAGGATATTATAGGTCAGTTTGCTTGATATTCATCAAGTGGAAGATCATAGAATTGATCATTAAAGTAGTAATAGCTAGACACTTAGAGAAAAAAGCAAGGCAATCCAGAATTGTCAAAGGGCTATCATATTTTTCTAGTCCTTTGAAGGAGTCATGTCATGCTATGATAAGGGAGAGCCTGCAGATGTACTGTAATCAGATTTCCAGAAGGTATTTGACAAGGTGCCTTATTAAAGGCAGGAAATAAAGGCAGGAGCGGCACAGTGGCACAGTGGTTAGCACTGCTGCCTCACAGCGCCAGAGACCCAGGTTCAGTTCCCAGTGTGGAGTTTGCACATTCTCCCCATGTCTGCGTGGGTTTCCTTCGGGTGCTCCGGTTTCTAACCACAGTCCAAAGATGTGGGGGTTAGGTGAATTGGCAATGCTAAATTGCCTGTAGTGTTAGGTGAAGCGGTAAATGTAGGGGAATGGGAATGGATGGGTTGCATTTTGGAGGGTCAGTGTGGACTTGTTGGGCCGAAGGGCCTGTTTCCACACTAAGTAATCTAAAAGAACTCATGATGTAGGATACTAGAAACAATAAAGATTGGCTGGCTTGCAGAAAATATAATTTGCATAAATGGGTTTTTGATTGGCAGGATGTGACAAGTGGAATCATGCAGGGTTTGTGCAATTTGTAATAATGACTTAAATGAAGATACAGAGGCATTCACAGATGACATCAAGGCAGATAAAAAAAGTATGTTGTGACAATGTAAGGAAGTTGCAGACAGATATAGATAGGTTGAGCAAATGGATAAATATCTGGTATATGGGCTATAACATGGGGTAATGTGAAATTTTTCACTTTAGTGGGAAGACTAAAAAAAAGCAGAACATTGTTTGATGTAGAATAACTTCAAACTTCTGAGGAGTCTGAGGGATTTAGGAGTTTCAGTGCATGAGTCAAAAAACATCAGGCAGGGACAGTACACAATCAAGGCAGTTAATGGCATGCTATCTTTTACTACAAGTAGAAGTGAACATAAAAATAACAATTTTATATTTTTGTTATACATCTTGAATGCTGTCTGCATCTGGGTCTCCTTACTTAAGGTTCATTTGAGGTGATTCAGAGGAGATTCAATAGATTGATGCCTGGAATGATTGGATTGTCTTATTAGGTTAAGCTGGGGAGGCTGGACTTGTTTTCTCTGGGATTTAAGACAATTTGAGAGATGATTGACTGAAGTGCAGAAGATCCAGAATGGTTTAATAAGGTGGACACAGAAAGGATGTTTCCTTTTGGAGAACTGTTTTAAAATTCAGCATTGACCTTTCAGGTCAGAGATGGGGAGAATTTGTTTTTCTCTCAGAGTTGAGACTTTGGCATTCTGCCTCAGAAGGTGGCAACAGTGGAGTCATTGAATACTTAAGACAAAGGTGGATACATTCTCGTTTAGCAGGGAAATCAGGGGTTAAAAATCAGGGGTGGATGAAAATGTGGAATGCAAAACACAAACAGATCAGCCTTGATTTTATTGAATGGCAAAACAATTAGAGGGGCAAAATGGTCTACTTTTGTACCTTTATCATGGCATAATTTTGGCTGTATATCCAAGTTTGGTTAAGACTTTCCTCAAAGCATCTTGATTTAGTGTACTAAAAGTTTTGAAAGGATAGGCAATAAATACTGGACCTGCCAGTGACATCAACGTCTCACGAACAATTAATAAAGCACAACTTAACTGTTACCTTGACTTCCATAGCCTGTGTCTATGCCTGAACCATCCCAGGATTCCACTGCACTGTCCACACTGGGGATCGTAGCAGAGTACATCTCAGAAAGCTTGGCTGGCTTCTGTACAGTGGGAATTTCATCTTCCACATCACTCAATTCACTCAGCCGTCCAGAAATTGATGATTTTTTAGGACTGGACACTGTAAAAACAGACAACCAAAATTGTATCTGAAAATCAAAGAATATATCTAAAATTCAACCATGTCAAAATAATGTCATCTGGTGTGGGACTTATATGTTAAGGACCAGGCTTAAGTCCATCCACAAATTATGGAATAAAACCTCCCCTCCTTTTGCTTGGAGTTAGTTGGCAGTTTGTTTACAATATTAAAGAAATCAACTGACTGTAACTTGGATCTATTTGGAAGCCTCAGAGTAGACAGTCCCCAAATGTCTGTCAAAAAAGCTAACTATTTTAACAAGAACCAGGTGACTATTCATGTGACAAAAACAGAAATTGCTGCAGAAATTCAGCAAGTCTGGCAGCATCTGTTGAGAAAAAGATGAGTTACTGTTTTGGGTCCAGTGACCCTTCTTTAGAAGGGTCTTCTGAGGAAGGGTCACCAGTCCCAATACGTTAACTCTGCTTTCTCACTACAAATGCTGCCAGACCTGTTGAGCTTCTCCAGTGCTTTCTCTTTTGTTTTAGATTTCCAGCATTGTTTTACTTAACTCTTCATGTAACCCTGATTTCTATAATTCCTAAACTAAAACAGCAGTTTGAATCTCAACTCATTAAAAATAGTGAATGCAGCAAGTGAAGTGCTTACTATCGAGTTGTTTCTTAATTTTCAGTGTGACAGTCTCTCCTGCCATCTGTAAGAGATGGATAGCCTCACTTAAGGGTTTACCCTTCAGGCTACTGCTGTTTATAGCCAAGATTCTGTCTCCAATATGGATTGCACCAGTCCTGTAACACAAGACAAAAAACTTCAGATTAAAGGGGAAAAAGAAAGATTAGAACAGATGGCAAGAAGATTGTTTCATGCTTTATATAATTTTATATGTGCAAGGGCTGTGTTAGCTTCATGCATTGAGTCTGATTTATCACAGTTTTATTGAGCATAAAATTAACAATGCCAGAATGACAATCACGTTTTGTGACAATAAATAACCAGCGTGTGAGTTACATTTCGGATAATAAATCTAAATCATTATTTCAGTTTAAACAGGTTTCTTCAAAGAGGGCTGGGGAATAGTGTGGGGTCTTTAATAACTCAGACTCGCATGAAACCAATTTTCCCAGCATTTTAGAAATACTCACTGCTAACTCTTCAATAATCTACTGATGTGTCCAATGCAAACACCTAATACGTCATGCATCTATTAAGTAAGCTATTTTCCCCATCTTGTTAAAACAATCTAAAATGCCTGCAACATTTACAAATATAAAGGATTATATAGGACACAGCATTCTCATATCAGTACACCATATATATGGATAATCTCATGATGCACAGGAGGTTACAGCCAAGCATAGATATACATTTTAAACATTCAAATAAATTACAGGTTAAACATGGTGACAAGGCACTCCCAAATTCATTGAGACCTGTGAGTTACTCAGTTACATAGTTCATGCATTTGCTTCACATAAATGCAGCCACAGCTGACATTCCTTAACATTCTCTTCTTTCTTTGGGAAGTGCCAGCCTTGAACAGGACTTCCCAGACTTGGCTGACATGGGTGACTGGGGAGAGCTGTGCACTATTTGCAGAAAGAAGAGATTTTGCTCCTTACCTTTCAGCTAAACCTCCTTTTGTTAGGCTTGAGATGACAATTGGGTCAAAAGGTTCTTCAGTGCCCGATATGGTAATTCCTAACGGACCACCATAACGTTTTAACTCCACGGTGTAAATGATTGCCCCAGAGCTTTCTTGTTCATCTAGGAATTTAAGGAAGGCATAAATGCTTTTGTACAAAAATAGCAGGTGTGTGCTGTTGAAATGAAAGGAGTTATAGCTTATAACTTGAACCAAGAATATTAGATTCAATAAATTGTGGAGCTCAAAAAAGCACAGCAGGTCAAGCAGCATCAGAACAGCAGAAAAATCAACATTTCGGGCAGGACCCTTTAACAGTCCTGATTAAGGGTACTGCCCGAAACATCAACTCTCCTGCTCTTCTGATGCTGCGTGGCCTGCCGTGCTTTCTCCTGCTCCTCATTTTATCAATGCTAACTTCCCAGCATCTGCAGTCCTTACTATCTCGAAGAACAAAAAATACTACCAAATGGAGAATCTTATTTACATTGTTAATCTGTTGGCATGTGCAAAGTGCCTTCATTTAAACTTGGAACTGTTTTACATCTTTAGTGTGAAATGTCTAGCACTAAAATTAATAATTCTCTTTTTGTGAAAATAATTTTCTCAAAAATTGTGAACCATATAAACCCCACTGGGATTCAAACGATCTGCTAGGAGATTGAGACATGCCCGATTTGAGATTGTTTTTTCACCACCTCCCTCCAAAACACCAAAGACTAAAATACAGGGCATTTCTGACCAAAATTTAAAATGCTCATGATATGAATTAAGTATTATAAATAACACAAGAGACCCAAAAACAGATATAAAGCAAATTTGAATTAAGGTTGCACTGGAAATAAAAGGAAGCTGATGCATTGAACACTTGACACTGCTGCTTTGAAGTATCATCAACTGTCATGGAGCTAGGCGAAGTCTAATTGTCAAATCAGAATGAATTAAGTTGCATTGAATAAATCTTTTCCTTCAGCAATAATTCATGTCAGATAAAAGCAACAATCGATTAAACTCCATTATATGTAATTTCTCTCAAGATCCAATCCTTGTTTTTGTTTCACTGGCTTTTTGCCTGAAACACAAAATGTGGCCAACCTGATTCTGTACTCAGTTAACAGGAGGCATACTTTGAACATTCAAGGTGCATAGTGACCATAATATATTATTCTTTTATTTGTTCACGAAGGTGGGAATCACTGGCAAGGTCAGTATTTGAAATAGACTGGTTTGCCAAACCATATTAGAGGGCAGCTGGAAGTCATGCACACTGCTGTGCATCTGCAGTTACATGTAGGCCAGGACAATAAGGATGGCAGATTTCCTTTCCAAAATAATATTAACAAACCAAAGGGAAACTTTGTGATCATTCCCCCTGTATGTTTGAACTAAGGCTATGTGAGATCAGCTCTGAGTGGCCCAATTCCTCGGTTTACTCCACAAAAGGATGACGTCTGGATTCTTTATATGTAATTTAATGCCTCCTTTTCTCCCCAGGGGCAAGTGCAATGTTCAGTTGGTTGAACAGCTGGTTTTTCACGCAGACGACTGCCAACAGCATGGGTCCAATCCCCACACTTGCTGAGGTTATCGTGAAGGACTCTCCTTCTCAATCACTTCTATCGCCTGAGGTGTGGTGACCCTCAGATTAAACCACCACCAGTCACCTTTCTCTAATGAGAGAAGCTCTACGGTCAGTGGGATTGTGGCGACTTTACCTCATTCTTTCTAAAATATTCCTTGTTGGATAATAACACAGTCAACTGTCAAATCATAAGCCAATAATCACATCCCTAAAGTATTCAAAAATGAAACTGTGAACATAGCTGTGGGCATAGTGCTTCTAATCCTAGTGCATTAGTGTAACAATACTAAGTGGCATCACTTTGAGAGAGACCAATTTGTTCCCTTCCTCATTCCCCCAACCCTCCGTGTTGATCACCTCCCAGTGCAATTGGTCTCGTGCTACAATCTTCTGCCACCAGGTTTGCATGTATCTGTTGGGTAGGATCAGTGGAGTCTTGCAAGGTACTAGGCAGAACCTGAGGAATTTCTGTCTAAATGAACTTCTGCATTGAGGCACGTGGACACAGTTTCCACCTCTCCATTTAAAAGAAATACTAGGACTTATCCAATCCATCAAAATAAAATTGCTTTGTGCAAAATAAACCTCAATAAATACGTAAACTGCCATTAGACTAAAAAACCCCGACAGGTCAAATTTATTATGTTAAAATGTGCTCAATTCACCTCAGCACATTATAATGAATATTCCATGCCTACAGTAAAAAATTAACAATGCTCTTCAATTATTTTTACATTACTGAATAACATACCTCTGAAATGATTGTGACATTTAATTATGCACCATTGACAACAAATTATAAGTTGCTTCTTCAAAGACACTTTGATGAATGAATAAGTATCAGAATGTATTCCTACTCAGTCAATATGACTCAGAAGGGATCTGCTGTGGCACCATTTTATATAATAACAATGTCAAAAACCAACATAGCAAATCCTCTATGTTTTGCTAAAGGGGATTTACAATGATCTTCTAGCTATTGGTTTTTGAACATACAACTGACTGCAGAAAACTACCTCATACGAATGCAATATTCTTGTTAAGTGCAGCAAATCACAAACTCAGCTCAATTGCATTAAAACTCAATGATGCAAGTTCAGATTTCTAAAAAGACATTAAACAAATCAATTGGAGCATAACTAAACCAGTCTCGAAATGAGATCCCCCACCTATTCACTACATGGGATCCCAGTCTCTCTCAAATGTTCCTCATATGTTAAGTTTTTATTCCTGGGATCATTCTCGTGAACCTCCTCTGAGCACACTCCAGAGCCAGTACATCCTTCCTGACATATGGGACCTAAAACTTGCGCACAATATTCCAAATATGGTCTGACCAGTTCATGACTCACAACGAAGAAATATATGGTAGTAAGGAAGGATGTTTTTGGACAAGTCGCAGAAGGCTGGAAAACTAAAAAATACCCTTATCCAAAAAGGGAGGAAAAAAGTAATCATAGGCCTGTTGGCTTAACATCTGATATTGGGAAAGCAGTATAGTCTACTTCAAGTACAACACACAGAAATGCATAACATAATTAAGCAGAGTCAGCATGGCTTCAAGGGGAAACCATGTCTGAAAAATTTATTAGAATTTTTTGAGGAAGTAAAAAAAAGGGATAAAGGAAAACAAGTGGAAGTAATATATTTGGATCTCCAAATGTTTTCAATAATGCATTGCACATAATGCTACATAATAATATCCATGGTGTTTTGGAGACAGTACTTCAGCATGGATAGAGGATTAACCAATGAATTGAGATAAAAGAGGTAAATTCTGGATGTAACTTGTAGCTATTGAAGTGCCACAAGGATCAGGGCTGGCACCACAGTTGTTTACAATATATGTAATGGTCTGGATGGCGTGAGTGTACTATAGCTAAATTTGCTAATAACACAAAAATAGGTGGGAAGGCAAGTGGCGAACATGAAGAGGTATGCAGATAAGGTGAGGGGGCAAAAAATACTTTGGCAGAAAGAATAGAGGAGTAATTATTATTTGATTAGTGAAAGACTGCAAAAAGTTGCAGCACAGAAGGATTTAGAAGTCTTTCTGCATAAATCACAAAAAAAAATAGCATTCCAGTCCAGCAGATAGTAGGAAAATAAATAGAATGTTGCCCTTGGTTTTAAAGGGAATGAACTACAAAAATAGTGAAGTCTTCCTAAAACACTACAAGGCACTAGTCAGACCACACCTAGAATATGATCTGTTTCAGTCCCATTATTTTATGGAAAGATATACTGGTATTGGAGGTAGCCCAGGAAAGGCTCACAAGATTAATCCTGGGTATGAAGGGATTTTCTCATGAGAAGCTGAATAGGTTGGGCTTGTACTTCCTATAGTATAGGAGGAGGAGAGGTGCCCATTGAGATATTTATGATACTTAAGGGGTTGACAGGATAAAGATGGAGAGGATGTTACCCTTTGCAGAAGAGACTAGAACCAGAAAGGCTAACTCAGAGAAAGGAGTCACACATTTAAGATGGAGATGAAGAGGAACTTCTGTTTTGAGAAGGTAGCGAATCTATAGAATTCTTTACGGTACAGAACACAGGAAGCTGGATCATTAAGTTTATTCAAAGCTGAGATAAACCAATATTTAACCAAGAGGGGAATCAAGGGATATGTGAGGAAAAATGCAGGAAAGTGAAGTTGATGACTATCAAACTGGCCATAATCAAACTGAATAGCAGAACATATTCGATGGGTTTCTGGTTCTAAACCTTATACCTTCATTACTTCTGTTTTTTTTAAAAATAGGAGTGCACATTTGTAGGTAAATAGGGTTATGTAGGAGCTCCCTTGGCTAATTCAAAGCTCCATCTCACAAGTGTAGGCCTCCTGCAATTTGACTCATTATTTTACAGAAATTTTATAAGTCTCACACTTTAATATTAGCCACAATAAGAGAGAATATAAGTCCAATAATCTGAACGCAAATTCAAGATTCTTACTGAATGGCTTCAGTGAATAACTGGACCCATTCATGATTCAAAGATTTGGTTTTTACCTTTGGAAAATGCCAGATTATAAAGATCAATTTCATTATCTGTCCAATTACAAGTACTTGGTCACATACTAATCTTTCAATTTAAACCTCCATAAATTGTTAACTAAAATGTGCAACTTACATTTTCATTCAATATTCATGAGAATCAGTTGAACAAATAAGGTTGACCGCACCTTAATGATGCTTAAATTTATTAAGAAAATACATGCATGGGCAGCAAAATAGATAACTGTGAGTGTTTGTCCTTTTCAAAAACACACTGTAAGAGTCACAGAATAATGCCTGTGCAGCTTTCCCACATATCCTGCTGAAGTTAGCAATGGATCACTGGGCAAAAACTCCAATCGTTTTGACTGAAACTTAGGAATGATTGCTGAATTGCAGTGCTCGCCGAATTAAAAGAAAGCTACATGTTCCTTTCTACCTGAGTTGTCTTCATCTTTCCGTATTTTGAGTTTCACAAGTTCCTCGCACTGATGAAGGATCTGAACTGCATCTTCCATGGAGCAGTTATCTAAACGGATGCTGTCTATGGCAAGCAGCTTGTCTCCCAGCTCCAATGTTCCAGTTCTGCTTGAGAATACAAAATAGCCATCACTCAAGCTTTAATCAAAATTCACATTGAAAGGTGAATTTGGTGGTTTCTTCATCTATCCTTCAGTATTTTGAACTCATAATTGATGGAGCATTAATTCAACAGTGCCATAATATATTGGAGATTGTGTAAATTAAAATCACTTGACAGAGATAAGTACCTGTAATGAGTATTAGAGAGTTTAAGAGGTGGTGATAAGCTCCCTTAATACCAAAAGTATTGCTCAATGTACCACCAAGCCAAATGGGCTAGAAAGTCTAATTTTCAATTACCTGCCAATAAGAAACTAACCGATTTTCACAGGCACAGAGATGGAATATCAGCTATGAATCCAGCTTCTTTTGCTAGTCAGTGACTTGCACCTGAAAATGTTTGCGCTCACATGGAATCATGAACAGGATTAAAGTCGGTCTTCAAATTAACTGTTGATACTTGCTGACAAATCTCACATAATGGGTAGCACTAGCACTGCCATGGTTTATAGAAATATATCTGATCAAAAGTCAGTGGATGAAGGCATCAGTAGAAATGACTTAAATATAATTAATAAATGAGGATCTGTGGGCTAAATATTGAAACATTCAGACACATTTGTGCTTATGAGCTGGATCAAAGGAAAGCATACTCTTAAAGGATTAATGAATGATTTATTTTAAACAAGTGTGCCTGTCCCTAACATCCCTGAGTTGATGGTGGCGAGCTTTCTCCTTGAACAACTGCAGCCTTGTGCCCATGATTCTTCCAAAAGGCTGGAACTTTAGGGTAATGAGATCACTGAACAGGAAAATGTTTTGGAAATATTGTCACCTCCAGGTTCCTCTCCTGTCATAAGCCATTCCACATGGTCCTATGCTTGCATGATTATTGTTACAAATTCCTACTTTTGGGATTGTCACCAGTACAGAGCTGCAGCACCATTCCCACACTTAACCCATCAAACTGTGCCATAATCTGAAGACCCCATGAAATTACCCCTCAACCTTCTCCTTTCTGGAGAAGAGCACTTGTATGTAGGAGGAATGATTGGACAGACAATCTGCTTTCATTATAGGAAATAATATTTCATATTCTTTCATGTCATACATTTTCCGCCCCCACACCACCTCAACAAACATCCACATGCACACATACATATATAAAAGTTTGTGGTGTGAATTTGCACTTGCAGAATTATATTTTACTTTGCTCGAAAACTGCATGAATCCATGTAAGATTCTGTAAATCTGTCTTTTAGATGAGACTCAGTCTGACCATTGTGGTACAGACAGCCTCACAGGGAGTTAACACCTTCAATAGCTTATCTGGGCTGAAATGACACCAATTGTTAATGTTCACTTGAGAGTTTAACTTTTTAAAAAGGTTTTGCGATTTATATATGAAAGAACTAAAACCGACATGGTCAGCTAAAAGATGAGAGACTTGAACAATTCAGGTCTTTTTCAATATATAATTTCAGTCATATCACACTGTAAACTTTTGCTAGAAATTCTGTGTCTTCCAATCTTATTCTCCACAATCACCTGATGAAGCGCTCTGAAAGCTAGTTCAAACCTGTTGAGACTATAAACTGGTGTTGTGAGATTTTTAACTAAATTAATCTAGTCCCATTTGCCAGAACTTGGTCCATACCTCTCTCAACCTTTCCTGTTCATATACCCATCCTTTTAAATCTGTCGTAATTGCACCAGCTTCCACCACTTCCTCATCTCAGTCCATACATGCACCACCCTCTACATGAAAAGTTGCCCCTTAGTTCCACTCTCACCCTAAACCAATGCCCTCTAGTTTTTTTTTAGATTAGATTACTTACAGTGTGGAAACAGACCCTTCAGCCCAACAAGTCCACACCGACCCGCCGAAGCGACAACCCACCCATACCCCTACATATACCCCTTACCTGACACTACGGACAATTTAGCATGGCCAATTCACCTGACCCGCACATCTTTGGACTGTGGGAGGAAACCGGAGCACCCGGAGGAAACCCACGCAGACACGGGGAGAACGTGCAAACTCCACACAGTCAGTCACCCGAGTCGGGAATTGAACCCAGGTCCCTGGCGCTGTGAGGCAGCAGTGCTAACCACTGTGCCACCGTGCCGCCCTGGACTCTCACCCCCCAGGGAAAAGATCTTGTTTATTTAATGTTGCTAATGTCCATCTCTGTAACAATCATACTTGCCAATTTGACATTAGCTGTAAACTTTGAAGTTGTACTCACGAAAATCTGAGTAGACATAAAAATCCAACCTCAACAATCCTCTGTGATTAAAAATTCCACAAATTTACTGCACTCTGAAATAATAAATTCCTCCTCCTGTCTCTCTCAGATGGGTGACCCCTTACTCTGAGGCTATGCTCCCTAGTCCTAGCCTGTCCTCATGGGAAAACAGCCTTTCCATAGCTTCTCTTTCAAGTCCCCTAAGAATCATATATGCTTCAATGAAGTTGTCTCTCATTCTTCTAAATTTGTTGAGGATAGGCCCAAACTATGCAACCTTTCCATGTAAGTAAATCCCTCTGTGCTGGGGATCAAACTAGAACATCGAACACAGAACAGTACAACACAGGAACAGGCCCTTTGGCCCATCAAGTCTGTTCCAACCATGATGCCATTCCAAACTATTCTCATGTGCATGCATGTGATCTATATTACTCTATCCCTTTCCTGTTTGTATGTCTGTCTAAATGCCTCAAATATGCTAATACATCTGCTCAACCACCTCCCCGGCAGCATGTTCCAAGGATCTACTATTCTGTGTTAAAAAAAACTTGCTTTGCAGACCCTCCCTTAAAACATTCTTC
The DNA here is from genome assembly GCF_020745735.1 of Hemiscyllium ocellatum. NCBI lineage: Eukaryota > Metazoa > Chordata > Chondrichthyes > Orectolobiformes > Hemiscylliidae > Hemiscyllium > Hemiscyllium ocellatum. The sequence continues at coordinate 27,354,685 of NC_083419.1, forward strand.
CTTTCACCTTAAACCCGTGCCCCTGGTGTTAGACATTTCCAGGAGAAAATGAGGTCTGCAGATGTTGGAGATCAGAGCTGAAAATGTGTTGCTGGAAAAGCGCAGCAGGTCAGACAGCATCCAAGGAACAGGAAATTCGACGTTTCGGGCATAAGCCTGATGAAGGGCTTATGCCCGAAATGTCGAATTTCCTGTTCCTTGGATGCTGCCTGACCTGCTGCGCTTTTCCAGCAACACATTTTCAGCTCAGTTAGACATTTCCACCCTGGGAAAATAAGTCCGAATATCCACCCTATCCACACTTCTCAATTCTATGCACTTCTGTCAGGTCGTTTCTCAGCCTCCAATCCTGTAGTGAAAATATTCCAAGTTTGTAACACCTCTCCTTGCAGCCAATACACTCCAATCCAGACGACAAGGTGGTAAACCTTAATTGCAACCTTTCCAAAGCCTCTGCATTCTTACGATAGTTTGGGGACCAGATTGTATTCAATGCTCGAAACGTTGCCTAACTGAAGTCTTATGGAGCTGCAGCATGACTTGCCAACTTTTACACTCAGTACCCAGACCAATGAAGGCAAGAATACCATTTGCCTTCTTTACCACCTTATTCATTTGTGTTGCCATTTTCAGGGAGCTATCAGGGATCCCTCTATATATCAATACTCCGAAGGGTTCTGCCATGAACCATGTACTTTCTTTTTGCCTTTTATCTCCCAAAGTTCATCAGTTCACAGTTGTTCAAATTAAACTCCACCTGCCAATTGTCTGCCCAACATTCCAACATAGTGATACCTTCTCTGGACTCCCTAGAGAAAGGCTCAACACTAACCACAGTGTTCCAGCTGTGATCTGACTACTGCCGTGTATAGTTTTAGTGTTAAGAGTGTGGTGCTGGAAAATCACAGCAGGTTAGGTGGCATCCAAGGAGCAGGAGAATCGGTGTTTCGGGCAAAAGCCCTTCATCAAGGTTTTTGATTCCTGTTGAAGGGCTTATGCCCGAAACATCTCCAGCAGATGCAGTCCTCACTTTTACATGTTTTTATACTCCATTCCCTTTTAAATCTATGGCATTAAAAGATATAGGGTCAGATGATGTGGAGTCTGTGTGGGTGGAGTTGAGGAACCATAAAGGCAAAAAACCATAATGGAAGATATGTACAGACCTCCCAACAGTGGTCAGGACCAGGGGCGCAAGATGTATCAGGAAATAGATAGGGCATGTCAGAAAAGTCAGGTCACGGTGATCATGGGGGACTTCAATATGCAAATGGACTGGGTGAATTATGTTGCCAGTGGATCCAAAGAAAGGGAATTCATAGAATGCTTACAGGCTGGCTTTTTGGAACTGCTTGTGATGGAGCCCACAAGGGAGCAGGCTATTCTGGACTTAGTGCTATGTAGCGAGCCAAACTTGATAAAAGATATTAAAGTCAGGGAACACTTAGGAGGCAGCGATCATAATACAGTAGAGTTCAGTTTGCAGTTTGAAAGAAAGAAAGCAAAATCAGATGTAATGGTGAACTGCTGAAACTTGACTGGAAGCAGAGCCGAGTGGGGAAGACAGTGGGGCAACAATGGCAGGAGTTTCTGGATGTAACTGAGGACACAGTACAAAGGTACATCCCAAAGAAAAGAAAGATTGCCCACGGTTTGAATTAGACAACCATGGCTGATGAAGGAACTAAGGAAAATGTATCACAGAAAAAGAGAGCACCTATAAAGTGGCCAGGAGCACTGGGAAATCAGAAGATTGGGAAGACTATAAAAGCAAACAGAGGATAACAAAGAAAGAAATAAGGAAGGCGAGGATCAAGTATGAAGGTAAGCTAGCCAGTAATTTTAGAAATGATGGTAAAAGTTTCTTTCAATACATAAGAAACAAATGAGAGACAAAAGTAGAGATTGGGTTGCTCCAAACTGATGCAGGAAGACGTGTGGTGGGAGATAAAGAAATAGCTGAAAAACTCAATAAATACTTTGTGTCAGTCTTCACAAATGGAAGATGTGAGTAATATCCCAACAAGTCAAGGGACAGAGTTGAGTACGGTGGCCATTCCAGAGAGGAAAGTACTTGATAAGCTAAAAAGGTCTAAAAACTGATAAATCTCCTGGCTGGGATGGGCTACATCCTAGAGTTCTGAGAGAGGTGACTGAAGAAATAGTGGAGGCACTGGTTGTAAGCTTTCAAAAATCACTGGAGTCAGGGAAAGTCCCAGATGATTGGAAAATCACTGTTGTAATCCCCTTGTTCAAGAAAGGATCAAGACAAAAGATGGAAAATTATAGGCCGATTAGCCTAACCTCGGTTGTAGGTAAAATTCTACAATCCATTGTTAAGGATGTTTCTAAATTCTTGGTCGGATTAGAACAAGTCAGCATGGATTTAGTAAAGGGAGGTCATGCCTGACAAACCTGTTTGAATTCTTTGAAGAGGTAACACGTAGGGTGGGCCAGGGATACCCAGAGGATGTCATCTACCTAGACTTCCAAAAGGCCTTTGATAAGGTGCCTCACGGGAGGCTGCTGAGTAAGGTGAGGGCCCATGGCATTCGAGGTGAACTACTGGCATGGATTGAGGATTGGCTGTCTGATAGAAGGCAGAGTGTTGGAATGGCAGCTGGTGACAAGTGGTGTCCCACAGGGTTCAGTGTTGGGGCCCAGCTGTTCTCTTTATATATAAATGATCTGGATGAAGAGATTGGGTGAAGTTCACCGATGGTATGAAGTTAGGTGGACATGCAGGTAGTTCTGAGGAGGTGGGGAGGCTGCAGAAAGATTTAGACAGTTTAGGAGAGTAGTTCAAGAAATGGCTGATGAAATTCAACGTGAGCAAATGTGAGGTCTTGCACTTTGGAAAAAAAAAGCACAGGGACAGACTATTTTCTAAAAGGTGAGAAAATTCATAAAGCCAAAGTACAAATGGATCTGCGAGTGCTAGGACAGAAGTCTCTAAAAGTTCACTTGCAGGTTGAGTCCATGATTAAGAAAGCAAATTTAATGTTGTCATTTATCTCAAGAGGGTTGGAATGTAAAAGCAGCAATGTGCTACTGAGACTTCATAAAACTCTGGTTAGGCCCCATTTAGAACACTGTGTCCAGTTTTGGGCTCCACACCTCAGGAAAGACATACTGGCACTGGAGCGTGTCAAGCAGAGATTCACATGGATGATCCCTGGAATGGTAGGCTTAACATACGATGAACGGCTGAGGATCCTGGGATTGTATTCATTAGAGTTTAGAAGGTTGAGGGGAGATCTAATAGAAACTTACAAGATAATGCTTGGCTTAGAAAGGGTGGACACTGGGAAATTATTTCTGAGAGGCGGGGATGCTAGGACTCGTGAGTACAGCCTTAGAATTAGTGGGGGTCACTTTAGAACGGAAGTGAGGAGACATTTCTTCAGCCAGAGAATGGTGGGCCTGTGGAATTCACTGCCATGGAGCACAGTGGAGGCTGGGAGATTAAATGTCTTCAAGGCAGAGATTGATAAATTCTTAATCTCGCAAGGAATTAAGGGATATGGGGAGAGTGCAGGTAAGTGGCGTTGAAATGCCCATCAGCCACGATTGAATGGCAGAGTGGACTCGATGGGCCGAATGGCCTTACTTCCAAGCTTATTCTTATGATCTTATAAAAATTAAGGCCAACATTCCACTTGCCTTCCCATTTGCCTACAGAATTTGAAACTAGCTTCTTGTAATTTATACGAGGACTCCTAAATACCTCCATGCTATGGATTTCTGCAGTTTCCCTTCATTTAAATAATACACGGCTCCTCTATTCATCCTGCCAAAGTGCATAACCTCACTTTTTCCCCATAGAAAGAATGGACAGATGATAGGAAGAGCTTATAATAAATTGTTACTGAAATCATGCTCACAATATAGATATTAACAGATTGTGGGAAAACTGAAAACTCTTTAACTGCAAGGTAATTTGTTGTTCCTATGTTTGGTCAAAATGTAAATGAACTTCATCCAAGCTGTGGCACAACTGTAAAGGACTTCTCATTAATCTCATTCACATACATCTTATTTTGCATTTGGTCCTTTTACGAATAGGTAACTCAATGCATTTGATGACCCATTTTATTTTAAAGTACTTGCAAAGTAACAAAGCTCACCTGTGTGCAACACTTCCTTTCTTAATGTCTGAAATAATGAGTGGATCTCCTGGTTTTCTGCTGGCAGGTGCTGTGAGGATAGAAATGGATTTTTAAGTTATGCAACAGTTTTCCAAAACAAAAAAGTTTTGTTTGTTCACTAATAGTTACTGTTCAGTTTTAAAACAAAACCTTCAGACATGTGCACATGGGTAACTGAACACTAGAGTGTGCTGTGCTTTCACAGTGATGGAGGAAGAATTAAATGAAAGAGAATGAAAGGATTGTCAAAATAATTTAACATTTTTTGCCCAGTCTTGCCCAAAGAAGGCTGATCAAACTCAAGAAAGACTACTGCAGTCTATAAGTTTTCTCAAAATTAAATAATTAAAAGGCTATTTAATTTGACGTCAGCCAATGGAAATATTACAAAAAGATACTTAGATTGAGAACCAAAATGATACATCATACCCGGCCAGTGTAATTTATTGTTGAGGCTTTTCAGGTGTTGTGAAACAAATCTGGCTCCCAAACAGTTTCATTACTTTATTAACTCATTGTTGCTCACTCGCATTAGTGTAAACCAGATTCCCAATCTGTTTGGCATGGGGCAAATTCAGCCAGGATTAGTGCTCCTTGTATGTCAGGAGGAGGAGAAGTTGAAGGAAGCTAGAAAGTCTCTTCTTTTAATCAATATTCAGTAATATTCACGGAAAGTGCACGTGCATACAATTTGGGCAAAGATAGGATTTGGCTACAATGAACACAACTGAATTGCATTGCAGTACTCACTGGTTAAGCTCACACTAAAAACAGACAACTGACTTAGATAGTATAAAATGATCAGTTACTGGAGAATTATATCTCAGCATGAGTCAGTATCACCAGAAATGGAGAGATGAAGTAGTGGAGTGCAGGCAAAATGAATAATACTCCAGTGAAGTGTCTCATGGAGCTGGGCCCACAAAAAGATCAGCCATGATCTTATTGAATGGCATAGCAGGCACAATGGGCCAGATAGCCTATGCCTGCTCCTATTTCTTATGTTCTCATGACCTTTGCAATGAAAGTACTATGGGAGATGGTGGTCTAGTGGTAATATATCACTGGACTAGTGATTCATAGGCACCTGGGGACAGGCATTCAATTCCCACCATGGCAGCTGGTGGAATTTAAGCTCAATTAACAAAACTGGAACATAAAAACGAATCTCAATAATTGTCATGAAAACAGGTCTGGTTCACCAATCTGATAAGGATGTATCTATCCTACATGATTGCAGGCCACCTACAGAATAATTGATTTTTAACTGCCCTCTATTTGACATGGCCCAGCAGGCCACTCAATTGAAGGGCAATTAGTTGGCAACATATGCTGGCCTGGACAGTAATATCCACATCCCAGAAAATGAGAAATCTTTTATTAAAATAAAAAGCTTCCATTTTAAATAAAATTCACTTAATCAGAGCAAAAAAAAAGAGACGATGAGTTGTTTAGATGGAAATATTTCTCTATGCACACATATCATTCCCGTACAGAGTAGCAGTTTCTGACAAATCACTCAAAGGAAACGGTTTATGTGCATTCAGTTTTCCATAGTTAGTTTCAAAAACCCTGAATCGCAGAAGTTTACTTAAGATTCTATTATGCATCTGACATAAAAGCACTCAATTTTTTGTTCACATGCAAGGAATAGGTCACCTTTACAAAATGGACATCAATATTGCTTATCAAACAAAAATTTATTTGAATTAAATTCAAATATTAATTGATAAACCTGCATTAACAACACCACAAATAAGTGTGATGCTCTTTTGTGCATAACGAATGGAATTACTGTCCATTACCTAACAAATCAGAAATGTGGTCACTCAGCAAAAACTCAGAATTCTATTAAACAAATTGGCCAGAACGTTATACATAGACACAAGTGAACTCCAGGGTTATAGCATAACCTAGAAATGATCAGCTGTGCACTATTTAGGAATTAGCTCCCAATTGTTGACTGTAGGGCTCTTGTGGTGTAATAGTGGTGTCTCTATCTCTGAGCTATGAGGCCCAAGTTCAAGTCCCACCTGGTCCAGAGGTATGTAATGACGCTTGTGTACAGGGTGATTGGAAAATATTTCAATTGCTGAGTGTTTCTTGGGCAATACCCTCTGTTTGTCAATCCTGCAGCTGCAGCAGTGAATTCTACACACTACTGAGTGCTGACCTACAGAATTGATTTATCGATTGAATGCTAGTTGATAGTTCAAGGAGACAGTTAAACACCTACAGAAGCTCAGGGGAGAACATATCAGAGGTTTACACAGCAAAATTCCAGAGCAATGCAAGTATGGAGAGATTGTTAACTCTGCAAGATGATTGAGCACCGTGTAATTATTCGTCAAGTGAAAGGATACCTCGGTACAGAAAAGAACATCCACTGCTATCCTAACCCTCCACCACAAACATTCACATTCAGTAGACTTGAGGATCAACTGCAGAGATGGTAACTGCTGTTGACATTATGCCAAAGATCTGAATGTCAGCTCAGACAAAAAAGGCTTATTTGAAGAGAGCTAGGGTAAGATTATAGGCTTGAATGCTGAAGTAAAATGGCAAAGGTATACCAGTCATAAATCGTGGTGCAGTGACCTGCTGGATAGCAGGCTTTCTGCACATTTCTCCACTTTTCCAAGTCTCATGCTTCCCTCATTAGTTTCTCATAGGAGCCTTCAATCCTGACCTGTCTCAAATCAGCAATCTCTTTCTCTTCATCTGCGTCCCTCTAATAATCAATAATCAACTCCTTCTGCAGGTTCTAATGCCTTGACCCTGATCAACCCCAGCCTTGATTTGTTGATGATATACAAGAATCACCTTTTCTCGGTCAGCAACTTGAGTGTGTTTTCTTTGTTCATGTTTTCTCCAAGTGACCTGCTCCACCCTCCTCCACAAGTACATTTCACAACTTTTTAATCTTTGGATGTCCGCTCTTCTCTCAGTATATTTTTCTACCTCGAATCACATCCAAATTAGTAGCTTATCCTGTTCTGTCATGTCATGAAAGAAACATTCAGCTTCTGTGATGGAACTATCCCAATACAGCAGTAGTGGATAGGACTGAATCAGCTGCAGGATGATCATTTGGAACAGCCAGTAGAACCTTTGGGTATCTGCTTCTATTTGCAATTATGAAACCCCTACATCAACAATAACATTTGATACATGACAGGAGATTCAGGCGCAAGTCAGAGACCAGGGATGAGATTGGATTTTTCAAAATCTGCTGCATCTCTTCACTCTGCTGACCCAAAGACGGTTGCTCCCAGTTTTTGATGCTAGGTTTAGGCAAATGTGCAGACTTTTCAATCCTAGGAGTGATAATTAATAAGTGATACCAATGCCATTATCAACTCATGACTTTTCCAGTTTCATTAGATCTCAGACTGCCAAAGCAGGTGGGCGGCTGTGTGCTGCTGGAGTCCTGGCAGGTTAAATATGGGGAGCACAGTTTACCAAAAGCTACTCATGCACCATGTACACACCATGTGGGCTAGGTCAGAGTTGAGATTTTGACATACTGACTATTTAACCATCAATCACACATCAATCACAGCAAGCAAAAATAGCTTATTGGCTTCAATGCAACAATGCTGAGCAACCTTAAAGTCAGTCCAGATGTTAGTTGTGCCTCCTAGCCACGTTTGATTGTAGCCGAGATTTTATTTATACCAAAAATAAATTCCGGTCTGTTATCTCAGGGTTTAAGGTGACATTTATACATTGTACAAAGGTTCACATTTCCAGATTTCAGAATCTCAGATTTCAATTAAATCCAATCATCTAACCATTTCAAAACCAATCTTTTTCCTTTACATGTGTTCGAGATCTAATATTATAAAATTTGTTAACAATCTAGAACTGACACACATGCTTAATATTTATGCCTTAATGGTTTCTGTCAGATGTTATTCCAAGTCAGGTTTCATAAATGCTACATTAGCTTTCATCTGTGATTCAGTATCATTAATATATGAACTATAACAGCATGTGTGCTTTATCTGCGCAGCAACATGTAAATTGAAACACACAATATTTATGGAAAACACCAGCCATTTTAAATATGCCGATCAGTCCAAATGAATCACATTAATGTGCTGGTGATGTGAAATTCATCAGTATTTTACTTTATTTAAAAAATTATAATCAGAACTTAATTTTAAAAGGGCCAACTACTGAGCTGTGGGAATTTAACTCTCTTGTGAATTCAATGCAGACAAATAAAATTGCAACAAGAAGGTGAGAAACCTCTGAACTTCAATATTTTAAAGAAACTCAGGACTTTCAAATGTCATTTCAACTTCAAATCTGTCAGTGGGTAATTAGGAAGCCAAACCAGGGAAATATATAGCAGGCGTCAGCAGTAATGATTCAGGCTTATACTAGCTGGCTTAGGGGACTTCTGTGTTGCCAATGCAATCCCTGCATGTAATATGCACAAATTATAACACTGTTTAAAATCCATTCAAGGGACATGCATACTACTGGCAATTTACTGTCTGTTCCTAATTGCCTTCAAGGTGGTGATGGTGTGTTACCTTCATGAAAACAGCAGAGTGGTTTTATTGTGCTAAGCAAGGTAGTGGCTAAGAGTCAACCACAGCATCATGGAAAGGAAGTCATTTATTGCTCAGAGTGGTCAAGGATGATAGATTTGCATCCCTAAAAGGGTATTAATGAACCAGATAGGTATTTATAATAATTTAAGTTTTTTCTCTGCTAGACTCATTTGATTCTTTGCCCTTAAATTCTACAGCTGCCATAATGAGATTTCAACTCAGATCTATGGCTTATGTTATGGATCAGGCCAGAGCCCCTCAAACAATTCAAGAAAATAACCCAGACCCTAGCTTTGCTAGTTGTTTAAAACAGGTGTAATGCAGATATTCCAGGAGCTGCTGGTCAAACCAATTAGTTTTAAACAAAGCAGAATTTATTTACAAGTTTACCGAATGAAACACAAACAGAAGAGAACAGAATACTGAAGAACTTAATTTATCCGAAATCCAACAGATCATCCCAGCTTAAAGATGTTGTTCCAAATACTCGCAACAATCCCCATAAACCCTTGGCACAAAGGTGAAATCAAACACAGGGTCTAAAAGGAGAGATATCAGGGAGTGAGGAGGATCAGCCGGGACCTGCTGCTTGGGATTCAGCAGCCTTTACAACTGCCTGACTGCTTTCAGTGACAGGCCAGACCAAACTAAACCATAGTAAAGCTGAGCTGGGAGAACTGGCCATTCCTCTTTAAAACAAGTACAAGTGCTTGTTTTAAAACTTGAAAGCCTTTTGCCTGAGGCAGTATTTGTTAGCTATAATTAAATTGGCCCGAAAACCCTTCAACTCCAGATTTTTCAGAACTTGTGTTTTTATGATCTCCTGGGAAAAAAAAACACAAGGACAACACAATCTTGTTAAAGGAGCAGTATCATCACACTTACTAGCCCAATAAAGTAAACATGATACCAGCACACCTGTAAAGATGATAAGATGCACTTCTCTAAAAATGAAGTAAACTAGTAGTAATTCATAGTAGGGCTGACTTGTACCAATGTAAATGTAATTCAACTTGTAAGCTATTTGTACCCAAGAATGTAGAATTACATTACTGCAGTAGAGTAGACTATGTTTCATACTGTCAGGAAAATTTCACAGCACCGATATGATTCAAGAACAATAAGTGCAAGAAAGTTTATGATTGATGTGAAACAAGACATAGGAACAGAAAGTAAAACATTCAGCTGTCAAAGCCTGTTTTGTTATGTAATGAGATCATGGCCAATATGTGGTGCAACTCGATATACTTGTCTGTGCATCCTAACCCAAAGCAGCTTTGGTTAACTAAAATTTACCAATCTCCAATTTAAAATGAATAATTGATTGAGCATCAGCTTCCATTTCTGCAGGAAGTTCCAAACTTCTATTGCACTTCTGCATGTCAGAGTATTTCCTAACTTAAATCTTGAAATGTCTAGCTCTGTTTTAGACCAGATTTCCTAACCTTAGACTTCCCAACCAGGTGGAAATACTTTGTCTCTAATCCACCTGATCGGTTCCCCTCAATAATGTGAAAACTTTGATAAAAATCATTCCTTAAACCACTAAATTCCAGGGAATTTGTTTAACTCTTCATGATAATTTAGTGGGAGAAGGATTAGAGGGCACAAGAAGAAAAACATTTTTTTAAAAATCAGAGGATGGTGGGTGTCTGGATGAAGGATGAAGCTTTGTCGTTAGACATGAATGTTCCTTCAATTCTTTAAGACTAGATCATGCCTGGTTGAATTGTTTATTCAGATTACAGACTCTGACATAGAAAAAATGAAAACTAGCCTCCAAGAATGAAATTTTAATACTTCTTTAGCCCTTTCAGATGGTTTGAAATGTTTTTGATTCCAACACTCTCGTGGCTGACTTCCTCCCTGTGACTAAGGTTCGTGAAATGGCAAGAAGATGTGTTTCAGTTACAATGAGGAAGGGATGGAGAATGAGAACTTCAAATGTGAAGCATTGTGGCCAACAGGAATCAGTATAGATTACTGACAGGAGTGATGAGGGACAGGAACTGGCTGTGGGAAATGACATAAGCAGGAGCAAGGAAGGGCTGTTGTAGTACAGCTGTAGTTTCCCTAGCTGTGGACCAGGAAATCCATATTAAAGTCCCACATGCTCCAGAGGTGGTTCATGGCATACCTGAACAGGTTGACTAAAAATACAACAAAGTCAGAAAGAAAGTTTGTAACATTAAGATGATGTTTGGCACAATGGTCTCTCTGAAGCACATCTTCCTCGCCATTTCAAGATCCTTAGTCAGAGGGAGGAAGTCTAAAAGTTTTGGAATCCACTTTAGCTACCAGCATTACCTGATTAATGAACGTTATCTCTAACTGGAGGTAGACTTTGCTGATCATTTGTGTTGTTTAACTACAGAGATGAGTGATACCCTTATTACTCAAGATGAAAATTATCAGCTAACATGAAAGCAATATAAAACACTATTAATAATTAACTATCCCCAGTTTCAAATTCTTTCCAACGCTAATGGAAAAGGAGCATCAGAGGGACGATCAGCTTTGCTTTAATTATAATAACATCTTAAAGATGGTTAAAAAGTGAATTCATGATTTCACTACAAGTGATGACCTGAAGGAATTCTGCCTGTGCAGCCTAAAGTTGATGCCTTTTCAAATTCACTCCAGAGTAAGATACTTGGCGTATATTGGCTTGTGCAAAGCAGGTGCTCTCCACAAGGTACATTAATTTGTTATTGGCAAGTTATTAACAAAGTGAGTCATTGAAAATCAAACTGCTTAATTAATGAGCCATGAATTGCACTACTGAATGAGTTTTGCTGAGCTACATTATGATAATTAGTGCTAAAACCACATGAAAAGGAGGTTAGGGAACCAGACAGGCATCCCTGAGCCATAACACAACTTCAACATAGTTCTTTTCCAATGGTAGGTTGGAGATATGTACCTCGACTTTGGCAGGCAGTAACAATGAGAATGAGTTTGCCATTGACCTTGAAGAAAGCTGCCCAGAAAGGCTCTAAAATCCCTGAGAGGGGAATTTCCCCTTTACAGACTGTAGTTTAAATCTAGTATCCCCTCAAAGGGGATGTAGCAGTAGAGAGGTCAACAAATAAGCAGGCAACCAATCAAATCAAACCATTCGCACACTTGGGAAGCCAGACAATTAAAAACTTAAAATCCTTGGCTTATAATTTAAATTTTCAGATTGCGAAATAAAATTATGATCATATTGAGAGAGAAGCTACTGAAACATTTGGTTCGCAATGCAGAGTGACACACTGAATTCAATTTCCACACTGGCAGAGGTTACCGTGAAAGACTCTCCTTCTCAACCATTCCCCTTGCCTGGAGTCATGGTGATTCCAAGGTTAAACCACCATCAGTTGTCTCTCTCTCTCTCTCTCTAATGAGAGGATAGCCCTAAGGTCTGGTAGGACCAGAGCAACATTAATTTCCTCTCCACCCTTTATCTCTTGATTATTTTATATTTATGGAATGCTATTAGTGTCTTCTACCGTGAAGACTGAAGCGAAGTATTTATTCAAATGCTCTACCATTTCCTGGATCCCCATTATTCTCTCAACTGTCTTTGCTGCTAAAGTATTTTTCCAGTCCACTCCAGCTGACTCTGCTTCCATCCTTTTTAAATACTCACTTTATGATAGTTGTTTCTGACCCAAGCTTCTCTCACATAAACTGAATGCAAAGTTCTACCAAGTTATGATGTTATTACCACTGATTTTAACTGGATCAGCTACTCTGAGTAAAAATAAATGATAAAATGAGCTTTTCCATGAGGGCGCTTAGCCATAATTATAACATTGGTATGCTGCTAAAACAGCGTTACGCTGCATTCAACATGCTGTAAATTTTCTTAGGATATCGACCATGTGGAAGTGGAAGTTCTCACTAAATCATGATTGTATGGATGAGTACACTCAGATCTTTCTGATCACACCCAATGAGGAGGGTAGGCCTAGGCCCAAGCAATAAAATATCATATGTTCTGAAGAAGGGTTGCTGGGCCTGAACTGTTATCTCTGATTTCTCTCCACAGATGCTGCCAGACCTGAGTTTCCCCAGCAATTTCTGTTTTTATTTTTGTTGCTGATTGCCAGTATCCACAGCTCTTTCAGTTTTTTGTTCATGATTAACCAATTGGGAATACTGTCACACTGTGCCATAATACATGTTTTAATAACTGTTTCATATGTTTCAGTTGCTTTAAGATAACAATTTTCTGTTATTGATCTCAAAATTAAATAGTTTGGTTAATATCCATCCATAACTGACATTTGTTTTCATTCTATAATTTAAAGCAGTTTTTTTTAACAATTTCTACAGCTCTTGCACGTTAACCATCTTCAAAGTAGCACATATTAATCTTAAGTAAAATGGTAGAATCCGTACAGCATGGAAGCAGGCCAGATTCACACTGACCCTCTGAAGAGCATCCCAGCCAGACCCAAACCCCTACCCTATAACCTGCATCCCCATGCCTAATCCACCGAGCCTGCACATTATGGGCAATTTAGCGTGGACAATCCATCTAACCTGCACATCTGTGGGCCGTGTGGGAGGAAACCAGAACACCCAGAGGAAAACAGAATGTACAAACTCCACATAGACAGACAGTCACCAGGGGCTGGAATTGAACCGAGGTCCCTGCCACTGAGAGACAACATTGCTAACCACTGAGCCATCGTGCTGCCAAAGTAACTACTAACAGGCTGGGTTGCATTCTCTCTTTTTCAGGAAATCATTCATGTACTAGGAACATTAATAATTGGTTGTTTGCTTTCAATATTTGAGAAATAAGAAAACAATTCATTATAAAGATAAGAGAAAACAGCACCCAGAGCTTGCCTAAATATAGAAAGAGTAAGATTTAGAACTGTTGGTTTCCAGTCAAGTACTGAAAACATCAGTAGCTTATCAGTGACCAAATATTTATTTTCATATGACATTTGAGATTTACTGCATGGATATCATCTTCACAGTGATTACCCGAATCTGTTTAATTGACACATTAATCCAGTCAGTTTGAATACAATAATTAGGACAGAGCCTGAACAAATCTTTGCCTGATTTGAATGTTGCTTGACAAATACATTTAGATACAAATTTCTGTTTGTTTTGTCCTTCTTGCCTCAAATTTCTCATTTTATCATCTTGAATTTGTTGACTCTTGCTGATGGTCATTGTTTACATGGGAGCATAGACAGCAAAGCACATTACAGTGTTCAACAAACCCTGTCTTACTTTCCCTCATCTGATCGAAGAAACTGACAATAGTCACTTGTGGTCCAACTGTTGACTTGGATTTTCATCAATGCATTGCATTGCATTGTTTAATAATGCACCAAGACAAGGATTACATTTTCATTTTTAATATGAAGTATACTTCATACCATGGGAACGTGAACCTCAGAATAGAATATAAAATGGAAAGCTAAATTATTCTGCAGATTAGCAAACTTAATCAAGTAGTTCAATTTGAGCTGCTGTTTGGTTCAATAAATTAATTCTGAACGCATGTTGTCCAGCTCTAAAAATTTCACTGACTCCATTTAATTTGTGTCATCATTTCAGGAAAATTATTTCAAGAAATTTAATTGGATATCCCCCAGAGAGAAAAACGTCAGGTTAGTTAACCATTGATTCAAGTGGGCTCAATGGTATAATAAGAATTAATGTGAAATTCTCACAATAGTCCATTCCTCAGTGGTCATGCATGTAACATACTAGTTACATTCATCCGCATTTCAAAATTCTGGTATCTGCTTCAAATCATTTTCTTAGTTTTTGCTTGGTTCTAGTTTTAGAATGAGCCAAAGCTCTCCTATTTCCCTTCTTTAGGCTCAGACACTTATACATTTAATGCTACCATAGTTCATAAAAGAATAACATTCTTGGATCACCTCTCAATATTATTGGCCATATTCCAAAAGTAGAATTTTAGACACAGGAAAATATGGTTTGACAAATTTATTGCAAGGACATTATTACAGACTTGCACACAACATTGATTCAGCCTTAATTGGACAATTGCATGAAGTTTTAGGTACAATGTTTTAGGCAGGAATTTAAAATGTGCAGAAAAGATTTACATCAATGGTTCCAGAGATGAGAAACTGAACTTGCATGGGTTGGAGAAGCTGGGGTTGTTCTCCTTGGAGAAGGTTGAGGAGATTTGATAGAAATAGTCAAAATTTAACTATCAGAGAAGTTGGAAAAGCAGTATTTTATTTAAATAGAGAAAGATTGCAGAATTTTGAGGTACAGGGCAATTTGTTTGTCCTGGGTCATGCATTACTTAAAAGCTAGCATGCAGGTACAACAACTAGGAAGGAAAATATAACTGTGATTACTTTAAGTGGAGTGGAATATAAAAAATAGGGATAATTTGCTTCAGTCATCCAAGGTATTAATAAGAGCACATCTTGGATACTGTGTAAATATACAGTCTCCTTAATTAGTTGCATTAGAAGCTGTTCAGAAGAGGTATTAAGGGTACGACAGTAAAATCTAGTTTAGCTAATTTTATGGAAGGGAATCTCCTCTCAGTATTGTGATACTGTTGGCAACAGTTAGAAATATCATTTCGAACATTTATAAGATGCATAGGAATGGAAGATTTTACAGAAATATGTCTGGTTTTGAACAGGTGGTTCATTTTGCCAAAATAAGAATGATCCTGAAACATGTTATCTGTATTTACCTGAACAGATGCAAGAATACCAGATTTCAAAGGAATCAGAATTCATACTGCTAGAGAAACAGGGTCCATGTAATAATTACACCAAAGCTATTATTAATGCAATTCTGTGATTGGCCAGTACTTAGTGAACAATTCCAAGTGTGCCAAAATTACACCAGCATTTAATTTAAGATCATCAGCTGAATTTGCAGTCGTTTATTTATGTTTGCTAGAAGCAACATATTTATATATTAGGGTCAAGTCCAACAACGGACATTTCCTGATAAAAACTAGAGCCCCAGACTAATCTCATGAACACACGTTGACAGTGGCGAGGCTTACATGATATAATGGGCCACAAAGCAAAGTCAATTAGAATTGCTGACAATGATGTATTCCTCCCCAATGAGCTCAATGTATTCTATGCTCATTTTGAGCAGAAGCTCAGTGAAATGATGCCACCACCTCGACAGCCTCGGGTGGACCTGTATCCACAGACACCATCACAGACGTCAAATCAGTTTTCTGGAGGGTGAACTCATGCAAGACAACTGGCCCAGTTGGAGTCCCTGGCCATGTGCTCAGATCCTATATGGATCAGCTTAAGGAAGTATTCACAAAAATCTTTATGGCCCTACATTCATCCCTTAAACACGTGGATAACAAGGACACTTACGTCAGACTCCTGCTTATTGACTTTAGCTCTGCCTTCAATAAAACTCATCTCCAAATTCCAGGACCTAGGATGATGCTCCCTACTCTGCAACTGGATCCTTGCTTTCCTGACCCACAGACTGCAATCAGCAAGGAAGATGACAATACCTTGCTCAATACCGGTGCCCCGCAAGGCTGTGTACTCCATTCTCTATTATACTCCTTATACACTTGTGTGGCTAAATTTGGCTCTAACTCCATTTGCAAAATTGCTAATGACACCGGTGTAGTGGGGCAGGTCTCAAATGACGATAAGAGTGTGAACAGAAAGGAGATAGAGCACTTAGTGGTAACAAGCTCTCTCTCAATGTCAGGAAAACAAAAGAGCTGGCATTCACTTCAGGGAGCAGAGCACAAGGCACGCTCCTGTCAGTATCAATGGTGCTAAGGTGGAGGTAATCGAGAGCTTCAAGTTCCTAGGAGTAAGTATCACCAACAATTTATCCTGGTCCATCCATGTTGATGCTACGGTTAAGAAGACTAAGGAAATGTGACATATCCATAATGACCCTTACCAATTTTTATGGACGCACCAAAGAAAGCATCCTATCCGGAAGCACACAGCTTGATTTGGCAACTGCTTTGCTCAAGACCGCAAGAAATTATTGAGAGTTGGGAGTGCAGCCCAATTCATCATGAAAACCAGCGTTCCTTCCATTGACACAGTCTACACTTCCTGCTGTCTTTTGAAAACAGCCAACATAATCAAAGATCCCTCCCACCCCAGTTATTCACTCTTCCACTCTCTTCTGTCGGGCAGAAGATACAAAGGTTTGAAAACATGTAGCAACAAATTGAAAAACAGTTTATTTTCCCCTACTGTTATTAGGTTTATGAAAGGACCTCTTGGATATTGTATGTTCTGCATTGTTCTATTAGCCTGATGTACTTAGGTTAGGTGTGATTTGCCTGGTTAGCATGCAATACAATATTTTTCACTGTATTTCAGTACATGTGACAATAACAAATTCAAATCAAATCAAAAAGGCCCTCTGCAGGTGAAATGAATGCTTTATCATTATGTCTTCTCAATTCAATAAAACGTTGGAGGATTTCCTATGGCACATCTCATCCAATCAGAGTTGACTAGGCTTTCGAATTTAAAGATGTGGGATAACTCTTCAGTGGTATACTCATGACAGTCCACTTTCCAACCCATCAACACCCTGCTTCTGATGCAGCACAAATTATTGTTCCACTTAAAAAAATGTTTTTCTGCATCTATCCTGAAAAGTGCACGACAAAAGGTTTCCAAGTGTGCGAGTTTAAAAAAAAAATATGGGTGGTAAGGTGGCACAGTGGTTAGCACTACTGCCTCACAGCACCAGAGACCCAGGTTCAATTCCCACCTGTGTGTGGAGTTTGCACATTCTCCCCGTGTCTGCGTGGGTTTCCTCCGGGTGCTCCGGTTTCCTCCCACAGTCCAAAGATGTGCAGGTTAGGTGAATTGGCCTTGCTAAATTGCCCGTAGTGTTAGGTGTAGGGGAATGGGTCTGGGTAGGTTACGCTTCGGCAGGTCGGTGTGGACTCGTTGGGCCAAAGAGCCTGTTTCCACATGGTAAGTAATCTAATCTAGTCTAAAAAGTACGTCTTTTATTTCAGCAAATTGTGTTCTATACTGAAAAACCACTGGTATTTGAAAAACAATGTTATAATGGATTCATTTAAATAAAATGGTAACAAATCCAAGTCTTTTCTGGAATTATGTTTTATAGGTATATATACATTCATCAGCTTTGAAGTTAACATTGAATTAGAATGTCCTTTCCTCTTGTGAAAGCTAATCTATGTGCAGCTACATGAAAGTTAACAGAGCATTCTACAACAATGCTAGTTTCAATTACTCTATTTGTGTAGCAGTAATAATGAAAAACTAGTGTACCATCACAAAGAAATTAAAATCAGAAGACATCAACACAACCAACATGAACAGAAAATGAAAAGAGGAAGAAGTCCATTATTGTTCTTTAAGAAAGCAACACAGCCTTTTTCGAAGGCACTTTCCAATGTTAGCTCTCTAAGTATGTTTTGAACCTTTTGCTCAAAGCGCATGCATTTTCTGGAAGATTGCATCCTCTCTAAGTGACTTAGACAGTGGAGGTCAATTTTTTCAGTACCCTACGTGGCAAAGTTGGAAAATGTTTTTGAAAATTTAATTGACAATTCTGTTGCAAGTATTGCACAAGAGTTCAATCCCCAGTAAATATGGACAAGTTCTTCAATAACACAGACATCAAAGCTCAGCTTTTGCCAATTTCAACCAATGTCTGTAAATGCTTCCAATATGGACTCATGAAAGGGAGTCCTAAACCCAGAGTCACTGAATCTAGATGTAGCATTCTGATAGCCAAACTTGCAGGAAATCAACTTTATCTGTGATAAGTCACATGCTCAAAAATACTGTTTGGCTGTGAAGATCATTTTATAAAAGTGTACATAATCAGGATTGCTAGCCTCATAAGTGGCTAAGGAAGAATTTGAATGTTTAGAACTGTACAGCATAAACGGTAATGCATGGCATTATCTGTAGAGAGTTCTTGTTCAATATAATTGTTCACACAAGTACTCACAGCTGATGGTGATGCCAAGCTCCACACCACTCCTCTTT
Source organism: Hemiscyllium ocellatum (assembly GCF_020745735.1). Classification (NCBI taxonomy): domain Eukaryota; kingdom Metazoa; phylum Chordata; class Chondrichthyes; order Orectolobiformes; family Hemiscylliidae; genus Hemiscyllium; species Hemiscyllium ocellatum. The sequence goes on from NC_083419.1 coordinate 27,373,399, forward strand.
GGTAGCTTCACATGAAATGTGCCACTGCTTGGTACAACTGATTCTGTACAAGGGAAATGTGGAAGTTCAATAAGCTCTGTGCAGATAAATTTGAAAATTGTTTGAAAATAATCTGACCTCTGAAGTGGAAACAATCAAAACCACACATTTGTCGTGTTTCATAAAAGGTGTACAAGACATATTTGCCACCTTTCAGGATGATCACTTTCAACTTTGCCTTTCTTTTTGATACACTGAGCGGTATTTTAAAGCCAGTTTCCTATCTGTCACCAGCATCCATTGATGGCGCCCTCTGAAATGACCTTGACCACAAGGATAGTTCTCTCCATACTTGTACTGCTTCCTCAATTCACCATTCCAATGCTGTTCTTCTTGGGTCTCCTATCCTCCTCCTTCCATAAACTCACAGCTTCTCACTGGTCATGTCCCAAATCTGGTTAAGCTAAATCTGCCGCAAACTCAAAATTCACGTGTCCTTCTAAGTGCTCCAAGAATTGGCTGTAGCACATCTCTCTGCAAGTTGCTCAAACCTTACAACACTTCAAGGGTATTTTGTTATTTTGCTTTATTCTAGGTCTTTGGTTGTCTTCCCTTTTTAATCGCACCACAGGGTACCACCTTCAGCTGTTCAATCTTAGTCTCAGAAACAATTGCCCCATACTTATCTATGTTTAAAAAACACTCTAACTGTTGGGGCATCCCCTGGTCAGAAGTGGCACTATTGGTCACCCATTGGCATAAATACATCTGCAGTACCAGAATTAGCTTGCCTGATTCAGCACTAAAGCGAGGTCACAAGTTAGCACACGGTAGATTTGAGAAGGAGTAATCCCAAAATAAGAGGGTGCACTTTGAACAAAGAATCTTACAAATTAATATGCGGGGAGTTCTGTAAAGACAACAGCTGCAAATGCCTGTGGGAAATAGTTTGATAAGAGATGTGTGAGAACAGACAACCTGAAGTTTGTAGCAAGCATTAATTAAAAAGAAAACAATGACCCCACAACAACAGAGACAAGTGATAAGGCTTATTAATCAAAGAATCCTAACATTAGGTGCAACCATATATAGCTTTACTGGAATTGATAGTCCAAACTTCATAACAGTCAGGGAAAATTAACATCCTTTTGTTTGTCCAGTAGTGAGGATTGTGAACTTTATCACCAAATCTAAACATTTGTTAAGTGATTTGGCAGGTAGAACATGGGGAGAAATACACTGCTCACAACACATTAGCTAAAGAATGCTAACAAACAATGCAATAATAAAACTCCACATATAACTAACTTTGTATTAGAACTATTATTATGAATCTCACAGCAAATAGTAAGAACCAACCTCCTTTTGTATCCCTTGATTAGGGCAGTGACTAACACAATATGTGCAAGAACATATGATAGGGATAGCAACAAATATAATGAATAGCAGAATTTGAGCAATCCTTAGGAGATGAGCAAGTCTGGGAAATGTCTAATTAATGGGATACATTGTAATATTCTAAGGTCTGATGATATGATATCCAGTAAACATCATGAGGTCATGGGGAACATAGGGCTGTCGATCATTGAGCAGGTGTTTCACAGGATAGGATGTATAGATTATGAGGGAAGGAACAATAAAAATGTTGCATGTAATTATTGTAATGCAAAACATATAAAAAAAGCTGTATCCCACTGGTGAAATCACAGTCATTGTTTTATCTTCTGATCTGAGCTATTATTAAGAGGGTGATTGTGCCCCACATGAAAGCCAGATTCCTAGCAGTCTCTGGCCTTTCCTGCATGTGTGGTTAAACAGCTTGAATAAAGATCGACTGGACTTCTTGAGACTGCTGTTTGACATCTCTCTCCAACACTTACCAAATCTTTAGTCAATCATTTTTTAAATTTCCCTTTCTGGCTCCATCCCTGTTTTCTTATAGCCTTCTGAGAAATGTTTTTGGGATATCCACTCCGAATGATAGACAAATTCAAATTTTAGCTATGAGGAGCAATCCATTCTAAACTACAATATATTCATCTAACCACTACTTCAAATGGACAAAATTAAAGTAACTGGATCAATATCTTTTCTTAAAGTTGCTGCAGAGGTACACTATATGAAACACAAAATGTCTGTACATTGACAGCATTTTTTAAAGTAAAGAAATCCACAATCAATTTTCACGGAATTGATCTTAACCCTCTGAAGTGTGCTCACTGTGAATTACATCTCTTGTTTATTTAACGCTATTGGGTATACTATTGTTATTCAGCACAAGTTATTTCAAAAGTTGTAGAATACTTTAGATCCTTATTTTGCCTTTCGTGTGCATTACCTGTTAAGATGACATACAAATTTCCTGTTTGAGATTCCTCAACAAAAATCACTCAGAAGGTGTCAGCTCCCGAGGAACATTTTGATGCTGTTAAGATACTGATGAAAAATAACTGGTGCAGAATGGGCTATTTCAGTGCTGCAGTGTTCTATGATTCTGCGACATGTATCAAGTTGGACAGAAAACCAAGTGTTCAAAGTCATATTCTTAAAAGTCTGCTACTAAGTGAGAGCATAGTAAGTTGCATTTCTCAATTTGATGACAGCAGAAACAGAATTTCTCTGATGAATAATATTTTTCATGTTTTGCTGATTTCCTGTCATAATACAGCATACATCATCAGTAATGTAGGCATGGAATAAACAAACTTAAAAATCAAAATCATTTCAGATAAAAAAACTTTCCTTTTATACGGGGTCCAATAACAATTCCTTTATGCAAACTGAAAACTAATCCCTTTCATACTTTTTGTTTTACAGGAGGAGAGCCCCGTCTCCCAAATAATTCACACAATGCGTAAAAGCAAATGATATCTGCTTTTCAGATTTACCTGCGACGTCAAACTCTATTTCGAGGGTGACTTTGCTGTTGCCAGCACAGTCCCGAAGGAGCTGGTTGGTTTCCTCCAGGGTGCTTTCTTCAGTGAGGATTCCATTGATTGTCAGAATTCTGTCTCCAACCTGCAGCATTCCACACCTGCCAGACACAAGGACAAAAACACCATCTGTCACATGCACTTCAGGAAGCAAGAGAGACAGAACTTGGAGTGTGCGTGACGCTTGAATGCTGGTAACAATCCTCGTCACCTGTTACTTTCTATTAATGAACTCATGTCCTATACTTTGTGCAAGACACAAATCTGTTGAACAGCAGTAACACACAGGATTTCAAGCTGCTATCTCAAGCAAAAAATTCCATTAAACCAGTTAAAACCATAACGAGTTAAACTTAGAAGCCCATTCTATCCTTGTGGCTGCAATTTAATTATGACTGAGCTGGAAAAGGGGATGTGAGAATTGCACCATTCTTCAGGTTAACCATCCTAGCTCAACATAATATTTAAATATGTCCAATGTCACATTGAGTTAGGTGCTCTGAGCATATACACAGCATCAGCGCAAACAAGTATTAGGCCCCCTGAATATAACTCATGGTTGGGAAAGGATTAATTACTGCTTATTTTTGAAAAGTTCTTGCATGGGATTGCAAGATCAGCTTTCTTATGCTCTCAGTGGAAGGGAATTCAAAAGACTGACATTCCTCATTGGAGTCGTAAATGGGGATCTTATTTTTAAGCTGTGCACTCTAGTTCTAGATTTCCCTGAGGGGAAACATTATCTCAGCATCTATCTTGTTGAACAGCCTTAATCTGTGTTTCAATAAGATCACCTCTCATTCTTCTAAACTCCAACTACTATAGGCCCAATTTGTTCAAGCATTCCTTATAATCTCTTCATCTCTAGCATCATCATAGTGGACCTGCTCCTAAATCAAGTATGCCTCACATAAGTACAGAGGCCAAAACTGCACATAGTGGTCTCACCAATGCCCTGCTATAGCAAGATCTGTTAAAACAAACAAACAGTCTCACAATGAATATCAGCAAGAGGAGCATCAGTGTACCAGTTGAATCCAAAAGTAATGTTGCAGGCTTACATTTCACTCACTCCTAAATCACAGGACATAGGAATGAGAATCACTGCTAATGTGCAAGTCTAATCTCTAATGTGTCATTAAACTGCTTATTAAGAAAAGGTCCAAGGCACAATATTAATAATTTTGCAATCCAACATAAGCATCAATCCCTAGGTCCTGTTTTTCCCATTCAGAAGTGTGAACCTTTTTATCATCATGATAATTCTTCACACTTGGGGAAAAACTAATTTTCTTTTTGCAATGGGTACAATTTCATTTCATTTAGACAACAAAACAGCTTGATGAAAGCGAGGACTGCAGATGCTGGAGATTAGAGTCGAGAGAGCGTGGTGCTGGAAAAGCACAGCAGGTCAGGTAGCATCCAAGGAGCAGGAAAGTCGCGTTTTGGGCAAAAGCTCTTCATCAGGAATTCCTGATGAAGGGCTTTTGCCAGAAATGTCGATTTTCCTGCTCCTTGGATGCTGCTGGACCTGCTGTGCTTTTCTAGCACCACACTCTCGAGATAAAACAGCTTGTGTTACATAACATATCACAGGAAGTACTGGAGGTCTCGCCTACACATGCAGAGTAGCTGTGCAGCTGCTAACACAAGGCAATAGTTTTAATGCATCGACAAAAGATTTATTCCAGTAAGTATTTCTACCAATGAGAAGTTATTTTTAAAATTGGTTTACAATTTCATTTGAGTATTAACCAGAGGAATTCTTCATAAGCACATGTGCAAATGTTGCTACATGTAACCTCGCGATCTTTAAAAAGTATTTGGTTGAGCACGTGAAATATCATAATGGTTAAGGCTATGAGCCTAGTGTAGAAAGTAGGACTAATGTAAGCGTAGTGTACAAACTCAGCTGGCAAAAGGGCTTCTCCTATACTGTATGATTTCATGTAATAATCCTGCAGCTTATCTGTACATATTCTCAAAGACCAAACTGGGAAGAGTTTAACTTCTATCAAAAGAAATATAATGGGACAAGTTTACTTGCATGTACCAGTTGGACTGAAAGGTATGTTTCCATTCTGTATGACTCTATGTTGTTCCAGCGGATGCAACGAGCCAATTCTTCCATCATTTGAGGCAAAAGAAACGCTTAGCATTTAAACAAATTTTTTTAACTGAGTAGTTAATGGGTATAAATATTAAGATCATGTCATCACCTTTGTCTTATGATCAATGTGAAATCCATTAGTTGCTTCGATAATACTGCAGTGTGGGTCTTCAACTCATTATCTACTTCTGTTCTAAAGGTTACTATTGAATCTGTATGCAGCAATCTGTCAGGTGGTGGATTCCAAATTGTAACCACTTGTTGATAATAGGGTTTTTCCCCTAAGTCGTTGCCAGTTATTTTACCAAATCAGCATCTGGATCAGCGAGCAGAGAACAGATTATCTTTATTTACTCTGTTCAAATTCTAAGTTATTTTGTCATTATAAAATTTTCTCATAACTTCTCTGCTTTAAGGAGAACAACAGCCTCTCCAGTTGATCAAACTAGTCTCTGATCTTCAAACCATTCTTGGATACGTCTTTTGTATTCTCTCCAAAGCCGCCACATGCTTCCTGAAGTATGATGCCCAGTATTGGACAAAATATTTCACCTGGCTCTGGAATAGCATTTTAATGCAGAATTAGCATAACATCCTGCCTTTGAGTTGGGAGCTTGGTAAGGGGTTAAGATAAAGGAATTAAAGAATTGTCTGAAAAGCTCAATAAATCTACTTAATTCAGCCTAAATCCTAGTGGTCTTACAATCCCACTAAACTATAACAAATTTCTATACCATGGAATGGTTCAACTGAAAAGTACAGAGTCTGTACGTTACGCTGTCCTATATACATTTCAACCTCTCTGGAAAAAGCTTTTACTTGAATATCTGGAATGAACCTGGCAAGAAATGCTACAAGTGGCTAATGCTTCTTTTAGAAACCATAAGATCATAAAGCATATGAGCAAAATTAGCCATTTGGCCTGTTGAGTCTGCTCTGCCATTTGATCATGGCTGACATGTTTTTCAACCCCATTCTCCGGACTTATCCCCATAATCTTTGATCCCTTTAATCAATCAAGAACCTATACATATTGGTATTAAATGTACACAATGACCTGGTCTCCACAGCCTTCTATGGCAAATGAGTTCTACAAATTTACCTCCCTCTGGCCAAGCTAATGGAGAGTTGGGCCTTTTTCTGGTTAACATTTGGCAAACTAAGATATTGGAGTTTCAGTATCCAAAGGAGAAGATTTTAATTTGTTTAAGGCATCAACTGGTTCTGTTGAAACTAGGAGCTCCAGGTGAGAAGATGGGCAACATACCAGCGCATAAAGCAGATAGGAATCAGGTCCCAACTCATCAAGGTAACCTTAAATATGGATAAACTGAGAAAGAAAGAAGGCCACACTCATATATAGAAGTCATAGAAGCTGGGCAGCAATAATCCCCCCTGTCCAAGGGATGACCAATTTGCCAAAATTGTTGCTGAAATGTAAACAAAAAGTTTTAAAATGATAAACATCCATAACTAAAGTCAGTTCCAATGTAGATTGCAAGTTACTACTGACATTTGTGAGTAGTGTACCATATTCACAAATAATTCAACTTAAAAAAAATTGTGGGATAGAGGGGTTTGAGAACAAATGCCATGAATAATTTCCTCTAGCTACTTGGAGAATGAGAAGAGATGACAAACATAAATGTAGCTGATTCACAGTTTCCAATTCTTCTATGTGTGTATTGGCTTGACCTCGTGGTGACGACACTGTGGATTGAGGAAGATGGAGGATGATTAAAAAAGTAAGAGATTTTAAAATAAATTCCCTGCTGTGGTTAAGCATTTGAGAATAAGGAGCAATAGTGAAAGAACAGACATTAAAGACAACTTATCAGTGCTATCAATTTAAATAGCTTCTGGTACAAACTTTTTTTGTCCAGTTGGATCTCCGATTACCATCTGATTGTAATGTGTTACTTGGGCAGAAGCCAAATATCTGCAATAGCTGCGTACAGGCTACCAGATTTAACAGAACACAATTGCTGAATAATGCTGAAAACCTGACTTTGTGAGGTCATTATCTTTATTGGATACTACATAATTAATTGACCCAAATAGAAAATTCACAGTTAAACATCAGTTTTGGAAATACATACTAAATGTGCACATGCATCAATAATTGAGCTCATGTAAAATTCAATCCATAACTTTTTGTACAAAAAGCTATAATTTCTCATGCACCTCATTTCGAGGTTCACTGCAGCTTTTCAGGGATCAAAGTCCAAAATTTTCAGAACCAAACTACTCAGAGATGTACTGATGAGATTCACTGTAAATGCATTAATAATCATGGAAGTGAGTACTAGTAAAGAAATGATAAAAAAAAAAGTAGAAAAGTTTAAGTTTTGTTTTATCTAAATTATTGAAGTGAAGTGATCAGATGATGAATGAGAAATTTTGTTGTTGTCGGTTTTCATTTTATTCCATTATGTTGTTTTGCTTTGGATTTGACTTGAGCCCAAATCAAGCACACAGATCAACTCTGAAAACATTTCCTATTCAAACACTCCTCCTGTAGTTCATTACCTAAAAGCATTGTTGTCAAAAAATTGACATTTATACAAGTTTCTGCAGTGTGACTTATGTTAGGGCAATCTCAAAATGTGATTGATACAGAGTTCTACTCTGCACATTAGTTAGGTAATTGTGTCTGAAAGTTACAGCAGTACACCATATTGCTGTTCTTCTGGGAAGGTATAAATAAAGATGGTTCAATGTTGATGAGCTGAGCACATAGTCTTATGTAGCACAACACAACAGTTACATTAATGCAAATCTATCAACTTGATTTCAGCAAGCTTACTCAGATCTGTCAGCCAGCTAAAAACTTCAGGCGATGCATTTTATTTTGAGAGGATGAAAACAAAACCATGATTAATCCATTTGAAACACTCCTCTGAGGGACATAAACAACATTTTTGGAGAATGCTATGCTCCAAACTACCTTGCCCTGTCAAATGGAGAATGACAAATAGAGAGTGTGCTTGAAGTATATAAACTCTTAAAATTCCTCAGAGTCTTTGAGAAGGCAAATACTGAGTGTTTCCCCTGGTGGAAGAGTCTAACACAAAGGCTTGTTGTCTTGGGAATAAGTGGTTAGCAATTTAGGACTGAGATGAGATGCTTCTTCACTCAGAAGGCTTTAAATCAATGGAATTCTCTACTACTGGAGGTCTGTGAAAGCTAAGTCATTTAATATATTCAAGATTGAACACAACAAATTTTGGGGGATTACAGGAATCAAGGGTATGGGAATCAGGTGGAAAGTGAAGTGGGACCATGTGGACTAACTCTATGCCTAATTAGATTTTGTAAGCCTCTATATGAGGGAAGGAGGAAATTGGAAGGAATAAAAATATTTTTTTCAATTTTTTTTTTAAAGTCAGCCACTACCAAAAGGAGTTTACCCTTGTTTTTAGTTGAGCTTACTGAATTGCAATGCAGCATTCATTCTTAGCAAGACAAATACTTTAAGTATTTATAAATCATGCCTTTACCACACATTTCAGCCCAGACATAAAACTGAAAAAAAGCCAAACAGAGAGACAACATAAAAGATGATAAATGCATTTATTTTCAAAAAAACCAAAATCACAGCCTTGTTGGTGCTTCAGGGCTGCTGGCGAAATCTTATTTTACTTGATCCCATGAGGACTGCTGCAGATTGAAAATCTGAGATTTTATACAACAAAAGATTTTTCTTTCAAAAAAAAAGGAAAATTCTGTGGAGATAAACATTTGAATTTAAAACAGCAGAAAAAAAAATGAAAAAACAGCAGCTTTTTTTGAAAACAGTAAAGCATGATGGTTTTTAAAGAATCATTACTGAAGAACATTATCAATTGTTCATCAAAAAAGGAACCATGACTTCTTGTTCTGAAACGTCTACTAATAAATAGAAGGGACACATCCTAGTGCTTGCTGTCAATTAATAACATTTAGCTGTAAAACACAGAAGACTCCTTAATTGGATAACTTTGCTCAGTAATGGCTTATAATTAATTGTAAATGTCAAGACGGAACATCCTTTCAAGCAGAGAATATTGCCTGCAGGAAACACTGAAGCACAGAACTTGGAAGGCTCTCACCTTTCTGCTGGGCTGTCAGGTTCAATATATGCAATCAATGGTGGAGAAGACAAGGTCTCTGTTGCAAAGACACCACCCTGGAGCTGAATTCCAAACCCTACGATCGGGTCACTGGTCAGGACTACTTCTGCTGTCTCAGTGTGAACAATCTGGCCTGCAAGACCAACCGTACTGGAGGCTAAAGATACTGTAAAAGATGGACATTGGGGAAGCATCATTTTCAGGTCATTAAACAGAACAGAATTCCACTCACACTGTGCCTCTAGGTTAGTCATCGTCTTCACAAGTTTCACAGATTATGTGCTGCATCTATCAGTGTGACTGGCAAAAGAAACACATTAGTTACAAAATGTCCATTTCATTCAAACAGTGAATTTCTACAAAGAAGGTAAAACACAGACACAGACCATCCAACCCAACCAGTTGGGCTTTATCTTCCAAGTGAGCAAAAAGATCTCAAAACATTCCCATTGTTCTGTCTGTCTTTCCGTCATGCTACAATTCACAGCTCTCCGTTTTTACTGGGGCATCCTTTGTGATGCTTCAAAAACAGTGTATTACTGGATTGGAGCTGGTCAACCCAATCCAATTGTGTTATAGATGTTTTTGTTTCACTTCTTGTCGAGAAGTTAATCAATTGGCTCGTAAATATTTTCCAAATACAATCTCCAAAACTGCTATAAAAGTAAAAAATAAAAATCTGTCTCACTGATATGTCTTTGAAATACATAGTAGCAGGACAGTAAATCAGCTGTGCACAGATGCACTGAGGGCAGAACAAGCAAATTTGACACATTTATTTCTTGCCTGTGTAGATTTTATGTCAAATTGCTCCTGATGGTTGGTTATACAAACAAAAACCCGCAAGAAATAAATTCAATTAAATTACATTAAAAGGATAAAAGTTTAAAATTCATCAACTGAACACTGACATATTTGTGTCTGCAATATGTTTTCCCCTATGATTCATCAGCAATGTTTACACAGGAACCTGCCACATACAGGAGCTCTTGTAGTCTTTCTTTTTCATTTTTCTTCTCATTAGTGTTCCTCGTGGGCTTGTTGGATACAAGTTGCGAGGTAGGGTCCCCATATTCAGGGAACTCAGACTATATGCACTCATGGAGGTAGGAGAGAATGATGTCGACACCAGAGCAGCTAGAGAAACAAATGAAGATAAATTGAGCATTATCTTCATAGGACCCCAAAAAAAAACACAACTGTTATTTCTTTTTAATCCAGTTGCTTACATACCTTGACCTTCACCTCCTATAATCTCCTAAATTTACCTGTATTGTGGGTATAATACTTGCCCAAAGTATTTCTGTTCTAAAATGTTGACTATAAGGTTAGGGCAGCAACATGGTTTTGAAGGAAAGATCAACAATGATCTTACCGGCTGTCATTAGCAGGCTCAATGGGCCTCATGTTCTCCTCCTATTTCTGAATAGATGCTTTCTTTTTCTTTCACCAAACCTATTTGTTTTGCCTTTGGTATTCCTTCACTCATCTCTTCAATCCAGCAATAAGGCAGAATAGGAGTACATTTAGCTGGTGAATTAGAGCAGGAAGATTCCAGGCTTGACCTGGAAGTTAGTCAATGTGGAGTTAGTCAAATCTGAAAAAGTGACAGTAATGTAGTAATTTGTTTAGGTACTTTGAAGTTAGGGAATGGAAATTTGGCCAGGTTGCCAAATTACAACTCAGTTAACCCTACTGGTGGTACATGTATAGATGCGAAGTGACAACCGTATTATTACCACTGTGGGGATGCCTTCAGTTGTCAATGCTCACACATGATTAATAGCCACATGATTAATAGCCACATAATTAATAAATGTGTGTGTTACCATAGCCTTATCAGATCATTGGACTGCTTGCTCATTAGAGAGAGAGAAAAGACGAACGGTGGTTTAATCTGAGGGTCATTATGCCTCAGGCAAGGGGTGATGTTGAGAAGTAGAATGTGACCTCAGCCAGAGTAGGAATTGTACCACCCTATTGGCATCACTTTGTAACTCAAATCAGCTGTCCAGCCCACCGAGCTATCTGAACCACAGGTCACTTGAGTAGTGCTGCAGAGTCTACAGCATAATCGAACAACCCATTGGGAGAAATGGGTACTGTAGATGCTGGAGATCAGAGTGGTGCTGGAAAAGCACAGCAGGTCAGGCAGTATCCGAGGAGCAGGAAAATCGACGTTTCGGGCCTGCTCCTTGGATGCTGCCTGACCTGCTGTGCTTTTCTAGCACCACTCTAACCTCAACCCATTGGGAGTCAACCCAGCAAAGTTGTTCAGACAAGGAAGGAATGAAATTGCAGAGATGTCAACCACAATCTTCCAAATTTCCTCAGATACATGGGGTGTTGCTAGAGGACTGGAGAATTGCAAATGTTACACCCTCGACCAAAGAGGAGAAATATGAACCTGGCAGTTACAGGTCAGCTATTTGATAGTGGGGAGCCTTGTACAAACTATAATCCAGGAGAAAATTAAAAGCCACTTGGGCAAGCATGGACTAAGTCAAGGAGAGCCAGCACGGACTTGTTGGAAGAAAATCACACTTCAATAACTTTTGTTAAGGGCAGTGCAGCTGATGTTATGCAAAAGAAACTTTAAAGATTTTTTGCTGAATTACCATACAATAGGTTTGATTGAAAAACTGCAGGTCATGGAATAAAAGGGACAACAGAAAGGATACAAAAGTAGCTGGAAAACAGAGTTGTTCCACATGACTGTTTTTCAAACTGAGGTGTTCCCAGGACTCAGTACGAGGACCATTGTCTTTTTTTCGAAATATATTAATGCTTTTGACCTGCAGGTATTGGGCAGAATTTCAAAATTCGCAAGCAACTCAAAATGTGCAAATTTAGTAACAACAAGAAAGATAGCAAGAGGTTTCAAGGGAATATATGTCAGGTATATGTTTGTATTGAAGTCTGGTGAACTGCGTGTATAAATTCAATATACAAAAGTACGGTATGAATTTTTTAATTGAATGAGAAAAGACAAATACAACGCATGCTGAATGGACAGAAAATCATGAGGGGCATGAATAGCCAAGGTCTTTTCCTCAGGGTAGGGGAGTCCAGAACTGGAGTGTGTAGGTTTAAGGTGGGAGGGGAAAGATTTAAATGGGACCTGAGGAACAACTTTTCCATACAGAGGATGGTGAGTGTATGGAACGTGCTGCCAGAGGAGGCAGGTACAACAACATAATTTAAAAGTCATCTGGACGGGAAAAGTTTAGAGGGATATGAGCCGAACGCTTGCAAATGGGACTCGATCAGTTTGTGATATCTGGGTCGGCATGGACAAGTTGGACCGAAGAGTCTGTTTCCATGCTGTGCAACGCTATGATTGTTGGCATTTGTGCAAAGACCTTTGTAGGTGGTAAGGGATGTTTACAAGGCAGTTAATGAAACATATGGAAACCTGGCCTCACAAATGGATGGATACAGTAAAAATAAAAAGGCAAGATATTTTGCTTTACTGTTACAAGATACTCTTTGGCCCAAGCTGGAATAATTTTGAGAAGGTACAGAGAGATTTATTATTATGATTGAAAGAGAGGAGGAATTACAATTGTGTGGATAGATTGGAACAGCTGAGGGGAATCTGGTTAAAGTTGCTTAAAATGTGAAAGAGTTGGATGAAATAAACGCAAAGAAACAACTTTGAAATGCCATTATCTAGAGGGTACAGACTTAAGATGATTGGCAAAGGACCCTGAAGCTACATGTGGAACATCCGTCTTACACAATGAGTGGTTAGGATTTGGAATGCAATTAGTGGTGGGGTGGTGAAAACAGATTTCGCAGTAACCTTTAATGATAATTGGATCAATAGGTGAAGAAAAACAGACTGATTGGATTGCTTTTCGAAAGAGCCATTGCAGACTTGATTGGCTGAATGGTTTATTTCTGTATGTTATTCTACAGCTCCCTTGAGGGCTGGAGAGGAGGTTATTGTCTAAAAGTGAATAAATATATCTGAAATAAAGGAAACCGATTTCTATCTGCATTTAACTCATCAGCTTTTTTCCTCATGTTCCCGTAGGCCTACAGTAAGCAACCAATTATTTTTCGCAATTTTGTCCTACTCCTTATTTCTGGTTTACTTTTGATTTTTTTTGAGAACCTGTACTGAATTGTTACTTTTTAAGACAGGGATTTAAACCTGTGATTAGGTTTTAATTAAGTCAAACAATTATGAAATTATATGATCAGAAGTAACATTAGTAACAGTAGACTTAAGATTCCCCCCACCTCTCATACTCATTCACAACTCTAACTTTGACTAAAGTATTGATTTTTCTAGACTTGCTGCCACAGTCGCATTTGATAATTTCAATAAAAAAAGGGGAACAGTTCCTATTTCTGGTATTCCAATGATCCTTGACCAGGATAATTAACAGCTTTACACATAAAGCAAAATTGATTATGCGGAGAAGGAGCTTGAGTAATAACTTAGTGAATGAAGTATGAGCGACACCAAACATGTAAAAGCAACTGAAGTTCTGCAAAGTCTGCTATAAGACATTGATAGAGACTCCTGGTTGCCAGGCCTTAATTTTGGGAAAGTTTAAATAAGCATCTGCAAAGCTTGAATGGAGCCAGAAATTAGACTTAAGGAACAAAGCCTGTAGGGTTCAGTGCTGCAGCCAGAGTTGTCCAGCCCACCACTGAAAGCTACAGAAGAAAGCACGTCAACAAAGTAAGTGACCAGAGATTTCATCCTCATGTAAAGTTATGTACCAAGGATTATTTTGCCCTTTTATAGATTTGTTATGGGCTTACTTTTTGGGGATCATTTTGGAAATCAATTGCAAAAAGACCAATCTGGTGCTTTTTTTGGAAGATAGTAATGCTGCCTTCCTATCTTTCTACGCAAGCAATGGTTTCCTTCTTTTATGAAGTTACGTTTTTCAAATTTCTTTTATTTTATTCTTTATAATTGTTCATAGGCATTCCATAAAAAATAAATTTTACTGCATTACGTACTGTGGAGACTCTCATTTCCTAGTAGAAAGTGAGGACTGCAGATGCTGGAGATCAAAGCTGAAAATGTGTTGCTGGAAAAGCGCAGCAGGTCAGGCAGCATCCAAGGAGCAACCCTTCCTGAAGAAGGGCTCATGCCCAAAACGTCGACTCTCCTGCTCCTTGGATGCTGCCTGACCTGCTGCGCTTTTCCAGCAACACATTTTCAGACTCACATTTCCATCAGGTTCAGAGATCAGCTCAGAATCTAAGCGCGACTCTGCAAGGAGTTTTCTCCTTACAGTCCTACTGGAATTGCTATCACTCATACTTAAACAATATGAATTCTTGAAAGTATGTCTAATGCAAACAATGATAAATCCTGATACAATATATTGTGGTTATCCTGGAGAGTTATTACACTGACTACAGTTGTTGCCATGATAGTGCAATTGCTCTAGAGTAGGCCTTGCTTCACAGGACATTACATCTATCTGTAGAAGAATGCAATGACAGATATTTCTGGATTCCATACCCATGAGATTTCACAGCATTGCAACCACTTCCAAGAATAACAAAACCACAATACATATATTATGTAAAATAACAGCTGTACATGCAATCAAACACAAAAACGTTACTCCATACTGAATATTTTATACTGATCCAAATGCATGCACACCAAGCATCAGATTAATGCTTTTAAAATTACTTTTCCTTTCTAAAATAAAACAATTTCATTCACTCCATTCGTTATGGTGTGATAATAAAGTATTAGTTTTATAAGATTTGGAGTAATTGGACAATCAGTAAGCATTTAACCAATGTTAACTTTTAAAAAAGCTCTAATCCGTGCTTTCAGATGACATGAGCTTCCAAACATACGCTAATCACCACTTCACATGCAAAGATCTGAAAGGTTTTGAAACCTTTCATGTGAAAGTCCTTTAAGTCTAAAAGCCATCACAGGAATGTTCAAAGTCAGCAAGTCTACTTTACTAAAGCTGCCTGCACTTTAGCCTGTCAGGGTGTTTTTTTTTGAAAACATGAAAATCTAGATGTTCATGCCATCTTGGATTAAAAAAAAACAATGTACAAGTCAAAAATTTATATTGTAAGCAAAGGGGTTGAAATGAACAGTAAACCTTTATTATGCAATTCTTCTTGATCTATACAAATTTTATACTAAGTGTTCCACCTTCAGGCCTCCTTTTGGAAAGCAACCAGCTATAGAATTAATTACCAAATAATTCTGAGCTAACATTGATATCTTATTCCTTTTCAAGTTGGACTCAGGAGTTTTACTCTCTTCAGAATAAGATGCAGTAATTGTAATGAGGTTAGCCAGGTGGACCTCATAGAATGAGTTCTCTGACTGGATCAGATTAACAGCCTCAATCACAAGCTTTGGCTGACAGATAAGGAGTGTCAGACATCCTGTTCACTCCGAGAGCTAGCACGGAGGGGGCTGGATCAGTGTCAAGGACTCTCCATGTATAAATAAAGGGTGACTTGGTGACGGGATAATGGCCTCTGCAGAATTTTATTTCATTAGATTCAGGAATTTTAATGCTAAGCCAAAAATATTCGTGGGGTCCTATTGCTGGATAGGCAACCGGGTAGAGTAAAATTAACAATAGCTTTAACACTTCAAAATTACCAGTTATCTTGTTAAGAAAATAGATATAGGGTACAGATGGCAATTGTACCTCCCCTAATCAATTAAGTTGTTAAAACACTAAGTTTACATGTAAAAGTTAATTTATTCATTCACAGGATGCGAGCATTGTTATTGATTATTCATCTCTAATTGACCTAAAATGGTGAGGAGCTGCTTCTTTCACCACAATAGATACACCCACAGTTTTGAGAGATGGCGACCTCCAGGATTTTGACCTAGCAACAGTGAAAGAACAGTGACATAGTTCCAAGCCAGGATGATGCATGGTTTGGAGGGGAAGTTGCAGGTGATGGTATTCCTATATATCTGCTGTTCCAGTCCTTCAAGGTGACACAGCTTGCGGGTTTTGAGGGAGTTGTTAAAGGAATCTTAGTGATTGGTTTCAGTCCTGCATCCAACTTATTGATGGTATGCACTATTGCCACAGTACATGAGTGGTTGACAAAAAGAGAGTGATTATGTTGGTGGATGCAACTCTCAGGCCCCTTCCCCCTCCACATCCCTAACAAAGGGCTTATGCCCAAAATGTCGACTCCCCTGCTCCTCAGATGCTCCCTGACCTATAATAGTTTTTCCAGCACCATGGTTTTCGACTGTTGGCAAATGTAATGCCAATTGAGTGGGTTATGTTACCTTGCAGGGTGTTTTACTGGTGGTGGCTACTAGTTTTAAAAAAAAAGGAAAAAAAGTCACAGTGATTTTGATGGGTGAGAAGATCACCCGGTTGTGCATAATAGCACTTCAGGGTAGGGGGAAAAAAAGGCTGAGGAACTATTTCCGAGCAGTCTTGGAGCGGAGATGATGGACCTCCAACATTAACAGTTAGAGCTATTTTCCATTATGCCAGATGTGACTCCAACCAGTAGAGAGATTGCTCCCAATTCCCTTTGACTCCAGTTTTGCCACAGCCAAGTTAGTTCAGGAACTGATTGGTTTTATTGGAACCTGAACTAAGCATTAGTGAGCCAGTTATTGCAAGTGCTGCGAGGTAACATTGTTGATGGCACTTTATTGACAAATGACTGATAGATGGTAACTGATTGGGTTGGGCACACAAGACTGGGGAATGTTCCGCTTTGCCAGGTGGATTCCAGTGTTGTAAATGTACTGGAACAGCTTACCTAGGGGTGCAGGTGGTCTGGACAAAAGCCTTTGGTGATATTGCCAGAATATTATTGAGGCTTATAGCCTTAGCAATGTCTAACAGCTTCATCCATTTCTTTTTGCTCACATGGAGTGCATCAAACTGGTTAAGGATCAATATCAACAATTTTGGGAACCTCAGTAGGTGGTCGTTGCGTCTCCATTCAGCACTTCTGGCACAAGATGCTTGCAGCTAGCCTACTAGGTTAGTTACATGGAGGTTGGTAAAAATACAACAAGAAAATTCAACAATAAAGAATATTAATAAAAGGAAAACCAACATTTATTCTGTACAAGAGGAGAGTTCTGACTGGCCATCAAGCAGACTCTGACTGGTAGTGGTGGTGTTATTAAGAATGCAGCAGCTAATAATGACTGATAGTGTACTGCCAGACTTTGTTTAGATTTGAAATCAGGCAGGTTGACTGATTAGTCAGAGTATTGCCCTGAGAAAAGAACCAGTTAATGGCTGTCGACTAGTTTGATGAGATGTAACAGATGCAGTGTGTGTGCGCATGTTGTGTCTGTAAAGAACAAGGCCCTGAGCATGACAGTACGTGCAAGTGTTCTGCTCTGCAAGCCCAACTGACAATCCTAAATTGGTTGTCAGTGTCATTTTTATCCAGCAAATGCTGTCCAATTACAGAATCAAACCTAATGTTGGATACGGTGTTGCAAACACCCCTGTCTAATGGTTAGGTACTGTCAATACCTTGCTCGTTGAAAACAGCTGAAGGGATATATTGTTTGATATGATCTGCTAGTGTTGGGATGTACAGCCTATATAAATAGCATCATACTGGAACTGCAATTCATATACCACAATATTCATTCATGCGACTGGCAGAATGTCTTTTGACTTGGTGACAGCATCCTGTCAGTTAGCGACAAACACTACCCATTTTGCCTTATGCTTCCATAGTAACTGGAGATAGACTGGGCAAGTTTCAGGATGTTAAGTGATTGCATTTGGGGTTTTCATGAACTTGCATGATATGGAGTGAGTAGTTATCTGAGTAGGGTCACAATTGTCCTGCAGGATTGAGTTTGATATGACCGGTTTTAGGATCAAGCTTGCACAGTGAGCAAGTGGCTTGGACCTTATTTACAGGTCTAGTGGTATGATCCAACTCACATGCGGAACGGTGGATATCCCATTGTGTATACTGATCAGAGAAGATAGGCATGCGATAGACGGTTAATCTTTAACTAGGACATTGAAAAAAAAGAGCTCATTTGACTGTTCCTTTTCAAATGGGAATTTGAGTGCAGGATGGAGCACATTAATACTTACTAAGAAATTCTTACATACATCTGTGGAGTCAAACATAGTAAACATATACAAATACATTATCTACACATTGGAAATATGCAAAGGATAGGAGCTAAGGCGCCATCTGAAGACACATTTCACACAGCATCCAAAATTGTGAGAGAAAGCTGGATCTAACAGGAATTTCATAGCAACACCATTGAGCTAGGCAAATATACTGTCACTAAAACTTATATAACTGATCCTCAACTGGTGAATCATCTCAAACAGTATTCTGAAATTGGATCAAATTTCCGAGATAATCTTGTGTACAAAGAATTACACTGATAACTTAGGACTGGCAGTGCAGGTAAGAATTTTCTAATAAGTATTAATATTGTTAGTGTCGTACATAATCTTGTACCAAAGCTACATATATTACTTATAACGTACAGGAACATGGTCTTTCTGCCTGCACAGAACATCCACACCCATGCCTATTTCAGCACATCAAAACAGATGACAGCCATTCACTGGCCCATTTATCAGGATAATACCCTAACCATTTAAAGTCAATCCACTGGATTTAAAATCTAAATGAAGCCTGGAAGTTAACTATCAATTATCTTCAACTGTTGCATTCTCCCTGCCAATGCTATTACTAATCAGAGTCCATTTGACAAATAATCAGTACTTTCTTCTCTCACATTCTATTTTTTTTCCTTTATTGGTATTCTTGTGAATTGATCGGACAAATACAAAATGAAAAGCTTCAACAAAATGAGTATTGCTGAAAAAAGTCACAAGTTCTATACTATCAATTGACCATTTCTATAAAGTTGTTGACATTAACAGAAACAGAATCAGGAGGCTGTAGAAAGGGAGAAAATTGTAAAGAAAAAAAGACATGGAAATGGGCAACCACAACGTTATGTTAAAGTTTTTTTGAACCACTTGGCTTTTGGTTGAGTTTGATACACAAATGAGTCAAGGGATTTGAGTAGCTGACAGCAACGTGGGGTTCAGACCATAAACAGATCAAATATGCTTCTGTAGATTGTGGTGCAGGTTCAAAGAGCGAAATGATCTCATTCTGTACTGAAGTCAGGCTTTCTAAATCTGAGTCACAACCAATTCTGGGGGCACCAGCCTAACCTTTGGCTTTGTGAGCACCTAATCAGCAATTGCTACCAAGGAGCTCGGAATGATTTAAAAGGAACAGCTGCACAGTCCCTTTAAATCACTGGAGTTGTTTTTCATAGTGAGTATGGTCTAACCACCCAATCATGGAGGCCTGAATCAGGATCAGAGGAATTCAGTGGAAAGGTTGATTGCTTTTTAATTTGAAAGACAACATTTTTGCCACATTGTCCATTTCCTCAAACACTCTTTGACCAGCTATCCTCACACACAAAGATCTCTTTACTTACCCACAGGAATACAAGCCCCTCATAGAAATACCTCAATACCTGTCACCCTCACTCTTAGATCTGGGTTGTTGATAATTTGCCAGCACCATAAATGCACACAGTCATAATAGGAAAAAGTTAGAGGCATCGTCCCACTTTCTAAATAGTAAAACCCCTCAAATGAAACCACTATTTAATTTGTTATATTTGTAGCATTCATTTCATTTATTTGAATTAACATTTTCTTGATGATTTTGAGAGATGGCCTTTGCAAAGATAGACATTCATGCAATATTGTTCATCGGACCCTCCACAAAGTGTTGGCCAATCAGAACATGAAAATCTGATTTATGGTTCCTCCAGAGTCACTTATGACTATTCCAGGAGAGTCTTGCTTTTCATATGTCTGATTAAGTTTGAGATAGTATTCATTTAAAACTGTCATTTAACAGAACCTAATTAATTCTTTTAGTTATAATCATCTTCAAATAAGAGCGCGTTGGCTTTGAATAATTCTAGTGTTCCATTTTCTAACTAGCTCATTTGTTTTATGTTAATTACAACGGGGCTTCAACAAAACCTGGATTTCTGCTACATGGTACTGATCACTATCAGTACCAGCCATCATTAATACTATTAGGAAGACAAGCTTAAATCGATTATGACCCTACATCATGACTAAGCAAATTCAAATTGCTATTTTTAGTCAGCAGCCTTCACAAAATCATTACAGCACAAGAGGAGGCCATTCATCCAAAGTGTGTGCATTCTGGATGAGAATTTCACTTATCCTGCCTTCTCCCTATAATCCTCCTCAAATAACAGTTTCACTCCTTTTTAAAAAATGTACTGGTTGGACTCCCCTTCGCCCCTTCTCAGGCAGTGTATTCTAGACATTACCCACTGTGAGAACATTTTGTTTTCATTGCCAGCATGACATTTTTTGCCAATTACTTCAAATGTGTGCCCCTTCATTTTGAATCCTTTGAACAGATTTTCCCTATCTACTCTCTCCAGGTCTCTCATAGCTTTGTATACATCTATCCTCTTAACCTTCTCATCTCCAAAGAAAGCAGTCCTAGCTTCTCTAATCCATCTTCATAATTGAAATTCCTTAGCCCTGAACCATTCTCATGAATCTTTTCTGCACTCTCTTTCATTTCTTCATGAACTTCCTAAAGTGCAGCACCTATAACTGAACGGAATATTCTAGTTGAAGTTGAACTGGTATAGGAGGTCAATATAACCTCCTTGTTTCTGCACTCTATGGGCTTGTTCATAAAGCCGAGAGAACGGTTTGCTTTATTAACTCCTCTCTCAACTTGTCCTGCTACATCCAGTGACGTATGTAATTGTATGCCTAGGTTCTTCTGCTGCTGCACTACATCCTTTTAAAGTTCTAGGAATTTACAATATGATAAAATTTTTGATCATCTCAAAATTTTTGAAATTTTGCGCTGAACACCAGAGTTTCTGAAAACTGCAATATGTATCAGGAAATTTACTGACCCTTAACTCCTGGGGAAATCCACTACAAACTTTTCTGCAGCCCAAAAAATATCCTTTTAATTGTCCTCATTGCTCCTATCACTCAGCCAATTTCACACTCTTATTTAATGTGCAAGAACCTTGCTCAGAGGTCTGTGGTCTGCCATTGAATTACATAGCTTTTGGAAATCCATGTATATAGCAATCAGCAGCATTCCCCTCTGTTACCTCTTCCTACAGAAATCAAAGCAAGATAATTGAACCAGATTTTTCCCTTGAGGATTCCATGCTTGGCTCACCTTAATTTAGTCCTGAATTATTGTTTATAGTAATTTGGCAACTACTTATATATTCATTAATAAAATTGTATCTAACTGTGACTCATTTTTCAAGACGACTACAGGGAGTAAAAAGCAAAGAATTTGACTAAAATTTCAACAGCAACTTTGGTTATTGGCACAAAGAACAGTTCAAGCATGTTTTGCTTGGCTTATATCATATGGTTAGTTCGTTAAGAACAGTATTTTTTTAATACATCGTACATGCAGCAACTAGGATATGAGGTCACAATATGTTCTGAGGCGTTGATGAGCAGGGAATTTCTCTCAAAACAGAAGTTCTGAAAGGAGAGCAAGACTTGTTGGCGACTGGAGCATAGGTTAGATGTGATGACACACTCAGAGCTCACTTGTCTGGCATATTCCAGAGACATTCTACTTCACCAAACACATCATTTAAAAGTTTACTCAATAAACATTAAGAATAATGCTTCAGATTTTTCCAAGTTACAAAACTGAGTTTTAACACTGATCATCAAGGTCTCTCAGAGGAAAGAATATAACTAACTGAGAAGGCAGGTAAGCTGAAGGCTTGTAGGCCTTCGCCAGCGTAGCTGCTCAGAGATGGTGAATTGAGCACAGATAACTCACCCCTCTCAATTCTTCCTTCTGCCCATGTTCTCTTTTTCACGTACTGAATATCTGGACCCTACTCAGCACCAACAAACTGCAGGACAGTGACTTCAGCTATTCAACAGCATGAGCTAAATCAAACTTCTGTTTGATTCCAGCACTGTTGTGGTATTTGGTACGATTGCTCAAATTTCTGCGTCATCATACCCTTTAGGAGTTAAAATTCTCCATGCATTGCATGTAATAAAATGCATTTTCTAAAACATTTAAGAGCTCTTGTCTCATGTATCTCACAAAAAGAACTCTTCCCCACAACTTAGTATATACAATTTCTATCTTCTCTGGTTGCACACACACTTAAATTGGTATGGATGGAAAAGTTAGCAGTTAAATTCTGATATATTGATTTAACCATAGGTTGTTTCAATACTCTAGTCCAAGTGATATGAAGGTCAACAGTACAATAATTGCATTCTTAAGCAATAATGTTACAAGTTAATCTTCGAACATAGTTATCCAAACAATGATGATCACTTAGTGATATTCAATCCATGCAAACAGAACATGGGACAGAAAACTAATGAATAAAAGGACAGGAGGAAAAAAAAAGTGGAACATTACGAAGACTGTTTTGAGAAGAAGGTTGCTGGCATTTCAAGGCTGTCATCCTACATTGATCAGGGTGGTAGGTGTTATAGGGTTGGTAGGTGAACAAGTTGCTGCTGTTGCTTCCACAAGTTTCCCAGGCAAGTTGTCTGCTGCTCCTTTGAACCCTGACTGTCCACATGAAGGATGATGGGAATCGCACACAAAGAAGACAGAACAGAGCAGAAAAGAGGGAAAGACAACAGAATTATACAGATCGTAACATCTGACAGAAGAGAAAGCAGTTTTGAGTAGAAAGAATGATGACCTTTATCACCACCTATTGGAACAGCCCCTTTTAATTGACACATACATAGTGATTTGCAAATAGAACTTGCCCGGTCTCCTAAGGCAACTCTGGTGGGAGACTGCTGGAACTTCCAAAGAA
Source organism: Hemiscyllium ocellatum (assembly GCF_020745735.1). Classification (NCBI taxonomy): domain Eukaryota; kingdom Metazoa; phylum Chordata; class Chondrichthyes; order Orectolobiformes; family Hemiscylliidae; genus Hemiscyllium; species Hemiscyllium ocellatum. Next base: position 27,396,409 of record NC_083419.1, read on the forward strand.
ATTGCTGATAATGGATGTTTACAGCATTTCTCAAAGTTCCTTTTGTCTCTCAGGGTTATGCTGAAAAATTGCAAAGATACCCATGGATCCTCTAGAGTGGTACTCCATATTCAGTGGACCACACTTTTGAGAGGATGAAATTAATCTTCAAAAAGAAGTGTGTGTAGTAAGAGTGTAAGGCTGCACTCTATGAAACCTTTCACTTCAATTTTCCCACACAACTTTTCCCATGCATTTTCAAAGATACTCAAAATTAAATACTTGGCAAGATGAAGTGATTGATAAACTACATTTTGAAAGTTACCATCTTATATGGGTATATTTTCCTCCTTTTTCTCAAAAATGAGTTTAATTTTCTCATGTTTAATATTGCCAATTAAAATTGAGAGTTCATTCTAGCTGGTTTTGTTCAAATGTGAATTTAAAAATAGGAATGACAGAAAAGGCTAATTACAGCATAGCTTAATAATGTAACATTCTCAAATAGATGACTGGAGCGTAACCTAAGACAAATTGCCTCCGCAAAAGGGCATTGAATGCTTTGGGTTTCTCCTGCAATAAGAGCTGTTAGAACCATTTTAGGGTGGCATGGTGGCTCAGTGGTTAGCACTGCTGCCTCACAGCATCAGGGTCCCAGGTTCGATTCCAGCCTCGGGTGATTGTGTGGAGTTTGCACATTCTCCAAGTGTCTGCGTGGGTTTCTTCTGGGTGCTCTGGTTTCCTCCCAAAGATGTGCAGGTTAGGTGAATTGGTCATGCTAAATTGGCCAGAGTGTGAGGTGCATTAGTTGGAGGGAAATGGGTCTGGGTGGGTTACTCTTTGGAGGGTCAGTGTGGACCTGTTGGGCCAAAGGGTCTGTTTCCCTGTGGGATCTTAAAAAAAAACAAATATTCACAGGAAACACTTGAGACATTTCCTGATTGACTGTATGGCCAGTCAGCCCCATCCAGCACAATATATTTTGCTTTTCTGAAGAAATCATATTTAAGTCTGATTGTCAACTCATTTTTTTCTCTCTCTCTCGCAGATACTACCAGACGAACTGAATACTTCCAGCACTTTCTGTTTTTATTTCAGAGCTCCAACACCTGGAGGAGTTTGCTTTTACAGTTCATCCAGTTGCAATATAAGTTAAGGGCTTAGCCCATTAAAGATTCAATTCAAGCCAGCTCTACAGATAAAGGAATGGAGTCTTATCGAGTCATAAAATTGTCCAGCATGGAAACATACCTTGGGTCCAACTCTTCCAGATATGCTAAATTAATCTGGTCCCATTTGCCAACATTTGTCCCATATCCCTCTAAACCCTTCCTAATCATTTACCCATCCAGATATCTTGTGTCAACTCCAGCATCAACTGTTATTTAGCATCATCTTCCCCAACTTCAATAGGTACTCTCAACCAAAAGCTATGGCCTACAACATCAAGAAAATTCTGAAATGCTGAAATGAACAAACTTACTAGCTGATAAATCAGTCAGAGTTCATTCATTACATGGTGTAAACACTATACATTACAATGGTGATAACACTTAAAAAGGGTTTGATTGGTTTTAATATATTTTGAGATATCCTGAGATCATGCAAGGTACTATAGAAATGAAAGTCTTTCTTTTAAATATTTTATGCATATCATCCAACTTTTTTAAAAAAGCCAACATTGTAGCTATTTTATTATTCACTTCTTTCCAGAATTCCACTCAGCACTACATTACCTCGTCGTGGCAGTTCATTGATTTGAGTGTATGGGCATCTCATTGATAATTTTTAAGAGTGACATTGAAAGCTTCATCCCCCAATATGTCCTGAGGGGCTAATGTGGTAATTGTAAACAGCTCATACATTCAAATCGATGAACAGTTTCAACATAGTTGCTTGCTCATATGTATAAAGAATATTGACCAACTACCTTAAAAGGGTCAAAAAATGTTAGGACTGCTACCGGAAACCAAATTAAGCAGAACTTAACTGTATCCCTCTGAATCATTTGTTTACTTTTCAACACGAAGTGATGGCCGATGTATCCAAATCTACATTTGTTTTTAACATGACTAGATTCCTTTATCATAGGTACTGGGTGGCAATTATTAGATTGGATCCCCAACAGCAACTCAAGCCCTTCCTGATGAAGGGCTTATGCCTGAAACGTCGAATTTCCTATTCCTTGGATGCTGCCTGACCTGCTGTGCTTTAACCAGCAACACATTTTCAACAATAAAACAAATAGACCTACTCATTCTCCCCATTTGTGTGTGGGTTCCCTCCCACAGTCCAAAAGATGTGCAGGTTAGATGAATTGGCCACACTAAGTTGCCCATAGTATCCAGGGATGTGTAAGCTAGGTGGGGTAGCCATGGAAAATACAGGGTTAAAAGGGAAAAGGCAGGGGAGTGGGTCTGGATAGTATGCTCTGCTCAGAGGATTGGTGTGAACGGGATGGGCAAAATGGCCTGCTTCCACACTGTAGGGATTCTAGACTCTACCTCTATCGGAAGTGCCAAAATTAGATTTTCTTTCCCTGCCAATTCCACATTACTATGTGCAAAATTTTATTGCAAATGCCCCCTTTACAGTGCTTATTCAGCATTTTCTCTCACCCCTGTTGTCATGGAGCAAGATGCATAGTAGTTTTTTTTATTTTTTAGTCTGCTTCCATTTACTGCTGATCTTGCTCAGCTACTCATCACATTAGCATTCTGGTCCACTTTAGAGTGAGAAAAATATACCCATTATTTTCCATAACCTCATTTCAGTTACATCAAACAAATAAAAAATCTACACACTATAATCTGCTAATGATATCAGTAGCATCATTCAATGATTCTGCACTGTGAACTGGGAGTTACACTCAATGAGTAAGGCCAGAGCTGGGATGAACACAATCCAGCATCCACAATCTCTATAAGCATTTCTTCCCTGTGTGGGGGGAATCGGTAAATCTGTTCTCATATATTTAAAAGAATTGTGAAAAAAAAATGAACTTTATAAAATTGCACCGAAAAATTTATTCCAGGCTGTCAACTGTCAAATGATAAATCAAAAACCTGTGATTTCCAACTAATCTTTCACAATTGTACATCATTGAAGTTTGAATCAAAAAAGGTACAAGTCTCATACCAGATTGGTTATTCGATGATGAAGATAAAAACCCAACAAGAATCTTAATTGTCAAAAAAAATCTTAAATTTAGAAGAATGGGTTAGTAAATTTGTGGATGGCACTAAAGTCAGTGGAGTTGTGCATAGTGCGGAAGGACGTTGCAGGTTACAGAGGGACATAGATAAGCTGCAGAGCGGCTTATGCCCGAAACGTCGAATTTTCTGTTCCTTGGATACTGCCTGACCTGCTGCGCTTTTCCAGCAACACATTTTCAAGCTGCAGAGCTGGGCTGAGGGGTGGCAAATGGAGTTTAATGCAGAAAAGGTGATTCACTTTGGACAGAGTAACAGGAATACAGAGTACTGGGTTAATGGTAAGATTCTTGTTAGCATGGATGAGCAGAGAGATCTCGGTATCCATGTGCATAGATCTCTGAAAGTTGCCACCTCGGTTGACAGGATTAAGAAGGCATACGGTGAGTTAGCTTTTATTGGTAGAGGGATTGAGTTTTGAAACCATGAGGTCATGCTGCAGCTGCACAAAACTCTGGTGCGGCCACATTTGGAGTATTGCATACAGTACTGGTCATCGCATTATAGGAAGGATGTGGAAGCATTGGAAAGGGTGCAGGGGAAATTTACCACCATGTTGCCTGGTATGGAGGGATGGTCTTATGAGGAAATACCGAGGGATTTGAAGCTGTTTTTGTTAGAGAGAAGGTTGAGAGGTGACCTAATTGAGACATCGAAGATAATCAGAGGGTTAGATAGACTGGGCAGTGCAAGCCTTTTTCCTCAGATGGCGATGACTATCGAGAAGGGACATAGCTTTAAATTGAGGGATGATAGATATGGGACAGATGTCAGAGGTAGGTTCTTTACTCAGAGTGGTAAGGACACGGAATGCCCTGCCTGCAACAGTAGTAGACTCACCAACCTTAAGGGCATTTAAATGGTCATTGGATAAACATATGGATGATAATGGAACAGTGTAGATTAGATGGGCTTCAGATTGGTTTCAAAGGTTGGCGCAACATAGAGGATCAAAAGTCCAGTACTGGGCTGTAATGTTCTATGTTAGAGATACAATACAATCTCAGCAGGCTGAGAGAATAATGGAATATACATATGCATTTGCATTCCAAGGAGTTACCCATGTCAAATATTCAAATTGTAGGAAAACAACTATTTAAAACATAGATCTTGGTATGTCTTTTAAAATGTTCCTTTCTACTTGGGTTGAAATTCTTCTGAGATGAATGAATACCTGCTTTTCTTTACTTAACTTGTTAATGCAAGTAGATTTCAAATTGTCAATTAAATTTTCCTTGTCGCCTTATTGAAAGCTGAACTTAATTCTTTACAAAAGTGCAAACATCCATTGCTTTGGACATCCATTGTTCCTATCTTCAGTTATGTTAGTACTTTCTATCAGTTCAGTGTTAGGCCTGGACTGATATTATACTTGGGTTGCAGACTTGCTTTCACAAGGTGGATATCAAATCTCATGGTTCTCAATGATCTGCAGTACACCCACAACTTTTCAAAAGCTCCAGGGACAATAGAGGAACATTTGTATTAAAAAATGTGATCTTGTATATACCAAAATAAATTTTATAGATATGAATGCCACCTACAAATAAAACTGTTGGACGTTCTCTATTAATTAGGAAAGTCTGTACAAATCAGCAAACTATAGCTGCCCAGAATTCATAAAGTAAAAAATGAGATCTGCAGATGCTGGAGATCACAGCTGCAAATGTGTTGCTGGTCAAAGCACAGCAGGTTAGGCTTATTCCTGATGAAGGGCTTATGCTCGAAACGTTGAATTCTCTATTCCTGAGATGCTGCCTAACCTGCTGTGCTTTGACCAGCAACACATTTGCAGCAGAATTCATAAAGCAAAAAAAGCTCCTATATTGACAGTCACTAATGGGCTAACAAAATCATATTCAGCAAAAAATTAATAAGTGAAAACAGAAGGGTGAAGAATGTGAAAATGCATAAAGTTTAGAAAATACTTTCAATGTATAATTTTTTAAAGACATTAACTTCAGTTTTTCCACAGGATTGGCTAGACTATTTTGACCTTGTATACAACCAACGACACTATGTAATAATAGGGTATGATCACTAACTTCCTAAGATTACACATTGAATCATTATAGTCAGCAATGAGGAGAGGGTTAGGACGAGAGATAGGTCCAATGTTTCGATTTTTTTTACTCTATCTTATTGTAGCTTCAAAGTTCTTTTTTGAATCCAAAGCATTCTCAAGACTCAAGCAGCTTAGACGATATTCCTAGAATTGACTTGTAAAGATATACCCTACAAAAGAAAACAGAGCCCTTTGTACGGTATGAGGTGCATTGTTTCCAGAGGTACTGATGAAGCTCTGTTCTTTCAAATAAAAGGACATTCCTGTTTATAGAATTATTTTTATCTAGCAGAGTCAGGTCTGTGATCTATGGCAATGCTGTGAACTAAATAGCACATAAATGGGCATCAAAATCAGTTATTCGATAATCACCTCAAGCCAGACAGTGAGAAATGTGCTAACTGAAAAGTTTTATTTCAACTGTCACTTGTTATTATGTGCACTTGAGCTGTCAACTTCTGTTCCTATTCTCTTTAGGCAAAGCATTCACAAACTTACCGTGTTCTGGTCCCTTCAAAGCCAGTCGTGTTTGATGGTAAGGAAGCAGTTCTAGCTTGACTTGTTCAGAGGTACTGGCTAAAAGCTGAGTTGCTTCAGCTAATGTGCAATACTCCATGCTGGTGCCATCAATCGAAAGTATGTGATCTCCAACATGCAAAGCGCCACATCTGTGAATACACAAAACTTTTCGGTCACGGAACTAACTAACTTAAATTATAGTTAGGAAAAGCATTGAAAATGCTTGAAGAAATCTTCAATTATAAAAGGATGCTCCATATTTTCAAATGAAAACACAACTTGCATTACACTACTTAGTGTCAAAAATGCATAAGGTTTATTGCCAATCAGTTGACTACTCTTTTAGATGCATTCAATGCAACAATAAAATAACCAATAAAATCAGAGCACTTGATAAAATTATAAAAGATGTGCAATGTAATATTTTTCACCCTATCCTTTTGCCCACTATTTCTGTGGGAATAGCTAGTCTGAGTAAATTCGACCCCCAGCTGTATAACTGTACCTGGGAGTTTATTGGTGTGAAGAATCACAGCGACATCCCTGTAAAATACAGCCTGCTAGAGCCTGACTATAGGTAATACAGAAGATGCATTTTCTTAACAAATTATTTATAACAGTAAAGTGAAATGCAAAACTAATTTATAATAACACAACATGGAATAATTAACATCACAAACTTTCTAAATACAATTGCCACAAAATTAGAGATATTTCCACACTGAGCACATTTCACAATTTACAAATCAGATAGAAATATATTCATATTTCAGATAGAATATTGTTAAAAATAAAGTATAATGTTTATAAAGTATAATGTTTTCCTTTAATACACACCAAATTCTAGCTGAATAAACGATTGCAGATGAGACTATTACAGTAACTTTTCATTTGGAATAATTTGCGTGTCAGATTTTATGTAATATGGATCAACCTTTGCAAAATCAAACGTACAAGACATTGAAAATAAGCCAGGAAAGTGGATGTTTTATGTCAACAATATAAACTATAGGCAAAATCTTCCACTCTGGAGTCTCAGGTTGAAGTTGGAACTTCTGTTGAGTAGCAGATGAAGATGTTCCAATTGATGACGGGATTGAGACAGCAGGGAAGGTCAACATAGGTCCTTTGCAATAGAGCTGGAATCCAGTGTAGGAGCAGTATGAATGACATCCTGCACTCTGTATGTTGGACAATCTACTCACTGCTAATTGCATTTCTCATTCTTTGCCAGTGTAGATGCACATCAGACAGAACAACAGTCTGCTAACCTCAACTCCAGATGGAATATCTGCACAAATGAGCAACATTCACCTCATGTTGTCAATGTTCTACCAAATGCAGGAGAGTTTGCTTCATAAGTACTTATCAGGGAGGGGCAGGACTTGGCGAGGTTGTGCAGGCTCACTAAATTCTCATGCACCCATCCATCATGATGATCCTCATTCCTCTTTGCTTGTCTACAGGACAGGAATACTCACATCAAAAAGGCAGTGCTCTAGGCCAGTGGAAGCAGTGAACTAGCCACTGACCTTGGTCTACAGTTAGCGGGAAAGAAAGGTCCAAGTTCTTGGGAGATTTGGATGAACTATTGGAGACCAAGCACTTGCTCAGCCCCATGCAGATGATAAGTCTCTGTACTCATCCATAAGTGACATGGTGGAGATGCAGAGACAGGGGAACATAAGGTAAAGCTGCCAGAGGCATTCAGGAAACCAGAATGCAGGCTGGAAGCATCTGTCCACTGTTGTGGCTCAGACATTAGAGGGTTTGGTTGATTCTATGGAGAAGGAAGCAGTTCCTTGGAGATCCAGCTCCAATAGAGCATTCAAAGGCTTCTGGATATATGGCAATGCACTAATGGCAAACTAAGTGGGGTCAAGGCATGTTGGCCTTCAACCAGGTATGCCTTCACTTCAAAGTAACAGAGAGGTGGCATAATGGCTTAGTGGTTAACTCTACTACCTCACAGTCCCAGGGACCCAGGTTCAATTCCAACCTTGAGCAATTGCCTGTGTGGAGCTTGCACATCCTCCCGGTGTGGGTTTCCGCCCACAGTCCAAAGATGCCCATGTAAAGAGGATTGGCCATACTAAGTTGCCCATACCATTCAGGCATGTGCAGGTGAGGTGCATAAGCCACAGGAAATGCAAGGTTATCAGGAAAGGTTAGGGGGATGGGTCAGGGTAGGATCCTCTTTGGAGGATAGATATAGGCATGTTGGGCTGAATGGCCTGTTTCCACACTGTAGGGATTCTTTAGCTGTCATTGGGTACCCAGTGCAAAGAGAAACACCAACCAGGCACACCAGAAGTATCATTCATCTTAGGATTCTCCAGAACAGCCCTGCTGCTCAACCTCACCTCTGTCAGTGACCCCATCTCATCCACAAGGCCATGCAAAGGACACTGTATTGACAGTTGTGCCAGGGTCCCTCAAGGCCCATAATACAGTGGCACAGTCACCGAGGATGCTCAACCTTAGAGTCAGGAAAGAAAAAAGATCTCTGGCACTGTTGGGATCACAATAGTTGTGATATAGGAGAATTGAAGAGCATATTGCACAGTTCAATCTATCTTCTCTCTGTATTTCCTGGAATCTGCTTTACAAAACTCTCAGCAAGTGTGCAGCATGTGTCATGGTGACATTATCAACGAGGGCAAGGTGAGTCATGATGTGGCTGTCAAGATGGCATTCAAATGGACTTTGAGGAAACTTGGCCAATAACCTGTCAGGAGGTCAAGGCCATAGGAGTCCAATATGTTGTGCAAAGGCAGCTGCGTATAATTAGAGTAAAGGCGAGGAATTTTTGAAAAAAAAACACACAGTTCAACTCTTCCAAGGCATCACACACAGCATACTTGAAGTAAAATAATAAGACATTTCATTGAATGAAACAGAAGTTTAACTGAAGCCACTCAACAATACACGTTCTAAATGGGAAGCAGCAGATTTTTAATAAAAGCACAACATTGTGGACGGTGCAGCACATCATAATGATGTGTGGTATATTACTGCTCACTCATTTCCAGTAACCTAAATGTGTATTTCATTTTAAGCAGTGTGCTCAACGGTGGTCTGTGTATCAATTGCATATCAATACTTGGATAGAATATCAAAATAGGTTGATAAAACTTTCCAAAACATACACCTTTTTTTGAGGTTAGACAAATTGAACAGTGCAAACATACACCCATGAGGCACTCCCAGCATTGAAGAAACACCAACGTGTGCTGGATGTTTAACACCCAAAGGCTAAAGTAAAAAAAAGGAATGATCAAAGCTTAACTGAAGAAGTAGATTCATAGGAAAGAGTCATCAGAGACGCTAAAGCTATAGCTTGTGGGGGCTACTTTGAGTAAGATCTGCTTCACACTCGGCAAGATGGCGGCAATTCTGTAGAACTGCTGTGGACAGCTCTGCCTAACAGCCAAGGCATACCGGTGTTTTTGCCATCCCTGGCCAACTTGTGGTGGAATTATTAGTTTAAAACCTTACAGAACACATATTTGTTAATATTTGGGAGTGGGAAGGATGCCAAAGGGAAAAGGAGTGAGCAAACAGCAGCAGGGAGGACACTCCCCTGCAGCACCTATCATACCAGAGACTGCAGCAGCAGCAGCCTCTCCTGAACCCCCGGGGGCCCTGACAGGAATTGGCTGCGGCGATGAAGAGACTTACCTTGAGAGTTGGGGCTGCGATTGAGAAGATCCGTGGGGAAATTCATGCCCAGGTCCAACCTATCACATCCATGCTGCAGAAGCATGAGAAGGAAATCCAGGGCCTGGGGAAGAGGCTGGAGGAGGTGGAGGGTCGAACTAAGGCCTCGGAAGCTGCAATGGAGTCCTCATCCAGTCAGACCCAGGTGCTGGAGTGAGACGTGCGGGCCTTGCAAGACTATATCAACGACTCTGAAAATCGAGGTCGGAGGATAAATTTTCGAATTGTGTGGCTCCCTGAAGGTGAGGAAGGTGAGCAGCCAGTCAGATTCTTTGAAAGCTGGCTGCCGAAGTTCTTGGGCCTTCATATCGAGTCCAGCAGGCTGCAGATTGAAAGGGCTTATCGGGTTACAGTGCACAGGTCAGGCCCAGTGCAGTGCCCCTGCTCGGTCCTACTGCACTTCCACTCATATAAGGACAAGCAAAAAGTCATAGAAGCTTCAGATGCCTGGGAAAAGATACGCAGGCACTGCTGTACAAGGATTCAAAAATAATGTTTTTCCAGGATTTCTCTGCAGCTGTAATTTGAAAGAGGAAGTCCTTTGATGAAGTTAAAAAGAGGCTGAGGAACCTGGGTATCCAGTACTCCGTGAGATACCCCGCAGTATTTTGTTTCAGCCATGAGGACTCAGTTTATACATTTGACTCAGTGGATAAAGCTAAAAACTTTATGGTCACTTTAAAATAGACGGATTGGCCTGAAGAATACAGTTAATGTTTGTTCTCTTTCCTCTCTTTTTCCATGTTTTCCCTTCCTTTTTTTAAAATTCCTTTCTTTCTCCCTAATAATTTCCTTTTTGGAAAGGGGGCAAAAGACCTTGGAATAAGTGGTTCTTTTTTTTAAATAACTGGATTTTCTGATGGGAAATTTTGTGGATGTTCTTTGTTGTCTCTCCCCTTTTTTTTTTGTTTGGGCTGTTTCTCTTTTAGTGACAAGTAGGGCTGACATGAAGCCAGGGATGAGTGGAGTGCTCATGCTGACTTTATCTTTTTTCTGTTCATTTAAGGACCATCTCCTTGTTTTCTTTTCTGGCCTAAGGCTGGGGCACAGTCCGGATTTGAAGGAGCTGTGAGGGAGGGGATGGGTAGGGTGAGTGCCCCCTATGGCGGGGGAAGAGTCTTCCATTCAAGGTTTTATAGTTGGTTTTCTTTGTAGTTTTTGGTAGTAATAGTTGTTTATAGTTATGATAGAGTAGTTTTTGTATATATAGTTTTTCGATTCCAAGTCTTTATTTACTTATGCTCGGCGCTTTGTAAGTGGGGTTCTCCCTTCCAAGGGGTTCAAGGGTCTCTGAAAGGGGATATGGCTAAGTGTCTTATTAAATGGTGCACCTGGAACATTAAGGGAAGTCATTTGCCTGTTAAAAGGAAAAAAAGTACTTTCTAGCCTTAAGGGGGAAAGGGTTGATATCATTTTGTTGCAGGAAACCCGTCTTGATGGGGAATACCTGAAATTACATCAGGGGGGTTATGACCGGGTATTCTTTTCATGCTTTACTACTAAAAGTAGGGGAGCGGTGGTACTTATCCAGAAAAATCTTCCGTTCACATTATTAGAGCAGGTGAAAGATGAGCAGGGACGGTTTGCGATACTTAAAGCCCTGATATGTGGGGAAGAATATGACATTTTAAACATCTACTGTCCTCCGACACATCCCCTCAAACTTTTTATTAGTGCTTTCTCGAAGTCGAGTGTTTTTGGAACACGGCACATTATTATAGGGGAAGGGTTTAATTGTCTTTTGGATCCGACAGTGGACAGGATGTCTTGTGGGCCCCCAACTATTTCTTCACAGGCCAAGCAGGTGGTTGACTTATGCAAGGAGTTGGGGCTGGTGGATATTTAGAGATGTTTTCACCTTACCGGCAGGGACTTCACCTTTTTTTCAAACCCACATAAATGTCACACGAGGATTGACCTCTTTCTGGCTCCCTCGGCCCTTCTGGATTCGATTATAGGTTGTAAAATTGGGAATATCGCTATCTCTGATTACGCAGCAGTATGTTTGGAGGTTAAAGCCATGAGTGAAGGGCTAGGTTTTGCGGCACTGGTGTTTGGACCCTTTTCTCCTTAAGGATTCCAAATTTGTGGAATATGTTTTGTAGCAGTTTCAGGAATTCTTGACTATCAACTCAGGCACGGCGAGTAGCCCATCTGTGCTATGGGAGACCACTAAGGCCTTTGCTAGAGGATTAGCTATTTCCTATTCGGCTAGCTGGAAACGACAGAAGGGGGAACAGCAACGCCTGCTTGAGATGCGGTTGAAAGCCGCTGAGGCGGCACAATTTACGCGGCCTTCGGTGACTAAGCAACAGTGGATCACGGCCCTCCGGGCTGCCTTGAATTCAATACTGGCACAAAATGCAAAGAAAGAACTTGCTTTTGGTAGACAAAGGCTGTTCGAATATGGAGATAGGCCAGGGAAGTATTTAGTGTACCTGACTAGGAAAAAGCATGCTCCCCAATCCACTACTGCGCCGGGGTCCTTACATACAATGCTAAAAAGATTAATGAGGCTTTTCAGAGCTTTTACTCTGAATTGTATCGGTCTGAAGGTTGTGAGGACAGGATGGCTAAAATGGAGACCTATTTTCAGAACCTGGACCTCCCAGGGGTAACCTTGGAACAGGCCTCTCTCCTTAATGCCCACTTGACAGTTCAGGAAATACAAAAGGCAGCTAGGCAACTTCAGAGTGGGAAAGCGCCTGGCCCTGATGGTCTTCCGGGTGAGTTTTATAAGGAGTTTATAGGGATTCTGTCAGGGCCGATGTTGGAGATGTACAATCACTCCTATATGCATGAACGCCTACCACCATCTTTGAAAGAAGCTAATATTTCCTTAATTCTTAAGAAGGGAAGGTTCCTGAGGATTGTGCCTCATACAGGCCCATTTCTCTATTAAATTCAGATTTCAAGATTTTGTCCAAAGATCCTTGCACTGAGATTGGAAAGGGCGTTGCCCCATATTATTAAAGAGGACCACACAGGCTTTATAAGGGGCCATAGGTCCTCTAATAATATTAGAAGGTTGCTGAATATGGTCCAGGTTTGTCAGCAACGATCGATTCGGGGGTTGGTGATTTCCTTAGATGCAGAGAAAGCATTTGACTGGGTGGAATGCCTATATCTTTTTTTATGTCTTAGAACAGTTTGGATTGAGTGGAGTCTTTGCTAGGTGGGTGGTTTTATATCGCCACCGTCTGGCCGCAGTCATCACCAATGGGGTGAAGTCTGGGAATTTTAGGATTGGTAGGGGTAGTCGGCAAGGCTGCCCCCTCTTACTGCTGTAGTTTACTTTGGTGATAGAGGCGCTGGTAGAGGCCATTCGTCAGAACGTCCACATAATCGCTCCAGAAGTGGGATCCAAAGCACACAAGGTTACACTGTGTGCAGATGATGTCCTTCTGTTTTTATCAAACCCGATGACCTCCGTATCCCATTTGATACAATGTATCAACTCATTTGGGGCTATTTCAAGATAAAAGATTAAGTATGCAAAATCGGAGGCTATGCCTTTGGGGAACCTTAAGGATGTGCCAGAAGTTGAAGGTGGATCTAAGTTCCCTTTTAGGTGGTCACGGGCAGGGTTCCCATACCTAGGCATTTTTATTACCCCCAAGTCTGATCTGTTATTTCGGACCAACTTTGCTCATTTGCTCGACAATATTAGGCGAGATCTCCAGAGATGGGAGGCTCTTCCAATTTCATGGCTGGGCAGAATATCTCTCATTAAGATCAATATTCTTCCTTGTTTGCTTTATCCCATGCGTATGCTCCCTATAATGTTTCCCAGGTCAACGCTGCGGAACCTTATGGGCTAGCTTGGTTCCTTTGTCTGGCATTGTGGTCGGCCCCTCATCAAACTTACTAAATTGCAGTTGCCTCAAGGAGGGGGAGGAGTTGATTTCCCAGACATCAGGAGGTATCAACTGAGTTCCTTCCTGTCTTTTGTCTGTGATTGGGTAGATAATGATCCAAACTCAATATGGCTGGATATTGAGGCCTCCCAAGCAAAGTGCCCTCTTATTAACCTGTTGTTCATGGATAAGATGAGGACAGTTATGGACCATTGCTGGAACCCCGTTGTCATTAGTACAGTCAAGGCAGGGAGGGCGATGCATTAGAGTGAGGGTTGTTTATCCAAGACTTAGCCACTTACACTTATAGTTGGCATGCCAGGGTTCTGACCAGGGATGATGGACTCAGGGTTCAAACTATGGGCAGTGAGAGGAGTTTCTAATTTGGGAGACTTGTTTGAGGGGGAAGTTATGATGTCTTTTGAGCAACTGAGCCGCAGAGATCTTTTCCGTTATTTTTTTCAGGTTAGGGATTTCATCCAGAAGAAGACTACGCTTCTCACTAAGCCCTATAAGCCCGACACAGAGAGATTGTTGCTACGCTCCAAAGCGCCCTTTTGGTTAGTGCCCTCTATCACCTGCTGGGTGGCAGGGCCTGGCAGGATATTAACAGTTATGAGGGGTCTGGGAGCAAGAGCTAGGAGTGGAGATCTCTTCTGAAACATGGGAGAACACTCGAAAGATCTCAATCTGTAATAGGACATGCGCTATGCAGTTAAAAGTTCTGCACAGGGCTCATCTGGCACCAGACCGTCTGATGAAGTTTAAAAAAGGGGCATCTTCAGTGTGCCCCAAATGTAAAATAAATGTAGGTATCTTACCCATTGCTTCTGGACATGCCACAGGCTCCATGTTTATTGGAGCACTGTGGCAGGAGAGATAGAGAGGGTATTGAGGACTGAAGTCATAGTAGACCTGATATCTCTCCTCTTAGGTCTACCGAATTTACCATCTTTAAATGGGCAGGGGAAGAAACTACTTAATATTCTTGCATACTGTGCATGGAAGAATATTCTGATGAATTGGGTGCCTGAGAACCCACTGGGCTTGCTGGGATGGCAGAAATTAATTATGGAGCACATCCCCTTGGACCTGGTGCACCACACAACAGACCATTTTTATAAGACATGGCAGCCCTATTTGAGTTATTTGAATATAGATTTGTCAGTTATCTTAACTAGGATGTTTATATAACAAGGATGGTTAGATTTGTCAAGCCCTGGATCCTGGAGGGGTGTCCTGAGTTAATACGGATATATATACAATGCTCCTATTCATTTTTTTTGGGAGCTTTGTGCCGAGCATAGCTGTTCTGTATTTTGTGGTTTGTTGTTTTTTTTGCTTTTTTTTGGTGTTGCTTTGCACAGTATTAGGGTTCGTTTTGTATTATGGAGTCGGTTAGTTGTTAGTAGACAGTAGTTGTGTTGTAATTTTTTTTTCTTTTTATTATACTGATCTTTGTTGTTGCTTGTATTTTTCAATGATTTTATATGTAAAAAAAAATTTGCTATTATATTTACAAAAAAAGTCCACTTCACATTGTTGAAGTTCAATATTTAAATGCAATTTTAAAAAAAACAGCCACATCTTATTAATAACGTTACATTAGAACACTGTCTACAGAATTGTCCCTTTCTTTGTCAATTTCTTGGACATGAAATTCCAAAAGGCGACATGGACGATGGAAAGTTCAACTTAAAGGCTACAATTGGCTTCAAACCAAACACAGTACCATTGTAGATTGATCGTTTCAAAAATCCTGCACATCGTCTAGATTTCGGAGGACAGACACACATGATCATATTCACACATCATAACATTACTTTCCCCAACCAAACAAATCTGCAATTGTTTTACTAATCACAGAAAATAATTTGTAACAGGAAAATAAAATATTAGAGACCTTTTCAGCCTAATTTCAGATTGAGAGGGTACAAAATCTGGATTAAGGTCACACTTCAAATACACCAACTGTTGTGTTTATAATCAAAATATACATACATTGCTTCACATCACAAAGAGTTCTATTTGAAAATGCATAAAGTAATGAAGTGATTAATAGCTGTGATGATTAAGCCCAAGTACTTACCTATCTGCAATGCTGGCAGCCTTAATTTTGTCTATGACTATGACTTGCTTGTTACAGTACAGTGAGGTAGTTAAAGCAATGCCCAAGCTTGAACCAGGGGTCTTGGCCACCTCCACCATCAGGGGGCCTGAAGCATTTGCTACGGAATCTAACAAATAAAAAAAACAAATTGACACAATGTGATACTTCTGTGTTACCATACAGCAACTGGCCATGAATACAATAATAGAAGGCCAGACTTCCAATGACAGTTTCAAGACAAGAATAGACAGTGATCTGTAAAGAGAGATGATAAATCTTTAAAACTAAATGACACAGTAAACAAAACCATCTGTGTGACAGAGAGAAACAAGAAAGGTGCAAATAAACCCATGTCTGTTCCAATTCTTGGAGACAATTACAATAAAAGTCAATTTTACTGGGTCAAAGTGAAGGACAATGTTTTAGGAGTTACTTATTAACATATGAATTATTTATGCAGAAATACACACATTTCTCAATCATAGAAATAGCTAAACCAGCTCAAATTCACTTTGGTAGCCTAGAAGTGCAATTGCCAGATAAATAATAATAGATGTTATATAATACATACACTTTTGGAAATTAGCATCAATTTAGATGCATTGTACTCTCATTAAGGACAATTATTTGAATAAAACTTTAATGTAGCAAAGAGAAAGATTGATTTACCTGCAATCTCAAGAGAGGGAACCAGAAATAGTTCACCTCAGAATGAACCTACAGATGATACGGTTACACTCAGTAGTTCCTAATGGAACACAGTTGGGCACAGCTGAGATGAAACAATTCTTTGTACAGAAAAGGCAAAGTGGTTAAGAGCTCAAGGTCTTTTTTTTAAACAAAAGAGCTCAAGGACGTCTTCAAAACTCAACATACCCATGACAGACACATCATATTCGATTATTAATGTTGCCTCCTGTCCACATTGTTTGAGAATGCTCATAGCCTCTGTATGCGTTGTTCCATGTAACCGTATTCCATCAACACTCAACAGCCTGTCGCCAACTTTTATTGTGCCTTCCCTGGAGAATAAAACAAATCATACCACAATTCGAAGTCATTAGTCACTACGACTAATAACAATGCCACAGTCCAATAGCAAAACGTATCCAGTTAGTTTCTGAATTTAGGCTGTTATTCGTAAGATAGAGACTGCCTCATAAATAAATTGCATTGCTGGGTGGTTCACTAATAACAAGTTTAATATGAAGTTAATATTGTGTTATGATAGGTCAACCTGAACAGTTCTCATTAATTAGTTTTAGGTTATCATTTGATTATACATCATTCTTCTACCAATTTTTTCCTTTAGTCTTTCACAGAAATGTGGGTGACTTGTTACCCATTCCTAACTGTTCTTGAACGGAGGGCTTCCTTTGCCAGTGCAGAACACAGTTAAGTGTCAATCAATCACATTACTGAGAATTTGAAGTCATGTGTCAAAACCTCTCTCTAAAAGCACATTAAATGAACCAGACGGGTAGTTTTATGACAACTAATGATACTTTCACGGCACCAATACAAAGTCTCATCTTCTATTCCAGATTTTCATCAATCAAATGAATTCTTAGTCATCAAATTTACATCCAGCTGTCATGGTGAGATTTGAATTCATGTCCCCAGGATAAGAGTCTGGGTCTCTGGATTACTAGCCCAGTGACATTAGCATTATGCCACAATCTCCCCTAACCTATCACTCTGAGTGGCAGTAAGGGTATTGGTCATAAATAGCTCCAAGAAATTGACAGAGAAACAGTTTGACTATTAATAAATTACCTGAAGTTCTTAAATGCTCATGTACTAGTTTCTGCTCAGAAACACCAACCTCAGTTTGGGCTGAGAAGTGACAAATGCCATTCACGCCACACAAGTGTCATCTCCAACAAGAAAGTGTCTAACCTTTGAAATTTCATGGCATTACCATCACTGAATCCCTCATTATCAATACCCTGCAGGTCAGGGCCCAAAGGAAAAGCCGCAAGTGGTGTAAAACCTGCACCCACACCTACCCCCTCAGCTCCATCCAAGACCCCAAAGGAAACTTCCACAATTGGCAGAGATATGCCTGCACATTCAAACACCTCATCTATTGTATCCGTTGCTCTTAATATGACCTCCTCGACATTGGAGAGACAGGGCGCTAACTCGCAGGACGTTTCAGGGAACATCTCTGAGACACACACCAAACAACACCAGAGCGCTGTGGCCAACCACTTCAACTCCCCCTCCCACTCCGCCAAATCCAACCCACCTGATGCCTGGAGGAAGAATGTCTCACCTTCTGCGTAGGAACCCTCTAACTACACAGCATCAATGTCAATATCACCAGTTTCTTTATCTTTACTCCTCCACCTCATCCCAGATCCAACTTGGCATCGCCCTCTTGAACTGTCCTATCTGTCCATATTCCTTCCCACCTATCCGTTCCACCCTCCCCTCTGATCTATCACCATCAACCCCTACCTGCATCTACCTATCACCTTTCCAACTACCTTCCCTCAAACCCACCCTCCTATTGATCTCTCAGCCGCCACCCCCACCCCACCCCCGCCCCCCCAACATTCCAGATGAAGGGCTTATGCCTGAAATGTCGATTCTCTGCTCGTCAGATGCTGCCTGACCTGCTGTCCTTTTCCAAACAAACTCTCAACTCTAATCTCCGGCATCTGCAGTACTCATGTTCTCCTGGATTAGACCTATAAATACAGTGGCTACAAGAGCAAGTTAGGCACGAGGAAGCCTGCAAGTAACTCACCTTCTGACTGCTCAAAGTATATCCACCAGCGAGAAGTCACAAGTCAGGAATGTGATGGAATATTCGCCATGTCTGGATTAGTGCAAACACTCAAAAAGCTTGACACCATCCAGGCAAAGAATCTGCTTGATTGGCACTACATCCACTTCTTCTACTGCCAACACTAAGTAGTAGCAGTATGTACTATCTACAAGATGCACAGCAAGAAATTCAAAGATCCTTAGGCAGCACCTTCTAAATTTAATGACCACCTTGTCTAGAAGAACAAGGGTAGCAGATACATTAGAACATCATGCCTTGCAAGTTCTGCTCCAGGCCACTATTGTTTCTTCAGTGTCACTGGGCCAAAATCCTGAAGTTCCTTCCCTAATGGCATGGAGGGGTTACCACAGCAGATGGAAGGTAATGGTTCAAGAAGGCAGCTCAACCTCACTCCCTTATGAGCATCTAGTGATGAGCAATAAATGCTGGCCCAGCCAGTGAAACCCATATCGCTGATTTTTTAAAAAAAATTTGAAATGTGGAAGGTGGAAACATTCAAAATGCAGCTTAGTTTTCTTAGTTTTTGAAAAGAAAAGTCAGAGATTTTAGTGAGATCAGTCTCGTCTAATCACTTTGTGAATACCATAAATATATATTCAAGTTCATTTGAATGTTTACATCAACTATTGGTTGACATTTTATCTTTAAACAATTTCTTAGATTAGGAATAAGGAAAACAGTGGAAACTGATATCAAACACAATCAAAACCTCACTGAAAGTGTATCACAAATTCGTGTCATGCAAGTCCAAAATCATAAATACGTCATTTTCACGAACATTCAAGTGTCAGAGGTGAAGGCAGTAACATGCTTTGGGGCATTCACATAGACCCACTATAAAGCATTTCTTTAATATTTTTAAAAACTCTATAAAAAGTCAAAAGACCAATAAAAATTCAAAAGCATTAAATCACAAACACAGACATGACTCAGTATTGGATGTGGGGACATTTTTAATTACTCCTCTGTACCAAATCATCAGCCTATGATTGTACACTCTTGTTTTCTATAATGAAATAAGTGTTGCAAGACACATCAGGTTTGCACCATTTACTAAAACAGTGAACAGGATAACAATGTGCAATATTAAGAAATAATGTTTAAGAGCAAGTCAGCATCATTGTGATGGCTACATTTGAGTGGCTGCATCAAATCGTGCGTGGACCCTTGTTATGCAAACATCAAGTGTTACTATGTGTTTAGGTTCTACCTGACCCAGGTTATGAACAATGGGTCTACCCACATTACCACTGAATATTCCATATCACATGTCCCTCATGGAAATGTTCACACAGAAAAACCTCTCTGGCCACACACCGATCAGGCAGTGGTCACCATTTAACATCCACGAGGCCCTTCCAGGAATTAAGGAGGTCATTGCTTTTGGATGGTTCACTGAACCGATTGTCAAAGTAATTTGCAGGATTTCTCATCAGTAGAACATTCCAACATACACCAAGACAAGGTTTGGCTGCAGTGAGAAGGGTCCAATCAGTCACATCTTTCATGTGTGCCCAGATTCTCTGCATCTGCACACGCTGCCCTTGAGATGGTGATCAGACCATCACACATCATCTTCTGGAAAGTGCGTTTATGAAGGAGGTCTGGAAAGAGATGTAATGCTTTTTGTTGAGGTTTATTCCA
Source organism: Hemiscyllium ocellatum (assembly GCF_020745735.1). NCBI lineage: Eukaryota > Metazoa > Chordata > Chondrichthyes > Orectolobiformes > Hemiscylliidae > Hemiscyllium > Hemiscyllium ocellatum. The sequence goes on from NC_083419.1 coordinate 27,416,312, forward strand.
TGATGCAGGACCCTGTGCTTTTTAAAAGGCTGTTCCCTGACATGCACACCAGAACACTGCACTTGGAAGACCATCAACTCAGTGAAAGATTTACTCTTTGTTCTGCTCAACGGAGTGTTGCAGACTGGTACATTCCAAAATCCAGGACTATGTGCTGAGGGATGTACTAAAGCTTGGGGTAGCCACTGCCAAGGCAGAGAGGGTAAAGATCGTCCAAGACCTTTCTGTCATGATATCCCGAGGATTTGTTACTAACAGAAGCTTACGTTGGAATGATGTAATTCTGTTCATGTTTGATAAATACTCCTGTTTTAGATTTGGATGGCAGCACCAAAAATGCAATGCTCAGATTTAAAAAAGACATGATTTTTGTAATTGTATTTTCAGAAAACCCCAACTTAAGCTGTTTTGTAGTGTATTTAGAGATAATTTATGAATAAAGCATATTTTTACAACTAAAAAAGCAATCTCTGTCATGATACCATGTGAGCCTGTTAACTTTTCGAACCTCCCTGGAGCTTCTATTGGAATGTGAATAGTTTGTCGTAATTAGTAAACGTCCCAATTTTGCATTTGGATGGAGATACCAAAGAATGCTCAAATGGAAAATTCATTTTTAAATTTAAACTTCTATATTGCTTGACTTAATTTGCTTTGTAATGTACTCATAGATAAATTATGAAAAGTATATTTTTACAACTAATAAAAAACATAGAAGGGAGACAATGACTGGTGGTGATAGGATGAGAAATGTAGGATTTGACAAAAGCCCATTATACTGGCCTACAAAGCTTGCAGTTGACTAATGAGTTATGTAAAGACTACCTGATTCAGAGGTATGATCATGATGTTCATTTAAATAACTGTACCTGTCAGCTGGTCCCCCAGCTCTGACATAGGTTATTACAATCGGGCGGGATCTACTTCGGTCTTCATGGGCTCCTCCTGAGGAAAATAAATATATAAAATATGAATAAATAGAAAAAGAGACATATCAACAGCTGAATGTGGAACTGAGCAGTACCAATATAGATGGCCCCGAGGCTAATATCCAGTCTGTCGAAAGTGAGCCGATCAGAGGCAAGGTGATAAAGATGTCAACAACTGCCTTCATCACTTCAGGAAGAGAGAAAATTTGTAAAGCCCTCACTTGTGACTGCGATCAATGATGATAATCAAAGTGTGTGTGTGGCATTGGGTGGGCGTGTGTGTCAGAGACCTCTCAGCACTCAGTATCTGGCTGCACATTTGAAGAATGTCCAATTGGTCAAGTTACTAAAAAGCAACTGGGAGCAATGGAATTGTACCTCAATCATCAGTCTGCTCCTTCTGAAGAGAAACTTGGAGGCAAACAAACACCCACCCCAGTTTGGATTTCCAATCACCTAAAATAACTAAGCAATGTTTGGACTAGCAGAAACCAATATGTCGATTCGTTGTCCCAAAGAACAACATGTATCATTAGACCAATTAGCAGAATGCAAAGCTTGCAGCAGCTCAGAAAACCAATCTAACCATACGTTTGTTAAAGATATCAAAGGGAGATAGGTTGCTTTACTATTGTTGAATGAGTCTGATATGTTTTAGAATTTCTTCACTTGAAATGTGGTGAATCTTGAGAATTCCCTACCACACAACACAGTCGAAGTTCAAGCATTGCAGTCTTCAACATGCTCAACCATTGGATTTCAAGAGAATAACGACATAAAGGGATGAGGGGTAGCACTGATGTAGCTGGTCAGCATGATCTGTGTCAATGGTAGGGCAGACTCAGTGTGCTGAGGAGCTACAAACTTTGCTGAATGAAACAAGGTCAAAATCTTCCCTTTGCTAATACTTTTTATCAAACACATTTCAAAGGATACAATGGCACCCAGGTGGTTTGCTGTACAAAATTAGAGGAGGAGGACAAATGGCAAGTTCTAAATGCTCATTGCAACCATAATGCTGTTTAATGAACACCGTACTTCATGGTTCATTAACAAATACTGTGGTTCGTGGTCCATTAGTAAATCCACTGTGCGGTATGGCTTGGCCCTACATGACTAAGTTCATTTCATTGCCTGTATTCAGATGAAAGATTTCATTCAAATTGACAAAGACAGCATTATAACTGGCCTTAGTGTTCCAAGCTTCAGAGAGGAAATGCAGCCAGGGTTCTCATTTCTGAACTTAATTCAGTGATTGCTGCTTGAATTGTGTAGATATTCCACTTCAGTGATATCACTAAACCGAGAAAGACTAAACTGATCTACAAGAATTACACTGCAGCTACATGACTCAATGAAACAAGGGAAATCCACAACATAACGATGTTTTAAGTTCTGCAGTGCCAATGACAGCTATACCTAACACAAGTATATTTATTTTCTAGAAACATACTGACTCTTGCCCCAGCCCCATCACACTACATTTTTTTATGAAATTAAATTGATTGTGTCAGCTCCATCTGGTTTTCTTGGCACAACAACTCAAAATACTGATTTTTTTAAAAACACTCGTCGTCAAGGTAACAGCCTCATTCAGTGCTGAGTAGGGTACAGACGTCAGAAGTCATGCTAAATTATGTAGGAAACATGGTTAGTCAGTAACTCTTATAGGAAAGTAAAATTGAAACTTCCTATTTGCACAGTAACATAACAGAAACCAATATCATATTCAACACATTATACTTTCACGACACTGAGGATCACTTGGAAGAAAAAAAGACTTTAATGACAAAAATGTGGAATCTATAAATAAAAAGATCATCAAATGGTCATGTAATTGGAACCACATACTCTAGTAGTACTTTTAAGCGAAACATATTATACATTCTATTCAGCTGTGGCTCTGACTCAAAAGGCTGTGGGCCCATGTCCCACTTGGGCCTTGGGTTCAGAAATCTAGGTTGACGCTCCAGTTCAGTACTGAGAGAATTCTGCACTAATGCTCTCTTTGGTGGATTTTAAATATCCTTTGCCATGATTTCAAACAAGACCAGGGAAGTCACCCTGGTGGCCTGATCGATATTTATTCCTCAAATCAATTTAACAAACCTAGATTATCTGGTCATTACCACATTCACATTTCTAAGAGCTTGCCGTGCACAATTTAGTAGTGACATTTCTTAAGTTACCACAATGCCTACATTCAGAAGCACAGAATTGGCTGTAAAGTGCTTTGGGATGTCTTGAGGTTGGGAAGATGCAGTATAGATACAAATCTATCCATCTTTCTTAGTATACCCATTTTGTATCAAGAATGGAATGGAGTTTTAACAGTGACTAGAAATAGGGAACAAAAAAAAAGATACATCATGAATATATGATCAATAAGCACTTATTTCCATGGATTGAAACAACAGGCGAAAGTTGGAATATATCCTGCAATATGCCATTATGCCAGGTGGCACAGTGGTTAGCACTGCTGTCTCACAGTGCTAGGGGTCCAGGTTCAACTGTCTGTATGGAAATTGCACATTCTCCCAGTGTCTTCATGTGTTTCCTCCAGGTGCACCAGTTTTCTCCCACAGTCCAAAGATATGCAGCCAAGGTGGGTCGGCCATGCTAAATTGCCCGTAGTGCCCGGGAATGCGCAGGTAATGTGGGTTAGTCATGGGAAATGCAGGGTTACCAGGATGGGATGCTCTTCGGAGGGTTGGCACTGACCCAAGTGTGCCAAATAGAATCCATACAGTGTGGAAGCAGGCTATGATTAAGCATATAGACATTCTTACCTCGAATCACAAATCCAAAGGTATTGCCTTCTTTGTGCAAAGTCACTTCCACAGTTTTGAGAATAATCCCTGAGCCTTGAGTAGCTAGGAATAAAATTAAAGAACTTGTCACTCAAATCACTGGGAAAGGATTCCATGCTAATATACAGACCAAAATCAAACTAATTATTTGGAGAACAGCATTTAGCTGCAGCTTATTCGTACGTTTTGTTCCATTTTGAGGCATGTATGCAATGAGCGAATTGCCTGCCATTTTTGAATACTTCACATCAAGAAGGCAGTTCAAAAGTGATGCATGGAAATACTGAAATCAAGAACAGCCACAGTATTGATAGTCACATGCTGTGGCACCAGAACATGTGGAGCACACTTCAGGTGGCAGGTAGTCATTAGACAAATGCAAGCATTTTATAGTTTTGAACAAGATTTAAGATTTGCCAATCAAGAAAACAAATCAAACATACTGTAACGATGGGGCAGATGTTTTTTTTCTAAAAATATTCGTGCACAGAATGTGGGTACTGCTATTTTTTGCCCATCCCTCACTGTCCTAGAGAAGGCAGTGGTGAGTTTCCTTCTTGAACTGTTGTGGTTCATGAGGTGTAGGTAGACTGTCAGTGCCAGTAGATATGGAGCTCGTGTATTTTGACCCAGTGACAGTGAAGGAATGATAATACAATTCCAGATCAGAATGGTGTCCCCCCCACAAATTGACTGCCACTGTTCTTCTGGGTGGTAGCAGTCACAGAAGATACTGTCTCAGGAGCCTTGGTGAACTGCTGCAGTGCATTTTGTACATGATACACACTGCTTCTATTGTGTGTTGGTGGTGGACTGAGTGAATATTTAAAGGCAGTAGGCCTTCGAATAGATAAGTGGGCTGCTTTGTCCTGAATGGTGTTGCGCTTGCTGGAGAAGCAACTATCCAGTCAAGTGTTGCTGTAGTTGCAACATGTATGTGACTAGTCCAGTTCTATTTCTGTCAATTATAACCCCTGGAATGTTAATATTTGGTGATTCAGTGATGGTAATGCCATTGAACATCAAGGGTGATGGTCATTGTCTGGCACTTGATATACAAATATTACTTGCTACTGATCAACCTGGACATTATCCAGCTCTCCCTGCATATATACACAAATATCTCAAATACTGCAAATGAGGCTGAACAGTGTGCAAATCATTGACAAACATCCCCACTTCCTTATGATCTAAGGAAGGACACTGATGAAGCAGCTGATGATTGGGCCTAGGATGCTCTCCTGAGGAACTCTTGCAGATATGTCCTGGAGCTAAGATGATGGACCTCCAACAATCACAAGTTATCATCTTTTCTGCTCGGTATGAATCCGACAGTGGACGTGTTTTCCAGATTTCCATAGACTCTAATTTTGCTATGGCTCCTTGATGTCACTCAGACAAGTGATGTCTTAATGTCAAAGGCACTCAGTCCCACCTCATTGTCTGGGGGTCAGCTCTTTTGTCCATGTTTGTGCCAATGCTGTAATGAAGTCATGAGCTGAGTGGATAATAGTGGAATCCTCACCGAGCAACAATGAGCAAATGCCTAATTACGCAATTGGCAACTTCTTGCACCATTTTGTTGTTGAACAGGAGTTGGACATCTCCATACAACTGGAGAACTCTAAAGATCTAACTGGTGGATATCTCACCCAGAAGAGAAGAGTTTTGCTGGTGGCAATGACCTGGCTTAAAGTTAAGGCTCGGACAGCTGCTCTTCAGGTCTTCATTCAGCAACTGATTCTCAGATCTCAGCATCAATGTAAGGTGGCACCAGATTATGTGGGGAGGGGAATAATTGAAGTGGAAGGATCATATTGCATACAACTTAACTGTATTCAAATAACCACAGTGACGTTAAATGTATTTGCAAGACAGAAAAATTTATGATGAATTTAATTAAAATAAATGCTGCAAGTTTTTCCTTGAATAATCACACTAGGAAGAAGTCAACACTTTACATTTTCAATTATAAAGATACCAGGAACAGTTTTAATTGCCTCCATTTGAATGCAGTACAATTATTGCAATATCTCCACTAAACATGGATTACAGATTCATGATTTCATATGTAGAAATCATTGCAAAATTTTGGTATACTTAAAGACTGGGCCAGAATGTTTCCAGAGTCACTCCAGAAAAGTGGGGTTAGAGTCAAATACCTCTTCAACTATACAGTAACTAATCCCAGCAAACACAATGACTAATTTAACCTGCTTCTGAAGGCTTGAGTAGAAGCAAATAAGCTAGCATCCAAATCCTTACCTTAGCCCTATTAGACTTTATCTAAATTCTTCACGATTGATGTAATGATTTTGGTTTGGAAAATACCACTCTTGAGAGTCACTGAGACGTGTTTGGAGTTGTATAAATTGCTGTTTACACATATGGCATGCAGTACATCACATTTAAAGCCCCAAGTGAGCTGTTATCACACACAATTGACTGCCATGTTCACCTTCATAAGTGAGTACTACACTTTATTTTAATTAACTGAATGCGAATGTTTCTGGGGAACATACTAAAGGTGCTATCGATAAATACAGTTACAAATCATCAAAATTTCAAACTTCCAAACTAATCCAATTTTGCTGGCTCAAATTCTGAAATGGTTGAAAGCTCATCTCCAATTATATCTATAAGTTTGCACAAACAGCAGCAAATCTTGTGTAATTGATAACTGATGTTTAAGTGCCCCGGTTTTACCTGTTGCTGAACAAAAATTTCTCAAAATTCTGAGAATATCAAGTGTGAAGTTCTGTGTTTTAAATAGTTTCATTGGTGCGTGTATATATGTATGATAGAGAAGGTCTTAACATCATAATACAGGCTATTTCCTACATGAGATGAATTAAAACAACTATCAGTTCAAGTGGAGCAGCAAAATTGTCAATATTTACTTCAAGCCTTTTAAGTGAACTTTAATTTTAATTTAGGATACTTACAAGCAGGAGGGAGCTCATATTCCACCTCAAGAACCACTCTCTCACCAACATTCTTCAGGAGACTGATGATCTCGTCATGTCGGAATTTTGTTAAATTGATTCCATTGACTGATTTGATGTAGTCTCCAATATTTAACTGATCACTCCTGTAAAAGAACAGCAAAGCAGAGAGCCCACAGGCATCATGCCTCAGAACACACAAAGTCATATACAATTGTGCCAAATTTATCTCTGCCTTTAACCTTGTTCTTAAAAAAAATCCCAAAAGGCCTAGTATATTTGAGTTGAAGATATCTTCACACACAAGAGCAACTGAATTAAATGGTTACACAATTAAAAAGCTCAGGAAGACCGATCTGGTTTCACTTCAAGTATCAAAACATTTTTTCAATCTCCATTAATAAATCTCCTGACATCCAATTTTTGGAAGGATTACTTTAATCAGGTTCAATGGCCATGAAAAATATTATTGTTAAAACTATGATTTTTTTTTGAAAAACGAAGTATGCATCTGAAACGTTGCAGACTGGTTAGCACTATCCATCAGTTTGTTGCCATCAATTTATTTCTAATCCCTTAAAGTTTGACAAACATAAATTTAAAGACATTGGTTTAAGGTACTCCCTCGAGTCCATAATCAAATTCAAACTTATTATGGTCACTACTTTCAAGATGCTTCCTTATTGTTAACTATTCCTTGTCCTCAACACAGTCTGCTTCTGCTGGTTCTAACATATTTTCTAGAAAACCGTCCTGAACACCTCTAAAAATTAGTTGCCTACATGAGGTATAGATTGGGTCAGCAAAATAGTGTACATGAATATTAAATTCACATGGTCATCACTACATATTTGGTTATTTGTTTTGCTATGTATAATCATTCATAATTCATATGATTTCAGTGCATAAATATGTGTTGAGCAGAACATCTTAGTACCCTTAAGAGTGCTGATATGTAGAGGGATCTGGGTGTGCAGGTCCACAGATCACTGAAGGTGGCAGCTCAGGTAGGCTTTTGGCATGCTGGTCTTTATTGGAAGGGGTATTAAATATACAGATAGACAAGTTATGCCGCAGCTGTACAGAACTTGAGTTAGACCACGTTGAGTACAGTTCTGGTCACCACACTACCAGAAGGATTTGGAAGCTTTGGAAAGAATTCAGAAAAGATTTACTAAGATGGGGCATTTTAGCTATCAAGAAAGGTTGGATAGATTGGGTTTATTTTCACTGGAATGCAGGAGATTGAGAAGCTAATAAGATTGTGAATGGCATGGTTTGAGTAAAAAGTATGATGCTTTTTTCCAAGGGTGGAGCGCTCAATTACTTGGGGACACAAGTTCAAGGTAAGAGTGGGGGGTGGAGTTTGAAAGAGGTGTGTGAGGCAAGTTTTTCACACAAAGGGCAGAGAGCGTCTGGAATGCATTACCAGAGAAGCTGAGACAATAGCAGCATTTAACAAGCACCTGGACGAATACATAAATAGGAAGGGAATGGAGGGATACAGATCCTGTAAGTAAAGACAATTTTAGAATGCAAAGGCAAAATATGGTGGCACAGGCTTGGACAGCCAAAGGCCCTGTTCCTGTGCTGTATTGTTCTTTGTTCTAAAGTTACGATAATCAAAAAACAATTTCATGCAGTCTGTCACTAAAGCAATTACATTAAATTATTTTGCACACCAACAAAAACATTTGGATTTTATGACTGTCTTGCAAAAAGACGGCTCAATTATGGAGCAGATACATTTTCACCAATTCTGTTACAGAAAACATTAGAAATTTTAGCAGACAAAACATTTGAGAAGAACTCAGCATCAATTTTAGAATGTATTATACACAAAGCCTGTATGAACTCAGTGAAATACATCTCAAGTGCAATCTCACATCACCATCTGGTAATGTTTCACAACAATTTTGGTTACCTCGCAGCAATTCCTCCAGGTCGAAGATTGGATACTCTGGGTTTCCCTTCCTTGTCTACTCCACCTGATACTGTAAGCCCCAGGGTACTGCCTTCCTTCTTCATCAACTCAACTACAGTTTGACCTTTGAATTCCTCTGAGAATAGAACACACCAACTGTTAAAACTGCTCAACTCAAAGAAAAATAAAAATAACATCCCAAAAACATGAGGAACACAGAGCCTAATGAAGAGAGATTGCTGAAATTAATATCAGTAGGGAAACAGTTTTGGGGAAATTAATGGGATTAAGTTCCCAGATGAATTCCCAGGCTCAATAATCAATATCTCATATTACCTAAACAAGTCACCGTAAACATTGCTAACTTGGACATTAGTAATGCCTTTGACAAGGTTCCACTTGGTAGACTAATTAGTAAAGTTAGGTCACGTGGGATTCAGGGTGAGCTTACTAACTGGATACAAAATTGGCTTAATGGCAGGAGACAGAGAGTAGACATGGAGGGCTGTTTTTCAAACTGGAGGCCTGTGACTAGTGGCGTTCCACAGGGATCGGCACTGGGTCCACTTTTGTTTGTCATTTATCTATACATAATTTGGATGAGAATATAGAAGGCATGGTTAGTAAGTTTGTGGATGACAACAAAACTGGTGATATAGTGGACAGTGAAGGGCATTATCTAAAATTACAAAGAGATCTTGATTAATTGGGTCAATAGGCTAATGAGGGCAGATGGGGTTTATTTTGGATAAGTGGGAGGCATTATATTTTGGTAAAACAAACAGGGGAACAACTTATACAATTAAAAGCAGGGTCTTGGGTAGTGTTGTAGAACAGAGAGACCTAGAGGTTCAGGTACATCATGCTATGAACACATATAGATAGGGTGTTTAAGAAGGCATTTAGAACACTTGTCTTCATTGTTCACAACATTGAGTATAGGAGTAAGGACATTATGTTGAGATTGGACAGCACATTAGTGAGGTCTCTGCTACACTACTGGTGTCTATTTCTGAACACCCTGTTATAGGAAGGATATTACTAAGCAAGAGAGGATTCAGAAGAGATTTACCAGGATGTTGCCAGGAATGGAAGGTTTGATTTATGGGGAGAGATTAGATGGGCTGGGACTTTTTTCACTGAAGCGTAGGAAGTTAAGGAGTGACCTTATCAAGGTTTATAAAATCACAAGGGGCATAAGCTAAGGCTAATGGAAGGCATCTTTTCCTTAGGATGGAGGATTTCAAGACTAGTGGGCATATTTTTAAGGGGAGAAGAGGAGAAGAGAAAAGGAGAAGATTTAAAAGACAGGAAGTGTATTTTTTTTTGTTCTGCACAGAATGGCTTGTATGTGGAATGAACTTCCAGAGGAAGTGGTGGGTGCGGGTACAGTTACAGCATTTGAGACATTTAGATAACTACACGAAGAAGAAATGTTTGGAGGGATATGGCCCAAACACAGACAGGTGGGACTGGTTAGTTTGGGATTATGGTCGGCATGGTCTAGTTGAACTGAAGGGTCTTTTTCCATGCTGCGTGACTCTATGACTCTAGAAATAGCAGATGTGCGAGGCGATCCATTTTCCAAAATTCTATAGATTCTGAAACAATTCCCATGGATTGAAGGGTAGCTAATGTAACTCCACTATTTTAGAAGAGAGAAAGAAAAAGCAACAAATTATATAGACTGATTAACTTGACATCAGTAGTGAGAAAAATGCTGAAGTCCATTATAAAAGATTTAATAGCAGAACAATTGGAAGGTAATGACAAGATTGGATAGAGTCAGCATGGAGTTAGAAAGGAAAAGTTATGCTTGACAAACCTACTGGAATCTTGTTTGAGTAGCGATTTGGATAAGAGGGAACCAGTGAATGCGTTACTCCTAGACTCTATTGTTCCAATGCACACCTGTACAAATTGAGCGAGTGGGCAAATTCATGACAGATGCAGAATAATATGGAAAAACGAGGTTATCCACTTTGGTAGCAAAAACAGGCATGCAAATTATCTGAAATGTTGAGAGATTAGGAAAACATAAATGAGACCTTCTACACCAGTTACTGAAAGTAAATATGCAGTTGCAGCAGGTGAAGGCGGCAAATGGTATGTTGGCCTTGAATAGAGGACCAGGGATATCTTGCAGCGATTATACATGGCCTTAGTGAGACCACTCTCAGAATATCATGGAGCAGTTTTTGTGTCTTTAGCGGAGAAAGGACATTCTGGTTATGCAGTACAAACAGTGTTTCTCATACGGATTCCCACATCGGCAGAACTAACATACAGGGAAAAGACTGGATCAGGTGAGGCTACATTCACTAGATTTTAGAAGAATGGGATTGCAGGGGATCTCATAGAAATCTATAAAATTCTAACAGGATTAAATGGGGTAGATTCAGGAAGGATGTTCTTAATGATCAGAGCATCCAGAACCAGGGGTCACAGACTAAGGACAAGGGATAGGTCTTTTCGAATAGAGATGAAGTGAAATTTCTTTTACCAGAGAGTGGTAAGCCTCGAATTCTCTGCCACAGGAAATGGTTGAGTCCAAATCCTTAATGACTTTCAAGAAAGATGCAGATGTTGTTTTTGTTACTAATGGGATTAAAGGATATGGGGAGAAAGTGGGAGTAGGGTACTGAGTCGGATAATCAGCTATGAATGGTGAAGCAGACTTGAAGGGCTGAAGGCTTACTCCTACAACTATATTCAATGCTTTTAATGTTTCCAAATGACAAATAGAAAGTCACTAAAATTGATCATTCACTGGGGAACTGTTCTAAGAATACTTTGCCCAAGTGATCATTTTGCATATGTAAATATAGATAAGTAGTTACCCCTTGTTGGGTAGACAATCTGGGTTCAAATTCTAACCACCATTAAGGTATGTCACAACAAGTTGATTAAATTAATTAGATGGTAGCTTCCAATTGGCAATGGAAAAGACGGAAGCCCAAGTTTGTCTGAACCCAAATCTGCACTTGCACATCCATAAGGGGTTTCTGGACAATGGAAATGAGAACCCTGGTTATTTTTCCACCATTAAAACTAACTGCTATGGTATACCATTAAGCCAACTCAGAGCAGGCACCAAACTGGCATATTCCAAGCCCATGTGACTCAGACTGTTCACTGGTTGAATCTGCTGCACAACAACAGACTAAGACATTCTGTATTCATGTCTTAAGATGATTATCAAAGCAACAATGCGATTGTCTAGTAATAAATAATTGAACTTTTGTTGAAGTAGACTCAAAATTTACATTAAAAACTTTTGTACTAACAATGTGCAGACATTAAACTTTGCTTGATAGAATGAATTTCTTGGGCTATTCCTATTACAAAAGTCAATAAGAATCTAATGATACCTCAATTGACATTAAGACTTTGTTCCTATAATAATTTTTGTACAAGGCCTGGTAAGAGTTTGACTTAATGAAGCAAATGTACTGCTGATACTTATCCCAATTGTATACTGCATTTGATTCCAGCGTGTAAACCATGGCTCAATTGGCTGCACTCACCTCTTGAATCACAAGGTTCTAGGCTCAAAGCCAAATCCAGGACTTGAGTATAAGACACAAGGCTGATGTTTCAGTGCAATACTATGGGAGTGCTGCACTTCTGGAAGTACAGCCTTTCAGATGATGTAACAAATCAAAGTCCTCTCTGCCTAATTAGATGCACGTAAATAATCCAATAGACAACTTTGAAGAGCAGAGGAGCTAACCTCACGTCCTGGCTAATATTTAATCCCTCAATCAACATTACAAAAGAGAAAACTGTAACCTAGCCAAGGCTGCAGTATTTGGGTTTTGTTGTTGGCAAATTGGCTGTGACATTTCACGTACTGCAGTAAGCACCTAGACTTCAAAAACGTCGAATTCTCTATTCCTGAGATGCTGCCTAACCTGCTGTGCTTTGACCAGCAACACATTTGCTACTTTGTTTGACTGCAAAGCACTTTAAGACAACCAGTGGTCAGGAAACTTGCGATATTAATGCAACCATTTCTTTTCTTTTTAGAGCCATCAGCTTTAGCTCTTTTGTTTGGTTTGTGAATATACAGCAATGTCAGGTGTGATTTGTAATCCCATACCAGCTGAAGTTACCATGAAGATTTCTCCTTCACAACCTCTCCCCTGCCTGAAGTGTGGTACCCCTCAGTAAACCACCGCCACTCATCTCTCTCAAATGGGAGAGCAACCCTGTGATCTGGTAAGGCCATGGTGGTCTATTTTTTAAAGAGGAAGAGAAACATTTAAAAATAAACAACGTTGTGAACTGTCTGCACTGGGATTAAAATGGAATATTTTGTCTAATTATAAATTAAATCTAAAACAGATTCCACTCGCAGAAATTTACCTGTACCTCTACCAATGTCATCTATTGTATCCATTGCACCTGATGTGGTCTCCTCTACATTGGTGAGACAGGACGCCTTCTTGCGGATCATTTCAGAGAACATCTCTGGAACACCCGCACCCACCAACCCCACCGTACTGTGGCTGAACACTTCAACTCTCCCTCCCACTCTGTTGAGGACACGCAGGTCCTGGGCCTCTTCCACTGCCAAACCATTACCACCGGACACCTTGAGGAATAACGCCCCATATTCTCCTTTGGTACCCTGCAACCACAAGGGATAAAATGTGGAATTCAACAGTGTCCTCATTTCCCTTCTCCACACATTATCCCATTCCCAAGTCTCCAACTCAACACCTTTCCCATCTATCCGCTCCACTCCCACCTCGACCTATCACCTTCTCCCTCACCTTCATCTACCTATCACTTTCCAAGCTACTTTCTCCCCAGTCCCAACCCCCTCCCCTCCCATTTATCTCTCAGTTCCCCGGCCCACAAGCCCCATTCCTGATGAAGGGTTTATGCCCGAAACGTCGATTCTTCTGCTCCTTGGATACTGCCTGACTTGCTGTGCTTTACCAGCACTATACTCTTCAACACAAACAAATTCCGGCCAAACCTACATTTAAAATGGAGGGGAAAACCCCCTGCAGTCACAATTCGTTCATCTTAACTTCCATCTACTTTCTGGAATTGCGTAATTTGTTTCTCCTTGCAGCAGCACCACCCCTTTTTCTTGCTCATTTCTGTAAATTCGGCAGAAATCTGTGAAAAACCTTACTACACAATAAAAGTCGTAAAGAAAAAAAAACAATGAAACTCCTGACCATTCTCACACCTGTCTCAAATTCATGCTGAATTCATTCAAAGTTTAATTTATTTTCCTTACTAGCAGAGAAGATAGATTAAAAAGAGTTAATAAAAACTGTGGATACAGTGTTCATCCATGTTCACTGCAACAATAGAATCTGTATAATGGAATTATCAGATGTAGTAGGAAAAGGAGAGGAAACAGATACAAAAAGGCTGTTAAATGGTTGTACAAAGTTAAAAATCAAACAACACCAGGTTACAGTCCAACAGTTTTATTTGGAAGCACTAGCTTTCAGAGCACGAACTCCACACCCACCTGATAAAGGAGCAGCGCTTCGAAAGCCAGCGCTCCCAGGTAAACCTGTTGGACTATAACCTGGTGTTGTGAGATTTTTAATTTTATACACCCCAGTCCAACACCAGCGACTCCAAATTGTTAAAAGGTTACTTCATAAAGGTTGATCTGGTGCGGAGAGAAACAAAGGGGAGTTCTTTGCTGAGGACTATTTGTCCTCAGTGAGGCCACAAGTAGAAGAACATTGAATCCTTGCTTTGTTATCTTGTTGGATAAGATACACAAAATGGCAAGAAAGTTGATCAAAATAAACCTCAAAATAAATATAGCCATAATTGCAGGTGTGGTGTACAATGAAAGCAATGGAAGGAATATTGTGCACATTTACTCTGATGCTACATTGATAAATGTTTTGCAGTTTGGAAAACAGTCTTGAAAATTTTGGGATTTTGTTTCAGATCTGGTGAGATCATCTAAAGAGAAAACACCAAAATTATGAAGTGTTTTGAAAAGGATGGTAAATTGGTTCCAGAGATAGTGAGGACATGAATCTTAGAACAATCAGAAAATAAATTAGGTGATTGCTTTTCAAGTAGGGACAATGGATGAAATATGGAATTTATTCCTAATCCATTAAAAAGGGAAATTGGGGAAATTATAAAATTACTTGCAAAAGTGGAATTTTAAATCAAAGCTGTCTCATGTGAAGAAAAACACAACACATTGCTTCTGTTCTGTATCAGTCACTGGTCCTAGGAGGTAAACTCACATTAATGAAAGATGTAGAACAGCAGTCACATCAGAAGAAATAGGAGAGCAAACTCTGAATAAAACAATCTGGGCCCATCTTCTGACATGGGTATGGTGTGTTGCTTTCAACCATATTTATTTATGAGATGCAATGCCAAAGGTTTATGGACATAATTTACGTTTAAAGATCTGTTCAATGTTGACAGTGTTGCTACACATGAACGTCAACCTTGTTTACACTTGCTCCCTTTTTTCTCTTTTGCCTATCTCCCAAATACAGTCAACGGTAAGGCATCCATGTACAACATAGATAAAAGCATCCACACACTACATAGAGATAAAACAAACTATTAACATGGATGGCAAACAGAAATTTTATAATTACTTAGCTCACAACAAATGTCTGAGTCTAAAGAGATCTTTACTCTGTCACTAAGAAATGGCAATAAAACAACTGCAACGTCCTCCTGGTAAACATCAGCACTGATTAAACAGCACACTGCAACGATATATGAAAAACAAAAATAGAAAGCTTTGCAATAGTATCACATTAGAATCATATTTTGGGGCTTGTTATGGGATGTGTGTATTGGAGCATTTGTTAGTGGTGATGCACTTCATAATTTAAGCTCCAACTAATGAAGGATCCAGAACAATGGCAAGGAACTTCCTTGGAGCTACCATGATTTCAGATGGATTAGTCTGCAGCGACAATGCCACTTACAGCATTTGTTCCACATTTCCAGAGTACTAATGCCCAGACTGGGAACAGCTCCAAGGAATGTCCTAGAATGTGTTGTATTTGATGTATTGGCATCTGCATGGCCAAGATTGTATTTGGCTGCATAGTATCTCCTGAATAACAGACAATATTTGTTAGACCTAATACAGAGTTTGACAAGCAGCGGATATGTTTCTGCTCATGGCTGAAAAGTCTGACAATTTTAGGATACAGTTTTTTTTGGGGAAAGTAAGGACTTTTTTTGAATGCCTTTATTTGTTATTTGATATTGCTAAGTTGAATGCTGCCATTTTGCTACTGTATCTCTGGCATTCACCTTGGCTCCATTTTTGGATAAAGATGGAAAGAGGATATCATAAGCTGAAAGGCTCAGGCAGAAGCAGAACTGGGCATTGAGGAGGTTATGATTCAGTAGGCAATGAATCCTTCCATCATTTACTGATGATTGGCAGACTGGCATTGGCCAGATTATCATCATCCTGTGCTTTATAGATAGGAGAGAAAGGAACATAATGTCCCATATTGCAAGATGGAAGCTGTGCTGGAATAAGCTAATATTCTTGCCCACAGTTAGATTCAATTATTCTGGTTCTGACTGGTGTAGTCAATCGCTACTAAATTTCAGGTAAAGCGCACCAACTTAGCCAGGTAGATGCATTTACAATAATGAAGATTGTGTAGGATCATGCAGTTGGCGTGCTTGGCATAAAACATATACAAACACTTAGGCCTCACCAGTTACATTCACTTGCTTGGCTGCACGAAGTTTGTAAATGAGGATGCTTTTACTGCTTCCTCCAACTCTTAATTGGGTGGTTACCTAACACCATTCTTGTCTGGGTTTCGTAGAGCTACAAATTTGAACTTGCTATCTTACGTTGTTAATCTAATCATAACCATTAGGCTACTATACCCAAGTAATCGATTTCCATCTTCATGTAATAAAATTCCTGAAATGCTTTTACATCAAAAGTACCACATCAATGCATAACATTATTTAACTGCCAAGAATGTCCGGACAAAATAATGACAATCAGAAATAGGATTTTTTTTTATGGCAGCTTTTACAATCAAAAAGCATTCTTTGTTCCGTTGACTGTTCCACTGATAATTATTCTAATAGTCATCAATCAATTGCATTATTTATCCTCAGGGGTGCAATATATATCAAATCAACAGGCGAGACAGAGATTTTTAGACAACAGCAATCACTTTTGAAGGAGTTAATGTGACTGATATAACTTTATCACGTTATGACAACCTTCATCATAGATCACAAAGGATTTAAATGTGATAAATCACCAGGCTGTAAATACAAGTACTACATAGCTAGGGAACATTGATAATTACCTGCACTACTTCAAAAGGAGGAAATTGTAATCAAAGCTTTTGTAAATAGGGGCATGGGATGCAAAAGCAAGGAAATAATTTATCAAACAGCAGTTTGCCTTCAACTAGAGCATTACACTCAATTCTAGGCACTGCACTTTAAAAAAAAGTGTATGAAAACATTAGAGCGGGTACATGGAAGATTTTATGAGTAGCGCTGGGGATGAGCAACTTCAGTTGCAGAGACAGGTTGAAGTAGTTTTCTTTGGTATTCATTTCTGGGATGAAGTCATCACTGGCTAGGCCAGCATATATTGCCTATTCCTAATTGCCAGAGGGCAGTTAAGAGTCAACCACATTGCTGTGGGTCTGGAGTCACATGACAGTCTGACCAGCTAATGACATTTCTAAAAGGACATTAATGAACCGGATAGATTTTTCCCAGTAAGAGTCTAATGATGACCACAGTCAATCAATTCCAGATTATCATCTAGCTAAGCATGGCAGTTTCCTTCACGAAAAACATTAGTGAACCGAATTTTGTTTTTTGACAAGAGGCAACGGGCTCGTGGTTATCGTTTGACTCAGAATTCCAGATTTTTATTGAATTCAAATTCTGCCATCTGCTGTGGCAGGATTCAAACCCAGGTCCTCAGAACATTAGCTGGGTTTCTGGATTAACAGCCCAGTAATACTACCACTAGGCATCACCTTCCCTATTGGAGGTTGGAATTGGAGTTGTTCTCCTGCAAAGAAAAGGTGAAAAGAAGCTTTGAATATGCTGTTCAAAATTAAGAGGGGCCTGGATAAAGAAGATAGGAAGAAACTGCTCCCATTGGCGGAAGAGTCAAAAACCAGGTGACTCATTTAAAGTGACTGGCAAGTGAACCAGAGGTCAAATGAGGAAAAACTATTTACGCAAGAGGGTGGTTAGTGTTGCATAATAATTAGGAATCTTAAAGTGCTAAAGCTGAGGGGGATGTCATATGGGCTAGGCACAGGAATGACTTAGAATCTTAAAGGAGTGAGGCTGATTGACTTCCTCATCGATTAACATGATGGACATTGTTAGAGAGATTAAGTTATATATGATTGCTATCATGCAACAAACTACATCTTCATGATAAGAGCTTCTCAGGAGGACAGAAATGCAATGGAGAGAGATTGGAAAGTGCTGATGTTCCTCGGGACCTACGTGTGTTTATTCATCAGTCATTGAAAACTAATAAACAAATGCAGCAAGCAATTAGAAAGACCAATGGTCAGTTCACTCTTACTGCAAGACGATTTGAGTACAGAAGTATAGTGGTTTGCTGAAATTATACAGAGCTTTGGTGAGAGTAGTGTGTGCAGTTTGGTCTTTTTACCTAAGAAAGGATATACTTACCATAGAGGAAATACAATTAAGGATTGCCAGACTGATCCCTGGGATTACAGGATTGAGGAGACAGGCCATTATGCTCTCAAACTTTCTATTCAAATCTACAGATTAATATTCATTTTAAAAACAAAAGAGGTTCCCAAAATTCTCACAGGGCATGATGCGGTGATTGTAAAAAATCAGTAATGACAGTGTGGTCTCCCAAGTGCCTCTCACAGGGGGCACAGCATCGAGTTCGACAGGTTGATTCTCCCGCTCCTCGGATGCTGCCTGACCTGCTGTGCTTTTCCAGCACCACATTCTTGACTCTGTTCTCCAGCATCTGCAGTCCTCACTTTTTCCACAGCATTGGGATAAGCAGTACATCAGTGATGAGTAGAAATTTCATCATTCAGATCTTTGAAATATTCTGTGGAAATTTCGTCATGGAGTATGACAGAGGTAATAACATTTCTAGACATTAATGCTATCAGAGGGTAGGAAGTTAGCATGAGAAAAGTAATGTTGAGATATAGGATCAGCCACAATTTAGTTGAATTGTGCAGCAGAGTTGAAGGACCAAATAATCTGCGCCTGCTCTTATTTAAAATGTATGATTAGCAACATGGAAAGTAAGAGGCTCAGTGGTTAGCACTGCAGTCTCACGGCTCCAGGGACCCAGGTTCGATTCCAGCCTCGGGAAACTGTCTGTGTATAACTACAAATTGAGGAGTGATAGATTTAAGATAGGCGTCAGAGGCAGGTCCTTTATGCAGAGAGTGGTAAAGGTGTGGAATGCCCTACCTTCTAATGTAGTCAACTCAGCCACATTAGGGAGATTTAATCGATAAGCACATGGATGATTTTGGGATAGTGTAAGGGGACAAACTGAGAATAGCTCACAGGTCGGCACAACATCGAGGGCCAAAGGGCCTGTTCTGCGCTATATTGTTCTAAAAACTGCAAAAGGATCAGTCATCAAAAATATTCTAATTAACATAATGCAGCAATTCAATCAAAAGAAAGCTTCACCCATGCCTGGTAACATTTCCCAGGATGTGGTAATAGTTTCTTGTCAGTCACTCTGATGTTAAACCTTACTGTGGTGCTTAAAGAGATGGAGCAATTGTAGATCAATGAATGACAGCCAGCGCTCAACGTAATAGCAATGCATGGGACAGACAGAACAGAAATCTAGAAATATTTCCTTCACAAACTCTGGAAGCAACAGCTATGATTTTATGCATGCTAGGTAAGTATTTGAAAGTACACACACACACACACATTAGAACCGAAGCATGTCATGGCAAGGTACAGAAGTCCTACTTCTGCAAAGATACCTGCTGGAATTATGAAAACAATTACAAAAAGAATGAGAAATTGTTATGGACCACATCAAGGAAAAGAAAATCTCCTTAATGTTTCCAGTGCTGGAAAAGGACATAAATACTTTAAGCTCAGTGCAACCATTTTTAAACCTTCCCCCAGTTTAGAACAATGTTTATGCGTAAGCATGTAACTAGTGCTTACTAAGTATGAAGTTTGAATTTTTTTTTTACAATCTGTGAACATTTGCATTCTGCAAGTGCTCTTCCATCACAAGCCTCAGGCAACAAATAAACAATGACAAGGCACAATCTTTTTCAACAGCAAGATAACACATCATATCAAAATGCTAGCTTCTGTTAGCACCATTGCTTTCCCGAATGAGCAAAATTAAGCTCCTGCCATTGTCAGATTTATTTTCAAAGACTACTTTTATTGGCTTACTATTAATAATTTTAGACTGCTAGCACATCACTATAAACACGTGTCCCACAGCCTGAGAATGTGCATATATATAGACCATCTGGATTCAGCCAGTAGACTATAAATAGTCATTTGGTACAGTGTACAATACTGCAACATTTTATCTCATACAGCCACTCATATTGTGGATGTTGACATAGAAATTGACTGTTGAGGCCTTCAAATGTCCTTCGAAAGATGGCAACCAACTTATACATGCCAGGTTTAAAAGTAAGCCACCAACATCAGTGTGGATAATGGTCATCTTTGTCACCCCTCATACAGGGTTTGGTCTGTGTAGGCATGTTTTAAATTCCTATGCATCTTTGCAGCAGAGCCAGTATCACCTGTTTGATCCTTCGCTTATGGTTAAAAGGTGAAATATTGAAACCAATTACTGTTACCGATACAGCATGTCATGGCTGAAAAAGGGGGTCATTGCTGACACATGCAAAAACGCATTCTTCCAAAAAATAATGGGATCACCTTTTAAGCCACAATCTAATCAACGTACAATGTAAACCATTAACCTGCAAAAAATTGCTTTCAGTGTCATGGAATTTCCAGTTTTCCATGAGAAATTTGTCAAAATTAATGCCAGAATCCATCAGATATTAGAATTATCTACTGAAACCAATGCCTTCTTTATTTTAAGACGACAAACACTATTTTGGTTAATACTTTAAAAATATTCCATGAAGCATACAAGTGACATCAAGCCAAATGAAAGAGACAACAAATGGGCAACCGACCAGAGGTTAATGGAAACAGATTTGAAGAGGCTTCCAATTGAAGGCAGAGGTGGAGAAGGTTAGGAAAGGAATTCATAGGGAGCTGAAGACAGACCCATCTTCCAACCTCTCTAATGTTCCAAAGAATTTTTAACTTTTCATGACTTAAACTTCTTTTTTGATCAGTTATGCATCTAAGGACTCATTTAGATCAATCAATTCAAGTACATCAAGACAGATTATCACTCATTTAGTGCTGAGAGACAGACAAGAATTTCTTTTAGGTTAACTCACAGCAGGTTACAAAGAATAGATGACTGCAGTTGATTGTTGACCCTTATTATTGGTATACCAGAAATTCTGAGAACTGAAATGTGATCAAAATTTAAAGTACCTTCAATAAAAATAATGCTGTTTTAAGACGAGAAGTAGAAGAAGGGGAAGATCATGCAGCCCATGGAGCCTGCTCTGTTCATTCAGTTTCAGGATAAAAGAGGCTAATGATTCAAGATTGAGATGAGGAAAAACATCTGACCTCAAAAGAGTTGTGAATCTTTGGAATTCTACACTGCAAAGGGTTGTGGATATGCCAACTCAAATTTATTGAGGGCCGACAGGTTTTTGGTCTCTCGGGGAATCCAGGGATATGGGTAGCAAGTGAAAAATTGCAGTTGACACTATAGGCTGGCTATGTTCATAGCGAGTGCAAGTATCTTGGCTGAAAGTAGCCCAATCACGTTTACCTGAACAGTATTCAGTCCACAGTAGTTGGATAAAAATATCAATTATGTAAGTTTTAGTAAAGCTGGCAAAAGACAATGTGTCTTATTGCATTACCAGACTCTAGTAGAAGCAATAATAATTTTTATTGCAGCAATTCAGGAACAGTCAATAGTCGCCTGTGTTTTCTCTTTTACTTTGCAATTGGAACCTCTGATATTTTCACACAAGTGAAAGTTTAGAAGACTTCTTTTCTCCCCAGGTCAAGTCCAAAGAGAATAAAAGACGAGATTCAAACCAAGAATGAAAGGAGACTCTTATAAATTATATATAACCCAATAATATCATAACCACTGTACAGATATCTGTCTATAGAGGGCTCAGGAGGACCAAATTGACATCTCAAGTACTGCCTGCTCTTTTTAAAGAAAATAACTTTCTGAAATAACAGATAAACAGGCTAAATAGAAGATTAAGTGGCATAGGGGAGTAAGGCTGTGGCAGAAATCTGAAGTAAAACTAAAATGATAAAAATAAGGATTCTTCATTAATTATTCCCAGAATGCATGAATAAATCAATGTTTCATGATTTTGTTCCTCCCTCTAAACCTAGCTTTAACAAAATCAATAGAAGAATAAAAACAAAATGCTAGAAGTGCTTACCAGGTCAGAAAGCATCAATAGAAGATTATTTATGTAGAATTCTCAGAAGTGAAAGAAAGCAAGGATACAACAAAAGAAATGTCACTATTCCTCATTAACTGCTGGTGATCCTATCACTGAGGAATCACAATATTTGCCAAACTCCACAAGAGAGTACAGCACAGGCTAAGGCTCTTGTAGAAGGTGCTTATTACAGAAGAGTACCATGTTTCAAACCTGTTTGTGGGTGATACGTAAAAACATCCTCCCAAAGGAGCACATTTGAAAACAGGCCTGAGCTGCAGTACAGACAGCCAACACACGCAGATTAGACTAACCTGGAATACTTTGTCTTCTAACTGCCAAGGTGCCTTCGGAAGCTTTTGCTGGGTTTGTAGATTTGGCGTATGGTCCCTCATCTGCAAAATAAAAATGTTGGATCTGTCTAAAAGAATTATGGAAAGGAATTCTTTGTTGGAGAAAACCACTCTGTGAACAACATCGTATACTAAGGTGACAGTCACCAAAGCCTTCAGATTATCAGAGCTTGCCCAAAGTGCCTACAGATCTGTAAGAGCCAGCTCTGTATTCTTGCTAACATTAACCTAGTAATATCAAAACATGTGTGGTTTCACGTTTAAGTAATCAGCAAGGTAAAGGGGTGGAAAACAGATTACTAATGACAAAGAAATGAATACTAAATTATACTAGTTTCACTGTCCCCCACGAGGACCACCAAGACCAAAACGTCATTGCATATTACAAGAAGCACTGCACCACTACATTTTATAAAATTTATATTCAAATTTCAGTGATTTGAAGACGGTAAAAGACGAATTGCCCATTTTGAGAAGAAATGTTACCTACCTCAGACACAGCACATAATACCATAGGTCTGGTAGAATCAGAGAGAACAGTTAACATTACAATTCTGAAGAAGTGATAATAAACTGTTTCTCTTTCCGTAGATGCTAAGATTTGAATTTTTTAGTACTTGGCTTTATTGCAGCTCCCCAGTATCCAAAGTACCTGCAGTATTTTGCTTTTATTTTAGGAGAACCTCCTTTCTCAGTCAGGACGAACAGTTTAGAGATAAAGCCAATTTGCTATCTACAGATCTAATTTTTTTAAAAATTAGAGGGTGAAATGAAAAAACATTCTTTTGGAAAGGGACTCCCTTATCTGTACATCAACAATGACACAATGAGGACTGAGCTAACCACAGCTAAACAAGCATGCCTTCAGGCACTGTATTCTTCAGTATGTTGAAAACCAGCTGTAGATTCAACACGTGAAATGCATGCAGCCCTCTATAGATGGATCTGCTACCAAATCTACAGTGAAGTCTCGGTTTGTGACCAGGTGCCTACATTTCTTGAGATGTTTGATTCAAATAACTAAATTTCAGATTCTTTCAAAGCAAGTGCTGATCGTGACAAATGCCTGTCCAAAAAGAATTCTGCTTCAATGCCTGAGATGTCAGATATCCCAAAGCTTTGCTCCATTGTGGACGTGGGATTTCGGCTGTGAGTACAGAAACAGAGTTTAGTACTTCAAAATACCAGCTGCATATTTACATGCAACACGCTTTCATGGTCATCCTTGCTCTGTAGTTGTCCTCCTGTCTCTGGTTTCAGGTGCCATGGTTTGAAGTCCCATTCCAAGCATTTCAGCCTTTAACCAAGTTTTTAACATTTCAGTACAGTACTGAGAATATGTAGAATTGTTTAAGATGCTGCCTTTTTGATGCAAAGCAAAACTAAGGTCCTGTGTGCCTTTTCAAAGAATGCAAAAAAGATTCCAAATCACTGTTTTAAAGAAAAGCACCAAATTCACTGGTGTCCTGGCTTACATTTATCCAAAAATGAACAGAACAAAAACAAATTAATTGTTTCATCATCTCATTGCTCATTGTGAAAACTGCAGAGAGAAGCATTTTGGACATTCTTAACAGAGGAGATAGAGGAGGGAAAGAAAGTGAGGGCATGTAAGAGGCAAGGTTTACGAAAAGAAAAGGAAACAGCAGTTAAGACAACTGAGTCTGCACCACCAATAAGATCATTGCTGACCTGTTTTGTACTCCTACCTCTCGAAGTTGTCATTGATCAGAAGTCCAAGATAGATTGAAATACATTCAATAAGCTCTGAATATATTCAATGACCCAGTCTCTGTGGAAGATCATTCCAAGAACTAGCAGCTCTCAGAAGACATCCTTCCTCATCTGGTCTTAAAACAGAGACTCGTTTTTAAATTGTACCCTCAGGGTTTTTCATCTTCTCATTAGACGAAACATCCTGTCAAGACCCTCAGAATCATATGTTTCAATAAGATCACCCTCATTCTTCTAAACTCCAATGAGTACAGATATTAAAAAAACTTTCCTCACAAGCCAATCCGCTCATTCCAAAAATCAGACTGTAACCATATTCTTTAAAGGTGCCCAAAATTGGAACCACACCATGTATAGTTATAACAAGACATTCCCACATTTATACTGTATCCCTATTTGAAACAAAGGTGAACATTCCATTTGCCTTCCCAATAACTTGGTGCATCTCCATGCAACTTATGCAAGAAAGATACCCAGATCCTTCTGTACTGCAGCACCCTGCATTCTTGCTCTTATTGATGTTCTGGTTTCTGGTTATTCCTGCCAAAGTGGTCACCTCCCCTGTATACTGTGGTTGCCAAAATTTGTATCCTTTTGCAGGCTCTTTATATCCTATTTGCAACGTGGTTTTCTCCCAAATTTTATATCATTAGCAAATTTGGCTACAATACTGTCAGTGCTTTGCTCCAAACTATTAACATAGATTTCAAATAGTCAGCTGGAACATTTCCAGTATCTAAGGAATTTTATAAGATTCCTACCAATGCATTCACGATCTCTATAGTCATTTTCTTTAAGACCCTAGGTAACAGGGCATCAGATCCAGGGGACTTGACAGCCTTTAATTTCCTATTACGTTTTATTGAGTGACTATGAGTGATTCAAGTTCCTTTCTCTCTTTTGCCTACTGGTTTTTCCACTATTCTTGGAAGCTTTTTGTACATTCGACTGTGGAGACAAAGGTAAAATATTTGTTCAAAGTCTCTACCGTTTTCTTTGCATTCTTTTGTCAATTTCCCAAACTCACTGCCTTAAAAATCCAACATTCAGTGATGTTACTCTTTTGCCTTTGATATAGCATGAAAAGCTTTTATTTTATTCTACATTTTTTCAAGTTCTTTTCTCGGGCTCCAGTGTCATTTTTTTTAAGTCATCCTCCAATTATGTCTCACATTATCACAATCTCGGAGTTGAAAAGCAAGGCACTGGAAAAGCACAGTAGGCCAGGCAGCATCCGAGGAGCAGGAGAGTCGACATTTCGGGGGTGTGCGCGCGGTTGGGGTGTGGGGGGGATGTGTCGGTGTGGGAGGCTGTGGAGGGTTGAAAGTTAAAGAGATAAATTGGAGGGTAGGGTGGAGCTGGGGGAATGGCAGCTGGGAAGGTGATAGGTATATACAGGTTTGGGGGTAATGGTGTTAGGGTGGAGTGGATAGGTGAGAAGGAAGATGGACAGGTGGGCATTCAAGAAGGCAGTGCAGAGTTGCAGGGTTGGATCTGGGATGAGATGGGGGAGGGGAGATTTATAAACTAGAGAAGTCAATGTTGATGCCGTGTGATTGAAGCATCCCCAGGTGGAAGATGGGTGTTCTTCCTCCCGTTGGCAGGTGGCTTGGATTTGGCCTTGGAGGCAGCCCAGGACTTGCAAGTCTTTGGTGGAGTGGGAGGGGGAGTTGAAGTGGTCAGTTATGGGACAGTGAGAAAATTTGGTGTGTGTGTGTTTAAGAGATGTTCCCTGAAACGCTCTACGAGTTGGCGTCCTGTCTCCCCGATGTCTGGCCTACCATCAATCTTTGAAGAATTGTACATAGTTTCTTTCAATTTGGTACAATTCTTATCTTGCTGTTAACCTTTGGTCATACTTTCTCTACCACTTTACCTTTTGAACTATTTCCCCAATCTATTTTAACCAACTCAAACTTAAATAAATGCAATCACAAAAGATATGAAGTTTCAGATACTAGTTTCAGACCTAAGTAGATTAAACATGAAATTTAATCATGTTATGGCCCCTCTTACCCACAGTATCATTTACTGAGGTCACTTTTAATAATGAATCTGAATTAACTCCACAGAGGCTGGTATCCAATCACCAAGCCACCCTTTAGTTACACATGGAGAGTCCTTGACACTGATCAAATCTCCTCAAAAGACAGCCCTCAGTGAACAGAACCTCTGACATAAACAGAACCTGTATATTCTGTCAGCCAGGGCTCCCTGACTGGGTCCGATTAACAGCCCAAGTGAGAGAACACATACTCTGTGATGTCCACCTGGCTGACCTATAATCAGGATACATATTTACACCTGATCAAGTCAAAAATCATCTGATCTTTTATTACTCTAAATAAAAGTTTGTATTCTAACCAAATAACTCATTCTCCAGGCAATGTCTTTCTTATAAGCCCCTATTATTTCTTGATTCATACTCTAATAGTGTAGCTAGTGTCAGAGGACCTATACAGCAGTCCCACCAATGATTTTATTTCTTGGTCATTTCTATCTCTACAGAAATTGAACCATTTTTTGATCCTCCAAACCAAGATCATTTTTCTCTACTGTACTGATCCAATCTTTCATCAACAGAGGTAATGGTCTCCTTTTCCTTTCTTTAGTCCTTCTGAAATGGCAAATCGCCTTGACTATTCAGGTCCTTCCCACCAGAGGTCATTTTGCAACCATGTCTCTAGCATCTATCATCCTAGTCATTTAAATTGATTTGCATTATCAACTCATTCAAGTGCATATGATTAGTTAATGAAAATGTACATGACCATTGTTTCCCATTCTGTTTGTGTTCTGACCTTATTACTGGTGCACTCTTGGTGTATGTGCGCTCTGTCACACGTTAGTACCCTGTGCTAATGACTTAACCTTTTCTCCTACTCTTCCAAACCTCATGAAAAACCAAACTACCAACTGGCTCCCATCCCCATGAATAGTGAGTTTACAGCTCTCTCTCCTGTGGTGGTTATCTGATTGACTAGTAAACCAAATCTAGCACAACTCAAGTGAAAGTTATCCCAACAGTCCAGCACAGCTTCCCCTTTTAATCTTCCCAAATATTGCAGCTGCTGTTCTATAAATTAAAATGCTTTTAACAAACCCTACTATAACTAATTTCTGTTTACTCCCCTCAGTTTGCTCATTAGCACTGCAGTGCCTGCTCTGATTTACAGATGATGCAAGAATCCGTCAGGCAGTTGCAATGACAGAGGCTCCTCCATTGCAACCTTCTAGCTCTCATTCTTGCCCTCTACTTATAGTCGCAACCTCCTGTCCCTCACAAACAGGATAAATCTTTAATACTTAATCCAAGGGCTGTGACTGCTTCCTGGAAGTGAATGTCCAGACAACATTACCCATCCATGATTTACCATAGTGCCTGACGTGTGGAATCAAACTCCAAGTTCTTCGTGCTGCAGACACATAAATTAGATGTGGTTACCATGGGTCTCACAGGTTTCCACTTCCTCCAAGCTGGAGGAACGTAGCACCCTGAGCCTTGTAGGACAACAAGGGAGACATGGGAGTAAAGCCACAGAGATTACGTAAAAGGTGAATATGAGACTTCAACTGAAAGACAGAGAGTCAATGGCAGTCAATAGGGTATGACCACAATCAACTGCAAGGTAGAATTTGGATGAGCTTGAAACTGGGAATTTGGAGGCTAGCCAAGAAAGCATTTAAATAGTTACATCTAGGATTAACAAATGCATGGATAACCGTCTCAGAAGAAAGGTTAGCAAAGTGCACGCTCTTCTTTTTGCACAAGACCAGATTGTTATGACTAGATATGATTCTACAGAACCATCAGCTAATTAATACAGCATGGGCAATCTTGAATCACAGAGTGGTGATGAGATTCTTCAAAAACAGTTTGGAGAATTTTTAGTCGATTTTTGCCACTTCCTGTTCTCATCATATTACAGACAAAGAGTATACAGGTTGATGTAAGTCAACAATTTAATTACAGACTGATAGAAATGTACAGCACGGAAATAGACCCTTCAATGCAACCCATCCATGCCGGCCACACAGCCTAATCTAATCCAGTCTCATTTTCCAGCACTTGGCCCACATCCCTCCAAACTCTTCCTATTCATATCCCTGTCCAGCTGCCTTTTAAATGCTGCAATTGTACCAGCCTCCGCCACTTCCTCTGGCAGCTCATTCCATACACACATCACCCTTTGCATGAAAATGTTGCCCCCTAGGTCCCTTTTATGTCTCACATCTCTCACCCTAAATCTACGCCCTCTAGTTCTGGACTCCCCACCCCAAGGAAAAGACCTTGTCTATTTATCCTATTTTAGTTAAAATTCTTCTTGATGCAGAGCAAAAACCACAGTGCCACTTGTTATTTCCAATTTGATTTAAATGGAGGTACTTCATATTCTGTTTAACCAACCCTTCCTAGGCAGGAACGTTATGTTTTCACCATGCTTTAAAATGCTCATAACGGCACATTGGCAGCCCATGAAAGTCAGCATCAACTGAATAACTGTTCAATTAAAGGGCTGGTTTTCAACAGCAATTCCCTTCTTTGACTTTTCCAGAACCAGAGGAGAATTTGGATTCACACTTCCAATAAAAAAAGATGGATAGGCAGAATGTTTAAATAAGCACTCTTTTCATTGAGAACGTTGGAGAGTAATTAAGGCCTGAAACTTGGTCAACTTTCCCCCTGTGCCACAGACAGATAGGAAGGCCAATTATAGGATCTCTATGGTAATCCCTCCTAGAATCCGCTAATTTGGCAAAACATTGCAATCCACAATTTGTGCGCGATTGTGTCAGTCCCATTTTTATTTCCAAAAGAACCATTAGGGGTGCGAGCTGGATTTAATTGTTCAAAGTGGATCGAAGTGTTGCTCTATGTGTTCCCCTTTAACTAATGCCACAACCAATCTAGCTGTTGATGCCTCACCACATTACAATACCATACATTGTAACAAGAGTAAATTAGAGTCAGTGCAACAGCAGACAATTTTTAGTACAGGGAGACGTCCATTGTTTGTGCAGAGTAACAAATTGTAAATATGTTATTTAAGTAATTTAGACGGATGCTCTGTTTAACATATTATTTGTACAATTTATGGAAAGTTCTAAC
The DNA here is from genome assembly GCF_020745735.1 of Hemiscyllium ocellatum. Taxonomy (NCBI): domain Eukaryota; kingdom Metazoa; phylum Chordata; class Chondrichthyes; order Orectolobiformes; family Hemiscylliidae; genus Hemiscyllium; species Hemiscyllium ocellatum. Next base: position 27,445,679 of record NC_083419.1, read on the forward strand.
TTGTTTGATTCTACTGTTTGCAGCTAAGAGGAAATGAAACAAGTCAGTTTGAAAAATTCATGCTTTTTAAACAGAGATGATCCTAGCATGGCACCAGTCATGAACTTCAGTGGTACGTGATTGGCAACCTGGGCGAAAATGGTACTTGCAAGTGTGGGATTAGATGGCCAGGCTGTTTGTGTGCTAGGCCTCGGGTAGCGTGGACACATGTAGTCAGGGGTCAACATGCCGAGCTCACAAAACAGCCTCCGGGACATATCAAAAGTAGAGACATAAAAGTGTAAATGTGCACAGCATTGCAGCAGAACCAGGAGCCAGAGAAGAGAACCAAAGCTGACAACACTTGTATCCTGGCCGCTTTAAGGAACAAGGATTGAAAGCAGTTATGTTTATTTCCTTTCCTCCAATAAGGTTCTTCAATTCTGTTAACTTGTTGCACCAAAATCATTATCCATTGCGTTTTTGTCTTGCCTCATAGAAAAGGTCAGGGAATCTTACACCAGATGTTCTTTGGACCTTGAAACACATGTTTATTTAACACACTGGAAAATGTTAAATGATTTCTACAGCAAGCATAAAAGAAAAATAATACAAAATTGGTTTGAGTCACTGTATGGTCTAAAGGAGTGTTCATCTAGGCAGTGTCTATTGCTACTTAACCATGTGTCTAATTGGGATAGGCAATGATTCTAATGCCTCACCCATATTGGTGATGTCTGAGCATTAGATATTCAGACTAAGAGATGATGACTTTATTTCTGGAAGACTAACGATGGCAGAAGTAGAAATTGTAATGTCTTGCTCGCATGTGACACCTGGAGAAAATGGATACAAATTATTCCAATGCAGGAGTGGGGTTGTGACCAATATATAGATTAAATAAAAAGTATTGTGAACTTAATTTAAAAGGCAAACCTGGTCAATGAAATCTGGCTTTAATACCAATAAATGTGTCAATTAAGTGACTAACACCATTAGAGAGAGATCAAAACAGACAAATCTTTCCAGATCAGGATCCTTCAGCAGCCACAGAATCTAAACACTCAAAAGTGGTGCAATGGGTCCAGGAGAAGCAAAGTTGTGACTTTAACTTCAGAAGATTCACAAAACTACCCCATCGCTGCCATCTTCAAGTCCCAAAGCCCCCCTCCCCCCAAACTAACCAAAGGCCCTCGTTCTTCAAAGACCGTAATTTCCCCTCAGACGTGATTGATGATGCTCTCCACCGCATCTCCTCCACTTCCCGCTCCTCCACCCTTGAACCCCACCCCTCCAATCGTCACCAGGTCAGAACCCCACTGGTCCTCACCTACCACCCCACCAACCTCCAGATACATCGGATCATCCTTCGTCATTTCTGCCACCTCCAAACAGACCCCATCATCAAGGATATATTTCCCTCTCCTATCAGCATTACGGAAAGACCACTTCCTCTGCGACTCCCTCATCAGATCCAACCCAACCTCCACTCCCGGCACCTTCTCCTGCAACCACAAGAAATGCAAACCTTGCACCCACACCTCCCCCCAAGGCCCCAAGGATCCTTCAATATCCATCAGAAATCCCCACCTGCACCTCCACACACATCATTTACTGCATCCGCTGCACCCAATGTGGCCTCCTATACATTGGGGAGACAGGCTGCCTACTTGCAGAACGTTTCAGAGAACATCTCTGGGACATCCGCACCAACCAACCCAACCATCCCGTGGCTGAACACTTTAACTCCCCCTCCGACTCCACCAAAGACATGCAGGTCCTTGGACTCCTCCATCGCCAGACCATGGCGACATGACGTCTGGAGGAAGAGCGCCTCACCTTCCGCCTAGGAACCCTCCAATCACAAGGGATGAATGCAGATTTCTCCAGTTTCCTCATTTCCCCTCCCCCCATCTTTTCTCAGTCCCAATCCTCAGACTCAGTACCGCCTTCTTGACCTGCAATCTTCTTCCCAACCTCTCCGCCCCCACCCCCTCTCCAGCCTATCACCCTCACTTTAACCTCCTTCCACCTATCGCATTCCCAACACTCCTCCCCCAAGTCCCTCCTTCCTACCGTTTATCTTAGCCTGCTTGGCACACTCTCCTCATTCCTGAAGAAGGGCTTATGCCCGAAACGTCGATTCTCCTTCTCCTTTGATGCTGCCTGACCTGCTGCGCTTTTCCAACAACACATTTTTAAGTTAAGTTATTTCACACAGTCTGTACACTTAAACTTGAGGCCCCACAATTGTTCAGTGATATTAAGTTTCTTCTAACAAATGAACTTTTTTCTTGGTCAGGTATTAAATATTTTGTAAAAATTCAAACCAGCTAAGCAGAGGTTACACCGCGTCAATTGTTTTGGGTATGTTTGGCATTGCGTATGCACAATATTCAATAGATGCCATTCAGGCAGCACGGTGACTCAGTAGTTAGCACTATTGCCTCATGGCACCAGGGACCCAGGTTCAATCACAGCATTGGGTGAATATCTGAGTGGATTATGTATGTCCTCCCATGTCTGCATGGGTTTCTTCTGGGTGCTCCAGTTTTCTCCCACAGTCCAAAAATGTGCAGGCTAGGTGGATTGACGATACTGAATTGGCTGTAGTGGCTGTGGTGTCCAGTATTGTGTAGCTTAGCCATGGAAAATGCAGTACAATGGGGCATTTCCAATATGACCACATGTACGTATTTCCAGATAATTTACATCTAATAGTGTAAACCCTCTGGCACTGCACAAGCATTAGAATAAGTGCAACAATAAATTCTTCAAATGTGCATAACTACACACAACCAGAAGGAATATTCAGCAATGCTTCAATTAAATCTGTCCAAAAACTGAAATACATATTGATCAAGCTTCTCAACAAATCAAAACATAGCAGCAGGCAATGTGTCCTTTTGTCTAAAAGGAGTCAAATTTTAAAGACTTCTCAGTGATCCATAAAAAAGTGCAAATTAACAGACTTCTGCAATAGAGGTTAATCTGGCCAGTTTTATGACAGAAGTTGCATTGATTTCTAAACTAGCATAAATATCACAAATTGCAACTTGTATTTAATACTCCACAATCATTTGAAATGGTTTGGTAAACTACACTGAAATTAAAAAAAAGTTAAATTTAACAGAACCTCTGGACTAAATTGTACAGCTGAAAAACATGCCTTGTACTGCATAGCAGATTCAGAAAATAAACTATAAATCTCCATATTAAATCCCACTCAAACTCCCATCTCCGCTCCCTCCACAGTAAAGCAACAACCTGATCAAGCAGCTTTTGTCTGATTAATAACTATAGCTACATATTCATAAATGCTGTCTTAAGCAATTGAATTATCGAAAGCTTTCTCTTCTTCAGATTTGGGTAAAAAAGCTGTGAAAAAAATCAAAGTAATATTCTGTCTCATTTACAGGAAAATGTTCAGCAGAAGTTATTTGAAGTCAGACAATAATTCTATTTGTTTTAAAAGAACAACTTTAAACACAGCAGAAGCAGCTCTGGAGAGAACTATAACGCAAAATGTCCTGTACCTTACTTACCAAAGTCACTGTTAAGCTCATGGCCAAGTCCACATAACAAATCCATGGCATTGTTAAAAACTTAAACAAGATGATCAATTAGTCCAGCAGCGTAGCAGCATTAAAGACAGTGACTGCAGCAAATATTACTCCTTGTTACATACATAGATCCTCAGCAGTACACTGCTCGTTGCCAACTCATTTGTTGCACGTAATCAAATTCAAATGCAGCAGCTAACATGTATGTCATCATTCCATTGTCAGAGAACACAAGCAAAACACTGGAAACTCCCTCAGGAAATTACCACTGAGGCAGCTTCACTCTCTCAGCCGCAGGAGCAAACCCGACTTTCAAGCTTGATCAGCAGAAAGTAGTTTAATTTAGCTCCAACACTCAACAGCCAGTTATTTGGCACCACAAAATTTTTGCGGCTCAATATCTCCTATGTCTGCAATGCCAAAAGGTTACTCGTGTCCAGATTTATAGATCAGCAGCTTGTATTCAATTGCACAAGTCAACACGCAACATTGCAGGCATTTAAAATATGATACTATATCAGTCTACTTAGAAGGAATGCACAGTAAAGCTAAAGAAATCTCTAATCCACAATGACACAGAAACATAAGTTTATAGCAGAGGAGTGTTCTATTACTTCAGTAATGAGCTGGATCAAATGCAAAAATCAAGCTCACTACCCTGCTCCCCAACCCGGATGTTTTTTTCCAGCATGGTCCATGCTTTGGACCCTTTGAACAACTTGTGTTAAAAATCTTAAACCAAGTGTTTGTCAGTTAGGCAGACAAAGAGGGAAACAATTTCACTTGCAGTTCAACTCCATATGAACAAAATATTCCTTATTAAAAATACCATGGAAGCATTTCTTAAATTCCTATAAAATTTACTCTTTCTCTAGCTCGACCCATCTACCCACTTGCAATGATCTATATATTTGAGCTGGGCTGTTGGAATCTCCCACACGCTGATGTAGGGCTGGCTCTCTTCCATGAAGGTGGGGCTTACAGGTGAGGGCAGATCTTCTCTCTCTCTCTCCAGGTAGTTGGAGCTCTGCTGCTGGGCCAGGTCATGTCTTTGTTGAGGCTTCAGTGAGGAGCTGGCTTCTAGAAATGCGTCTATTTATCTGCTGTTCTCCCTGACCTTCCAGCATATTCTGTGGCCTTTGGTCAATGGAGTCATGAGTTGGATTCAAGTCATCCAATAGAATTGTGACAACATCCTTCCCTGGTGCCATGCTGGAGGCATAAGGTGCATACACTCAGGCAGTCAAGATGCCAGAATGTCGATTGCCACTTCTCTAATCCGAAACCGTTGGGATGGTTGCAACTGGGTCTCCTTGCACCTTAGCAACCTCTTTGACCTGGGTTTCCGCGGTTGTCTGCAGCTGATAGCTGCTAGATGTTATTCAATGTAGTCTGGCCAATTTTCCAACTGGTGCCATGATCTCTGTGGGTCAATTTAGAATGTTCAATTTTGGGCCTGTGGTTTCTTGACCATACCTTCTATCATGGGATGTGTATTTTGCTGACAAGGTCAGCATTTGTTATACATGACAAGGTAGTTTCTTGCCATGCCATTTCCACAAGTATGTAGGGGTTAACACTATTGCTGAGAATCCAAGAACGATGGCAGATTTCCTTTCCTAAAAAGAGCATTCGTAAACCAGATGTGGTTTTACAACAATCGATGATAGTTGTCGTTACAAAGACTAGCTTTATTTTCTGGATTTACTAATTGAATTTAAATTCTACCAACTGTCTTGGTGGGATTTGAACTCATGACCCCAGAACATTAGCCTGCTTGCCAGTACAGTGATCTTACTGCAACAAGATCTCCCTGTTTATATGTATTTATTAAATTAAGCTGTACAGACATGTTACAGTATTTCGAGGGGAGCTACACTTGCTCCTGGATCTTCTGTCAAGTGTTAGTGATAGTGATAGTGATATAACCACCACACTATAAGACCCTTTTTAATTTTAATATCTCTGTCTTAAGTATTCACCCACTTCGCCCCAGAAATGCTTAATGGTTGCTGCCTCAACAAGTACAGTATATGGCAAAGGAAATTATGCTTGAACAACACTGTAAAAAAAATCATACCTCAACACTTGGTTCAGCAACTGACTGATCATTTTCAATCGTTTATCCTGTCATAACTAACTCATCAACAGAAGGGAATAGTTTCTTCCCTAATCACCCTTCTGAATGTAAACACACAACTTGAATTAAATCTGGTCTCCTCAAAACCATGTTTAATTCTGATGAAGCCATCCTGTACTTGCAGTGAGATGGAGTCAGTTCTCTTAGATAAGCAGCCAGCTTGTGAATCAGATCAATACCAACAGCAGGTATGCGCTCCCATGCTCTGGACAAGGCAGCCTCCTCACCACAAAAGGTATCACAGTACTTTATTATAAGTCATTGAATAATTACCAAGGTCCTGCTTCCTGGTAGGAAAGCTAAGAAGAGAACCCACAGTACATTGAAGATCCAAACTAAAATTTTCTTGTCGAATTATTGCTAACACACAATATTCAGACGACAACTTGAAGAAATGCAGCCAAAGCATGGGCTGGATTTGTTCAGTCACATTACCACCCACCAAAGAAGCTACCAGCCCAGATCCTATCAGCTTACGAGATGACTGGTAAGCTTCTCATTCAATCACAGGTCTCAACAGTAGTCAAACTGAGGCTGACAGCTTGCAGATCCTAAGAAATGGGTCTGGTGTTACATGTAGGCCAGACCAGGTAAGGATAGCAAGCTTCTTTCCCTAAAAAAGATGTTAGTGATCCAGATGGGGTTTTAGGACAGTGATCACCATTCAGTCCACTTTCTAAAAATATAATTCCAGATTTTTATTTAATTCAAAATTTCACCATCTGCCGTTGTGGGATTTGAACCCATGTCCTCAAATCATTAGCCTGGGATTCTAGATTACTGGCCCAGTGACATTATCACCATCCACCATCTCCTTATGTGGGATGAGGATTGTAGTGAAAGAAGATATACTCTTCCCTACCCTAGACTGGGCCAAATGGAGGCATCCACACACAACCCAGACGGGTTGCTCTGTTTTCACAGTCAGAAAACCAGCCCATCCCGACTGCCAGGAAGGCAGGTAATTGGCCAGGTGGTGAGTAGAGGTCTTTAAGTGGTTTTAGCTGTCTCATCAAGGGTCTTAATTGCTGAGCTGGGGAGAAGGGGGACAGTAATGCTCTAGGACATACTCACTCAATTTGCTTTGTTACCACCTTCAAGGATAACAACGTGCTTCAGTAATTGTACTTAATTCCTACTACAACACTTGAGCTGCTTCTGCCCTTTTTATATGATATTATTTACCTGCAATCACAATCTAAAATAACACATAAGGTTTCAATGTTCAAACTATTCTCATTTTTTTTCCCCATCACATAATACACTTAACGGTAAGGTCCTGGGGAGTGTTACCAAAAGAGAGATCTTTAAGGAGAAAGTGAGGACTGCAGATGTTGGAGATCAAAGCTGAAAAATGTGTTGCTGGAAAAGCGCAGATCAGGCAGCATCCAAGGAGCAGGAGAATCGACTTTTCAGGCATAAGCCCTTCTTCAGGAATGAGGAAGGTGTGCCAAGCAGGCTAAGATAAAAGGTAGGGAGGAGGGACTTGGGGGAGGGGCTTTGGGAATGCGATAGGGAAAAGGTTAAGGTGAGGGTGATAGGCTGGAGAGGGGGTGGGGGCGGACATGTCAGGAAGAAGATTGCAGGTTAAGGCGGCGGCGTGGAGTCCGAGGGTTGGGACTGAGATAAAGGTGGGGGGAGGGAAATCGGAGTTCATCCCTTGAGATTGGAGGGTTCCTAGGTGGAAGATCAGGCACTTTTCCTCCAGGCGTCGTGTTGCTATGGTCTGGTGATGGAGACGGCCAAGGACCTGCATGTCCTTGGCGGAGTGGGAGGGGGAGTTAAAGTGTTCAGCCACGGTTGGGTTGGTTGGTGCGGGTGTCCCAGAGGTGTTCTCTGAAACGTTCCGCAAGTTGGCGGCATGTCTCCCCAATGTAGAGGAGGCCACATCGGGTGCAGCGGATGCAGTAAATGGTGCGTGTGGAGATGCAGGTGAATTTGTGATGGATACAGAAGGATCCCTTGGGGCCTTGGAGGGAAGTGAGGGGGGAGGGGTGGGTGCAAGTTTTGCATTTCTTGTGGTTACATGGGAAGATGCCGGGAGTGGAGGTTGGGTTGGTGGGGGGTGAGTACCTGATGAGGGACTCGCGGAGGGAGTGGTCTTTCTGGATCGCTGATAGGGAAGGGAAATATATCCTTGGTGATGGGGTCTGTTTGGAGGTGGCAGAAATGACGAAGGATGATACGATGTATCTGGAGTATGGTGGGGTTCAAGGGCGGAGGAGCGGGAAGTGGAGGAGATGCGGTGGAGAGCATCGTCAACCACGTCGGAGGGGAAATTGCGGTTTTTGAAGAAACCGCCTTGTCACGAGGAGGTTGAACAGTTCATCCACTTAACTAACACCTTCCCCGAGGACCTCAAATTTACCTGGACTGTCTCAGACTCCTCCCTCCCCTTCCTAGTCCTCTCCATTTCTATCTCGGGCGACTGGCTCAACACGGACATTTACTATAAACTGACAGACTCCCACAGCTACCTAGATTACACCTCCTCCCACCCTGCCCCCTGTAAAAACGCCATCCCATATTCCCAATTCCTTCGCCTCCGCCACATCTGCTCCCAGGAGGACCAATTCCAATACCGAACAACCCAGATGGCCTCCTTCTTCAAAGATCGCAATTTGAAACCTTTTCAAACAGAGGGTGGTGTGTATCTGGAATGAACTGCCAGAGGAAGAGGAGGAGGCTGGTACAATTACAACATTTAAAAGGCATCTGGAGGAGTATATGAATAGGAAGAGTTTAAAGGGATATGAGCCAAACACTGGCAAATGGGACTAGATTTATTTAGGATATCTGGCCAGCATGGGCAAGATGGACAGAAAAGTCTGTTTCCATGTTGTACACCTCTATGACTCTAAGTGCTACGCCATTTCTAGTTTTGTTTCCATCCTAAAACAATCATTTCAGACCTGTTCCCATTCAACATCTACCTACCTTTCCCACCAACTCACCCACATATTCCTGAAAATGTTATAGGTGGCTCACTCATCGCCAAATTTTCATGTAAGTTCAATGGCTCAGTTTCAGTTAGAGGCAAGCTATACTAAAGTCCTCAACCTTGCTTCTGGAAAAATGATTTGTTTTCCTTTAACAACCAACTAGTAACCCACTCAAACCTTTCTGCTGGGGAAGGGGACATTTGATTTTGTCGCAGGTTTTCAAATATACACACACAGGTTAAGTCCAGTATGATTAGAGAATAGATTCTGCAACAGATAAAGTATTGATTTATTGAAGTGAAGACTAATGGGTTTTGATATTAGGACTGTGTCTCTAATCATTCATGAGAAGCGTAAACATTGATAGATGACTCAAACAATGCAAATGTACTATAGCTTCTGGTGAGCAACAAAAGATTATAATCAGAACAGGAGGAAATGGAGAATATGAGTCTGTATCTGGCAGATGACATTTAATGCATTGCTAATCCAAGTTACACATGTGCTGGACAGAGTTCTGCTTCTGTTGAATAGGAAGGAGACTTAAAGGTTATTGCACCAGAGACTCTAAGCGCATGATGACAAAAAGCAAAATAGCATGCAACACTGACAATTTGAAATAAAAAAGAATGCTGGAAATTCTCAGCGGGCTTGTTGACATCTAAAGGACAGTGTCATTGGGGATCATCATTGCTTTTCTGCAGTAGGAATGACCTGCATGAGGAAAGAGAACGTACCTCGCCAAATCTGGATAACAGAAAAACAGGCAGGAAGGCAAATGGTAAGGATTGCACTGCGTTTGCAGAACATAGAAAGGTCAAGTAGTCAGGCAAAAAAATTGACAGATGGAATACAATGTGGGAAAATGTGAGCTTATGCACTTTGGCAGGAAGAATAGAGGAGCTGAATATTATTTAAAATGGAGAAAAACTGCAGAAAGTGACAGACCCGAAGGATTTGGGAGTCCTTGTCTATGAATCACAAAAAGCTAGCATCCAAGTTCAGCATTTAATATAGAAGGCAAATGGAGCATTGGTCTTCAAAAGCGAATGGAATATAAAAGTAGGGAGACTTTGTTTTGGCAAAGTAACTGTCAGACCACAGTTGAGATACTATAAACAAGTTTGGTCTCCTTATCCAAAGCAAAGATGGACTAGAACTGGAGACAGTCCAGAGAAGGTTCATAAGGCTGATCCAACCTCTTGGATCTCTGTTATGAGGAGAACCTAAGTAGGTTGGGCCTGTACTCATTGGGATTTAAGAGAAACAATAGGTGACCTTATCAAAACACAAGATGAGGGGACTAGACAGGGTAAATAAGGAAAGGCTGTTTCCCCTTGTGGGGGAATCTTGGATGATAGGGACTAATCTCAGAGTAAGTGTTTGTCCATTTAAGGTAAATGAGGAATGTTTGTTTTCTCAGAGGGTAGTGAAACAATTTTTTTTAAACCACTGAGGGCTTGAGATGCTGAGTTGTTAGTATATTCAAGGCTGAGATAGCTTTTTCAAATCAGTCAGAATTAAAGGAAAAAGGCAGGAAATTGGAGTTGAAGATCAGATTAGCTTTGATCTCAATGAACGATGGAGCAGACTCAATGGGCTGAATGGCCTACTTCGGTCTCATGTCTTATGGATTGTACAGGATGAACTCAGCTGAGTTTGTGTGTTATGCAACATAAATTTCTACAGGTGTATACCTTCTCAGTGATTTTGTTTGGAGAGCCTTAAACATAGTTTATTTTCCATTCATACGAGATTCACAATAGCCAAAGTATTTCTGGTGCACCTTCCAACATTTTGAAATTGACTGCAAGAGTTAAAATAAATTTACTCTTTAAAAGCTTCATGAATAGCAGAGCAGCTTCATTGCCAGTCATAGCAGACAATTTACACTGTCTACTTAAGATTACCAAATTTCAGTAAGGCATTTGATAAAAGAACCCCACAGTAGGCTATTGCACAAAATACAGAAGCATGGGATTGAGGGGTTATTTCACGCTTGGATCAGAAATTGGCTAGCTAAAGACGACACAGGGTGGTGAATAATTTGAAATGTTCATCCTGGAATTCAGTTACTCGTGATGTACTGCAGGGGGCCACTACTGTTTGTCATTTTTATAAATGACCTGGATGAGGGCGTAGAAGGATGGGTTAGTAAATTTGCGGATGACACTAAGGTCGGTGGAGTTGTGGATAGTGCCGAAGGATGTTGCAGGTTACAAAGGGACACAGATAGGCTGCAGAGCTGGGTTGAGAGGTGGCAAATGGAGTTTAAATGCTGAAAAGTACGAGGTGATTCACTTTGGAAGGAGCAACAGGACTAAAGGAGTACTGGGCTAATAGTAAGTTTCTTGGTAGTGTAGATGAGCAGAGAGATTGCAGTGTCCATGTTCGTACATCCCTGAAAAAGTTGCCACCCAGGTTGATAGATTTGTTTAGAAGGCATACATGTGTTATCTTTTATTGGGAGAGGGATCCATGATATCATGCTGCAGCTGTACAAAACTCTGGTACGGCCACACTTGGAGTATTGCGTACAGTTCTGGTCACCGCATTATAGGAAGGACACGGAAGCTTTGGAAATGGTGCAGAGGAGATTTACTGGGATGTTGCCTGGTATAGAGGGAAGGTGTTATGAGGAAAGACTGAAGGACTTGAGTCTGTTTTCGTGAGAGAGAAGGTTGAGAGGTGACTTAATTGGGACATAAGATAATCAGAGGTTAGATAGGGTGGACAGTGAGAGCCTATTGCCTCAGATGCTGATGGCTAACACAAGGGGACATAGCTTTAAATTGGAATGATGATAGATACAAGACAGATATCAGAGGTATTTTCTTTACTCAGTGGTAGGGACATGGAATGCACTCCTTGCAATAGTAGTAGACTTGCCAACTTTAAGGACATTTACATGGTCATTGGATAAACACATGGATGGACATGGAATACTGTAGGATAGATAGGTTTCAGATTGGTTCCACAGGTGCAACGTCGAGGGCCAAAGGGCCTGTAATGTTCCATGAACTAAATAGTCATTTGGTTGTATAAAATTTGGGTACTATTGACATTCTGTTGAAGTTTTTCCATCTGTAGTCATCAGGACAATTGGCAAGATTTACTGCAATAAAAAAAAGGGTAAATAACATTTATACTAAGAGGGCAGTGTTGACCTTGTGGCAAGTAGGCTGACTCACGGGAACAATGGATGACACGTTCTGCATGTTCCCAGTTTCTCAAAATGGTACTATACACAAAATTTCATTAGCAGCATGCAAATGCTGCAGTGAGCACACAAATCTTCACTGACTAATGTACTAGCCCTTCAAATACCCCTGCTGTACAAGCACCAGCTTCTGCAGATGATGTACTAGCATTACTAGCCATCTCTGAATCCATCAAACTAGAGAGGAAATAAATCATTATCACTCCTTAAGAAACAGCAGAATAGGTGCAAAATTAAAAACTTTCTCTACAATAAAATACCCTAATATTCATTTGGCCCTCCAGTCTCAATATACATTGTGTCTGTGTGGTAAACAGGACCGCCATTAGTACAAGTTGCCATTGCCTATTCTACAAATTTCCACATGCAGAATCATTTGCTGACTAGGCGATTTCTTTCTTCAAGAGTTAGATTTCAAGATTGAAATATAAGTATAAAAGAGCTAATTACAAGATATTCAGGGCTAACTAGGAAGACTAAGCAGGAAAGGAGGAAAGTGTTGGTATTGAATCTAAAACAGTGCATGACATGATGTGAAGAAAGACATCAACCCAATGAAGTTGACTTCGAAATGCCACAACTGCCAGAGCAAACCGTAATTTTGCCTCAACAAATCAACTTAATTCTGCAACTAAGTTTATTGAATTGAGGCAAGTCAGATAATCATTTTCGGTAAAATATGAAAATTACAGCATAATAATGCAGTGATCATTAAATTAGGGTGTTTATATTGTCAGGGTTCAAAGTTTAACAATCACTGGAGTCTTATCGTTACACAATTGAGATATGGCATTGGATTCTTCTTAAATCTTGTCGTTTTAAATCTTAATTTTATTTGCAGATACAGCAAAGTTGATCCTATCTGTTTGAGGGTCTCTCTAGTCTGTAGTCATGCAAGGCTTCTGAATAAACATGGCAACTAGGCCCAAGAATTGTATTGGAGTTTGCCATGTCTGTAATTAGCTGGTTTAACGTATGCATGTTCTGAACTGAGTATCCAACATGCAATATGGCATATCCACAATGCATAAACTGATGTTTATTCTTTCACAGTTGCACTTTCTACTCCTAGTTATGAAATATAAAATTCTATTGGCCTTTCTTATGGCGCTTTCTACTAGCATTCTTCAGGTAATTGTGTGTGTGCATTCAACATGATGATAATGAATTCTGCTGGATTGATCAATAATGCCCTTTTGTGTACAACATCCTGGATGCCCATTATATGTGGCTCACGTTGCCTAAGTACTCTCAGGAATGGTTGCAGATCAATTAGCATGAAGAGAACAAGAGCAGCAGCTTTGGACGGACTTCCTGCCAGTGACCATGCATTTGATAGAAACAGGAGACAGGTCATAGACAATCACAGCCCCATCAATCGTGTACCTTCCTCCTCATCAACTTGAGGAGCCAGATGCCTAAGGAAGAGAGCTATCTCAAGGATCACAGTCACATACACAGCATCACTTTCCAACAAAATCACAAATTATAATGTCTGCTCCATTTACTTTCAGTACTTCTTTGTCATAAATGAATACATGGTAATAGAACACCCTAGTTTCATTGCAAATTATATATTCAATTTAAAATCTTAATTACACACAGTACACAAGGTATGGTTCAATCTAGTATAATTTGAAAATATTTAATCTTAATCATGCAATCTATTGCCTGAGACCATCTTTTTAAGAACAGTTCAAGAATCCAGTTATCTGTAGATAATAGTAAAATAATGCCATTTGCATCTGTAGATTAAGATAATTTCTAAAAAGATAGATCATTGCAACCATACACATGATTGAGATATGGTAGCAAGATATAACACTATTCCATCGGTATATTTTTAACCGATTTAAAGTGAAGCACATTTTAAATGTTATCATGAGATACCAAATGGAGATTTACTGGCAAGATTAGATCATTGTTTTCCCCAAATACCGCAGCTCATCACTCAAAATTTCAACTTAAAAATGTGCAGAAATATTTTTCCTTTCCTATTATCTCCAAGACAGGAGCCACACATTACTGTTTAAATTTATTGAGACTAGATGCCCAAAAGGATATTACTGCCATCAAGTTCCATTATAATTGAAATAATGCTGTAATATTACATACTAGGGCAGATAAAACAAGTTCTTTTCATAACACTAAACACAAGACATTAAAAACACCGTATACGTACAATCCATCTGTTGTCTCAGTCCACCACCATGTTCATACTATACCTTATGCAGTACAAGTATACACAGGAACACTTACGATTATTAGTTATTAGTCTTGGCCACCTCACAATTCCAAACATTTAACATGCTTTTACTGAAGTATTTCTGGCTTTTCACTATTCCTCTTGAGATTGATCCCATATCCTCTTAAATGTGGTTTTCACCAGCATGATAAATAGTTAGTCTGAATTAAACTTGCTCGTACAATTAAGGATCTACAATACCTCAGTAAATCCTCACATCAAATGCTGAGAATCTTCTATTCTTTAAGACATCTTAAACCTTATGTCTACAACACAGAAGTTAAAACTCATACAACATTGGGTTATTGTCCAACAGGTTTAATTGGAAGCTCTAGCTTTTGGAGTGGTGCTCCTTCATCAGGTAGCTTTGGAAGAGGATCATAAGACACAGAACTTAGAATGAAAGATTACAGTATCATGCAACTGAAATGATATGCTGAACAAACCTAAATTTGTTCCTGCAACCTGCAATCCATGTTAAAAGATGAAAGACATAACAGCAATCTAAGTTTGTTCAGCATATCATTTCAGTTACATGACACTGTAATCTTTTGCTATATCTTTAACAGGGTCTTGTGGCCCTGCTCCACAGCTACCTGAAGGAGCAGCACTCCGAAAGTTAGTGCTTTCAAATAAACCTGTTGGACGATAACCTGGTGTTGTGATTTTTAACTTTGTCCACCCCAGTCCAATTCAGACTCCTCCACATTACAACACTGAATTCCAATCTTAAGTTCTTCCCATCTGTTGTACATTGTGGTACATGCGCATGTGCCTGCATTATCTGCAAAGGATCTTTTAAGTCAGATGGTAATAAACAGAGAAACGATTTTCTGACTCCAAATTGAAGAACTTGCTTTATACTGATTCACTGATCAGAAAAAAAATCTAATTAATTGGTGGGAAAATAATTAGTCAAAATTGATGTTAATAGGCTTTTAAATCCTTCAAACAAATGATAGCTTACTGCTTTCAAGGTTCCAAAGTTTCACACATGTTCTTCTTTTCATCATTAAAGAATCAAGATTATTGAAAAAAAACTTTCAATTAGTGTTACAAACATTCAGTACTTTCACCAAGAATCAAAATACCAAATTAGAATAATGCCTTTCCTATTCTGCTTTGGATTTTTGAAGTGAACTGATCCATCAATTGGCAGCTAGAGCAAGTTATGCCTGTTCTTAATTAGCATACTCAAAGGGCTCTTGTGGCAAAGTCGTAGTGTCTCTGCCTCTGGGACAGAAGGCCTGGATTCAAGTCCTACGTGCTCCAGAAGTGTGTTATCTCCGAACAGGTTAATTAAAGCAAATCAGCCTGCTCAATCCATTGTTATAGTTCTGTTGTAATCCATTAGCACACATTTAGTTCTTCACAATCAGTGCTTTTATTATAGAGGTACTATGCAAGGATTTTCTAATGTACTTTCATTTACTTGACTGAAATAACCTTAATTAGCAAGATTTCAACTTTGTTAGAAATGAACAAAAGCATGTAACTCACACCACTGTAGCATTCAAATCATGTTGTGAAATAGACTTTATGGCTTTCTAAAGTGGGCACTGTCCTTTTGAATAATTTTTAGCAACTCATGTATAGTTTAAATTGCTTGGATTGCAACACTAACTTGTACTGAGATTTTGATTCTTCAAAAGACACAGGAATATGACAAATGTTAGTACTACTGAGGCAGTTTTCTGTACCTATTACCTGAATTTTGTTTTTGTATTGGTCTTGCAGATAAACAATGTAAAAGTTATAACCCAAATCTTCTCTTTATATGTAGACATTAATCCATCATGTTAATTATTTGTTGGAGGTAATCTATAAATTTTTACTATTTGAGAATAAATGTACAGATTGTTACAAACATCTAATATCATAGTTTTAGAAATGGTTTTTAAATCCAAGCTCAAGTGGAATTAAAACCACTAGTAAACATCTACAGGCTGATAAACCACACAGACTTAAGACAAATGGTAATTCTTTCTCAATGCACAAAAAAATGGTATGTGGTCAGCCTGAGCTAAAACAAAACTGGAAATGTGATATCTGCACTTATTCCAATAGAATTTGTATTTCAAATGTTTTATTCTTGTGTTTCAGGTTTATCTGAGGGATAGAATTTATGATTATTTGGTAAAGAATAGTATGATTAAAGGCAATCAGGTTATGCTTCACAAATCTTATTGAGTTCTTTGAGGAGGTGAAGGTTGAGCAGTGGATGTGGTGTATGTGGACTTCAGCAAGGCATTTGATAAAAGTTCTTCATGGTAGGCGCATTCATAAAGTCAGGAAGTGTGGGATACAGGGAGATTTGGCTATCTGGATTCAGAATTGGCTGGCTGACAGAAGGCAGAGAGGGGTTGTAGATGGAAAGTATTCTGCCTGGAGGTCAATGTTGAGTGGGGTACCGCAGGGTTCTGTTCTTGGGCCTCTGCTCTTTGTAGTTTTTATAAATGACTTGGATGAGGAGATTATGGGGTGGGTTAGTAACTTTGCAGATGACACACAGGTTGGAGGTGTCGTCAATAGGGCTACTGCAGGCTGCAGCACGATTTAGACAGGATGCAGAGCTGGGCTGGAAAAGACAAATGGAGTTCAACCTGGATAAATGGGAAGTGATGCATTTTGGAAGGTCAAACTTGAATGCTGAATATAAAATTAAAGACAGGATTCTTGGCATTGTGGAGGAACAGAGGGATCTTGGCATTCAAGTAAATAGATCCCTCAAAGTTGCCACCTAAGTGGATAGGGTTGTTAAGAAAGCATATGGTGTTTTGGCTTTCATTAAACAGGGCAATCGAGTTGAAGAGCCGCGAGGTTTTGCTGCAGCCCTACAAGTCCCTGGTGAGATCACACTTGGAATATTGTGTCCAGTTCTGGTCGCCCTACTATAGGAAAGACAGAGAGGCTTTGGAGAGGTTGCAAAGAAGGTTTACCAGGATGCTGCCTTATGAAGAAAAGGTTGAATAAGCTTAGACTTTTTTCTCTGGAGAAAAGGAGGAGGAGAGAGGAGACCTGATGGAGGCATACAAAATAATGAGTGGAATAGATAGTGTCAATAGCCAGAGCAGAATTGACTGGTACGAGTCGTCATAGCTTGAAGACGTTAGGAGACGTCAGAGGTAGGTTCTTTACAGAGTTGCGAATGCATGGAATGTGTTGCCAGCTGTGGTGGTGGAAGCAGAGTCATTGGAGACACTTAAGCGACTGCTGGACATGCACATGGAGGGGGGCATAGGTTAAGTTACTATATTGTACATTAGGATTAAACCTCGGCACAACATCGTGGGCCAAAGGGCCTGTTCTGTGCTGTACTTTTCTATGTTATCTCTGAATTTAATTTACATATAGCCAGCAGGCAAAATCAGTTGATGTTTGGATAAAGAGTAAACAGACTTTGTCATCTTTGGGTTTTAATTAGCTTGTTGTTCCCTGAAAGTTGAGAGATAAAACCAGGCTTACATGTGAAGTAAAGCAAATTCAAGCTTTATTGTCCATGATGTTGTCTGAGATTAAGAGCTCATTCAGAATATGACAAAGTTTTTAAGGGTAAAGCAACTGGGAGAGTTATTTAGCTGGAAGCTAAAGGAATAAAAGCTACAGTAATCTTCTTTGTGAAAGGCAGTTAATGTTGCTGCAACTGAAATTCTGGAAATCAATCAGCTTGGCTGCAGTTTGAAACCACAGCAGTGGGCTATTGGAAAGCAAGGGTGCTTTCTGATGCTTGAAGTAACAGCACAGCAGTCACAGCATCTTGCAATTTTAAGGAAATATTGGAGGGTTGTTTGTTAAAAGCAGTGGAAGGACCCCATGATGTCTTTTACCTTGGCAATACTGCTGGAAGACTGAAGAGGAAGCACAAGGAAGAATTCAGGTAAGCTGTGATTTACTTTTGTCTGGCACCACAGGTAAAATGAATGAGCCTTCAAGAATTCTTTTTAAAAATTAGTTCATGTGGATGTTGCTAACTCAGCCATTTGTTGTCAATTCCTAATTTTCTAGAAGGTAGATAATAAACCACAATGCTTTGGGTCTCAAGTTATATTCACCCTGATGGATTCAGTAGCAGCAGACTTCCCCTCCCTAAAGACATGAGTGAGCCAGATAAGTATTTGTGACAATTTAAAATGGATACATGGTTACCATGAGGTAAGCATTTTATCCTGGATATCTACCGAATTTCCTCCTCTACTCTGGTAGGATTTGACCCAAAGTCTTAGTTTCTGGATTACAAGTCTAGTGATATTACCAGCACGCAACATCTTCCCTTAAGGTCAGGGAACTCTATGTGGTGGAGTGGGTGTAAAGGAAGTAGAACTGAATTCATATTATAATCTCTTTATGGATGGAGTTGTTAGCTTGGTTTAATTTCTCTGTCCATTAGTTGCTGGATGTTTTTTTTTAAAAAAATGTTAACAGTCACTAACTGGGTTACAGCAATGCCATTCATTCTTCATGTTGTCTCATTTGACACATCTATTTCTAAACTTATTCAATATACTGCATCAAAAATACACCTTTCCACGGATAAGATTATGAAGTGTCAGATCGCAAGTACTATATAATATTTCCCAATAAAATTAGATTTCCAGAGGTATGTAATAATTTCCAACATACTCCATATTAATTCTTAGTAATAGGTGTCACAAACAGTCTCATCAATTCAATTACATCCTTTTTAACTCACAAAACTTGCACACACAGTCATTAAAGTTATTTCAGCATTATTTCATTTGTAGTCATTTTCTGCCAGTTTATATTTATTTTCTAGACTGTTGATGCTATTGTGGCTTTAACGATATTAAACCTGTATAGTTTCTGGCATTAAAGGTGGAGTTAATGTTTCAGTCCAGTGACCATTCTTCAGAACTGATAGTAGCTAGGAAAAAGTGGTATATATGCTAAAAACAGGAGGGGAAACATCAAAGTTACAGCCACAAAAAAATGGCTGAGAGATTCACGTTGCCTGTCACTTCAACACATCATCTTCTCTGATCAACATTTCTGTCGCAGGTCTATTGCAGTGCTCCAGTGAGCCACAGAACAAGTTGGAAGAACAGCACCTCATTTTCCAGTGACCCTATGTCAAGATCAATACTTTTAGGGCCTGAACACCTTCTTCCAATTCCTATACTAACTTCAACACACCAGGCCGTCATGAAATGGGCTGTTTTCAGCACATCTAACCAGTTTCCACTGACTACGGGTCCCAATTATCAGCTTTATGTTTTCCCTCGCTCATCATTATCTACCTATTGCCGGTCTCGTAGAACTCGAGAGAAAAATCAGTCTTCACCTATTGTACATTCCTTCTTCCATTTCCCCAATCAGGTTCCTGTCTTCAGCAAATACATCACCTTTTCCCAGCTATCATCAGTTCTGACCCAAAACATTAACTGTCTTGTCTACACAGACATTGCCAGAGCTGTAGTTCTCCAGCAATTTCCTTTTTTATTTCAGATGTCTATCATCAACAGTTCTGTGGATTATTCTAGCAATAAATATTGGTCTAGCCAACCACAGACTCATTCCATAAACAAATAAATAATACAACTCTGGAGCATTTGATTCTCCAATTGAGTGGAAAATTTACTAGAATTATTGAATGCAAATCAATCTTTTGCTTTAAGATTGGTCATTTCATGGGTTGCTCCACTCAGTAACAGAGGTTTACAAAACATGAAAAATATGCCTGTGAGGAGGTCTTGAAATGTATGCAGAAATTAACAGAGATGATGTTCCAGGAAGAGGTTATGTTATAGGAAATATGGGGTAGCTCTGTTACAAGACAGGTTACCAGATGGGGAATTGGACCACCAACCAGAATTGAAGAATATAAGTATTGGAAAATGTTCTATAGAATGAACTATATTATCATCATCAATGCCATACAGAAATCTGTTAACAAAGGCAACGCTTTGAAATTTAGTGTACTAAACAACAGAAGCTAGTACAAGATAGTGAAAATATGAATGATGAGTTTGAATGTGATGCAGGAGGGAGGTGACATTTAGAATTTTCACTTCCAATTTTGTGTTTTTCTCATTGGTTTGAAAGAATGAATTTTTTGCTTACAACATCACAGTGAGGAAGATTACTCTGTCATGGATTCAACAGACTAATCAGGTGAAATCTTTTGTAAATGAATAATTAATAGGCATAATAGCTTCAGTGAACAATAAAACAAAATGGCTACAATTTCTCATTGCATGTAAAAGAAAACAAAATGAACGTTAACTATAAGTGGCTTTTGATGTACAGCAAAAGACAGCAGGAAAAAAGCATACATTAGAATAAATGTGTAGAGTGTCTAATTACAAATGTATATCAATTATATGTATATCAATTTTATCAGCAAGCATTAGATTAAATTCAACATAGCCAAATTCATGCTTTGTTGTTCGTAAAGTTAGGGTTGGTTTGCAAGATTTAAGTCTATATGGAATTATAGAGATAGTTGAGACAGGGATTCAGAATTAGCTGATGGACAGAAACTAAAAGTAGCTACATTGGCATCCTGCTAATTTAGTTGGAGCACTAAGACATGAGAAGGATACAAAGAGAAGGATAGCAAAGATGCCAGGAGATCAAATGTGGTGAAGAAGTGGGGTTACAAATGGAACATGAAAATTAAGGCAGAAAATTGAGAATGAGACATTATGGTTGGAAGAGAGAAAGACTGTAGACCAACTATGAAGATTTACACTGGACATTAAACTTTAGAGAAACTTCAGAAGAATATACTGGAGTGAAAGAAAAGGAGGAGTTAAATAGAGTGCAGAGAAGCTAAGTTGTTCTCAAGTTGAGAAAACTAAGAGGAGATTTGATAGAGGTAGTCCAGAACACGGAAGGTTTGAATAGTAAACAAGGAGAAAGTTCACACAGTGGCAAATGGCTCAACAACCAGAGGACACCGTTTTTTAAATTCATTCACGGAATGTAGGCCAGCATATATTGCCATCCTTAATTGCCCAGAGGACAGTTAAAAGCCAACCACACAGCTGTGGGTCTGGAGTCATATGTAGGGTCATACCAAGTGAAAATGGCAGATTTTCTTCCCTAACAGGATATTAGTGGGGCAGATGGGTTTTTCTAACAAATATTGTTAAACTCTAATTCCAGATTTTTATTGAATTCAAATTTCACCACCTGTCATAGCAGGGTTCGAACCCGGGTCCCCAGAACACTACCTGGGTTTCTGGATTAACAGTCCAGTGACAATACCACTAGGCAATGGTCTCCCCAAAAGGTGACTGGCAAAAGAAACAGAAATGACAGAGGAGGAACTTTTCTTAAAATGCACCGCCTGAGGGAATGGTAGAAGCAGATGTAATAATAATATTTAAAACAAAAAAGTAGATTAGATTCCCTACAGTATGGAAACTGGCCCTTTGGCCCAACACGACCCTCCGAAGAACAACCCACCCACACCCATTCCCCCACCCTGTATTTACCCCTAACTAATGCACCTAATACTATGGGCAATTTAGCATGGCCAATTCATCTGGCCTGCACATCTTTGGACTGTGGGAGGAAACCGGAGCTCCCGGAGGAAACCCATGCAGACATGGGGAAAATGTACAAACTCCACATAGATAGTTTCTCGAGGCAGGAATTGAACCACCGAGCCACCGTGCCTTCCAATTATTGGGATTTTGAACAGGTGTTGAGAATATGCAATCAGCCTAGATCTTACAAAGTTACTACTGATCGTGGTGCTACACTGTGAAGGAACCAAAACCAGTTCAGCTCAGTATAAAACATGGCAGTCATGCATAATGACGACGACGATGACAATAGACGATGTTGTTGTTGTTGTAGTGGTATTGAGTGATAGTAACTAGCAACATGACAATCCTTTTGTCATCCAAGAGGAAAGTCAACAATATGGACCTCTCCAGATGGACACATGATTACCAGATCAGGATGGGTTGCCAAACCTTTTTTGGTGTTACAAGTTCAATATTCAAACTTCAATTTTACTGGTCTGTAGAATTACAAATTGACAACACATTCCCAATATATGTGGCTGAACACAGGAGATTTACCAATAAGTATTTTTGGAAAACAAGATAGATATCACATTTATGTCTGAGTTAGTATGTCAGTTTACTTTTCAGAGACCTGCTCACAATATCATCACCGTTTCACAGTATGTGACCCGAGGATAGATTAGAATATAAAAACAGGCCATTTGGCTCAAGTCGTCCACACCGACCCTCTGAAGAGTAACCCACCCAGACCCACTATGGGCAGTTTAGCATGGCCAATTCACGGGGAGAATGTGCAAACTCCATACAGACAGTCGCCCGAGGCTGGAATTGAAACCAGCAGTGCTAACCACTGAGCCACTGTGCCGTCCCATAACATAAAGGTCTCAGACTCAATCACAACTCTGACCACTTGAAGCATTATCATGCTGATGAAAACAAAATGAAGTCTGGAAGAAGAGGTAGTGGTTTTTGTTGAGGGTCGTTCCAAGCAGCTCCGTGATGTGGGAGTGTGTGCTCTATGTCTGTTCACAGGACACCGACACAGCCTTCAACTGCATCTGGAGGACCATCAACTTGGTGAAACATGCTCTAACCTTGTTTGTCTTCCAAAACAAGGAGTTGGCCCCCAAGCAAGTGTTGCAGACAGGCACATTCCAAGGTCCAGGACTGCGTGCTGAGGGGCACACTAAAGCTTGGGGCAGCTGCCACCAAAGCACAGTGGGAAAAGACTATGGTCAAAGGTCCTGATGAAGGGCTTTGGTCTGAAACATTTATTTTCCTGTTCCTCGGATGCTGCCTGACTTGCTGTGCTTTTCTATATTTTTAATGTGTAAAGTATACATTTGAAATTTAAAAAAGCTTCATAACCAAACAGCCTCAATTTAGCCCAGACAATTCTGTGCTTGTGAACCTAATGCCTGCACAGAACATTGAGCTGTAATAAACATCCTGTTGGATCCTTGCATACCCCATTACCCATGTCTAGTTCTTATATTATGGGAGATAACATGAGCATTGTCTTGTCAAGTAGAAATGCCTTGCTGGAGGCAAAACAGACATCAGTATAGATGCTGATTGAAGCACAGTGCAGATTCTCCATAGGTACAATATATCAGAACAAATATCTGAATAAATATCATCCATCTGGAAAATTTCTGAAGTTTTCATCTAAGAATGATTGGCCTTGATTTGCAGTTCACTAGAATTTGTACGTTGGCCAGGAACTGAAACCTTCAAATCGACGAACATCGATTGTAAAATCATCATCTCTGTCCTAATTTATGAAGCTAAATCAGCAGGCAGTGAGAGCACAGAACCTTGTCGGCAGATTTGGCTCAGTACTACATGGAAATGATGCATTTATTCATGTAGCAGTAAAACAGCATCCTCCTCCATCATTTGAAACTCTGGCTGTTCTTGACGCATGCAAGGGAGAGGGGGAAGAGAGTCATTCAGATGGCTTCTGCATCTTATTAGTCAATAGTATGACTCATCAGTCTGTGTGATGTGATGACAAAGATTCCTGAATAAAATCACCAGGGTATCCACCGTCTCAGGCAAGATTGCCCTCTGCTTCTGCAGAAAATCAGGCAAACGAAGAGAGCTGGGGGGGTGGTCCCAGAGAGCGCGAAAGGAAGAGAAGGTGAATATTTTTTTAATGCCTGTTGTGCCCCGGGACAGTCGAAAGTGCTTGATAATCAATTATTTATTTCCTACATTTACGTGGGTAACCAGAGCTAACATCCGTGTACAGCAAGATCCCATGAAATAAAGTGACCAATTAATTTGAACTGAAGTAGTATTGACCAAAGAAACACAAAATGCAGAAACCTGATGGTCTTCTGTAACATGCAATGTGGAACTGTTTTCCATCTTCAACAACACGGCACATGTTTGATACTGTTCTCATGCCCTACAGCACTTTCACAAGCTGTCCATGAATGGGAATTCACATTATTAATACAGAGAAGCCAAAGTGATGAGCACAAAACACTAAGTAATGAACATACAGTTTCTCAAACAATGATAAATTTTGATTACAGACTGGATTTTCTTCTTGGATTTTGATTACTCTTCACAGATGCTGCCAGACCTGCTCAGCTTTTCCAGCAACTACTGTCGACGGCAGAGGTTGGCTTAGGAAGTGCATCCCTCTGTTGTTCCACTACCAACTCACTTGCCCCTAGTTGAGGAGGACACAGTCCCAGCAATAACAATGGCTTACAGAGGCAAGGCCACCCAAGGGAAACAAAAATGGAATAATGTAAAGGCGAGGTATTGCATTTTGGTAAAGCAAACAAGGTCAGGATTTATACAATTGATGATAGAGTCCTGAGTATGTTGTAGAACAGAGAGACCAAGGGGTTCAGGTACGTAATTCTTTAAAATTTGCATCACAGGTAGACTGGTTAAGAAGGCGTTTAGCACGTTTGCCTTCATTGCTCAGGCCTTTGAGTACAGGAGTTGGGAAGTATTGTTGAGGTTGAACAGGACACTGGGGAGACCTCTTCTGGAGTCCAGTGTGCAATTCTGGTTGCCCTGTTATAGGAAGGATAGGATTAAATTGGAGAGGGTTCAGAAAATTTTTACCAAAATGTTGCTGGGAATGGGGGTTTTGATTATAAAAACAGGCTGGAAATTTTTTCACTGGTGTATATGAAGTTGAGTGATGACCTTATAGAAGTTTATAAAATCATGAAGATCATAGATAAAGGTGAATAGCAGGTGGCTTTTCCCTCAGGTGGGGAATTCAAAGTTAGAGAGCGTATATTTTCAAGGTGAGAGAAGAAAGATTTATAAAAAGGACATGAAGGGTAACTATTTTTCCCCCAAACAGAGTGTGTTTAGTGTGTGAAATGAACTGCCAAAGGAATTGGTGGATGTAGGTATAGTTACAACCTTTAAAAGATATGAATAGGAAAGTTTGAGGGGGATATGGGCCAAACGCAGGCAGGTGGGACTATTTTAGTTTGAGAAACATGGACTGGTTGGACTGAAAGGTCTGTTTCCACACTGTATACTTTATGACCCATTTTCAGGAGAGACTTGAGTCTCTTTAGTAGAGCAGACCATTATGACAGAGATTTGGAATAAACAGGATTCTGAATTAACAGGGTGGCAGCTAGATAGCAGCATTGAAAAGGAAGAGGTGGCCAGACAAAATGTTTTTTCCACCTTTTCCCGCATCGTCACCACCAAAACTCCTCTTTCTCGTTCAGTGATTTCTGTGGTCCTGCAATTGCTCTCAAGTCTGCATCGTCATCCTGTTGTGGTCTAACTTTGACTGGTCTAGGAATGCAAGATACACAATTGGGGCACTTTCCCTCAACCTGCTTCCATTGATAGTACAATACATCCATATGACCTTTGAGAGCGCAAGAGTGTGTGTGCGCACGCACAAAATGCACTCGAGTGAGAGCGAGTGCGAGTGTGAGGGAGGAGGTGCAAAATCATTTCAGTGGCATGCTGCACTTGTTTGTCCATTTGTTGGGGTTAGGCAGATGCATTTACCTGTTCTCTGACAAATTTTGGCCAATATATTGGAACATACAAACAATAAACAAGAGTAGGCCATTTGAGCCTGCTCTGCCATTCAATAGGACCATGGCTGATCAGATTTTGACCTCAACTCTACATTCCTGCACACCCCCAAATAATCTTTCACCCCTTGGTAATCAAGAATTTATTCATCTCTACTTTAAAAGTATTTAAAGATTCTGCATCCACTGCTTGTTGAGGGAGAGAATTCCAAAGACTCTCAACCCTCAAATTTATTTTTCCTTATTGCTGTTTTAAATGAGAAACCATTTTTTAAAAATTATAACACCTGGTTGTGGAATCTCCCACAAGTGGAGAATCTTTTCTCATCCAACTGGTCAAGCTCCCTTGGACCTTAAATTTTCAATTAAGTCATCTCTTACTTTTGTAAACCCCAGAGTTTTCAGACATAGCTTTCATCGCATTAATATTCTTCCTCAAGGATAGTGACCAGAACTGCATTCCAGATGCAGTCTCCCCAAATCCCTATATAATTGAAGTCTTATCCATTCACTCAATTCATTCACAATAAAACATAACATTTTAATATATTTTCTGATTACTTGCAGTACCTGCATACTAACCTTCTGCAATTCATGCACCCAGATCATTCTGTATCTCAGAGCTCTGCAACTGCTCACATTTTGAGGATATCTTTTTTCAGTTCTTTCTGAAATGGGTAATTTCACATTTTCTGACATTATGATACATTTGCCAGAACTTTGCTAATTCACTTAACCCAACTACATCCCGTTATAGGCTCCTTATGTCGCCTTCAAAACTCACTTTCCTGTCCATCCAGTCCTACATCTTTCTCACACAACAATAAAACAACAGGCACAAGAAAATATATATTAATTGCTGTGCCTGTCTCAGTCTTTCAAATTTAATTATCCCAACAGAGTTATAGCACAGTAACACACCCTGCGGTCCAACTCATCCATGCCAACCAAATTCCCCAAATTAAACGAGTCTCATTTGCATGCATTTGGCCCATATCTCTCTAAACCTTTCCCATTCATATATCTATACAAATGTCTTAAATGTTGCAATTATATCTACCACATCCTCTGGCAGTTCATCGCACATATCTTCTGTGTGAAAAGGTTGTCCCTCAGGTCCTTTTTAAATCTTTCTCCTCTCATTTTAAAAACATGCTCCCTAGTTTTGAACACTCCTACCCTCAGCAAAAATCCTTCGCTGTTCACCTAATCTATTTCCTTATGATTTTCTAAACCTCAACCTCCTACACTACAGTGAAAAATGTCTCAGCCTTATGACTCAAACCCTCCAGTCCTGACAATAGCCTTGTAAACCTTTTCTGCAGTCGCTCCAATTTAATAGTAAAATAGCTTTCATTCTTCAAAGAGAAAAGACTGTGCTTTCTTCTTGATTTTTCAGAAATTCATTTGTTAAATCTAACATATATAAACACTCACTTAGATTTTTCACTGCTGTATGTCCCAGAGTTTTACTTCTGCAGCTCTGACAAAGGCAGTGTCAGTAAAAGATACTCCCTATTTAAAACTACCTGCAATTTCCTACAGTTTCTGTCCTCTTGGGTTGTGTGAGTGTGTGTCTGTGTATGCGTGTGTGGTGGGGGGAGGGTAGGAGAACAGAGAGCGAGAGGAAGTGTACATGAGAGAGATCTGCTGAGATTATCTGATTTCTACGCACTGAAGGTAACCCTCCACAATGGACTCACCTAAACTGGGAAATACAGCGAGGGCATTTCCTTCAATGCCCTTGATAACCACTTGTGACATTATTCCATCTGATTGCAGGATTTAGCAATTAGAGATTCAATGCTATAATCCAGCAAGGAATTTAATTCAAGTCATTCACTAAATTAGGTTGATTAAACAATTAAGCTGAAATAAAACTAGCAGTGCATTTGTACCTTTTATACATCAACTACTATTACAAACACTTTAAGGGTAATGCACAACATCCTTATGGATACATGACATAAATGTTGCAGTGTGAACGACATATAGCCTTCCAATTTTATTAAATGCAGAACATTGTAGAATCAACCATGAGGTGAAACATAAAACTGAAACCATTGAAGGGATGTGGCCTGTATGACACAGCATTTTTACTGAGGAATTATAATGTTCAGTCAACTTGGCTGATTCCTGGGATGAAGGAGTTGCCCTGTGAGAAAGGAATGTTTGAACTGGGCCTATATTCATTGGAATTTAGGAGCAAGAGAGGCAATCTTATTGAAACATAAGATTCTGAGCAGAACTGACAGTTTGAAGGCTGAAATGATGTTCCTCCTTGTGGTAAAATATAACTAGGAGACACAATTTAAAAATAATGAGTTTCCCATTCATGCTGGAAATGAAAGATTTTCTCTGAACTCACAAACCTCAAAATGATATAAACAATTTGATGGAATGGGTGGCCAGATGGTAAATCAGTGCAGAAAATGTTCTATTCCAGTCGGAAGAACATGGTGAAACAATATAAAATGAAGGATGCAGGTTCAAAGGAACCTGGAAGTTTCTGTACATAGCTCATTACAGGAATACAAGGAATGGCATTAAGTGAAATATTCATTTGGGGATCGAGTACAGACATGATGAAATAGCAGCTTCCTTCTGCACTGTAATGATTCTGTGATTTATTTTTTTTTTACTTTACAGCTCCTGGTCACTGCCAGAAGTATTGAACAACAGCTGAAAGGTTATGACTCACTGAAGCAGTGTTTTTACAATGAGAAAGTAATCTCCGTGAAGTAGGACTTAAGGGCTTCATGTGCAACATTTCACACTTTGTGAAAACATCTTGACAAGTGCAAAGCTTGCAAGTTTACAGGCACTACCTGCAATTTAATCTTACCTTCAGATGTCTACAACAAGGGTTTATATATACGCTACTTGTTTACAATTGTAACTTAACTGTTCAGCTGTCTGACAATGATCATATTCAGTTTAAGGGATAAACACATGAACATAGTAATTAGGAACAGGAGTACGCCATTGAGCTCCTCGAGCTTTCAATAAGATTATGGCTCATCTGATTTGGGCATCAACTCCACTTTCTAATCTTCTTCCAACACCTTTAGATTTTTGACTAACAGGAAGTCAAATCCACCTCTGCTTCCTCCATCAGTCGGAAGAAAAATGGAAGGTTCTCATTTTTGGAACCATTCTTAGAATATTTTCTGCTCTCTTTCCAATTCCTTTACATTCTCCCAAATTGTGGACACAGTTCTCCAGTTGAGGCTGAACTAGTGTCTCATCCAAGTTCAGTGTAAGCTCCTTGCTCTTTTACTCTATGTCTCTTTTAATAAAACCAAAGAAGATAGGTTGAGAGCACAGTTTTGAAGAAAAAAAGCATGTCCTAACTTGTCACCTTCATTGATTTATACACTTGAATACCCAAGTTCCTCTGCTCCTTTTATTATTTTTGAACTGCAACCTTGGTTTTTATATTGTGCCTTGATGTTCTTCCAATCAAAACAAATCACTTCAGATTTTTCCATATTGAATCTCAGAGTCCCTCCAGTGTGGAAGTAGGCTCTTCAGCCCAACAAGTCCACACTGACCCTCTGAAGAGTAAAGCACGCAGACCCATTCTCCTACTCTATTATCTTATATTCACCCCTGACTAATGCACCTAACCTACACATCCCTGAACACTATGGGCAAATTAGCATGGCCAATTCGCCTAACCTGCGCATCTTTAGATTGCGAGAGGAAACCGGAGCACCCAGAGGAAACCCATGCAGACACGGGGAGAATGCGTGCAAACTCCACACAAACAGTTGCCAGAGGCTGGGATCAAACCTGGGTCCCTGGCGCTGAGAGGCAACAGTGCTAACCACTGAGCGACTGTACTGCTCCTTTGCTAACTGTCCACACACTCCAATAATGTCTCTACGCCCTTCTGAAATTTTACATTTTTTCCCTAAAAGTTTATGATACTTTTAAGTTGTGTATCATCTGTATTGTTTAAAATTGAACCCTGGATTTGAAGGCCCAGGTCATCAATATATATCAGGAAGAGATAAGGTCCCAAAGCTGAGCCTTGAGAACCTTCACTGTCAACCTTCCTCAGGCCAAAACAATTGACCATTACTGACCGTTTCTCGTTATTCAGCCAATTCTGCATTCATGTTGCTACTGTCTGCTTTATTTCATAAGCTACAACTTTTCTCAAACATATTGTGTGGCATTGTACTTAGTACGTTTGGGAGTTCATGTACCCTATACCAGCAGCATTACACTCTTCAATTCTTACCATTACCTCTTCAAAACAAAACTTAGTAAAACAGTTAAACATTATTTCCCAAGAAATCTATACTTGCTTTTCTTAATTAACCTAATTTGTCAACGTGATTATTAAGTGTGCCTTGAATGATTGATTCTGGAGATTTCCACACCACAGACTTGATCGGTTTTCTTGGACCTAACTTCATATGTTTTCTTTTTGAATGTTTGAAATTCTACAGTTCTCTGGGACCATCCGAGAGTCTAAGGAAGACTGGAAAATTCTGGTCAATGCAAATACTTATATCTTAATATTCATTAATGTACTCAAATTGAATAACAGTAGTCTGACATTCATAATTCAAAAACATCAATAAAATTTACAAAACTCTTTTCTTGCAGAAATAATGGATTCAACTTTCTAATTATCCAATAAATTGAGTTTAAACTAGGTTCAAGGCATTAACTATGGGCAAAACAGCAATTAAAGTAATGATGCTGAAAGCATAACTGTTAGTGGTATTGCAGCAGGAGACTAAGTAGGTTACATGGACATCTACAAAAAGGTCATAAAGGCAGACAGCATGGAAGCAGACCCTTCGGTCCAACTTGTCTGCGCTGACCAGACATCCCAAATTACCTCGTCCTGTTTGTCAGCATCAAGCCCATGTCCCTCCATATATGAAGAGCAGCACAGTAAGGCAGAGGAGAACTTAGGATATTAGATTAGGAAGTAAAAAGGGAAATATTCATGTAGAGGCATAAAACATTAGCATGGTTCTTAATAAAATCTTTGTTTTTGTCTGCAGATTGTCTGATTTAAATGTTGTTAGTTAAAGAGGATAGGAAAAACATAGGAAAAAGATGAAATATTAAAGGTTCAGCATCTTTGCAAGTAGATAAGCCATAGGGCAGAATGTATCCAAGGCTGCTGAGAAGCAAGATAGGAATTAGTGGAGACTCAGATGCCAATCTACTTTAGCTACGATGCCGTGCTGGGAGGACTGCAAGCACAGCTTCAGTTTTTTTTTTAAAAACCGGGAGGAAGGGATAGATTGAGAAATTACAGACCAGTCAGTTTAAATTTAGTGATGAGAAAATTATTGGAAAACATTCAGGGGGTTAGGAAAAGAGTCATACAGAAAGATAAATTAATCATATGAAGTCAGCATAGATTTGATAAGGTGAGGTTATGTCTAATTTGCTTGGATTGGATGAGAAAGTAACAAACAGTATCAATTAAGACAAATGTTTGATGTGATCTTTCTCCCTGGATTACAGTAGTACATGGGGTCCAAGGGAAGTTGAAAATTGGAACCAAAATTAGCTTTACAGCATACAGCAAATGGTAAATGTTGATGGGGGTTTTCAAGGTTGCCTAATTATAGGGACATGTTGCAAGATTCAATAGTAAATCCCTTGCTTTCTGTGTTTCATATCAACAAATTCATCTTCAGTACAAAGTGTGTCTAAGCTTGCATTTTGTTCATTGCAACTGGCGAACAGCCAATGTGAGGTTCACATGTATTTCATCAGTGCTGAACAGCCTTGGCAACTTTCAAACAATGACTTCAATCATGTGGTATTCAATAGGAGTTGGAAACTTCTAGAGTTGAATTGACTTTTATTGTTGACTAGATTTCACAGCTGGATTTCATCGATACAGCAGCCACGTCTAGTGCTGCATGAGGTTTTAGATTGGTACCACTCAGAAAAATGAAACACTATTTGATTTATGATTATTAAGCAAAAATGTTCAAAAATGATAAGAATACCAGAGGAAAAGTCAGCATTTAAAAACAACTTTAGTTGCTTGAAAAACAAATGGCAGTGAGAAGCCTCTTTGAATCACTGAAATCTTTGTGGGTTTTTAAAAAATTAATTCATAGGATGTGGGTACTGCTGGCCAGGCCACCATTTATTACCCATTCCCAGTTGCCCTTGAGAAGGTGGTGACGAGTTGCTGTTTTGAACCACTGCAATCCATTTGGTTGGGGTTAACCAACCATTATGGGAGGAGTTCCAGGATTTTTACCTAACGACATTGAAAGAATGGAGATATATGTCTAAGACAGAATAGCAAGTGGCTAGGAAGTGAACTTTTAGTTACTGATGTTCCCATATCCCCTGTATCTGCTGTCCTTGTCCTGGATGGTAATGGACATGTATTTAAAAAGTTGCTATCCAAGAAGCCTTGATGAATTTCTGCAGTGCATCTTATGGATAGGAGCAACAACGTCGAAGTGTGAGGTGCTGGAAAAGTACTGCTGGTCAGGCACCATCCGAGCAGCAGCAGTTTCGGGCAAAAACCCCTCCTCAGAATTATGCTTGAAACATGGATTCTCCTACTCCTTGGATGCTGTCTGACAGGCTGTGTTTTTCCAACACCACACTCTTCGACTCTGATCTCCAGCATCTGCAGTCCTCACTTTCTCCTAGGAGGACCAGTGTGTCTACAGGTTCTAAGTGTCGGTGCTGGAGGAAGTGAATGTTCATGGATGTGGTGCCAATCAAATGAGTCTCTTTGTCCTGGATGGCGTCAAGCTTCAAGAGAGTGTAGTTAGAGTGGGAATATTCCATCACACTCCTGACTTGATATGGAGGTGGTGGTGTTGGACTGGGATGGACACAGGCAGAAGTCACATGATACCAGATTATAGTCCAACAGGTTTGTTTGAAATCACAAGCTTTCAGAGTGTAGCTCATTCGTCATGTGAAAGAGACGCACACAGACACAGAATTTATAAGCAGGGAGTGTCTTTGTCCAGAGGTAGTCAAGCTTTGAGAGTCAGAAGGTGAACTACTCACTGCTTATTCCTCATTTCAAACCTGCTCTTGTAGCCACAGTATTTATGTGCTAGTCCAGTTCGGATTCTGGTCAGTGATTACCCCTTGAAAGTAGACAGTGGGGGATTCAATAATAATGCCATTGCCCATTCATGTTCAACGATTAGATTCTCTCTTATTGGAGATGGTCATTGCCCGGCATTTGTGTGGTGTCAAAGCATGCACCATTTGTCAGCCCAATCCTGAATATTGTCAAGGTCTTGCTGCATTTGGACATGGACTGCTTCAGTATATGGAAAGTTAGAAATAATGCTGAACATTGCGTAATCATTAACGAACATCCCCATTTCTCATCTTATGATGGACGGAAGGTCACTGATGAAGAGTTGAAGATGGATGGCCCCACAACACTACCCCGAGGAATGCCTGCAGAGATATCCTACAGCTGAGATGACTGATTTCCAAAAACCATCTCTGGTAGACCTAGGGATGTTGACCCAACAATCACGAAGGAATGGTGAAATGAGAATTGGACAAATTCTGTTTGGAATTTGAGAGACTTTTTAAAGAAGCTATTCATGTTGTATATGCAAATTCCAAGATTTCTTTGGTGGTGGGGGCTGAAAGAAAGAAACTGTAGTCAGTTTAGCGTTTGAATTGGGGATTTACGTACTCTGGCAGATCAAAAGGATCTGCAGGAATTAGGGGAAGAAATTAAAAACCAAGATTCTGGGGATTGTAATTTCAGGAAAACTCCTAATACTGGTGCTATTCAGATCAGGAAAACAACACAAGGGAATTAAACATATGGTGGTAAGCAAGTTCTAATAGGGTTCTGATTACCATGGTATTAGATCCAAATTTGGTACAGAACTAATCTTTACAGGATTCATCCATAACAGACTTCACTGAGCAGGGTGAACACAGAGGATTAATATGGAAAGGAGTTGGGGGGGGGGGGGGGGGGGGGGGGGGGGCGGCAGAAACAAGTTAAGAAAGCAGAGAGAGGAAAGCAAAATGGCTAAGTGTGTAGGAGGATGAAACATTTCTGGTCATAACTTCATTGTGAACAGTTCTGGCTGATGTAATGGTGGTATTCAAAGTTTTATTAATATTTTGCTGCATTTCTGGTCACAGTTCCATTGTAACTTTAGCAAGAGCCTTTTTACAAGCGGCAGATTCAGAACCTAACTGAAAGCAGACAGAAAATGGAACTCTCCTTTTATGCTTATGATTATTACTCGATCCCTTCAATTGCTGCAACATTCTTGTAAGTCTTTTCACAATTTTAACAATATCCTTCATATAGAATGACCAGAATTGTGGCCTCAACTACATCCTGTACAGCTACAATCTGACATCCCAACTCCTATGCTCAATGTTCTGATGAAAAGCAGTGGACCCAGCACTGATGAACCTTGTGGCACGCCGCTGGTCACAGGCCTCCAGTTCAAAAAACAATCCTTTACTACCACCCTTTGTCTACCATCAAGTCAATTTTGGATATAATTGGCTAGTTCCTCCTGGATCCCATGTGACTGAACCTTACTAATCAGTCTACTATCCAGTAGGCTCATCTACTTGTGGTCTGAGAATCAAAAGTGAAAGTCAGTCTCAAAACCTGTAACATACGAATGCTTGTTAACAAGCTAATCAATCATCTGGAATGGAGATCTACCCTTGGTGCCTAAAACCCCAGACATTTTAACATTGATATCACTGCCCCAACTCCCCAGAGATGATCTTAGACTCCTACCTAAAGTGGCAGAAGTTAAAAACTCCATTAGATACATTAAAAATGACATAGCTGCAGGAGGAAATGACATTCCAGGGGAGATGTTCAAACTTGGAGGAGTAAAACGTACTCACCACCTCCATCGAGTGTTCCTGAAAATCTGGGACAGATGAGGAATCCCTGTCAATTGTAGAGATGCTGCCATCACCACTGTCTTCAAGAAAGGAAGCAACGTGGATTGTGGAAAATACAGAGCAGAGCAATCTCTCTATTCTCCATCATCAGGGTCCTCGCTAGGTGCCTTCTCCCAGTCATGGAGAAAGTTCTTACTGAAAGCTACTTTGACTTCTGACCGAACAGTGGAACTATGGACATCATTTTCACAACTTGGCAACTCCAAGAGAAATTCCAGGAACAACATCAACCATTCTACATGGGCCTCACTAACCTGACCAACGCTTTTGACTCACTCAAATGGGAAGTACTATGGAAGTTCCTGTCAAAGACCGTCTCATGAAATTTGTCAGCAGCCTTCACCTCTTCCGTGCCAAGATGGCAGCAACAGTCCTCACTGATAGTAATATGACAGAATCCTTTGAAGTCAAGACATGGGTCAAGCAAGGATCATCGCCAGCCTTTTCTCCATTTTCTCACCACCATTCTTCACCTGTCAAGAATGTGCTTCCCAGTGATGTGGAAAATGCTTAAAAAGGATGGATGGAAAACTTTTCAACCTCAACCAGTTGAAATTGAAGAAAAAAAAGCCATCAGTATGCAGATGACAAATCTCTCCTCTCTTGGAAAAGTCTTCAAGCCTCATTTAATACCAAAGAATTACTCTCAACTTCAAACTGAAGGAGATTCAAATCCAATTCTGACCGGTCCCAGGTCAAGTTCCAGTCCATCCCTCCATTAAAATTGACAGAGAACCCTCCCAAACATGGAGTATTTTCCCTACCTGGGAAGTTACCTTTCATTCAATTCGGAGATTGATGCAGAAATTCAACATTGGATGCAATTGGAGAGTGCTGCTTTTGGACACAGAAGGATGAGTCTTCAATGACCATGTCATCAGTACTGATACCAAGACCTTTATGTAGAAGGCAGTCATCCTTCCAACTCTTCTGTTTGGCTCTGAAACATGCACTAAATATCGATGCCACCTCAAGATCCTAGAGAATTACTATCAATGCTATTTGACTCACCACATCAGCTGGGAGGACAGGAATACTAACATCAGGTTCGTTGTAACAACCGAGAGCATGAGCATCAAGGCCATGATCATGTGGAACCAACTCTGCTGGGCTAGCCACATGCTTGGGTTGCCCAAGTTCTGACTGCCAAAGCAATATATTTCTACCCACCTTGAAGAAGGCTCTCAAGCAATACAAGGACAAAGGAAGCATTTCAAAGACCCTTTGAAGGCTTCCCCGAAAAATATGCAACACAGATGTCAACACATGACAGACCCTTGCTCAGAAGAAGCCAACCTGGAGGAATCTCCTTATGATGGGATACAATTCTTTGAGAACATCCAATGGTAAGAGGAAGTACAGTAAAGGAATCAGAGAGGAATGCCAATGCAAAAAACCAATTCCACCTCCCAGAAACATCAGCCAAATGTGTGGTTCAAGATGTGGCTCTTGGATCAGGCTCATTAGCCACAGAACCCATGACCAATGACACAATTTCCTAGGTGGACAAACAGAATTATTAGCAAGTGACTACCGATGACGACCATACTTGCAAGCAGTCACGGGCTGTGAAATGGCACTCAAAAGCTTGTGCTTACCTTCACAATAAATTGCCTTTGCTACCCATTTCCACCAGTCTCTTCTGTCAATAGAATTCTGTATTCCCACTGTATATCTACTCTCCACTACACTCAGAGTGCAGTGGTTCACCAGAACAATACCAGGATCGTCCTACAAGAATTAGTTTGACAAGACTTGTATTCACTGGAGTTCAGAAAAATGAAAGGTGATCCGATTGAAAACATTTAACATTCTAACAGGGCTGGACAAATCAGATAAAGCGAAGATATTTTGTCTGGCATCGAGAACCAGCAGTCAAAGTTTCAGGATACAGAGTAGGCCCACTTATTATAGATATAAGAAATATTTCTTCACTCAAAAAGGGAGTGAACCTGTGGAATTCTCAACCACAGTGGGCCATGGAGACCCAGACAGTGCTATATTCAAGAAAGAGAGATGGAAATTTTTAGATATTAAAGCCACCAAAGGGTTTTAGGGGAAACAAAAAAGGGCATTGGGATGGAGGATCAGCCATGATTCTTTGAATGGTTGAACAAGCTTGAACGATGGACTCGCCAACTCCTGCACCTAGTTTCTAGATTTCTATCTTTATTTGGGGATGGACAATAAATGCCAGTTTTGCCAGAAATGTCCACATCCTTTGAATGAATACAAAAAAAATGGGAAAGGACTCAAAAAAAAGTGCTGGGGTCTGGCACACAGGGTACTAGGTAGTCTTCTTTTTTTACACTGCTTGAGAGTGTCACCCAGCCGGTTATGTTGGAGATCTGATTTACTGTGAAAGACAGCAGTCTGCAACATACAGGTATCAGCAAGGGTTGGAAAGTTGCTTTGTAAAAATTCATGACATAATGTCACTTCACCATCTCCTCCTGAATTAAATAACTGATAAACCATTTCCCTTGCTCAACTTTGATACTTACTGCTTGATAACAGTCTTCTCCAAAGTTAACTTGGCTAAAACAAGCAAAAGCTGAACGGTTTTGCTTAACAATACAAGGAAGCAGACATGTTATACTGCAGAAATGTGACAGATAAATTGAAACTGTCACAATGTATGAGGGCCAATGGGGGAAAAAAAATACATGGAAGGTAATCTTATTTTTCCTTATCTTTCATACATGGTAGTTTTATGCAATTTATGCTTTTAGTATCACAAAATATCATGAGGACATGAGACATTTCCTTAGCTTGTCTTCGTATTGCATCTTAACAATATATTGTTTGTGTTGCCTATTTACGTAATTCTTCTGTTCAGTGGTGATCAACCCCATTTTCTTAATTACTTCTTAACTTTCATACCAAAGTAACCAGATCTTTTATAAGCAAATCAAAGATATGGGGGATTCAACTGTTCTCAATCTCTCAGAAACTCATCAGTAGAGGGAAGAAGAAAAAAATACTGGGAGTCACTCAGAATTTACAGCCGTCCTAGTCAGATTAGATTACTTAGTGTGGAAACAGGCCCTTCAACACCAGTCCACACCGACCCACCGAAGCGCAACCCACCCAGACCCATTTCCCTACATTTACCCCTTCACCTAACTTGCACATTTTTGGACTGTGGGAGGAAACCCACGCAGACACAGGGAGAACGTGCAAACTCCGCACAGATAGTCACCCAAGGCTGAAATCGAACCTGGGACCCTGGTGCTGTGATGCAGCAGTGCTGACCACTGTGCCACCGCTAGTTGCTTTGAGAAAGTGGTGGTGAGCTGCCTTCTTGAAGCATTGAAGCTTTCTTGAAGGATTGCAGTCCATCTGGTGCAGGTATACCTGCAGTGCTGGTTAGGAAGGAAAAGCACCACTCTGTTTCTGACTCAGGGCAAACCTGGTTAATTTGCAGATAACCCTGTTTCCACCCACCTCCCACTGCATCCCTCAAAAATGTTCTAAATATGCACAATTACCCATGACAAATATCCAAAAACAAATTTTTCCACACCAACCAATATGTGGGCCACAGAAAACTTGTTAGTTCTCTATCCCCCTCTACAAGGCTCCAAAAGAAGAACTTTCTAAAAGGGTTTCTCAAATAGGTCAGAATATCATCAAGCTTCCTGGTTCAAACATCTGTTTTCGCTGAGTTAGCCAGTCTCAAGACCGTAAATTGACGAGGTCCAGGAAATTGGTGTCAGCTTTGGTGGATGGAAAATTAAAGGGGGAAAAAACAAAATCAGGATTGGCTTGTACCCTTGTGTCTTTATGTTGTGACTCTTACTGCTGGAAGTGCACATAAGGATTTCAGCCATGGACTGACATGGGCTTAGCTATGGCTTCTTATGCAGCACATCACCATAGCTACTGTTGCTTTCATATGTGAATCTTAGCACCAACTTTATTAAGGTATCAGCAGGCAATGTAGCAACACCTTGGATGAACAAAACAGATAATAAAAGCCATAGCTAGAACAGCATAAGAAGGAGAAAAGCATGATCACATTATGATTCACACAAACACACTGACTGCTTATACTAGAAATATTGGCAGATAGTTGAATATGGAAACATGTAGCCTTGCAGTGGTATATGGTGTCAAGTTCAGAGGCACTAAAAGAGTGGACCACATATTTTCAAAAATGTATCTCATTACTGAAAGATCAAAGTATCAATATAAATGAGGGTGTGAGAAATAGCAAGCGTTTTCATGGCTGCACCAGTCCAAAAGGTTTTAAATAAAATATTTCCATTTATATAGCGACTTTTCACATGGTAAGCAACCACAAGGAGCTGCCCAAGTCCATTACAATTCAAGCTGTGTAAGGAATTAGAAAAATGGCCAATAAGGATGGTCAAAAGATATGAGCTTTAAGGAGCATCTTAAGACAAAAGTCATAGAAGCAAGAGAGTTCAGGTTGGTATACTTTGCTTTCCTTTGACATTGAAAAGATTTGAAAATGGAACACTTTCAAATGCTGTTTCTTTAGAATATGATGCAGCCACAAAATCTTAGAAAACACACGATTGGTGAATGAAATGCTAAATCAAGTCAAGTTTCAGGTTTCGCCACAGGCTAGGTACAAGCAAACCACCGACTTCCATCAATAAGACCTCATTCTCTTTATGTTGGGAAACCTTTGATCCCTTTTGACAATGCATAAAAGTAGATGCAAAGTATGGACAGAGATGTAGGCTGGTAGCCTTTTTTTAAAAAAAAACAGGACCAGAATATAGCAAAATCAGTTGCGTCAACCAAAGACGATGAGTCATGCATGCATGAAACTGGGAGGCTAGAAACTGTTCCAATGGAGCAAAATGGTGAGGGGTAAGCATAGTTTAGTTATTACATTTGAACTATAGCATTAAGGCAAATTGTACTGAATAAACTAAATTTACCCAAAACTTAAATGTTGCTGTCTTAGCTCACTTGGTTTAAAACAAAAGAAAAAAAAAGTACAAAAATTAATTTCTACATGCTGCCTGACCTACTGTGTTTCCTCAGCACTGGCTGGTGTATCTTTGGTCTCTGAAACGGAGAGATCGCAGGAAAGATTTTTTTTGTTCAGAGATGCTATTACGCACTTATTGAGCAGGTGGGGCTTGACTCAGGCCTCCTGACCCAGAGGTAGAAACAATACTATCAAACATGAGCCCTTAGATATTGCAGGAAACCAGATACATAGAAAATACATTTATTAATTTAAATCAAATCAAATACTTTTGCCATATTATAAATTTATTGGACAATATGGATATCCTTCAAGATGGTCAGGCTGAGTACAATCTAATGACAAGAGACTAAAGAGATAACTAATCATCATTTTGGCAAAGACCCTTTCAAGCAAGTTGAGTCTTGACATTAGAGTTCCAATTTCTTTAGTCTGCAATGAGGGGTGCCTGGGTAATTTTAATCCTCTTACATGCAGAGGTCATTAAAGTTTCATCACAATGCATTCATCCAACTCAATATTGGGATCTTACATAAATGTTGAATGCAGGTTGCAAATCAATATTTTAAGCTTGGGAGGCCTGTAGAACAGAATACAATGTGTGTGTCAACTTGACAAGTTAATTTAGAAAAACTCTAATTATTCCCCTGATAGGAGAACGTGAGGACTACAGATGCTGGAGATCAGAGTTGAGTGTGTGGTGCTGGAAAAGCACAGCAGGTCAGGCAGCATCCAAGGAGGAGAGTCAGTGTTTCAGGCAGAAGTCCTTCGTCAGGAATGTGGGAAGGTAGCTTGGAAGGCAATACGTGGTGTGATGGTGATATGTTGAAGCGTATTGGTGGGAAGGAAGATGGACAGGTGGGAGAAGTTTAAGATGGCAGTGCCAAATTGGAGGGTTGGATCTGGGATAAGGTGGGGGGGGGGGGGGGGGGGGGGCGGTGGTGAGATGAGAAAACTGGTGAAATAAACATTAATGCCGTGTGGTTGGAGGGTTCCAAGGCAGAGGATGAGACATTCTTCCTCCAGGGGTCAGGTGACTAGGATTTGGCAGTGGAGAAGGCCCAGGACTTGCAGGTCCTTGGAGGAGTGGGAGGAGATGTTGAAGTGGTCGGCCACAGGGCTGTGGGTTAGTTGATGTCCTCTGAAATGTTCTACAAGTTGGTGTCCTGTCTCCCCAATGCAGAGGAGACCACATAGAGATCAACAGACACAACAGATGTGGTGTTTGGATGTGCAGGAAAATCTCTGTTGGATGTGGAAGGCTCCTTGGATGGGAGGTGAGAGGGAGGTTCAGGCGCAGGTTTTACACCTCTTGCAGAGGCAAGGGAAGGTGTTGGGAATAGAGGGTGGGTTGGTGGGTGGGGAGGGGTGGCATGGACCTAATGAGGGTATCAAGGGGGAAATGGTCTCTTTGGAATGGGGTGGGGAGGTAAACATACGCCTGCCAGTGGGGTCTGACTGTAGGTGTTGGAAATGGTGGAGGATAATGTGCTGTATCCGGAGGCTGGTGGGGTGGAAGGGGAGGATGAAATGGGATTCTATTCTTGTTGCGGTTGGAGGTGTGGGGCTCAAGGGTGGAGGTGTGCTGAAGGGCATTGTTGGGAGGGGAAATGGCAGGTCTTTGAAGTAGGAGGCCATCTGGGATACTCTGGAGTGGAATTACAATTTCCCACCCACGTGATCAATGCTCTCCAACACATCTCCTCCACTTCCTGCACCTCCGCCACTGAAGAGAAAAAGTGAGGTCTGCAGATGCTGGAGATCAGAGCTGAAAATGTGTTGCTGGAAAAGCGCAGCAGGTCAGGCAGCATCCAAGGAACAGGAAATTCGACGTTTCGGGCATAAGCCCTGACGAAGGGCTTATGCCCGAAACATCGAATTTCCTATTCCTTGGATGCTGCCTGACCTGCTGCGCTTTTCCAGCAACACATTTTCAGCTCCGCCATTGAACCCTACCCCCTCCAAACGCCAACAAGGATAGAACCCTTCTCGTCTTCACTTTCCACCACACTAATCTCTAGGTACAGTGCATCATCCTCCTCTATTTCCATCATCTACAGTCAGGCCCCACCACCAGAGATCTATTCCCCTCCCCAGCCCATCAGCATTCCACAGAGACCGTTCCCCTCCTCAATGCTCTTGTTAGGTCCATGCCACCCACCAACCCACCCTACACTCAGTGTCTTCTCTTGCTGCTACAAGAGGTCTAAAACCTGCACCTACACCTCCCCCCTCACTTCCATCAAAGGCCCAAAAGGACCCTTCCACATCTGGCAGAGATTTTTCCTGCACATCCAAACACCTCATCTACTATGTCTGTTGCTCTCAATGTGGTCTCCTGTACATTGGAGGGGACAGGACGCCAACTTGTGGAATAACCCCACTGCCCTGTGGCCAACCACTTTAACCCCTCTTCTACTTTGCCAAGGACATGCAAGTCCTGGGCCGCCTCCTTTGCCAGATCCTAGCCACTCAACGCCTGGTGGAAGAATGCCTCATCTTTCGCCTAGGGACCCTCCAACCACATGGCATCAAAGTTGATTTCACCAGAATCTTCATCTCCCCTCCCATTTTATCTCAGATCCAACTGTCCAAGTCAGCCCCGCCCTCTTGACCTTTTACCTGTCCATCTACCTTCCCACCTCCCCTCTCCAACATATCACCATACCCCCTGCCTGCATCCATCTATTGCCTTCCGAGCTACCTTTCCACCAGCCCCACTCACTTCCTATTTATCTCTCAGCCCCCTTGCCCCTCCATTCCTGAAGGGCTTGTGCTCAAAATGTTGACTCTCCTGCTGCTCAGATGCTGCCTGACCTGCTGTGCTTTTCCAGCACCACACTTTTTGACTTAGCTCCTGAGGCAATTCTGCACTGAATGTGGAATGGAGTTGCAGAGATAAGGAAGATCCAAACTTTGCTCCTCTGGTTTATATTAATCCCTGCTGGGGGACAGGAAAATATGATACTACAATTTCCAATACCTCTCAGTTAAATGAGGGAATCAGCTAAAATTTGGGTTACCATTGCTCCCCATGTTGGATGTTCACTGGGAGTCAACATCTACTGTTAGGACTGAGCTCTGCTTTCTATCCACAAGAACAGACAGAGTAAACTAGCATGAAAGACTTAACAGTTTGAGGTCCCTTTCCCCAGGAAAGAAAGAGTTGAGTTGGTAACAATGATAAAGTTCTTTAAAATGGCAATGACAGTGTAAAGACGGCAATACTGATCAGATGTGACAAGGTGAAGTAGAATTAAACTTGCGTGGAATATAAACGCTGGTGTAAGGAACAGTTGGTTCAAATGGTGTATTTCTGCCCTGGAAATGCTGCACTGTAAACAGTGCAACATGACCTAGGCATAAACATGAAGAATTAGGCAAGGTACCAGAATTTGGCAGGTGCCCACAAACTCATCAGGTGGCATTGCCGTAAGTGTTTAAAAAAGTGAAAATTGGTTGTGAAACACAAAGAATTTGCAGCTGTATTTTTTGTTTAAAAGAAACCGGGCACATGATATTAACTGATCAACAACATAACTAACCAAATTCCTTAAAAGAGAAATAAAATTGAAACATGAGAAAGCAGATTTGGGGATGAGCATAATTTGAAAGGTTTATTGTCCAAGTCTGGCATTAATATACAATTGCCTCAGTGTTGAAAATGCAACAGGAGATCATCCAAAAAGTATAAATTAGGCTTGTATATGCTGACAAGTCTCAATTTCCACTTTCCTTGTTGTAGCAGGACGCTCCCTCACATATATTACCCCGAATAGCAAACAGCAATGATGCTCAATGATCACACTAGAGGAAGTACTATTTAAGCACAAAGAATTGGGCTTTTTTTCCCTCCTCAAGTGAAGCTTTTTGGTATCATTTTATACTTTGTACCAAAGTTCAGCTTAGGAATTATTAAACTCTGCTAATGTATGTGACATACTTTCTTCTAAATTGAAGCTAAAAAATCTACTTGTACAGTACAAGTATTTTAAAACATGGAAATCTAAAAAAATAGCAAACTATGAGCTTACAAAGTGTGCAGATTAGCATCTGTTCCTGTGAGCCTCAATATTAACTAATCCATTCTCTCCAAAGATGCTGAATGATCGGCATTTGAGTAGATTCCCTACAGTGTGGAAACAGGCCCTTCGGCCCAACACGTCCACACCGACCCTCCATAGAGTTACCCACCCAAACCCCTTTTCCCTATGATTAATGCACCTAACACTAAGGTGAATTGGCCATGCTAAATTGCCCAAACCTGCACATCTTTGTGACTGTGGGAGGAAACCGGAGCACCCAGAAGAAATGCATGCAGACATGGGGAGAACGTGCAAACGTCACATTTCAAAGTTGAAATTGAACCTGGAACCCTAGTGTGAGAGGCAGCAGTGCTAACCACTGAGCCACCGAGTTTTATTACAAACTTACTACTAGTTCTTCAACATGAAATCTCTAAAATCAAAATGTAATCGAGGCAGCTGATCTTCAGGCAAAATAACTTGCACACGATCTTCAAATGAGGCAGAAATGAGCATGACTGCAATACCAATCCTCAACCTGCTTTCGACTCAATAAAGTGTCAGTGGAAAAGATTCTATATAGTTTTAACGCTAGGCAGATTTCCGAGACAATATAGCTTTTTTGTGTCTACTTCAAAATTAATCAGTCACTAGCTCACAGGTTAGCTGCATCAATATGGATGAGTGGAAAATCAGACAGTAAAACAGGTTCTATTTCTTGGTGAGCTGAGAGATCATGGGGTGCATGTGAACGATCTTCAGCTAATATATTAATGCAAACACATGCAGAGAGAACTTCCAACAGGATCCATTTTAACCAAAGTGCAAGTTGGCTTCTCTTCAGTACATGCTGTCAGTCTTGTGTTTGTAAAATATGGCACTGGATTTGGCAGGAATAGATAAAAGCGAAGAGAGACTAGTCCCTGTGGTGGGGAAAATGAGAGAACACAATTACAGCAGGGTCATGCAGGGTGGAGTCAGGAAGTATTTTCCAGGAT
Source organism: Hemiscyllium ocellatum (assembly GCF_020745735.1). Lineage (NCBI taxonomy): Eukaryota > Metazoa > Chordata > Chondrichthyes > Orectolobiformes > Hemiscylliidae > Hemiscyllium > Hemiscyllium ocellatum. Next base: position 27,490,230 of record NC_083419.1, read on the forward strand.
GAAGGAAATTGAAAATTGTGGAAGACTTGTTGCCAAAAAAAAGCTGTGAATGTTAGAATAAATGCTTAAACTCTTAAAAGCAAGCTAGGCAGATGTTTGTTAGGTGAAGATTCTAACAGGATTGGAGGGAAATGAAAGTGACAGAGGCTGAATGGCCTACTTCAGTATTTGATTGAATTTTTTTGAGGAAGTGACAAAGGTGATCGATGAGGATAGAGCAGTGGGTGCTGTCGACGTACAATTAAGTAAGGCTTTTGGAAAGATCCCTCATGGGAGGCTCATCCAGAAGATCAAAATGGCTGCATGGATTCAGAATTGGCTTGCCCATAGAAGGCAGAGGTTAGTGTCGAAAGCATGCTTTTCAGGCTGGAGGTCCGTGACCAGTGGAGTTCCGCAGGGATCCATACTGGGACCTCTGCTGTTTGTGATATGACTTAAATGAAAAAGATGGTTGGGTTAGTTTGCCGATGATACAAACATCAGAAAAGTTGTGGATACTGTAAAAAATTGTCAAAGGATACAGCGAGATATAGATCAGTTGCAGGTATGGGCGGAGAAATTGCAGATGGAGAGTTTAATCAGCCACGTGTGAAGTGCTGCACATTGGGAGATCAAATGTTAAGGAAGAGTATACAGTTACTGGCAGGACCCTGAACAGCATTAATGTACAGAGGGATCTTGGGGTTCAAGTCCATTGCTCCTTGAAAGTGGCCATGCAAGTAGATAGGGTGGTAAAAGTGGCAGATGGCATGCTTGCCTTTATTGGTCAGGGAACAGAGTACAAGAGTCAGGATTCATACCTGATAGAGGACTTTCAAATGTCGATTCTCCTGCTCCTTGGATGCTGCCCAACCTGCTGTGCTTTTCCAGCACCACATTCTCGATTCTAATCTCCAGCCCTCACTTTCTCTTACAAGAGTCAGGATGTCATATGTCAGCCTTAAAAGATTTTGATTTGGCCACACTTTAAAGTATTGCATTCAATTCTGGTCACCACATGATAGGAAGGATGTGGAGGCTTTGGAGAAGATGCAGAAGAGGTTTACCAGGATGTTGCCTGGAGTGGAGGGTATGAACTATAAAGGAGAGACTAGAAAAACTTGGTTTGTTTTGCTTGGATTGGCGGAGGTTCAGATGAGACTTGAAAGAAGTTTCTAAAATTATGAGATGCATAGATAGGGTCAATGGTCAGAATCTTTTACCCAAGAATTGAACTTTTTAAAATTAGGGGGTATGCATTTAAGGCAAGAGGGAGAAGCTCAAGGGAGGTGTGAGGGACAAGATTTTTTTTTAAAAACAGAGAATGGTAGGAGTGTGGAACATGCTGGAGGCAGATATGCTAGCAGCATTTAAAAGGGACTTTTAAATAGGCACATAAATATGCAAGGATGGAGGGACGTGGACCAATGGCAGGCAGAAGGGATTAGTTTAATTTGGTGTCATGTTCTGCACAACACTGTGGGCTGAAGAGTTCATTCCTGTGTTCAATCCTAATATTGCATATACATCAGTTCACGAAGTGACTTAGCTCTTCAATAAATAAAAGCTTTTTTCCCCAAATTTTCAGCACGGGCTGTGAACTGAAAAAAAAATCACCAAAAGCTCCCGTTCCCAATTACTACCAAATTGGGCTGAAGATTGTCAAATGGTTTCTTTGCAAGACACATGAATGACATGAATTACAAATGAGAATTTGATTGTCCGTTGATTGACATACCAGCCACTTGCCATTTGGTGACAATGTTACTGCTGGCAGAGAGTGCATCCTTGGTTCTGCAACGTATTTGAAGTCCACAGGAATGTCCCATTCATGCATCTTGCAAAGTGGGAGAGTATGGAAGTACTCAGCAAGAGAGGTCCCCTCCACAAGACAGCAATGAATTATGCAGGACAACAAAAAGTGATGATAAAATTTTAACAGCTTTTTCAGCAGTAATGATGAATGTTAAAACTTAAAATACTAGAGTGGCTAGACAATAATTTTAAAGATGCAACATGACTTTATTGGTAATTTTCATATAAATTCATTTGACCAAAAAAAGTTAATTCGTCCAGTCCAGTACATAAATTATTCCTTCTATTAATGCAGGCTTAATAGTTTCCCAAGCGTTTGATAGGCTGTCCTCTAGTGGATCACAAGACCAGGCAAGGATCTTAGGATTTCTGAAAATGAGGTATTCATTGCATTATCAGTGGTATTAACGGTTAATCAGAGAAATCTGACCTGCAAAGCCACTTTGATACAAATAGATTCCATTAAAGTATCGATAGGGCTTCTACCAACTGCACTAATGCCAGAATGCAGAATATGTTGCACAATGTAGACTAACTGCAGCAATGTTTCCATGCAGTACAGTGCTAAATAAGCAATGACCGGGTTATTTTTGTTCTAAAGCATTACGAATGTAAGCACAAGTAAAGTCACAATCATTGAACTCTCAAATAAACCAGATGTATAAAGTAAGCTTCTACTGGCATCCCGCCATTGCTTCCAAAAGATTTAGTGAAACAAGATAAAAGTACGTTACAGAGACAAGTAGTAAAACTCAAGTGGACATCAACAAACTGCCCCATCCTTCAGCATTTATAATAAGCATAATAAAAAACACGATCATAGATATAGACACTTAAAATGACCCGACTCCTTTCACGAACAGCGATATTACACACGGTGAAGGAAAATCGTTCCCCTGTTCTAATCAGTTGAAGTGTTTGGAAGGAGAGAAGCTGAGGACGCGTTTATGCCGGTTGACTGCTACTCCACGGAGAGTGCAGCATCAAATTTTAATGCCAAACACCCTGAGCATAAATGAACACTTCAGTGATGCTCCTTCATATGCTTGCTGTTTTTTTTTAAAAAAGGAAAACAATGCCGAGACCTTCTGAAAGAACCTACAATACCTTTAGCAGCCCTCCGCAGAATCTGACAACGGCATTTGAATGAGACAGCTATCATTCTTAGGGGTTTGGGTTCTTTTTTTTGACAGCAGCCGAGTGTATTCAAAGCTCTGCTCCCGGGAATGCAGCAGAAGCCTCTCTTTGTTCTTCGCACGGCACGGGGAAAGCAAGCCGGCTCCCAGTGGGGGAGTGACGGCTTAATTCCACTTGGCTGATGTACCGCTCAGCTCCTTGTCATTCACATTGCTACCTGCTTGATGCAACAGCAGCACATCAATACGGGCGAGAAGGTGCTGGCTCGCTTTCCTCACACAACACAGCCTCCCCGGGAGGCGAAGGAGGACCCTTCCAGTTTACTTGGTGTGAAGCTGCACCATCACAGTTTCCCTGTTCACACTTTTCCCCTTTTAAGCAGCGCACTCTTCAGAGAAAAAAAAACCGCGGTTCGGTGTATTTCAACATGTCTAACGATCATTAAGGAAAACCTCAAAAAGGTGAAAGGCAATTAGAACCTGAACAGTAAAGAATTGTCCCCCTGTATTTTTTTTTAAAAAGTGCAACCCATAGGAGTCACAAACCAATCATCTCATATTGCTGGCAATCCCATTGGCGGAGAGGAGCCTCTCCCAAGGTAAGCCCCAAAAACCTGCAAAGAAAAGCTGCTCAGCTCGCCCAGTCAGTATTCCGCTCCCGCTCGGAGATCGGTCAGATATCGCCAAGCCAGCAGTCCTGGCTAGATGATACACAAATCTGCACCCCTCGGTCTCTTAACACTCACAACTCCGGAGCTGGGCAGAGATCATTAGCCCATTTCGTACCTGGTGAGCGCGTCTAAACTAAAAGCTAGATATGCTAAGCGACCCAGTGAATATGAATGAACCCAGCATCAAAGGCATGAATCCAACTGCAGTACTTCAGCACGCAGATGAAGGCCAACCGTGATTTTGAACATTTTCAGATCGGATCAACGGACAGCATGCCCGGGGAAGAAAATAAAACCGCTATTTACTTGCTTCCGCTTTCTTGCAGCTAATGATTCTGCTCACAAAATCAGATTTATCTTTATTCGACTGCACTCCTCTGATCGAAGGCAGGTAACTTTGCCCTCTCATTGTTCCTGCTGTCTGCCTCATAAATCATTCATTAACGACCCAATCTTCCCAAAGAGAAAAAAGATTGTCAGAACATGTTAACAGCTTAGTCTGTGGAATGGCGTGAAGAAAATGATAGTCCACCTTTTACATCAGTAGTATAATGGGAACAATCGGGTACGTTGGTCAACATATTTATTAGAAACCGTACCTTTCATAGAGATATAGAAATAAACGGAAAAATGGCATGTGGAAAGAGCAGGCGTGAGACTTTATGAATATAGTTCTTCATAAAAACACACACAACAGGCAGGAAGGAATCTCGTCTGGAAAGATTTTTGTGGTTTTCTTGGACAGAGTATTGACTTTGCAGGTAATCATTGCACATGCACAATGGCCCTTAAACAGAGTCATTTACACGGCCATGTCCGAAGGCAGTTAAGACAGTACATCGCTATATGTCTGGCATCACAGGTAAGTCTGATGAGCCGATTTCATTAAAAGGACATTAGTGAACCTGATAGTTGTCACTGTCACCCTACTCCATATTTATTCCCTGAATTCAAATTTCAACGGCTCTTGAGGTGGGATTTGAACAGACATCCTCAGAACATTAGCTAATATCTCCCAATTACTAGTGCAACAATTTTGGCATATTAAGTTTTATGTAAAATTGAACTAGTTCATTCCAAATTTGTGTGCAAGTGGTTTCATGTGTTCCACATTGGTATTAATTCAATTAAATGCTAAAGAGTAGGAGCTAGAAGAAATATCAGTTACCTTTCACATAAGTAACTCTCAAATTGGTTGGGAATGAGCAAAACAGGGAGATGAGCAGGAACTTTAATTGGTTACTGAAGAAAACATAGAATGAGACAGAGGGGAATAGCTCAGTAAACCCAATACATTAACCTGGTTTCTCTGCACAGATGCTGTTAGGTATTTTCTATCTTCATTTAAGATTTCTAGCACATGCAGTATTAACTTACCCGGGCTGCAGAAAACTAACATCATTGATTCAGTCAGCCATTTTACACAGAGTCTGATCTGATTTTTAATTGGCACAAATAGAATAATGTCGCATAGGGTGAAAGATGGGCAACTAATTGAATCCGGTCACACTTCCAACCGAGTTGAGTTTACAATGACCTGGGATTATTTAACTGACAAGAGAAAAGGAGCGATGTCATAAATGTTTTCCAATTTATAGGACTTGGGTTTTGTACGTTGTGTTGCATTGTTTAGAAGCGGCTTGAGGGGCATCATGATAAGCAAGTTCAGAAGGCTTGTACTAAAAATGATCCCAAAGACACTTCCTAACACAAAGTGACCCAGAAATTGGAGGTAAAATAACTACAAAATAGTATGCAAAACATCTCAACAATTTCAAATGACGGGACACATCTTTCATAGTTTGCTGGCTGATTTGTTGTTAGCTTTGAGAAAAAGAACTGTCCATTCCTGCCGTAAACCAGTTATAATAATTAATATCATTGCAGCTATTTAGGGCTGATTAACATTACCCTTACCACGTGAATTGCTGATGTGATGTACTATCCCAACTGGTTTGCCAAGTGCAGGCTCAGACTGGAAACAATCGCATTATTGCAAATAGTAAATTGCTCCTTGTGGTACTTAAACTTTAAATGTAAGTATTTTCTTATCCTTCTCTCATTTATTCTCTGCATTACCTAATGCAATTTAGCTAATTCATCCAGTTTCCTTCTCCATCACTGTATTTGTGTCTCTAATCAATCTAAAAAAAGGAGAGAAAGTTGAACTGGAGGTTCTGAATACCATGTTGATGTCAATTCTCAGTGGGCCTTTCAGTGAAACTGACAGCACAAAAATTAGGTTAAAAACAAATTGGATTCAAATAACTCTGCAAGACATCTCTCCAGCCACTTCCAGGCTATTAAACTGGGTGACTGAAAAAAATGGATCCATTCAAAAAAAGGTTTTGTTAGGTGGACAAGTCGACCTGTTCAGGGATAGAATTCCTGACTGGACAGAGGCAGGCACATTCTTCATTGGTAAGGCAAGCACAGTGAGAGATGCACAAGAGATCAGAGTTGGAGCAATAGTGTTATTAGAAGGTTAGCAGATTGGAGGAGGTTACAGAAATAGGTAGGAATGAACTCAAAAGACTGGAAGAGAAAATATAAATTGTAGTGACCCAGCAGCCAATGCAGGAGGGATGAGGGAGTGGAGGATGTTGTAGTGCAAGCTCAGACATAAACTTTGAACTTTTATTTGTTGCTGTCTATGTGAAGATTTGTAGCTCAGGTGTGGATTGCAAAAAATGTTTGTGGGGTGGGGAAAAGAGGGGAATATAGGACACCATATTTAAATAAGAAGATATGATCAGAGATGGAGTAGAGCAGAGTGTCAGCATTATACCCTTGAATACTTCTGTGTTTTCAGATGATATCACTCAGGACAATCTGTAAATGAGAAACAGAATGGGACGAATGATGGATCCTTGGGGAATATCAGTGCAGGAGTGGAAGGGAATGCCATTGTCTGGCTCCAAATTGACCAGACACAGGGAAGGCAATCCCACCCAGTGCAGCAATGCAGGAAGAGTACTAAAAAGGAGCATGGAGGCATCAATGTTCACAGTTAATAGATATGATGCTAACAAGTCACATGCTATCAGCTTTCTGGCAAGGACAAATCTGATTGCAAAATTACAAGCCTAGAGGCTGTGACAAAGATGGACAGATTTGAAGAATGATAACTTCTTCCAAACATCTTTCAGAAGGAGCAGGAAATCAGTTAGTAGCAGGAAATCAGTTAGTAGCTATTTGGATAACAGCAGATTTGTAAGAGGTGGCCTGCAGGAGGCAGAGGAGAAACATAGCCTGAGTGAAGAGAATAGCTTACAATATCAGTTAATTAGGAAAAGAACACTCCAAACAAGTCGTTTCATCAATGCTTTAAGTGAGATTAGAAATATTCCTGACAATTTAAATACTCTGGAGATATAATTTAAAATTTCAGCCTTAATAATCATATTTTCACATTCATGGAAATCTTTCAATGATCAATAATCCAATTGTTTTCTCTTTCTTTGCTGGAGGTTGATTTGCATTTCATTAACCCGTACATTTACATTGATCGTGTAATTGAGGGAGGGGATGTTAAAACCACAATTCCAACTACAGAGATGATGTCCTGATCAAGGATATTGTTTTATCAATTTTCAGGATAAAATCTTTTTATCTGTAGAAACAATTAAGCATTGTCAGGGAAGGGGGTTGGGGTGCTGTTCTAAACTGAAAAACTTCATTTCAATGTAATAAAAAAAACCTACAAAGTTACAGTCCAGTCAATGGTTGAATTTTACTTGTCTAGATTAGAGTGGTGCTGGAAAAGCTCAGCAGGAAGCAAGAGGAGGTGCAGGAAAATTGATGTTTCGGGCAAAAGTCCTTCATCAGGAATGAAGGCAGGGAGCCTCTGGGGTGGAGAGATCAGAGGGCAGGGAGTGGAATTTACTTGGACAGTTCTGAGGCTCCTTTTTCACTTAGTGAGCTCAGCTCAATTTAATGTTTTGGAAACTGACCCTTTTTGGAGGTGTGACCTCTGTCCACCTCCAGTAGGATGTCCACGGTGAACTCACAGCAATAGCAGGAGTAATCATCTAAAACATCAAACATATTTTTGGGAAGTAATTTCCAACAAGTTATTGAAGCCAAATGGAATGTACTCAGTCACCATCTTAAATCATATTGCCTCTACAAAGTGATCTTTATTGTTCCTAAGTCAGCTCAGCTGTTTCATCTTACTTTTTGTGTTTCTATAAAAGATGACTCTTGTGAAATACTTATCACCACTCATTCACTTATTTTTTTTGATATTTTTTCAGTCTTCCATTTCCACCTGTTTCTTGGTTGAATGTTGTGCTGAGGTGTTAATTTTTTTTCCTCAAATTTTACTTTAAATCTCTATTTCCTTTGTTTTCCAAAGAGACACCCATTTTGGATAATCTATTTCCTATTCTTTGTGGGAATACATGCTAGAATTATCTTCGTATGTTTCCTTCAAATGAAGGTCTGCCATTGGTCATTTACTGCATTCTGTGCTGGTGGTTTTCTTCAATTTTGAATATTGGCTCTTTACCACTTGGATAATGCCGCATTTGATTTTCCTTTCCAGACCATTTTAAACCCAATTATATTGTGATCATTAATTATCCAGATATTCTCCAGTTGAATGGCACGTCAATTCATTACACTTCCTTGAATTAGACCTCGCAACACTTTGTTCTTCATTAAGCTAAAAATACATTCACAATATTTTCCTGAACACATTTTAGGAATTTTTCTATCACTTTTCCCATCACCTTTTTCTTCCTCTCCCCAATCTGGCACACGTGACTGAAGTACAGGAAATTTACTTAAAATCACACTAGGGCTCAATTTACACAATCCACACAAGGTAACCAGAGAAGGTTCAGTAAGGCCACAATGATGATATGTGAACCTTCTTCAATGTGATCTTAGTGAATGATCCATTTGTGATGGATGAATTAATTTGGATCAATCTTAACATGAGCAATACATTTATTTACACTCATCTCCCATTAATAGAATAGCTATGAATATACAAATCTGTTTACACCATTATTTGGTATGCATTCAGTGTTTTCTAATGTTTGTGTCAGGAATACAAACCTTTGACACCAGATGCTTCAAAAGGGGGCAGGGGAGTCCATTTAGACCAGGGAGAAAGACAATAGATGTAATTTTAATGACATGTCAGGCGATTTTCGTGCTATAATCTTTGATGAATCTTAATGGATTTGCCGACAGGCATGCTGTTTTTGATAATCAGTTTTATACTTAAGTTCTTTCTTCAACACAGCCATATTTCCAAGCACAGATGGTGTTAACATTATAGTTGCAACAAGCTTCCTAATTGGTCCATGAATCATTAAACAGCAACATAATTTGAATTTGATAAAGTATAGAAATAGTCCTCTATTTTGGGGTTACTAGTTCATAGTGCAAACTAAGTTAATAACACATTTAATGTAAAGGGTCCCATCTAACATAAATCACATTGCTAGAGACAGAGCAGCAAATTAATAGATAAAAATCTAGATAACGTCAATATTGATCGAAGTCATGATTTGGAGATGCCGGTGTTGGACTGGGGTGTACAAAGTTAAAAATCACACAACACCGGGTTATAGTCTACAAGGTTTAATTGGAAGCACACTAGCTTTCGAAGCGACGCTCTTTCATCAGGTGATTGTCACCTGATGAAGGAGCGTTGCTCCGAAAGCTAGTGTGCTTCCAATTAAACCTGTTGTGTGATTTTTAATATTGATAGAGGGAGAGAGGGGAACAGGGGGAGAGAGACAGACTGACAATGAATGTAAGAAAACATACTTGAGAGAGAAAGCTGCTCCACAAATGTATATGCAAGTTACTGTAATTGATTAGATTACTTACAGTGTGGAAACAGGCCCTTCGGCCCAACAAGTCCACACTGACCCGCCGAAGCGCAACCCACCCATACCCCTACATTTACCCCTTACCTAACACTATGGGCAATTTAGCATGGCCAATTCACCTGACCCGCACATCTTTGGACTGTGGGAGGAAACCGGAGCACCCGGAGGAAACCCACGCAGACACGGGGAGAACGTGCAAACTCCACACAGTCAGTCGCCTGAGTCGGGAATTGAACCCGGGTCTCTGGCGCTGTGAGGCAGCAGTGCTAACCACTGTGCCACCGTGCCGCCCACGGTGATAGACTTGTTTTTATATAAAACCTCACCCCACCTGATAACGACAGCCCAGGGCTTGCTAAAACCATTTTATTACTTTGAAACATAGTCACTACTGTAATTTACATGTTAAAATTAACTGAAAGCAAACTCCTATCAGTAACATTAAAATAGATGGTATAATAACCTGGTATAATATACTCTCATTTATGTATCATCTACTTAGATCCTCTGGACAAAGTGAATTCTCCTTGAAGTACAGATTGGAGCTCAGGCAAAAATGGCAACCAGTTCACACACAGCAAAGTTCCATTGTGCCAGTTGTGGATTAGCTGGTGACACCCTGTACAGTCACATGGCTGTAGGTCCAGGTCTTTTTCCAGGACCCAAGCACAAAAATGAAAGTCCACACAGTTCTGCTGCACAAATTCTCAGCAATGCCACCTTTTCAGTGTGCTGTTAAACTGATGGCCCAGCTATCTGCTTGGATGTATGCAAATGATTTTCAAAAGAAGAAAAGGAATAATCTTTGGTGTCCTGGCTAATTTTAATCCCTTAGTCACAAGAGTAAAATATATCGAGTAATTATCACACTGGTGATTATGGGAATTTGCTGTCGTCCCTAAATTACAACAGTGCCTATTGTCACATCACTGGTGGGAATAGTGCACTGTAAATCAAACTTCACTTTTCCATCATTTATCACATGTGGATGATCAATGTAAACACAAGGACACTTATTGTGCCCGAACATGACTCATCTCAGTTAGAAGAAACTCACGCCAGGTTTTAAAGGAGAGAACAAAAAAAAACGGCTATAACAAACCTAATGTCTTAATATGTGGCATTCATTACTAATATGAAAACTTGAATTATATCACCTTGAAATCTAAACATACACATATTAGATTGACAGACAGCTAAGACAAAGTTTTTTTTTGGCCAGGAAAAAGAAAGGCAGGAAGTCTATGGATCAAATGTCAAGTCAAAAGGAGCAAAATTAGATATATTTTCTCCGTTTTTTTTGAAGCAATGATATCACATTGTTGTCGAATGTAACAGTTTTTAGTTCAGTAGCCAGTTAGATTAGAGTATTGGCTTGAAGAGGTTTTCTTTTTGCCAAGTCATTAAGTATTGTTATTACTTTTCCAAATTTATGAGAGAGTGCATGACAGCAAATGAGAGTGTGAGAGCCCTGTGGGTTGCTGACAGGCTTTCCTGTGGTGTTTTTAGCTACAGGAGGTCTCTATCCCAACTGTTTTCTCTCCTCAGTTCGGAATCAAACTGCAAATTTGAACCAATTCAAACCTTGCTAATGAACAATTACTTCATTTGGTTTTTTTTTTGTTTGAAGACACTAGTACAGAAGTTTCAAAATCTGGTTTCCAGCAAAATTATATTCTCTCACACAACCATTAAGTGACCACATAACTTCAGGCTATGAAAAAAAATCATTCTCTACAGAGTTATCCAAAACTCAATTGTGTCCCTTTTATATTTTAATCATTCTGGGCAACATCACTAAACAGGCCAAATATTTTTGAGAAGTGCTCCTCTCCCAAGCCCTTCATAGCTGGCCCAAGTTGAAAACTGATGCTGTTTAAATTCATATGCACTGGTTCAGATGAACACATGTTAACTTAAGCAATGCAATGCATAGTGTACCTGGCCATGGTGTCAATAGACGCAGGCAACAAGATACAGTCAGACCTTATACTACACCTCCAAATTACATCAGTGGCCACAAAGAAAATGGACACATCACACAGTAGTAAGAACTACAGAACAAATACAAACTTTTTTTTGTGGTGTTTCAAGCTACAGGAGCAATATTGGTCACATCACCAGGAATTCGTCTTCTTCATCTTCATCAAATATCACCAGGGGTGGGGGGCGGGGAAGAATGCGTGGAATTTGCACATTCACCCCGTGCCTGCGTGGGTTTCCTTCAGGTGCTCCGGTTTCCTCCCACTGTCCAAAAGATGAGGTCAGGTGAATTGGCCATGCTAAATTGCCCATATGTTAGGTGCATTAGTCAAAGGGAAATGGGTCTGGGTGGATTACTCTTTGGAGAGTCGGTGTGGACTGGTTGAGCCGAAGGGCCTGTTTTCACACTGTATCTAATTTACATGCATCTAATGAAATAGTGACGAACTCAAGTTTTATAACTCACCAAGGAGATAGCAGTGAATCAATGAGTCAATAATACTGCACTGTATTGGTCTAATGTGGACTTTAATCTTCAGTCTTCTGAATCAGGAGGGAGGGTGGCCTAAAAGAAATCTCAAAACAATGTATGCAAAAAAAAAGCTTTTGCAGACTTATTTTGAAACAAATTTTTCTAAAATCTGAGACCTGCCATTTCTTAAAATGAAATCTGCTGTACTGATCAGAATGAATACAAACAGCTAATGATTTTTAAGGCCAGAATTTGCAATACTACATTTCCTGCATTTCACTACCCTTTAAATTGTTAATGTCAAGTGGAAAACCAGCAGGAACAAGTTGTATCTGTAAAAAGCAACTAATCTTTTTGCCTCACAGAAACAAGCTGCTGACACATGCCAATGCAAGATTGTGACGTATAAAACAACATGCTAAAACAGCCAGGAGCAGCCACTTTTAATCCTATGACAACAAGTCACCATGGTCGACAAAAAAGACTTCACCTTGTCACGCTCTGTTGTAATGCATGACTGAATAACATAAAAACACATCATTTTGGCATTAATCCTTTTGAAAAGTTTACAATTGTACTATGACTTTGTAGGAATATGGATGTCCCTAACAATGCCAGCATGTATTATCCATTCCTAATTGCCTGGAGGACAGTGAAGTGTCAACCATATTGTGGTGACCCTGTAGGCCAGATCCAGTAAGCAACACCAGTTTCCTTCCCGAAAAGGACATTAGTGAGCCAGATGGATTTTCATAACAGTTGATAGTGGTTAGGTGGTCACTTTGAATTCCCAAATTTTTAAAAGTTGAATTTATGTTTTCCATCTACCACGGTGAGATTCAAACTCACTTCCTCAGAGCATTAGCCTGGGGTTCTGGATTATTGGTCCAGTGACATTACTAGTACACCAGTGCCCCCCCCCCCCCCCCCGCTTAAACAATTCATGTACAGTGTATATCAATGGAGAAGAGAGACCTGATAAGTCAACAATATATCTCAATTAAATTTCTTGATCATGCATTTGTTTTATCACACTTTAAAAAAAAAATCAGTTGTCACACTTGTTCCTCAAGAGTTGGATGTTAGTTGTAACAGGTTTCCCAGCACCAGATGGCACTGCTGATCCATGCTCATTTTGTCCTCATCAATTCATCCAATTAGAGACACTGTAGAGTCAGAGTCATAGAGATGTACAGCACAGAAACAGACCCTTCGGTCCAGCTCATCCATGCTGACCAGATATCCCAATCTAGTCCTACCTGCCAGCACCTGGCCCATATCCCCCCAAACACTTCCTATTCATATACCCACCCAGGTGCCTTTTTAAAAGTTGCAATTGTACCAGCCTCCACCACTTCCTCTGGCAGCTCATTCCATGCACATACCACTTTCTGCATGAAAAGGTTGTCCCTTAGGTCTCTTTTGTATTTTTCCCCTCACCTTAAACCTGTGCCCTCTAGGGGAAGCGACTGTCTATTTATCATACCCATGCCCCTCATGAGGCTATAAACCTCTATAAAGGTCACCCCTCAGCCTACGATGCTCCAGAGAAAACAGTCACAACCTATTCAAACACTCCCTATACTTCAAATTCTCCAACACTAGCAACATCTTTGTAAATCTTTTCTGTACCCTTTCAAGTTTCACAACATCTTTCTGAAAGGAAGGAGATCTGATATGCACACAAAATTCCAAAAGTGGTCTAACCAATGTCTTGTACTACTGCAACATGACCTCCCAACTCCTGAACTCAATACTCTGATGAAAAATCTTAATTTTTTTTGTCAATTCCCTTAGAGCCCATTTCCTTGGAGGTAAGTTTTACTATGTGAAGGAACATTTTAAATTTAAATAAGTTTAATCTAGATAAATGGAAGCTGCTGCATTTTGGAAAGGCAAATCTTAGCAAGATTTATACACTTAATGAAAAGGTCCTGGGAAGTGTTGCTGAACAAAGAGACCTTGGAGTGCAGGTTCATAGCTCCTTGAAAGTGGAGTCACAAGTAGATAGGATAGTGAAGGCGGTGTTTGGTATGCTTGCCTATATTGATCAATGCATTGAATACAAGAGTTGGAAGGTCATGTTGTAGCTGAACAGGACACTGGTTAGGTTACTTGTGGAATGCTGCATGCATTTCTGGTCTCCCTGCCATAGAAAGGATGTTGTGAAACTCGAAAAGGGTTCAGAAGAGATTTAAGGATGTTACGAGGATTGAAGGTTTTGAGGGATAAGGAGGGGTTGAATAGGCTTGGACTTCTTCCCTTGCAGTGGCAGATGCTGAGGAGTAACCTTGTACATGTTAATAAAATCATGATTAGCATGGATAGGATAAGAGTCAGAGCCATAGAGATGTACAGCATGGAAACAGATCCTTCGGTCCAAACTGTCCATGCTGACCAGCTATCCCAACCCAATCTAGTCTCACCTGCCAGCACCCGGCCCATATCCCAACAAGCCCTTCCTATTCATATACCCATCCAAATGCCTCTTAAATGTTGCAATTGTACCAGCCTCCACCACTTCCTCTGGCAGCTCATTCCATACACGTACCACCCTCTGTGAAAATGTTGCCCCTTGGGTCGCTTTCATATCTTTCCCCTCTCACCCTAAACCTATGCCCTCTAGTTCTGAACTCCCCAACTCCAGAGAAAAGACTTTGCCTATTTATTCTATCCATGCCCCATATAATTTTGAACACCTCTATAAGGTCAGCCCTCAGCCTCCGACGCTCCAGGGAAAACAGCCCCAGCCTGTTCAGCCTCTCCCTATAGGTCAAATCCTCCAACCCTGGCCACATCCTTGTAAATCTTTTCTGAACCCTTTCAAGTTTCACAACATCTTTCCGATAGGAAGGAGACCAGAACTGCATGCAATATTCCAACAGTAGCCTAACCAATGTCCTGTACAGTCGCAACATGACTTCCCAATTCTGACCGATAAAAGAAAGCATACCAAACGCCTTCTTCACTATCCTATCTACCTGTGACTCCACTTTCAAGGAGCTATGAACCTGCACTCCAAGGTCTCTTTGTTCAGCAACACTCCCTAGGACCTTACCATTTAGTGTATAAGTTCTGCTAAGATTTGCTTTCCCAAAATGCAGCACCTTGCATTTATCTGAATTAAATGCCATCTGCCACTTCTCAGCCCATTGACTCATTTGGTCAAGATCCTGTTGTAATCTGAGGTAACCCGCTTCGCTGTCACCCTACAACTCAAAACTTACTAACTGTACCTCTTATGATCACATCCAAATCATTTATGTAAATGACAAAAAGTAGAGGACCCAGCACCAATCCTTGTGGCATTCCACTGGTCACAGGCTTCCAGTCTGAAAAACAACCCTCCACCACCACCCTCTGCCTTCTACCTTTGAATCAGTTCTGTATCCAAATGGCTAGTTCTCCCTGTATTCCATGAGATCTAACCTTGCTAATCAGTCTCCCATGGGGAACCTTGTCAAATGCCTTACTAAACTCCATATGGATAACATCTACTGCTCTGCCTCATCAATCCTCTTTGTTACTTCTTCAGAAAACTCAATCAAGCTTGTGAGGCATGATTTCCCATGCACAAAGCCATGTTGACTATCCCTAATCAGCCCTTGCCTTTCCAAATACATGTACATCCTGTCCTTCAGGATTCCCTCCAACAATTTGCCCACCCCCGACATCAGGCTCACCGATCTATAGTTCCCTGGCTTGTCCTTACCACCCTTCTTAAACAGTGGCACCATGTTAGCCAACCTCCAGTCTTCCGGCACCTCACTTGTGACGATCAGTGATACAAATACCTCAGCAAGAAGCCCAGCAATCACTTCTCTAGCTTCCTACAGAGTTCTCGAGTACACCTGATCAGGTCCTGGGGATTTATCCACCTTTACCCATTTCAAGACATCCAGCACTTCCTCCTCTGTAATATGGACATTTTGCAAGGTGTCACCATCTATTCCCCTACAGTCTAGATCTTTTTCCACAGTAAATACTGATGCAAAATACTCATTTAGTATCTCCCCCATTTTCTGCAGCTCCACACAAAGGCCCCCTTGCTGATCTTTGAGGGGCCCTATTCTCACCCTGGTTACCCGTTTGTCCTTAATGTATTTGTAAAACTCTTTGGATTCTCCTTAATTCTATTTGCCAAAGCTATCTCATGTCCCCTTTTTGCCCTCCTGATTTCCCTCTGAAGTATACTCCTACTTCCTTTATACTCTTCTAAGGATTCACTCGATCTATCCTGTCCATATCTTACATATGCTTCCTTCTTTTTCTTAACCAAATCCTCAATTTCTCTAGTCATCCAGCATTCCCTATACCTACCAGTCTTTCCTTTCACCCTAACAGGAATATACTTTCTCTGGATTCTCATGATCTCATTTCTGAAGGCTTCCCATTTTCCAGCCGTCCCTTTACCTGTGAATATCGGTCCCCAATCAGCATTTGAAAGTTCTTGCCTAATACCGTCAAAATTGGCCTTTCTCCAATTTAGAACTTCAACTTTTAGATCTGGTCTATCCTTTTCCATCACTGTTTTAAATCTAATAGAATTATGGTCATTGGCTCCTAAGTGCTCCTCCACTGACACCTCAGTCACTTACCCTGCCTTACTTCCCAAGAGTAGGTCAGGTTTTGCACCTTCTGTAGTAGATAAATCCACATGAATCAGAAAACTTTCTTGTACACATTTAAATTCATCTCCATCTAAACCCTTAATGCTATGGCATTCCAGTCTATGTTTGGAAAATTAAAATCCTCTATAACCATCCTTTTATTCTTACAGATAGCTGAGATCTCCTTACAAGTTTGTTTCTCAATTTCCCTCTGACTATTAGGGGGTCTATAATACAATCCCAATAAGGTGATCATCCCTTTCTTATTTCTCAGTTCCAACCAAATAACTTTCCTGGATGTATTTCCAGGAATATCCTCCCTCAGCACAGCTGTAATGCTATCCCTTATCAAAAATGCCACTCCCCTTCCTCTCTTGCCTCCCTTTCTATCCTTCCTGTAGCATTTGTATCCTGGAACAAAATAGAGAAGGTTCTTTTCCCAAGGATAGAGGACTCCAAAACTAGATGGCATAGGTTTAAGGCGAGAGGGGCAAGATTTAAAAAAAAAAGTCACCTCAGGGGAAACCTTTTCACGCAGAGGCTGATGCATCTATGGAATGAGCTGCCAAAGGAAGTGGTGGAGGCTGGTACAATTACAACATTTAAAAAAGGCATCTGGGTGGGTATATGAATAAATTAGATTAGATTCCCTTCGGTATGGAAACAGACCTTTCGGCCCAACAAGTGCACACCGACCATCTGAAGGGTAACCCACCTAGACCCATTCCCCTACCCGATATTTTACCCCTCACTAACATGCCTAACGTTATGGGCAATTTAGCATGGCCAATTCACCTAACCTGCACATCTTTGGATTGTGGGAGGAAAGCTGCGCAGACATGGGGCAAATGTCTGTGTGGAGTGTGCACAATCACCTAAGGTGGGACTTGAACCCAGACCCCTAATGCTGTGAGGCAACAGTGCTAACCACTGAGCTACTGTGCGGAAGGGTTTAAGAGGGATATGTACCAAGTGCTGGCAATTGGGAGTAGACTTATTTCGGATGTCTAGTCAGCATGGATGAGTTGAACCAAAGGGTATGTTTCCATGTTGTATCTCTCAATGACTCTATAACATGTTCTGTGCAGCAGATATTAGGATAGGGGCAAACAGCATCAGCCTATGAATGCTGCCACCTGCAACCAGGCACACAGTATGCCAACACTACATGCCTGGCTAGAATCAAAAGACCCACAACACCAGGTTATAGTCCAACAGGTTTATTTGGAAGCACTAGGTTTAGGAGGGCTGCTCCTTTATCAGGTGGTTGTCCATATCCATGCCAGTCATGATTTTATAAACCTCTACAAAGGTCACCCCTCAGCCTCTGTCACTCCAAGGAAAATAGCCCAAGTCCATCCAACCGCCTAATGAAGGAGCAGTGCTTCCAAATAAACCTGTTGGACTATAAGGCAGTGTTGTGATTTTTAACTTGATACACCCCAGTCCAACACTGGCACTTCCAAATCATGCCTGGCTAGATGCCATCTCTTGCCTCTAATCTGCACACGCTGTCGTAGGCAGATCCCTCTTCTGACTACTATATCTATCATAAACAATGAGGAGAGAGATTGACAAGGGAAAAAGAAACCAAGAACAACGTAGTATGCAGAAAAAGAAGGAACACACATCATTGAATGAATCATAATGAGAAAAAAAGACAACCAAGAGATAAGCAGAAAATAAAAAGCAGGGAATGACAGGCAAAAATAAAGTCATAAATGATAGCACAGACCAGTTTAATAAAAGCACATATATAGTGTGATTTGTATAAAATGTCACAATATAAATAATTATGTATTTCTTCTCAAAATAGCTCCTCCACACCAACTGCTTCACTAACCAGCACAATTCAATTCCTGCCCCATCATCCTCTTCCTCCCACCTGTGCTCTCTTCGCCAACCCCAAAGCATCAATGTGGACTTCATCAGTTTCCTCATTCTCTCCCCCCCACCCCAGCTTACCCCAGTTCCAACCTTCCAGCTCAGCACTGTCCTCATGACCTGTCCTACCTGCCAATCTCCCTTCCCACCTATCTGCTCCACCCTCCTCTCTGGCCTATCATCTTCATCCCCACCCCCATCCACCTATTGTACTCTTTGCTACCTTCTTCCCAGCCCCACCCCACCCCTCCCATTTATCTCTCCATCCTGGAGGCTCCCTGCCTTCATTCCTGATGAAGGGCTTTTGCCCGAAACATCAATTTTCCTGCTCCTCAGATGCTTCCTGAACGGCTGTGCTTTTCCAGCGCCACTGTAACCTAGACTCTGATTTCCAGCATCTGCAGTCCTCACTTTTGCCTCTCTTTGCTCTTGTCAATGTCTTGCTCTGTCTCGGATATTCCTGTCATTGATGGAAAGGATGGAGAATAAAAACCCAGTTTGATGGCAGCAGATTAAATAGTACAAATTTTTTTTAAAAAGTTTAAATTTGACAGGAGGATGTGGAAAATACCTTGGTTTTGTGTAGGAGAGAGTACATGGTTGGCCAATCTTTCAGTTTTGTGGAATTAAATAGCTAGCTCAGAGCTAAAAGAGACACAACTGTTTTTGAGGCTTTAGTAGATAATTTCTCAAGTTGTTAACACAGTTTATCTTGAACTCTTTTAGGATTGATCAACAACTCAGCAAGGGCTGCTACTCTTATCCAAAAATAGATAAAAACTTTGAGTACACAAAATCCATGCAGGTCAAACCAGTTCAAAAACAGTACAACAGCAAATGGGAACAATGAGTCCATTTTGACTGTTCTACTGCGAATATGTGAGAGCTACAGGTGGGATACCTCTTCAGTGAAAACTCCAGTCTTTAGAACTGCTGTGCCATTTACACATACATTGTACAAAGTTGCCAGCAAAGCACTTTATTTAAGGAGAAGCAAACTTTGAGAATGATAAGATGGCAAATTAATATTGCAAATTGATCATCTGAAACCAATGACAAAGTGAATATCTTCTACATGACCGAAAACATCAAGGGCTCAGTTAGGCATAAATACCTAATGGTTAAAAAAGTGCTGTACAAATGTAATTGTAAGTTGTCAAATATTTTAAATACATGTCTATTTCAATGAACTATAGCAGACCTTGAATTCAGTCCATGCTCTTCCAACATCCTTGACAATACTTGAAAGCTGGGCTGTGTTTATAAATTAAATTCCCAAAGAAAGATGTACAGAGACACCAAATGAAGAACTGTTGCAGCGTGAACTAAACACCATGAAAATAATACATATTTAGAAAATTTATATTAACCCACATTCAGTTCATAGTCCTCCCCCTTCACCCCATCCCAATTCAAAGAGGTAATGAGAAACAAAATCAGACAGTAAAATAATCTTCGAACATACTTTGATGGTAACAAGAAACCTGAAGTATTTTGAGTTGCTGACAACAGCCTGTCGACAAAGTTGCAGAATTTACTAACCACTCCAATCCCCAATCTGAACAGAGCTCAGGGCCTGAAGAAAGGTAGTTCCTTTCTCAAGCTTGAATCCAACCTTCAAATTAATGATTAAATCACTTGGTCATGGTATCAGAATAAAGGCAAGAAGGCAGCTGAACCTGCCACCGTTTACAGAATGGACTGTCTGGAGAAAATCATCAATCAAACCTGAAGAGAAACTGCCAAAGCTCTTGGTTTTAAATTTAGCAAATAGAAAAGAGGTTAGTGTCTACAACAAGGCACAAGTGCAATTGCCATCAACACAACACAAATTCCCTTTCATAGTATTCAAGGTTCTAAATCAAAGCAGTAGTACATGTATTTGTTGGCTAAGATTGGCTTCTTTAGTAATGGTGTATTAGCAAGGAGCTGGTGTGGAGTCAGCCTGAATAAGTCTGACCGTCAATGTGGCAGGAACATTGGTGGCAATCATGGGATTCCAGACTGATATAGCATGGTTTTTAAAACCCAAATGGCACTCCTTGAAACTTTAATACACCTGGTGAAACCCTGTCTATGTACTTTGTGTTAGAAGCAAATATTTATATAACAAGTCCCACTGACGTTATGGCACATGATCAATTTTGTTTTTTTTTGAACGAATGATGAGTGCATGATTTTATTGTCACGCGTATTTTATAAATGGGAAAAAAACCCAGTAAAATACAGAGAAAAGCTTTTCTACTGTCGCCATGATCTGGAACTGTTTTGAAAAGTTTTAAAGAAAAAGGCATAGCTAAAGAAAGTCGATTAGTCCTGAGCCAGCCTGTGCCCCCATCTTTCCTCCACTGTCTCACTACTGTCTAAAACAGACCCTACTAACAGGGAAGTCACCACTCTGCAATGCCACCTTTCAGTGCTGGGCAAAAGCTTGTCCTCCACTGCCTCACTGCCACCTGCACTGGACCCACCTATATGAAGGGTTTATGCCCGAAACATTGAATTTCCTGTTCCTTGGATGCTGCCTGACCTGCTGCGCTTTAACCAGCAACACATTTTCACCACCTACACTAGAGTTGCATCTCCCATCCCCAGCCCGCGTCAACATCTGTGATGTCCTTCTGACACCACCTCACCACTGCCAGTGCTGGACTCGACTAACGATGAAGTCGCTGATACTCGGGCACTACCCCACCGGCATCACCTCCACCAATGCAGCAGCTGCTGAGTCTGATACCAGATCCTGTGCTCCCCAAATAAAGTGGAAGCTCACTCACCACCTCTGCAAGGTCCACTCAAGTCTGCACTGCGTACCTTGCCAGCACCGATACTGTCTGAGCTCAGGACAAGAGGTAACTAAAAAGAGGAAATTGAATAGAATAGCAATTTCTAGCCTCTAGTATTTATGAAAATACACAGCGAGAAGTGTATAAGTCGTCATAATTTAGCACCATTTTTATTACAGAAATGATGAAGAAATAATTGAGCCAAGAACACAAAGAAAAAGAAAAGCAGTCAGAGTAGACAAAGCCCCAGCTCAAGAACTCTAGTGCACAACAAATTTGATGATTTAAATGAACTGTTTCACTTCAACTGATTCACTAACTTACCTTCACTTCACTTGTGCTGACTCTGCCTTATTTCTCCAGTTTTGTCCAGAACTATAAAATTATTTTACAAAAATATAACCCTACCAAAATCTCCAAATATATCTTGTTGCACACCAAAAATTAAGTTATGCTAAGTTACTTGTTCTTTAAATTCTTAACAGATCTGAACAGACAGGATAAGATTCAGCAACTGTTTCAAAGTTAATGAAGTGCATACATTTCTTTGGTAAAACTGAAGGTACTTCCATTATGCAATGTCACCACAAGGGGCAATTCATTCAACTGGTACCCACCATTGAAGCAGAAAAAGCACTATGTGAGAAATTAATTAGACTACTTGCAGTTTGAAACAATGCTCCATTTTAAATCAAAAATAAAGAGGGTTCTCGATGATGTAACAGCTTTAGTCTACCTCCTCAGTTGCATTTTTAAATCTTAAAATTGGTTCACGTGATTAGAAAATGTTGCTAAGAGGGTCCAATTTCACTGTTGTTTTACGCAGACAAAAACTTCACAATTTATTTAGTGAGTTTTTAATCTAGTACCCTCCTCAAAAAGTCAAAACTATGACAACCTATCTGTAGGAAGTACAGTGTCGTTATTTTATAATTTTTCAAGAAAACAGCAAGATCAGTACAATTGTTACCACTAAAAATCGGGGCCAAGGATGACAGAGTCAGCCTTCATGGATTGTTACTCCACCGAAAATGACAACAGCAGCAAGGGAGTCTTCACATGCCCAGATTCACATTGAAATCCAACAATAGCAATTAGTGATTATTTACCTGCCCAGATTGTCTGATGTTGAGGCACCACTAGAGTGCAATGGAAAATGAAATGAATCAATGTGAACTTTCATTCTTATATTGTTGTCTTACTTGAAAAATCCTTGAAGTCACACCTTGTTGAATGAGGTGTACTATTTCTTAATTTGAAGATTATTGTTAAACATCCTCACTGGCCATGGAAAGCTGATAGTTGTGAAATGTCAATAAAAAAAATGTAAAATTTTTACAACAAGTGAAACATTTGCTTTTTATCCTCCATTTTAATCCAATCCAGAATTGCTTCACCTTTTGAAAATCTAGATTGAAAAGGGAGATAGTCAATGCTTTTCATTTGCTGTTTTGTCAAGTGTAAATGCTCCATTATGCTCACCACTTGCTGCTAACATTAATGTTCTGGCATGGCAACATTGCATCTTGACTGGATTTCCGATTTAAACTGCCAACGGGGAAAGGGAAAATCATGCCAGAAATCACTAGATAGGTTGCTAACCTTGATTAAACTGGCAACAGGTGTCATAGCTCCATCATTGACAAGGAAATCACAACCATCTAGAATTCCTAAACAGGGGTGAACGTTCTGTTCGAGCCCCTTTGATGGCTCAGTTTGATTCTCTAGGGAGTTGTTGAGCCATTCAGAACTGAAAGTTTGCACAAGTTGTTTCCCAGTGTGTGTTCCGTTAACTGGAGCAACTCATTTAGCTACGAACATTCCAGGCTATGGAAAGCATATTTATTATGAGGGCTTTTTATGTGTGATGTATTGTATTGATGTATGTATCAATTTTTTAAAAAACAAACAATTTGTTACTAATATGTCTATTATCTGGGTCAGATTAGATTAGATTACTTACAGTGTGGAAACAGGCCCTTCGACCCAACAAGTCCACACCGACCCGCCGAAACGCAACCCACCCATACCCCAACATTTACCTCTTACCTAACACTACGGGCAATTTAGCATGGCCAATTCACCTGACCCGCACATCTTTGGACTGTGGGAGGAAACCAGAGCATCCGGGGAGAACGTGCAAACTCCACACAGTCAGTCACCTGAGGTGGGAATTGAACCCGGGTCTCTGGCGCTGTGAGGCAGCAGTGCTAACCACTGTGCCACCCAGTTTAAGTCAGTTTAAGTCCTGCAGCAAATAGAAGTTATTCCTCTTTCTTGTGTCATGGCTTTGTGTTTAACAACGCAGCACTGATTTGTGAGGAATTAAAAATGAGGTTTTATTGTCATAAGTACAGGGATACAGGAGTACAGTGAAAAGTGTACTAAGTCACTATTCTCCCAAACCATCTCAGGTACAAAAGGTACTTAGGTACAAAATCTTAGGTGTAATACAGGAAATAAAGACAAAAAGTTAGAAGAAGTTTGACCATGGGCGTGGGTCCAGGTTCTTCCATCCTGATGCTGAGACCATCACCAGCACAAGCCCCCTGCTGCATTGCTGCCACAAAACCGTGTCGCCATTCTTCGATGATGTTGCCCCCATGATACCACGCTGGGCCAATCACAACAATGGACAATACTGTTGAACTCATGTAATTGTGTTTCTTTGTAAGTCTGAATACCCGATGTCATAGAAATAAAGATAACATACCACATTATTGTGACCCATAATAAAAGGGTTCAAGAGAATGGAAAAGTAACTCCTGACAATTAAGGTTTTCTAGTTTTTGAGAAAAGCCCAAGGAGGAATCTTCAAAAGCAAAAAGAAGTTACCGGTGTAGAGGAAAACTAATCAATGCATTGATATTAGCCACTTTATTTCATTATAGGATCAATGGATGGTAAAGCAAGAATAGGAATCCTGGTTGCTTTCTATTGTCCCTTCCCAAGGCTAAATGGAACACTCCAAAGTTAGCATACAAAAGCACACTTTGGGGATTAATCTTGAAAGCCTCTTGTGGTTGGTATTGAGGTTCTTGCCTTTCCTGATGTATAGAGATGATTTAGATTTTGATGTGCAGGGACAACTTTAAAATTTTCAGACACCATAAAACTTGGAAGAACTGTAAACTGTAAGGACAGTGTAGAACTTCAAAATTACAGTGAGTGGGTAGTGAAGTGGGTGGATAAGTAGCAGATGTGATTCAATGCTGAGATGTGAGAGGTGATGCACTTAAGTGCAAAGAACATAGCAGACAGCATAAAATAGAGGTATCACTCAGGTGTGCAGGAGGAGGAAGACCCATGTGGACATGTACATGGATCAGGACAAGGACAAAATGTTCAAAACTCCACAATTAACAAAGAACAGCATCCTTCTGTACTGTTAACAATTTCATGATTCAGTTGCACCATGATTTTCAACTCAGCTGTAACATAAGCAATGGCTATCAACAGGACAGCTGATAATATTACAGGAAATGACATCAAGTTGACACTCCATGCAAGAGGACTTCAGATTCTGTCCATTCAACAATCACTCCTTGCTGTGTATATTAACTGATCAAAAACAGTCCTGATTACCAAGTCTCGCTTCATGACCATCTCTAAACACACTTACAACAAGCCACAAATGAAGCCAGAGTTTCCACTCTCTCACTTAGGCAACCCCATAGTCTTATAACTGAAGGTTATTTTTTTCAAAATCTTACTACTAAAAATCAACAGAGGGCAGCAGAACCAAACCAATAACAGACAAAGGAAGCCGAAATAGCCAATTCACAAGGCAATCGTGAAAAAAAATTCAGTGTAGGAAAAATCCCTCCGTGAATCAACATACATGCCACTCGACTGTATGAGGTTACAACAAACCTCATTCAGAGGGCAATAATCTCTACCTGCAAAATGTCATTTTTAAAAATGGATTTAAATTTACCCTTAAATATTTGTACAGGTAGTACTCATTTCAATACAATGCAATCTTTAACAAGCAGAAATAACAGGAAAGATGTTCTTTCAAATCATTGGAGTTTTAATATTAACACCTAAGAGTGAGGAATTTAGCTCCCTTCAGGTTTCAAGGCAGATCTTTTTACTTCAGCCTACACCATCCATATATCCTTTAACTCGGAACATCCAAAAATATCATTCACTGCATAAATATGCTCCAGGACTGAGCATCCACACCTCTCTGGCTAAAAAAAAATCTAAAGGTTCAGCACTGAGTGAGGAAATCTCTCCTTAGCTCAGGCTCAGACCGAGACTCTGAGGCACTAGTCCCAGACTCCTCAGCCAGGGGAAATATTTTCATAGAATAAAAATCTTCACAGGGTAGGTACTATGTTGCAATGTGATCACTTCTCCTTCAAAATCCAGGGAATACACACCTAGCTTATCTTCACAGGACAAGGCTCTTATCATCGGAAGCAGTCTCGTGAATCTGCATTGCATTCCATTCCATTCCAAGAAAGTTTAACACCAACTGAGATAAGGGGACCAAAGCTATACAAAGAACTCAAAGTATGGTCTCAAAAAGCGTCTACATAATTGTCAGTCTATTTTAACTTTAGAGACCTACCTGTTTTGGGACACTCTACACCAGCTGCTTTCATTCTACGTTTAATCCCCATCACTTCCAATGAGGGATCGGCCCTTCCACGTCTTTCTGAACAATTTTAACCTTCCAATAGCTCTATGCCATGATCAAGCAGTGTTCTCTGTGGCTCCTTGAAGCTAGTGAACAGAACTTAAGGAGACAAACTATGCTCATGCAACAAGCCAAGAATTTTCACTTAGTGCAAGAGAATACCTTAGGAACGTAGACAGTTTGCAAGTGGAAATCATTTCTTGACATCTACATACCATTAACCTTAATTAAGTGCATATCATTAAAACCATAGCAAAAGCCACCCACTGTATGTTTTAGGGTTTGCCAAAGGATTGGTATTCTCACTTTTGTCTAACTTGAAAAATTGTCAGACTTTGCAAAGACTAAACATCTGTGCATAAGATGCTATCAAAATATTTTCATACAATGGCAAGGATGTGAATCAGGTTAGTCAGTCAGTCACACAGACATTAATCCAGCACTTGATCAGATGTTAGCATTCTACCCAAGATAAAACTACCATTTATACCAGACTATCAGAACTGGAAAAAAAACATTCATTAAAGTATGTTTGGCACGTGAATATAGCCACTCCTGCTAGTGCTTAATTCATCAGAAATAGACATTACAACTTTGTGTATAATAAATGGTCCCTGATGACTCAATGAGCCCTGCAATTATGGAAATATGTTAGAATGCAGCTCATATTTAAAGTCAAAATGAGGACCATGTACAGTGTCACCCATTGCAATTTTTGTAAAGGAAAACCTACTACAGTTTAATGCTACACTCACGAAGGACAGCCATTAAAACATCAATGCTTACAAATGAATCTTTATAACTTTCTCCAGTAGCTATAAACATGCTCCTGACTCCTATCTGAATGTGAATTGACTGTGCAATTATATCACCCATTCTATCTCCTAAATTACATCCTCTGCATATAAGTAATCTTCAGCCACAGTTTAAATTCAACATTTTCTTCATCACATTTTAAGCAAAATTTTATAAGGCGATGATTAATGAATTCCTAAGTTATATGCTATTAGCACGCTTGAACACATTGATGCAGATAGATGGATAATGGGCCTAAGAAAGCTGGCTTGATATTTGGTTATCAACCACTTTACTACATGGAATGTGCAATAACACAAATCACAGACCTCACTTTTTTTTGAATTTAAGTGATTGTTCTTCATGTGTCCATTTTCAAAATCGATTCTCATTAAAGAAAGTGAAATGATAATTGCAATAGTCAGATAGGGACCAAGACGAAGTCCTAAATGCAAACTTTGACTGAGCTCAAAAACAAGAGTCTGAGACCTCCATGAAGTTTCTTTTCTTAAGAAAAAGGATCAGGCCATTTGGCCCATCGAGTTCACACTGACCCTCAAAAATGCATCTGATCCGGATTCATCCCTATACCCTGTCCCTATAAAGTGCTTGCCAATAGTCAAATTATCCCTTACTTAGATTAGTTACAGTGTGGAAACAGGCCCTTTGACCCAACAAGTCCACACCGACCCGCCGAAACGCAACCCACCCATACCCCTACATTTACCTCTTACCTAACACTACGAGCAATTTAGCATGGCCAATTCACCTGACCCGCACATCTTTGGAACGTGGGAGGAAACCGGAGCACCCAGAGGAAACCCACGCAGACACGGGGAGAACGTGCAAACTCCACACAGTCAGTCGCCTGAGTCGGGAATTGAACCCGGGTCTCAGGCGCTGTGAGACAGCAGTGCTAACCACTGTGCCACCATGCTGCCCACTATCCAGTTTGAATTTAATCAATTAAAAGCTTCTGTGGTGCAGAATCGCTCCCTCAGGACCAGGAGAACTTGGATCAAGTCCCACCTGCTTCAGAGGTGTGTAGTAACATTTCTGAACAGGCTGATTAGAAATCTCAAACTATGTTTTGTGCTTATGTTTTAGGTGCGAGGATTCCATAGGTGAGTTTTTAAAAATTAAGTTTCTTGAATAAGATCAAGTGGACTGGTGAATGGTTGTGTGGTTTTCTTTAAATATCATTTCCATTACCTAAAGACTACAGACAGCTGCTGAACATGATGCTGTCTAGTTTATATGGACTTCAGTAGGGCGTTCAACAAGGTTCTGCATGGTAGATGGGTTAACAAGGTTAGATCACCTGAAATACAGGGAGAACTAACCTTCTGGATGCAAAGTTGGCTCAAAAGGTGGGAGATAGTGGGTGGTGGTGGTGGAGGGTTGCTTTTTGGACTGGAGGTCTATGAACTAAGGAGTGGTAGATGTGGGTTAAATTTAGATCAGTGTGAGATGCTGCATTTTGGCAGGGCAAACTAGGACAGGACTTATACACTTAAATGGTAAGGTCCTGGGGAGTCAAATCAGGGAGAACTCGGGGTGCAGATTCATAGCTCCTTGAAAGTGGAGTGTAGTGAAGGCGACATTTATTGGTCAGTGCACTGACTATTGTAGTTGGGACATATTGTGGATGTACAGTATGTTGGTTCAGCCACTTTTGGAATACTGTGTGCAATTCTGGTCTCCCTGCTATAGGAAAGATGTTGTGAAACTTGAAAGGGTTCACAAAAAGGTTTACAAGGATGTTGCCAAGTTTGGAGGGTTTGAACTATAGGGAGAGGCTGAATAGGCTGGGGCTATTGAACTGAATTGAATTTATTGTCATGTGTATCGAGGCACAGTGAAAAGTTTCGTCTTGCTAGCAATACAGACAGATCACGTAGTTAAATAGCATAGATAAGTAAGTAACCGGTAAACATCAGCAAAAGCCAAAACACAGGTACAGGCAAATGCTAGTGAGTCCATTCAACATTCTAACAACGTTAGGGTAGAAGCTGTTTCAAAAGTGGCTGGTGCGTGTGTTCAGGCACCCTGATGGTAGAGGTTGCAGAAAAGCATTGCCAGATTTGGATGGATCTTTGAGAATGCTGGCGGCCTTTCATAGAGTCATAGAGATGTACAGCACGGAAACAGACACTTCGATCCAACCTGTCCATGCGGACCAGATATCCCAACCCAATCTAGGCCACCTACCAGCACCCGGCCCATATCCCTCCAAACCCTTCCTATTCATATACCAACCAAATGCCTCTTAAATGTTGCAATTGTACCAGCCTCCACTACATCCTCTGGCAGCTCATTCCATACATGTACCACCCTCTGCGTGAAAAAGTTGCCCCTTAGGTCTCTTTTATATCTTTCCCCTCTCACTGTAAACCTATGCCCTCTAGGTCTGGACTCCCCAACCCAGCAAAAAGACTTTGTCTATTTATCCTATACATGCCCCTCATAATTTTATAAACCTCTATAAAAGGTCACCCCTCAGCCTCCGACGCTCCAGGAAAAACAGCCCCAGCCTGTTCAGCCTCTCCCAGTAGCTCAGACAGCAGGCCTGGAAGATGGATTCTATAGATGGGAGATTGGCCTTTGTGATTGTCCAGGCCGAGTTCACCACCCTCTGTAACAGTCTCTGATCTTGAATGGTACAGTTGCCATGCCAGGCAGTGATACATCCAGACAGAATGCTCTCGATGGTGCACCCATAAAAGTTGGCAAGGGTGTTTGCCGTCATGCCAAATTTCCTCAGCTGCCTGAGGAAGAGGAGACATTGTTGGGCCTTTGTAATCACTGCGTCCATGTGAAGAGTCCAAGAAAACTTGTTGTGGATGAGCACTCCCAAGAGCTTGACACTCTCCACTTGTTCTACCTTTGTGCTGTTAATGAGGTGGGGGAGGGGGGAGGCAAGAGTAACACCCTGCCGAAAGTCAATAACGAGTTCCTTGGTTTTGCTGGCATTGAGAGCTAGGTTGTTCTCAGTGCACCATTTTTCCAGGTCTTCCGCCTCCCTTCTGTAGTTTGTTTCATCGCCAGCTGAGATTCGACTATGATAGTGTCATCAGCAAAACTTGTAAATGGCATTAGTCTGGTATTTGGCAATGCAGTCATGGGTGTACAGTGAGTACAGTATGGGGTTGAGTATGCACCCCAAGGGGGCTCCAGGTGTTGAGTGTTAGTGAGGATGAAATATTGTCCCCAATTTTTTTGATGAAATATCATCCCTGGAGCATCAGAAGCGGAGGGGTGACTTTACAGAGGGTTACAAATCATGAGGGGCATGGATAGGGTGAACAACCAAGGTCTTTTTCCTCAGATAGGAGAGTTCAAAACTAGAGGGCTTAGGTTTAAGGGAGGAAGGCAAAGATTTAAAGAGATCGAAGGGGCAATTTTTTTTTCCGCAGAGGGTGCTGCATGTATGAAATTATCTGCCAGAAGGGGTGGTGGAGGCTGGTACAGTTACAAGCTGAATGGAGTAGATGAACAGAAAGGGTTTGGAGGGATGTGGGCCAAATATTGCCAAAAATAGATTAATGTAGAATATCTGGTCGTCATTGACATGCTGTACAGCTTAATGACTATGCTTATTCTTGCAGTAAATGCATTTGTGGCTTTAAAGGAAAACTGCATCACATACCAGTCTAAAAATAAGGAAGTGGTGCTGGAAGAGCACAGCAGTTCAGGCAGCATCCAAGGAGCAGGGAAATCGACGTTTCGGGCAAAAGCCCTTCATCAGGAATAAAGGCAGTGAGCCTGAAGCATGGAGAGATAAGCTAGAGGAGGATGGGGGTGGGGAGAAAGTAGCATAGAGTACAATGGGTGAGTGGGGGAGGGGATGAGATGAAGTTGATAGGTCAGGGAGGAGAGGGTGGAGTGGATAGGTGGAAAAAGGAGATAGGCAGGTGGGACAACTCATGGGGACAGTGCTGAGCTGGAAGTTTGGAACTAGGGCGAGGTGGGGGAAGGGGAAATGAGGAAACTGTTGAAGTCCACATTGATGCCCTGGGGTTGAAATGTTCCTAGGCGGAAGATGAGGCGTTCTTCCTCCAGGCATCTGGTGGGGAGGGAGCGACAGTGAAGCCTTCCACATCCAGAGTTTTACCTGCACATCCACTAATATCATTTATTGTATCCATTGCTCCTGATGCGGTCTCCTCTACATTGGGGAGACTGGGTGCCTCCTAGCAGAGCGCTTTAGGGAACATCTCTGGGATACCCGCACCAATCAACCACACCGCCCTGTGGCCTAACATTTCAACTCCCCCTCCCACTCTGCCGAGGACATGGAGGTCCTGGGCCTCCTTCACTGCTACTCCCTCACCACCAGACGCCTGGGAGGAAGAACGCCTCATCTTCCGCCTTGGAACAGTTCAACCCCAGGGCATCATTGTGGAATTCAACAGTTTCCTCATTTCCCCTTCCCCCACCTCACCCGAGTTCCAAACTTCCAGCTCAGCACTGTCCTCATGACTTGTCCTACCTGTCTATCTCCTTTTCCACCTATCCACTCCACCCTCTCCTCCCTGACCTATCACCTTCATCCCCTCCCCCACTCACCCATTTGTACTCTATGCTACTTTCTCCCCACCCCCACCCCCCTCTAGCTTATCTCTCCACGCTTCAGGCTCACTGTCTTTTTTCCTGATGAAGGGCTTTTGCCCGAAACATCGATTTCCCTGCTCCTTGGATGCTGCCTGAACTGCTATGCTCTTCCAGCATGAGTAATCCAGAAATCTGGTTTCTAGCATCAGCAGTCATTGTTTTTACCTTAAATCAGGAAGTGTTCAATAATGCAAATTACTTTTTAAAGCAAAAACTACAGCCCTAATTGTGTTGGTTCATGGAAGATTTTATATTTTGATGACAAAAAATCTTGAGCTATGCAAATATTTCAGAAATTGTGATCAAATTTGAGCAGGTTATACGCTTAATTCACCAACTGCCCCCTGAAAACTCTCAGGCATATAGTTGGGATGATTCCATTGATGAGAAAAGTTTATAATATGTTAGAGTGCGGCACAAAACCCTATCACAATGAGTTTGAGAGAAGTATGCCTCTCAGACTGAAATGTTCATCTAATTAGTGCCTAACCATATAAGCAAGAGTATTATGAAAACTATGCTCACTTTTCCTAAACATGTTCTAGTAATCACACCAGTGTCCACACGTATTGCCTTCACCAGTGAGTGTGTGAAAATATAGTTCCCCAATCAGCAGCAGTTGCATGTCACAGCTAACATGTGGATGTATTGCATAAATCTGACAATTGAGTGACACCTCATTTGGTGACAGTCTCATATGTGAATAGGTACCCTTTTAAACTAAACTGAACAATCAGTTTTACTCACATTGTTTTGTTTCTTAAACACATTAGATTTTTGACATCTAAATTGTGCAACTTTCCCATTAAGAACCCAGTTATAGGAATTGTCTTGATTATACAATTCAGCCTCTTGAATAATGCCCTAAAAAAAAGAAAAGAAATGCAGGATGTGGATATAAATTAGTTTCCCATTACATAGAACATAGCAGCACAGTCCCAGGGCATTATGAAGAATTATTTAGGATGGAATGGAGGAGAAAAGTCTTCATTGAAAACAATAGTGAACCCTTGGAATTCTCTGCTGCAAAAGGTTTGTAGATGTTCAATCATTGATTAGATGCAGATACTTAATCTCTCAGGAATAAAAGGATATGGGGCAGGCAGGAAAATACAGTTGAGGCAGAAGATCAGCCATGACCACCTTGAATAGTGAAGCAATTTCAATGGACTAAAGGTGTTTACTCCCAAAGACAAGATGATAAGGGCAATTGTAATAGGGGATATTTTCTGGACAGTTCTTATACCTTCCACACCATTTTAATAATCGTTTAGACATGACTTGATCCACCTTCACTCAAATTTGATGGGGTACTTTCCCACCTCCATGTATTCTCTCTGTTGTTCCCAATCTTTGGTCTTCTACTTTTGATCTACTACTTTTGATCTAATCTGCCTTTGATGACCTTATCCAGAAAAATGGTCAGTTTTCTCGCACACTGCCAGCTCTATTTCACCACCACTTCTCTTCATGCCTCTGAATTGTCAGACTGCTTGTTCAATAACAAATTAAACATCAACTAAAACTACAACTCCTTTCTTGATTCACCCGATCCATCTTTCCTCCTGCTAATTGTCCAACTCTATTCTCATGTTTCAGGTGGAGATGAATTTCTGACCAAATATTCATTCCATCAGTAAATCTGTTGATTTCAAATCTCTAACATTGGCAGACTCTGCTCATTACTGCTCAAATCCACATCTCTGCCCATCTTACTCTAAAACTTAAATTATTTCAGCAAACTTCTGGTCAGCATCTCACATTCTAATCTCTAAAGGGTTGTCCAAAACCCTTCTTGTGCATAGCCTGACCTGCACGAAGCCTTATTTATTTAATCACCCATGTGCATACTTATCTTTATTGTCTACTTCTGGGTTCTGATGAAGGGTCAGTTGACGCGAAAGGTTAACTCTGATTTCTCTCCACCATGCTGCCAGACCTGCTAAGTTTTTCCAGCAATTTCTGTTTTTGGTTAATGTCTACTTGTTCAGTAATACCTTGATGTTAAAATTCTCATAATTGGTCTTCAAATCCCTCCAGGGGCTTGCTTCACTAATCTTCACAATTGTCTTGGAATTGTGAAAGTGGTGAAGTTAATGCTTCAAGTCCAGTGTGACTTGAACTGGACTGGATTTGAAATGTAAACCCAGTTTTCTCCAGTACTTGCAACTTTTTTTTGTTTCAGCTTTCTAGCAACTGCAGTATTTTGCTTTTACTGGAGATGACCGTGCTCCTTGAATTCTGGCCTCATGAACATGACCAATTTTAATCCTTCTAACATTAGTAGATATGCTATTGACAACCAAGGCCCTCAGCTCTGGGACTCCCTCTATAATTTTCTTTGCCTGTAAGAGATTTGGGGTGCCAGCGGTTAGCTCTGCTGCCTCACAGCACCAGGGACCCAGGTTTGAGTCCCACCTCACGTGACTGTGTATAGAATTTGCACATCCTCCCAGTGTCTGCATAGGTTTGCTCCAGTTTCCTCCCACAGTCCAAAGATATGCAGGTTAGGTGGATTGACCATGCTAAATTGCCCATAGTGTTCAGGGATGTGTAGGTTAGGTGCGTGAATCAGGGGCAAATGCAGGGGAATAGGTCTTGGTGGGATACTCTTCGGAGGGTTGTTGTGGACTTGTTGGGCCATAGAGCCTGTTTCCACATTGTAGGGATTCTAATTTTAAAAATCCTGAATACTGGTCTCTTCGACCAAGCTATCGGTGAGCTGGCCTAATACCGCCTAAGTAGCCCAATGTCAGATTCTGCATTAAAATATTTCAAGGCATATCAGGGTACTTTATTACAAAACAGGAGAATGCCCAGACTTTCTGATATCTAGACAGACAGTCATTAGTTCAGCGCAGATGGGAATTACAAACAATTCTTATGGAATCTCTGTTACAGGAAGAAAAACGAGGACTGCAGATGCTGGGTGATCAGAGTCGAAGAGTGTGGTGCTGGAAAAGCACAACCGGTCAGGCAGCATCCAAGGAAGAGGGGAAAAAAAAAAAAATCGATATTTTGAGCATTATTTTTGATGAAGGACTTGTCCTCGAAATATCGATTCTCCTGCTTGTCGGATGCGTCCTGACCAGCTGTGCTGTTCCAGCACCACTCTCTTCAAATCTCTGCTTCCTTGGGGTCTTCATTTACAGCTTGAATCATCCAATAGTCATCATTTAAATCAGAGAATTGGGACAGGTTCACAGAAAATAACTTAAATCTTTATTCAGGGAAATGAAGACTATTAAATATATACTCTAAATAGTTGAACTCCTGAGGAACTAATCGACCTCTCAGACCTCCAGTTACACTTTCCCTGGTCTAATCATAGCCCCAGACACTGGGCCAACACTCCTGCTCAAACCCCCCCAGGATCCTTCCAAAACCCCACCCCATCCCAATCTGCTTTTTGCCCCCCCCACAACATCCAAGATCTGACTGCAATTTCCGCCCCCCATTCCCGACACAAACTGCCACTGTCCTTACTCGTACACCACCGCCGCACCTCCAATCTTCACTCACATCGGACACCCACCCCTTCCATTGTTCCAGACCTCTCACCACCCTCCTTCCTTTCCAATCCCATTCGGCTTCTCTTGCCCCTGCTATCACCACCCCGACCTCAATCCCAATAGGTGCTTTTCTCCACCATCCCCATCACCCCATTTGCACCTTAGCGCTACCCAGCAAGTACCCTATTTAGTACACTGCCCCCAGGCACACTATCCCTGACCCCTTAGGCACCTCATCCCAACTGGCACAACAACCCCATATCCATCTGAAACCCAAGGTTCATACCCACCGTATGTCAGAAATCACATGACGGCAGGTTACAGTCCAACAGGTTTATTTGAAATCACAAGTGTCCAGAGCTCTGCTCCTTCATCAGGTGAAGTGCAGGGAAGGACACACGTGCAGCCAGTTTTGTCCATCCAGTCCAAAACCAGCACCTCGACATCATCACTCCATGTCATCATCGGTGGAACCTGACAGACTAGGGTGAATCGCCCCCACTCTCGGGGGGGGGGGGGGGGGGGGGGGGGGGGGGGGGGGGGTGCAGTCTGTATGTGGCTGTACAGACTGACTACTCTGCTACACTTGGGGCATGTGGTGTCAGCAGAAGGGTGGGTGGGGCATCAATGTGGCAGCATACTCCTTTTGCCGGATGTTGTACATCACCTTATGTACTTACTGTCCGACAGCTGCTGTCAACTTTCAGACTCCAGCAAGTGACTGCTGTGAAAAGGGGGATTGAGTTTCCCCCAACAGCCCTGCACTGGGAGAAAAAGAATTAGAATGGATTTCTGAAGGAGCCCTGATCAGAATCTCTCGTCAGAAATGGGGAGCTGTCTGGTTTTGCTTTTTTTTAAAAAAAAGGGCAGAATGGCGATCTGTATGAGATTGCCAATCCTTGGAAAATCTGCCCCATTTTTGATAGCAGACTCTGTTTTTGAACAACAATGTAACTTAAAACATGAAAGCTGGAAGGTTATTGACCAGCAATTTGAAACTCCTGGGAGTATTCTTAAGACAAACAAAAAATCGGTGACACTGTTTCATTTGTTTGCTCAGCAGTCGCTGATTAAATTTCAACGATACAGTTCATTATACAAAGTGGCAATTAAGGTTAGCTTATCTGAAAGTGACTCTAATGGCAAGGTAGCATATCTTTACCCAATAATTTAAGCTTTTTTTTGGTACAGACACATTGAGCTCATTTGAAAGCTCATACAGCATTTTCAGCTGAATTTTGTTCCATTGTCAGAATTTACAACTTTCTTGGTCATGTTAATCTTGGGACTAGTGTGGAATACAATGGGCTTCTGAACATATGGCAATTACTGCACAAATTCACAGCAGAAGCAATTTTTAACCAGCTTCAGCCAAAAGCATACAACACTCTTAATTGTCCTAATCACTAATGCTACCCCTGAAACCTGGGATATAAAGCTATTTCCAATGGATCACTATAGAAGAGTTACATCACACGATGTATTCACTGAGCAACATTCTTTCAATTAATGAGTCATACAAAAGCAGAGAGAGAGAGTCATAGAAAAATTAATTCAAGATTGATATAGAGTTTATTTTGTTTTAGAGTAGCAGCTACATTCTTCCCCTCTCAAACTAATAATAAACAAAAATAATTACTGCACTCAATGGCCATCATTAGCTTTACATCAGGGAAAAATTATCCACTGTGTCTACTGGCAGATTCTTCTATTGGAAAGGAGAATCAACACTGCATGTATCAACATATATAAAAACATATATCCTCTTCACAACTTACTTCCTTTTGCATTTGTGTCCTCAAATTTAAGCAACCATACATCCAATCCCTTCATCCAAGTCATTTATACAAATTGTACAGCATGGAGTCAACATCCTTGTGGAACTCAACTGATTCCATCTCAGTCATTCAAAAATGATCCATTTAAGCCCACACAGTTTCCTGTCACTCCCTACACTTATTCATTTTGTATAGTAATCCTTGATGTGGTACCATGTCTTTAGGAAAGACAAATACACGTACAGTCCCCCTTTTCATCTTCTACAAAAATGCTAAAGTCAAATCTTTCTCAACAGGGTGACCATGATTTTATGTAGCACGAATTCCTTGGAGTTGCTGCGATCATTCTGCACTGGCAGGTGCAAGCAGCCAATCTACATACAAAGATCTCTCAACCAGCAAAGTGAATGATCAGTTAATCCATTTAGTTGAGGAAAGAATGTTGGCCAAGTCCCCGGAACGTCACATTTTTCTTGGAAATAAGCCACAGAAAACTTAAATCAACAAACTGAGCCACCAAATTAGTGAATAGGGTTTTGGTTTATCAGCCTTTTCAATATATATCACCTTCAACTATGCAGGAAATCCCCACCACTGCCCTGAACTGTGTAAACGAGATTATATGCTCAAGCCTGGAGCTCAACTTAGATTTACATTGACTGAATGAGTGACAAGTGTTTTATCAATTCAGCAAACATGTGGCAAAACTGAAAAGCAGAGAATCACACCAGACCACATTTAACAGATGGCAAAGTGTAATAGAAGTACTGGTTAGGGAAAAAATAGCAAATTTAAAGCCATCAGGAGGTCAGTGATGGTTAAGGCTCAGCTATACAGAAGGTGGAAAAAGAGACACAGAGCACCAGCATGTCAGCTTGTCACCACCACAGATGCTAACCACATGTGACCACTTGCCAATTCAATCTCTAAATAAAATACTACAGATGCTGGAAATCTGAAATAAAAGCAGGAGAAAAAAATCTGGCAATGTTAATGTCAGCAGGCAGCTTCTGTAAGGAGAGAAAAGTTAGCAGTTTCTCTGTGACCTTTAATTAGAAAGGCGTTAACTTGGTTTCTTTCTCCACAGATGCTGCCAGACTTAGCAGCTAGATCAAGAATTTTCTGATTTTTATATCAATGCTATATGTCCATTATGTATTAAATCATTTAAAAATTATGATAATTCAAGCCATATCTTCCATTTTCCTACTACTGAATTCTCTATCGGGGGTAATGTTAAGTATTGATAGCTCTGAGCATTGAAAAATCATCCTATGACAATTTCACACAGTCTCAGCCAAAAAGCTGAGTGAACATCTATCACCTAATGAGGTTTTATATTTAGCCTGCTGGTTTTAAAACGCAGCTTCACTACTAAATACTTTATTAATATTCAGAAGCAGAAACATTAATTACTGCCACCCTCAGGGTCATAATTCTCCCTATGTTCATGAATACCTGGGATGCAATAAATACATCAAAGTCAACATGCTTCAGATTATATCTGTATAGGATATTTTTCAATTAAATAAAGGATCAAGTTGATACAACTCCAAACACAATCTCAGGATGTTCCAATTAGTATTGATCCATACATTCCTTAGGTAACAGGAGGAATCTAAAGAACAGTCTGTTGTAACATCCCCTACACTTCAGAAGTGAATCATTGGTTGTGAAGTGCTTTGAGAATGTCTGGTGGTCATGAAAAGTGTAATAACTGCACCTCCTTACTTATCCAAAGGACAACTGAAAATCAACTTGGCTCCTTGCTCAGTGGATATCCAGACATGAGCTCGCATGAAGGACCACTGGAAAAGGTGTGTAGGCCAAAACCCTTGGTGTTGCCCCCATGCTGTAGCTCAGAGAAAGTTTATAAGTGCCTCTTTATCCATAAGGAGGGTATTTATCAAAGAAATCTGTCTTTTGCTGTGCTTTATGGTAAAAACTTTCAACTCCTTTCTAAATTAGAATTCATAGAAATAGGATTCTGACAAAGTCATTCAGACTCAAAACGTTAGCTTACTCTTTCTCCTGACCCACTGTGATTTCCAACATTTCTTGTTTTCAGTTCATTGGAACAGGTGTAGGCCTTTCAGTCCCTTGAACTTGTTTCACCATTATTTGATTCAATGTTTTATTTGTTGCCTAACTCCATATACTAGCTTTGGCCCACATGCTTTAATACCTTTGCTTAATAGAAATTTATCTCAGATTTAAAATTAGCAATGGATCTTGCATCCACTGCTGTTTCCGGAAAAGAATTCCGGACATCATCCTTTGCTTCCTAACATTTCTCCAGAGTCTTGCTCTGGCCCTAATCTTCAGACTATGCCCCTTGTTCTTAGAATCCCCAGTCAGTGGTAATAGTTTATCTTTATCTACCATGTCCGTTCCTGTTAATACCTTGAAAACTTTGATCAAAATCATCTCTTAATCATCTTCTAAACTCGAGACAAGACAAGTCTAATGTGTGAGATCTCATAATTAAACCCACAAAGTCCAGGTATCATCCTTGTAAACCCATGATATACTCCCTCCAAAGCCAATAAGGTGTAATTAGTGAACCTTCCTAACGTGTGGAACCCAGATCTGGTGGCACTGCTTCATGTGGGGCCTAACCAGGATTTTGTCAAGACTGCAGTATAACTTCGGCATCCTTACATTCCAGTAATGTAACGGATTATGCACTGTGTGTTGTACTGAAAATAGAGACAAGCTGTAAGCAGAAGGGATTACATTCAGCTGGGCCAAACATCACATGTATTTGGTCGAACATGAAGTTTGACGAGCTAAATGTAATATCCTCAGAAGCAGGATGCGAGACAATACGGAGATACTATGCAGGTCACTGAAGCAAATAGCAGGTATCCTACTGAATGCAGACAAGTACTGGCTTTTCACTGTTCCACATCACTGATCATTGCAGTCAGCCTTTGATGGAGGCCAAGATTTTAGGACAAAGAAGCAACATTCAGACATGTTTAAGATTACTCAATTTTAAGAAAAACAATCAAGTTTAATGCTTAAGTTAAAATTCCAAACCTCCAGAAATGGGGAAAGATGTTAACTTGTGCCTTCTGCTCCAAGGTTACACTATATTATCCCACTATCTTTTTTTCCTTTATAGAACTAAAACCACATTCAAATATCTGATGTACAAGTTTGTTAGCTGACAACTATAAATTTGCATTCCTTTATGAAGTGATTTTTGCATACAAATGTATTTCAGCTGCTGGGAACTGAATACTGTCTAGTTTTATTATGTAGTTTTGGCATCAAGCTTTGCCAGGTCAGATACTGCATTGCAAAGACAGTTTAACATTTTCTCTAATTGCTCCACATATCGTAACCCATCCTCAGAAGAATACCACTGCAGGTAAGTAATTGTTTCTCCACCACCTGTCTTAAATGGATCTTTCCGCAAAGCCACCAATTTCGTGTCAGTTGGTGTTGCTGATGAGATCAGTGTCTGTTGCCTGTCTCAAAATGGCCAGAGGCAGGCAAGAATTGCCACACTGCAGTCGGTTGGGAGTCCTGTTCGGACAGTAGGTTTCCTTCCCTGAAAAACATTAGGTTTTTAAACTACTGACAGTAGTTACATGGTCAAACTAGACAAGCAAGATTTGTATTTTTAATAAAATTTTACCATTTTTCATAGTGGGATTCAATCCCATGTCATCAGAGCCATTAGCTTACATCTCTCGTCTACAATTAGAATGCCACCTTGGGATTGTTTTATGCTCATCTGTTTCAAATTGAATCATTTCTTGTCATGTGTATACATTATAAAATACAGGGAAAAGTGTATACCATCACAATGCATAGGTGCCATTCACATTCAGTTATCTTTCCTTTTTTTTTAAAAAGTTAAAGAGCCTCCATCCTTTCCTTCTCTGCTGCTTCAGTCCCATTTCACGCTTCTCAGCCCACACCATGCTGCTGACAGAATCCTGCTCTGGGCTACACCAGTCCATGCCATGCTGCCGCTGCCAAGGCCCAATTCCACGTGGAAGATAGAGTGCCACTCCAGGCTTCACAGGCCAGCTGACTCTGTAGCCTCAGTCGCTCCAGAATCCATAGAGGCCACTCTCCTGCCAAAGAACTATCAGGCACATCTGAGTGAAAACTAAAAACTAAGAAAGGCAGAAAATAAAAGCAGAAGAGGAGAAGCCCAGGCACAGAACCCTGGATGGTGCCTACTCTGCTACCGCCATCTTGACAAGTATACTAATTACCCAAGAATGCACAGTTCGAGTATGAAACATTTCCAGTAATAAGTAGTCAAGGGTGGTTTCAAATCCAGGTCACAATGTACAAAAATGGCTGTAATTCCATTAATATAGCTAAGAAATAAAAACATGTTTTACAAATAATAGAAAGCACAACATTAAGTCTCAACCTAATCTTATAGTTCAGCAGACATTCTAATAAGCTGCTCGAATTATAGTCTTGTGGCAATGGCATCAAACCAGAGATACAGGAGCATGTTCCACTATTTGATGGAGATTAGATTAGATTACCTACAGTGTGGAAACAGGCCCTTCGGCCCAACAAGTCCACACCGACCCGCCGAAGCGCAACCCACCCATACCCCAACATTTACCCCTTACCTAACACTATGGGCAATTTAGCATGGCCAATTCACCTGACCCGCACATCTTTGGACTATGGGAGGAAACCGGAGCACCCGGAGGAAACCCACGCAGACACGGGGAGAACGTGCAAACTCCACACAGTCAGTCGCCTGAGTCGGAAATTGAACCCAGGTCTCAGGCGCTGTGAGGCAGCAGTGCTAACCACTGTGCTACCATGCCGCCCACGGTGATATGTTTTTATGTTTGATATGTTTTTCAACCCCATTCTCTTGCCTTCTTCCCATAACCCTGGATTCCTTTATTAATCAAGAACGTCTCTATATAAATTACACTCAAATGACTCAGCCTCCACAGCCTTCTGCAGGAATGAATTCCATAGATTCACCACCCTCTGGCTAAAGAAATTCTCCCTTATCTCAGTTCTTGAAGGGTTGTCCCTTCACTCTGAAGTTGTGCCCTCAAGTCCTAGTCTCTCCTTTTAGTGGAATTTTCTTCTCCATATCCACTCTATCCAGGCCTCTCAGTATTCTATTAGTTTCAATCAGCTCCTCCCTCCAAAGTACAGACCCAGAGTCCTCAAGCACTCCTCATATGACAAGTCCTTCATCCCTGGGATCATTCTTGCAAACCTTTTTGGACCCCCTCCAAGGCCAGCACATCCTTTCTTCAGTACAAAAACTGTTCACTGTATTCCTAATGTAGTCTGATCAGATCTTTATAGAGCACCAGCAGTACATCCCTGTTCTTGTAATCTCACCCTCTCGAAATGAATGCAAGCATTGCAATGGCCTAACTGCCAGCTGAACCTGCATGTTAACCTAACAAGAACCCTGAATGAGGGATTCCAAGCTTTTTTTTTGAGTCAGATTTTCAAAGCCTTTCTCTATTTTAGAAAATAGTCCATACCTCTGCTTCCTATCAAAGTGCAAAATCTCACACTTTCTGCCACTATATTCCAAATGCTACTTTGCCTACTCTCCTACCCTGTCCAAGTCATTTTGCATTCTCCCAGCTTCCACAACACTATCTACACCTCCACCTATCTTTGTGCCACCTGCAAACCTACCAACAATGTCCTCCATTCCTTTGTCTAGATTGTTAATGTTTAACATTAATGTAGGTGATGGCCGAGCAGAATCATCGCTAGATTATCAACCCAGAGACCCTGGTATTGTTCTGGGGACCTGGGTTCAAATCCTGACATGGCAGCTGGTGGACTTCAAATTCAATAATAATCTGGAATTAAATCGACAATGGTTTCATGTTCGTCAATAGACTCTTTTCAGGAAAAACTCATCTGGTTCACTAATGTCCTTTGGGGAATATTCTTACCTGGTTTGGACCCAAGGCAAAATGTGGTTGACTCTTAACAGCCCTCTGGGCAATTAGGGATGGGCAATAAATACTTTCATAGCTAGTGATGCTCACATCCCATGAATGAATTAAATAAGCATGAATAGTTGTGGTCCCAACATGGACACCTACAGAACTCTACTAGTTATTAGCTGCTATTCCTTCCCAAACCAGTTCATTTTAAAATCAAGGCCGGAGATCAATTTCCTTCATTTTGAATAGAAATAACATTGCAAATTAAAACCCAGGGGTTTGTATTTTGGATAATGAGAAAAAGGAACAAATCTCATTGAAAATCATGATGCCAGGCAAATCAGTTTGGAAAAGCTCCAATCAGCATGGCATATAAACAAGTTGACAACTTGACGTCAAGCATATGAGCTGTGCATGGCAAAAATGACTGTGCAAAAGGGATAAATGTGCTAAGTTTAACTTCATTATGGATTTAAGTGAATTGATGAGAATTAAAAAGGGAATGAGTCATCAGACAAGATTTTAACATGCAGCAAATTGCTGAGGTTTCTTACAGTGACTAGTTATAATTTCATAGCAGAACGGAGATTTGTTATGTTACACAGACTTAAGTTTTATTGATTTTTCTTGCAACCATAAACAAGTTCTAATATAATGGGGTTACCATTGCCTGTCATTTTGAAGCAACAGTTATGCTTGACCATGCTAGACTTTGCTAAAGCAATACCTTCTATAGGATGGCTTGCTGAATATTAGCTGCCTGTCAGGAGTCCTTAAAAGTTATTGAGCATTTAAAATCAGAAGGAAATTATTACTGATTGGGGCACCTGATAATTTGTCAGTTTTACCTATGTATTTACATCTGGTGAAGTTAAGGAGACTGAGGTTTTAGGGGGTCACGTAGCAGAATCATTGGTCAAATTAAATAAACTGAAGCTTATTATTGCAAAGGGCAGGATCTTTGTGCTGAGAACATAAACAGGAGCAAGAATAGGCCATTTAGCGCATCAAGCCAGCATCACAACTGAAAAGATCATGGTTGGTGTTCCCAAAGTTTTAACTCCCCTTTTGTATCAGCTTCCCATAATCTGATATTTCAACATTCAGTTCTTTTAGCAATCTGTCCAACAACTAAATTAAAACAGAACTGTGGATGCTGGAAATCTGAAACAAAGAAAAATTGGTGGTGAAACTTAGTGGATCTGGTAACAACTGTGAAGAGAAAGCAGAGTTAACATTTCAAGTCCAATGGCTCTTCTTCAAAACCCTTCTGCATAATGGTCTCCAGAGGAAGGGTTACTGGACTGGAAACATAAACACTGTTTTCTCTCCACAGACCAGCTGAATTTTACCACCAACCTCTTTTTGTTATCCTCAATAACTCACCAGATTAGAGAATTCCAGGCATTCACTACCCTCAAAAGAAACTCCTTAAGCATCTCAGTTGTACAAGTGTCCATTTATTCTGTAATTATATCCCTAGTTTGAGATTCCGCCACTAAAGGGAACATCATCTCAGCATCTACCCAGTCAAGCCCCTTCCGAACCTTGTATTTTACAGTATAGTCACCTTCATTCTAATAAATTCTAGTGAATGAAGGCATAGCCTGTTTAGCTGTTCTTGATCAGTCAACTCCTTCCACACAGGAATCAGCATAGTGAATTTTTTTTTGAGCGGAGTCTGATGACAGCATATTTTTTCTTAAATATGGGGATTATTATTTCCTGCTGTACCATCCAAGACCAATTTTTCATTCATCTAGTAAAGGCCTTGCCATCTGGAAGTTACTTCCAAACTATTTTCCACTTTTTACTCTCTACCCTCAGAAGTCACCTTGAATAAACTAACTCCTTCAAACAGGCTGCTCGTTGGTGGATCTTTCTCACCCTTATAATTCTTCATGTTTTTTCCCCCTCAATGTTCCCCTCTAAGTGTATATGATACTTTG
This sequence comes from Hemiscyllium ocellatum, assembly GCF_020745735.1. Classification (NCBI taxonomy): domain Eukaryota; kingdom Metazoa; phylum Chordata; class Chondrichthyes; order Orectolobiformes; family Hemiscylliidae; genus Hemiscyllium; species Hemiscyllium ocellatum. The sequence goes on from NC_083419.1 coordinate 27,534,632, forward strand.
GTGAGTACGTGCAGTGGGTGGTTGTTGGTGATTAGTGCATAGATAATGTCTACTGCTGTGTTTTTGGCTTGGGTTACAACTGTTGCAGTATTTCAAGTCATGTCATATTTTGCCTGAGACCAGCAAGTGTGTTGTCTCCCACAGATTCTATTTCAAGTTAAATTTTATCACTTTAATTTTTTTTAAAACACAGATTCTTGCCTTTCAACATTCTCCCCATGCTGACCTACCAGAGTATTAATCACCTGAGCACTGAACCTCAGATTTTCTTTAATTAGCTGAACAAATCTACCTTCACATCTGAGCTTGGTTGGCTAATGTGGTCTAGCAAGTTAACTTAAAAGGATATTGCAGCTCACCCTCATCTAATGTCATGCACATGGCACTTTGACAGCTGCAGCTACACGGTTCCCCAGGTTTCAACTCCCCTTTTGTACCAGCTTCCTATAGTCTGATATTTCAACATTCAGCAATCTCTCCTCAACAACTAAATTAAAACAGAACTGTGGATGCTGGAAATCTGGAACAGAAAGAGAAAAAAAAATTGGTGGTGAAACTTAGTGGGTGTGGGAACATCTGAAGAGAAAGCAGAGTTAACATTTCAAGTGATAGAGTCAGAGTCAGACAGCATGGAAATGGAACCTTTGGTCCAACCACTCCATGCCAACCAGAATCCCAAACTAAACTTGTCCCACCTGCTTGCTACTGGCCCACATACCTCTAAACCATTCCTATTCATGCATCTATCCAAATGTCTTTTAAATGTTGTAATTGTACCCACATTCACCACTTCCTGAGGAAGTTCATTCCACAGGTGAACCATCCTCTAAAAATGTTTGTGTCTTTTTTAAACTCTCTCTTCTCACCTTAAAAACGTGTCCCCTTGTCTTGAAATCCCCACCCTTTCATTAACTCCATCTATACCCCTCATTATTTTATAAACTTCTATCTGATCGCCTCCCAGCCTCCAAACTTCAAAGAATTATGTACCTACACCCCAGGTCCCTCTGTCATATGACACCACCCAAGGCCTGACCAGGACCTGTAGAAGGCCTACCCCTTGTTTGTTGCACCAAGCTAGAATACCTTGCATTTATCCAGATTGAACTCTATCTGCCATTTTTCAGCCCATTGACCTGTTTAATCAAGGTCCCTTTGTAATCTTTAAAAACATCTTCACTGTCAATTATGCCACCAATTTTGATGTTGCCTGCAAACCTACTAACAATGCTTTCTACATTCTCACTCATTTATATAAAATGACAAATAAAAGTGGATCCAGAACCAATCCCTACAGAACACTGCTGGTCTCAGGCCTCGAGTCTGAAAAGCAACCCTCCACTATTACACTTTTTTTTTGCAAAAATACAAACTGCCGATATAAACACCTCAAGCCAGAAGTTTAACAGAACGAAACGGTCGCAGAATGCTCCAAGAACTAAATCAATGACGCCCATCACATTATACTCTGTCTCCTGCCATTAAGTCAATTATGTATCCAATTGGAAAACTCACCTAGGATCCTCTGTGACCTAATTTTTTAGGTTAGATTGCTTACAGTGTGGAATCAGGCCCTTTGGCCCAACAAGTCCACACCGACCCGAAGCGCAACTCACCCAGATCATTCCCTTACATTTATCCCTTCACCTAACACTATGGGCAATTTAGCATGGCCAATTCACCTAACCTGCACATTTTTGGACTGTGGGAGGAAACCGGAGCACCCAGAGGGAACCCACGCAGACACTGGGAGAATGTGTGGAGTTTGCACAATCTAGTTAGCCTGGCATGTGGAATGTTGGCAAAGGCTTTACTAAAATCCACTAAATATCAATCTTTTTGGTAACTGCCTCAAAAAATTTAATCAAGTTTAAGAGACAATTTTCCTCACAAAACCATGCTGATGATCCCTAATCAATTTTTGCTTCTCTAAATGTCCATAATTCCTATCTTATAATCACCTCCAACAATTTACCTTCAACTGAAGTCAGACTCACTGGTCTATAGTGCCTGTTTCTCCTAACAACCTTTCTTAAAGATAGAATATTGGTTACCCTCCAGTAATCAGGCACCTCACTTCTAGTTATGGTTAATGCATATATTTCTGCAAGAGGTCTCACAATTGCCTCCTATACTTCCCATAATATTCTGGGATATGGGAGATCAGGCCCCAGAGATTTACCCACCTTTATATTCTTTAAAGATCTTCCGAACTTCCCTCTTCTCTGATGCAAGATATTTTAAAAAAATCAAAGTTTATTTCTCTGTATTCTCTAGATTCCATTTCTTTCTTCACAGTAAAAGCTGACATGAAATGTTCATTTACTATTGCTCCTTTCTCCTGAGGTTCAACAAAGATTTCCTTAATCTTGAAGAGGCTCTAACCTCTCTCTACTTACCCTCTTACACTGAATGCAGCTATTTCATTGGCAAGCAAAGGAATCTTGGTTGACCACCCCAAACGGGCCCAACATGGAAAGGAATAGTTGGAAACACAAGTATTTATTGGTAGCAGTTAACAGAAGATTGCCTATTACCAGGTGGTGATTTGGTGGTTGGATTATCCATTTGCTTGTATGAGGTAGCACTTGCAGATAGAAAAGAAATGGAACCGTGGCTGAAGGGCCCATGTAGTGCAGTGGTAGTGTGCATAACTCAGAGTCAATAGACCTGGGTTAAAGTCCCATCTACCTAACATCTCTGAGCAGGTTGATTAGCAATTATAAAAAGGAATCATGGCTACATTTCTCGCTTTATACCGGTGCGGACAAAATAGAATGAAAGTTCAGCAGAGCTGGTACAGAATTACATAAATATTACTGATACTAGTAAGCTATGATCATATAGTGGAGGGACAGGTAGTGTTGAAGAGGCAAGGAGACTATAGAAAAACTTGGACAGGCTAGGAGAGTCAGTAAAGTGGCAGACAAATACAGTGTAGGAAAAAGTGTGAGGTAGGAAGAATAGAGATGGGAACCATCTAAATGAGGAAAGGCTTCAGGAATGAGGCACAAAAAAAAGGGACTTGGGAGTCCTAGTTCATGGCTCTCTCAAGGTTAACTGCCAACTCAACCTGCATGTTCAGAAGGCAAATTCAAGAGGGCTGGAATACAAGAACAGAAATGTACAGCTAATGTTGTGTTTGCAATATTGCACGCAGTTTTGGGCTCTGTACCTAAGAAAATGACACATTGACTGGAGAGGAGGTTTTGAAGAATTATCTTGGGGATGAAGGTTTGTCATATGAGGAGTAGTTTTCATGCTACATGGTTTTATGGCATGAGATCTGACCTCTATCCCCACTCAGAGGCAGGTGGAGAGGAAAGCTCTCACAAGGATTTCTGTTAGTGAATTATCACCAATCATTCCTGTTTTGGTTTCTCAAATGTACAATGATCTTAATGCTCAACCATACACGAGGTCGACCCTGAGGAACAGACTGAAATGGAGGGACCTACAAGGCCATCAGTGCCCCTGGACTAATTGACCATCATGTGTTCATGAGCATAAAAAAGGCAAAAAACTGAAAGGATAAAATGAAGACAAAAATGAATGAAAAGCTAATTAATATTTTTTTTCCTTTTTTTTTATTATTCACTCATGGGATGAGGGAGCCACTGGCTGACTCAGCATTTATTGCCATCCCCAGTTGCCAACAGAACAGTTAAGATTCAAACAAATTGCTGTGAATCTAAAGGCCAAACCAGGTAGGGATAGTAATTTCCTTCTCTAATGGACTCATATGGGTCCTTCAGACAATTGACAATGGACAATGGATCCATGATCCTCATTAAAATTCTTAATTCCAGAATTATTATTGAATTCAAATTCAGTCTGTGGTAGTGGGATTTGAACCGGAGTCCCCAAGATAATACCTAGCTCTGGATTAACAGTCCAACTAAGCTGTTGCCTCCCCTACTTAGTAAGCACTATTGTTCTACACAGTTGTAGAAATCTGGGCAGCACGGTAGCTCAGTGGTTAGCACTGCTGCCTTACTGCGCCAAAGGAACTGGTTTTGATTCCACCCTCGGGTCACCGTTGGTGTGGAGTTTGCACATTCCCTCCAAATCTGTGTGGGCTTCCTCTGGGAGCTCCAGTTTCCTCCCACAGTCCAAAGATGGGCAGGTTAGGTGGATTGGCCATGCTACATTTCCCATATTGTGTAGGTTAGGTGAGTGAGCCATGAGAAAATGCAGCATTACATGGATGGCATGAGTCTGGGTGGGATGTGTTTTGGAGGAACAGTGTGGACTCGATTGGTTAAATGGCCTACTTCTACACTAAATGGATTTTGTGAAAAACAATGATGATTAAAATGAATAATTCCCTCAAATAATGTTGCTGCATAACTTTCACAATCGAAAATAAATGAAGCTATACTGAACAAATTATCACACACTAACACATACAACACTATTCGTGGGAAAAAGAAAACATGACAAAAGAATATAGTTTTTGCTTTACACAGAGTTCAGTGCTCACATAAAAATGATTTATTTTTAAGGATGTAACCGAGAGTAAGTATAATAATAAAAATGGATGTGAGATTTTCAACACAATAATCAGAAGCCAGGAAGCGTGGAAGATTGTGCAAGCAATAATTTGAAGCACATTCCAGAGAGAAGTGCACTCTGAATCATTTTGCTGCATTAGCAATCACTAGGATGCAATTACTCCCCTTCTTGACATACATTAATGCTGAAATAATGACAACATTTCAAGAGCGCTCCTGACAGTGCAGATGTGAAGTTCAAAATGCAGCCTAAATACTGTAATTCTTCCTAACAGTTCACATCCATCTCAGTGGGTTAACATCCCCTAACCTAGAAGCATAACCTCAACCAGCAGCACATAATCTTTGCTGTGCAGGAAATGAATGCCAATTGAAAAATTGCATATCGTGACAGCAGCGACAATCAGGAATTTAATAATCACATCAACTGTCACCACGCATCAGTGGACGGGCATTGGAAACTAATATTTTCATAATCATGTGTCAAAATACTCTGAAGTATAAAGTTCTGTAACACTGGGATGAAAAAGTTGGAGTGCAAATCTGCATCATTTCAGCTGTCAGGCTCAAATCCAATTGCTTGAAAATGTGTTTCACAAATGCATTTTAATTTTCCTCTTCCTGACTAACCAGTTTAAAAACATTTGTGGTAATTTAACAGAAAATCAGTTAAGTTCTTAAGTCGTAATGACAGTGATGAACATTTCTGAACGAGACAAGGTCTATATCAAGTACCAACTAAGTGACAATACAAGCAGTCATCGACCCTAGCTTACATAGTTATGCCAAAAAGTACAGTTTTACAATCATTACAGAATACTGTTCACAATTCCTTTTGCCAATTGGCAGCCCACGCAAAACTACTAACAAAATATAACAGTTCAGTGCTCTTGCATTCATATTTGCCGACAGAATAAAAATATCCTGCAATAATTTGCAAGTCAAATTCTTTGGAAACAAGTCAGACCAATTATCCTTCAATAGCAACAAATTCAAGGTCAGTTTTGCAATGAATTTGCAGATAGCCCAAGTACCACAATGAAACAATGACATAATGCGACAGCAATGAGCACAGAGCATATCCTCATAGTCGGACACTTGTCCAGCCTCTCCACTCAAATACACCCCTGCTACCGGGAGTCACATCTTTGGTCACTGAGAACACAAGTTTTCAAATTTGTTCATTTTGAATCTCTAAATCTCATTAGCTTTTAAGACTCCACTTAATTACACCTTTTTCACCAAGTGTCAAATGCACTGCTGCAATATTTTCTTTGGATTATCTATATGCTTTGCCTTGGAATTTTTGTTATCCATTTAGAGGAGTTATATACACACACATCCTATTGTTATGGTCAGCAATCGTTTGAAAAAGCTCAACTCAATTTGACCAATAATGAAGTGGGCCTTGATGCATGGTCTAACTTTGACTATATCACAAGGTCTCATCACTGGATTTAAATGAAAAAAATGGGGGAAAATAGAACTCTGAAGGAGGACATCCTGAGTCAATTGGACTTCTAACATTGCACCTCTGGTAATGTGGGGAAAACACAGCCACTGATTTATGTACTGCAAGGTCTTCCAAACTGGAACTTGAATAACTGACCAGGTAATCTGTTTTGGTGATGTCAAGAGATAAATGTTGGCAAGGACAATGAAAGTTGTCCAGTCACTCTTCAAATAATGCTATCCTTGACATCTATCCAAGTATTTATCCAGATGGAAATATGTTGCTGGTTAAAGCACAGCAGGTTAGGCAGCATCCAAGGAACAGGAAATTCGACGTTTCGGGCCAGAGCCCTTCTTCAGGAATGTGGAGAGGGTGCCAGACAGGCTAAGATAAAAAGGTAGGGAGGAGGGACTTGGGGGAGGGGCGATGGAGATGTGATAGGTGGAAGAAGGTCAAGATGAGGGTGATAGGCCGGAGAGGTCAGGAAGAGGATTGCAGGTTAGGAGGGCGGTGCTGAGTTCAAGGGAATCGACTGAGACAAGGTGGGGGGAGGGGAAATGAGGAAACTGGAGAAATCCGAGTTCATCCCTTGTGGCTGGAGGGTTCCGCCTGGGAACCCTCCAATCACAAGGGATGAACTCAGATTTCTCCAGTTTCCTCATTTCCCCTCCCCCCACCTTGTCTCAGTCGATTCCCTTGAACTCAGCACCGCCCTCCTAACCTGCAATCCTCTTTCTGACCTCTCCGCCCCCACCCCACTCCGGCCTATCACCCTCATCTTGACCTCCTTCCACCTATCACATCTCCATCGCCCTCCCCAAGTCCCTCCTCCCTACCTTTTATCTTAGCCTGCCTGGCACCCTCTCCTCATTCCTGATGAAGGGCTCTGGCCCGAAACGTCGAATTTCCTGTTCCTTGGATGCTGCCTAACCTGCTGTGCTTTAACCAGCAACATATTTTCAGCTCTGATCTCCAGCATCTGCAGACCTCACTTTTTACTCAAAGATTTATCCAGATGGCTTCAGTTTAATGCCTTGGCTAAAAGAACGTACCTCTGATAATGCAGCATTCTCACAAATGGACCACTTGACAAAATAAACAATTTCCTCTAGGAGGCAACTTTACTATGCTCATATGCAGGCTGTCATCATGAAGCCATAAGCTGCAACTTTAACTGCGTTTGGCAATTCTGTTCTGATATTATTTCAATGACAATAACTTGGATTTATGCAACACATTTAAGCTAACAAATTGTACTAGCTTGCTCACAGAAGAGCAAATAAGGTTGATAATCTCTGGGAATTTCGAAGAATGAGAGGTAACGTCATTGAAATATTCAAAATTAAGTCGAGGCTTGATATAGTTGATACTGAAAAAAGTTGTTTAATCTGAAGGGGAAAGGAGAATGAATACGGAGGTACAGGTTTCAAGGTAATGAATCAATAACTTAGGATGAAGAGGAGGAGAAGTTCCTTCACTGAAGGGTTGTTGGGAAATCTTTGGAATTCTCTACCGAAGAGTATTCTGGATGATCCATTATTGAGTGTACTCAACTTGGAAACAGTCAGAATTGAGGTCTCAGTGAATCAAGGACTTGGGGAGCAGGGAGGAGAGTGGAGTTGAGGCAAAAGAAAGATCGACAAGGACCAAACAGAATGGTGATAAGGTAGGCTAGATAGGCTGTATGGTCTACTACTCTTATTTCTGTTATGATCTGTTGTTATGACTAATAAAAAAGGTCAGGGGGAGGTGATGGCCCAGTGATGTTATCGCTGGACTGTTCATCCAGAGACCCAAATTCAAATCCCACCATGGTAGATGACGGAATTTGAGTTCAATAAAAGAAAAGTCTGGAATTAAGAGTCTAATGATGACCGTGAATCCATTGTTGAAACCCATCTGGTTCACTAAATGCCTTTTCGGCAAGAAAACTGCCATTCTTACCTGGTCTAGCTTATATGCGACTCCAGACTCTCAGCAATGTGGTTGACTCTTAACTATCCTGTGGGCAATAGATCGCTGGGATGGGGAAAGTTGAGGCCACAGAGGCATTGGAAAATGAGGATAGAAATTTAATGGAAATCTGTTCCTTAACCTGCAGCAAGTGTAGGCTAGCAAATACATAAGTGATGAATGATCAGAATTTGGCACAATTAAAGGATTGAGACAGCAGAAATTACTTTGACCTCAACTTTATTAAGAGAAGAATGTGCTGCTAAAGGCACTTCAAGTTTATTGGAGACAACTTTTATTTGCACAATCACTGATTGGATAAAAGGAATGTAGCCAATGTGATGTATTTGGATGAAAACGTTTCACAGAGAGATTGCTCCAAAAATTCAAGTTTATGACACACAGAGAGAAAAAAAGACTGAAAAAACCAGAGGAGAAAAATCAATAGATGGTGATTTGGAAGATCAATATCAACCACAGCACCCCGTGGCCCAACATTTCAACTCCCCCTCCCACTCTGCTGAGGACATGGAGGCCCTGGGCCTCCTTCACCGCCACTCCCTCACTACCAGACGCCTGGAGGAAGAACGCCTCATCTTCCGCCTCGGAACACTTCAACCCCAGGGCACCAATGTGGACTTCAACAGTTTCCTCATTTCCCCTTCCCCCACCTCACCCTGGTTCCAAACTTCCAGCTCAGCACTGTCCCCATGACTTATCTGGACTTGTCCGACCTGCCTAGCTCCTTTTCCACCTAACCACTCCAGCCTCTCCTAATCACCTTCATCCCCTCCCCCACTCACCAACTGTACTCTATGCTACTCTCTCCCCACCCCCACCCTCCTCTAGCTTATCTCTCCACGCTTCAGGCTCTCTGCCTTTATTCCAGATGAAGGGCTTTTGCCCGAAACGTCGATTTCCTGCTCCTTGGATGCTGCCTGAACTGCTGTGCTCTTCCAGCGCTACTAATCCAGAATCTGGTTTGGAAAAGTGTCAGGAATGGTATATCCTACTAGGTCCATTTTTGCCTTGGTATATATGAATAGTTAAAAGCCTGGGTCCTATATCAAAAATTCCCTTTATATTACAAAAGTAGAGAGTTTGATAAACTAAGATAACAGTTATTGCATTTGAAAGGAGAACCAAAATAGTGGGCAGATATAAATTCCTGTGTATCAGTGACAGTTGTCAGAAGTCACATGACACCAGATTACAGTCCAACAGGTTTCTTTGAAAACACAAACTTTTGGAGTGCTGCTCCTTCATCAACTGACAAAGGAGCAGCACTTTTAAATAAACCTACTGGATGATAACCTGGTGTGGTGCGACTTCTGACCTTGTCCACTTCAGTCCAATACCAGCACCTCCACATCAGTAACCATTGGGAGAGAGGTTGTAAAATTCATGGAGGCATATAAAGCTCTGAATCAGAACACTCAACCTCGAAAATCTTAACAATTCAAAGTTGTTAAAGCAAATTGATAACAGTAACCAAAGATTTCATAAGTAAGGGCAAAATGCACAAGATTTAAAACATGACGAAATGTGTGCTAAAGTCCAAAGAATCCATTGTACAAGTTACTTGTTATTTTCAGCTGGAGTATTCTGGGTAAAACACTTTAGAAAAGATGTCAAGGGCTTGGAAAGGATATAGTGAATGTTTACCAACATGACAGCAGAGATGAAGAGTTTTGGTTATGTGGAGATATCAGAGGAGCTGAAAAATTGTTTTCCTTCAAGTAGTGGGGTATAAAAAAAAATTGGAGGCAAACAGGTGACACGCAGGAATATGGAATTAGCAGAAGTAGGCCATAGTCCCTGTCATTCAGTACCATCGAGTCTGCGATAATTACTCCACATCCCCGTCACCCTTTCACAAGAATTTTTATATAAAAAAGGATTGTTAAAACAAAACTTGCCCAATTCTCTCAAAAGGCCAGCACAGGAATGTTGTGTCAAATGGCCTCATTCTGTGAATATGACTTATGTGAAATCTTTCCATCCAATTGTTTCAAAGGTGCCTGAAGTGCTTCAATTTAATCAAAAGCAAAAATAAAAAAGGAATTAAGAAATATTTTCATTTGGCTAATTTTTCCAAAAATGAGCAACCATGAATGACTATAATAGAGAATTGTTGTGCATTAAATGTAATTCCCTGCAAAAAGTAATTTTGATGATATTCTCTTTGTTGAAAAATGTGGTGCTGGAAAAACACAGCAGGCCAGGCAGCATCCGAGGAGCAGGAGAATCAACGTTTCGGGCACAAGACCTTCCTCGTGGAATGAATCATTCCATGAGGAAGGGCTTGTGCCCGAAGCGTCGATTCTCCTGCTCCTCGGATGCTGCCTGGCCTGCTGTGTTTTTCCAGCACCACGTTCTTGAACTCTGGTCTCCAGCATCTGCAGTCCTCACTTTCTCCTAATTGATATTCTCTTTGCACTAACAGAAGCACAGTAAAATTTTATTATAAATTGGTGATAACTGAAGATTAGATCTACACTTATGCACCAAAACTGCCTCATTGGTCCTCTCCGTAACATTATCCATTTTCATCTAAAACCTTCATTTGATGATTTTTTTTAATTCTAGACTCAACTATTCGAACAGCCTCTCATCTACCAGCCTCCAAGAAAAATAGCTCCTCCAAAGTTCTGCAGCAAAGGCTGAACTAACACCATGACTCATTTGCCCATTATCTCATGTAATTGCTGATATACATTGTTCACAGTCATTTTACCATTTGCATCCTAGGTTTGAAATCCCTCCATGGCGTCATCACCTCCTCATGGTCTGTAATCTCCAACAGCCCAAGTACCTCAGAAATCCCTGTTCTCTTCTGGACTCTGCATCCCAAAAACCCTTCCCCTGGAGTAAGCTTTAGTCGCCTCTCCTGATACTTCCTTTTGGCTCAGTGGTCAGTCGTCTTTTTTCTGCCATAAGACTCCTATGGAGTCCCTTGTGCCTTCAATGTGCTTATGCCATGATGTCACAACAATCAACTTTGCAATACAATACAACCAACGTTTGTACTGGATTCTTCTCGAAACATTCAAGCCTTACATGGTGTGTCTGCAAGTGTTCCTATAGTACATACCTTAATTGTTTGCAAGCATACATTGTGGAAACATTGTGCTGAAAAGGTTACACTAGACCATTTCCTTACTATTAATTACATAGCAGAGAATGGAAATGGCTTACAGCTAAAAGGTCAAAGCATTTTAATTACAGCTAAGTATCACATAAAATGGCTTTGAAGAGATCTGTGACTAAGTAATATCACTATGGCATTAGTGTAATAATTATACCTCCCAAGAACATTCCTGCCCCTATATTTCCAGTAAACCACTATCATTACAGAACCAGCTGTGCATCTAAAATCTGTTGGTTCTGCAGAAACTGGCAAGTAGTACGTTTTCGGTTCTTGAAAATAAGCTAACACTACACTTAATAAATTGTACATGTTTTGTTGCACAATACTGATATACATAACATTAATTCTGCAGTTAATATAACTGCAGAATTAAATTTTTTTTACAGCAAGCAAAGTTCAAAAGTAAATAATAGCTACAAGGCTACAAAACTGGTCACTGAATATATGATCCTGGAAATACATTGAATTCTAACACGTTATTCAGGGAATTTTTAGTATTTACAAATATACAATATTAGGTGTCATGGTTGAAGCTCGAAGAAAGACACGCTTGCATTTTATTTTTAAAAATGCAAAACATTGCCATTTTGAGAAGAAATCATTTCTTTTCCCCAGACATCTCATTCCTTCTGGATGCAGGTAGGAAGTGGAACTTGGGTGCTATGTTTGGACAGAGTCTACTCTGCACCAATTTTATCAATACATGTTTACAGTGCCTCAGAATGACTAAACACAGTCATGGAGTCAGATGTATAGTATGGAAACTGACCCTTCGGTCCAACTCGTCCATGCTGAGCAGATATCTCAACCTAGTTTAGTCCAATTTGCCAGCACTTGTCCCAAATCCTTCTTAATCCTTCCTATTCATTTACCCATCCAGATGCCTCTTAAATGTTGTAATTGCACCAGCCTCCACCACTTCCTCTGGCAGCTCATTCCATACATATGAAGAAGTTGCCCCTCTCACCTACGCCCTCTAGTTCTGGACTCCCCAACCCCAGGGAAAGACTATTTATCCTATCCATGCCCCTCATGATTTTATAAATCTCTATAAGGTTACCCCTCAGCCTCTGACGCTCCAGGGAAAAACAGCCTCAGCCTATTCAGCCTTCCCCTATAGTTCAACCTTGGCAACATCCTTGTAAATCTTTTCTGAACGCTTTCAAGTTTCACAATCTCCTTCCTATTGGAAGGATATCAGAATGGCATGAAGTATTCCAAAAGTGGCCTAACCAATGTCCTGGACAGGCGGAACATGACCTCCCAACTCCTATATTCAATACTATGACCAAACACCTACCAAATGCACATTGTCAAGTATTCATTCAATTAAAAAAAAACGTATTCAGTCAATGCATAATGAGAGCCAATGTCATTAATGTTGCTACAGCATCAGGTTTCTAAGTGGCTTTGCCAAAAGCCTCCCATTAATAGTATCAACACTGCGACTTCATCTAATGACTGAACCAAGCACTGAAGTTCAGACATTGGTACATCTATGTATTGCTGCATTTAGTACATCCAACATCATAGTGGTAATGCTACTGGACAATTAGCAAACTAACTAGTACCAGCAGCCTTGGTAATGCTCCAGAATCAGGTTCACTACAGTTGGGGAATTTAAATTCAGTTAAATTCTAGTCTGGTATAAAATTATAGTTTCATTAATAGTGAGAAATTTTTATGATTATTACTAAAAACACTCATGGTCCATTGGTCCCATTGTTTGGTCTGGCTTACATGTGACTTCATATTCTCTGAAACGGTCTAGCAAGCAAATCAGTTCAAGAACAATTTGGGACGGAAAATAAATGCTGCCTTTGTCAGCAATGCTCATAACTCAAGAGCTAATAAAAAAAAGTGTGCGCATCTGGTGATCTGGACATTTGATCATCCAAAGGGTGACCACGGTTCCTTGTGAGCATGTAGTTTTGTTTCGAGGCCCTTTAGGGAAAGAAGTCAATTTTGTCGGAGGGTTTCCCGAGCAGACTATCAAAGTTGTTTGGCAGAACCCTGCATAATCACAACTTTTCCACAAGCACCAAGATGTAGCGTGGCTGCCATTGACAAAGGTATTATCTGTCAGATCTTTCACGCATGCCCAGTCTTTGTGCCATTACACATTGCACCCAAGGCGACTACAGTGGTGAAAATTGCACATCTCCTTCTGGAATATGCCTTTACAAAAGGAGGTCTGGAGAAAGATGAGATGGTTTTTCTCGAGTTTCGTCCCAAACAGCTCTGCCACGCAGGGCTCAGAGTCCTACAAGCTGTTCCCTCGGATGCACACTGAGAAAAGCATCATCCATGCCTGGTGCACCACCAACCTAGTGAAAATCAGTCTTTGGCCAGCCCTTGAAATTTGTTCATCTTCATGTCCTAAGTGTTGTCCTTAACCAAACGTTGCAGATGAATGGATTTCAAGGTCCAGAACTCTGTGCTAAATGATGCACTAAATCTTGGGGGCAGTGCTGCCAAGGTAGAGTAGGGAATGTTCTGCAAGTCCTTTTAACCATAACATGATAATAGGCTAGTAACTCAAAGCCTCCGAGCTTATTTTAGAACACGTACACTGTTACATTTAGGAAATTGTGCAATTTTGCATCTAGAATAAGGCACCTTTAGAGTTCAAAGCACTCAACTGAGAAATGAGATTTGTCTTGCTGTATTTTATGTAATATTCAATTTGAATTTTTGTAATGTGCTTATAGCTATGTACTATTGATATTTTATGCTTAAAATGTATTTCTACAAAAAAAAATTGCTTTAACATTCGTCAAATTTACTCTTCAACCCAAACCCTAAAAAAATGACCAAAGCCTCCCTTGTCAGGGCTATGTCCCACTGGTACCACAGTGTTTATTTCTATACAATTTACCTTGGACCCTGTGCATCTGAAGAAAGAAACTTAATTTTAAGCAAAAACTCACTTAAGGAAACAGATATTTCAGGAGGCATTGTTTATGCCACTACAAAATTTCCTGATGTATTTGTATCTCTTCAAACTGGGCGGCACGGTGGTGAAGTGCTTAGCACTGCTCCCTCACAGCGAGAGACACCCGGGTTCAATTCCCACCTCCGGTGACTGACTGTATGGAGTTTGCACATTCTTCCAGTGTCTGCGTGGGTTTCCTCCCACAGTCCAAAAATGTGCAGGTTAGGTGAATTGGCCATGCTAAATTGCCCGTAGTGTCAGGTGAAGGGGTAAATGTAGGAGAATGGGTCCGGATAGACTGTGCTTCAGCGGGTCGGTTTGGACTTGTTGGGCTGAAGGGCCTGTTTCCACACTAAGTGATCTAATCTAAAAGATTTACCAGGATGTTGCCAGGTTTGAAAGATTTATAAAGTGGGCGGCATGCTGACACAGTGGTTAACACTGCTGCCTCACAGCGCCAGAGACCCGGGTTCAATTCCCACCTCAGGTGACTGTCTGTGTGGAGTTTGCACATTCTCCCAGTGTCTGCGTGGGTTTCCTCCGGGTGCTCCAGTTTCCTCCCACAGTCCAAAAAATGTGCAGGTTAGGTGAATTGGCCATGCTAAATTGCCCATAGTGTTTGGTGAAGGGGTAAGTGTAGGGGAGTGGGTCTGGGTAGGTTGTGCTTTGGCGGGTCAGTGTGGACTTGTTGGGCCAAAGGGCCTGTTTCCACACTAATCTAATCTAAAGCAGTCCTGCTTCATTTTCTCTCTTCCCCACCAGTAGAATAAATTGAACAAAATGAAAAGGATTACACAGTAACAAGTCCTGATGAAACAGAATTTCACACATCAGTAAACACATGATTTACTGAAAAGGGTTTTTATTTGAAGCCATGTTTGGCAGTGCACAAATTACTGCTGCTGACTCACGATTCACTGCAAAACCCCCAGGATTCGAAACTTCTGTTTTCACAAGCAAATGCCTAATGGCTGGGAGAATTGTTAAGAAGCTGGGTTGTTCAGTTCCTCCCAAAAAAGTGTGAATTGTTTTATTGTGCTATGGTGAAAAATCCAAATGGAACTTCTGCAAACAATCTGCACCTTTGAGCCTGGCCAAAGTCACTGGCTTGGGAAAAACAGAGGGAGCAGTGTCAGGATAGACGTTCTTTTGGTCAGATTGTCACACTAAAGTCCTCTTCTGCCTTCTCAAGTGGGTATTTAAAAAAAAAGCCATGTCACAATTTTAAAAGCAGCAGCATTCTCTCTAGTACCCTAGCCAACATTTATTGCTCAACCAACATTACTGCAGCAGTCAACAAAAAAAACAGAAAATGGTGTGGAAATACTCAGATCTAGTAGCATTGGTGGAGGGAAAAAGAATTAACAGTTTTTGTCGAAAGGCCACAAATAAGAAGTGCTAACTCCTTCTCTCTTCACAGACACTGCCAGTTCTGTTGAGTATTTCCAGCATTTCCTGATTTTATTGCAGATGTCTAGCATCCACTGTACTTCATATTTGTGTCACTAATGCAGTTACCCTGTAGCCTGCTCTTTTACCAATAGTTGTAGGAGTTGTTAAATTAATTTCCATGTTTATCAACACTGCAATAATAACAGCAGTTAAAACAACGGTTGTAAAGACTGCATTTTTTTTTCCTTTTTTTTATTTTCAATTGTGGACTGAATTGGGAAAAACACTTAAAAAGCAAAAATCAAGGAAGGATTTTTCTTCAACTGATTTTCAACAATAAACACTTAAAAAGAACTATGATTGAACAAGGAAGGATGCAATTGCTCTGGACATAATGCAGAGAAGGTTTATTAGAACATTGCCAAGGCTGGAGAATTATATCTTTGAGGACAGGTAGAGATTATTTTCCTTGGAACAGAAAAGTCTGACACGACTGGAGGTATACAAAACTCTTGAGGTGTAGAAATAGACAGGAGTAACCGGTTTCCCTTGGCAAGCAGCTCAAAAGTCAGCAGTCAAAGATTCAAGCTAAGTGGCAGAAGGATTAGAGGGGATGCAAGGGAAAGTTATGGTTTTGTTTTAAGCACAGAGGGTGGTGGGTGTCTGAAAATTCTCTGCTGAGTTGGGTCTTGGAGGCAAAGATCCTGAACGCTTTTAAAAGGAAGTACCTGGACCTTAAGTGCTGTAAGGTGCAGCACTTTGGGCTAGGTGAAGGAAAATGGGATTCAAAAGGGCAACTTTGTGTCTTTGAGTCAGATGGCGGAATGACCCCCTTCTGTGCAGTATCATTTCTATGGTTCGATAGAATCTGCTTCCAGTACAGTTCAGATCCTAACCAGAATGAAAGTTACTTTTCTAACAGGTTTGCAGCAAGGGAATAAGGGTGCAGAAGAACAAAACATAAAAGTCTGCAATTGGGAAGAAAGATTAAACAACAAAAGATGTAATGAAACCACTCCATTTAGTTTTTGTAACAGGTAGGAAAGCAAAAGATGCATAAGGTGAAGTGAGGATATCATCCATCCAAAAACAAAGCAAAAAGGATTAAGAAAATAACAAGTCAAAAGGACAGCTCAAAAATCATAAAAATGTGTAAAACAAAATGGTGACACAGATAATAATCTAATAATTTCATGATTCCATATTGAGACAAGGAATTTGTTTGCAGAATGTCAAGTCCATGCAGCATCCAGATACAACTTTTGCTTCTTCCATTATTCATTACCACTCCTTCTGGTTTCGTATCGAAGGTTTTGTCACTGTATCACTCCTAGTGTCCAGCCTATCACAGGCCTTTCCCATTTGCTCTTCTTCCAATTACAGTTGCTGAAAACCATGACACTTCTAAGCTCCACTAGTTTGATGAAATATCGCGAACCTGAAACGTTAACCTGTTTCACTTGCCATCCTGTTGGCCAGGGCATGGGAGAGAATCCTGTGG
Organism: Hemiscyllium ocellatum; assembly: GCF_020745735.1. Classification (NCBI taxonomy): domain Eukaryota; kingdom Metazoa; phylum Chordata; class Chondrichthyes; order Orectolobiformes; family Hemiscylliidae; genus Hemiscyllium; species Hemiscyllium ocellatum. The sequence goes on from NC_083419.1 coordinate 27,551,531, forward strand.
CTGCTTTTAAAAGAAACACCCAATTCACCATTTTTAAAATGTCCACATGCAAAGGCAGCATGACCTGTTGAACATTTCTAGAACTTTGTTTTGCAGATCAGCAGTATTTAAATTGCGGTATTATTAAATTAACTATTTTTTTTTCAGAATACCCACCTTGAAGAAATTCTACTCTTCTCTTTGATAGGGTTTCTATGTGTTTAATCAACCATGGGATGTAGGCATCACTGGCTAGACCAGCAATTATTGGCCATTTCTAACTGTCCAGAGGGAATTTCAGAGTATAACAAATTTCTCTGGTTCTGGAATCACACATTGGCCAAACCAGCTAAGGATAGCCGAATTCCTTCCCTAAAGGAGGTTAATGAACCAGTGATTATGTGGTCAGCATGAGACTAGTTATTTTTAATTCGAGCTTTTATTGCATACAAATGTCAGCATTTGCCACGACACGATTCACATCAATGTCCTTAGAACATTAGCTTAGGGCTCTGGATTGCTAGTTTTCATAACATTACATGGTATTTACTTTTTATATCTTATTCGCTTTCCTTGCAGTCTAAGTTCTCTTTCTGTGCTTGATGAGATATTGATAGAAACTCACTTCCACAGCCATATCTCCTTTGTCAGTAATGGTCTCTGGCTCTAACTCATTCCATGCGGAACTCAGAAATTCCACCCTTAAGCATCCTGAATACACACGCAATTACAGATATCTCAAAACATTCAGAATTTCCGAACTGCTGCACTTGACACATCACAACACACACCATCAATGCCAGCTACCATCATAAGACTTCTCTCAACCTATTCTATTTCAAGTTGTTCTGGTCCAGGGTTTTATCCTTCATCTCATCTGGCTGCTCAACAAAAAATTTCAATCTGCTTGTCAAGAGCGAAGGCTTGCAAAGTTTAATAATCCATTCTCCAGATTTCCTTCAAATCTCACCCCTTGTTGAATATTCTCAACCTTGAACAACTGTCTTAGAAATGTACAGGACGGAAACAGATCCTTTGGTCCAAATTGTCCATGTCAATCAGATACCCTAAATTAATCTAGTTCAATTTGCCAGAATTTGGCCCATAAAACTTACCTATTCATATAGCCATCCGAATGCCTTTTAGATGTTGTAATTGTATCAACCTCCACCAATTCCTCTGGCAGCTCATTCCATACACGCACCACCCATGCGTGAAAAAGTTGCCCCTTTGGTCCCTCTTAAATATTTCCCCCCTAACACTAGACCCATACCTTCTAGTTCTGGACACCATACCCCAGGGAAAAGACATTGTCTACTTCCCCAATTCATGTCCTTCGTGATCTTAAAAGCCTCTAAGTTCATAAGATATAGGACAGAATTAGGCCATTTAGTCCATCAAGTCTGTTCCATCACTCAAATCATAGCTGATGTGCTTCATAAAAAAAGGTGATAAGGTTACCCCTCAGCCTCCGATGCTCCAGGGAAAATAGCCCCAGTGTATTCAGCCGCTCCCTAAAACTCAAACCTTCCAATGCTGGCAACATGCTTGTTAATCTTTTTTGAACCCTTTCAAATTTCATAGCATCCTTCCTGTAGCAGGGGGACCAGAATTACACACAGTATTCCAATCATGGCCTTCCTAATATTCTGTACAGCCACAACACAACCTCCCAACTCCTATATTAGACGCACTGACCAAAGGTAAGCATACCAAACACCTTCTTCACTACCCTATCTACCTCTGACCCCACTTTCAAGGAAGTATGAACCTGCGCTCCAAGGTCTCTGAACAGCAACACTCCTCAATTCTCTCATTAAAAGATACAAGTCCTGCCCTGATTTGTCTTTCCAAAATGTAGCACCTCACATTTACCTAAATTAAACTCCATCTGCCACTCCTCTGCGCATTGCCCCTTTTAATCAAGATCCTGTTGTACTGTGGTAACCTTTTTTCACTGTCCCCTAGAGACTTTCAATCTTGGTATCATCTGCAAACTTGCTAACTATATCTACTATATTCACATCCAAATCGCTTAAATAAATGATGAAAAGCAGTGAACCCAGCACCGATCCTTGTGGCACACCACTGGTCACAGACCTCCAGTCTGAAAAGGAACCCTCCACCACCACCACCCTCTGTCTTCTACCTTCAAGCCAGCTCTGTATCCAAATGGCTAGTTCTCACTTTGTTCTGTGAGATCTAACCTTGCTAACCAATCTACCATGAGGAACCTTGTCAAACGCCTGAAGTCCATATAGACCATGATTACTACTCTACCTTCATCAATCCTCTTTGTTACTTCTTCAAAAAATTCAATCAAGTTCGTGAGACACTATTTCCCAGGGACAAAACAATGTTGGCTATCCCAAATCAGACTGGTTTTTCCAAATACAGGCAAATCTTAATTGCTCAGGATTCCCTCCACAACTTGCCCACCACCGATGTCAGGCTCACTGGTCTATAGTTCCCTGGCTTTCCTTACCATCTTTCTTAAACAGTAGCACACATTAGCCAACCTCCAGTCTTACAGCACCTTGCCGGTGTCTATTGATGATACAAATATCTCAGCAAGGGGTCCAGCAATCTCTTCTCTAGCCTCCTCCAGAGTTCTGGTGTACACCTTATCAGGTTCCTGGGGATTTATCCAGCACCACCTCCTCTGTAGTATGGACATTTTTCAAGATGTTGCTATTTATTTCTCTACCTCTCCTTAGTAATAGATTCTGGTTAACCTTTTCAAACTTAATACATTTTGGGCTCAGCATAACACCATGCTCTTCTTCCTTACCTTGAAATGCACAATGGCATCTTTGAACGGGAGACTTTACCTCCCCACCATTTCCTCTCTATACCACCCCCCAACATAACTCCCATGGGATCTTTTTATCCATCTCTAATATTTCCCCTCCCTCCACCTGGACCCCTCCCTCTGGATGACCAGATGTACTTCCAGCATGTTCAGTTTTAATTTCAGATATCCAGCATCTGTGGTACGATGATTTTGTCTAATTTTGACCGTAAATATCATATTCGCTCTCCAAATTCAGCAAAAATGTTTCAAAGGCCATGCCAATATGTGCCTGTACTACATGAATCATTACCTCAGCTCCACCCAAATGTCATGTCCAAAAGTGTCCATTGTAACTTACTTTACAATAAATTTTACAACCAAGGAAACAAAGAGATGCTCAGTCCACACACTCTCAATATTAATAATCAGACAGCCATCTGGAGTGTGGTGTAAGTGCGTGCACTCAAGTATATTGGTACCCCTTTTGCTACCAACCTCGATGTGACTCATGGTGACACATAACTTTCTTGGCTGCACATTGCAATTTACAAATATTCAACTACAGTGAGTTACAAAGGAGACAACTAGATTATAGCTCACTGTCTAAATGTCAGTCCTCACTGCAGGAGCAATGATTTGGCCTGATCTCACTGCATGCTATAAATCCTCATCTCATGTATCCATCAAATTGCATTGCTGGATCTCATGATATTGGTGGTGCTTAACATAGTATTACAACCTGGACATTTCTTCCAGATCTGACTAGGAAACGTGACTGATGAAAGATGTTTGTTTGATCAGAATGGGTAGCGATGGCTGAGCATCAAATGACCAATCAAGTTCACGTGAAAAAAATTAAGAGTTAATTTTGTGGTAAATGCAGCTTGTTTAACAAAAGATTAAGAAGAAGAGGTCTCCCTTTTAAGGCAGAGAATGAGGAAAATTTGTTTTTTTTTATTCTCAGAGGATCTATAGAGTGTGGAGTTCCCTTCCTCAGAATGTAGGAAAGGCTAGGTATTTAAAATTTACTCAAGGCCAAGTTGCATTTTTGATAGACAAACAAATCAAATGTTATGGGTGTTCAGAAAAGCAGAGGCAAGCCCATAACCAGATCAGGCATTATTGCCATGAATGGTAGAGCAGATATAAGCAGTCAAAAGGCTTACTCATACTCTCATGTACTATGTTCCTATAAAGTACATATTAGAATATTGGTGTAACACTGTACAAAGTACAGTAATTGGCTGGAAGGCTTCCATCTATGCTCTAAACTACCATGAACACAAGGACTTTTTTTAAAACATGCCTTTGAGCAACTAAATGATTTGTTTAGTTTGTATGAACTAACAGCTTCTGCACTGTGGTCTCAGGTTATCATATGGTCATAGATGACAGGGCAAAACAAAATGACTGAAGAGCAGAGACGTGCAAGAATTTTGTACTGAACCAGCCAGTAGATTACAAGTAGCACAGAATCTAAATTAAGCAGCGTTTCAGAGAAGAAAAAGAGACACAGACTTTGGGACAGATAAATTAAACAAAAATGACAGTAACAGGAAAATTAATTGAGGTGGTTCAGAGACTTTTTGCTTGATTTCTCTACAGTTGGCAGTGCAGTTCAATTTTCCAGTTTGCTTCACCATTGTGTCAAGCTTCAGTTTTATGAAAACTAATTAGAATAAACATACAACATTAGCAAGATTAAAGTGAGGTTAGCTTAAAAACAAACTGTAATCAAACATCTCAAGAGACAATCACCTTATAAAGCATGAGGGTGTCTCAGTTGACAGGTTGCTCAAAAGTAAGACATCAATACAGGATTCGCCTGAAGACTAAATACATTTACAGTTAAAAACGCAAGCATCTAGACAGGACCTATCAATTTGCACAGCATGGACCTATTACAACCAAGAACAGACCTGAAATATTCTTCATTGCTGAACACCACCATAGGGAGCGAAAGGATGAAAAAAGTAATTATAAAGCAGAGTCAGAACCACACCTGTTCCCTCCTTCCTCCTCAAGTGAGGCAAGTTTAAGCAACATTAAAATTAAGGCTGTGCTGTTCTGCAATTTTTCCCTGCTTTTTCCTTTTAGAAATTAAACTGGAGCTGAATTGACTGACCTCAACTGGAGTAGCAAATGGCCTTGAACTGGGCAAGGTGTTGAAGGCCAGTGGAACTGCAGCTTCACCCAGAGGGGTTAAGGAGCAGCAACTACATGAGCTTTTAAATGCAATTTTTGATTTAAAACCACCTTCAACCAAATAGCAACAGACAGGATTAGCGGAGGCAGGTTTAATTGAGGCATTCAAGGTGGCATTAGATGCTTACTTAAATAGAAACAAAAATTCAGGGTTTTGTGGAAAAGACAGGTGAGTGGTTTTAAAATCAGAACGCTTATTCAGAGTTGGTGCAGACATGGATTGGTCAAATGACCTCCTGCTCCATTATAATTTGGAGACTGTCATTTTAAGTAAGTCTGTAAAACTGCGTACTTCAGAGGTTTGTCAATTTTACAGCCTCTCCAAGGAACTGCACAGATATCAAACAGAGAAATGCCCTGAAGACCATTTGTGCACACAGGCTCAACAGCATCAGGCAACAGCACTGAACCGCAGGAGCAGAGTTCCGTCGTGTACCTCCTTGTGTGCATTCACATATATGTGTAGAGAGGCAGACCTGGCTTCGCTGATGCAATATAGACCTAAGGAAATTCATCAATCACTTTGGCTGAAATCTCCAATAATCCATTGGGAAGTTTGCCAATTCTTATGCTGAATTTGAGAACACAATTACAAAACATTCTGGCAGGTTATTAAAACGAATAAGAACCCATGTGTATACTGCATGTTTCAGAAAACTAACAAACAAAGGATGCATTAAAAAAAATCTGAATAATATTCAGGAATTTGAGCAATTTAAACCTGCAATCTAGAAAACACCAGGTGGGTTCACATATTACTAAATAAATATTGAACATGAATAATGAATACTTGCATTCATAGTTATTTTCACAACCACAGGATGCCCCAAAGTGACGTACATTCAGTGAAGTATTTTCAGTGTAAGCAGGGTTACAATGCAAAAAGGCTGCCAATTTATCTGCAGCAAGATCCCACAAACACACATGAAGCTAAATGACCAGATCATCTGCTTTTTTGATTTGTTTGAGGAATAAATATTTGCTAGATCACCAAGGATAATTTCCTTGCACTTGTTCAAAAGCAGTGTCTCAAGGTCTTGTACATTTTGTCAGCTGACAAAAGGGACCTGCAACAGTGCAGCTCTCCCACAGTATTGCACTGGAGCGCCAGCCTTGCTTTGTTTTTTCTCTGCCCTGTCTGGACGTAGACTTCAATCCACACAGACATCTGGGCTACCAACTAAATCAAAAAGAAATCACATCCTCTTCTGTGTGTGGGGAGCAGGGTCCCATTTCCCTGGCTGTTTGGATTAGACGCAAGGATGCACTTGTGATGCAAACTCCAAAGTTCAGAGATTAAAAAGGTGCCTACATAAAAACAAGTTCCATTCCCAATTTCTTTCCACACACTCGGCTGATTGTTCAAATCCAGCCTTGGTTGACTGTTTGTGTGGAGTTTGCACACATTCTCCCAATGTCTGTGTGGGTTTCCTCCAGGTGCTCCAGTCTCCTCCCACAGTCCAAAGGTTAGATAGAGTGGCTGTGCTAAGTCACTCAGTGTCCAGAGGTGTGCAGATTAGGTGGGTTAATCAGGGTAAATACAGGAATAGGTGGTGGGATTAGTCTGAGTGGGATGCTCTTCAGAGGGTCAGTGCGGACTCAAATGAGCCTCTACCTGCACTGCAAGGATTCTATGATTCAAGCATTATTCTGGACTTTGAATCAAAAAGTCAATTGAACATGACAGGGTTAAAGTAAGACCAAACAAATCAAACAATCCAACCATTGTGAAAAATACTTTCACAACCACTGTTCTAAATAAGTCATTTGGATTTAAATAGCAATGTTCAAAAATGGAAACAAAGCATGCCATTCACTTCCAAGACTAAAATTAATTTGAAAATGGATACAGTGGATGTGGAAAAAGCACAGCAGGTCAAGTGGCATCAGAGAAGGGGAGACGATGTTTCAGGTTGATATCTGAAATGTCGACTCCCCTTCTGACCTGCTGTGCTCTTTCCACATCCACTCGGACTCTCCAGCATCTGCAGTTCTCACTATTTCCACTACATTAATTGCAAATACAACCAAAGGAAAGCTCTGGCCTCCATACCATAAAATGGATAGAAAAGCACAGGAGAATGCACAAAAGAAAATCAGGATTGTTACCACGGAAGGGCAGATAAAGGTGGGGTACTTAAGAAAAGCAGAAGCTGGGACTGATCTAATTGGTTGTTTGAATTATATTTAAAAAAAGGGTCTGATAAGAATGGCATTGAGCAGACATTTATACTTGTAGGGGAGAGCAAAACTGGAACCATTAAAAAAAATTGTTACTAATAAAGTCTTGTAGGGACTTCAAACCAAAAAGTGAGGTAACAATGAATAAGTTGATACTACATAGGATAGCAGAGGTGTAAAATACAGTGACAGTTAGGGAAGCATGAGGGAGAGTTTTACAGAGTCCCCAACTTATCTGTCAGACAGACTCAAGATAAGAGAAAAAACAGACCATGTTACTGTGCTTATTAAGAGTTTGAATTTGTAACAAATAGAATTAACCATAAGTAAATAACTATAAACTGCCAACATGCAACTTCAGAAATTAAAACCGTAACCCCCTTCCAAAGTCCCTCCAATACACATACAAAAGAAAATTAATGCTATGGGTGGAGAGGGAAAAAAAAACAGGAAAAAAACAGGATTCAAAGGGTTGTTCATTTTGTTTCAAGTCCTTCTGTTTTCTGATCCTTTTGTTCAGGTTCCCGTATTTGTTTACAGGAGGCACAGAGCAACTAGCTCATAAATAGATGCAAATAAATAAACTGGCTTTCTTCATGTTTCACCTGTTTTACTGAAGACAGTGACACACACACACCATCTGCCCTTTTAGCAGTCTGAAGGCTCTGACAATATCATTTACACACATAGTTCAGCTACCAGCAGCTAATCAGATAGTTGTCAGGCTAAAGGCCTTTGGCATCCATAACTAGTCACCACTCTACAAATCAACTTGTTGCCAGCCAAATGTAATTTTGTATACACACCAAATGCCAGCCAGTCTACAAAACAGCTTCCATCACTGCATCAGGAAAGCAGCATAAAGCAGGACCTTCATTTCATTTCAGTAACTTGTTTTTATTTAGAATGAGTGCTGCATCCCCTTCCACAATCCTTGGGTTTTAAAACTGTCTTACTTCTGTTTCAAACTTGAAATGAAATAAATTGTATTGGTTTTACACTTTCCAAGTTGTTTCCTCCAAAAGTGTTCCCACTTCACATTAAGGTTTCCCACAGCTGCTAATGAATGAGCGTTTAGCTATTTTTTTTTCAGATCCGCAATGCGATGACAATTTCAAGATATCAACAGAATATTTCAACAAAAATCATGTTTGAATGTTTACCTGGAGCAGAAAGATTACTGACATATTTTATCCACAGTTCTTTATGAACATTGCAATATTGTGCATGTTATTAAGTGTTTGCAGCAGTCAAGATGTTCACATGGAGAATACAATTCTCTACAATTACTAAACGCTCTGCATTAATACACCATACTTTCCCCGGCTTGCGTTTTTCAAGAACTTAGTACAACTGCAGACCATCTGTTACAATAAGAATTCCAGTTACCATCCATAATATTATATGATAATAAATGTACTGAGGTGTTATAATTTACTCACTCTCCCTCTGTAATATTAGACATCTTAAAACTGCTTATACAGTGCTATAAAATGATTTTCCAAATTCCCTATCTCACTCCCCCAGTTGTCACAAACAGTGCCAGTTAAATTACCTTGGTTTATTTTTCCAACAGGAATTTAAACTTTGGCTATAACCTCCTTCCTTAATAATCTCCTTTACTCACCCCCCATCCTCCCAAGATGAGGCTATCACTGACAAGGCTATTTCTAAATGCCCTTGAGCAGAGTACTTTGTTAACCCATTTAAAAGGGCACAAGAGTCGATCACATTAACATGGATCTATAGTCACATTTAGGCCAGATCAGATAAATGTTTATGATCACAGCTGACAATATGACCAGACAAGTCAGATCCCAGACTGCAATCTGGCTTGATTGATCATATTTTGGTTGATTTAATGAGGTGCTACCTCACAGAAACATACACATGCAATGTTGCAGATCTAGTCTTAACAGTTTAAAAAAGGTTAAACAGATTTTGAACCAGATGGTAAAAATACAATACCATCAATTCAAGCACCATTATGTTAAAGAACTGAAACTAGAGGGAGAAAAACAAAAAAGGACAGGGGAGAAAAGAAAGAAATTTGCTGCTCTCATACCTTAAAGGATTAACTTAATTGTTTCTTTCACAGGCATGCCTGAGAATTTGGTGCCCTCTTCCATAAGTCAGTCCACGACCCAGCATACGTTTTCTTACTTTCAAAACACCCCTTCAAGGTTCTAACGAGACATCTCTGGTCTGGAATATTCAAACTAAAATCCTTACACTTAACCTAAATCCTGACAATTCTAAATGATCTTCTTTCTGGAGATATTTCTTCAAAAAGGGGAGATGATGGCTTAGTGGTATTATTGCTGGACTAATAATCCAGTGACCCAGGTTTGAACCCTAACGTTGCAGATAATGGGAAAACAAATTGCTGGAAATGCTCAGTAAGTTGGCAGCATCTGTGCAGAAAAATCATGAGTTAAATGACTCAGGTCAGGTGACCCCTCAGATTTGGGTTGTTTCAGAAGGGTCACTCCAAAGAGTTCACTCTGATTTCTCTCCCACTGATGCCCTTAACCCCTTCAGGTTGAGCGACCCTTCTGGAGGGTTGAAACGAACCAAATCTGGGGAAGGGTCACCCGAGCGGAGTCATTAAGTCTGATTTTTCTCAATAGGTGGTGCCAAATCTGCTGAGCTTTTCCAGCATTTTCTGTTTTTGTTTCTGATTTACAGCATCCTAGGGAAGGAAACTGCCATCCTTCCCTAGCCTGGACTACATGTGACTCTTATTTGCCATGAGGGCAGTTTAGGGATGGATAATAAATCCTGGCCTGGGATGGCTTCATTCCATAACTGAATTTTTTTAAAAAAAGGAACAGTTTCACACATCCAACTCTCACCAGGATCTCTGAAGAAAAAAAAAGTGATTCTTCCATATTATATATTACATCACGCAAGGATGGTGCATTTCCTTAGCTTAGAAACAACATTCATGAATCAAATGAGTTTTTATGACAAATGATAGTTTTATGGTCACTATTGTTAAGATTAACTTTTAATTTCAGATTTTATTAATTGAATTGCATCTGCCGGTATAGTTGGATTTAACCTAGTGTCCCCAGCTTGTGTGCAAGAATTATCACTAGTTAAAGCTCGATAAACACTTGGTCATACAGGCCCTTCAGACCAACTTGTCCATGCCAGCCAGAGATTTCCTAAACTAGATAGGATAGTGAAGGCGGTGTTTGGTATGCTCTCTTTTATTGGTCAGAGTATTGAATACAGGAGTTGGGAGGTCATGTTGCCGCTGTACAGAACATTGGTTAGGCTACTGTTGGAATACTGTGTGCAATTCTGGTCTCCTTCCTATCAGAAAGAGGTTGTGAAACTTGAAAAGGTTCAGAAAAGATTCACAAGAATGTTGCCAGGGTTGGAGGACTTGAGCTATAGGGAGAGGCGGAACAGGCTGGGGTAATTTTCCCTGGAGTGTCAGAGGCTGAGGGGTGACTTTATAGACCTTTACAAAATTATGAGGGGCATGGATAAGGTAAATAGGCAAAGCCTTTTCCCTGGGGTCGGGGAGTCCAGAACTAGAGGGCATAGGTTTAGGGTGAGAGGGGAAAGATATAAAAGAGATCTAAGGGGCAACTTTTTCACACAGGGGCTGGTACAGGTATGGAATGAGCTGCCAGAGGAAGTGGAGGAGGCTGGTACAAGTGCAACATTTAAGAGGCATTTGGATGGGTATATGAATTGGAAGGGTTTGGAGGGGTATGGGCTGGTTGTTGGCAGTTGGGACTAGATTGGGTTGAGATATCTGGTCGGCATGGACGGAAGGGTCTGTTTCCATGCTGTACATCTCTATGACACATATAAACTAGTCCAACCAACCCACATTTGGCCCATATGCCTCTAAACCTTTCTTATCCACGTACCTGTCCAAATGTCTTTTAAACATGGTAACTGTACCTGCATCCACCACTTCCTCTGGCAGTTCATTCCATATACACACCATCCTATACATGATAAAAAAATTGCCTCAGGTCCCTTTTAAATCTTTCCCCCTCACCTTAAAACTATGCCCTCCAGCTTTGAACTCCCCTACCCTCGGGGAAAAAACCTTTGCTATTCACCTTGTCCATGCTCCGGATTTTATAAACCACTGAAGGTCACCTCTGAACCTCCCACACTCCAGTGAAAAAGCCTCAGCTGATCCAGTCTCTCCTTATAACTCAAATCCTCCACTCCTGGTAACATCCTTGTGAATCGCTTTCTGCATGCTTTCCAATTTCATAATATCCTTCCTATAGAAAGGCAACTGGAACAAGAAGAAATAAATAGAAGGTTGATGATGATGGATTTATACATAGGGGGTTAGAAGAGGGTCATATAGGGCATTAGTTTAACCATGGACCAGTTGGACTTAATGTCCTGCGTAATGACCATCCCCTTACTGAGGACGAATGATCAGTCCTCAGCAAAGGCCTTACCTTTATCCCCCTCCGTCCATGCATCAATAAATTTAATATGCATCATGATGTCGAACACTTCTGCCGCCTCCGAGCTTACTTTCACAATCAGGAATCCCAGCCACCTTCCGAGGACCCCTTCACTCGCCTCCAACACAGTCCATCCACCTGGACACCCTATGCTAGTCTATTACCCGCCCTTGATCTCTTCATTTCCAACAGTCGCCAAGACATTAACCGCTGCAAACTGCCCACCCTCCTCCTCCACTCCAACCTCTCAATGCACAATCCTCCACTCTCTCTGCTCCAATCCCAACCTCATCATCAAACCAGCGGATAAAGGGGGTGCAGTGGTAGTTTGGCACACTGATCTCTACACCACTGAAGCCAGACACCAACTCGAAGACACTTCCTTCTACCACACCCAAGACCATGACCCCACTCCCCACCACCAAACCATCATCTCCCAGACCATACACAACCTCAGGAGATCTCCCACCCACAGCTTCCAACCTCAGTCCAGGAACCCCGCACTGCTCGATTCTACCTCCTTCCCAAGATCCACAAGCCTGACCACCCTGGCCGACCTATTGTCTCATCATCATCCTGCCCCACCAAACTTACCTTGATACTGTCCTATTCCCTCTGGTCCAGGAACTTCCCACATGTTTGGGACACCACCCAAGCCCTCCACCTCCTCCATGACTTCCGTTTCCCTGGCCCCCAATGCCTCATCTTCACCATGGATATCCAATCCCTCTACACCTCCATCTGCCATGACCAGGGCCTCCAAGCCCTCTGTTTCTTCCTCTCCCAACATCCCCAAAAGTACCCTTCCACTGACACACTCATTCGTTTGGCTGAACTGGTCCTCACCCTGAACAATTTCTCCTTCGAATCCTCCCACTTCCTCCAGACCAAAGGGGTAGTCATGGACACCCATATTAGGCCCCAGCTATGCCTGTCTCTTTGTTGGCTACATAGAACAGTCCATCTTCCTTGGTTACACTGGCACCACTCCCCACCTCTTCCGCCGCTACATTGATGACTGCATCGCCGCCACCTCGTGCTCCTGAGAGGAGGTTGAGCAATTCATCAACTTCACCAACACATTCCACCCCAACCTTAAATTCACCTGGACCATCTCCGACACCTCCTTCCCCTTCTTAGACCTCTCCATCTCCATTAATGACAACCGACTTGACACTGACCTTTTTTTTTAAAAAACAAACCCACCGACTCCCACAACTACCTGGATTATACCTCTTCCCACCCGACCTCAATCAAAAATTCCATCCCATATTCCCAATTCCTCTACCTCCACTGTATCTGCTCCCAGGAGGACCAGTTCCACCACAGAACACACCAGATGGCCTCCCTCTTTAGAGTTCACAATTTCTCTTCCCACGTGGTTGAAGATGCCCTCCAATGCATCTCATCCACATTCTGCACCTCCGCCCTCAAACCCTACCCCTCCAACTGTAACAAGGACAGAATCCCCCCTCCCCACTTTCCACCCTACCAACCTTCGCATTAACCATATCATCTGCTAACATTTCCGCCACCTCCAAATGGACCCCACCACCAGAGATATATTTTCTTCTCTACCCCTTTCTGCTTTTTGCAAAGATTGTGCCTTCCGTGACTACCTGGTCAGGTCCATGCCCCCCCGACAACCCACCCTCCCATCCTGGCACCCTCCCCTGCCACCACAGGAATTGCAAAACCTGCACCCACACCACCTCCCTCACCTCCATCCAAGGCCCCAAAGGAGCCTTCCACATCCAAAGTCTCACCTGCACATCCAATGTCATTTATTGTATCTGTTGCTCCTGATGCTGTCTCCTCTACATTGGGGAAACTGGACGCCTCCCAGCAGAGCGCTTTAGGGAACATCTGAGACACCCGCACCAATCAACCTCACCACCTCGTGGCCCAACATTTCAACTCCCCCTCCCACTCTGCTGAGGACATGGAGGGTCCTGTGCCGCCTCCATCGCCGCTCCCTCATCACCCGATGCCTGGAGGAAGGACACCTCATCTTCCACCTTGAAAAAATTCAACCCCAGGGCAACAATGTGGGCTTCACCAGTTTCCTCATTTCCCCTCCCCTCACCTTACCCCAGTTCCAACCTTCCAGCTCAGCACTGTCCCCATGACCTGTCCATCTCCCTCCCCACCTATCCACTCCACCCTCCTCTCTGACTTATCACCTCCATCCCCACCCCCATTCACCGATCGTACTCTTTGCTACCTTCTCCCCAGCCCCACCCATTTCTCTCTCCACCCTGGAGGCTCCCTCGTCTCTATTCCTGATGAAGGGCTTTTGTCTGAAAAGTTGACTTTCCTACTCCTCGGATGCTGCCTGACCTGCTGTGCTTTTCCAGCACCACTCTGATCTAAACCCTGGTTTCCAGCATCTGCACTCCTCTTGTTTGCCTAAACTTCCAGTTTGTTTACATTGTGGACTGAAATGGGAAGAGGGCTGGTTAGAAACTAAAGAATTATTAAAAAGCAGGCTAACACATTTTAAGCCCTTTTACATTGCTGCTTATTCAAGCAGTGCTGCTGGGTTTTTGTGGGGTGTGGGCAGGGTGCGCAATTCAGGAAGGTTGGAGGTTGGGAGTTGGGGTTGGAGGACAGAGATTACCAGAGACAAATTTGTTCAGTCAGTGCATATAAAATGGAGATTTGGCCAGGAAATGGAGTGGAGTAGGTGATTGATAGGTGACTCAAACATGTGTGGTGATTGAGAATGATAGGGAGGGAAATCACTGAGTAGCTAGAAAGGAAATCAAAGTTTTTCTCCAGGTTAAAAAAAATCTAAAGCCTGTTTCCTTTCCCTCACTAGTTGAAATAATAAGTATGAACTATTTGCACTGTGCTTCCTGCAAGCAAATGGAAATATCTGGAGATGACAGCGCAAGGAGCTGCAAGTCCTAGAAAGCCAGAAGGAACATCTGTCGGAACCCTGTCAACAGGGCCCATTGAACTGCTCTCCCATTGAAGAGTGGCAAAAGACAATTTAATGTTGATTAATGTGAAGTATTGCATTTTGGGAAGGCAATCAGGGCAGTAATTATACAGTTAATGGTCGGGCCCTGGAAAGTATTCCTGAAAAAAGGGACCCAAGGATGCTGTGCATAGATCCTTGAAAGTGGAATCGCAGGTAGATAGGGCGGTGGAGATGGAGTATGGTACACTTGTTTTCATTGGTCAGACCATTGAGTATAGGGGTTGGGAGGTCTTGTTGCGGTTGTACAGTACATTTGTCAGACCACTTTCAGAATACTGCATTCAATTTTGTTTCCTTGCTATAAGGAAGGGTGTTGTTAAAACTTGAAAGGGTTCAGAAAAGAGTTACCAAGGTTATTGCCGGATTGGAGGGTTTGAGCTACAGGGAGAGGATGAATAGGCTGGGGCTATCTTCCCTGGAGTATCAGAGGCTGAGGGGTGACCTTCGAGGTTTAAGAAGTCATGAGGGCATGGATATCGTGAATAGTCAAGGTCTTTTCCCCCAGAGTGTGGGGGAATTCAAAACAGGAGGGAATAGGTTGAGGGTGAGGGGGGGTAAAAGATTTAAAAGGGACTCAAGGGGCAACTGTTTCATACAGAGGATGGTGCGTGTATGGAACTAGCTGGCAGAGGAATTAGTGGAGATGGATACATTTAAAAAGGCATTTGGATGGGTATATGAATAGGGTTTAGAAGGATGTAGGCCAAATGCGGACAAATGGGACTAGATCAGTTTAGGATATCTGGTCTGCATGGACGAGTTGGATGAAAAGATCTGCTTTTGTACTGTATTAATCTTTGATGGTCTGGCTCTGCCTGATTGCAAGCGCGGACAATGGGATGGTTTAGATGGGAGTTAGAATTCTAATCATTAAATTCTAAGTCAAAGTTTGCAATTCTTTGTAAAGTTAAAATCCATGAATTGAAATAAATTGGTTTTCTTGTGCAATTCAGAAATCTGATCTGGCCTTTCTATCAACTTGACTTTAAGATGACAGGTAAATTGGGGACTTCACACACTGAAAATCTTTAACTTCTGTGATGGCTCTAAGAATACTGGGGCTTGACTTCCTGCATGCTACTCCAGTAAGGTGTGACACTTTTTTTGTGTGTATATTCTACATAATTCTCCCACTATGCCTCCCAGGATGACCTTAGATAGAACAACACAAAAATGTACAAACTGCCACATAATTAATAGCACACAGAGGCACTGGAAAAGATGACCGACAAGTTAAGGGATGAATAGCCAAAGCCGTCTCACTCTCAAACAGCCGAAGAATACGTCTTAAAAATTTGGTAATGTTTTGAAAGACAGATGGAGTATACCTACTCACTACAAAGGCTATCAATACTATTGGGAAGAAAGTGAGGACTGCAGATGCTGGAGATGAGAGCTGAAAATGTGTTGCTGGAAAAGTGCAGCAGGCCAGGCAGCATCCAAGGAGCAGGGGAATCGACGTTTCGGGCATGAGCTTTCCTGAAGGGGTCATGCCCGAAACGTCGATTCTCCTGCTCCTATCAATACTATTGCCAACTATAAATCAAACAGGAAATTTAGAAGACAGCTTTCTTTGATCTAAAAGAGTCCAAAAGCGACATCCTTCCAAAAGAGAGATTACCTGTATTAGGTATTAAGTAGTTAATTTTTCACATTAAAATAACTAATGCAGAAAAATTTCACAAAACAAGTGTAAGCTTATGTTAATAAAGAATGATCTCGAAAAAAAGAACATAAAATAGATAAGACATGACCAAGATTATAAAGTCAGCAGTTCCAGATATTATTCTGAGGATAGTGGGCCGCACGGTGACACAGTGGTTAGCACTGCTGCCTCACAGCACCAGAGACCCGGTGCTGCCTCAGGCGACTGACTGTGTGGAGTTTGCACATTCTCCCAGTGTCTGCGTGGGTTTCCTCCGGGTGCTCCAGTTTCCTCCCACAATCCAAAAAAATGTGCAAGTTAGGTAAATTGGCCATGCTAAATTGTCCATAGTGTTAGGGAATGGCTCTAGGTGGGTTGTGCTTTGGTGGGTCGGTGTGGACTTGTTGGGCTGAAGGGCTGTTTCCACACGAAGTAATCTAACCTAATCTAAATTGCAATCAGGATCCTCTAAATGTTCTGATGGACTCTACATGCCATCTAATAGTTTAGTTTTACCCTTGGTTTCCAACAAGGAACTTTAGAAGACTGCTTTCTTTTATCGAAGAATCCAAAAGTGACCTCCTTCCAAGAGATAGCGTTGAGAATGTAAGAATTGTGGGAAGATTGAGGCAAATGGAACAGATGCATTTGAAGTTAGTTCAGAAAGAAAATAAAGATTTGTATTAAGTAGCACTTTTCACAACTACCCAGAGCGTCCAAACACTGCAAATTACTTTTGAGGTGTAGTCACTGTTGCAAAGAGAAACACGGCAGCTAATTTGTGTACAGAAAACAGCAGTATGATAAAAGGTGTATGAGGAAGAGAGAAGTAGAAGATTTTGCTGGGGAAAAAACAAAACAAAACCCTCTGAAATTAGTGCATATTGTTCCTGGTAGAATACATTCGGAGTAAGATTTTAAAATCACGTGTATCGTAGATTCAATGATATCCTAATTTTTGAGATTTTGTTATGATCTCAGCTCCAACGGAATTTGTTCACTCTTATGATTGGACAGTTTTGTTGCGTAACAGGGTTGAAGGGAAGACAAAGAAAACAAAATAACTTGATGCATCTCAGTCATTTCACAAATCATCTCATTGTACTTCTATAGCATCCTCAATTAACAATACATTCCTGATACTAGGAGGTATTATAAACACAAAATGTGATTCTGCACAGCGTCAGGAAATATTAGGGCAGGTAATCAAAACTGAAATAATCCCACAAAGGCCAATATCCTGTCATCAAGTCACCCGTTATTTACACATACATAGTACATGACACTGACCCAGGTAGCTCAGAGCTGTCTACTAGAGTGAGCAGAACACATGTCTGCCAGGACTCTGATTAGTTGAATTTAACAGCCCAATTAGGGAACTCATATTCTATTAGGTCTACCTGGCTGATCTTGTTCCAATTACTGCAAAAACCTCAGTCAGGAGGTTAAATTTTATAGATTGCCTTCAAAAGGAGTAACCAGAAATAGTGACGCTAAAAGTCACACAACACCAGGTTATAGTCCAACAGGTTTAATTAGAAGCACTACTCCTTTATCAGGTGGCTGTCTGATGAAGGAGCAGCGCCCCGAAAGCTAGCGCTTTCAATTAAACCTGTTGGACTATAACCGGTGTTGTGAGATTTTTAATTTTGTACACCCCAGTCCAACACTGGCATCTCCAAATCAGACTTTCCTGTCTCATATTTCTAAGTACAATTCCAGTGCTCAGGGCCTGACTGAGGCCACTGACAGGATGATCAATTTCTTTAAAAAATTTGTTTTATCCACAGGATTGGGGGGGGGGGGGGGGGGGGGGGGGGTCACTGGCTAAACCAGCATGTTCATCCCTAATTGCCCCAAGGGCAGTTGAGTCAACTACATTGCTATAGGTTTGGAATCACACTTACACCAGACCAGGTAAGGATGGTGGCTTATTTTCCTAAAAGGGCATTAGTGAACCAGTGTTGGGTTTTTCCAACAATACAATAGCTGGATTGATTAAAAATGAGGATGCCCGGAAGACCAGATTTATGAGAGCACATATCTCAGAGGGTTGTAGGTGGTTACTGAGAATAAGAAGGCCAAATCATTCTGAGATTCACAAAAGATGTGAAGTTTAAAACATGAGACATTGTTTAGCTAGGGACCAATGAGGGTCAGCAGACATGTATGTGCGACGAGTCAACTAAGCACCACACAGCAGAGCTTGAATTGTGTTGATGAAGGGTAGAAAGTGGGAAATCAGCCAGGAGGCTGTTAGAATAAGCAAGTCTGAACATAAAGGCATGCTCAAGGGCTTCAGCAGAACAGCTGCAGCGAGGGTGGAAGTTGCTATCCTAAGAAGATGGAAAGTAGGCAGCCTTAATGACAATATGACTATATGCTTGAAAGTTCACCTCAAACATTACAAAAGGGAACTACAACAGAAATACAGGCCAGTTGGCTCAACAAGTTCACATTTATATGTCTTCGCCACTCTAGCAATAAACTTGATCCTGTGAGAAAATATCGTTGCCATTTCCCTTATTTCTCCTGTTGTGCTTAAAAATGTTGACAGTCTCTGCTTCAATCGTCAACTCTGGAAGTGCTTTCCACAATCACGTTCAAAACAATGTTGCTATTTTCCATTTGAAATGGTTTACCTTTAAATTTATATCCTCATCTCTAAAATGACTGGAATAAGTCTGTTTCAACCCATTCCTTCATAATTTTAAAACACTTTTCAAATCACACCTGAATCTCTTTTGATTTAAGGAAAGCAACCATTTTTCCATCTCACTTTTTCATATTTGCATTTCCTCATAATCAGACAGGATCTGGGTAAAACTGGGATTCTCTCTCAATATCGCAACATTACATTTATAGAATCTTCATCCATTGAGAATTCTCAATGTGGGCTTCCTAAAACTTTGGACAGATTTACTGTTTTGTCTCAACTAATATGTTCTATTCATTCTGCCATAAATATCTATTTACCAATTTTCTTTTAAATAGCCCCACCTACTCCGTATTCAAGGTTTTCAATGTCTGTAGATGTAAACTTGCAAATCTCACTGCTCTATGTCAACATTCACTCTTCTCCAAAACTTGTAGTGTTACCAAGTTTGGCAAAAAAGGTAATTTGGCATACAGACAAAAGAAAATTAAATTCTCCTTGTACTATTCTGATGATGAAGGAACAAGAGGCTACAAAAAGCATTGATAGCAGCAAGGAAATTGCCCCAGAAAACAGTACCATATAATTATTTATTTTTTAAGACGCTAATTACCTCGAGCCCTACCAGTACAGATAATTTAAATATACTAATTAATACTCCCTGACACATCTAATTGCTAGTTCTTGTACAAAAATAGCAAAAACGTTAATCGTAAGTAAGTTTAAGTCTGTGGTTACAGTATAGACTAAGCTGTAGAATGACTGTTCCAGTCAAATTAGTGCCTCTAGCAAAGACTTGCCCGATCAGATTGTTCCATAACCTCAGGTGGAAAGAATGCACATCAAGTGCTGCATTGTTGTGACACTAGATTTTAACTTTGGGGATACCATTATACATTGCCAGCACAGTTAGAAAAAGGTCGTGCATAACCAAAAAAATTTGGTCATAGTTAAAGCAGCAAAACCCTGGAAACATGGAGGAACAGAAAATAAAACTTGCATTTCAAGCAGCCCACCATAACTTGAACATGAGTGAAGAATGAGAAAAAAAACAATTCAGTCTTGGCAATTTACAGGATTCTTTATTAATCCTAAAATTATTAAAAAGTTTACCGGTAGTCAGTATTAAATAGCTATTGTTTAACAATAGTGAAGTAATAATGCAAAAAAAAATTTACAAAAAAGTGAATTTCTGGGCCATTAATGACATGAAAAGTGGTCCAGAAAGAAATTATATAAATCTTTATTAAGGTAAGACATGACCAAGGTTTTAAAGAAGCAGCACAAGTTCCAGACGTTATCCTAAGATATGGCAGAGGATCCAGTCTAATGTTATTGTGTGTCCCACATGCCATCTGATCCATTTAGTTTTACTCTTCGTTTCCATCAAGGGACTTTCAAAAGTTCAGCAAACTGATAACCATTGCTTTTTGAAACTGTTGGTGGCTTATCATGAAGGTAAAAGGGGAATCCTAAAAATACAGTGACCAAACATTTTCTATTTATCCTCTTCATAGCCCTTGTTTTTCATTCCAACAATCACCACTATAATTTTCATTGGAAATATAAGAACAGTCCAACTCTTGTCCATTGGACTCATTTTCTCCTGCAAAGGTCTTATTGAACTGTTATTTGCAAGCTCCAGACTCCCTTTCTCTCCCACTCCAATTCCACCCTTTTTTAAATAAGGGAAAATGAGGATCGCTGCAGCACTAAGACTATCCCAATGTAAAGTTAGTCTGTTCACATCTGAGGAACTGGAGATGATTGAGATGTATTTAACATGAACCCAAACAAATGGATGGATAATACAGTTATCACCCTGATGAGATGTAAACTGGCAGGTAGTGTACAAAAGGTCTCAATGAGGCGGTGGTGACTCCAACATTACCAGGATTGACAATGAGTAATAGCAATGACTATGTGTATGAGTAAACCAAGCATATTCAGCTTCACCCTCTACTATTTCAGATGGATTGGTCTACATTTTATTTACTGCTTTAATCATATTTTAAAGGCCATCCTAGTTGTCACAGGTGAGGACAAGGATAAATGGTTAATATTTTAAAGACTAAACTGTCCTTTTAAACTTTAGCAAATTAAATGTTTGAGAAGCTTAGTGCAAGTCATTTAAAAGTACTCAGATAATGCTTCTTAATGTCATAACACAATTCACCTACTACATAATAGGTCCAGTGCACACATAAATCTCTTTTTTATTCTTCACTACCATCATTAATACTCAGCCAGGCTGTATAATCACATCAATAGCTATTACATGGTGGAATGATCCTGACATTCTAAAGCAAACTGAAATCAGAAATCTAATTCTGCTATCACTGTAATGCTTCATCTCAAAACAAGTGTTATCATAAAAACAAAATTAACTTATTATAAAGACTAGTACAGCAACACCCAGAGGCTGAAAACTACAATGACCTTTGACAACCCTGCTCAGTGTCTGGAAACGTGTATGTGGCATCCAATCCACGTTGCAACCATTCCATAATCAGGTCACCTTGCAGTGACTTATTGAGGAGATTTCAAGGTCAGAGCAATGAAAATCCTTCATAAAGCTACAGTGGCAATCTTGTTTAGTTATTTGACTCAGTTTCAAAGACAATTTAATGTACAAAGGTCATTATATTTTAACAACTCTGCCTTGGAACACAATGCAAATGCAGTTTCCTTTTTCTTGAAACAATAATGTTAAAGCTTTTAACAATCCAATCAAAATGGGAGCAGTGCAGTGCACACGATCCGATGTTATCAAACTTGCAGTGAATCTAGGAGGCTATCGAATGCCGAACTGAAAGGTAAAGTGCACTCTCAAGTTTCCATAGAGTTTCATAAGAACAGCACAAAGTCAAGACAGATTAGATCGCAGTGTTACTGAGGTAGAGAATTAAAATGACAGGTAACAGCTACCTCAAGTATCATGCTTCTGGACTGACTTGAGACTTACACAATGTGGCTTTTGTCTCCCAATTGTAGAAGAGACAGTGTTGTGAACAGCAAATATAGTCAGAGACTGTTTCAGTTACAAGCAGTGTTTGGGGCCATTGTTCTAGGAAGGTAAGCTGGGGTGGTAAAAGATCAGGTGCTGCATCTCCTTTAGGAGATGTAAAGGAAAGGATAGGAATGGTGATCAAAGAGTGGATTAGGATTTTGTAGATCCCTCCTGGGATTACAAAATGGGAGGGGAATATGTGCTCAATGGTGGAACCACACTGGAGATAGGGGACGTGATGGAGAATGATCAGTCGAATGTAGAGGTAGTGAAAGAAAGGGTGCTCAGTGGGGATCCTATCATAGTTTGGAGATGAAAGGGAAGAACTGCAGAATAAGGATTGACACAGTGGAAAGATGTGTTCTGTTATCGTGAGGAATCGAATCCTTGTGTGCAGAGAAAGGAAGATATATCAGAGGCACTGGTATGGAAGTGATAGCATTTCAACATTCACAACAAAAAGTGGGAGAATCGAATGACATCCTTACTGGATGTGTGGAAGTACATCGCAGGTAGCTATGGAAGTTGATGAGATTTGTGAACAGCCTACCTCCAGAAGTGGAGATGAATGAAAGATGCTTATTGGAAGCAAAAGTCATTACATTTTCCAGTTGGAATGGAAGCAGGAAAAACTGTGATCCAGAAATAACTTGGCACATTTCCCTGAAAGCGCATACACTAGTGTCATACATAATATGCTAAAATTTGAGAATCTTTTGCGATCCGATCCTGTGGACAGCTACATTTCTTCTATTCTGTGCAATGGTTTTGAATCATCACTCTGATGAGGGCTTATGATGTTGCATGAATGTTACTGGTGGTAATTGCTTCAGGAATAAAAAGGACTTGATTCTTTCTCCAGCTTAAAGAAGATCAGACATATCTTTAGCATAAGTAGCAGAAATTTTGCTGCTTCTATCTAGTTCTTCGCTGTTTAAAGTTTGGAAACAGTGCTGCCTTTGTTCATCTGTTGAGATTAACTTGGACAGCACAAAACCACAAAAAGCTTTGAATCAAAGTCATTGAGTGTTGAGTAGCAGGCTTGCCGACTTTCAACTCTGTGGTAGAGTCAAAGAACATACAGATGATTATTGACCAGGCTCTACAGTTCATCTATCATGATTTCATAAAAGAAACATACTGAGTTCATTAAATATCATGACAATTCCAGGTTGATTCTTGACTTGGATTAAGTAAACTTAATCCAGTAGGGGTTGAAATAAGGGGTGGAATAACTAGTTTCATCACTCTGGGCCAGCAAGAAGAAACTTAATCAGAAATCTGCTTCCCAGCACTTTCCTGTGACCCCTGTTCCATGTACTGCAGGTGAAGACAGAAAGACCCGAGACTATGATGCAACCCAAGAACACAACCTAACACACCCATAAAAGCACTGAGAAACTCTAATGTAGGCAGCAAGTGAATACAGGCAGGTGATATTCAGATGATTAGCCTCAATGATTCTAGACAAAGCTGCAACACATCTATAAAAATTATTTGTCCTCCAAATTTCCACTGCATGAAACGCATCTAATGCAAGATTGGGTAACTTAGTAATGAAAGAAATTCCACTTTGGTGTCATTTCATGTCTGCTGTTCCTTCCAGTCCCACGGACTTGTGGCTCTATGTTTCATTTCTTTCCCCCATACCTACAAGATTAGATCACACCAGACAATACATCAGCATCTCCAGAGGTTCAATGTTGTTAAAGGCTTCAATTAAAGAGAAAGTGGAGAATCCCAAAGTTTCCAGCTCAAAATTTGCAGAAAGCATTTCACACCTTCATGATGACTCAACAGCATTATCATTGACTTGTGCACTAAGTCTTCAGAATTTTTTCCAAAAAAAAGAGTGATGGCATCGCTGCCAAGTATTGAATGAGAACTGCTGACGTGGGTCATTGCCATTTGAAAGTGTGGGGAAAAACTGGCAATTTGCATTAAAATTAATATGGCACAGTTTAATGAATTAATTATACAATGAAGTCTTTCAATCACAATCAAATAATTTGAAAACTGTCATATTTATTGTCTTTGACATCTGGCTCAAAAAGAAAAAAAAGAGTTCACTAAATTAATTTGGAGTCTCCTTGACATGGACATCATTATAAAAATCCCACTTTGGATCAGATATAGAGGTGGCACCATGGCTTAGCGGTTAGCAATGCTGCCTCACAGCACCAGGGATCAGGGTTCAATTCCACCCTCTGCTGACAGTGCAAACTTGACACACACAGACATTCTCCCTATGGCTGTGTGGATTTTGTCTGGGTGCTCCAGTGTGAAGATGTGCAAGTCAGGTGGATTGGCCATGCTAAATTGCCCATATAGTGTCCAGGATGTGCAGACTACGTGGATTAGGCATGGGAACTACAAGGGTTGGGAGTGGAGTGTGGGTGGGTGGATCTTTGGAGCATCAGTGTGCACACGGGTCAAATGGCCTGCTTCCACACTGTAGGGATTCTATGATTCTGCTTTTAGAATCTTTTAGATACTTTTAGAATCACCCTCCTCTCCAGTAGATTTTTCTATCATCTGATGACATGGTGTTCTACTGGTATCGCACAATTTAAAAGAATTAAACCACACAGTACATTAAAGCAGGGGATCACATCTATTTCCACTCTCAAGATCTCTCTCTGCCAAACATTTCCCTATCCTTGCAGGAAATGTAAAACTTGCGCCCACACCTCCACACTCACTTCCCTCCAAGGCCCCAAGGGATCCTTCCATATCCGCCACAAGTTCACCTGTACCTCCACACACATCATCTATTGCATCCGCTGCACCCGATGTGGCCTCCTCTATATTGGTGAGACAGGCCGCTTACTTGCGGAACGCTTCAGAGAACACCTCTGGGCCGCCCGAACCAACCAACCCAATCACCCCGTGGCTCAACACTTTAACTCCCCCTCCCACTCCACCGAGGACATGCAGGTCCTTGGACTCCTCCACCGGCAGAACACAACTACACGACGGCTGGAGGAGGAGCGCCTCATCTTCCGCCTGGGAACCCTCCAACCACAAGGTATGAATTCAGATTTCTCCAGCTTCCTCATTTCCCCTCCCCCCACCTTGTCTCAGTCGGTTCCCTCAACTCAGCACCGCCCTCCTAACCTGCAATCCTCTTCCTGACCTCTCCGCCCCCACCCCACTCCGGCCTATCACCCTCACCTTGACCTCCTTCCACCTATCCCACCTCCATCGCCCCTCCCCCTAGTCCCTCCTCCCTACCTTTTATCTCAGCCGGCTTGGCTCTCTCTCTCTTATTCCTGATGAAGGGCTTATGCTCGAAACGTCGAATTCTCTATTCCTGAGATGCTGCCTAACCTGCTGTGCTTTGACCAGCAACACATTTGCAGCTGTGATCTCCAGCATCTGCAGACCTCATTTTTTACTCGAAGATTTCCCTATCCTTTTCAGCTTGACCATGATCTTTGAATGGCTGTTCAGGCACACACCCAAAAGGATGAACTGCAGACATGAACACCCAAAATGCAATTATACTATGGACTCTCTCTTCACAGGCACCTCAATTTCCTTCAGCGAGACATGGGATTTAAGCATATCCCACACATTCATGACATAGGCCATCAGGACACCTATTCCATACAAAAATCAAATCCACAACTTCACTTCATCCACCAAACCATTGCCATGGAAAAAGCACAAAAACTCCCAAACAGAACTCTATTTTTAGTACAATTTTACATTTGTTGGAGGGTCAGTGCTGACCGACTATTGATAATGACATAACTTTCGAGGCTTATTAGCCACGTGCAGGAAAGTGGGACTGGTGTAGATTTAGAGTAATTTTAATCAGACTTTGATTTGCTGAAGGGCCTCTTCTAGACTGTGATTCTATGAAAATTACCACGGGCTTTCAATTTTGTTCCCGTCACACAGGCAATTACCACTACGAATCATGCCGGATCACACCCAGCTATTTCACTAAAACCGTATCCAAACTTTTCAATTCCTGAGCTTGGCTATTGTGCACAAAATGCATGGTTAGTTCATTCATATTGTTGATTTACCTTCATAGATACAGCATTTGCACTTTTTTTCTGCTGCCTTTTCCAGAAGCATTGGGAAATGGTAGTTTTGGCAGAGATCCTTTAAAGTCACTGTGCAATCTTGGTCTTTTGTCATAACTCTAGACTGGTTCATTCCATAAAGTGGCTAGAAGAACTCACGGTTGCACAGAAATCTTTGTTGGACCTGAGGGTCTGATTTTGCCCACTTAAGTACACATGCACAAACTGCACATTTTAGATGACTATGTAATCATTCTGATGAGTTATCAGAACCTGTTTCAATAAATGCTTCTAGACCAAGCCACAGCTGCTCTCTATTTTAATGGGCATTTGGATTTGGGTGTCATCTTCAAGGTAGATTCTTTCTTCTACAATTCCCTCAGTTTTTCACCAGCACCAAATATCCTCACTGCAGTGAAGTTACTTGATGAGTTAACAAAAGATATAACTTTGAGCATGAAATTATCTTCATAATCCATGCTTTTGCTGGAGGCCCTATTTCGGTTTGCCACTTTGCTTGTCATTATCAGTTTGGTTTTAAAGTCCTTTACATCATCATCATCACAGCACAACTGGTATCGTCTGCTTGATTGCAACGTGCGGGCTGGATAAGCAAAATTTTCTAGGGTGAAAATGGAGGCCAATATTAAAGCCACCAGTGGCCTTCAGTAGAAGGTAAAACATTCTAATTCTTCTTAAAGCTAAATCAAGATTAAAATCTGGTTTGATGAATTTAAGTTTCATTTTAAAAATTGCTCCACTGAATTATTATAAGGAAATTTCTAGATTACCTGAAGCAATCATGGACCTGAGCCTTTTGGATATACATCATTAACTGATGTTGCTGTTTCTCCACTTCCTGACAAGCTTTGCCTCATATTTTCTTAATTTTTGCTCCTTCTAGTCTACTATATTTGCAATTCATAGAGCTATACAGTGGAGAAACAGACCCTTCAGTCCAATTTAGCTACACCAACCAGACATCCCAATCTGACCTACTCCCATTTGATAGCATTTGGCCCATATCCCTCCAAACCTTTCCTTATACCCATGCAGATGCCTTTCAAATTGTAATTGTATGCGTCTCCACCAATTCCTCTGGCAGCTCATTCCATACACACACCACCTTGTGAATGCCACAACATCCTTGGAAATCTTTTCAGCACCCTCTCAAGATTATCATCCTTCCTATAGAAAGGCAATCAGAATTACATGCAGATCTCTAAAAGCGGTCTCATCTATGTCTTGTACAATCACACCATAACATTCCAACTCTGATATTCAATGATCTGAACAAAGAAGGCAAACATGGCAAATGCCTTCTTCACCACCCTGTTTACCTAGAGCTTCACTTTCAAGGAACTGTACACCTGCACCCCTGGTCTTGTTCAGCAACATTCCCCAGAGCTTTACTATTAACTGTCTAACGTGCTGTCCTAATTTGCCTTATTACAATACAACACCTCACATTTATCTAAAACTACACCCTCTCTGCCAGCTCATTGGCTCATCTGATCAAGGTCCCGTTGCACTCAGAATCTTCTTCACTGTCCACTACACCACCAATTTTAGTGTTATTTGCAAGCTTACAGGGATGCCTCTTATTGACACATCCAAATCATTTTATAAATGACTCAGCACCAATTCTTGCAGCAACCAGTGCTCACAGACCTCCAGACTGAAAAGGAACCCTCTATCACACACTCATTTGATTTATGGTTGACACATTTACTGGAGTACAGTGAAAGGTTTTGTTTTTGTGAGCAGCACAGGCAGATCATAACAAAACATACAGATCTAGTTTAAACAGAGCAAGGCATAAAGACCTGAAATTTGAGGGGTACATTCAGCAGGCTAATGACAGTAGGGAAGAAGCTATTCTTGAATCTGTTGATACGTGTTCAAGCTTCCGTGTCTTCCAACCTGTTCAATCAGACAGAAGAGAGTATTACTCTGTCTCCTACCTTCATGCCAATTTTGTATCCAATAGACTGCCATCCTCAGGATCCCATTTCATCTAATCTTACTAACCAGCCTACCATATGGAATCTTGTTGAACATTTTTCTGAAGTCCATATAGAAATGTCTTCCACCCGGTCATCATTCCTCTTTTTCAAAAAACTCAATCAAATTAGTGAGACACTACGTCCCATAGTCAACCTGGCTTTGTGTATCTCTAATCAGTCCTTGCCTTTCCAAATGCATATAAATCCTGTCCCTCAGAATCCTATCCAACAACTTGCCCACCACTGACATTAGGCTCACCAGTCTACACTTCTTTGGCTTTTCCTTATAGTCTTTCTTAAACAATGGCACCACCCTACCCAACCTCCTGTCTTCTGGCACCTCACTCATGGCCGTCAATGATGCAAATATCTCAGCAAAAAAAAAGGGGCCAAGCTATCTCTTCCTGAGCTTCCCGCAATATTCTGGGAAACACCTGATCAGGTCCTGAGGATTTATCTACCATTTTGCATTTTAAGAGCTCCAGCACCACCTCTTTTGTCATATGAACTCTTTTCTACTCATCACTATTTATTTCCCCAACTTCCTAGCTCCCATGTTCACAATGTAGTCTCCTCCAGATTAATGAAACTAAACGCTGACTGGCTGACCTTTAAGTAGAATACCTCGCTTTGTCTGTAAAAATGGCGGACCTTCTAGTAGCTTGCCATTTTAATACATTCTTGAGCTCATTGTTGACCTAGGCCTGCTACAGTGTTCCAGCAAAGCCAATACTAACTGAAGAAAAAACACTTCATTTTCTGCTTAGGCATTTTTCAGCTTTGGAGACTCAACATATAGAACAACAACGCTCACCATGATAGATAGCCCCATCTCAAGTGTTTTGTTTGCATGGATTGCTTTCAGCAAATCCAACCCATTTTTAGCTACTCACACCTACCATTATCATCTAGTTTGCATCATTTTCCCTCCAGTACAACACTTTTGCCTTTGCTCTGGACACACCCAGCATCTGTTTCATTTGGCCCTCCTCTCACTTTGTGAACAGCAAGAAAACCATCTTCACGCCCGATTCATAGTAATTAAGAGGAGTAGGCCATTTGGCCCTTCAAGCCTCACCACCATGCAATATGATCCTGCCTGATCATCCAACATCATTCCCACATTCTTCCTAAATGCTTTAATCTCCTTAGCCACAAGAACTATACCTAACACTTGCCTGAAAAAAAAGTGCAATTTCACAGGCTCACTATCTCCTGGTTAAGAAGTTTCTCATCAGTCCTAAATGGTATACCCTTACCCATAAACTTAAACTGTGATCCTGGAATCCCTGGTCTTTAGGAACATCCTTCCTGCATCTATTCATAGTAGATCTTTCCAGGTTTCTACAAGAACACCTCCCCATTCTTTGAAACCCTAGAAATTCCTTGTTCTGCTCCCTTCATCGCCACAGCATCCTGCAATTATGAAGTAGCATTAGACTTGAAATGTGGATTTTCCTTCTCTGCACAGGTGTTTCCATACTTGCTGAGTTTAGCCAACATTGTTTTTATTTCAGATCTCCACTATACTTTTACCATAATGTTTTATTAAATTCACTCATGGAATATAGGCATCACTGGCTGGGCCAGCACTTATTGCACATCCTGAGTTGCCTGAAGAAGAGGGTGGCAGTGAGCTGCATTTTTGAGCCATTGAGTCCTCCTGGTGGGGACAAACAAAATGCCATTTGGGAAGGAATTCCAGGAATATCATGGAAGAAAGAATAGATTAGGGAGTGAGGGATATCTGGCACAGAAACAGCTCAAATTATTTTCTTCAAATTTCTGATTGCCCCACACCAAAAAAACCAAGAAATATGAAGTTTGGACTCCTATTGAAACTTACTCACTTCAGCAAACCATGCCCTCACGTGGCTATCTGGGTCCTGCTAGCAGTCAAGACTTCTAAATTAAGGTGCCTATTTCCTGAAACAGACAGGCACTTCAGCCGCCCATTGAAGGGTCCTTTGGGCATGCTGGTGTTGAAAACTGATTTCAACTTGTTACTGCTCAGCCAATTCGAGATGATCCAAGTTAATAATCCAACCCAATAAGTTTGATAAACTTTAACACATATCCAAATTAGAATTAGACTTAATATTTAACAACTTAAAAAAATTGAAAATTAAACACCTGTATTCAATGCTTATAAAATGTAATATTCTTCACTGCAACAAAAATACAGATTTTGATTAATGCTCATGGGGGATATTGAAATTACAGAATCTTTGGACAAAACAGAGCAAGATGCTATAAAATATTCTCAGTAGACAGGCCGGAGGCTGCAAGAACACAGCAAGCCAGGCAGCATCAGGAGGTGGAGAAGTTGATGTTTCAGGTATAACCCTTCTTCAGGGCTGGAAAAGGGTTACACCTGAAACGTTGACTTCTCCACCTCCTGATGCTGCCTGGTTTGCTGTTTTCTTCCAGCCTGTCTATTTTGGATTTCAGCATATGCAGTTTTTAAAAAATCTCTAACAAAACATTCTCAGGACATCCCAATATCTCACAGTAAATAGACTTTCTGAAATTGTAACAAATAATGGAAGTTAACAAGACAGCTCTATTCAGAGTGACATGCCCACAAATGAAGAGGTCAACTAATGAATGCATTCAATGCTAGTGGTTGAGGAAGGAATACGGATAAGATTTCCAAGATAATCCCAGATTTTAAAGTTCACTTTTTCATTACAGTTCCCACAAATTTGAATGAGATACAGTGATAGAAAAGTTATGAAAATCTGCAAGGGATCACTTCATTTTCCTGAACAGAATGTGCATTCAAGATAATTCGACTTCGCAGGCATATGGCGGGGGCATCGGACTCTCTTTGAAGTTGAATTATCATGATACAACCTTAGATTAGAGATTGCATTTTAAAAACAAGATCACTGCTTTTTGATGTTAATGTCTAGACAGCTGGAACTCTGGTGGCTGCATTGTAAAGCAAAGGCTTATTATGTTATCACTGAATAATGTTTACTTGCAGTTACCTTCAGGTCTAATGTTTCTAAAGGCAAACTGTTGTGAGGAACCATGCAGGAAATACAAAAAGTTCATTCTTCTGGAGTAATTCAATTCTTCTCAGAAGTAAGAGTACAACAACTAACACTGGCCAGAAAAACATGCTACAGATACAATTGTAGGCAGAACCATGCTGGAGACAGGACATTCATTCAATTGGCACTGTGTACCATGGCAAAGGTTAAGTTATTGGAAGTGTCATTTGTACCTGAAGGATTGCCCTATAAAGCTGATAATGTCGATACTGTACAAAATAGGTTGTTTAACCATTTCTTAATGGTGGCTTATCAGTGCATGCAGGTGAGAGGCAAGTAATTGATGCGAATGACTGTACTCAAGGGCACACCACACATTAATCCAGCAGCAGAAAACCAGGGAATTTTGGAATTTAGAAAGAGATGTACCTTTTCAAGAAAAAGGTAATCACAGTGAATACTGAGAGTCTTCTGGCATCATTTCATGTCATTCAATTTGATGTTTATATAGAAATGATGTGGTACAAGGAAATAACAGCAGTCAATGACTTGGCTTCAGGGAGACACAATAGGTAATGTAACAAAAAAAATGGTGTGTAACAAATATTTGAAATTATAATTCCAAACCAAATTATTAAAAAAAAGGAGTAGGAGGCCATTCAACCCTTCAAGCCTGCTCCACTGTTAGTATGATTATGGCTAATCAGTGAATGCCATAATCCTGCCATTCCCCTCAGATCCCTGGATAAATTTAGCGGCAACAGCTATAGTTACCTCCTTTTTGAAAACAGAAGGTTTTAGCTTCAATCACTTTGTGGTTGTGAATTCCACAGGCTCACCACTCTCTGGGTGAAGTGGTTTAACCTCATCTCAGTCCTGAAAGATTTACCTCTTATCCTTAAATGATAATGCCATCAGGTACATCTTTCCTGCATTTAACCTGTTCAGTCCTGTTAGAATTTTATAGGTTTCTATAGCATAGCCTACGTCTTGTCTCCTCATAGGTCAATCCTGTCATCCCAGGAATCAACTTGGTAAACCTTCAGTGCACTCCCTCTATCACAAGAGCATCTTTCCTCAAATAAGGAGACCAAAACTGCACACTATGAGAAAAGGGTCACCAGACTGATTTCTCTTCACAGATGCTGCCAGACCTGCTGAGGTTTCTAGCAACTTCTGTTTTGTTTCAGATTTAGTATTCCAGGTGTGGCCTCACCAATGCAAATGTTAAATATATCAAGGCATTTGAATCAAAAGTTTGGATTCATAATGTTGAATTGTCTCCTGGAGATTTCATGTCTCCTAGAGAATCAAGGAATATGGAGGAGATGGGGGGGAGTGGGTGTTGCAGCCCAAGATCAACCATGTTCATACTGGAATGGCAGAGCAAGCTCAATGGTCCAGATGGTCTATTATTGCTCCTGTTTCATGTTCACAAAAGCCCAACAACTTTGTGCTTTTTTAAAAAAAGGAAGGACCTTTGTCTGACCCTAAAACTATAAACTAACTCAAATGTTCTCTGAAGGGTCCAGTATCATACCTTCTCATGGAAACTGGAATGAATACCAAAATGTTAATATCGTCGCTGACAGCCACAACTCAAAGAAAGATTTTTAAAACATTTTTAAACATGAAATTTTAAAAGGCAGTATTGTAATACAGCACAAGATATTACATGGCAATAAATTTATCCATTAGGCATTTATATTTATATTTTATTTTAGTTTATGGGAATTCAACCAAAGTGACCCAATTCAAATTCAGAAGCAATCCTGGAACACATTACTATTTTAAGAACGCATTGACCTAAAGCACACTGAACCATTTCAAAAGCACTCCTTTCATAAGTGCATGAATAAATGTCTTGATCAATAAGTACGTACAACAGATCTGTTAGATGTCATCTCCATTAAGATGATGCCTGACTCAACAATGCAACGACATGCTTTGAGGGGTAGCACAATGTGTCATCACACTATAGAGGTCTGTAAACAACACAATAAATACTTAAAAGTTGCACTGAGAGAGATTGTGGAGTTGAAGAAAGAGTACAAAAATGAGAGTATTGAACTAAAGGTTAAAAATTCAAAGTCCAATTTTAAATTTCTCATACATCTCACCACATTTTGTGAAACCCAGACAGAAATAAACTAATGGACAGAAGCATCACTGTCCCTATTTTGTTCATCAAGATTAACACAAACAATCCTCATTGATATATCAGATGCCCTGACCCAACTAAGGCTTTACTAATGAATGTCAAACAAAGCAAGTTAACTTGAAGAAAAAGGATTAAAATAATTTATACCGCATGTGAAAATGCTATACTGAGTTTCTATGTTAATCAATAATGTTTTACTCCAGTTCTATGTGACACTTGGAGGAAGGTTATCAATTTCACTGTAAAATGAAAAATATTATCAAGAGCTGGTCATACTTAAGTAATTTCATGCAAATAGATAATTTTTGCCCAGATTATACCCATTAGTTACCAAATTAAAATTAAATAACTATACTCAATTCATTGAAAGGACAATGTGCAGAACGATAAAGTTCAACTTTTAAAATAGAAATGTGAACAAGGCAAAAAGGTATACTTCAAAGATTAAATTCCTTCTATCATTAGGTTGAACCTGTAATCAAATTGTAATACATGGCTAACTGTAAGCTTGTATTGTAACCGGTTGCTTGGATGTATAGTGCACAGAATCCATACACAAGACAGATGTCACAGGAAGTCACAGGGTACCTCCCCGACTAATCACTTGATAAATGACATAGCTCTACACAAACCAGAAATGTCCCAAGCTTAACCTTCAGCAGGCTTTCATTTAGGTCAATTCATGATAATGCCTAAGCTTCAGTTAATGCTCCTGATTTAAAGAGGAGGCACAAAACATCTCAGGGGTCCTAGCCCTGAGCAGTAGCCATTTATTCCTGCTTAGGAATGTCTGGGTGGATGCTCGAGTCAAGTAAAATGAGATCTGGCAATACCTCCAAATGGTCAAATAGCCTAACAACATTATTTAGCATGATTCATCCATGGAGAGTGGCTGGCTTCAAAAGATCTGGGAGTGCAGCTGCAGAATTACATCTCAACACGAATGATCATCTTCAGAAGCGATTGGGGAAATATTAGAAACAAACAAGACAACATGAAGGTCATTTAAACAAAGTTTAACAAGTAGCAGTGCAGATGTTGTAAAACTTGAAAGGGCTCAAAAAGGATTTACAAGAATGTTACCAGTGTTGGAGCGCTTGAGTTATCGGGAGAGACTGAATAGGCTAAGACGGTTTTCCCAGGAGTGAAGGCTGAGGGTTGACTTTATACAGGTTTATAAAATAATGAGAAGCATGAATAGGGTAAATAGACAAGGTCTTTTCCCTGGGATAGGGGAGTCCAGAACTACAGGGCACAGGTTTAGGGTGAAAGTGGAAAGATTTAAAAAGGGATCAAAGGGGCAACTTTTTCCACACAGAGGATGGTGCGTGTATGGAATGAGCTGCCAGAGGAAGTGGTGGAGGCTGGTACAATTACAACATTTAAAAGGCATCTGAATTTGTATATGAATAAGAAAGGTTTAGAGGGATATGGGCCAAGTGCTGGCAAATGGGATTGGTTTAATTTAGGATATCTGGTCGGCATGGACGAGTTGGACCAAAGGGTCTGTTTCCGTGCTGTCCATCTCTATGATTCTAGATAAATAAAAGCTTTTGCATTAACCAAATAGATTATGCACAGAAGTCAACTCTGCATGCAGCGAAGAATTGTGTAAAATCCTCAAATGTAACTTCGTTTTAGTGGTTACCTCAGGCATTTGTCTGCTGACAGGAGTCAAAGATCAAACTCAATAGAGGACTCTTGAGTGCTGAAGGCAACAAGATTGATCCCTGCAGAAATGGACTGCTTAATTATTCATTCCCAGCTTTCAGTGCGAACGGACATTCTTGCTCATTTACTTCTACAAATTATTCAAAGCCATGCACACCTGAAACCACCTGTCAGTTGAAAACCCATCAACACAGGAGTAATCCCTGGGTGATGTACGCGTGGAATTGGAAACCACAAATTGTTACAAAGGTATGTGCTACACAACAGTACAGGTCAACACAACCCCAAGGGATATGCTGTATTCTGAGCAGAGACCTTGACAGCATACAGGGCAAGTGATATCAAATAGTTTTGACAACAGAATAATAAATAACCATTTGCTTCCTCACATCTCATTATAATGGTCATTTGCATGGTAACAACGGTGAAGCTGAATTCCACAAGTCTCGCTGAAAAAAAATGAAGTTCACACTTACTACGCAGTTGTTCTGAGGCATAATAATACACATCTTCATATCCCTCATGGTAATCCTCCTCTGGTCTATACTTCTTGCTTTTCCTTCTCCTCGACCTTCTCATTTGTTTCATAAGGTACAAAAATCGGTCCATGCTTATACTTGTACCTTGTCAACCTGTTCACTGTCGAGGCGTTTAGCAGCAGCAGCAACACCACCACTCAACACAAAACTGACAGAGCAGGAACTGTGGGCAACATGAAATAAACGGAAGGTGGCTGCACACTACAGCCTTTTTCAACTACAGTACTCTGAGCAGTTTGAAACAAAGCTGTTAATACCTGTCAGTTAGGGCCAAGGGGGGAATTTGAAGATGGAAGCTATCAAACTTAGACCAGTAAACGGAATGGAGAAACAATCTGACATTGCCTTAACGGGAAGAACAAAGTTCAAAAGAACTATTACGGTGAAGACAAGGAATCCCAATGCTTGGATTGCTCTATCCAATGCCTCTCCTACTTATTTCATCACTAAGGGGGTGGGCGTGCATTCATTTCCACCGACTGCACCAAAATAAAAAAAAAGACAAATCAAACGTTACACAAGTTGATAATTAAGTCCTTCCACTTAGCGCACACAGTGAACTGCATTACGAGATGCTGAGTAGCAGTAGACTTCATCTGCCAGAGGCTTTCAATTTTACAACAGAAGAACACACACACACACACGGCGAGCTAAATGGTTCAATCCACTCAGCACACTCGCAGCCAAGTGTCTATGTGTTAATTAGAGCGGTAAGGAGGAGGCTCAGCAGCTGTTTAAATTGACAGCTTAGCCCACTGGACGTGTGTTCAAATTGCGATTTGTTTGCAATGTTCAAGGTATTACCATGAAGCCACAACGTTCATCAACAGAGGCAAGACAATTAAGAAGGTTCAGGATACTTGAGTGTTTGATCTTCCAACCGAGTTTCCAAGCAACAAACAGAGGCACACAGTCAAGGACAATAGATTCTTACTGTTTGAATTCTCAGGAGCCTGAACGATTTTTTTTGGGGAGGAGGTGTTCATAATCATTCTAGACAGTAGTTAAATGCTGTTTTTACTTTAAAAATAAAAATGCTTCAGGATAACACGTTAATTACATATGCATAGATAAGCCAGGAATCGAAAAGGAATGCAAAATAAATTACATTCCTTTGTCAGTCAGTAAGGCACTGTTTGCGTAGAATCATCAAACAGTGATTGAGTGCACTCTTTTGTTTTACGGACCCGGACTTCTGTGACTGAACCAGCGACTGTCAGCATCCGGAGGTTTCCGATTGCAGTTAATCAAACCATTTCTCAATGAGGATTGCTGAGTAGGGTATTCTGCTGTGCTGTGATCCAAGTCTACCAGCAAGTCATTTCATCTTCAAATGAAATGTGCTTTGAAGTCATCCTGAGGATCAAGTAGACTTTTTTTATATATAACTGCAGCTATCCTTTGCCTTTTTTTAAAAAAAACAATGAGACAATAGGGAATCAGGAGACATTATGAAATTATTTTAAAATTACATTTAAATAGAAATGTGAATGCTAGTTTGGATAGACTCCCTAAAGTCATTAGGAACATTTTGTGTACAACTGAAAACCGATTTAAACAAACAATAAACATATTGAATTTTCTGCTGCAAATGTGTTGCTGGTTAAAGCACAGCAGGCCAGGCAGCATCTCAGGAATAGAGAATTCGACGTTTCGAGCATAAGCCCTCTGAATTTTCTCCCTGCCAAGTATCCTAACACAGCTATGTTATTGGTCGAATATTCAGAGACGTGTTCTGATTGCTGTGGAGTCACACATCATAGGAACAGACTTTTCAGTCCAACTCTTCCAGGCCAAGCAAGTTTCCCAAACTGAACTAGTCCCATTTGCCTCAGTTTGGCCAGTCTCCCTCTCAGCCTTTCCTATTCATGTCTCCAACATCATGTACAATTGCAATGTAATGTCCCAATTGTTATACTCAATGGTCTGAGGAATGAAGGCAAGTGTGTCAAATGCATGTCTATCTGTGACACAACTTTCAGGGAACTACATACCTGAACCCCTAGGTCTCTGTTTGGCAACATTCCCCAGGGCCCAACCATTAACTGTGTAAGTCCTGCCCTTGTTTGTCTTAACAAAATACAACACCTCACATCATCCCATATTAAAGTCTGTCTCCCACTCATTGGCCCAATTGATGAAGATCCCCTTGTAATCTTAGATAACCTGTCCATTATACCACCAACGTTGGTGTCGTCCTCAGAACACAAGTTCATATGCCATCCTAGTAGTTGGAAAGTTTATATCCCATTCATTAAATGAATTAGAATGAAAAGTCAGCATAATGGTGACTACATGATTCCAGTAGGAAACCATCCTGGTAATATCCGTTCTTGAAGGAGATCGTCTGATCTCACCCTGCCTAACCTAAGCAACTCCGAGTGTCCTTTGAAATGTCCCATACCAAACTGTGAGAGGAAAAAAAAGGTTAAAATTGAATGAATTAGTTGCATCGACATAGCACAACATTCAGACATGATGCTGTAATGTCACAAAATTGTTTCAGTGCACAAAAAGACCATTTGTCCCATCATGTCTGCACCAGCTCTCTGAATGAACATTATGGCTTGGTGTTATTCTCCTCTCTTTTCCCTTTAAACTTGCACATTATTTGAAAAGAAACAATTACCATAAGCCCATTTGCATATTTTAATTAAACCTATTCTCCCCACCCCTTTTCAGGTAGTGCATTGCAGATCCTAACTACTCAAGAATGTAGAAAAGTCATCACTTATACTTCTTTCACAAAGTACTTTGAATACTTGCCTTCTTGTACTTCATCTTTAAATGAGTGGGAACAGTTTCTTCCTGTCTACTTTATCCAGACTTCTCATGATTTTGTAAAATTCTATAAAATCTCCTCTGAATCTTCTCTTCTCCAAAGAAAGCAGTCCCAACTTTTCAATCTATCTTCATAAATTGAAGTTTCTCATTCCTGGAGCTGTTTTTGTAAACCTCTTTGACACTCTCCATCGTGTTCATATTTTTCTTAAAATGGACCTCCCAAAACTATATAATACGCCAGTTGATATCGAACTTGAGTCATATACAAATTCAGCATAACTTCCTTGCCATCAATAAATATTTTATTAACTGCTCTCTCCATCTGTCTGCCATCTTAATAGTTTATGCACATATACACCCAGGTCACTCTATTCCTGCACATCCTTTTAAAGAAATCCTTTAGTTATGTTATTTTTCTCTGTTCTTTCTATCAAAATGTAACACATCACACTGCTCTACATTGAACTTCATGGGACACCTATTCAACCACTCCACTAACTTGTCAATGAACTCATAGTTTACAATGCTTCCAAGGTTTGTATCATTTTCAAACTTT
The DNA here is from genome assembly GCF_020745735.1 of Hemiscyllium ocellatum. Taxonomy (NCBI): domain Eukaryota; kingdom Metazoa; phylum Chordata; class Chondrichthyes; order Orectolobiformes; family Hemiscylliidae; genus Hemiscyllium; species Hemiscyllium ocellatum. Next base: position 27,590,194 of record NC_083419.1, read on the forward strand.
AAAATAGTCACCTGCAAGATCTAGATGATTAATATCAGGAAAACCAAGGGTCCCAATACCAAGTTTTGGGGAACGCCAGTGCATACCTTGATCCAGCCAGACATCCATTAATGATTACTCTGTATTCTATCAAGCATCTAATTTTGTATCTATGCTTCTACTGTTTTTTATTCTAAGTGTTATAATTTTGCTTTCCAGTATGTTCTGTGGTACTGTGTCAATGTCTTTTGGCAATCCACGTATGCCATATCAACAGCATTGTCCCCATCAGCCTCTCTTAACCATTCAAGAAACTCCAGCAATTTAGTTAAACACTATTTTACCGAGAAATTCATGTTGACTCTCCTTATTTGACCCATGTTGGTCCACATGATACTAATTCTATTCCAAATTCCCTTAGTATAGTGGTCAAACTCAGGGTGCTGTGATTTACGCTAAGATGCAATAGTCTTAAAGGAGATTAAAGCAGTGATTCTTTCACCCACAAGGTAATGGGTATCTCAAATTCACTGCCTGAAACAATGTCAGAGGCAGAAGCCATTACAATGTTTAAGAAGCATTTAGATGAATACTTGAAATGACAGTGTACAAGACTATGGGTCATGTGCTGAGAATTGGGAGTATGGTAGATCGGTGCTTGATGACCAGTGTGAATGTGATGGGTAAAAGGACACGTTTCTGTACTATAATACTCTAGGACTCAGATTTCACAGTAACTAAATCTTCATAAAGTCTGGAGGCATAGTCGAAGGTTCATGGCATCAGTCAAATATGACCATGGGAAACCCCTTGCTGATTAACATTTACTACCTTTCCTTTGCTGATGAGGCATGTACTCCATGTCCTCTGGAGTTTAAAATAATGAGAGAATCTCACTGAAACAGTCAAGGTTCTGAAGGAATGGACATTGTAGCTACCAAGAGGTTACTTCCCTGGTTGTAGACAAAGTGCTACTGTCTCAGGTTAAATGCCACTCACTGGGGCTCTTATGACACAGTGGCAGTTTATTTACCTTTGACCCAGGAAGCCGACATTGATTAGAAAATATCTGAAAGGATACCCATGTTGAACTGAGATGATGTGAATTTTCTTTCCTCAAATGGTTGTCCATCTTGGGAATTTCTACTCCAGAAGATTCTAGCAGTACGTTCAACATGCGGATTCAAGATGGGAAAGTAAGATCTTTGATCTTTCCAGGCCTCAAGATACAGGCAGGAAAGTGAAGGTAAATTGAACAACATTTCTCACATTAAATAATGGAGAAGGCTTGACGGGCTGCATGACCAACTCCTACTACGACTTCTCATGTTGGATACCATCTGGAAGAAGAAGAAAGCAACAAGGACTCAGAATGAATCCACAACTAAGAACCGTTTGATGGTTATGGCTGACTGAGCTGGCTGAGTCCTGAAATATCTGCCAGTGTAAGTCTGCAGCAGATGGCGAGAGAACCAATGGATCAACTGGATGTGTCGTCACCAATCTACCATCAGAAATGCATCCATTTGACATGCTGTGCAGCACTGTGACTATGATAAATGAGATAGGTTCAGTTCAGACCTACAGCTTACAACAGGACTGTCAGAATGGGGGAGGGCATCAGCAGCAGCAGAATTGACTTCAACCAGAATCTGTAACTTCATGGCCGGGGTTATTCCTCTACCATTTTCACTAGACCAGGATGTCGACCTTTGCTCAATGAGGACAGGAGGAGGAGAGCAATCAGGAGAAGCACCAAACATCTAATCTCAAAAATGTGATGCCAACCTGATGAAGCTACAAAACACAACTGTATAAACATATTGGCAACATGGTATAGACAGAGCTCATAGAATCTGAGTTGTACAGCAAGAAATCAGATCCTTCTGTCCACTTGTCCATTCCAACCAGATATCCTAAATTAACCGAGGGCTTTTTGCAGCATTTGGCCAGTAATCCTCAACCTTTTCTATTCATTATCAATCCAGATGTCTTTTAAATGTTGTAATTGTACTAGCCTCCACCATTTCCTCGAGCAGCTCATTCCATGGATGCAGCATCCTGTGTGAAAAAGTTGCCCCTTTTATATCTTTCCCCCTCACCTTACAAGAAGGTAGCTCTCTAGGACCTGGGATATGGAGGTACATCAGGGTCCAATAACCTGGGCCCTAGGCTTCAGGGGGACATTGTGCTCAGGTTTACAGCCTGTACCAAGAACAGCACCAAGGATGTAAATTTCAGACTCTGACCCTGCAGCTTGCCACCATCTTTGAGAGCAAATAGCAATGCCAGCCTTGCCAACGGGGCCCAAAATCTCACAGATTAATAAAATAAAAATTTACAAAGAATTTCACATGTAAACTTCAAAAATAACCAGTCAGCCAAAGTCTGTATTACACTTCTTAGGAAGGCGTGAAGATTTTAATGAAATATAAATTTCAAAATGCTTTATTTGAACAGAGACAATCCATCCTTTTCAGTGTTTAAATAATTGCTATAAATCTATAAGTAAAACCAAGTAACACTTCCAAGTTTCATTTCACGCTTGGTGAGCAAACATTAACTAACTACTGACACTGTCAGTCTCTTATCGTTTTTACTGAAATCTAAGAGACAACATTATGTTTTTGACCTTGAATTTCTTTCCAGATGGATGGTCTAGTTACTTTTACAAACTGCAAGAAATTCCTATTCAATCCGATCAGTATTGACTAGCTTTTTTGATCCAAAGGCCTTTCTATTCCTTGCTGAAGCTATGAGATGGATGTTCTACATTTAGAAGCTAATTTTAAAGTAAACTGCTGTATCAATGTGTGTCAATAACGGCAAACTCTCCAGTGTAAGAAGTTAAAAATAAACCAAAGTAATGATTATTCTTCTGCTTATTAAATGGCAATTTCTGATAAATAAGATACAAAGTATCAAAAGAATGGTATTGCATTGTTGTTGAAACCTCTATAGGATATCTTGTTTTAAGATTCAGCCTTAGTAGTCAAGACTAATCACAATACCTTATATTTTATACAGCAGTTTAAATAAATATCTCACGATGATGTAAAAGGAAATAGGAATAAATCAATGCCAAAATAAATGGGGACTTAGGATGGGATGAACAAAACTTGGTTAAACATGTGCATTTGTAACAAGGAGAGAAAATGAAGTGGGATTTAGGGACAGGATGTAACTGAGCATGACAATCAATCAGTCGTGGGGGTGCAGGGATTGGGTGTCGTACAAAACCTCATAATTAAAGTACAGAGTTCAAGGGAAAGGTTTATCATGCTCAAGTTAGTTATAGATGTCCTTTAAAGGATTTAAATAAAAGAAGTCAGAATTTAACATACAAGGGATTGGGGAACCAAGTACCAAAAGTCAGGAGAACAGAAATGATGGGAGAGCAGGACTTGTTGCAGGATAGCATACGAGCGGCAGGATTGGATACGAGCAGGAGGAGTTTGGATGAGCTGATGTTTATGTAAGGAACACACTCCTATTTCCATCCCCCTACAAATGCATGTCTGTTTTCTGTCTCTGCTTCTGTAGCCAGCATTCTAACTGAGCTGAATTACAAAAATACATAGGTTGTTCTCCCTTTCATTGTCAAGATTTAATTTGATTTATTGTTGTTACATGTACTTAAGTATAGGGAAAAATGTTGTTTTGAATGTAGGATGGAAGAATATAACATACAAGAACAAATGATCATAGGGTGATTGAATACAGCAATGCATACAAAGTTATGGGTGCACAGGAGGTGGACTAAAGCAATATCAACATTAGATTTGAAATTTGAGAGGGTCCATTCAGCAGATTAATAACAGCAAAGGAGAAACTGTTCTTAAACTTGTTGGTATGTGTTTAAGCTTCAGTATCTTCTACCTGATGGAAGATATTGGAAGAGATTATAACTGGGGTGAGAGGGGTCTCTGATGCTGTTCACTGCCTTTCCATAGCAATGAGTAATGTAGATGGAGTCAATGAATGGAAGGTTGACATGTATGATGGTCTGGGCTGTGTTCACAACTTTCTGTAAATTTGTACAGTCTTGGGAGGAGCAGTTGCCATACCAAACCTTGACACATTCAGATAGAATGCTTTTTATGGTACATCTGTCAAGGTTGGTGAGGGTCCTTAAGGACATGCTGAATTTCTTCAGCCTCCTGAGGAAGCAGAGGCAGTGTCATGCCTTCCTGACAGTCACATTTACGTGGGTGGCCCAGGACAGATTGTTGGTTATTGTCACTCAGAGGAACCTGACTGTCTTGACCCTCTCCACCTCAGCTCCATTGGTGTAGATAGGGGCACTTTCACTTCTCTTCCTCCTGAAGTTGGTGATCAGCTCTTTAGTTTTGTTGACATTGAGGGAGAGATTGTTATTTTTGCACCACAACATCAAACATTCTATCTCTTTCCTGTGTTCTGTTTCATCATTATTTGATATTTGGCCGACAATATTGGTCTTGTCAGACAACTTGTAGATGGAGTTTGGCTAAAATTTGTCCACAAATGTACAGGGAGCATAGCAGGGAACTCAGCACGCATCCTTGTGGGGCATAGGTGTTGAGAATTATCATGAGGAGGTGCTGTTGTCCATCTTTACTGGTTGCAATCTACATTTCACTACAAGAAAGATGAACTCAGATCCATTGACATGAGAATTGGGAAAACTAATCTACAAATAGTTCGTGGAGAACACAATTGATACACCATTACATTGTTCATGAGGATATTTTAATTTCCATTTATGTTTATTTCTCAATCAAATCGTTGCACAACCTTACACTATTCGAAAGAAATATATCATTAGATCTATTTGCAATTCAGCAAACAGGGTATTTTGCAAGTGTGTCAGTAAACTGTCCCGTAACACAATTACAGTAAATTTTCAATTAAGAGGAATAGCAGCATTGATAACTGGAGTGTAATATACACGAATGAACCCCAGGATCAGCATTTGGATTACAGCACTTATTGGATATAAATTTCAGTGAATTATGTTGAATACATTACACAGAGACAGGTTATTCAGTCAAGCCAGTTAGAATGGCACTTGTGCTCAACTGGAGTCTCTTTCCATTTCTTTGGCATCTAAGTGTCCTCTTATAACAATCTTGTCCCTTCTCCCTTACATACTTCTCCAGTATTGCCCTTAAATATATCCATTCTGTTCACCTTAACCGCTCTCTGTGGTGTTCAGTTTCACATTCTCACCACTTTCTGGGTAACGATGTTTCTTTTGAATGCCTGATTTGATTTCTTCAAGACTATCGGATACTGGAGGTCTCTAATTCTGTTGTTCTACACAAATAGAAACATTGGCTATCTACTCTATCAAATATCTTTAAAAGGCCTCCACTACATGATAACTTTTCAGAAGCAGACAGACCCCAGTCTGTTTATTTTTTTTTCCCCTGGTGGATACAAATTCACATTCTGGTATCATCAATGAATTATTTTCCTCACAAAGTTCAGTGCCTGGAGATCATCCTCATAACAGAAATCTGCACAGAATTCAGCATTCCAAGTATGGTTCAACCAACATTGATATGATTTTACTTTATTACAAAGTGACAAAAAAACATTTGGAGTTGAGATAAACAGCTTTCTAACTAAAGTCCATGTACTAACTTGGTATGACCAGGTTAGAAAGGGTGGTTTGGCTCCCCTCTTTTAAAACCCCTCTCAGAGACTCAGTCAAAACAAATATTTTATTTCATTTTAGCACTCAGCTATGACACTTCAATTAAAATATAGTGCTCATCAAAATTAAGAAACCAATTAAAAACGTTTTGATTGGAAGACAACTTTTATTACCTACTCACGCCAAAAAAAGAGAAAAACGTGACATCATACAGAAACTTAAGCAATAAGTTTCAAGAAAAAAAGTATCCTATTCAGACAGGAATAATAAAGACGACACAGCATATAATTTCTTAAGTGTCCTTCAGACATTAGATTTTCCAACCTGTGAACAAGTTATTTAATTGGTATCTGCAGTGGTGGCAGAGTTTGTAGATATTTAAGTTCTTGGTGATTGATGGTTTCCCCGGTTGCATTTCCATGAGATGTTATCCTTCAAGGTGAGAGGGAAAAAGGGAGAGAGTGAAGGAGGGTATGAGTAAGAGAGAGGAGAGAAAGATGATTTCTCTACACTACATTGGACAAACACGTAGAAAACTAGCCACCAGGATACATGAACATCAACTAGCCAGAAAACGACATGCCCCACTCTCACTAGTACCCCTACATGCGGATGAGGAAGGACGCCACTTTGACTGGGACAACACATCCATCTTAGCACGAACCAAACAGAGACCCGCACAAGAATTCCTAGAAGCATGGCATTTCAACTGGAACTCTATCAATAAACACATTGACTTGGATCCAATTTACCACCCCCTGAGATAAAGAAGAGGAAATGACATCACCATAGGAAATGATGTCACCACAGAAAATGACATCACCAACCCAAGGAAACTCGAACATAAATGGAAAACAGGCTACACCATCAGTGCTTCATTTGGAGGCTCACTGAAGATGTTACCTAGTATGGTGATGAAATGTCTGAAAATGAACCTTCCAGCTCAGTGAGCAAACCTACATCCAGAACTTTAACCTGAGCTACAAATCTTCTCAAAACTCGCTTGAAAGATGATTTGTTTATATTCTCAAATTTGGCTCCACTGTCTGTCTAAGCTGGCTCAATAGCATGTGAGCCTTTCATCTTTGAATGTGAAATTACGATACAAGTGTGAAGAGGTGCCAATTTCTTAATACTGACTCTTTTGCCTAGTTTTCATGTCTTTAAATAAAAAGGAATTTTAGTGCAGATGGTATCATTTATTCTGTATTGTTCTCATGCACTTGCCTCAATCTATGGTTCAGCCATTTTATGTCAGTATTTGTCTTTATTAAAACCATGTTAGTCCATAAAAGGTCTCCTGCATATCAAGTTAAAACTTGACTAAAGAAAACATAAAACTATTATTTTTCTTTATGATAATTGTATCAAAGTTTAACTTCTTTCTTTATGATGGTGGTATCAACTTGATACCACTATCGTAAAAAAAATGGTTTTATGTTTTCCTGAGTCTACCCTTTACACCTGGGGTCGGGTCCAGCAAAGTGAGGGATAGCTCATACCAAAATAAAGCGGTTCATGATAGAACTCAATGGGCATCTATGTTTTACAGATGAGGCAAATGCAAAAGAACATCCACCAGTCTTTTCTTTTTATAGGTGCTAGTTGATCTTTGTATACCTTTAATTTTAGATTTTGTTCATTTGCAGTGTTTTTATTTGATCTCCAGCAGGTCATAGAAAGTTTAGTGCTGTGTTTCTGGGATGACTGGAACCTGAATAGAAGACGTTGAAATTCATTTTACACACAGTATTTACACCAAGCAAATTTATACCATTGATGTTTGGGTCTAGAACACTACTGAACTCAGTTGACAAAAGAAGCAGAAATGAAACAAACTGCTACAATTTTAATAAATGCTAAAATTTTAGTAATTTTGAACAAATAAGAGTGAATTAATGTTGTAGCACACCATTTTCTTTCAAAGAAACATATAGATTTTTAGCTGCAAAACAGTATTTTGACGTCCGTGAGATGGGCTGGAAGAAATGAAAATTGATCCTCTTAATTAGATTACCTATGTCTGTCAAATAACACAAACTCTTGATGAGGTTGATCCAGGTGTCAAGTAGAAGGACTCTAAGGTGTTCATGTACAAAAAGTAATTCAACTACACCAAATTTCAAACAGGCACAGAGATAGTAAAGCAGATGAAATAGATGGTGTTGGACAAATATGCCACCTTAATTATTCTAACTAAACTACTTCACAATTCACCTGCACAAGCAAGATATTTCCTGAAGTGATTTTGAAACAAGGCAGCAGCTGGATTGAATCAAAAATATTTACAATGTACATTTAAAATATTAAATTTACAAGATACCAAATGACGATAAAAAGAGTTGGTAAACTATTTAAATTCCTATGTATTGCTAGGTACTTCTCCAATTGAAACTGGATGGTGAAACATTGCATGCTTTAAAATAAAATAGTCACCAGCAATGTGCTCAAAAGCAATTATGGGTTGGAGAGAAGGATGTTTAACATATTCCCAACATTTTAATTCAAAATAAAACAATAAGTTATGAAGTCTTAGTCCTCAACAACATAGGCTGAGTATCGTAATTACATAATGGAAATTAATATTGTTCAATATTATTGTGAACGGAATATAAATTGTGTAAATAGTGAGTGTCAGAGTTAATCAAAGGACAAAGTTACTTGCGAGCACTATGAAGAATTGAAGACAATATGAACAAGAGTAATAATTTAGTGATAAACGAAGTAATTCATCTTAGATAACTCAAATGTTCCTAATTCAAATTAAGAATATATTGCACTCTAAAATTTGGACTCAAAATGTCAGACTGGAAATTACATGTCAAAAGTGGTTGGATCTACCTGTTTTAAATCATTAAATCAGTGCTTCCTAAACTGTTTAAGAATTTTCTGTCAAACGAACAAAGATTATCAGGTGCAGGGGTGTTGAGGTAGGGTGGGTAAGGAAAGCATGAAGGTTTTCTCCAGCAAAACTCTGAAACTGGCTGAAATCAGGTGATTTCACATGAACTGAATGGAAAATACTGATTTACAATTAAACAGTTTGAAATAGCTCTTCACAGTCAACAAAGTGAACAACTGAATTTCACACTAGTTGTTGGACATCCTCCGTCTTTAACAGCAAAACGTTGCTTTGTAACATTAAAGAATCAATGGAAACATTTTATTAAGCACAAAAACAAACAAAAAAAGGAGCAATAGATAAAAAGGTTATTTAGCAAAGCACTGGAAAAATACAGTACACCAAATCTTACTGTACACATCTTAATATCATGAATTTAATTATTTTCTATTGCTCCTTGCTCCCAACTCAAAACTGTCTAGTGACACCACACTTGCATTAAGTAGTAATGAAATATACAGTTCTGTAATTAAAATGATGCTGAGAGCAGTCAAAACCCCAGGTGACATCATCGCCAGTAGTTCTGTTATAAAATAAAACTGAAAGATAATCATGGAGTCGACCTGTATACAGTTACAAAATCTCCTGTGAGATTTCTCTGTGCATGCGCATTTAATTAAACACCAAAGCAAAAGCTGAAAAAACCTTGAAATATACTTGAATGAACAAGAAATGCTTCAAAACAGATATGGTTTGAAGATGTCGGTGTGGGACTGGTGTGTACAAAGTTAAAAATCATAACACCAGGTTATAGTCCAACATGTTTACTTGGAAGCACTAGCTTTAGGAACATTGCTCCTTCATCAGGTGATTGTGTGTCAGCACTCCGAAAGCTAGTGCTTCCAAATAAACGTGTTGGACTATAAGCTGGTGTTGTATGATTTTTAACTCAAAACAGATGGATCAAGTAAAGATGCTATACTTGGAATTTGGAATACCCACACACACATCAATTTCAAGAATCTCTACAGCAAAGCAAAATGAAGTGGCTTATTTTCTTTCTGAAGATTAGCCAAATTGAGAGTTGATTTGCAGGGAAGCAACTCTGTGCAGTTAAATACAACGCAGTTTGCCAGCCCATGTGTTCTTGTTGCTGTTAATTCATGGGCTTGTAAAGTTTTCTGGGGTTAGGTAAATACATTTGTCATGATGACAGACCAGAACTCCAGATTACTTGCTGGCACACTGAACCTTTGGACAAGGCATGAGTTATTTAAAAACACAAAAGGACTATAAACAAAGCCTGGCTGGTAATGTAAATTTGAAGTTATAATTTCAAGATATAAAAAGATTCCCTCTGTGAACCCCTGGAATGTTACACATTGAAGCTTGCTAATGAAACTGCAAAGAGCAAAATACCAAAGGGCAGAGGTACAAAGCCATCCAATTATCTCCTGTCAGCAGTTAGAACATCTCTTTTGGATTATGTTGCTGACTGAGGACATGAGTTGAAAGTCATGCTTGTATTTTATTCTTCTAGGAACATAGTAAAGTGGGCTTAAAATATGATTGCAACACCTGATCTGAGTGGCCCAATGTACTGTGGAAGGACTACTGTAAAGGTCATAGCTAGTGGACATCAATTTAACACCCTTGCAGTGCAGGTAAAATTTAAATTATCATATCTCTTTTTGATAGCCACAAGCCAACCACCATCAAAAGAAAAAAGTAGAATAGAATTCAGCTAACTTGCAAAGCCACTAATCTTAAAGTACCAACTTAATGACCAACATTAATGTTATCAGTATCAACCAATTAAACAGCCACAACACTCTACTATCTCTCTCAGAACCCTTGAAGGAGACTGTCATTACCTGGCACTTGTGTGGCATGAATTTACTTACCACTCTTCGGCACAAGCCTGGATATTGTCCAGGTCTTACTGCATTTGGAAAGGGACAGTCTCAATATCTGAAGAGCCGTGAATAGTGGTGAACACTGTGCAATCAAATGCAAACATTCCCAGATATTTCCTTACGTTGCCTCCTCCTCCTGTGAGTTGTTTACTTGTCCATAATTGTTATAACGGGATATGGCTGGACTGCAGATCTTTTGGTCCATTAGGTGTAGAATCACTTAACTCTGCCTTTCATTTGCTCTTTATGATGTTTGACAAGTAAGTAGTCCAATGTTGCAGCTTCACCAAGTTAGCACCTCGTTTTTAGGTATGCCAGATGCTTCTCCTGACAGGTTCTCCTGCATTCTTCATTGAGCTAGGATTGATCCCATTGTTTAATGGTAATGGTGGAGTGGGGGATAAGACAGGCCACAAGATTGCAGATTATGATCAAGTACAATTCAGCTGCTAATGGTCCACAATGCTTCATGGATGTCACATTTTGAGCTGTTAAATTCATTCCAAATCAACCCATTTAACACCGTGTTAGTACCACACAACATGTGCAGAGTATCCTTACTGTGAAACACAGAAAATATCAGTCAGCCATTCAGCTCTTTGAGTCAGTCCACCATTAAATAGGATTCATGGCTCATTATTAAACTCAGTACCTTGTTCTAGATTTTTCCCTAAATCCTTTGACCCCTTTAGTCCCAAGAACACACAACTCCTTCTTTAAAATATTCAATGTTTTGACATCAACCACCTTTAGTGGCAGACAATTCCACAGGCTCACTATTCTCTGGGTGAAAAAATTTCTCATCTCAATAGCCTTCCTCATTCCTTAGACTATGACCCTAGTTCTGGACTCCGCAGTCCTCAGGAACATCCTTCCTGCATTTACCCTGTCTAATCCTGTCAGAACATTGTAGGAGTCTATGGGATATCCCCCTCTCCAGTAAATATGGTCCTAACCAATCCAGTCTCTCTCCATACATCAGTCTTGCCTTCAACGAAAACAGTGTGTTAAACCTTTATTGTACTCCCGCCACAACCAGAATTTCCTTCATCAGATAAGGAGACCAAAACTGTTCAATCTCACAGAGGTAATCTCACCAAGGCCCTGTATAATTGCAGCTAGATATCTCTGCTCCTGTAGTTGAATTCTCTCGATAAGAAGGCAAATGGTATGTTGACCTTCATCACTGCCTGCTGCACACTTCCAGCAACTTGTGTACAAGGACACCCAGGTCTCGTCACACCTTCTCCTCTCCCAATCTATTGCCAATCAGATAATGATTTGTCTTCCTGTTTCATTACCAAAGTGGATAATTAGGGTGAAAGGAAAAGCTGATAGGTGTAAGGAATGCTGGTTGATGAAAGAAATTAAGGCTTAGGTTAAGAAAAACAAGGAAGCATATGTCAGGTAGAGACAGGATAGATTGAATGAATCCTTAGAGGAGTATAAAATAGGAGTATACTTAAGAGGAAAATCAGGAGGTGCAAAAAGGGAACATGAGATAACTTTGGCAAATAGAATTAAGGAGAATCCAAAGGGTTTTTACAAAAACATTAAGGACAAAAGGGTAACAAGGGGGGGAATAGGGCCCCTCAAAGATCAGTGAGGCAGCCTTTGTGTGGAGCTGCAGGAGATGAGACAGATACTAAACAAGTACTTTGCATCAGTTGTTACTGTGGAAAAGGACAGGGAAGTTATAGAATGTAGGGAAATAGATGGTGACTTCTTGGAAAATGTCCATATTACAGAGAAGGAACTGCTGGATGTCTTGAAATGCATAAAAGTGGATAAATCCCCAGGACCTGATCAGGTGTACCCTAGAACTCTGTTGGAAGCTAGGCAAGTGATTGCTGGGCCTCTTGCTGAGATATTTGTATCATCGATAGTCACAGGTGAGATGCCAGAAAACTGGAGGTTGGCTAACTTGGTGCCACTGTTTAAGAAGTGTGGTAAGGACAAGCCAAGGAACCACAGACCAGTGAGCCTGAAGTCAGTGGTGGACAAGTTGTTGGAGGGAATCCTGAGGGACAGGATGTACATGTATTTGGAAAGGCAAGGACTGACTAGGGACAGTCAACATGACTTTAGTGTGGGAAATCATGTCTCCCAAACTTGATTGAGTTTTTTGAAAAAGTAACAGAGGATTAATGAGGTAGAGCAGTAGACGTGGTCTATATGGACTTCGTTTGACAAGGTTCCTCACAGGAGACTGGTTAGCAAGGTTAGATCTCATGGAAAACGGGGAGAACTAGCCATTTGGATACAGAGGAGGCTCAAAGGTAGAAGCTGGTAGAAGGATGGTGGTCAAGGGTTGTTTTTCACATTGGAGGCCTGTAATCAGTGGTGTGCCACAAGGATTGGTGCTGGTCCACTACTTTTCATCATTTATATAAATGATTTGGATGTGAGCTTAAAAGTTATATTAGTAAGTTTGCAGATGACACAAAAATTGGAGGTATAGTGGACAGTGAAGAAGATTACCTCAGATTACAACGGGATCTTGATCAGATGGGCCAATGGGCTGAGAAGTGGCAGATGAAGTTTAATTTAGTTAAATGTGAGGTCCTCGTTTTGGGAAAGCAAATCTTAGCAGGACTTATACACTTAATGGCAAGGTCCTGGGGAGTGTTACTGAACAAAGAAACCTTGGAGTGCAGGTTCATAATTCCTTGAAAGTAGAGTTTCAGATAGATAGGATAGTGAAGAAGGCATTTGGTATGCTTTCTTTTACTGGTCAGAGTATTAAGTGCAGGAGTTGGGAAGTCATGTTGTGGTCGTACAGGACATTGTTTAGGCCACTGTTGGAATATTGTGTTCAAATCTGGTCTCCTTCCTATCAGAAAGATGTTGTGAAACTTGAAAGGGTTCAGAAAAGATTGACAAGGATGTTACCAGGGTTGGGGGATTTGAGGGAGAGGTTAAATCGGCTGGGACTGTTTTCCCTGGAGCGTCGGAGGCTGATGGATGAACTTATAGAGGTTTAAAATCATGAGAGGCATGGATAGGATAAAAAGACAAAGTCTTTTCCTTGGGGTGATGGAGTCCAGTACTAGAGGGCATAGGTTTAGGGTAAGAAGAGAAAAGATATAAAAGAGACCTAAGGAACAACGTTTTCACACAGAGGGTGGTACATGTGTGGAAGTGGTGGAGGCAAGTAAATTGGATCATTTAAAAGGAATCTGGATGGGTATATGAATAGGAAAAGTTTGGAGGGATATGGGCTGAGTGCTGACAAGTGGGACTGGATGGGGTTGGGATATCTGGTCGGTATGAATGAGTTGGACCGAAGGGTCTGTTTCTGTGCTGTACATCTCTATGATACTAACTTCACATTTATTGACTTTATACTTCATATACCATGTATTTGCCCACTCACTGAACTGGTCCAAATCAACCGGAACATCTCTACTTCCTCCTCATAATTCGCCCTCTCACCCAGATTTTCATTGTCTACAAACCAGGAGGGTGGGGGATGAGGGCTGGCATGGCGTGGGTTGCTTTTCAGAAGGTTAGTGCAGACTCGATGGGTCAAATGGCCTCTTTCTATACTATATGGATTCCATATAGACCTGATTAGAGCTTCAATGATGGACATCTGGAAAATTTGGCTCAAATTTGATTTACACCAGAAACTTCAAAGATTTGTGGGCGACACAGTGGCACAGTGGTTGTGGGTGGCACGGTGGCACAGTAGTTAGCACTGTTGCCTCACAGCGGCAGAGACCCGGGTTCAATTCCCGACTCAGGTGACTGACCGTGTGGAGTTTGCACATTCTCCCAGTGTCTGCGTGGGTTTCCTCTGGGTGCTCCGGTTTCCTCCCACAGTCACATAGATGTGCAGATTAGGTGAATCGGCCATGCTAAATTGCCCGTAGTATTAGGTAAAGGGGTAAATGGAGGGGAATGGGTGGGTTGCGCTTCGGCAGGTCGGTGTGGACTTGTTGGGCCGAAGGGCCTGTTTCCACACTGTAAGTAATCTAATCTAATTTCAAAGAAGATTGACGATGGAGGATGTAGTTAGCAAGGACAGAAAAGATTGAATTTTTTTTCAGGAGAGAGGAGATTAGTAGATTTGAAAGAGAGAGAAACAGTACAGAATAAGATAAAATCCTCAACTTTGTCACTTTACATGGGAGCCAGGAATGGTTGGTCAGCAGTTTAATGAAAATAGGTTTGTGGGAAGAAGGTAAACAGAGCCAGGATGGATTGCTGACAGGGCATTTTGCTGGGGCTCTTGGGGAAGGCTTACTCAACTTGGGAGGGTGTGGGGCAACCAGGAAAGAATGTCAGAAAGTAATAGCAATGTTAATGCTGGGAGACACAGCTAATACTGAAATAGAGAAAAGTATTTAACAGACGGAGTCAGAGTAAGAACAAAAATAATGACATCTAAATCAGGGTTACACTGAAGGTATGGGCTCTCACTGCCATGCAGGGTAGGCGTTCTAGGTGTTGTGTAGAAGTGTCATTTAAGATTATACCCAGGAATCCTCATATTTGGTTTGGACTCACTGACATTATATCAAGTGCAATTTTGGCTATGAGTGGCAGGAATGAAAAATAATGAAACTGAGGAGAAAGGAGAGGAAGAACAAGGTGATCCTGTACATTGCAAGATAGAGCTACAAGGTGGATAGTATAAAGTGGCATCTCCAGAAACAGCACAACGTGGCAATCCAGAAAGAAATATTTTGACCTGTACTACAAGTGCTGCTTAAGGTAGATAATTTCTAATCAAAACTTTTCAGAGATGGTATTGCACACCCCTGGAACAACACTTCTTCCACTTTAACTGTTCCTCCCTGAAAAATGAGGTAGCTGCTTTTCTGGTGGAGTGGCTCTTATTGCCTATACAAGAAGATGGATCAGAGTATAGAAAAAGAAAATACTTTTTTTTATTTGCTCTGGGAGCTGTTACTTATTACAGGAAACAAGCAGAAGTACTCACATTCCTCAAACAAGTTACAATTAAATTGACTACACTGGTACTGGGAGGACACTATACAACATAGATACGTACAAGGCTAGCAGATAAATTTCTGGAAAACACTACGGATAAAGACAAATTGAAATTAGTGAGGAGATCAGGATGGCATGAACTAGTTAATTTTCTAGATCTTTTAATCTTCTTCTCAAGTCATATTTACTGAAACAACATTGTCATCAGTGATTTCTTCTGTACCAGTTACTTTTGTGACAGTCCAACAGTCTTGTGTGGTTTTTTTTGTTGGGAAGATGATACTTTCTATGTGGCTTATGCTTTTGAAAGTGGCAATTTTATTTAATGACAGACTTCCGAGCCAGAAACAAGAAGTAAAGCAGAACTGCAAGCAGCAACGTTAAAAAAGATTATGCAATACCTCCAAAGGCTCCATAGAATTTGTAAATGTATGTCAACATTATTATTAGCAGTGCTAGACTCAACCATAACAAGTATTCTTTAAAATTCTTGGAATTTAATTTCACACTGCAACCCCCCTCAGAGTATAAACAGATGTTACTATAGCAACCAATTCATAACATTTCTGCTTGGATTAGGAAACTACACAACAAGGGTGCACAGAAAGTGGTTCTGAAGCCTCCAGCACAATTGCTTTCTGATCAGACATGTGTTGATCTTTTAAAAGATTAGAGACACAGATCAGGTTTCTTAATTAAGGAAATTTAGAGTGATAACAAGCTGCGTAATTTAGCAGGCCAAAGACAGACATGCTTTGATTCTGAAAATGTTTATCTTCTATTTGATTAACCAAGTCACATTTTCATCATTTTCTTCTGGGTGTTTCCCAGATTATTCAGTCATAATTTTAGTTAATTATTGAAAACGACACTGAGTGAAACAGTCTCCAGCAAGAACAGCACATTTCAAATTTATTCTTATGTGGAAGAATGATTAATAACTGACAAACACGCTCAGGCTGGGGAAAAAGTGGGGGATACATAGAACATTTACATGCCACAAGCCATTATCAGTATAATTATAGATGGTCTTTTCTGCTGTGCAACACGCCTCCACTTCCTACACCACGAGCCATCTGACCTTGAATCTCCGTGCAGCCATCTCTCTTCAATGAGATGAAATGAAACCCTCACAATCTCATCTTAATCAGTTTTATATAACAGTGGTAGAGACCAATAACAGGCCAGAAAAATTAATAGGATCCTGCTCCTATTTCTCTTCCTCATCTCTGTATCATGCATCTTTGGCTTACATTGTCCTCCTCACCGATTCCCACACTCAGAAAACAACACCTCAGCTTTGATAATGTTTATAGTGCTTTAATTATCATGAATTTTAAATAACTGTGGAAACCCACCACATGTTTGCAAGTAAAGAGCTTCAGAAATGGGAAATTGGAATGGTTGACAAGGCAGGTTGGAGAGAGGGATAGAGGGCTCGAGACTTGCAAAATGATTTTGGTGAAGATGGTGGCTGGGATTAATAAGACAGTGCCAAGTACATCAAGTTCAATAAGATGTCAGGATGCAATATGACTAAAGCTGTAAGTGTGCTTTGCTGGGCTCGTTCCATTATTCCATGAGTCAAAAAAAACTTTTTTCAAGAGCACCAATTAAATAGCTTCTCTGCATCTAGTTTTAAACAAGATGTGTCAACCAGCGGACTTCATAACAATAATTTATTTAAAATCAAAATAAACCTATTCAATGATGCTGCAATACTTGACTAACATACAGTTAGATTCATAAAGGCATAAATGCTTATTCCTCTATATATCTCCAAAATACATCAATCACATACACCCTCTTCATGTTAAAAAAAGAACAAAATAACTTTTTGCAGAAATTCACTTGAGAAAAGAACTTTTGGTGAATGTTTTATTCTTGTTGAGAAAAGAATAAAATGTAGGCTCAGAATGAGGAAGGGTCACCGGACCCAAGATGTTAACTCTGATTTCTCTCCACAGAAACTGCCAGACCTGCTGAGCTTTTCCAGCAATTTATGTTTTTCTTTTTGATTTCCAGCATGCACAGCTCTTTTGGTTTCTATTGCTCGGATATTCTATCATGCATGTTCTCAGCATGATTGTCTCGGAAATCTTGCAAACACAGGAAATTTAATCTTGACAACTTTCTCCAATCACTTTTTCCAACGAACCATTAGGCTTTACTCTGAACTCAAGAGGACTTTATTTTCAGAATGAGAGAGATCAGCTGGACAGTTTGTTCTTAGCAGGCTTTCCTTCTTCTAAGCAAAATGAAAGAAGCTCAAAGATAGCCACTATTCAAAACAGTCAGCAGGAGCCCACAGGCAAGCAAGCAGTTATTACCAGGAACAAAAAAACAGAAACTGCTGGAGAAATTTCCAGCATTTGCAGTCCTTTGGTTTTTTTTCAGTTGTTATCCGGCATATGATTTACAGGAAACCTTACTGAATAAAAACTCCAATGTCCATAGTGAACTGTCAATGACCTGTTTTAAAGAAACCACTCCAGGTGCTTCCTGAAAACTTGAAATGTATTTCTTTTTCACAGTCATTCGAAACACAAGTCGTCCGTCTAATATTAAATAAAAATAGCTGTAACAGGTAAACATATGTGGCATGGTGGCTCAGTGGTTAACAATGCTGTCTCACAGCACCAGAGTCCCAGGTTTGATTCCAGCCTTAGGCGACTGTCTGTGTGGGGTTTGCACATTCTCCCAGTCTCTGCATGGGTTTCCTCCAGGTGCTCCGGTTTCCTCCCACAGTCCAAAGATGGACAGGTCAGGTGAATTGGCCATGCTAAATTGTCCATAGTGTTAGGTGCATCAGTCAGAGGGAAATGAGTCTGGGTGGGTTGCTCTTCAGACGGTCGGTGTGAACGTGTTGGGCTGAAGGGCCTGTTTCCACACTGTAGAGAACCTAATCTAATCTAATCTAATCTAATCATTTAGAATAAGGAGGGAGAGACAGAAAAAATGATAGAGTTGGTCTAATACAGACAAAGGTGGACAAAAAGGTAAAATGTGATGGTAACTAGGTCATATACAGAAAATGCAAATTTTAATGGGAAAAGGGCAGGGGATGAGATTGGAAACACGATAGACAAGGTGTCAATTAGAAGATCAATGCAGTAAAATGTGAAAATCGAAAGGCAGTGGGACAATGTTTGGGGTATGAAGGAGTGCAAAGAGAATTGTTCTTGACAAAAGCCTCAGGAGTGAGTCAGAGAAACAGAAATTAGCATCGAAAATGAGAAAGAAGATAAAGAAATGGGATGACAATGAGACATCCCAGGTTGCAGGAGAACTGTAGGGATGTAATTATAACATTCAAGTACAAAGGCAAATTAAAGACAAGACTATAAGTGGCAGAAAAATACAAGGCAACTGTTAAATAGATAACAGAGATGGGAATTATGGAAGTAGCTCAAATGAATCAACAGACAAGGAGAGGGATACAAAGGGATGGATAAGAGGAAATGAGGATCAAGTAGGAAATGTCAAAAGCAAAGCTCAGTAATGACCAAGAGGCAGAACAAGCAACATGAAGCGATAAGTTGCAGCAACTTCTTGATGCATCTACAACTATAAAAAAGTTTTATTATGTCTCAGAAATAATCTATCATCCTCACTATAAATAAGTTTTCATTTCCCCTAATTTCCCTGTCAATTCACTATATCATCCTCATTTTTTTCTAATATTTGTCTGTTTCTACTAAAAGCTGTTATAAATTTTGTTTTTAATCTCCATTTCTAGCAAGCAAATCTACATTACAGCAACCAAGGGTGAGAAGAAATTTCTCCATTTCTTCATATGTTTTAACGATAATGTGAAACTTCTGTTCTCCTGTTACTGATTCACCAAATAGCAGAATTAGTTTCCTACAATTTATTTTACAAAATTGCTTTCTCAATTTGAATAGCTGTCAGACCTCTTCTTAACATTTAAAATGGTGGAATATATCCAACAATAGATTATTTGTTGAGATTCATTTGCAAATTAACAAGATGTCTAAATTTATAGCTCCATGTCAGAGGAAGTCCAATTGTGACACAGGAATTAAAGCCTCTCATTCACTGGTGTCATCCTAATAAGTCTGCTCCTCATTGTCTCTATTCTTTTCACATTCTAAGTTATGGTATACAACACTGCTGCCTCTTAAATAACTTGCATTGGTTTAATATAATCTCTTTGTTCTTTTTACTTTGTGACCTGCTTTGTAAAGCCTCTGAAGTCATTCACATCTAAAAGTTTACTCAATGTTAAAAGAAACGGCTATACAAATTTGTTCTTCCAGTACTTAACAATTTGTGCATCTGAACTCTGCTTCTTCAATCCTTTTCAAGTCATAGCTTCTTATTAGATTAGATTACTTACAGTGTGGAAACAGCCCTTCAGCCCAACAAGTCCACACCAACCCTCCGAATAGCAACCCACCCAGATCTATTCCCTTACATTTACCCCTTCACCTAATACTATGGGCAATTTAGCTTGGCCAATTCACCTAACCTGCACATCTTTGGACTGTGGGAGGAAACCGGAGCACCCGGAGGAAACCCACGCAGACACTGGGAGAATGTGCAAACTCCACACAGACAGTTGCCCAAGGTGGGAATTGAACCTGGGTCTCTGGCACTGTGAGGCAGCAGTGCTAACCACTGTGCCACCGTGCCGCCAAGCTGCACCACCACACATTTCTCTTAATACATCTCTTATTATTCCTTTGTGAAATTTCATCTGATATCTATTTGCCCAATCCATTAATCTGCCTTACAGTGTCCATCCTTTATTCATACACACATACACACAACCAATACACAAGTTAAGACCAGTAGTGGTCCTAGTGACTCAATGACCACCAGTTTCCACTCCTCCATTCTGTAAATGTTCTTTAACCATTTTCCTGCATTGTGTACAAAGTTGCTTTTATTGACACCTGCCTTAACCAACGATAGAAAATCTATATATGCAAGAGTCTGTGTTTCTTTAATCAATACACTATTCTTGTCTCAAATGGTTCAGCTAAACTTGTTCAGTATGACTTGACTATCATTGATCTATGTTGGTTGCATTTAATTAATCAACTCCCTTCTTGGGAAGTGTTAATTTTATCTTGTTCTATAGCCTCTAAAGGTTTGCTCAACATTACTATTAGGATGCCTTTATCTTGATTTCCTTTTTGATTGGTTCTCATTCGTATCAGTAAACTTCTAGTCCTCTGGTTTTGCAGTAAATCTGTCACATTATTTATTACACATGAAAAGCTTTGCTTCACAGTAAGATGTTCTACAGTAGATTTTTTAAAAAAATGTTCTTTTCAAGAACTAACAGGGCAGAGGTGGAACTTGTCAAAAAGTTGCAGTAAAAGGTTGCATCTGTGCGTGTGTGCGTCTGTGTGCATGTGCGCACTCTTTGGAGATTCACACAACAAAGGCAGCAGCAGTCTTACTGTTGGTGTCCACTCCTGTTGCCCGTGGCTGATGGAGGCAGGGGCACAAGGGGTGGGACGACCGGGGGCAGGGGCGCAGACAGGGTCAGACGGTGGGTAGAGGTGGACAGGGCGGCGGTGGACAGTGTTGAGGGGGGCGGGCAGGGGGTGTTGGATGGGGTTGAGGGGGCCAGGCAGGGGGTGTTGGAAGCTCACGCAGTGTGCTGCAGTCTCCTCTCCTGAACAGGAAACAGACTTAACAGAAAACTCTGAGTCCCAGAGGGGAGGCATTGAATCGATTAACCAAATAATCAATTATCCGCACGAAATAGTGCCCACCCATCTTCTTTTGATAATCGAGGTTCCGCTATACATGTTATAATGAAATGATCATTAAAAGCAAGACATTACTTTCCAACTAACCGAGAGCTAAGTGATCTCCAATTCATTGGTATTCTGCTAAAATAAACCAAAATTTCACGCAGTTCAAGAAAATCACTTAAGACTGCCATCACTACAAACCTCGTGGTCAAAAAATATTTATTCAGGACTGAAAGGTATACTCAGAGTGGAGAATGGCAAAGAAACAAGATTGGAAACTTATTTGTGGGAGTAAACTAATCTTGTATTGAAAACCAATTTTGTGCTTCACCAGAACATTAAACATATGGCCATCCTAGAGCTTAGACTCGCTGCAAGATTAATAGAAACTGAAGATAAAGGCACAAAAGACACAATTTAACTTAAAACCTCATTATACAGATTTGCCTGTTTTGCCCTTCATTTGTTCTTTCCCCTCCCTGTGTGATAATGTTATATCTTAACAATCACACTCACTGCATAATACAAATCACTTCTTATAAATGGCTAATTACAAGTTTCTATTTTGTTGCACTGTCATTGAAAATGGCATGATTATTGTACTTTAAAGAAAATCACACACTGAGTTTTCTTTAGCCTACCAACCCAGGAAATGGATAGCAATGCCACTGAGCCAGAATATGTCAATCTAATCTGGATTGAAATTTGAAATCAATTTGAATTACAGCGGTAAAAAGAGATTAATTTGGCATAGCTCCTGGTAACTTTGGAATGGCTTTGAATCTTGGTGAGTTTCAATCTGTTGCTGATGAGAAACTGTACATTTGAGTAAACTGCAATATTCACATGGTTCCTGTTGAATTCACTAAGTGCAAGAGAGCTGGGAAACATTTTAATGGATTACATATCTATTTGCACATGTATTAACAGAAGTGTTTGAACAGAATCAGTCCACTAGAAATTCCCACGAAGCAATTCATTGTATCATAACAGTGTCAAAAAAGTTTATGAAAATCCACACTACAACCAATATGCCTCAATCTGTGGAATTCCTTTGTGCTCAAAGTGAGGAATGTTAGCAGGGGAATTCTCCATCAGAGAGTCCAGAGTCGATGCATGCCAGACTCTATACCCCATACCTGGAAAAGCACTCACTACCCAAGCAATGACGCTTGTTTCAAACTTGACAACTTTTCTGCTTTCTTTAAACAATAATCAAAGCTGATTGCTGCTATCCATTCATTTCAATTTGAAGATTTCTCCAACTGTTTTAAAACCGTAATATCAATCTCAGTCTTTAACTTCACATGCACATTTTGTTGACTGCACATTATTCTTTACGGACTTATTATTGATGTAGAACTCAATGGGTATTGTGTCCAAATCCCTTTTAAGAACTTCTTTTCACATGTTTGCTATGAAAAATGCCATATTTACTGATTTGGAGATGCCAGTGTTGGAGTGGGGTGTGCAAAGTTAAAAAAATCACACAACACCAAGTTATAGTCCAATACGTTTATTTGGAAGGTTGATCAGATGGTTGTAAGGAGCAGTGCTCCGAAAGCTACTGCTTCCAAATAAACCTGTTGGACTATAATCTGGTGTTGTGCGATTTTTAACTTCAGCCATATTTACCATCTCACCAAGACTGAGTGTCCACCATTAAAGTTTATTTTACTACTCTTCTAATCATTTTAGTTTCCCAAGCTGAAAGACAACATTTCCCACAAGAAAAAAATCCAAATCCTCATTCACTTCACCTCACAGATTTGCAGGAGCAGTGTCAGTAAAAAGAATATATCTCATGTTCGTGTAATCTCCCAATGATGGAAATCTTTTGTTGGCCTGAATAATATATTCATTGCTGTCCTCAATGCCAACAATTCAAAACTGGCATCTGGCCTCGTTTGGGTGCTCAACCAATTCAAATGTCCAATTATAAGCTTAACTTTTTAAGCCCCTTCAAAGAGTGACAAATACATATTATTAGTGGAAAATTCTAATGGTGATGAACGCACTCTGGGGACAAGAGTGGGTTGGATAGGCATCCTCTGTGATCTTTCTTTAACTGGCAAACACAGAGAAAAGATCATGGAAACTTAACTTGTGCTGAGTACAATGTACATTTAATATAGTTTGTGTTTAAAATTCCACAATGGTTTAATGCTGGTGATGTCGATTTCTGACAAATTAAACTGAAAAAAAGCCCTTGTAACAGATTAAAAACTCTACACTACTGTACTGTTAATTACTATATTAGGCTACAACCCATTGATTTATAGCAGAGTAGAATGCCAAACCAATGCTCTAAAATTGAAGCTCAATTACTTAAACTAGAAGAGGAACATTTAATATGGCAGTCAATGCTATGGTTGCAAAATAATTCATTTCCAGAGGTATGCAAGGCCAGCGGCTTTGTGTAACAACTCCAACCTCTCTGCAGGAAGAAATAAATCAAACCCACTCTACTGCTTCAAATCATTGAAGTACAGACTTTTTAATTTAGACAATTAAATTATTCCTTTCATTTACTCAAATGCATTAAAAAGCACCTGCACAATAGTTTTAAACCCATTTATATCTATTCCTGATGTGCCCAGCTCATCATGCCATAGTGGGGGCTGGGCTATAAATAATTTATTCTACAGACCACTTTGCCAATGAGATTCGGCATTAAGATCACACTAATCAATCTTGCTAAGTCCTTCCTTTGCTGGATTCAACATGCTCTTCTCAAAATTTTGTACATCACTTGAACACAGCACTGGTGAGAGGCTAAACATTAAACAGTTAAATTTCCTGTAGCTCCACCATTTCAAAATGTTCAAAGATGATCACAAGTATAACAATTGTGTTTTGCCCAAGTTCACTGCTACAAAGATTTCACCAGTTTCCTCATCTCCCCTCCCCCCATGTTATTCCAGATCCAACCCTCCAATTCGGCACCTTCCTTTTGAACTGTCCTACCTGTCCACCTTCCTTACCACCCTCTGCTCCATCCTAACACCATCTCTCGCCACCTGCATCTGCCGAGCCCCAACCCCCTCCCATCCCCCTTAGCCATCCCTCTATATTCCTGAGTTTATGCTCAACACATCGATTATCCTGCTCCTCGCATGCTGCTTGACCTGCTGTGCTTTCCCAGCATCACATTTTTTTACTTTGATCTTCGGCATCTGCAGTCCTCACTTTCTCCTACAAAAGGGAAGGCAAACAGTTGACATCTGACAACTTAAACAACTCAGTCCTGAATAGGTCATAAAAGGGAAAGGAAGAAATCATCCATTAGCTTATCCACACCCCTGCCTATCCATCTGAATTTTCTTTTCTCACTTCCGTACGACAACAATATACAATGGAACTAGCTACCAGAAAGGTTGCACCTTTGTACTTGACATAAGTACTGATTTTCTATGTAAGATCGCTAATAACTTATGGGTGGCATTGGCCTCATGGCATTATTGCTAGACTATTAATCTAGTGACACCCCCCCCAGGTTCAAATCTCTCCATGGTGGATGGTGGAATTTGGATTCAATTAAAAATCTGGAATTAATAGTGTAATGATGACCAAGTTTTGTCAATTGTCAGGAAAACTCATCTGGTCCATTAGTGTCCTTCAGGAAAGGAAAATCAGCCATGGCTTACATATGATTCCAGATCCAACGCAATGTGGTTGACTCTTAACTGCCATATGGGTAATAAGGGGTGGACAATGAATGCTGGCCTAGCCAGTAAGGCCCTCATCTTGTGAATGAATAAAAACAAT
The DNA here is from genome assembly GCF_020745735.1 of Hemiscyllium ocellatum. Taxonomy (NCBI): domain Eukaryota; kingdom Metazoa; phylum Chordata; class Chondrichthyes; order Orectolobiformes; family Hemiscylliidae; genus Hemiscyllium; species Hemiscyllium ocellatum. Next base: position 27,615,031 of record NC_083419.1, read on the forward strand.
GGTTGGCATCAGACCATGAATACCACAGAGGACCACTTCATTATCAATGTGTGTGAAGCACAATCCACATGACTCCACTAATAATTCAACATGCTATCTTGATACATTTGACCCGCTCCTCAACTGACCCACCACTCCTTTAACTAGTGTCAAAACACTACCCTCTAATTTGTAAGTAAAATATGTTAAGATTCTGCCATTCCAGCAATTGGTGTAGGTCAAAGAGCAGATTCTCTGCATCAGCTATTATGCAGAGCAATGACGTGAAAATGTGCCACAAAAAACTTAAAATGTGCAGGCAGAGATAAAAGAAATGTCACCTTGAATGAAAGGATCAACTACATTTTAGACAAATTTGTTTATGATACAAATTTAGATAGGAAATAGAGTTGTAACGAGGATAACAAGAGGCTGCAGAGAGATACCGAGAGGTTAAATGAGTGGAGAAAAAAATAGGAAAATGAACTATAATACGGGAAGGTACTTGGTGGATGGTGTGTGTGTCCACCTGCCTTCCACTAAATGGGGCGCTTAAAATATAGCCTTGAAGGTTAAATGAGTGGGAAAAAAATGAGATGTAGTATAATCTGCAAAAAAAGAATGACATTGACAGGAAGAATAGAAAATTAGAATATAATTTAAAATGAGAGAAAGAGGGATCTAGGAGTTATAATCCATGACTCTTAAAAATGCAGCACATAGGCCCAACAAGTAATTAGAAAGGCAAATGGAATGTTGACCTTCAAAACTTTAAACTAAGTGGGGGAGGGGAGCTCTGTTGTAGGGGAAATTAGAAAACTCGAATTTGAGGAGGACTTAAGAATGCAGAACTCAGAAGAGGTTATTAAAATCTCCACCACAGACACACATAGGCTAGAGTGTACGGAAAGGGTTAGCAATCAAACTTCAAATGCACTGGACAAATGCATGACAACAAGAAGAGGGATGGTTAATACAGGATGTACGCAGTATAAGGGATAAGGTAAATGAGCTTGCGTCGCAGTTTGAAATTAACAGGTATGGCACCGTGGACATTACAGAGACGTGGCTGCAAGGGGATCAGGACTGGGAGCAGAATATACAAGGATATACATCCCATCAAAAAGATAGGCAGGTGGGTAGAGGGGGTGGGATTGCCTTATCAGTAAGAAATTAAATTAAATCAATAGTAAGAAACAGAGTAGGGTCAAATGGTGTAGAATCTGTGTGGGTAGAATTGAGGAACTGCAAAAGGTAAAAAAAATCCATAGATGGACTTATGTATAGGCATTCAAACAGCAGTCAGGAGCTGGGGGTGAAAGATACACCAGGAAATGGGAGAGATGTGTAGGAAAGGCAAAGTTACACAGTGATCATGGGGGATTTCAATATGCAGGTGGACTGGGAAAATCAGGTTGGTTGTGGATTGCAAGAAAAGGAATTTGTGGAATGTCTACGTGATGGCTTTTTGGAGCAGCTTATGATAGAGCTCACCAGGGAACAGGCAATACTAGATTTAGTCAAGAGTGGGGTGCTGGAAAATCACAGCAGGTCAGGCGGCATCCAAGGAGCAGGAGAATAGACGTTTCAGGCAAAAGCCCTTCTTCAGGAAGAACTTCCTGATGAAGGGCTTTTGCCCGAAACGTCGACTCTCCTACTCCTTGGATGCTGCTTGACCTGCTGTGATTTTCCAGTACCACATTCTCGACTCTGATTTCCAGCATCTGCAGTCCTCACTTTTGCCTAATACTAGATTTAGTGTTGTACAATGAGGCAGACTTGATAAGGGAGCTTAAGGTAAAGGAACCCTTAGGGGGTACTGATCATAATAGGATTGAATTTACTCTGCAATTTGAAAGGGAGAACATAAAGTCAGAGTTAACAAAATTACAGCTGAAAAAAACAGAGGCATCAGGGTGGAGCTGGGTAGAATTGACTGGGAGAGGAGCTTAGCAGGAAAGACAATGAACAGCAATGGCAGGACTTTCTGGGAATAATTCAGGAGAAACAGCAAATATTGATCCTGAGGAAAAAGAAGCATGGTACAGAGAGGATGAGGCAACCGTGGCTGACCAGAGATAGCACAAAAGTAAAAGAGAAAGCATATAATATGACAAAGGGCAGTGGGAAACCAGAGGATTGGGAAGCTTACAGAGACCAACAGAGAGCAATAAAGTAGGAAAGAAGGAAGGAGAAGATTAAATATGAGGGTAAGCTAGCCAGTAATATATAAGAAGACTGACAGAGTTTCTTTAGATATATAAAGGGCAAAAGTGGACATTGGGCCACTGGAAAATGATGCTGGAGAGATAGTAGTGGGAACAAGGAAATGCCTGAGGAACTGAATAATTACTTTGCGTCAGTCTTCAAGGTCAAAGACACAAGTAATATACCAGAAATTCAAGAGAGTGAGGGAGCAGAGCTGAGTATGGTGGCCATCACCAAGGAGAAGGTGCTAGAAAAACTGAATGGTCCAAAGATGGATAAATCCCCTGGACCAGATAGATGACACCCCAGAGTTCTAAAGGAGATAGCTGAAGAGATAGTGGAGGCATTAGTGGTGATCTTTCAGGAATCACTTGAATCAGTGAGGGCCCCAGAAAACTGGCAAATCGTTAACGTTACCCCCCCCCCCCTTTAAAAAGGGAGTATGGCAAAAGGTGATAAATTACAGACTGATTAGCTGGACCTCAGTGTGTAGGATCCTGGAATCCATTGTGAAGGATGAGATTTCAGAATATTTGGAAGTGTATGGTAAAAGAGGGCAAAGTCAGCATGGTTTTATCAAGGGGAGGTCATTCCTGACAAATATGTTAGAATTCTTTGAGGAAGTAACAAGCGGATTAGACCAAGGAAAGCCAAAGAGTTTTATCTACCTGGACTTCAAGACCTTTGACAAGGTGCCGCACAGGTTCCTGGTTAAGGTAATGGCCCATGGTGTCGGAGACAAGGTGCTAACATGGATAGGAGCTTGGCTATCTGGCAGAAACCAGAGAGGGGAGATAAAAGGGTCCTTCTCAGCCAGTGACAAGTGGTGTTCTGCAAGGCTCGGTGTTGGGACCATAACTTTTCACTTTATACATTAACGATCTAGATGAAGGAACTGAAGGCATTCTGACTAAGTTAGTGGCCATGCTAAATTGCCTGTAGTCTTAGGTAAGGGGTAAATGTAGGGGTATGGGTGGGTTGCGCTTCGGTGGGTCGGTGTGGACTTGTTGGGCCCAAGGGCCTGTTTCCACACTGTAAGTAATCTAATCTAATCTAAATGATACAAATATAGGTAGAGGGACAGGTAGCATTGAGGAGACGGGGAGGCTGCAGAAGGATTTGGACAGGTTAGGAGAGTGGGCAAATAAATGATAGATGGAATACAACATGGAAAAGTGTGATGTCATGCACTTTGGGAGGAAGAATAGAGGCATGGACTAGTTTCTAAATGGGATGACAATTCAGAAGCCTGAAGTGCAAAGAGACTTGAGAGGCCTAGTCCAGGATTCTCTCCAGGGAAACTTGCAGGTTGAGTCCATAGTAAGGAAGGCAAATGCAACAATGGCATTTATTTTGAGTGGACTTAATATAAAAGCAGGAATGTACTTCTGAGGTTCGATAAGGCTCTAGTCAGTTTACAACTGGGAGTACTGTGTACAGTTTTGGGCCCCATGTCTCCAGAAGGATGTGCTGGCCTTGGAGCGTGTTCAGAGGAGATTAATGAGAATGGTCCCAGGAATGAAAAGTTTAACATTTGAGGAACGTTTGAGGACTCTGGGTTTATACTCGATGGAGGTTAGAAGGAGGAGTGGAGGATCTAATTGAAACATATAGAATACTGAAAGGCCTGGACAGCGTGGATGTTGGGAAGATGTTTCCATTGGTAGGAGAGACTAGGCCCCGAGGGTACAGCCTTAGAGTAAAGGGAAGACCTTTTAAGGAGAAACATCTTCAGTCAGAGTGGTGAATCTATGAAAGTCTTTGCCACAGAAGGCTGCGGAGGCCAGGTCATTGAGCTGAGATATGGGTTCTTGAGTATCAAGTGGATCAAGGATTACAGGGAGAAAGTGGGAAAAATGGGGTTGAGAAACTTATCAGCCATGATTGAATGGTGGAGCAGATGCAATGGGCAATTTTTGATCCTATGTCTTATGGTCTTAAGATGGATGGACTATAAAAGGCATAATGTCTTACTACCATTGCACAGTGCATTGGTGAAACTGCACTCGTATTACTGTACAGTAATGGTCTCCTTACTTAAGGAGGAATTTATTTGCCTTTTGAACAATTTAGCTAAGGTTCATTAGTCTGATTCTTGGGATGAAGAAGTTCTTATTTTTTAAACTCTAATGCATATTGTGCCAATCTCTCCTCCTGTGAGGTGATTGTCTTGAAGTAAGTTAAGATTCTGAGTAGACATGACAACATACAAGCTGGGTACACACATCCCCTTATGGGGGGAATACAGAAGTAAGCGACACAGTCGATAAATAAGAGGTCTTCATTTTAAGATGGACATGGGAAGGAAATTCTTGTCAGAGGGTCATTAATCTTTGGAATTCTCTTCTAGAGAGAGCTGAGTCATTGAATACATTCAAGGCTGTATTAGATAGATTTTTGATCACTAAGGGAATTAGATAAAGTGGAGTTAAAGACACAATCAGCCAACACCCTATTGAATGGCAGAGCAGGCTCGTTGGGCTAAATGTCCTAATCCTGCACCTACTTCTCATGATCTTTACCAAATAAAATGCAATAAACATAAATGGAGACAAGTAGCCCAACATTCATCCCCTATTTCAATAATATGGAATTTTCCAAGTTCAGAATTTTGATAAATCCTGGGAATATTTGAACCAACCCTCAGGGTAGCCCAATTAGGTTGTGATACACAAAAACCGAATCCCTTCAAATCAAATCTATGTTACAGTCTTGATGGCTTCCCTTACAAATATACATCTGTTCAAGAATAATTAGCATTAAATCTTACCTGATGAGCTAATTAGGAGAGACAGTAAAGAATGTCCACGATAAGCAACAATTATTAGAAACCATTTAAAACTTTACAAATATCAGAAAAATCTGTCACTATACACTAATATGAAGCTTCTATTCCATGGTTTTTAAAAATCAATTGTTTAATTATGATTCACTACGTGTCTAGTCCACAATATGCCTGCGATTTCAGAAAAAAAAGTGCCTCAACAAAGTTAATCAAAAAGTACAACAAACCTTCTTTTCCATGTTCAAGCAAGTTCAAGTAAATACGAAAGAAGACTTTTCCCCAGTACATCAAATCATTTCAATTTGTACTTGGATCACAGGCAACCACAGTGATTTATAGAGATGGATGGGATAATGTAGTTACTCATACGCTGTGTCATCTTCTTGCCCTTAGAGGCTATTGTGAGAAAAGGTCACCTCCAGCCAGGAGGATAGCCAAAACAGACTGTGAGCACTGCTCCACTCGTTCTATCAAATTAGTCGATGGCACACTTTGATTGTCTGTTAGGAGTGTGTTGTAAATTCAGGAAGCTGAAATTAGCACTTCAAGAACTTCCTTTCTATACCCATTGAAACCCAAGATCTCCTCCCCTTTGCACACGTCTCCTTCTTTTGAACCTGCAACCCTCGTTTTCCTCTTTACATTTGTATCCCACACCAGCCACTCCCCATCTTCCATTCTCTTTTGCCCGACAATTTGGAGCAGTTGGCCAGGCAGCCCCTCAAGCCTGCTTCACCATTCAAAATAAGTCATAGAGTCATAGAGATGTACAGCATGGAAACAGACCCTTCGGTCCAACCTGTCCATACTGACCAGATATCCCAACCCAATCTAGTCCCATCTGCCAGCACCCGGCCCACTTCCCTCCAAACCCTTCCTATTCATATACCCATCCAAATGCCTCTTAAATGTTGCAATTGTACCACTTCCTCTGGCAGCTCATTCCATACATGTACCACCCTCTACATGAAAAAGTTGCCTCTTAGGTCTCTTTTATATCTTTTCCCTCTCACCCTAAACCTATTCCCTCTAGTTCGGGACTCCCCGCCCCCAGGGAAAAGACTTTGCCTTCTTTTTCCTATCCATGCCCCTCATAATTTTGTAAACCTCTATAAGGTCACCCCTCAGCCTCTGACGCTCCAGGGAAAACAGTCCCAGCCTGTTCAGCCTCTCCCTGTAGTTCAGATCCTCCAACCCTGGCAACATCCTTGTAAATCTTTTCTGAACCCTTTCAAGTTTCACAACATCTTTCCGATAGGAAGGAGATCAGAATTGCCCGCAATATTCCAAAAGTGGCCTAACCAATGTCCTGTACAGCCGCAATATGACCACCCAACTCCTGTACTCAATACTCTGACCAATAAAGGAAAGGATACCAAACGCCTTCTTCATTATCCTATCTACCTGTGACTCCACTTTCAAGGAACTATGAACCTGTACTCCAAGGTCTCTTTGTTCAGCAAAACTCTCTAGGACCTTACCATTAAATGTATAAGTTCTGCTAAGATTTGCTTTCCCAAAATGCAGCCCCTCACATTTATCTGAATTAAACTCTATCTGCCACTTCTCAGCCCATTGGCCCATCTAGTCAAGATCCTGTTGTAATCTGAAGTAACCTTCTTCGCTGTCCACTACACCTCTAATTTTGGTGTCATCTGCAAACTTACTAACTGTACCTCTTATGCTCGCATCCAAATCATTTATGTAAATGACGAAATGTAGACAGCCCAGCACCGATCATTGTGGCACTCCACTGGTCACAGGCCTCCAGTCTGAAAAACACCCCTCCACCACCACCTTTGAATGGTCTTCTACCTTTGAATCAGTTCTGTATCCAAATGGCTAGTTCTCCCTATATTCCATGAGATCTAACCTTGCCAATCAGTCTCCCATGGGAACCTTGTCGAACGCCTTAATGAAGTCCATATAGATCACATCTAGTGCTCTGCCCTCATCAATCTGCTTTGTTACTTCATCAAAATACTCAATCAAGTTTGTGAGATATGATTTCCCACACACAAAGCCATATTGACTATCCCGAATCAGTTCTTGCCTTTCCAAATACATGTACATCCTGTCCCTCAGGATTCCCTCCAACAACTTGCCCACCACCGAGGTCATGCTCACTGGTTTATAGTTCCCTGGCTTGTCCTTACCATCCTTCTTAAACAGTGGCACCACGTTTGCCAACCTCCAGTCTTCTGACACTTCATCTGTGACTATCGATGATACAAACATCTCAGCAAGAGGCCCAGCTATCACTTCTCTAGCTTCCCACAGAGTTCTCAGGTCCTGGGGATTTATCCACCTTTAACTGTTTCAAGACATCCAGCACTTCTTCCTCTACAATCTGGACAGTTTACAAGATGTCACCATCTATTTAGTAAAAAATGAGGTCTGCAGATGCTGGAGATCACAGCTGCAAATGTGTTGCTGGTCAAAGCACAGCAGGTTAGGCAGCATCTCAGGAATAGAGAATTCGACGTTTCGAGCATAAGCCCTTCATCATTATTCCTGATGAAGGGCTTATGCTCGAAACGCCGTCACCATCTATTTCCCTACAGTCTATATCTTCCATATCCTTTTCCACAGTAAATACTGATGCAAAATATTCATTTAGTATCTCCCCCATTTTCTGTGGCTCCACACAAAGGCTACCTTGCTGATCCAAAGGCATCTGGAGTGTATATGAGTGCTCTGAGGGATATGGTAAAAACAATGGCTGCAGATGCTGGTACCAGATTCTGAATTAGAGTGGTGCTGGAAAAGCACAGCAGTTCAGACAGCATCCAAGGAGCAGGAAAATCAATGTTTCGGGCAAAAGCCCTACATCAGGAATACAGGCAGAGTGCCTGAAGGGTGGAGAGATAAATGTGAGGAGGGTGGGGGTGGGGAGAAAGTAGCATAGAGTACAATAGGTGAGTGGGGGTGGGGATGAAGGTGACAGGTCAGGGAGGAGGGTGGAGTGGATAGGTGGAAAAGAAGATAGGCAGGTAGGACAAGTCATGGGGACAGTGCTGAGCTGGGAGTTTGGAACTGGGGTGAGGTGGGGGAAGGGGAAGTGAGGAAACTGGTGAAGTCCACATTGATGCCCTGGGGTTGAAGTGTTCCGAGGCGGAAGAGGAGGCATTCTTCCTCCAGGCATCGGGTGAGGGAAGGCGTGGCAGTGAAGGAGGCCCAGGACCTCCATGTCCTTGATAGAGTGGGAGGGGGAGTTGAAATGTTGGGCCACAGGGCGGTGTGGTTGATTGGTGCGGGTTCCCTAAAGCGCTCTACTGGGAGGCATTCAGTCTCCCCAATGTAGAGGAGACTGCATTGGGAGCAACAGATACAATAAAAGATATTGGTGTATGTGCAGGTAAAACTCTGATGGATGTGGAAGGCTCCTTTAGGGCCTTGGATGGAGGTGAGGGAGGAGGTGTGGGCACAGGTTTTGCAATTCCTGTGGTGGCAGGGGAAGGTGCCAGGACGGGAGGGTGGGCTGTTGGGCGGGGCGTGGACCTGACCAGGTAGTCACGGAGGGAACAGTCTTTGCGGAAGGTGGAAAGGGGAGGGGAAGGAAATATATCCCTGGTGGTGGGGTCTGTTTGAAGGTGGCGGAAATGTCTGCGGATGATTTGGTTTATGCGAAGGAATAGGGAGGAAGGTGAGCACTGGGCGGGGGGGGGGTGGGGGGGTTATGGCCTTGTTACGGTTGGAGGGGTGGGCTCTGAGGGCAGGGCAGAGGTATTGGATGTGGATGAGATGTGTTGGAGGGCGTCTTTAACCACGTGGGAAGGGAAATTGCAGTCTCTAAAGAAGGAGGCCATCTGGTGTGTTCTGTGGTGGAAGTGGTCCTCCTGGGAGCAGATACGGTGGAGGCGGAGGAATTGGGAATAGTGGATGACATTTTTGCAGGAGGTAGGATGGGAAGGGGTGTAATCCAGGTAGCTGTGGGAGTCGGTGGGTTTGTAAAAAAAAAAAAGGTCAGTGTCAAGTCGGTCGTCATTAATGGAGATGGAGAGGTCCAGGAAGGGGAGGGAGGTGTCAGAGATGGGACAGGTAAACTTAAGGTCAGGGTGGAATGTGTTGGTGAAGTTGATGAATTGCTCAACTTCCTTGCGGGTGCACGAGGTGGCGCCAATGCAGTCATCAATGTAGCGGAGGAAGAGGTGGAGAGTGGTGCCGGTGTAATTACGGAAGATGGACTGTTCTACATAGCCAACAAAGAGACAGGCATAGCTGGAGCCCATACGGGTGCCCATGGCTACTCTTTTGGTCTGGAGGAAGTGCCTATCTTCTTTTCCACCTAACTACTCCACCCTCCTCTCTGATCTATCACCTTCACCCCCACCCCCATTCACCTATTGTACTCTATGCAACTTTCCCCCCCCATCCCCACCCTCCTCTCATTTATCTCTCCACCCTTCAGGCACTCTGCCTGTCTTCCTGATGAAGGGCTTTTGCCCGAAACATTGATTTTCCTGCTCCTTGGATACTGTCTGAACGCTGTGCTTTTCCAGCACCACTCGAATCCAGAATCTGAGGGATATGGGTCGGGTGCTGGCAGGTGGGACTAGATTGGGTTGGGATACCGAAGGGTCCGTTTCCGTGCTATACATCTCTATGACTCTAAGTCAATAATCTTTGGCTTTAATTCCCCATCTCACTCAATATATTCAAGGAAGAAGCATCCCAAACTGTCTGGAGTAGAAAATTCTGAAAATTTCCAACAACCCTCTAAAGAGAAGGGATTTCCTGTCTGTTCAGTCCTGAATTATCAGCTGCTGCCCTGAAAGCTCTCTTTATTTCAGCATTTTTGCTCTGCATCTCCCAGCTTTTTTTCTTGTATTAATTTCTGGGATGTGGGGAATGCTGGATGGCCAGCATATTGTCTGCCCCTAGTTACCCTTAAAAAGGTAGAGGTAGAGCTGCCTTCTTGAACTGCTGCAGTCCACCTGCTGGGGGTTGACATACAATGCCGTCAGGGAGAGAATTCCAGGATCCAAAAGAGAAAATGCTGGAAAATCTCAGCAAGTCTGGCGGCATCTAAAAGGAGAGAAAAGAGCTGATGTTTCGAGTCTAACTGATCCTTTGTCAAAGCTAAAAAAAGGGAGAAATAGGAACGTATTTATACTAGGCTGAGAGAAGATGAGTCATGGCTCCAGAAGCAAAGCTAGCAATAAAGAGGTGATAATGACAGTGCAGAGGGAGATTAGGAGCTGTGAATGACCAAGGCTGATGGCAGTGCTATGTGACAAAATATGTGGGGGATGGGATGGGGTGGGGGGGGAGAATGGGTGAAGCAGAGACAAAATGGAAAACAGGGGAGAAGGGTGGCAAAGGGGGAAGAGGAGAGGAAAAAAGGTGATAAGAGAGTGGGGAGCGAGAGAAAGAGAGACAATCAAGAAATATGAGGTACAGAACAGTGAAAAAATATATTAAAGAAAGGTAATTAAAATAAATGAAATAAAATTACGGAGCAGAATGAAAACAGAGGGGTCAAGATGGGATAATCATCTGAAGTTGTTGAATTCAATGTTGAGACCGGCAGGCCGTAACGTGCCTAGTCGGAAGATGAGATGTTGTTCCTCCAGTTTGCATTGAGCTTCACTGGAACATTGCGGCACGGTGGCACAGTGGTTAGCACTGCTGCCTCACAGCGCCTGTAGACCCGGGTTCAATTCCCGACTCAGGCGACTGACTGTGTGGAGTTTGCACGTTCTCCCCGTGTCTGCGTGGGTTTCCTCCGGGTGCTCCGGTTTCCTCCCACAGTCACAAAGATGTGCGGGTCAGGTGAATTGGCCAAGCTAAATTGCCCGTAGTGTTAGGTAAGGGGTAAAATGTAGGGGTATGGGTGGGTTGCGCTTCGGCGGGTCGGTGTGGACTTGTTGGGCCGAAGGGCCTGTTTCCGCACTTAAGTCTAATCATTGCAGCCAGCCAAGGACAGACATGTGGCCATGGGAGCAGGATTGTGTGTTGAAGTGGCTAGCCACGGGATTGCATACAGACCGAGGTGCTCAGGTGCTCTCAACCCCTCTGTTTTCATTCTGCTCCGCAAAACAATGAGTAAAGTTAGGGTTTGGGCTACTTCCTTGAAATATTTTGAGGGAGTCTGGCCTGGTCCACAATAGCCACCTGTGACCCATCATCAGTGTCTTCCTTTCTCCCCTTTGCATTAGTCATAAATCATATTCCTCAGGATTTTCATTCTCCCATGCATTCCAATTCTCTTATCCATACAATTGCATCAAAGTAACGGTACAAGGAAATCTGTGGTGCTACTGCAAAATGCTAATGGTCAAAAAGGACTGAGTCAGCTACAATGGCAGTCAAGGTAGCCTCAAGTGAAGAGCAGAAGGGTAGTATCAAAAGGAGCAAGGCTGGAAATGTAACATTGAGGCCAAGAAGAATACAAAATGGTAACAAAACAGAAGGTGGGACTTCAAGCTGGGCTCGAGGAGGTGTGACTGAATAGCCTGAAATGGAAAAGTTGTGAAAACTAAATGCAAAAGCTCAGGAAAGCCAAATCTGGATGTATATCAGCATGTGTTGCTTATGACTCTTGAGGTCAAGTGTAAGGAACTCTCTCGGAATGTTAAAATACTAATTAAATCGCGATACAACTGCTTATAAAAGAAAATAGAACTATACTTGATGACAGGCAATCTCACTGTGACATAAAAAGCATGACCCCAAGACCGAGTCAATGGAAATCAAGTTCAATGATCAGGAAGACTGCTCACAAGTATAAAGACTTTTAATAAAATACAGTTAATCTCCACTGATAGTACCAAAGTTTCAAGACCAGTGCTCCTTATGTGCTGTCAGAGATTTCAATAATGTGGCATACGTTCAAACAAACAAGCTGCATGAAATAAAAATATAAAAGGGTGTCACAATCCCCAGAGACTGATAGATTTAAAAAAAAGTTTGAATTTATTGTGTCTGACTGGAAGGATCTTATAGGTGAAAGTGAGGACTGCAGATGCTGGAGATCAAAGTCAAGATTAGAGTGGTGCTGCAAAAACAAAGCAGGTCACGCAGCATCCGAGGAGCAGAAAAATTGATGTTTCAGACAGGAGCCCTTCGTCAGGAATGAGGTTGGGAGTCTCAAGGTGGAGAGATAAATGGGAAGGGATGGGGCTGGGGGATGGTAGCTAAGAGTGCAATAGGTGGATGAAGGTGGGATAAAGGTGATAGGTCGGAGAGGAGGGTGGAGTGGATAGATGGGAAGGGAGATTGGCAGCTAGGTCAGGTCATGAGGGCGGTGCTAAGCTGGAAGGTTGGAACTGGGATAAGGTGGGGGAAGGGGATATGAGGATCATATGACAACTTCAGGGTTTAAGATATTACTATAGTTAACTAAAAGCTTGGTCACAACATTACTGAGCAATCGATACCCCAAACTACAAAAAAAATTATTAAATAAAAACCGAAAGAACTGTGGATGCTGGAAATTAGAAACAAAAAGAGAAATTCTTGGAAAAGTTGAAGAAGTCTGGCAGCATTTGAGGAGAGAAATCAGAGTTAACATTTTGAGTCCAGTAACTTTTTTTCTGAAAATTATTCTGGATTAACTTTTCAAACCACTGAAAAATATCCCTCCATGGTCATGCTGCACTCTGTCCCTGAAGAGGACACTTCAGCATCTGGAAACCAGTCCGGAGGTATTCTCAGGTTAGGGTGACTTGCTTCCTTTCTCCTTTTCCAGCCAGGTAACGGGTGGCATGGTGGCTCAATGGTTAATACTGCTGCCTCACAGTGCCAGAGAGTCGGGTTTGATTCTACCCTTGGGCGTCTGTCTGTGTGGGGTTTGCACATTCTCCCCGTGTCAGCGTGGGTTTCTTCTCACAGTCTAAAGATGTGCAGGTGAAGTGGATTGGCTGTGCTAAATTGTCCATAGAGTGCAGGCTAGGTGGGTTAGTCATGGGAAATGCACATGTGCAGGTACAGGGTAGAGTGATGGGTCGGGGTGGGATGCTGCTCAGAGGGTCAGTGTGGACTTGAAAGGCTGGAGTGGCCTGCTTCTACACTGTAGGGGTTCAATGATTCCACTCCCTGACTGACTTTGATGGTGAGGATTATTCGGAAGATTCTTCCCTCTCGCCAAAGCCAGGTAAATCTTACAGTCCCATTTATGTCCTATGAATTTTAAAATGCATCACATAGTCTTTCCTGCTTGGGACTATAAAATGAAATGAACATTATACACAGCAGTACAGCTAAAACACCTGAAGAACAAGTGTTTTAGTGGGATTGCGTGGTGCACTAGCTGTGTATGACAATGCTGCTTCTGGAAGCAGTGAGTGGTATACTTTGAGACAGAGTGGCATATGAGCCAGACATGAAAGTTCTGTATGACAACAGCCCCTGATTAGATGACATGTAGTTTTCTCTAAGTGCAAGGGTAGCCAGAGACATCCAGAACAGAAAATGTCTCTCTCCATGTGGGTGCAAATGACAGGAAATGATGTTGTGAAACCTAAGGTGAGTGGTTAATAGTCAAATCAGTCAGGTGTTCCAGCACAGTAAGTCAAAGGTCAACTCCATGATCAGTCTCGTGCTGTGGACACACTCATTTGGCACTTGGGCAATCAGGGCCAGAGGTTCTTTACCTCTACAGCCCTGGAGGTAGAGTATTATCAGACCTCAAGACCCAAGTAACCTCTCCAGGGAGTCACAGCAAATCAAGTGGAGAGCTGCACTCCAATCAGTCAAGGGTCTGGTCTATCTTCAGCTCAGAGATTTGTGTCCAAGTTGATCAAGAGGGTGTGCCACATTCAGTCCTGGTGGTCTATCCAAGGAATGCTAAAGGAGGGGTGTGTGTCAGCGACCACTGTTGAAGGAGCAAATTTGGAGAACTCAGTGGTTTTGAGGTTAGCTAAGTGACAGGAAACAATGGTGAATAGGTCCCTTTCAGACTGGATTAAGCGACAGAGTGAGTCAGTACCAGAACCTCTCCTTGATCAATATTAATGGCTTCGATCTGGATTTATCGGGCACAACTCAGATTTAATTGAGTTCTTTGGCAATGTGACACAGGCATCGGATGAGGGTAGTGCTGTCTGGGTTGTACATTCAGACTTGCAGAAAGCATTTGACATGGTGCCACTTGACAGGCCAGTTAGCAAATTAAAAATGTTTGTGATTGATGGGTCTTTGACTGCATGGATTAGAAGTTGCTGAGAGATAGGAAACAGAGGGCAGGTATGGATAAGCATTTCTCAGACCGGAGAATAGTCCAAAGTGGTGCTCTCTGGGGATCAATGTTGGGACCCTTACTTTTTCTGACTTATGTAAATGGTTTGGAGATAGATGTTGCAGGCAAAACCTCTAAGTGTGCAGATGATATTAAACTAGGGAGAAGAGTGAATTGTGAGAATGTTGCTCAGCAACTTCAGAGAGACATTGACATGTTTGCCAAATGGGCAGACACACAGCAGATGAAATTCAGTGCAGAGAAATGTGAAGTAATGCATTATGGTCGAGCAAGCATGCAGAGATAATACAGGCTCAATGGGACAACTTCGTGGATAGTATAGCAGCAAAGAGACCTTAGGATTCAAGTGCTCAATTCTTTCAAGTTAGCCAGGCAAATTGAAACAGTTGTTAAGATGGCTCATGGGATTCTTGGCATAGAGTATAATAAAGTATAAAAACAAGGAAGTGATGCCAGACCACAACAATTCATTGGTCAGACTATATTTGGAGTCTTGCGTTCAGTTCCGGGCCTTATTTAAGGAAGGATGTTAAAGCCCTGGAAAGAGTGCACAAGAGATTTACTAGAATGATATTATGAAAGAAGGACTTCAGATACCTAAGGAAAGACTAGAGAAATTGAGTTTGTTCATCATGGAGTGGACAATATTAATCTTGAGTGTTTAAAAATTATGAACAATATGGACAAGTAATGTCGGATATTCTGTTTCGACTAGTTGGTATGTCAGTGACAATGGGTCACAATTTCAAGATTGTCACCAAGAGAGCTAGAAAGGAGATGAGGAGAAATTTTACTCAGAATAGTTAGGATTCAAGCCCTGCCTGAGAGAGTAGTGGAGGCAGATTCCATTCAAAGTTTCAAAAAAAAAGAGCTCAATAGACATTTGAAAGTGATGAATTTATATGGCTACAGACAGGGGATGGCCAACGGGACTAGCTGGATAGTTCTTTCAGGAGCTGAGACTGAGACTAATCACTCTTAGTGTTTATCTATACTGTAAAGTTCTATGGTTCTATGTCATGAAGCTTGGAAAAATAGCAAGTTGTGAGAAAGAAAAACAGTGATAGATTGCATGAGAACATAGACAAGTGGAACAGGAGGACATGTGGCAAATTAAAGTGCAGAGGTGTGAAGTGGCACATGCTGGTAGGAATAATGTCAACAGGAAATAAAATAATAATAAGATTCTAAAAGGTTTGCAGGCACCTGGGATGTGCACAAATCATTGGGGCAGTTTGAGAAAGTGGTTTAGAAGACGGTCTGGTGGCTCAGTGATCTGCACTGTTACCTGACAGCTTCACCGACCCAGGTTCAACTCCAGCCTCGGATAACTGCCTGCGTGGACTTTGCACATGCCCAATGTTTGCGTGGATTTCCTCTGGGTGATCCGGTTTCCTCCCATAAACCAAAATTGTGCAGGTTAAATGCATTAGCCATGCTAAATTGAGTGTAAATTGTGTGGGTTAGGTGGACTAGCCATGGGAAATGCAGAGTTATGGAGACAGGATGGGGGGGGGGGATGAGTCTGGGTGGGATGCTCTTCGAATAGATGGTGTGAACTGGTTGGGCCGAATGTCCTGTTTCCACACTGTAGGGATTCTATGGAAGACATGTGGATCCTAAGTTTTATAAATAGGAGCAGATAACGAAAGCAAGATATGATGCACCTCCACAAAACACTGGTTCAATATCAAGTGAAGTACCGTACCTAAATTCTCAGCATTGTTCTACATGAAAGCTATGAATAATTTAGGGAACATGCATAAAGAAAATTGGGAACAGGTCCATGGATGAGAGATGTAAGATGTGTGAATAGGCTAGAGAGAACCAAAGACAAAAGCAGATTCAATAGGTGTATACCAAACCAGGAAGACACTTGTCAGAGCAGATAGAGAGAAACTGTTCCTATTGGCGAAAGGACAGAGAATGATGGACATCAATTTAAAGTGACTGACAAAAAAACCAATACTGACGTGAAAAATATCTTTGGTCTGAACACGGATAAAAGAGGCGAATGCTGGAGTGATGGTGACAGCAAAGGCCGTCCACAGCATTTAACTGGAGTATGGTATCCAGCAAATGGAATTCAGGGGAGAACCTCCCCATGATTGGAGTCAGTGAGCAGAAGAAGATGGCTGTGTTTGTTGTAGGCTAATCATCTGACCCCTTGGATATCATTGCAGAAATTCAAGGTAGTGCTCTGCAATTCTTCAGAAAACAAGTCATTACTGCCCATACACAGCAAACCCAGGTTTGTACTGATCAGTACAAGTACATTACAAGAGCTAGTAATGACCATCACTCTATGACAATTAATAGCATTGCCATTGCTGCATCCGCCCTCCACCATGAACATCTTTGAGTGGGTTGGGCGTTGCACTTTGGTGGTGGTGTTTGTACTGAATGGGAAACCTGGCTGCAAGAGTGGGTCAGAAGCTGGGTATTTTGTGTAAATAGCCGAGGGCTTCACCTCACCACCATTTACAAGGCTCAAGTGAGGAATGTGATGCAGCACTCACCAACATCTTCCAAACTGGTGACTTCAACCTTCTAGAAGAATAAGAACAGAAGCAAGTTCCCTCAAAAGCACACAGTATCCAGATCTGGAAACATTTCACAGTTTTTTCATCAGCATTAAGGTCAAAATTTCATAGTTCCTGACCTAATAGGCTATGGATGCAGCACCACACAGAATGCAACAGTGCAGGCTGGCAGCTCACCACCATTGCAAGGATAATTAAAAATGGACAATAAATCCATTTTTTACTCATCAAGGAACGAATCAAAAATATCCTAACCTAAAATGAGGTGAGAGGGAACGAGATAATTGCACAAAGGCATTCGGATGCACCACAGTTCTCATTTTGAAATCATATATTGCAACCTTATTTCTATATAATATTTTGAATTTACTCACAAATGAACACGATGTCTCATGATGCATTTAATATGAAATTGGACTTTTATTTTATTTGTTCATGGAATGTGAGCATCGCTAGCTGGGCCAGCATTTATTGCCCATCCCTAATCAACCACATTGATGCAGATCTGAAATCAATGTATGCAAGACTAGATAAAGGTGGTAGACTTCCTTCCCTAAAGGACATTAGTAACTGGTTATTTTATTGATTAAAAACTGGGAGAATTAAATGATGTCATGGATTATGAGTCAATGAATAGGTCATGTAGAAATAATAAAATGAATATATGTAATTAGAAATGGGCGTGAGGTTGTTCAAAGTTTTCTGTAAGTGTAGAAGTTTAGATAAAAGATAAATTTGGTGAAAAATAACCATACAGAAAAATATTAAGAAGTAAACTTGCATGCATTTTGTAAATAAATTGAGGATTTCTTTTCTAAGATATAGACAAACCTGGAAAAGAATTCAATGTAGTTTTGCCTGCAGATATTAATAGAAGCATGAAGTAAATATGACCTTTCTTTGGGTGCTGGAACGGTGGTGTTATGGACCAGGCCAGACCCCCTCAAAACATTTCAAGAAGGTAGCCCGAACTCTAACTTTTCTAGTTGTCTTGAGCAGGCATAGGGTGGATATTCCCAGAGAGATGCAGCTGGTCAAAACGCCTCGGTTTTAAATAAACCAAAATGTATTTATAACATTACCAAATGAAACAAACAAAAGAGAACAGAATATAGAATAACAAACTATCTGGAAATCCAACAGACTATTCCAACTTAACAATGCTGTCCCAAATTCCTGCTACAATACTCTAAACACCATTGGCAAATGAATCAAACACGGGGGGTGGGGCAGAGAGAGAGAGAGAGAGAGACAGACAGACAGACAGACAGAGAGACAGACAGAGAGACAGACAGAGACAGACAGAGAGAGAGAGAGAGCGAGCAGAGAGATTCAGCATGGAACACCTTCCACATGGCTGTTTCTTTGACCAACAGTCTCAAAAAAAACCTGACTGCTAAAACCAAAACAAACTAGAGAAAAGCGGAGCTGGGAGAACTGGCTACTCTCTTTTCATTGTACAAGTTTTCTTTTAAACTTGAAAGCTTCTTCAAGTAGACAAATGAAGACAAAACAGAGCTCCTGTCTTTCTGACCCTTCTGGAAAAAACCCAAGGACAATCCTACTCTATTAAAGGAGCAGCACAGTCACAATGGAAAGGTTAGATATAAGGCATTTGCAGGGTGTAAAGGATGAACTTACATTAAAATTAAGGAGTGGTACAAGGCAATGCTAAAAGAAGAAAAAGTTCCAGTGGAACTGAAGTTTAAAAACATCAGATTTTTTTTAATGTGATAGTGGGAGTGGGACCAAAAGATAGAGAAAAAGCAGCAAAGGAATTTCAAACTAAACAGCTAAGCTGTGGTTCAATTCAGACAACTGGACTTGTAATTTTAAAAAGAAAATACAGCTGGACCATCAGTAAAACAGGAATTAGAAAGGAAAGAGTAAAAGGTGTACGTAACAGAAACAGGAGTTAAAGGTGTACGTAACAGAAACAGGTGTACTTGTTTTAAAGAAAGCAAGTACATAGGTGTCAAGACAGGGAGATAAAAAGCACAAAAATCAAAAAACTTAAAGAGCTTTTTGTACATCTGTTGTTATTGTGATGCATAAACCTCTTTTCAACTTCTACCTCATTTCCTTTCTGGCAGCTGTGTGTGTATTTGCTGAAGCATTCTTGTGTCAGGCATTTTCAGAACCTGGTCATATGGATCCGTCTAAACTAGTTAATACTTCTAGTCAGTGGTGGTGTCTACGATCTTTAAAGCAAAATTTTGGACTTACTTTGTTTGTAAAATTGAATTACTCACTTCACCAACCCACTAAACCATTAGCCAGGGGTAAGGGATCTTTTACTTTCAAATTGACATCTGCCAAAGCCGACATTTTAGTCATGTCAGACAGAACTAGTGTTACACGGTCTCAATATAGATAATTTGATGTGAAAACTACTTGTTGGTAGGAATTTATTTACAGGTTAACCTGACCTCCTCGAAATCTTGACTAGTGCAGCTCAGTGACTTATCCAACTTAATAATTTGAGCTTTATTTTTGCCAACTGCTTAGAGTAAATTTTTATGAATTTTATGGCAACAGATGATGCGTGTGACAGAGGTATTTTTGCAAATGGTTAGAAATTCTGAAAGTGGGTTAGAAATCATAGTCATTGTCTCTTAATAATGTATCCAACATCAACGTCATCATCTCCCAAAAAGACCATGTACATTGTGGACATTGAATTTGTCAAACCTTGAGGAATTATACTTCATGTCAAATTACATCAGATTCATGTGCTCTGTCTTCCAATGCGGCACAGTGATATGGAAAAGGGAGATAGAACATTGATATTTGTGGATGATGAATCAATAAAGTCATAATTTTATGGAAAACCTGTTAGGTTGTAAAGAAAAAAAATCTGACCTCCCACATCTTGTGTGCTAGCCAGCATACCAGCTGTGTTTCAACATTCACAAAGCTTTTCTCAGTCTGTTTAATCAACTCAGGGAGTATTTAAACTTGACATCTTTGAAACTGATTTTCTGGCATAGTGCCCTCTGAAACCCAGCCAGGTTCACAGGGAAACATGTGTGCCCGAAGGTGAGAATTGCACACTTGACAGCTCCTTTGGCTCTATCATTGCATGTTTTCCTTAATCAAATATTCCATTCTTGACAAATAAGACAGATTCCTTTTCGATTATTGCCCTGGAAACTATCACCCTCGCACACACAAAAAAAAGGGTTTGTTGACTTGTTGCATTACAGAACTGACTCTGCTAAACAGCAATTTAGATTTAGGTCTATGTAAAGTCTTACCTTCTGGATTATATGTCTTTAAAAAAACTGAATTCTGGAAGGAAGGCAGTGGTCAGGATGGGAATAGCAGTGAAAAAGAAACTTTAGGTTACATTACTTAGCTTGCAAACCCTTCATATTGCTGACACTGGCAATTTTAATCAGTAGCTGACAAAGCAGCTTTAGAAAAATAGGTCAAAAATTTTTGTCTAATTCATGAACACTGCTTCCTGAGTGTATAAATCTTGAAAAAAAATATTTATGCAGAAAGATAGTCACCAAAATCATGGCCAAACTATTACGTTAAAAAGATCATTTTATTTAATTGAACAAAATGATTATGCCCAAATTGAAGTCAAGACATATAAAGGTGACACATTGTAATATTGAACTCATAACTGTAAAGCACAAAGCAATAGCAGGGAGGACATACCTAGGGAATACCATAAAATACTAGTGAGGCCATATGCAATTTAAGCAGACAAATGGCTAAACAGAACATCTGAATGCATCCTACTCTTGTCAAAATGACAGTGATGAATTTGTGGCACATTTATTTCTCAATCTTAGAAAGCATATAAACAGAGAAACAGGGCCAGAATCTGTTGCAATGAATTCCAGTCATAAACCAAAAGGTTCTGAAAGACTGAAATAGAAGTTGCATAATAATGTTAATTGCTGAAAATGTGTTGCTGGTCAAAGCACAGCAGGCCAGGCAGCATCTCAGGAATAGAGAATTCGACGTTTCGAGCATAAGCCCTTCATCAGGAATGAGAGAGAGTAGCCAAGCAGGCTAAGATAAAAGGTAGGGAGGAGGGACTTGGGGGAGGGGCGATGGAGGTGGGATAGGTGGAAGGAGGTCAAGGTGAGGGTGATAGGCCGGAGTGGGGTGGGGGCGGAGAGGTCAGGAAGAAGATTGCAGGTTAGGAGG
The DNA here is from genome assembly GCF_020745735.1 of Hemiscyllium ocellatum. Classification (NCBI taxonomy): domain Eukaryota; kingdom Metazoa; phylum Chordata; class Chondrichthyes; order Orectolobiformes; family Hemiscylliidae; genus Hemiscyllium; species Hemiscyllium ocellatum. The sequence continues at coordinate 27,635,915 of NC_083419.1, forward strand.
GCGGTGCTGAGTTGAGGGAACCGACTGAGACAAGGTGGGGGGAGGGGAAATGAGGAAACTGATGTTAATTGCCAACAACCATACAAGTATACAAATTCCTTCAAATTAGTAAGCAATGGAAGAGTACAAGCAATGGAACAAGCAACAAACACATGTAGCTAATCTATTTATATGAGCAAGTAGCACAAAACCAACCAATGGAATTGCTCCAATACTTGCTTTTTAGACACCATTTTGTTCCTGCACACATCTATACAAATGGCTTAAAGAAATCAGAAATTGAATATGTTGAAATACATATTAGCAAGAGTGGAGAGATTTGTAGAACAATCAAGAACAACATTAAAAGTCAGAAAGATAATAAACAAATGGAGGTGCAGGGACCACATTTAGAATGGGAGGTAAGGAGGAGTGGTGTTGCAAGGTTGAAAGCAGGAGAACCTCCTCTGCTCTACAGTTTTCCCGAATGTATTACCCATCTTAAATGTCATAGACATGGACAATCTCTTAATGATTAAATGAGTTGACATCATCTCCACTTGAAGTGGAATGCACTTAAACTCTGATCTAAAATTAAATCACATCTTCTAGGCTCTTGACATCTGTGCGCTAAATCCTTTGTTAGTGATTTTTAAAAATTAAAAACCACCATTTTACAATAACTTACATTTATATAATGCCCTTAAACATTAAAAAAAATTTTAGGATATTTCACAGAAGTAGAAATCAGACAAAAATTGAACAAAGGGAGACAATGTAAGAGCATTATATTTTATGCCGAAATGTTTCTGTTGCAAATGGCTACAAACCCAAAGCATGGTACTTTTAAAAATGCCAATCAAACTAAAAAGACAACAATTTCATACACAGTATTTGCACTGATCAAAATCAATTCAAAATGATCAAAATTGAAATGGTGCAAGAAAGGGAGCATTATTAAACATGGCAGAGAAAGATACTTTGTGCCTTACTGACTCACTAGAACAGGTCTCAATGAAGCAATGTACAAAGAAAAAACTTCAGGAGACAGAGGCATTTGCAGGAGGTCATGCTTTTTACCCAGTAATTTGTTTATCCTGTATTATGCCAAATCTTTTGGTCCCAGGCACAGAAAGAAATTTAGGTGTTGTTTTTTGCCTGGAAAAGATCTGCATGTTATTTCACTTGCTGGGAATAATAAGGTGTACTTTCCTATAAACAGGTTGCATGTGAAAAGTAGGACTGTAGTCATTAAGGAAGGTACTTTTAAATTAGTTGCACCCATAATTCCCGACTCTGGCGACTGACTGTGTGGAGTTTGCACATTCTCCCAGTGTCTGCGTGGGTTTCCTCCAGGTGCTCCGGTTTCCTCCCCCAGTCCAAAGATGTGCAGGTCAGGTGAATTGGCCATGCTAAATTGCCCGTAGTGTTAGGTAAAGGGGTAAATGTACGGGAATGGGTGGGTTACGCTTCGGTGGGTCGGTGTGGACTCGTTGGGCCGAAGGGCCTGTTTTCACACTGTAAATAATCTAATCTAATCTAATCTAATCTAATAATGTAGTTAGTGACCTGCACATACAATCTGGCTATTGGGGGCCCTCTTGTGGGGAAAAAGGTGGTATTGTGTAATATGCCTGAACTGGAACTGTAATAATTGCTCTCAACATGTTGATAAGAATTTTAGGTTGATAAATAAGAAGAAAAAATATGAATGGTCTTTTAAGGGCTCTTGTGGCACAGTATCCTTACCTTTGAGGCAGAAGGCTTGGATTCAAGTCCCACTTACTCTGGAGATGTGTCATTAATCTCTGAACATAATTATATTTGATTAGAAAATAGATATAAACTGGATTTTTGAATTGCACTTGATGGGCTCTGCATGTAAATTGAATAATTTAAAACTCAGATGATTAATTGGTGGTGGTTACTAGATGAAAAAAATCATGGGTGATTGTTGGTTGTGTGTGATTGCACTTGCAGATATAGAAATATAAATACAAAAACTGGCTTTTACAGGGGAAGTTTGTGGGGAAGTGTTGGTGGGCGAAAGTGGGCACTGCAGATGCTGGAGATGAGAGTCAAGATTGGAGTAGTGCTGGAAAAACACAGCAGGTCAGGCAGCATCCGAGGAGCAGGAAAGTCAATGTTTCAGGCTGGAGCCTTCATCAGGAATGAGGCTGGAAGCGTTGGGGGTGGAGAGATAAATAGACGGAGTGGGAAGGTAGCTCAGAGTGCAGTAGATGGATGGGGGTGGGGGTGAAGGTGATAGGTCGGAGACGAGAGTGGAGCAGATAGGTGGAAAGGAGGATAGACAGGTGGGACAGGTCATAAGCACAGTGCTGAGGTGGAAGATTGGAACTGGGGTAAGGTTGGGGGAGGGGAAATGAGGAAACTGGTGAAGTCCACATTGATGCCTGGTTGAAGGGTTCCAAGGCAGAAGATAAGGCGTTCTTCCTCCAGGTGTCGGGTAATAAGGGAGTGACAATGGAGGAGGCCCAGGACCTGTGTGTCCTTAGCAGAGTGGGAGGGGGAGCTGACATGTTCAGCCACGGGGCGGTGGGGTTGATTGGTGCAGGTGTCCCGGAGATGTTCCCTGAAGCGCTCTGCGAGTAGGCGTCCTGTCTCCCTAAGGTAGAGGAGACCGCATCGGGAGCAACGGATACAATAAATAACGTGGGTGGAAGTGCAGGTGAAACTTTGATAGATGTGGAAGGCTCCTTTGGGGCCTTGGATGGAGGCGAGGGGGGGAGGTGTGGGGATGCAGGTTTTGCAATTCCTGCGGTGGCAGGGGAAGGTGACAGGAGGGGAGGGTGGTTTGTTAGGGGCGTGAACCTGACCAGGTAGTCACGGAGGTAATTGTATTCACAGAACACAGATAGGGGTGGGAATGGAAATATATCTCTGATGGTGGGGTCAGTTTATAGGTGGTGGAAATGTCGATGGATGATGTGATGTATACGGAGGTTGGTGGGGTGGAAGGTGAGGACCAGTCTTGGTGTCCCTACCTCTGGACCAGGTAGAAGTACTACTTGTTCTAGAAGTGTGTTATAACACCCCTGTATTATATTTAGAGGGAGGTATCTGGAGGGCTGTTCTGGTGCAGTTGTACCAATAAGCCAGGAAGCCTGGGTTCAAGTCCCATATGCTCCAGAAATGTATCATAACATATCTGAATTGGATGATTAGAAGTAAATCTAAAGTGGCTTCCAGACATTAACCTGCCCTAATCAAAACTAGAATCAAAAACATGAAAGCACCTCCAAACATTACTTTGCATTAAACCAGCAGAGGGGTAATAGTCAATGTCAGTCTGAACAAGCAGAAACGAAGCATGATTTTGAAAGAGGTGATCGGGTCCATCCTGTCCATCCCACCTAACTATTGTGCTTGGTGTCACAACAGATGCACTCCCTCATTCGGGTTGAGGGTCTGTTTCACTAATGCCCCACTTCAAGGGAAATCTTTTTAAAAACTAATTTTTAAAAAAATTGTGCGGAAATTATTGGAAATATGCACTGGGTTAGCCAGTCTCTGCAGACAGAACAGATGAGCTACTGACCTAATTCTTCCAGCTAAAGTAACCACTTTCAACACTTAGAATCATGCAACGGATGCAAAATAAAAGGAAGCCATTCGTCCTGTCAAACGTGTGTTGGTACAGCATATGACCTCGTGTTACTCCACCAAGTGGTAATCTGTAATTAATGCACAAATCAGCTTTGAAAGCAATAGGGATAAAGAGAAATGCCATGATTTTTGAATTGACAACTGATCAATTTCTTTTTCTTTATGCAAGTGACCATTTGCAGTAAAATTGCATGTTATTTTTAAAAATCTGCTTGGTTTGCAATTTAAGCTTGGAACGTTCTACAAAATGTATGGATTTGTCTTGACAGTTCAAGTACATATTTAACAAAACACTAATTATTATTGGATATTAAATCAACCACTTGAATCCAGAAATAGATAAACAGTTTGTATTAAATACTGTCTTTAATATTGTAAAACGTCCAAAGGCTTTTCACAGGAGACTTATCAAATACTGTTTGACTCCAAATTACAAGGAGATATTAGGGCAGATGACCAACAATGTAGTCAAGTGGATAGATTAGTTTTAAAATTACAAGGAAGAGGCAGATAAGCAGGAGGAAATATCAGAGCTTACAATTTAGTAGCTGAAGGCAGGTGCTGATGGAGCAATTGAGTTAGGGTTGCTAAAGGGATCATCACAATTGGAGGAGTGCAGGTAACACAGATGGATTTGGGGTTGGATGACATTACAGAGATGGGGAAGGGCAAGTTCATGGAGAGATTGGAAAACAACGATGAGAATTTAAAACTGAGAAGTTAGTCAACAGGGATTGTGGGTAGGGATGATGGGGGAACACCTTTGGATAACAGCTGGAACAGGGGTAGTGGAGTTTTCGATGACCTTAAATTTCTCCTGGATGGAAATTTGAGATTTTGGCTGGGACTGGACTAGAACAATCAAGTCTAGAAATTATAAAAGGCACGAAATGGGGGTTTAGCAGATGAATCGTGGCTATCAGAGAGTCATACAGCACGGAAACAGACCCCACGGTCCAACCAGTCAATGCCAAACATAATGTATTGCTGGAAAAGAGCAGCAGGTCAGGCAGCATCCAGGAAAAGGAGATTCGACGTTTTGGGCATAAGCCCTTCTTCAGGAATGAGGAAAGTGTGCCAAGCAAGCTAAGATAAAAAGTAGAAAGGAGGGACTTGGGGGAGGGGTGTTGGAAATGCGATAGGTGGAAGGAGGTTAAAGTGAGGGTGATAGGCCGGAGTGGGGGCGGAGAGGTCAGGAAGAAGATTGCAGGTCAAGAAGGTGGTGCTGAGTTCGAGGGTTGGGATTGAGACAAAGTGGGGGGAGGGGAAATGACGAAACTGGAGAAATTGGAGTTCATCCCTTGTGGTTGGAGGGTTCCTAGGCGGAAGATGGGGGGCTCTTCCTCCAGCCGTCGTGTTGCTATGGTCTGGCGATGGAGGAGTCCAAGGACCTGCATGGTGGAGTGGGAGGGGGAGTTGGAGTGTTGAGCCACGAGGTGGTTGGGCTGGTTGGTCCGGGTGTCCCAGAGGTATTCTCCGGAACGTTCCGCAAGTAGGCGGCCTGTCTCCCCAATATACAGGAGGTCACATCGGGTGCAGCGGATGCAGTAAATGATGTGTGTGGAGGTGCAGGTGAATTTGTGGCGGATCTGGAAGGATCCCTTGGGGCCCTGGAGGGAAGTGAGGGGGGAGGTATGGGCGCAAGTTTTGCATTTCTTGCAGTTGCAGGGGAAGGTGCCGGGAGTGGAGGTTGGGTTGGTCGGGGGTGTGGACCTGACGAGGGAGTCACGGAGGGAGTGGTCTTTTCGGAACACTGATAGGGGAGGGGAGAGAAATATATCCCTGGTGGTGGGGTTCGTCTGGAGGTGGCAGAAATGACGACGAATGATATAACGTATGTGGAGGTTGGTGGGGTGGTACGTGAGGACCAGTGGGGTTCTGTCCTGGTGGCGATTGGAGGGGCAGGACTCAAAGGCGGAGGAGCGGGAAGTGGAGGAGATGTGGTGGAGAGCATCGTCGATCACATATGGGGGGAAACTGCGGTCTTTGAAGAAGGAGGCCATCTGGGCTGTGCGGTGTTGGAACTGGTCCTCCTGGGATCAGATGCGGCGGAGACGAAAGAATTGGGAATATGGGAATGGCATTTTTACAGGGGCAGGATGGGAGGAGGTGTAGTCCAGGTAGCTGTGGGAGTTGGTCGGCTTATAGTAAATGTCCGTGTTGATTCGGTCGCCCGAGATAGAAATGGAAAGGTCTAGGAAGGGGAGGGAAGAGTCTGAGACGGTCCAAGTAAATTTGAGGTCGGGGTGGAAGGTGTTGGTAAAGTGGATGAACTGTTCAACCTTCTCGTGGGAGCACGAGGTAGCGCCGATACAGTCATTGATATAGCGGAGAAAAAGGTTGGGGGTGGTGCCAGTGTAGCTGCGGAAGATGGACTGTTCCACATATCCTACGAAGAGGCAGGCATAGCTGGGACCCATGCGGGTACCCATAGCAACTCCTTTGGTTTGGAGGAAGTGGGAGGATTGAAAAGAGAAGTTGTTCAGAGTGAGGACCAGTTCAGTTAGTCGAAGGAGGGTGTCAGTGGAAGGGTGCTGGTTGGTGCGGCGGGAAAGGAAGAAGCGGAGGGCTTTGAGTCCTTCGTGATGGGGGATGAAAGTGTACAGGGACTGGATGTCCATGGTGAAGATAAGGCTTTGGGGACCGGGGAAGCGAATATCATGGAGGAGGTGGAGGGCATGGGTGGTGTCCCGAACGTAGGTGGGGAGTTCTTGGACTATGGGGGGACAGGACCGTGTCGAGGTATGCAGAGATGAGGTCCGTGGAACAGGAGCAGGCTGAGACAATGGGTCGGCCGGGGCAGTCAGGTTTATGGATTTTGGGCAGGAGATAGAAACGGGCAGTGCGGGGTTGTGGGACTTTGAGGTTGGAGGCGGTGGATGAGAGATCCTCTGAAGTGATAAGGTTATGGATGGTCTGGGAGATGATGGTTTGGTGGTGGGAGGTGGGGTCATGGTCAAGGAGGCAGTAAGAGGAGGTGTCTGCGAGCTGGCATTTAGCCTCAGCGGTGTAAAGGTCGGTGCACCAAACTACTACCGCACCTCCCGCTGCACCCGATGTGGCCTCCTTTATATTGGGGAGACAAGTCGCCTACTTGTGGAACGTTTCAGAGAATACCTCTGGGACACCCGGACCAACCAATCCAACCACCCCGTGGCTCAACACTTCAACTCCCCCTCCCACTCCACCAAGGACATGCAGGTCCTTGGACTCCTCCATTGCCAGACCATAGCAACACGACAGCTGGAGGAAGAGCCCCTCATCTTCCACCTAGGAACCCTCCAACCACAAGAGATGAACTCCGATTTCTCCAGTTTCCTCATTTCCCCTCCCCCCACCTTGTCTCAGTCTCAACCCTCGAACTCAGCACCACCTTCCTAACCTGCAATCTTCTTCCTGACCTCTCCGCCCCCACATCCACTCCGGCCTATCACCCTCACCTTAACCTCCTTCCACCTATTGCATTTCCAATGCCCCTCCCCCAAGTCCCTCCTCCCTACCTTTTATCTTAGCCTGCTTGGCACACTCTCCTCATTCCTGAAGAAGGGCTCATGCCCGAAACATCGATTCTCCTGCTCCTTGGATGCTGCCTGACCTGCTGCTCTTTTCCAGCAACACATTTTCAGCTCTGATCTCCAGCATCTGCAGTCCTCACTTTCTCCATGCCAAACATAATCCCAAACTAAACTAGTCCACCCTGCCTGCTCTAGGTCCTTATCCCTCCAAACCTTTCCTATTCATGCACTTATCCAAATGTCTTTTCAATGCTGAAATTGTACCCACATCAACCACTTCCTCCAGATGTTCATCTCCCATGCAAATCACCGTGTACAAAATTGGTGCCTCATGTCCTTTTTAAATGTCTCTCCTCTTCTTGAAATCCCCATCATAGGGAAAAGATAACTATCATTAACTCCATCCATACTCATCATTATTTTATAAACTTCTATAAGGTCACCTTTCAACATCCTATGCTCCAGTGAAAAAAGTCCCACCATATCCAACCTCTCCTTATAACTCAAGCCTTCCATACCCAACAACAATCTGCTAAATGAGATTTAATAGACAATAGGTGCAGGAGTAGGCCATTCTGCCCTTCGAGCCAGCACTACCATTCATTATGATCATGACTGATCATCCTCAATCAGTATCCTATCCCTGCCTTATCCCCATAACCCTTGATTCCACTATCCTTAAGAGCTTTATCCAACTCTTTCTTGAAAATATCCAGAGACTTGGCCTGCACAGCCTTCTGGGGCAGAGCATTCCATACACCCACCACTCTCTGGGTGAAGATGATTCAGGAGATATTTTGAAAGTGAAGATAGGAGCTGTTAATGATTTCATGAAAATGCAGTCAATAGACCATCTCTGGTTCAAATATAGCCATGGGATTTGTAAATAGTTTTGCCTTACCTCAGACAATTGCCAGGAAGAGGGTCAGTAACTAGGGAAGAAGTTTGGTGTGGGGACCAAAGACAATAGATTCTGTATTCCAAATATTTAGTTGAAGGCACCTTCAGGACATCAAACATGTCACCTAATAGCTTGGAGACAGTGGAGGAGCCAAATGGCTGGTGAAGACATTGGGGTGTGTCTGTGTGTCATCAGCATTCAGAGGGAAACCGATGACGTGTCTTCAGATGACGCTGCCAAGGAACAATTCGTAAGATATAAATAGGAAAGAGCTGGGGTAGATCCTTGGGGAACACCAAAAGCTAAGACAGAGAAAAAGAAAAGCCATTACAAATGACCATCTAGCAAGAAAGAATCAAATCAGAATAGAAACAGCTATGTACAGTCCCAGCCAGATGGATGGGTAAGGAGAAGTCAACTCTGCCAAAGGCTGTCAAAGAGATGAGAAGGACAAGAGGGGATAAGAGTTTATTGTTGGCAGATTCACATAGGATGAGATCAACATCTGTAATATGGCAGGAGAAGAAACCCAATTGCAGGGATTCAAATCAAAGATGGGCATGGATTTAAGAGAATAATAAATGTAGAGACATGAAAGGAGATAGAGCTGGGAGACAGGACTGGATAGTTTGCCAGGAACAACTTAAGCTGTTCTGTGTCAAATGCTCTTAAGGCAATGGAATAAATATTTTGAATTTATTCCCACTTTTCCTTTGTCTCTTTCTTACTCCTTCGATCAAACTCTACTTAGATTCACTTTTTTTGGAGTGAATATTTTACAAGTTACATCAGTACAGTAAAAAAAAACATGATTTAAAACTTCATGTATACTTCACTACATTGTAAAGTAGTGAGGGAAAATTCTCACTATTAAAAACAAGTTGATCACTCTATGAAATTTAATGGAAATCTTGCTACAACTTCAAAAATGTAAAATGCATATTCTGGAACACGATTATCAACCTTGGAGTGCCCTCTACTGGAAGTTTAGGGCTTGGTGAGCAAACAACAGATGTGCTTACACAACTTCCCTGATGTCAATATTATTTGTGTTTTAACAGATAAATATTAATCTAGTCAATAAGTAGAGGAAACAGCTATTGTAAACAGTTAGCACAACCTTAAAGAGGTTTATAAAATCATGAGGGGCATGGATAGGATAAGTACTCAAGGTCTTTTCTCTGGGGTGGGGGAGCCCAGAACTAGAGGGCATAGGTTTAGGGTGAGAGGGGAAAGATATAAAAGGGACCTATGGGGCAACTTTTTCACACAGAGAGTGATGTGTGTGTGGAACGAGCTGCCAGAGGAAGTGGTGGAGTCTGGTACAATTGCAACATTTAAGAGGCATCTGAATGGGTATATGAATATGAAGGGTTTAGAGGGATATGGGTCAAGTGCTGGCAAGTGGGATTAGATTATTTTAGGATATCTAGTCGGCACGGTTGAGTTGGACCGAAGCATCTGTTTCCGTGCTGTACATCTCTATGACTCTAAATATATTTATCGACTAGTTTTGTGTCTAAAGGATTCTCCAAAGTATACAAACCAAAAGGACACCAGTAACTTCAGTGCTGGAGATTCAGAAATACAACATGACGTCAACAGAAATGCTTTCAAACATTTGATCAGATATTATTAGTTGAGCTGTAAAAAGGACATTAAAGGGACCTTTTGCTTTTCTATAAAAAAGCTGCCATTTTATATTGAGCATGAATTGTCAAATGTGTTGTTCTCGGATGTGAAATTCGGATATATTAGTTCACAGAATCCTTAGTGTGGAAGCAGGCCATTTGGCCCATCAAGTCCATACTAACCCTTCAAAGAACATCCCACCAGACCCGCCTCCCTACACTACCCCTGTAATCCAGCATTTCTCATGGCCAATCGACCTAACGTGCATATAGAACATAGAACGTAGAAAAATACAGCACAGTACAGGCCCTTCGGCCCTCGATGTTGTGCCGATCCAAGCCCATCTAACCTACATTAACCCACTATCCTCCATATGCCTATACAATGCCCGTTTAAATGCCCATAAAGAGGGAGAGTCTACCACTGTTACTGGCAGGGCATTTCATATCTTGGACTGTGGGAGGAAATTATGCCACTTGGAGGAAATCCATACAGACACGGAAAGAATGTGCAAATTCAACATAGGCAATGCAAAGGGGGAAGAAGATTTTTAAAAAGTCAAACTATTCAAAAAGAATTCCTTGTGACTATTCAACAAGATAAGGAGGGCTACTTTGTCACATGCATGCATAGGGAGTAGGGCTGAGACTGGAAGGGTTCAGCATCAACATGTAGACTGTCATTGGTTACTGGATAGACCACATCATGAAACTGATTAGAAAATATGAATGAAATTCAGGATTCCTCTTCTCAACCACCTAATCCTCAGGCCAACAGCATTGGTTATGTCAGCATTATCCAACCAAGAAAGGAGGAGAATCAGACAGTTTGGTTGAAGTCTGACACACTCGCACTTCAACTTGTTGCACACGGTGGCTCAGTGGTCAACAGCGCCAGGGACCCAGGTTCAATCCCCACCTCAGGTAACTGTCTGTGTGGAGTTTGCACATTCTCCCCAAGTCTGTGTGGGTTTCCTGTTTCCTCCCACAGTCCAAAGATGTGCAAGTTAGGTGAATTGGCCATGCTAAATTGCCTGTAGTGTTAGGAGCATTAGTCAGGGGTAAATGTAGGGGAATGGGTCTGGGTGGCTTGCTGTTTGGAGATTCGGTGTGGACTTGTTGGGCCGAAGGGCCTGTTTCCATGCTGTAGGAAATCTAATCTATATCTCAAACTATTTGCTCAACCACAGCAATAGGTCTCTCAATCTGCAATGTTAGTTTCTCATCTTCTTTCAACACAGTATGAAACAATGTGACAACACATTAATGACTTGAAATGCAATGCCACAAATCAAACTAATACAGTTGATTTAATATTATGTAGTCCATTATAGAGTACAAGTTATATCTGCAGCTATCAAAACTAGCATGCTGCAACAGTGCTGGTAATTTTCTCAGCTTCATCAAAATTCAATACTGAACTGGTAGCAGCACGATAGTACGGTATATAAAAAAAATGCTGTGCTGTCCCTAATTAACTAAACATGCTGAATACCTTTCCATTGTCTTTCAGGCAGAGAAAATGTCACTGTTATCGATATGTAGCAGAGAATAAAATTTCTGCTTTTATTTCAAACACACAGGACCGAACTTCTTGTTTTTCAAAATTAAACCTTTCCAGTACACAGGCAGAAAATAAATGGAAACAACAGGACCTCTCAGTCATATTGAGGTGCAGCGTAAGTATGCATCTTTTATTGTATGCAACAACACAACCAACTTTATCCAAGTGCCTGTTCTTCCCTGACTCCATTTTACTACATTGTTCAATAATGGGTTAGGATTATTTTGTCATTCATGGAATGAGGTTGTCATCTTGATTTACTGCCCCACCCTAAATGTCCAGAGGGCAATTGAAAGTCAACCACATTGCTGTGGGTCTGGAGTCACATGTTGGCCAGACTAGGTAAGGTCAGCAGATTTCCTTCCCTAAAAGGCCATTAGTGAACCAGATAGGTTTTTCTGACAATTGACAATGGTTTCATTTAGAATTCAAATTCCACTGTCTGCCATGATGGGATTCAAATCCAGGTCCTCAGAACGTTACCAGAGTCTCTACACTAGCAGTCCAATGATAATACCACCAGGCTGTTGCCTCCTCTATGATTCAACTTACAGGCTTTCTGCTGCTTTCACAAAGGTGAGTATGGAATGAAAGGAAAGTGTATAATTATCTTGCAGTTCATATTACGGTTAGCCTTCACCAAAACACTGGATACTAATTCAATCATGGTGGTTTATATCAGCATCCTAAAATAGATGCAAAGCTGAACTAATTTTTGGGACAGAGAAAGCTTAAAATTGTCCTGCATTTCTGCCAAATACCATCATTGTTATCACACTACATTGCTCAAGAAAAATCAAAATGCCATTAAAATTTCTCTCCAATTGTACCATCCAGCCTTGCATTCACTGATGGTCATTCTTTTCTGCCTCTTACGTACCTTATAAAGAAAATTTGATATGGACAAGTTCTTTATTTTTTTCTTCAGGTGTCTCTTATTCTCTGCATATAAATCTTATACAATGGTTTATTTTGTCTTTCTCTCCACATGCATCTTACTTCTGCATATGGCTAACATGCTTCCTTCTCCATTACTAGTCCTGGAGACTGGCTTGAAGCCTTCTGCATCAGATTGCTATGGCTGGTTTCTCCTGCTCCTCCATTTTTGTTGTCTCCGTCCTCCACTTTAACTCATGGGCTCACTTGGAAATTTGTAGTAAAAAATAGACTACTTTCTAGCCTCTTTTGGCTCTGAACACACTTTTGTTATGTTGATCTGACAGTAAAAGCCATGTCACCTTGCCATTGGTTAGAATAGCAAAAGACTGAACAAGGTATTCAGAAGCTGATCTCCATATTTTACGAAGTCTGTCAACTTCTACTGAATACCTCCTTGCCGGTGAAGAGGAGATTAATTTTTGCCACCAAGTAGGGTTTTTTGGTGGGGTAATGGTTGGGTGGGTGGAAGGGGTGTGTTGAATTGGAGGTTGGGATTCACCATCCCACAGGCAATTTAATTACGTGAACAACTCAGCAGGTCTGGCTGCATCTGTGGAGAAGGAAACAGAGTTAATGCTTCAGGTTCTTTACATTTCAGAGCTTTGGGCCAGTTTTTATTGATCCTTCAGTGACTCTCTGGGAACTTCACTGAGGAGACAACAGCAAAACAAAGTGCATACCTGAAATTTAATAACTGTGTGCATTGGAACAGAGGAGCAGGAGTAGGTAAGGGTTGCAATCTGGATTAAATCTATTCCTGGTAGCTCCTTCCCCACCTTGCCAAGGCTTTGGCCATGAGAACTCATCCATCCTTGTGATGTACTACCTTCCTACACCGACGAAGCAAATGAAAAGAGTTACACAATTACCTTGACTGTCAGTCAAACAGCCAACCATTCCTCTCCTGCTTCCAACCTAACTTTAAATATTTCTATTTTTGGGGAAGAGAGAGATGTACAAATAAAATGACAAAAAAATTTAAATATCCCATGGTTTTTCTCCAGACGGTGTACACAATCTTTTATTCAAGGAAACTCAGCAACTTGAGGAGTGCACTCTTCAATCGGATTGTAGCTGATCTGGTTGTGGTTTTAACTATCCGCTGCATATAACTGCGACGGTCTTATCCGTCAAAACTCTATCCAATTCAGTCTTGAATAAATTCAATGGCCCAACTTCCACTTATTTCTGGGGAAAGTAAGTCCAAACAAAAACAGCACTCTGGAAAAATGTGTGTCTACACCAGTCATCAAGCACTGACCTACCCCAGGCCTATTTTTCAGCATGTTGTCCATTGCTTTATATGTAGTTGTGGTTCTGTTCGCTGAGCTGGGAATTTGTGTTGCAAACGTTTCGTCACCTGTCTAGGCGACATCCTCAGTGCTTGGGAGCCTCCTGTGAAGCACTTCTGTGATGTTTCCTCCAGCATTTATAGTGGTTTAAATTTGCCGCTTCTGGTTGTCAGTTCCAGCTGTCTGTTGCAGCGGCCGGTATATTGGGTCCAGGTCGATGTGTTTGCTGATAGAATCTGTGGATGAGTGCCATGCCTCTAGGAATTCCCTGGCTGTTCTCTGTTTGGCTTGCCCTATAATAGTGGTGTTGTCCCAGTCAAATTCATGTTGCTTGTCATCTGCGTGTGTGGCTACTAAGGATAGCTGGCCGTGTCGTTTCGTGGCTAGTTGGTATTCATGGATGCGGATCATTAGCTGTCTTCCTGTTTGTCCTAGGTAGTGTTTTGTGCAGTCCTTGCATGGGATTTTGTACACTACGTTGGTTTTGCTCATGCAGGATATCGGGTCCTTCATTCTGTTGAGTTGCTGTCTGAGAGTGGCTGTTGGTTTGTGTGCTGTTATGAGTCCTAGTGGTCGCAGTAGTCTAGCTGTCAGTTCGGACTGTAGCGGACAGCTGGAACTGACAACCGGAAGTGGCAGAGACAAGCCACTATAAATGCTGGAGGAAACATGACAGAAGAACTTCACAGGAGGCTCCCAAGCACTGAGATGTCACCTAAATGTTCGCAACACAAATTCCCAGCTCGGCAAACAGAACCACAACAACGAGGACCCGAGCTACAAATCTTCTCCCAAACTTTGCTTTGTATGTAATGGGCTTCAAGTGATCAGTTCAAATGTCTTGATACTCCCCATTTCTACCACCATTTCAGGCAGTATGTTCCATACATCCTCCACTCATGAGATGAAAAATTCTTTACTATTTTCCCTCTAAACCTTCTTTCCCCTACCTTAAATCTATGTCCTTGGCTATTGATCCCTCTAAAAAGGAGAATTTTTTTTTTCCCTATTTAACCCATCTACGTCCTCTTAAATTTTGTACACCTCAATTAAACCCCGCCTTAGCCTTCTCTTTGATGAGGATACTGCAATCCTTCTTGGATCTACAGCTTTATTTCCCCTACCATCAACTATACTGCCAACATAGTAGCATCTAAAAACTTTTAAATCAAGTACCCTTCATTTAAGTTTAAATTACTGACAATAGATCCCGAAAAGCAAGGTATCTAGTACCGAATTCTATGTGATTTCACTGGAAACCATCTTCTAGTCACACAAAAACTCAACCAACGTTACCCTTGACTTCCTGCTACGGAGTTAGTTTTGGGTCCACTTTTACTTTGGATCCCGTTGGCTTTAACTTTCTGATCAGTCTGACATTTCTTAAATTCCTTGCTAAAATTTACGTACGCAGAATCAAATGCATGACTTTCCAATCTGATGGAACTTTTCCAGAACATAGCAAATTTGGGAAAATTGGAAACAATGCTCCCACCTACTGCATGAGCAACCTCTTTTAAGGCCTTGAAAATGTTGTCTGTTCAGACCCAGAAACTTGTCATCCCACAGCTCCATCAGTTTACTCGACACCACTTGCCTAATAATTGTAATTAAATCAATTTTCACTTCCACATCCTGATTTAGTTGGTACTTTTAAATTAGCAAGTATTTCTGTGACCTGATTTGAAGAGACAGAGACAATCACTTATTAGCATTAATAGAAGATTGGCTGGTTAGCAAAAAGCATAAAAGAGCGTTCTTCTGATTAGCAGGATGTAACAAGTGGAATTCCCAGGAGTCTGTGCTGGGGCCTTAGCCTTTTAAGAGTTTAAATCTTTATGTGAGGAAGGCAAAGGCAAGAACAGCTACATGTACAGATGACACAAAGACATGCCGAAAAATATATTGTGGAGCGGCCATAAGGACCATGCAGAAGTATATAGATAGAAGTGGACAAAAATGCAGTGCATTGGTAATGTCCCTATCCCTGGACTGGCAGACCCATATTCAAGTCCCACCTGCTCCAAAGGTATGTAATAACATCTCTGAACAGGTTGATTTTTTAAAAAATTGGGCAAATATCTAGCAGATGGAGTATCACACGGGACAATGCGAGGTTGTTCACATTGGCATGAAGAATGAAATATGTAGAGTATTACTTAAAACAGTGAATGACAGCATAATGCTAAGGTGCAGAAGGATCCAGCAAGTAACAAAGTCAAATGGAATACTCTTCTACAATAATATCTTCACTTCAATAAATGTAAGCCATATTATTAATTATGATCCTGCCAGATGTAACTACTGGACAAGTCAGATCCCAGAATGAAATCTTGCTTAATAGATCATTTAAAAAAATGTTGTGGCAATTTTGCACACAAGGTTGCAGATTTGGGTGTAATGAAAGGACAGAAGTTTTGTACACAAAAGAAAAATAAAATAAACCAAACCAAGCTATCTACACTAAACCACTTAAAACATTTCAACCATGCAGCAAAATGAAATTCCATCTAGCCTCCCCTCACACTATCACTTTACAGTTAATCAAAATGCAGGGCAATTTTCACTTCTCCATCAAATTTGTAGATTGATTTAACTGCTTTGTTTCAGTTCCAGTCCTGAGAAGGTATTTTATTTAACTCACTCAACTGAGATCTTAGATTCTCAGCTTTGAATAATCAATTGCAGATTTCTATCAAACAGTCCTACTCTGGAAGTTTTGCAAACTGAAACCCATGCATTCAGGTAACTTATTCCTTTAACTACTCTAAACAAGGTCTTTTTCAAGGAGAAACCATTCATGCATCTAATTTTAGTAAGGTCTTCTTCAAATTTTACTCAGAAGCTTTAACTGTTTTTTTTTGCTTACCCTAGCTTCTACTAATCTAATGACTTAATGTAGTTTTCTTTTCCAATTATACAATCCAACTGTACAAAGTTCATATTTGATCCTGGAGGGCCAAACTGTTTTGGAATTATTGGTTTGGAAAGACTGGTCAAGTTAACTTTTAAACTCCTGCTCAAAAAAAAGGGCCAACATTCATTTTCCCCGATTTTGAAATCCAAGTTTAAATAATAAATTAATATGTATATATCACATCTTACATCACATATTCTTCAGTTCTACAGACTACTGGTGAGGTCATATCCTGTACAGTCTGTGCAATTTGTGTTTCCTTCTTTAAGGAAGGATGCTAATACATTGAATATGGTTCAATGAAGGCTTATTTGATTGACACGGGGAATGAGCTGTTGTGTAATTAGTTTGGAATGCTCTGTCTAAAAAGACTGCGGAGGGAGGATCCTTTAATATTTTTAAAGGTTGATTCTTGTTCGGTAAGGGAATTGGAGGTCAATCAGGGGTAGTTGGGAATGTGGAATTCAAAGCATAAACAGATTACCTATGATTTTATAGAATGGTAGGACAGGCCTGAGGGGCTAAATGATCTACTTCTACTCTTCATTCTGATGCTTGTAACTGAGGTCATTCACCATATCAGCATACTGAAACTGTTTAAATGTAACAGCAAATTGCGTCAACCAACAATTACCAGCAACTCAATCAATTACTGTCAAAGTTTCCGCGAGGAACCAAAATTGTCTAGTCACCTGTTCGTATACATCAGGGAAAGAACACTGCAGAACAGCTTGATAATCACATTTTGTGTGTTTGCACATGCACTTTATTGTTACAACTCCATAGAGAGTGTGCTACCATCAGTTATACCACTATAAATTAAATGTAATGCCTGGACTACAGAATATTTCTCAAAAAACTAGCAAACTTCAGTCACAAATGAGCTGCAGCAAAATAAAAATCAAGCAGGGAGATCAGTCACAGCAGCAGATTTTTGACTAAATGGTTTTCCAATCTGCAACATAAAACAGACATTTACTGCAAATAATCAATCCGGACAGTATGCTGTTTGCAAAATCTGCGCTATTCAGTAATTTCATGTTTTGTTTCACAGAAGTTGTCATGCTAGTAAAATTTCTGACAAATTTATGAACTGAATTAAACCACTATTGATAAATGCTGCAAAAAAATCTTTTATTTTTGACAGTTTAAAATAGCACATTCTTCAACAAACATGAAAATTCTCTACTTACTGATCTGTTAAATTTGCAGTTAAGTTTTAAAGAAAAATGATTTTATTGGTGCTTTATTGTTTGGGTGGAGTTGGAGCTAATTACAGAATTCTTTTCCTGGAGGAGAGATGGTTAACACTTAATTCATTTCCTGGTGATCAACTCTTGTTTGTACAGTCAATAAAACGCTGATTCATAGAGGGCCTTGGTCACCAATTGCTAAAGACAGCAACAGAAAACAGAATAGAATTCTGTTTGGAAGCATTGATTGACAGCTTTTGTCAGCATCCACTTAATCAACAACTTTCACTAAATAATTCCTCTCTGCCTGAAATTGTTGACTACTGCAAGAAATACAATTTCATGGATGCTGGAAGCACTTTAGCACATTCCCAGAAAGATCACGATCACTCGTCGCAAGCTGAGCTAGTGTTGGCAGTCCATTTCTCCGAGGGCATTGAAATGAAGCACAATTCAGTTCTCAATCAATAACCACGAGTGCAGTTTTCTAGTGTAAATCAACACTTGGGACTGAGAGGTTTGTTTCCTTCCATAGCAATGGCAAAGACCAATTTGAATACTCAAAAAGCCTCCCAATTGCTAACAAAGTAGTATTTCTGGAATGGTCAGAGGCACTGGATGTTTTAATGGAGAAATGAACAAGTAGTGCAGGCTCAAAGGGCTGAATGGCCTACTCCTACACCTATTTTCTAAGACTGGCAAGCTCCATATTTCTCCTCCTCCTAGATGTAAATGCTTCCAGTGTGACAGTTGAATTGATGCCGTCACATGGACCAATCCACATATAAAGAAAGTCTTCAAGAATAGCTACCTGGGCTGGACCAAAACAGATTGTGATACACGGAGTCAGGTGGAGGGGTCTTGCCACGTAGTTCCTCCAGTCCCACATAGGGCAATGTCTCAGTCAGTAACACAGCCCAGCTTTGAAATGACTCTCAGCCTTCAAACATTACACATTTGCTTCTCAATTAAGCACCCAGGTCAAATTCTTTTCATTATGATTGCAACATACAGCATATGGAAAGAATTAAATTCATTATATTTAATGGAAGGAATTAAATCGAAGTACCTTAAATTGAGGAAATAATCAATAGAACAATGACTTCAGAAAAAAATGAGAAATGGAAGAAAATTTGCATTTCTTTAGAACCTTTCACAAACGTAGGGCATGTCACAGGTGTTTAATGTTGAAAAGTTAATGTGGTTACTGTGGTGACATCATGAAGCACAACAGCAGATTGCTGTTGCTGGACCCTTCAGAGAGCAACGATAATTAGGTGGCTAGGTAACCTGCTTTTTTGTGGTATTGACTGAGGTGTGAATATTCACCAGATTCTGGGAGAATTATCTAGGCCTTGGGACTTTTAATAATCACCTGAAATGGAAAAAATTGCTTCAAATCGCATTGGAAATTCAGAACCTCAGCAGGTCAGTATTCCCTTCGAAATGCACCAGACTCCATCATCCCTAGATGACATGTTCAATTCTTTAGAGTAGGCCTTAAACCCACAGGCTTCAGATAGAGGTGTGACTGTAATCACTAAGCCAAACTGGCAGGAACTGTAACACTACATAGGATGTCTGATGAAAATTAAGTAAAATCAGGTCATTCATCTGACTGTGAAGATCACAATATAGTTATTCATGAAAGTGATAGTTAAGGTGAAACAAATTCATCTCTCACTTCCCCAGTGTTTAGACTTTTGAATGGACATCTAAAATCTTCATGTCCATCTCTGTCTCTGTACCTTTTCTGGTATCTTGTATTCTGCACTTTGTTCTGCTCCCTGATGCACTTTGTATGGTATGATCTGCCTGCGTAATAAGTAAAACAACACTTTTCACTGTATCTTGGTACATGTGACAACAATAAATCAAATCAATTCAGCTCTGGCAAAGTTGGTAGAACCTTGGACTCTGAATCAGGAGACTGTGAGTTCAAGTCCTGCTCTAGAACTTGAGCACAAAAATCTAGACAAATCCCAGTGCAGTACTGATTGAATGTTGCACTGTCAAGAGGTCATAGAGTCATACAGCATGGAAAGAGAGCCTTTGGTTTAACCAGCCCATGCTGAACATACTCCCAAATTAAACTGGTGCCATCTAACCATGCTTGGCCCAGCTCCATGCAAACTTTTCCTATTCATGTACTTATCCAAATGCCTTAAACATAACTGTACCCATATCCACCATATCCTCTAGAAGTTCATTCCACACATGAACCACTCGGTGTAAAACATTTGCCCCTCATGTCTTTTTTTAAAAAGTCTTTCTCCGCTCACCTTAAACTCAATCCCTCTAGTCTTGAAATCACTCATCCTAGGGAAAAGACACCTGTCATTAACCTTGCCTATACCCTCCATGATTTTAGAAACCTTTACAAAGGTCACTTCTCAGCCTCCTATACTCCAAAAGACAAAGGCCTTGCCTATCCAGCCTTTCTTTTCAACTCAAATCTTCCACACATGGCAACATTTAATAAATCTCATCTGAACCCTCTATAGCTTAATAATATCCTGGTAAGGTGGTTTAACTGAGGTCTCACCTGCTCTCACTTATAAACAGCTCCTTGACTCCTGATTGTCTGCACATTGCAGGAACCCACAGCCACAAAAATAGTTCATAACAGTTATCAAATTTCTTGTTGTGATATTATGTAGCCATCTTGGTAAATTTCTGCTTTAAAATGGTTCTCTAATTGCTCTCCACAGTTCTTAAAAGGCATAAATAAAAAGACAGTCCTTAAAAAACCATGACCCTAGAATCAGGTCGGAGATCTGGTCCTCAAATATGGCTCTCCCTTATTTGACAGAAAGCACATTGGATGTAATGATAAATTCAGACATTTATCTTTCCTTTTTTGAGAGGAGCCTCCCAAGATATGTCTGTTGTCCAGGAAATCAGGTCGGTCTTGCAAGAGATCCTACCCATGGTATACAGTTGTCAGAATCTCTTGTGCAGCAAAAACCAATTTGAGAAACTATCAGAGTCCAGTCCATTATCATAAGACTAAGTTTTGTATTAAATAGAGGGAAGTGAAGCTGGTCCATTGCTGATTAAGAGTTCATCCCACCAACACTACAATCACCATCATCCACCAACAAACTACTGCTAACTAGGACATGCACAATGTTACCTTCTTTTGGAAATCCTGCTGCAAAAATGGCACATCGTCGATCAAATGCTGTAGGAAATTACGGTGAAAGCAATTGCAAAATAATTGCGGTCTCAGTTTGCAATAACAGCACCTTGCTCTCGGTTTTACCATTCAATGGTATGAAAACTGTAGTTGTGCAGCAGACACAAAGTAAACTCACTTGAAAGTTAGAGTGAGTCATTCCAAGTCTAAGTGTAAATCACAATGTGACCAACCTCTGGTACAGAAAGTTAAACATTACAAGTGTGCCGCCTCATTGCTTCTGGTTTTAATGGCCAGAGTTTTAAAAAACTTAATAGGCAATGAATTTTAATTCAAATTTATATGTCCATGCTGGCCCCAACACTGCTTTCTCCCCATCTTCAGTCTGATTGGTTAATGACTGCTTGCCCTATTCACTCAGGATCCAGGTGTCTAGTTGCCCCCCCCACTGTGATGTTATCAACCCTCACTTTCAGCAAGGTGACACAAAAAAATTGCAACTTACATTAGCAAATTGAACAATCAGCAGATCGCAAGTGATGTCTTGGCAAAGCAAATTATGGCTCAATGTATTCAGGTTTAAGGGAGACTTGAATAATAAAGTACATAGCCTGTAAAATACCGATTTTGAACAATATATGCTGACAGCACAAAGTAATCACTGACAGCAACCAAATACTGACAGTTCGTTCCTATGGTTGAAAATAGTTGATGTCAATACTGCCTGTAAAGAAGTCCAGGAAAAGTATTCCAGTCCTCATCAGTATCGCAAAAACAGAAAACCCAAAAACAATATTCCATTCCATAAAAGTAACAAGTGTTGTGATAGTATTAATAATAATAAAGAGCACAGACTAGCTACCATAGTTGATGCCTATGATTTCCACAACAGTGGAAAAGGAGGTCTAATGATGATATAGTAAAATTCCCTTGATTAAACAAAATATGTCTTGGGTTTCTCTGATTGCCCTAAGAGCTTTATTGCAGGAATTTTTAAAATAGCTAGTTGTTTCCCTTAATGTAATATTGGCTAAAAGGTTAAATGCCGACATGTTTATTACACTACTTGATCCAAGAGATATATCTACAGAAATGTAACTAAAAAGATGTTTTCATTACAGAATCTCTTACCCAGGGCTACAGCTTGTTGTGCATGTTGGCTGTTAAGAAAATTAGAAACCACCAGTTTCTGCTGGTCTATCTACAGCAACATTTTTGCTTAAAGGCAAAATGCTTAAATGTTTTCCTTGAGTGGTTTGCTGTCAGAGAAACAGAATGCTTGCTTGACACCAAATGCATAACTACACAAATCACTTGTTCATATCTAGCTCTTCTAACTTCGGAAAATGTTGTCACTAAGTCCAGATGCAGAATTAGAAATAAATGTCATTGACCTTTGGGAGGATATACTCAGAGGGGTGCCTAAAAGCTTGATTCTGGCAACTAAACCAACCTGTTGATCCTGCAACAATAAAACTTGCAGGTTGTTGAAAAGAGATATGTTAAGTTATCTTTCATCTTGGACTCTTGGGGACATTTACAAGAATGTCAATTTCAAATGGTCACAACTATTCATACTATAGAGGTTGCTTATTGGTTGGTAAGTTGACCCACTCTCCATGGTATTGCCTCAAACAAAGTAGTGGGGAACTATCGGCTCTCCAAGGACCGAGGCAGTTCAGAAAGGTTGCAAAGCTTGAACATAATGATTTGTTTGCAAAGAACTGGTCCCAGTGTACAAATGCATGTCATTTCTAGTAAGCATAGATGGAGCACATAAGGAGTTCAACCAATTATCTAAAACTGGTTGTTCATGTTGCTATTAGCATACTCAGGATTGCTCAGCAAGTGCTTCATGTTGTGAAAGCGCACCTAACAGAAGATGTTCTATTTTCAGTTTTGTATGTGCAGACTGACTGTGATGTATGATTCTCAAATAGCATGTTACGTCATTTTCTTGTGAGAAACATACTGCAGGCCATACTCAGCCAGTCCTCACTTACAAAACCCAATATGAAACAACTAATAGATAGGATTCCATGAATGACTAGCACATGCTAAACAATCCTAAGTGTACAAATTGTTTCACGAACAAATAATTTAAGATGAACAATTCTGCTTATAATCTACTTTACTAATGCTTTATTTGTTAACTATTCCCAGAATCCTGATCTCTACAATCAAAAAGAATATCTTCAAGCTTTAGGCCTTTTTTGAATTGCTTGGGAACATGGGGATCCTAGAGTTCCCTTTCCCACTCTCCATGGTTCCTCAGCCAGAGTCACCTTGCCAAACAAATAGCATCCCTTTCCTTTGTGGTGTAAACTATGATTACGTGAAATTTAGCATTCTAACCACCACCATGAGGGAGCAGCACTATGGTACAGTTTGCTAATTGAGAAAAGATCGCGTAACACTTTTCTGTGATTTTCAAGTTCTGTCATTAAAAACTGTGATTAACATCAAACTTTAATACAGATTGACTCAAATTATTGTTCTGTATTGTGCAATATTAAATTAAATGATATGCAGTTAATATAACTTGTACCCTGCCTCCAAGGCCATATTCAAGTTATTGGCCTTATTATCAGTGTAAACTACCATTGCTGAAGGATTTCCAATTATTCACAAGAGCACTCTACCTTTGAATAATTGAGAGAGAACCTATTCGTTCTCCAAGCTTGAGCTAGATCTATAATAGGGCAGCAATATTCCACGATAGTGAATGTTTAAAGGTAGTTACATAACTTATTCATATTTTTAACCTCAAACTGGTCCCCAAGTTTTATTTATTGTATTGCAATATGTACACTAATAATGATTACAGCTTTCACATTAGACTATTTTAGCAGTATAATACCTTAACATTAAGTTCCTTGTCAGTGTATGGGTCTTAACTTAGATGATGATTAATTAGCAAACTGTTCTTTGTACCATAGTGCTGCTCCCTCATGGTGGTGGTTTAACCGGACGGTCACCACGTCTCAGGCAAGGAAAGAAAGGGAGTCCTTCGTGGTAACCTCAGCCAGTGCAAGAACTGAACCCATGCTGTGGCATCACTCTACATTATAAACCAGCCATTCAGGTGCTGAGATAACTGACCCCTTTAGAAAACAATAATTCAATCAAACTAAGACAATATGCTTTTGTAGAAATTAATTATATTTGACTAATTTATTTGAGCTCTTTGAGGATAGATAAAGGGGGATATGCAGATGTGGGGCATTTGAATTTCAAAAAGAACTTTCAATAATGATGCCATATTAAAAAAAAAGTTTACTGTGCAAGATAGGTGCTCATGGTGTTGGGATTGATATATTAGCATGGATTAAGCATTGGCTAACTAACAGGAAAAAGAGGGGGGTAAAAGGATAATTTTATGGTTGGCAAATTGTAGCTATTGGAATGTGGTTCAGTGCTGCAGTCTTTATTACTTATGAGCAATTATTTAGATGACAGTATCGAATGTACTGCAGACAAATTTGCTGAGAATAAAAAGGATAGATATGGAATAAAGTTGTGAGGAAGATATTAAGAGTGCACTAATAAATGTAGGTAGGTTAAGTGGGTAAAAAATTAACAGACGGAGCACAGTGTGAGAAAATGTGTGGTCACCCCCTTTGACACAAAGGATCGCAAAACATGTTATTATTAAATTGAAGAGACACCAAAGAATGCTGTAATATAGAAGTATCTTTGTACATGAATCACAAAAATCAAAATGCAGATGCAGCAAGTAATTCGGTAGAAAAATGAAATGTTAACCTTTATTGCAAGGGGAATAAATTGAGACTACACTTTAAGCTCTGTGTACACCTTTTGTCACCTTATTTGTACTGTATGCAGTCCAGGAAAGGTTAAAAAAGTTGATTACTGGGATCAAGCTGTTGTCCTACAAGGAGAGAATGAGCAACTTAAGCCAACCCTAATTGCAGTTGAAAAGAATGCCAATTGAATTCAATTGAAACATAAAAGACTCTGATGGGACTTGACAGGCAAGATGTTGAGAGGATATTCCCTTTCTTACGGAAATCTAGAATTAGATGGCAACCTAAATAAGGTTCTCCTATTTAAGTCAGAGATTAGACTTTTCTTTCCCCCTTCAGAAGGTTATCAATCTTTGAAATTCTCCCCACAGGGAGTAATGATGGCTGGCTTATTGAATGCATTCCAGACGGAGGTAGATTTTTGCTTTACAAAGGAGCCAAGGATCATAAGGACACACAGGAAAGTAGAGAGGCCACTAGCAGATCAGAATTGCTCTGCTCGAATTGGAATGAGTGACCTCCTCCAGCCTCTATTTCTTGTGATTATAAATGGAGCAAATCTACCTCAGAAAAGCAGCAGGGCAGAAAGCTCAAACAGAAATCCAATTTGATGGAGTTAATATAAAAACAAAGTGTATTGGACAGGAGTTGACAGCTTATCGGTTGATAATCATGGACGGAGATGTTCCCCAAAGTTACACTGGCCCATACCATATCTAAAAGTCACTATTTTTAGTTTTTAGATATCCAATAAATGGAAAGACTTAATTACTCAGCAGTGTGCCCCTGAATTGATTGATTATTTGAATCATTGATGCTTTAAAAGCCATTATTGCCTTTATTGCCCCTTTGAAAAAGTTGTCCTATTAATCCCAGTTCCTCATTGTTTCCCCTCAGTCATGAAAAAAATTCTTTTCTGAAATTTACCATTAGTTTTTGAAAGTTACTTTCGATTTTGCTCTCACTACCTGTTCAAGCAGCAGGATTAATCTGAATGAGCAGCGAAACTTATGGCGGAAAGAGGAAAAAATAATTCATTAAAATTAAAAAATAATAAACCTTGGACAGGATAGAATTTGCAGCAAGTAATTTAGTTTAGGAAAAGTATTTGAACTAATCCAGTTTATTAATTGTTGCATGGGGATCGGCCATGTTATTAGGACAGGGCACAAGCAAAGAAGAAAGGGTTAAAACAAAATGGTCACATCCTAGAGTGATGGTCACACAGGTCAGTGAAATGGTAACACCCCAATGTGTACAATAGGCTTTTGTAAAAATTCTTTTCCATAACTTACACAGTTAGTGGTAGGGCCTTGGGGAGTGTTTTCAAACAGAGAGACCTAGGGGTTCAGGTGCATAGTTCTTTGAATATTGCATCACTAGTACTTAAGAAGGCATTTAGCATGCTTGCATTCATTGCTCAGACCATTGAGTATATGAGTTGGGACATCTTGTTGAAGTTGTCACGATGTTGTTGGGGCCACTTTAGGAATACTGTGTACAGTTCTGGTCACCCTGCAAGAGGAAGGATGTTATTAAATTGGAGCGAATTCAGAAAAGATTTACCAGGATGTTGCCAGGACTGAAGGATTTGAAGTATAACGAGAGGCTGGGACCTTTTTCTCCCTGGAGTGTAGGAAGTTGAGGGGTGATCTTATTGACGTCTATAAAGTCATGAAGGGCAGAGATGAAGGCAAATAGCAAAGGCGTTTTCCCTAGGGTAGGGGAGTTTAAAACTAGAGGGCATAAATTTAAGGTGAGAGGATAAAGATTTAAAAGGGATCAGAAGGGCAAATTTTTCACACACAGGATGGTAGAATGTGGAACAAACTGTCAGAGGAAGTGGTAGATGCAGGTACAGTTGCAACATTTGAAAGACATTCAGAAATGAACATGAATAGGAAAGCTTCTGAGGACTATGGGCCAAATGCAAGCAAGTGGGACTAGTTTAGTTTGGGAAACTTGGTCAGCATGGAAGAGCTGATCCAATTCCGTACTGTTTGACTCTTAGACTCTACAAAAGGCCAAGGATACCATTCTATGCATTAAACCATCGTACTGGGACAATAAACAGATAGGATACTCCAATAAGAAAAGATTAGGGAGCCCATCAAAACAAGATTGAAAAGACAGCAATTGGCTGCTTATACCACCCAACTTCCTGTACACAAGCCTTGGGTGTTAATTTACTGTCTAAACGTCATTGATGACATTTGAACATGGCTGGATAAGTGGAATCACACAATTTAGAGGTGGTTGTTACATGAAAATAATCTAACAGCCATGTAAAACAGTTCAAATCAAAATTTTGTTACAGCGCAGGAAGGTCCGTTTTTTTCCCCATGGGAAGCGTGGATCTCCTTGCAAATGCATGAATAAGCTCTGGAGGAGCTTTCAAGAGTCCCCATCTTGACTGTGGGTCAAGATAATTTAAAGAGATCTTCCTTCTAATGTCAATGAAAAATTGCTATATTTAATTCAAGTCTTTGAAGAAACTAAAGGGAAAACATTTCAGTACTGAATTGTCAGTAATGAAAACAAAACAATGATTTAGGCAGATATGACACTGATGAATGTGAAAAATGAAGTTGTCAAAATTAACTACCTAACCAACGCCATGTGACATTAATCTTTACACGCACAGTAGGAAAACTGAAGAGATGAACTCCATATTCAAGTTGCCCCGAGTCCGTAAACATGCTGCCAAAGCAATACTGTCACTGGTGAGTGCTTTCTGCAGGTCTGATGTATTTACAGCACATGACATGTTATCAGATAATATTAGTATTAGCATTTCCAGCTAAAACTTTTGCGTCAATACAAAGGAGGAACATTACAATTTATATCATTCATCAGTTTGTGATGCAACTGTATTAAAAACAAAATCATGGAAGTAAACCCTACTAGAAATACACTCCGCGTAATCTCAAAATATTTCACTTATTCACAAATGGCACAGAAATGCAGTTCAGCTTTCGATGAAATTAAATGCACTGAACTCTGAACTATTTCATCCCAAGTACCACACAGACACAAAATTAGAAAATTCTTGCTAGAAGGTTTATAAACTCTTCTGAGGCTGTTAGATGCAATTCTTCCACTTGTGTCACAGGCTTACATTTCAGTGCAAGTACTATATGAGACACTTTATGAAACTATCTTCAAAACAATTGAACTTTAATGTGAACTATGAAACTTCAATACTTGATGCAACACAGGAAAAGGTTATTTTGAATAATATGTTGATTGTAACAGCCAAAATAAAATCAGCAAGAATGTCAACTATGACAATTAGATTTTCTTACCATAATAATGCAGTCCATGTTTTGGTCATACAACACAATTTTACAGTAGCCACATGAGACAGGTTTGGTCAAATGGTCTCTCTCCTATCATGGTCATCGTATGAGTCATGGCCCTTTGGATAAGATGTCAGAGGAATCATACTCTAAATATTCCCTTTAGGAATCTGGAAACAAATTAATGGTAAGTCAAAACTTCCTCTCTCCACCATTCTTGTTGTAAACAACCAATTTTTAAAAATATTTTTCTAAGAAATAAGTTCAGTTTTGTAAGGCAGGGTAAAACTTCTCATTAAATACCCTGGACTAGAACCCTCTGAATTTGGGACATGCGTTTGTGGAATCCACATTTGAACTAAGAGTCATGGAGCTGTCTAACTGAGACAGATGAGGCAATATGCAAGCATAGGGACAGCTGTCTGGAACAGGGGTTTAGCTTGTAAAGCTAAAAGAAGAACCCCACAAATGCCTCAACTAAAAGACAATGAACGCCAGCCTGCAGAGCAAACAACTTGAGATATTCTGGAACCTACAAAATTACAAAAAGGCACAGTGGCTCAGCAGTTAACACTGCTGCCTCATGGCACCACGGACCTGGGCTTGATTCCAGCCCCGGGCAACTGTCAGTGTAGAGCTTGCACATTTTCCTGTGTCTTTGTGGGTTTCCTCCGGATGCTCCGGCAATGCAAAGAGGTACAGATTAGATGAAGTGGCCATGCTAAATTGCCTATAGTTTTGAGGGATGTGTAGGTTAGGTGCATTAATCAGGGGTAAATGTGAAGTAATAGGATAAGGGGTTGGGTCTGGGTGAGTTTCTCTTCAGAGGGTTGGTGTGGACTTGTTGGGCTGCATGGTCTGTTCCCACACTGTAAGGATTCTATGAAACCATTCAACTTTTAATCATTTGCTCCGACGCAGAGATATTAAACATTGCACACCATTGTATGACATACAAACCTGTTTGTCTTGAATGGGAAGGTCTTCAGACTATCAGCAAAACCTAAACCTACACACATCTAAGAGTATTGGTGGACATTCAAAACTATTAGAAACCCACTCACTTTAATTGGAGAACCATTCACACCTCGTCTAATATTCAGATAGGTCATTCAGCCCAGAGAGCTGGAACAGCAGAATCGAGATTGTGGTGCTGGAAAAGCACAGCAGGTCAAGCAACTTCCGAGGAGCAGGAGAATTAACCTTTCGGGCAAAAACCCTGAATCAGGAATGAGGCTGTGAGCTGAGGGGGTGGAGAGATAAATGGAAAGTAGGTGGAGCTAGGGAGGAAGGTAGATGAGAGTGCAATAGGTAAACGGAAGTGGGGGTAATGGTGATAGATCAGAGAGGAGGGTGGAGCCAATAGTTGGGAAGGAAGAGGGATAGGCAGGACAGGTCATAAGGATGGTGCCACGTTGGCAGGTCAGATCTGGGATAAGGTGTGGGGAGAGGAAATGAGGAAACTGGTGAAATCCAAATTGGATGGTCCCAAGATGGAAGAGGAGGTGTTCTTCCTCTAGGCATTGGGTGGTTAGGGTGTAGCGATGGAGGTGGCCCAGGACCTGCATGTCCTTGGTGAATTGGAAGGGAGAGTTGAAGTATTCGGTCACGAGGCGGTGGGGTTGATCGGTGCAGGTGTCCCAGAGAATTCTCTGAAGCACTCTGCAAGTAGGCGTCCTGTCTCCCCAATGTAGAGGAGACCCCATTGGGAGCAATGGATACAGTAAATAACATGTGTGGAACTGCAGGTGAAACTTTGGTGGATGAGAAAGGCTCCTTTGGGGTCTTGAATGGAGGTGAGGGGGGAGGCATGGCACGGGTTTTGCAATTCCTGTGGTGGCAGGGGAAGGTGCCGGGTGGGGAGGGTGGGTTGAACAACAGCTCAGTTATCAAATCCAGATTTGGCAGGAGACAAGGGAAAGGGACAGTCAGTATAACTGGGGAATCCTGATCTCTGGGGTTTGTTTGGCAAGAGATTCAGCCAGCATCAAGAGAATCAGCTAAAGCCAGTCGCAGACTCAGGAAAAGGAGAGTGAATAATCTTCTCAGAATCTTCTCCCAACTGTTGACAAGAAATGATTAGAGAGCCGTGGCACCGGTTGGGGACAGCACCAGTGACATCCACCACTGTCCATACCAACAAAAGCCACTTCAGGGGTGAGCATAAAGGTCATCACACCCTCTGTTCCAGCTCAGTACGAGCTGATACAATGATACAAGGCACTCCCCACTGAAGGGAAGCAGGATAGGTCCCTGGGATTCATGTTTACACTCTTTTGTTCCTTGCCACTCAGTGATTAACAGTTCTCTGCAATTCAAAACCCACTGTACCAAGTCAGGGCTGCAAGAGTTAACTGGGGTATTAGTAGCGGTCAGACAAGTCTCATTTTACTTGATGCACAGCATTATTTTTTTCTAAATATTTATTTTATTGTCAGGGATTATATATAATCTCCATTTTGCGTGTCTTATTAAATTAAAGTTTCCTTTACCTCTAAAGTATCTGCCTCCTGTGTTTTTCACCAGACCACATTTCACCATATAAGCCCAGTGTCAAAACCAGGGAGCTGTTGTACAATAAACCAACCAACACCCCTCACACAGCAGGCCCCCATTTCATTCCTGATTTCACTTGTGTAGTTATCTCCCTATTCCAGGCTCCTCCTCTTCTCCACGGTGATCTGCTTCACTGTAGTCAACTTCAAAGAGCAACTTCACAGAAAAATTCATTTAATGATACCTTTTCTGATCCCACAAGTTAACTCTTAAGGCAGCGGAATTCAAAGAAGAAATCATTTACAGTTGCCTATTGTTTGTTAGTATGCTATTGCTCAGAAGAAGCAGTGTTGGTGCCAGGAAGCATTTAACTTGGTGCTGAACTACCTGTTAATGCTTTATTGCCATAAGAGTGGTGATGACTAGAAACAATGATGAGCTTATAGGGATGGGAAATTGAAATATGGTACTTCTGAAAGGTCAGAAAAACAAATTGCTTAAAATTACACAATGCCTGAATTTTCAGAGAAGTGATTCTGGGGAAAATCTGAGATCAAGGATACAGCTCAGTTAATAGTAAGTACCCTTGTTAAGAGACCCTTGCTGAATTTCATGACTATTTGACCAGAAACAACCACAGAACAGGGAATTGCTGAAACATGAGCTGCTCAAGGCAACTTAGTATCTATTCAGAGATTTTTTTGGGGTAGAATGGGGTGGTAGGGAGGCCACATTTTGGTTCACTTAATTGATTCAAGTGGCCAGTCATTTTGTTAGCCTCTTAATTCTCACCATCATTATTGCTGTAGGTATAGAAGCTCCCAGGAGTTCGGTGTTTCTAAATACTGTAATATTCCTACAGCAACAGTTTACTCAAACTGGAACAAGGATAGAAATTGCCAATTTCTTTTCACAACCAATGTACACAGATGGACACTACATGAGGTAGCTTATATGAATACTATATTTCTGCCAGACTTATAATATCCAAGGCTAACATTTAAACTTCCAATCATTGTTTTGCAATATAAAGGAGATATTGAATGTGAATTAAATTTACTTTCAAATTATTTAACAAGTTATGGATTTTTAAAAAAACTTATTTTCTCAGGGGTTCCTCACCATCCATCTCCCCTCACCAGAAACTACTCAGATGACCTTTTGTACGGTTTTGGACAAGCTAGTTTGCACTGGATGGTGCTGAGAATGGAAACCAAGGCCTCAAAAGTAAAGGTTTAAAATTGTGTAAATTATTACATCTAGTTTCCTGTTGATTTGGAGTCATCAAATTGATGCCTTCCAATTGAAGTTTCAAATTCACTTTGGGATTTAGCATAAAATGTATCATACTCCAACACAATCTGCAACCTCATGGCCTGCTGTATACCCCACCCTACCATTACCATCAAGCCAGGGGCTCAACCTTGGTTTATTGGAGACTGCAGGAGAGCTGGCCAAGAGCAACATCAGGAATATCTGAAAATGAGTTATCAGCCTGGTGAAGTTAGCAAAAGGACTGCAGGCATATAAAACAGCATTGCTGGCACATGATTGTCTGTCATTTTCTTCTTTAAAAAGATGACTGGTTATTTAGTCTTGCTGCTGACTCAAGATGTTCTGCATCTGGTATTACAATCTCATGACAGTAAGGCCTTGCACGCCCTGGAATCCATGTGTGATGTTAATTAAAAGTGAGAATAATCTTCAGCAAGCAATAAACATTTTCACCTCCAGAATATCTCTCATTGAGCTCTCAAACCTTATCACACAAATGTTTAACTGAGGGAAAGCAAATGAGCAAAAAAATTCACATCTCCAAAACATATTTGAACCCTTCTCTCAGTTTGACTTTTTGCATATTTCTCAGTGTTTGGTTGCTGCTCCAGTTCTGGTATTGCTGAAACCTATTACTCTTTCATTAAGAAAGGATCTTTCAGTGTTTGTATTGATACTGTTCTCCTGTTTAAGTACTTCTGTCCTCCATTTGTGTATCCTTTGTTTTGATTCCAGATCATGACAAACAATCAGATTCGTGTTGCAGCCGGTGGTATTTATCAGGATCGTTGGGACCGACAACACAACCAATGAGGTGTGATTTACAGGCAAATATGGTATATTTGACTATTCTATGAGCTTGCTTGAAGGGAAGGTCAGATTGGAATTGTGTTGGAGAATCACCTGACCAGATTGAACTACAGCACATTGAGAAAAAAGCATGATAGACTTGCATTTATACAGCACCTTCCAAGCTCTCAGGACATGCTTAAGCATTTTTCAATTAATGGGGTGCTTTTAAATGTGGTTGTTGTTGTATTGCGGGAAATGCTGCAAGTAATTTGGGCACAGCAGGCTCCCAGTGTCAGATTTGCAACCAGATAATCTAGTTTTAATGATATTGATAGAGAGATAATAGTTCGCTCAGCTTCCTTGATCTTCTTTGAAAGAATACCACTGGATCTGTGCATCCATCTGAGAGGAGGATGGGGTTTAAAATCTGACTAGACACCTGCAACAGTGCGGCATTCCACACCACTGCATGTCCTGAATTTTGAGCTAAATTTCAGGAATCCTAAAGTCATATCACACAAGAGCCAATTGAGCCCAACTCTTTGTTGAGCAATCAAGTTAGTCCCATTCCCTTGCTCTACCCCAACACCTAAAAAGGACAAACCGTAAACAAACTGACAGGGACTAACATTCAGTTATGGTTAGGCACCTGTTCTTGGTCAGCACAGATATCATGGACCAAAGAGCCTGCTTATGTGCTATAGATTTCCATATTGAGGAGAGAATTTGACAATGGGTTGGAAGGCAAATCAGAGCAGGACTTATATACTTAATAGTAAGGTCCTGAAGAGTGTTGCTGAACAAAGATATCTTGGAGTGCAGGTTCATAGCTCCTCGAAAGTGGAGTCGCGGGTAGATAAGTATACTTTCCTTTATTGGTCAGAGTATTGAGTATAGAAGTTGGAAGATCATGTTGCGGCTGTACAGGACATTGGTTCGGCCACTTTTGGAATATTGTGTACAATTCTGGTAGACCTCCTATTGGAAGAATGTTTTGAAACTTGAAAGGGTTCAGAAAAGATTTACAAGAGGATGTTGCCAGGGTTGGAGGATTTGACTGATAGGGGGAGGCTGAATAGGCTGGGGCTGTTTTCCCTGGAGTGTCAGAAGCTGAGGGGTGACCTTATAGGAGGTTTATAAAATCATGAGGGGCATGGATAGGGTAAATAGACAAGATGGAGGCAGAACTACAGCATTTAAAAGGCATCTGGATGGATATATGAATAGAAAAGGGTTTAGAGGGATATGGGTCAATTGCTGGCAAAAAGGACTAGATTAGGTTAGGAAATCTGGTCAGCATGGACGAGTTGGAGTAAAAGGTCTGTTTCTGTGCTATGACACTATTGCTGCTGGAGGAGTTTGAGCTAAAGAAGTGAGCCACTAATAAGCTTCCAGTGTGCTGTCACAAATAGTCAATACAACAGCAGCCTGAGGAAAGGCATCTGCTGGAAGTGCCAAACTTGGTCCCTCCAAAGGAGCAGCCATAGCTAAGAACTCAGGTTTTTCACACACTCACATTTTTACTGCATCATCGTGGAGCTCAACAAGTGAGACTGTATTTTGGTACCTTAAATAACTACTCAAAAACAAGAATATACCAACATTAAAAGGCTTAACTGTTTATTATGCATTGCTTTTGAGGCACCATATTGATTGCAAAAACTACAATTAAGCCTTCAGAGTTCTTTTCTTTGAATCTGCCAGATCGTTAATTCAAGCTGAAGGGTCATGAGAAGAGGCAGCAATCATTTCTTCTTGGTGAGAATCTTCAACACATCAAACAAAGATTGCTGGGAAAATTGGTCAGTTGCAGGGCATAGACATTAATTTTATATATTTTATTGAAATGATTTCCCACAGGTTCTGTAAGTTAACACCATTCCAGCGAGCAACTTGTCAGCACTGAGGTGAAGCATTGCAGCCAAGTAGATCAAGAGCAGCATTGAGGCTATGATGCAGACCTGCTTGATATTAGTCCAATCGGGAAATGGGTCAGTGGTGGAGTCATTTGCATTACGATAACTTCCATGCTGTCGTGGAGCATGCGAAGGACGGTGACAAACTTCTTGATGCAACCAAAGCGAAGAAAGACATTCCATAATGCTTCCCGACTGACGATTAT
Organism: Hemiscyllium ocellatum; assembly: GCF_020745735.1. Taxonomy (NCBI): domain Eukaryota; kingdom Metazoa; phylum Chordata; class Chondrichthyes; order Orectolobiformes; family Hemiscylliidae; genus Hemiscyllium; species Hemiscyllium ocellatum. Next base: position 27,670,363 of record NC_083419.1, read on the forward strand.
AAAGTCAAAGAAAGCTGTGTACAGGGGTCAGTTCTTTTCTCTGTATTTCTCCTGCAGCTGTTGCAGTGGAAATCATGTCTGTTGTGCCCCTCCGTGGCCAAAAGCCACACTGCGACTCCAGGAGAAGATCCTCAGGGAAGAAAATGTTTGAGGAGGACCTTGGTGTTTTCTGATGGTCAACAGTAAGAAGATTCCCCTGTTACCACAGTCGGACTTGTTCCCTTTATTGAAAGTACTCACAACCGTGGCTTCTCAAAGCCCTCCCAGGATGCTCTCCCTCTTCCAGATATGGCAGACCAAGTGCATGGAGCTGCAGCAGGAGCCCTATGCCTCCATATTTCATTCCTCAGCAGGGATACCGCCTGCTCCAGCAACTTTGTTCGAAAGCTGGCAGGTGGCCTTCTCTACGTTGTGTAAGGCTGGGGTGTGGGTGAGCTCACACCTTGTACTATGCTGCGGGAAGAGAGTTCAAGAATGCTCTGGTCAATGAGAGAGCCCTGGTTGAGAAGATGGCTGAGGTGCTCCGCCAGTGTTTTTATCATGGCTTTTTTTTTTACCTTTGGTAAGAGTCTGCCGCTTTCAAGCCAAAATCAAAGACACCCCAAGCACCCACTGAGCTGCAGGTTTACAAAATTATGAGGGGCATGGGTAGGGTAAATAGGCAAAGTCTTTTCCCTGGGGTAGGGGAGTCCAGAAGGAGAGGGCATGGGTTCAGGGAGAGAGGGGAAAGATATAAAATAGACCTAAGGGGCAACTTTTTCACACAGAGGGTGGTACGTGTATGGAATGAGCTGCCAGAGGAAGTGGTGGAGGCTGGTACAATTGCAACATTTAAGAGGCATTTGGATGGGTATATGACTAGGAAGGTTTTGGAGGGATATGGGCCGGGTGCTGGCAGGTGGGACCAGATTGGATTGGGATATCTGGTTGGCATGGACAGGTTGGACCGAAGGGTCTGTTTCCATGCTGTACATCTTTATGAATCATAGACTCTAATCACCGAGGATGTACTCCAGACCATCATCAAGACCTTTACAGAGAGGTAGGAGAGCATGGGTCTCACCCTGAACATCCGCAAGACAAAATCCTTCTTCAACCTGGCCTGGCGTTGTGGAGCAAATCCCCAATCATCAAAGCCCACGGCATTGACCATTTTCAACACGCCGGAGGTGTCTTGTCAGCCAAAGCAACTATTGATGAAGAGATCCAGTATTGGCTCCAATGCACTGGCGCTGCCTTCGGCCACCTGAAGAAAAGGGTATCTGTGAACAACAACATCAAATCCGACACCAAGATCGTGATTTGCAGAGTTGTGGTGGCTTCCGTCCTCTGATATGGCTCTGGAACAGCACACTTAACCCTGCCTGCACAAGATCCCCTAAATCTGCTGGAAGGAAGACACGCCAACACCAGTGTCCTTGACCAGGCCAACATCCCCAGCATCGAGGTACTGACCTCACTTGATCGGCTCCATTGGGCTGGGCATGTCGTCCACATGACCAGCATGAGACTGTGCAAGCAGGTGCTCTCCTCCCAGCTCCGAAACAGTAAGCAAGCCCCAGGTGGACAGAGGAAACTCTTCAGGGATACCCTCAAGGCCTCATTGTGGGAATGCTGCATTCGATCAGACACCTGGAAATCACTGGTCCCAGACCGTCTAAAGTGGAGGAACAGCATCAAGGAACGAGTTGAGCACCTTGAGACTTGCCATCGGGAAAAATATAGAAGCCATGCAAAAAAAGGGAAAGTAGCCCGCTGCCACACCTATGCCCCACACACTCTTTACCATGATCACCTTCTGCCACAAGTGTAACAGAATCGACAGCGGCCATATTGGACTGTACAGCCATCTATGGACTCACCCTGAGGGTGTGAGAGAGTCACCCTTGTCAGCAAGGGACCACTAATGGTTATGATGATCTTTTTCAATCAAATTATACCTTTTCCTTGCTGATTGTGCTACATAATTTGTGGTATTAATGCAAACCAACTAAAATTCAGACCAACCATACGTCCAACATATAGAATAGTAATTTGAAAATTGTTGGGTTGCAGATGGTGACACACACAGAAAAAGAGCGAGAAATGGATGAGAACAATGTGATAAATAATACTTCCATATGCAGTTTTCAATCTTGCTTTTACAAGAACAGGATCTTGTACAATAGCTAGGACTGTGGCTGGAATACAAATGCTTGTCCTATCGTAGCCAGCAGATTCAGTACAGCGTAGAGGTACCATGACATTGCAAACATATTCCATTGTAAAATATCTGTTGGAATTAATATGAACAGCAAAGAAATCGAATGCAAAGAAAAAAAGCTGCTGAGCCAAAAATTTTAAAGTTTAGCTAATTCATTGTAAAAATGCGATTATAGAAAATGCGAATATAAGACTGAATGAGTAATGAAATACCTTTTTAAAACACATGTCTTTAAGCTCCCCTCCATTCCTGTGGATGCATTATTTCTCTACTGTCAGGCTACCTGCTCCCAATACCTCTCTGTAACTATAAGCAACTATCCATAATGGGAAGCATGGCAATTAATTGCTTCATTAAATAGGCAGATCCAATCAATATAAATGAAATGCCAAATATCCAGTTCAGCTGTAGTAGCCCTGAGGTTATTGCAATGGATTTGCAACCCAGAGATTATGATTCCAATCCTATTGTGCTCAATTCGATTCACATTAAATGGATTAATTTGTGGACTGGTATCAGCAAATAATCAGTCATACTTGTGAACTTTCTATAGGGTGGATAATCTATCATTACTACCTCCTCTGGCCTGTATCCCCTCTAATCATGTGGATAACTCTAAATTTTCCTTCACAAATAGCTTCCTTCAATGAAAAGTTTCTTTGATCTCCTTCGGCCAATCTCTGAACCAAGGTCAAATGAGAAACAAAGCTGAAAGGTCAAGTGAGAATCGAGTCTAAACTCCAACCTCCTGGACATTAATTTCCAGTTTTCTCCCACACAATAATTTTGAAATGCTGTTCTACGGTAGAGTGCTGTATTTAGCTATACTGCAGAGAATTTTGCAACCCAACTCTACCAAAGTCTAAAAGCCAGAAAAAAAAATTAACAAAAGGATAAATAATGGTCATGATTCAGTAATAAATTTCTGAAAATTAAAAAGAACAGCACTGCTCCTGCTCATGTACCCACAGCAGAAAGGCCACATTGTTTAAAGAAGAGACACACCAACTCTACCACATTTTCAACAGAAATTAATTAGGGTGGCATGGTAGCTCAGTGGTTAGCACTGCTGCCTCACAGCACCAGGGTCCCAGGTTTGAGTCCAGCCTTGGGCGACTGTACAAACTCCATACAGACATTCTCCCCATGTCTGCGTGGGTTTCCTCCGGGTGCACCAGTTTCCTCCCACAGTCACAAAGATGTGCAGGTCAGGTGAATTGGCCATGCTAAATTGCCCATAGTGTTAGGTGCATTTGTCAGAGGGAAATGGGTCTGGGGGTGTTACCCTTCAGAGAGTCAGTGTGGACTGGTTGGGCCGAAGGGCCTATTTCCACATTGTAGGGAATCTAATCTAATCATAAATGTTGAAATACCAACAATGATCAAAACTCATGAGTGTATTAAATAATCCATTCAATGCTCCGTTCAAACTAATATCCATGATTCAAACATGGGTACTTTTTTTTTTGTAGATATTTTTATTGAAATTTAACATTTTTGCAAATTTACAAAAATAAACAAAACTCTCAAATACAAACATTGATGTACAATTAAATCATATATACAATAGTCATAATTTAACAAAGATAAGAGAAAGAAAGAAAACAAAAAAAAGAAAAAAAAAGAAACGAAAAAAGAAAAAAAAACTCAACTTTCTACTAATCTAACCTATAACTAACCAGAGTGTATACCTAAGTCTCTTACATGCTCGGAATGTATAAACATCAAATATAATAAAACCCGTATTCGTGCAGGATTCCTCTCCCAAGGGGCCTCGGAGCAGCCCGGTCTGAAATCTTCACTAAATAAAAGCCCTTGTTAGGATAGCCGAAATATCTGCATTTATATAATTCAAAAAGGGCTGCCATATTTTATAAAATAATTCAGTTTTTCGGTGCACCATATTTGTGAGGAAGTCAAGGGGGATATATTCCATAATTAATCTGTGCCAATTTGAAAGTCCAGGGGGGCCCTCAGCCACCCAGTTCACCAAAATATTTTTCCTTGCACAGAAAGAGAGAATAGAAAATAGTCTCTTCCCATGCATATCCAGAGATGAGAGGTTCGAAAAGCCCAAAAGGAGAGATACAGGGTCCACCCTAATTTCCGTTCCTAAAATTTCTGTCAGGGTATTTGCCACTTTAGTCCAGTATCTGCGGATTTTCTGACAAGTCCACAGACAATGTACAAGAGTACCCACCTCTATTTTGCATTTAGGACACATTGGAGATGCTCCTGCCTTAAATTTTGCCAGTCGAGCCAGAGCTATATGGGCCCGATGAAGTATCTTTAGTTGGATAGCCTGGGTTCTGTTACAGATAGCAATTCTTCTAGCATTTTCCCAAATGTCATTCCACATATCCTCAGAGATTTCTAGCCCCAAGTCCTGCTCCCATGTTTTAAGCAGGTCATCCATGTCTCCTGAGACTCCATCATGTAGCAAATGGTATATAGTACTAACGGAGGATGCCCCCGCTGGTCGTAAGACATTACGTTCTCTGTCTGATTTATAAAGACTATCTATTAATGTAGTCTTCCTCTGTATATAATCTCGAACTTGGAAGTATCGAAAGAGATCCCCATTAGGTATTCCGAATTTCAGACGCAGCTGCTCAAAGGACATCAGGATCCCATCTTTAAATAGGTCCCCTAAGCATGAGATGCCCCTGGATCTCCAGAGTTTAAAGGTGGCATCTGTAATCCCCGGTTGGAATCCCCATGCGCCTATTATTGGTGCATGGGGGGATGTTTTATGTGAGTTACCCTCATTTTGCCGCATTATATTCCAGGCCTTAATTGTGTTTAATATTATGGGATTTTTACAGTGGTCTGTAATGATTTTCCTCTTATCTGAAAATAAAAGGTTAATAAGTGGGTATTTTACTTGGGAGGCTTCGATATCCAGCCAAATTGATTGTGGATCAGATGAAACCCAATCAGCTATGTAACTTAGTAGGGAGCTTAACTGATATTTCCTAAAGTCTGGGAAGTCCAGTCCTCCCCTTGCCTGTGGAAGCTGTAGCTTCTTCAGCTTAATAAGAGGCCGTCTATGGTTCCAAATAAAGGAGCCCAACCAGCCATATAATTTACGTAGGGCTAGCCTTGGCAGCATCAGCGGGAGCATTCTCATAGGATATAAGAGACGGGGCAGAACATTCATTTTAATCAATGCTATTCTCCCTAGCCAGGAAATCGGAAGGTCTCTCCATCGCTGGAGGTCCTGCCTTATCCTTTCCATTAATTGTACAAAATTAGCCCTATACAGCTGATCAAATACTGGCGTGATAAAAATACCTAAATATAAGCAGCCCTCCAGGGACCAACGGAAGGGAAAAGGGGATCCGTCCATTAAGTGGGGTATCATAGCCAGACCACCCATTGGCATGGCTTCCGATTTTGAAAAATTAATTTTATAGCCTGAGAATGCACTAAATGTATTAATAACTTGAATTAGACGAGGCACTGACATTAAAGGATTACTGAGGAATAAGAGAACGTCATCTGCATAGAGGGTAATTTTGTGTTTACCTGTACCAATCCTCAGGGCCGTTATGTTAGGATCAGTCCGGATGGCTTCTGCTAATGGTTCGATTATCAGTGTAAACAACAATGGTGAGAGAGGACATCCTTGACGGCAGCCCCTACCCACACTGAAGCCATCCGATCTTAACCCATTAGTAATAACAGCTGCTTTGGGGTCATTATACAATGTTGAAACCCATTTGGTAAACACCTGTCCAACGCCAAACCTTTCCAATGTGTAAAATAAATATGACCATTCAACCCTATCAAATGCCTTTTCCGCATCCAATGAAATTACTACTCCTGGTATCTTTCCCTGATGACAGGCTTGGATCATATTCAAGACCCTTCTGATATTATTGGATGATCTGCGGCCCTTAATAAATCCCGTCTGGTCCTCCTTTATAATATATGGCAGTACCCTTTCTAGTCTTAGTGCTAACATTTTTGAGAGAATTTTAAAGTCTACATTTAGTAAGGATATTGGTCTGTAAGATGTACAATCTTCTGGGTCTTTTCCTTTTTTGAGGATAAGAGAAATATTTGCTTCTTTCAGCGTGGGCGGGAGACAGACCTGACTATGCGCAAAATTATACATATCCATAAGTGGGTCAACCAATATTCCTGTAAATTCTTTATAGAATTCAGCTTGAAAACCATCCGGGCCCGGTGCTTTTCCGCTCTGAAGTTGCCTAATTGCCTCAAGTATTTCTTGGACTGTTAAAGGGGTATTTAGGGCCGACACCTGTTCCGGAGTCAGGCCCAGGAAGGTCAAATTTTTAAAAAATGACTGCATCCTCCTAATCCTATCTTCACAATCCTGCGATCTATATAGTTCAGAATAAAATTCTTTAAAGGTCGCATTGATCTTTTTATGATCATGAGTCAGGGTACCTGTACTTTCCTTGATGGTTGGAATAGTTTGAGGGGCTTTCTTTTTCTTTGCAAGAAATGCTAAGTATCTACCCGGTTTGTCGCCATATTCATATAATCTTTGTTTCGCAAATAATATTTCCCTTTTAGCCGTTTGAGTAAGCGCGGTGTTTAAAGCTGTCCTAAGTGCTGTAATCCTCTGCAATTTTGTGATAGAAGGTCTATCAGCGTATGCTGTTTTGGCTGCTTTTAGGCGAGCTTCGAGCAGACGCTGTTGCTCTCCCTTCATTTTCCTCTGGGTCGCTGAATAGGAGATGATCAAACCTCGTGCATAAGCTTTGATGGTCTCCCACATCATTGACGGATTGCTAGCCGTACCAGTATTAATTTCTAAAAAAGTTTTAAGTTCTTGGGAGAAGTACTTTAAAAATTTGCTATCTTTTATCAGGAAGGGGTCCATACGCCAATGCCGAGCAGATGTCCCATTGTTCTTTACCTTAGTTTCCATGTATACAGCGGCATGGTCAGAGATTGCTATAGTACCTATTTTACAGGTTGCTATAGAGTTTAGAAAAATCGATGGGGCAAAAAACATATCAATTCTTGTGTGACATTTATGTGGATTAGAGTAGAAAGAAAAATCTCTACCCTGTGGATGGAGACATCTCCATACATCTACCAATCCTAATTCTTTATTCAGGTCCGCCAGTTGTCTAGATCTGGGAGATACTCCAGCGGCACTCTTGGGAATCCTGTCTATTTCCGGATCCATAATACAATTAAAGTCTCCCCCTATAATTGTATGACGGGCACCAAAGGCCATCAGTTTTGAAAAAGCTTCCGTTATGAATTTAAAGGGGTGTGCCGGGGGGCAGTACACATTTAAGATCCCATATTCCTCTCCATTTATGAGGGCTTTAATCAAAATATATCGTCCAGATTCGTCTTTTATCTGATTTAGAATTTTCAAAGGGAAGTTCTTCCGGACAAGGATAACGACTCCCCTGCTTTTTGAATTAAAAGAGGAAAAAAAGGCCTGATCAAATCCGCCCTGTCGTAATTTTAAGTGTTCTTTATCCGACAGGTGTGTCTCCTGTAGGAGAGCTATATCAACTCTCTCCTTCTTAAGATTTGATAATATTTTCTTCCTTTTAACTGGCGAATTACTCCCCCTGACATTCCAGGTGCACCACTTAACCGACTGTTCAGCCATAATCATCTGGACAGATCCGAGACCCCTCGGGAGGGGAAACCCTATCTAGAACATCCCGAGCATGGAGCTTACAAGATTTACAAAAGTAAAGACTCTCTGATACACTCAAAACAATATAACAAAAAACTCTTTCTAAGTATAAAAAATATAAAACATTCCGAATTGGAGATTTTCTCCCTTGTTCCCAGGGAGCGTCACTTCCTCTCCCACAGTCCATCTTACCCTCTTCCAATCAGTGCCCCACCCTTGACCCAGGTGTTCCCCAATAAAATGAGGAGAATTCAAATATAATATAAAGCTAGAGTTAACAGTGAACACCCCACCCCCACCCACACCCACATCTAAATATATTTGGGAATATTAATACCATATATAACTATAAGATTACAATCTCAACATGTAATACTTAAATATAATATCACAAAATAACAGGGGAAAGAAAAACAACCCCGCTCCTAAAAACAGAAGTAAAATAGAATAAGGTAACCACCTCTCCCCATCAACATTAACCAAACGCCCCAACATATATATATACATACACACATAGGGGGAAAGATAAGTAAAGATGAAGGGATGTAAACCAAAATAATGGGAAAGGCAGACCAGCGTCCACAATCTCTTACAGTTTATTTAAGAGTGTCCAAGAATACCTTAGCCTTCTCCGGTGATCCGAAGTTATATATGGATCCTTCGTGGCTAAGGCGTAGCGTCGCTGGATATCGTAAGGAGTACTGGATATTTAAGTCCCTTAAACGCTTCTTCGCCTCATCGAATGCCTTCCTCTTTCGGACCAAAGCTGGGGAGAAGTCCTGGAACAGCATGATCCTGGATCCTTTGTGGGTCATAGCTTGGGGATCTTTTCCCAGATTTCTTGAGGCTTCCAGGAGCATCTGCCTCTCCCTATAGCTCTGCAGCTGGAACAGGACCGGGCGTGGGCGCTGGGTTGAGCCGGGCCCACGTACTGTGACCCGGTAGGCCCATTCCACCCTTACCTGGCCTGATCCATTATGCAGATTTAAAAGTTGTGGCAGCCAATGCTCTAAGAATGCTGTCAGCTGGCCTCCCTCTTCCTGCTCGGGAAGGCCCAACAACCGAATATTTTTTCTACGACATCGATTTTCGAGGTCATCAATGTGGTTTTCTAGGTTCTGGACTTGATTCTCGAGAAAACGGATGTGGTCGGCTGTTGATTTTATCCCAGTCTCTGAGGCTGCGGCCTTCGACTCCACCTCTCTGACTCGGCACTCCAATTCCTGAATGTCTCTGCCCTGCTTCTGCAGCTCGGCTGATAGTGCTTCTCTGCTCTGCCGAGACTCATCGATAAAAGCATCAATCTTCGCCTCCCACCTGGCAAACATCTCCTCAAAGCTCATCTTCATTGGTAAATCTCCTGAAGTAGCTGAAGACACCTTTGTTGCAGCTGAAGAGGGAGAGGGTGGGGGAGGGGTCCCTGCTTTCTTAGAGCCGCCTGTTCCCTTCCCTTTACTCATTTTCCAGCTAGTATTAGACTATTTAAATGTACTAATAGGTAACTATTTAAGGTTAACAACTATTATAAATGGTTTAGTGAGTGTGGTGGGGGTGGATAGCCCACTTTTCCCAAGTTTTGGGTAGAGCACTGTGGACTCAGTCTTGCTGGGTCGCCGCCATCTTGGATCCCCCCAAACATGGGTACTTAATGACGTTTGGAATCTATTCCAAACTTTTCAATGGATTACCCTAGCTATGTTCTTACTCTAAAGTTTGAAAGAAATGTACAGTTGACATCGTTAATATTCTGCAGGAAATACTTATTTCTTATGACAGTACTTTCTCTTTTCTAAAAAAAAACTAGCATTGGCCATAAATTGACGTAATTTGACAGATGTCAACTTCAATGTACGATGAAAAGGCAGCTTTAAATTGGCTATGCATTAACCCTCATGTGGCACAATGAATTAACAAAGCTGTCCATTAACTTATGTTTGAGACATCAAATTGCAACATCATCTGCCTGCTCAGGTCAACATAAAAAGGTCTAACAACACTATTTCCAGAAACAGTTTAGGACATTCTTCTGGCATCCTGGAAAACATCTTAAATCAACACCAATTGACAATCTGATCATTCACCTCATTGTTGTTTGTAGGACTTTACCAAATTGTTTCTGTGCTTATCGACAAAACAATAACAGCTACACTTCAGGAGGCAAGTCAGTGGCTTTTGATACTGAGTCCACTTATGTGTTCACTTATCATTTCCTGACAAATAAAAGAGATTATTCTTATATTTTGTTACTAGTATTTATCTCAAAAGTATTGGTCCATTTTTGGCACATAATTAACAAGGGTAATGGAGTAATCAAAGCTCAGTGATCAGAATCAAAATATAAAAGAAAAACTGCCAGAGATTGAAAATAAAATTGATCATGTCAACATATGGTTTGCGTGTAGAAAACACGTTTACCATTAGAGATATTCCAAGATTCTTCACAGAAACATAAATCAGACAAAATGGGCAAAGGGATGACTAAAATCTTGGCAAGTGTAAGTTGCTAACAAATGTTTCTCAACACAGATTGGTGAAAAGATCCAGAAATAATCTGGAGCCTATTAAATATCATTCCTGGTTAACTTTTTCTTTTTAGATTAGATTTTAGACGACTGACAGTGTGGAAACAGGCCCTTCGGCCCAACAAGTCCACACCAACCCACCGAAGCGCAACCCACCCAGAACCATTCCCCTACATTTACCCCTTCACCTAACACGAAGGGCAATTTGGAATGGTCAATTCACCTAACCTGCACATTTTTGGATTGTGGGAGGAAACCAGAGCACCCGGATGAAATCCACGCAGACATGGGGAGAACGTGCATACTCCACACAGAGTCGCCTGAGGCGGGAATTGAACCTAGGTCTCTGGCGCTGTGAGGCAGCAGTGCTAACCACTGTGCCACCGTGCCACCCACTCCCAACTGTACAAATATTGAACTACAGGGATGTTGTAGTTAGAAGGGAAGGATGTCCAGTGCAGTGCTTGATTGAAACACTGCCACTTTATCTTAAAAGGGAACAACTGTTCCACTAAGTAAATGACTAAACTTGTATCATGGAAGACAAACAAACGACCATGATAGAGAGGAGACTGGGTCCATTACAGAGAGGATCCTATAGGTCATGTTGCATAAGATGCAAAGGAGTGTCATCAGGAATTTCTATCAATGGATCTCCCTCCTCAGATGGTTGCAGCATTGACTGAACTGGAAGTAGTCTTCAAGCAGATTAATGAGGTGGATCAGTGAGGAAGATGACAATTCAGACAAGAAAGCTTCTACAAGCCGAAAGTAGGCAAAACTAATCCAGCATTTGTGTGTATCAAGTTAATTGGTGTGGTATATTGAAACAACTCAAAACACCTCAAATCTAACATTCCTGATGAGGTAAAGCCAGCCCTATTCTCAAAATTACAATGACCACTAACTGAAGGCCATACTTTTCACCTTTCAAGAATAACACACAATGTGTTAGCTCATTTATAAAAAATCATAGATCTGCCAGCAACAGATTACTCAATAAACATTCATGTTTTTGGGTCAGGTCCGTTTAATGGGAAGCTAAACGTACATTGATGGGAAAGGAATGCTTACAACATTGATATAGTTAGAAGTGGAGATGTGGGAGTAGGCTGTTGAGAAACATAATCACTAACGTGAATCAGCTAGACCAAATGGCCTATCTGCTTGCTTTACATTTTAAGTAGAGGCTTAAAATATGTTTTGAGAAACAGAATGGCCATATTTGTTCCTCTACCACTTTGTGAAACTTCAAAATGGATTATAGTTGCTGTTTTTAACAAGTCTGCATCACTTCAGATGACTGAAGTTGGAGAAAGTGAAGCATTTTACTCTTATTCTTTAACTGGTCAAAACAGCAGGGCCAGGACATGTCAAGGAGAGGGACCAGCAGAAGGGGATAAGTTCCAATGTGTACAACAAACAGGAAGGGAAAAAGGATAAGATTCTGAAGGGAGAATATAGAAAATTAGGCAGGAGTTTAAAAAGGAGGTCCTTGAGAGCAGTAATATCTGTATTACTGCTGGAGCTACAAGCTAATGAGGGTAGAAATACAAGGATAGAGCAGATGAATGCATGGCTGAGGAGCTGGTGCAAGAAAGAAGGGTTCACAGTCTTGGATCATTGGAATCTCTTCTGGTGTAGAAGTGGCCTGTACAAGGAGGATGGATTGCATCTGAATTGGATTCAAAGTAGTAAGTTTGGGGGCGTGGGGGGAAGGGGAGGGTGGTGGGTGGGTCTCAGAGAAATAGTGAGGAAAGATCAATCTGAGATTGGTACAGTTGGGAAAGAGAGCAAGTCAAACACAGTCAGGGCAGGAAAGATCAAAGCAGAGAACAAGGTCGGACTGATAAATTAAACTGCATTTATTTCAATGCAAGAGGCCGAACAGGGAAGGCAGAGGAACTCAGGGTATGGTTAGGGATATGGGACTGGGATATCATGTATTTACAGATACATGGCTCAGGGATGGACAGGACTGGCAACTTAATGTTCCAGGATACAAGTGCCAAAAGGAAGGACAGAAAGGGGGGCAAGGGAGGAGGGGTACTGGTGTTTTTGATAAGGGATAGCATTGCAGCTCTACTTAGGGAGAATATTCCTGGGAATACATCCGGAGAAGCTAGTTGAGTGGAACTGAGAAATCGGAAATGGACGATCATTTTATTGGGATTGTATTATAAACCCTTAATAGTCAGCAGGGAGTTGAGAAACAAATTTATAAAGGAGATTTCAGTTATCTGTAAGAATAATAGGGTGTTTACCATAGGGGATTTTTAACTTTCCAAATGTAGACTGGGACTGCTATAGTGTTAAGGGTTTAGACGGAGAGGAATTTCTTAAGTGTGGACAAGAACATTTTCTGATTTAGAATGTGGATGTACCCTCTAGAGAAGGTGCAAAACTTGACCTACTCTTGGGAAATAAGGCAGGGCAGGTCATTGAGGTGTCAGTGGGGACCGCGTTGGGGCCAGCGACCATAATTCCATTGGCTTTCAAATAGTGATGGAAAAGGATACACTAGATCTAAAAGTTCAAGCTCTAAATTGGCGGAAAGCTAATTTTGACAGTATAAGGCATGAATTTTCAAAGGCTGACTGGGGACGGATATTTGCAGATAAAGGGACGGCTTCAAAAATGAGATAACGAGAGAACAGAGAAAGTATATTCCTGTTCGGCAGAAAGGATAGGCTGGTAGGTGAAGGGAATGCTGGTTACTAGAGAAATTGAGGGTTTGGTTAAGAAAAGCGAGGAAGTATATGTTAGGTTTGGACAGGATAAATCGAGTGAATCCTTAGAAGAGTATAAAGGCAGTAGGAGTATACTTAAGGGGGAAATCTGGAGGGCAAAAAAAGAGGACATGCGATAGCTTTAGCAAATAGGGTTAAGGAGAATCCAAAGGGCTTTTATAAATACAATAAGGACAAAAGGATAACTAGGGAGACAATAGGGCCCCTGAAAGATCTGCAAGGCAGCCGATATGTGGAGCCGCAGGAGATGGGGAGATACTAAATGAATATTTTGCATCAATGTTGACTGTGGAGAAGGATATGGAAGATATAGAGTGTGGGGAAATATATGGTGACATCTTGAAAAATGTCCACATTACAGAGGAGGTGGTGCTGGATGTCTTGAAACACATAAAAGTGGATAAATTTCCAGGACCTGGTCAGGCGTACACTCGGACTCTGTGAAAAGCTGGGGAAGTGATGCTGGGCCCCTTGCTGAGATATTTGTATCATTGACTGTGACAGCTGAAGTGCCAGAGGACGGCTAACGTGGTGCTACTAATTAGGAAAGGTGGTAAGGAAAAACCAGGGAACTATAGACCGGTGAGCCTGACATCAGTGGTGGACAAGTTGTTGAAGCGAATCCGGAAGGATAGGACTTGCATGTATTGGAAAGGCAAGGACACATTTGGGACAGTCAGCATGGCTTTGTATGTGGGAAATCATGTCTCACAAACTTGATTGAGTTTTCTGAATTAGTAACAAAGAGGATTGATGAGGGCAGAGCGACAGACGTGATCTATATGGACTTCAGTAAGGCGTTCAACAAGGTTCCCCAAGGGAGACTGATTAGCAAGGTTAGATCCCATGGAATACAAGGAGAACTATACATTTGGATACAGAACTGGCTTGAAGGTAGAAGACAGGGGATGCTGGTGCAGGGTTGCTTTTCAGACTGGAGGCCTGTGACCAGTTGTGTGCCACAATGATCAATGCTGGGTCCATTATTTTTCATCATTTATATAAATGATTTGAACATGAACATAGGAGGTATAGTTAGTAAGTTTGCAATGACACCAAAATTGAAGGTGCAGTGAACAGCAAAAAAAGGTTACCTCAGATTACAATGGGATCTTGATCAGATGGACCAATGGGTGAGGAGTGGCAGGTGGAGTTTAATTTAGATAAAATGTGAGGTGCTGCATTTTGAAAAAGCAAATCAGAGCAAGACTGATACACTTAATGGTAAGGTCTTGGGGAGTGTTGCTGAACAAAGCGACCTTGGAGTGGAGGTTCATAGCTCCTAGAAAGTAGAGTTTCAAGTAGGTAGGATAGTGAAGACGGCGTTTAGCATGATTTCCATTATTGGGCATAGCATTGAGCTATGACCTCCCTCTTTTGGGAGGTCATGTTGCGGCTGTACAAACATTGGTTTGGCCACTTTTGGAATATTGCGTGCAGTTCTGGTCTCCTTCCTATCGGAAGGTGTGTGAAATTTGAAAGGGTTCAGAAACGATTTACAAGGATGTTGCCAGGCTTGGAAAATTTGAGCTATTGGGAGAGGCTGAATAGGCTGGGGCTATTTTCCCTGGGACATTGGAGGCTGAGAGTTGACCCCATGGAGATTTATAAAATCATGAAGGGCATGGATAGGATAAATAGACAAGGTCATTTCCCTTGCGTGGGGGAGTCGAAAACTGGAGAGCCAAGGTTTCTGGTATGAGGAGAAAGATATAAAAGAGATCTAAAGGGCAAGCTTTTCATGCAGAGGGTGGTGCATATGGGTGGTATGGAATGAGCTGCCAGAGGAAGTGGTGGAGGCTAGTGTAATTACAGCATTTAAAAAGGCATCTGGATGGGTATATAAATAGAAAAAGTGTTTAAAGGGATATAGGAGAAAGTGAGAACCGCAGATGCTGGAGAACAGAGTCGAGAGTGTAGTGCTGGAAAAGGACAGCATGTCAAGCAGCATCAGAGGAGCAGGAGAATTGACATTTCAGGCAAAAGCCCTTCATCACGAATACCTGTATAGGCCAAATGGGACTAAATTAGTTTAGGATATCTGGTCGGCATGGACAAGTTGAACCGAAGAGTCTGTTTCTGTGCTGTATATCTCTATGACTCTATGACAAATGACAAGCTCAA
The DNA here is from genome assembly GCF_020745735.1 of Hemiscyllium ocellatum. Taxonomy (NCBI): domain Eukaryota; kingdom Metazoa; phylum Chordata; class Chondrichthyes; order Orectolobiformes; family Hemiscylliidae; genus Hemiscyllium; species Hemiscyllium ocellatum. The sequence goes on from NC_083419.1 coordinate 27,685,600, forward strand.
AGTAAAAAGGAATTATGCACTTGCAAGCAAGTCCTACCACTGGTACTTATTTCACTTTTCATTAATTTGACACAATCAGATAATCTTGTCATCATTTATTTATTATTCGCGCCTGTACAGACATAGCTTTATATCAGTGACGATAAACTCAAGTTGGCTGCTACGGAGACAGGGTATTACAGAGTCAGACTCCACTGGAATACTCATTAATTTCCCTCTAGGGCATTCAAGGGCAACTTTTCCTGCAAAGAAGGTGACTGACAACAGCATTTCTTATTCGTCACTGTGGCAGGTACCAGCACTAGTAATCTACCGTTGAGTAGGGAATCTAAGGATTGAGGAAAACATGGAGCATATTGGAGAAACAAGTACTAATGGTAGAAAGTCAGCTCACAATTAGAGATTTGAGGTGCAATGCATGCTTTGAGAACCTTGGATTCCAAAGATGTGATTACACTGGAGGGGATTGCGAAGGAGATTTACCAGGATGTAGCCTGGGACAGAGCATTTTAGCAATGAAGACCGACTGGATAAGCTCATGTTTTTTTGGAGCAGGAGTGCAGGAGGAGCCTGACAAAGGGCGTGGAGAAGATGGATAGAAAACAGCTCTTCCTCTTAAATAAAAGTGTGAATGATGAGGGGGCATAATTTCAAGTGAAAGTCAGGAGGTTTAGAGGGGGTTTGATGAAATAGAGTTTTCAACCAGAGGGTGGTGAGGGTCTAGAATGCACTGCCTGGGAGGGTAATTGCAGCTGAATCCTCTCAATTTTTAACAAGAATTTAACATTTAAAAGGTAGTTGGAGGAGTACATGAATAGGACAGGTTTAGAGGGATATGGGAAAAATACTAGTAAATGGGACTAGATAATTTAGGATATCTAATTGGCATGGAGGAGTTGGGCTAAAGGGTCTGTTTCCATGCTGTACATCTCTAAGACTTGATGGCTCTAAGGGTTTGGATGAGCACTTGAAATGTCACAACAGTCAAGGATATGGGCCTAAATATCTGTAGTAGTATATTTCTGTAAACCCTTGACCCACACCAATGAGGTTGCCTCTTAAATGGCCTTATGAAATGGGCTAGAGAGCCAATCAGCCCAAGAACACTAGAGATGGGAAATAAATGCCAACCTTGCCCAACACTGACATCCCACGTAAGAAAAAAAATGAAATCTTAAGCGAACTGACAGTAGAGATGGGAGATGCTTCCAAAAACTCCTTCAAATTTTGGAAAAGGTTCAAGCTGACAGATACAAAGATAGGTCGGAAACTAAATTGTGAAGAAGATATAAAGAGTCTGCAAAGTCTGATAGGTTAGAGGGTTGGACAAAAATTGCAGATGTGACAAAAACAAAGGGTGAGAGTGTCCATTTTGGTGGGAAGATTAAATAAGTAGGATAATAGTTAGATGGAGACCGAAACTGCAGTATGTTGCAGTAAAAAGGGTTCTGGTTTACAAGGAAGTCTAAAGTTAGTAAGTACAGGCAGGAAATTGTAGAACAGTCCAAAATCAGATTAATTATCAGCTTGGAAAATGTGGACAGGCTTGATTGGCCAAATAGTTTACTCCTCCTGCTATTTCTTATGATCTGCACCCATGAATCTAAGCTGTCCATTTCCACCATGGTACAGCATCATCAAGATATCATAGTATCAGTACAGAACTTCAATCCCCATCTTACCATGTATGATGTGCTCTTGTGCAGATTCAAGGTCACGCTATGGGCATACTCAATGGCAGGGAAGAGGAGAAACCATGAACACCACTGAAAGTGACTGATGCCAAGATAGAAAGAGAGTAGGCTGAACTACTCCAACTTTAGATATGGCCCATTAAGTTTAAAAGAACCTACACAAAGAAATATCTTTAGCATAATCCCAAGAGCCAGCCGTAAAAATTCAGTAATGAACAAGCTCATTTGTTACTTCCTGTACTGTAACATCAAGGTGGAATTCTAGATTCTGAGACAAAACTCTGATATAAAATACTGCTAGACAAAAAACAAAGCTAATTATGTGCATTAATTACTTGATTTTACATATTTATGTTCCACTTTTTATGGGGCACTAACTTACAAATATGTAGACTACCATAGCAGGTGGTTTAGATTGGATGAAATGTAGACTAGGAGTAAGCATCGCATTTAGTAGAACAATGAATACAGGACATGTACTCAGTGCCACATGTAATGCTATGACAGTGCAAACAATTAAAACTGATCTACATTGGACAATGCCAGTGTTGCCTAGTTAGTGAAATGGCAACTTTTAACATCAGGCTGTGTCTCCACCTACTTGGGACTTTGTCTGACCCCAATCTTGTTTTTACAGGTTTGGTTTTTTTCTTCGAAGAGAAGATCAATATTATTGGAGGTATTTTTAGTTACCTTTACCAAGCTGTAAAGTGGGTGTCCTCACACTTTCCAATCAGCAATGCCTTGGTTTCAGCATGCAAATGGTACACTCTACTTGTACCCTTGTATGGGCACTTACTTCATTATAAAGCATTTAACTTTGGGTACATCTTTTCTCGAGGGTCCCACTAAATAATGTGAGTGCATCAAAGCTGTAGTTGCTATATTCATGCATTCTAGAAACTTCCAAAATATTGAGTGTATCAGCATGTTGCTTATCTGCAGTAAACCTCAGATGATTAGTAAGCCATAGATTCAGTGGCAGAGCAGTGACCTGTAATGGACTCATGCTGACTGCACTGGCATGAGGACACACAGAAGCTCCAGTCCAGCCTGAGTGTTCAAAGCTAGGTGTGTCATCCCAGCATGCAAGCATTACATGTGGCTTGTACATGGATTTTTCAAATGACCTTCAACTGCACTTTTAATAATCAATGTATCACAAAATACATGTATTCGTCACAAACCAGGATGTTCTGAAAGGTTTCATGTATACTGCAGTTTAAATCTCATCTTCATAGTCTACATATCCGAAGAAGATATCAGACTAGTGGATGTAAAGAAACAAGTTGGTAATTGTACTTACTTTCATGCTCTATCACCTTTGTAAGAGAGACAATGGTTCTTTATTAAGTTGGATTGCTTTCATACCAATATTTTGCACACTTTGCAAATTAATTAACCTTCCACTTTGGTCACAAAGTATAGCTTCTTCATACTGGTCTGATGGACAATTACTTGAGTTCTCTTGAATTAATAAACGTGCCAAATCATCTCGCGTAAATAGCAGAAATTACCTTCTTAGAGAATGAGGGAAATTGAAAACTGAATACATTGAAAATATTCAGCTGATACACATGGAGAAACAATGGTAAAATTTTAGATCTATTGGTCACAGACCAGAACATCAAATGTTTTTCTTTCCCCATTTATGCCATCAGCTCTGCTGAGTATTACCAACATTTTCAGCTTTTAGCTGATTTCCAGCACCTGCAGTATTTTACTCTTGTACGACAATTGCTACCTTAGTTAAAACTCCATGAGCAGCAGTTAGGGAACATTGATGCTAACCTATAATGCCTTGAAAACAGCAATAGAGAAGACAAAAGCACCGATTAAAAGAAAATGGAAATCCAAAAAAATATAATTGAAAAAAACTTTGTAAAAGGCCTATAGTTTTACAGTAGCTGAATTCAAAGTTTTTTTTATTAAATTGGATTTAATTTCTTCACTGGTGTCTTGGGATCACATTTTGAAATTCAATTATTGTTTGGAATCAGAAATTCTATGGGTCATACAAATAACACATGAAAAGAATTAGTTATGATGGGACAAGAGCTGAACCGGAAGCTATAACTAATATTGCAACAAATGCATTATGTAGGGGAAATAAATTGAAGTACATAAAAGGTAAACTCTGAAATTTTCAAAGGATGGGAAGTGCAAAATTTATTCTTTAAACATCTGGGCTCTACAGACAAGTCCTTGCATAGTTTCTAACGTACAGGTTTATTATTATTCTTCCAGCATTTTGTTTTGGTCCCCTTCCCATCCTTCTTTCTACAACCTACTTTTGAAAACCCATGTTTGGTGTCAAGTAGCCAAAGGTTGTTTCTTCTCACATTGTACCCCAGTCTGTTCAATCCTGATGGTACTCTCTACTGTTGTCCCTGCCTCTACACCCATGTACCAGCCAAGAGGAGAATTAGGGCATACAACTCTGAAATGACCACCTTAGAACGTTATGACCAACATACATCCCAGAGTATTTCATAGCCAAAGAAATATAATGTATGATTGTAAAACATGCCAACTGATTTGTACACAAAGTCATATGTATAGCAGTTGATAAACAACTTGATAATCTGTTTTAATGTTAGTTGAGGAACAAATGTCGATCAGAGTTCTGGGAGGAGACTGTTCTTCCAATAGTGCTATGAGTTTTTACATGCAGCTGACTGGGTTCAAGATAAATATTTCATGAGAAACTGACACTTCCAAGAACATTCAAATATTGTGGTGCGAAAAAAGCACAGCCGGTCAGGCAGCATCCGAGGAGCGAGAGAGTCGACGTTTTGAGCATGAGCTCTTCATCAGGAATGTGCAGGAGGCCCATGGGGACAGAGATAAATGGGAGGGAGATGGGGTGGGGAGCAGTGGCAAGGTGGCTGGGAATGCGATAGGTAGATGAAGGTTGGGGGGTGGGGGATGGTGATAGGTCCTGCATTCAACCTATCACCATCACCGCCCCCCCACCTTCGTCTACCTATTGCATTGCCAGCTACCTTCCCCCCAGTCCCAAACCTCCTCCCATTTATCTCTCAGCACCTTTGGGCCTCCCCCCACATTCCTGATGAAGAGCTTATGCTTGAAACATCGAATCTCTTGCTCCTCAGATACTGCCTGACCGGCTGTGCTTTTCCAGCACCACACGTTTTAACTCTGATCTCCAACATCTGCAGTCCTCACTTTCTCCTACTTCCAAGCACATTGCCCATTACTGTGCTGATGTGCAAGCCTTGATGATGTGCAGTGAATAGTGCTGCAATCTATAATTTTCTGACTAGTCCTGGGACAGTGTTTCACCTCAGTCGGTACTTCATGCTAATAATTAGTCACATCATTCCATGGACTCCTAAAATGTTTCAACTCACTTGGCGATTTGGTTTGGAAATTTGTCATCAACAGATAACAGAATTACGTATCCTAGAGCCTCATTTCAACTGAGACACAGGTGTCGGATCATTGGCCACAATAAAGAAAAATACACCAACATTAACAAATGAAAGAATCACAATAATTTTAAGTTGACGCCAGCATTGTAACTCATAGAAGAAAGATAACTTTATGGACAATAAATTGGCCAGGTAAGATTTCCTCCAACACTGCCTCTCCCAGAGATACACAGACACTGGCTCCTTCATTGACCTTTCTTAACTGAACATTAAAAATCCCCATCTACTTAATTGCTTCACAGCTCCAAGACTTCTTTCCAGCACGGAAAACTGGAATGCCATAAGACTGCCCGTTTGCTTGTATGTAACTGTTGAAGTAAAATCCGTGGCCCTATATGTATTTTTCATAAAAAGTTCAAATTTGTAAACATTGCATTAATGAAGTCATGTAGATATCTAGTCATTTAGCTTAATTCAAATGCTCTTTGAAATGATATTTAAACTCATTGTGCAAAATTAGTTTTTGCCCATTTTTTAAAAAACCTTCACAGAATTAAATCCCAAAACACATTCATCTCTACTTTAAAATCCAAATGATAATATCACATACCTTCATCACAAAAAAACCTCAATTCAGGCTGATGACCTTTCATCAGAACTTGTAAACTCTCTGCTCCCTCATGAAAAACCTGAAACTTCTCCAGCAACTGAACATCTTGTCATTATCACAGCTATTTGTGGGTGTTTACTGTGTGTACTGGGGCTACTACATTCTCTCCAGTTAAGTGCCTCAGAGTCAGAACCCAGGAGAGGGGACACGCAGAATGCACCCAAGCTGGGGTTGTTTTCGGTAGTTCTTGACATCAACCAGATTGAACAAGCTGAGCTGAAAAACTGGGAGCTCAAAATAAAGCTGAACTCTCAAGTTGACAAATCCTAGCTCGTGTTTTTAAGAAATTGCTCTTTTTGGTCAGGTTGTTGACAGCTGATAAGCTGCTGCTTTTAACTTTCAGGTGGTTTTGTGGCTTGGACTGATTTTTTTTAAAAAACCTGCCAGAAAATCTCAGAGTTGTCCCAAAGGACAAACTGTATCAGAACACTATTCCAACGAGCCACCACACACTGCAGCACAGACGAACTTCGGAAAACAGAGGAGAACCACCTATACGACGTATTCAAGAAGAATGGATACTCAAAAAAATACAGTCCACAGATTCCTCAAGAACAAACCACGACAAGCCAGAAACCCTAACCACCTGACCATACATCAAAGAAGTTTCAGAAATGACAGCCTGACTACTAAGACCACTCGGAATCCAAGTTGCACACAAACCCACCAACACTCAAACAAAAACTAACAAACTTAAAAGACCCAGTGCAACCCATGGACAAAACCAACATCATCTATAAAATTCCATGCAAGGACTGCCACAAACACTACGTAGGACAAACAGGAAGAAAGTTAGCCACCAGGATACATGAACACCAGCTAGCCACAAAAAGACACAACCCTCTCTCCCTGTAGCCCTACACACGGATGAAACAAAAACCATTTCGACTGGAACAACACATTATTCCTGGGACAGGCTAAGCAAAGACATGCCAGAGAATTCCTAGAGGCCTGGCACTCCAACCACAACGCCATAAACAAACACATAGATCTAGATACTATCTACAACCCCTCAGAAAACAAACTGGAAATGACATCACCACAAATCCCAGGAACCCCATCCAGGACAAACATATGAATAGAAAGCAGGAGACAACAGCTTCGCTTCACTTGGAGGTCGCCACTGATTATGTTACCTAGCCAGGTAATGAAACGTCTGGATATCAAACCTACTGCTCAGCGAGCAAACCTACAGCCTGTCCAAAAGGTTTGAGCTTCAAATCAGGCAAAACAAAACCTGTGGAACCATTTGTTTTTGATCAAATGAAAATGTTCTTCTCATCATGTGAATTATAATTTTCAACTCCCAGGCCAAGAGTAGACAGAAGGAGTCAGTCTGAGAACTCGTTTCTGATCACTGTTCTGTGTTCAATATGTCAGGTGTCTATCTTTACGTGGTTTGTGAGATTAAACACAGGGTAAGGAATACAATTAATAAAGCAGCACTTTCCACTAACAGGCTCTCCGTGAACATTAGGCATGTTCTCTTGGTTGAAAATCTGACTATGTCAATAAAGATTCCTATAATCATTTTGGAGTCAATTGGATCTTGTGTGTGCGTGTGCACATATGTCTGTGTGCGCGCATGTGAGTGTGTTTTGTGCAGGGGGTGATTTTTCTTAATTTTATTTAATTTAGTGGTATTAAAGTGAAGTCCTGCAATAGTGTTTAAAATTTAAGTCAGCATATAAAAAGTTGTGGGCTCTTGTGATGCAGTGGTAGAGTTGCTATCTCTAAACCAGGAGGCACAGGATCAAATCCCACCTGTTGCAAAGGTGCATGGAGTTATGCAGCATGAAACCAAGACCCTTTAGTCCAACTAGTCCATGGCAAATCATTATCCCAAACTAATTTAATCCTACCTGCACTTGGTTTACATCCCTCCAAACATTTCCTATTCATGTCTTATCTAAATACCTTTTAAATTCAATTGTACCTGCATCCACCACTTCCCCTGACAGTTTATTCCACACTCTAACCACTCTGTGTGCAAAACAAAAAATTGCCCCTCAAGTCCTTTTTAAAAATCTTTCTCCTCTCACCTTACAAATATGCATCTAGTTTTGAACTCCCCCACCCGAGGGAAAAGACCCCTTCTCTATGCTCATGATTTTATAAAGCTCAATAAGTCACAGCCTTTCTAGTCTATTTTTATATCTCAAATCCTCCAAATGTGTAATAATATCTGAGCAGGTTGATTAGAAAATATCTGTAAACATTTGTTTAAATGATCACAATAAAGTAGGTCTAATTTTGAAGACATGCTGTGTTGATGTTCTCAAAAGCTCATAAAATAAATGCAACCAACTAAAAACCAGAGTGTTGATTCACTTCTGCCCATTTATTAGTCTTGCATCAGCTGGATCCTCAATTTTCACGAAAAGCTCGCTCAAAGACAGAGTTTTACAAATCTCTACAATCTCCTAGCTTCATACCACCCTGGTTAAAATCCAGCAGAAGGTGGTCACATTGTGGCATTAAAATGAGTTTGAGGAGAGGATCCAATATAAAATTAGCAAAAAAATAAAATCCATTGACACTCAGTGAAACAGCTTTCAGGGCTGTTACCATAAAAGGGCCTTTATCAAAGCCCAACCACATAGTTGAAAACTACTTTGAGAATGGTTTTCTTTCAAGGACTTTCTGTTCAAGTTTATTCTATATTAACTGAATTTCTTTTCATTTCAATTTACCTGTTTCTCACTCTTCAAACAATTAGCTTTTATAAAAGATGATTTTCACATTTATTTTGTACAAATATAACTCATCAGAACATAACCTGTGGGGATTAGCTGTAAACTCACAAGGCACAACACAATTTGTTTGACAGCTTCAGACGAAAGGGGAAAACAATCCACTTCTTCAGTTAAGGCTGTACTGAACTTTTGAACTATGAATCATTCTTCTCTTTAAAAAATTGAGATCAATAATTAAATACACATTTTTCTGAGTAGGTGCTTGAGTGATAAATGCTGGGGATAGTGTCAGTAATGCAAAAGAGTCATTGCATTTTATAGTATTTTGTGAGTCAGCATTTGATAAGTAGTCAAACATAAGGTTCTATCACAAAACAATTCAACTCAGTCACTAAATGTAGTGATTTCTTTGCAGCCACTTTGTTAACTTCAACTGAGTGTTCTGTGATTAATTATTCCTTGCAGTGCAAGCATCAGGTTTCCAATTCATCGTGGGGCTCTCGAGATGTATGTTAGTGCCTCTACCTTTGGGTCAGGAGAACCAGGCTCAAGTCCCACCTGTCATAACATTTCTAAATTCAAAAAAATGCTTTTCTGCCCTTCCAATTCTCCACTGCTCTAGACATTTAGCCAATGCATGCAGGTGCAATGAAAGAAACTTAAAACTTGCAAACCTTTCATGATACCCCAATTTGCTGTACAGTCAATTAATTAACTTTGGAGTTCTTACCACTCATACAATATAGGTAATGTTATTAAACAGCAGAGCAGGCTGACTTCTGCTTCTGATATTCATGATCATGTACTATTCTGCATGGATGAGTTAAGCTTGGCTAATCCCTAATTACCGTGCTGAGGGGGGAGTTGTAACTTTTTTTTTCTGTTGCTCATGGAATTTTAGGGTGAGCAGGGTTTGTAGTGTAATTGTCAGAACAAGAGTAGATTATGGCCACGTGATGAACCAGTAATTCATTTTACACTGCAGACAATTTTCAATTGTCTTTATCATTGACTTCAATTTTATCCTTTTGTCTACTGTAGTGATTGTAACAAGGTCAGCCAGGTGGCTCTCATAGAATGGGTTCCCTAATTGGACCAGGTTAATGGCCCCATTCAGGGAGCCCTGGCTCTGAAGAAGCCAGACCAGTGGCAAGGACTCTGCACGAGTAAATAAAGGGTGACTTGGTGTTATGGACTAGGCCAGTCCACTCAAGACATTCTTAAGCAGGTAACCCAACCATAACTTTGCAATTTGTTTTGGTAAGTGTATAGTGAAAATTGCCCGGAGTAAGTTAACGAGGTTGATTACCAAGTTTTAATACAGACAAAAATGTATTTACAAAATTACACAATGAAACACAAAGAACAGAATAAAGAATCCCTACAGAACTCAGTCTATCCAAACTAGACTTAAGTATGCTGTTCAAAATATACACAACAGTCTCAATTAGCAAATCCCCTCAAAAACCAGTAAAAATGGAACAAATGCTTGCAGGTTGAAGTTAGAAGGGCAGAAGGAGAGAGAGAAAAAGAGGGAGAGAGAAAGAGAGAGCGAGTGAGAGAGTAAAAAAGAGAGATTCACAGCCTGTTTCCACACAGCTGAACTTCTAACTAGTTCTGGACTGAACTGCTCAGCTAGAGAACTGACAAACCCCCCCACCCCACTTTCATTACACAGGTCACTTCTAAAACATGGCCACTTTGGCCAGAAGTCTCATCTATTTACATATAAACAAAAGGTTTTTCAACATCCTTTTTCACCTTTGTACCAAACTAGCCATCTCAGAGCCAGTAGAATTTTATGACCCCTTTGAAAAAATCAAGGACACGGTATCCTTGAGAAAAAAGGAACAGCTTTTAGAATAAAGGGACCAGCTTTGTGACATTGGTGATGGAATACTGACCTCTGAGGAATTATTTCACCTATCATTCCATCTTAACTGGCTCCCAGAATTCTTATTGATTCTGAACAATGCGACAAAGTTGCATTGCATGGTATGTATTAATAATACATTTTAGTGGGAACCAACAGTCAGTCATTCATCAGACTCACTGATTGAATTGGATTGATTGTCACGTGTACCTAGGCACAGTGAATAGCTTTGTCTTGTGAGCAATACAGGCAGATCGCAGAGTTAAGTAGCATAGATAAGTAAATAATAGGAAAACAGCAGCAAAAACAAAAACAGGTACAGGCGAATGTTCAGAGTTTGAGAGTCCATTCAGTATTCTAACAACAGTTGGGTAGAAACTGTTATGAAACCAGCTGGTGCGTATGTTCAGGCTTCTGTACCTTCTCCCCCATGGTACAGGTTATAGAAAAGCATTGCCAGGGTGGGATGGATCTTTGAGAATGCTGGCGACCTGTCCTTGACAGCGGGCCTGATAGATGGATTCCACAGATGGGCAATTAGCCTTTGTAATTGTCCGGGCCAAGTTCACCACTCTGTAACTGTCTCGAATCTTGAATGATGCAGTTGCCGTACAAGGTAGTGTACATCCAGACAGAATACTCTTGATGGCACACCTATAGAAGTTGGCAAGGGTATTCAACATTGTGCCAAATTTCCTCAGCTGCCTGAGAAAGAAGAGACGTCGTTTGGCCTTTGTAACCAGTGCCCATGACCACTCCCAGGAGCTTGACAGTTTCTACCCATTCCACCTCTGTGCTGTTAATGTGTAGGAGGGCATGAGTAATATCCCGCTAAATGTCAATAATGAGTTCCTTGGTTTTACTGGCATTGAGAGCTACGTTGTTCTCAGTGCACCATTTTTCCAGGTCTTCCACCTCCCATCTGCAGTCTGTTTCATTGTGATCTGAGATTCAACTGACTATGGTGGTGTCATCAGCAAACTTGTAAATGGCACTGGTCTGGTATTTGGCGACGCAGTCATGGGTGTACAGGTGGGGGCTGAAGATGCAGCCTTGGGGGGCTCCAGAGTTGAATGTTATTGAGGATGAAATATTGTCCCCAATCTTCACTGATTGTGGCCTGTGGGTCAAGAATCTGAGGGTCCAGTTGCAGAGAATGGGGCTTAGTCAGAGATCACTAAGTTTAGTAATCAGTCTCAAGGGGATAATAGCATTGGAGGCTGAACTGTAATCAATGAGTAGGATTTTTACGTAGCTGTTCTGAGTGTCAAGATGTTCTAGCAAGGAGTGAAAGGCAAGTGATATGGCATCGGACATGGATCTGTTGGTCCGATAGGCAAATTGGAGTGGGTCGAGAATAGCGGGAGGCTGGAGTTGATTAATATTATGACCAGCCTTTCAAAGCACTTCATGACTACTGAAGTTAGAGCCACTGGTCTGGAGTCATTGAGACATGCTGCATGAGCCTTCTTAGACACAGGGATGATGTTGGCCCTCTTGAAACAGGCAGGGACAGTGGTCTGCTGCAGGGAGAGGTTGTAGATGTCCAAGAAAACCGCTGCCAGTTGATCTGCGCATGCCCTGAGTGCGTGGCCTGGTACTCCATTTGGTCCCATCACTTTCCTTGGAGTCACATGAAGGAAAACTGATCTGACCTCTGATGCAGTCAGGACTTGTCGGGATAGGTATTGAAAACACTGATACAATTGTGAACCAGTCAGTATTCTCTATCTGTTAAAAACTGTATTTTGCAGAGCCACATCTGGGCCTTCATTCCTTTTTACTCCGTGCAAACAGAAGTTGGTCATTCCACTGTGTTGCTATGAAATCATTTGATGTTTCTGTCCTGTGAGATTATTGACAAATTAGAACCCAATTACACCTTCCATGGAAACGATCTTGTTGAATAATTTCATGCAATGAGGCAGAATGGTTGAGATCCTGGTCTGTTTACCAGGGTTGCACAAATAAAACTTTTCTCAAAATATAATTCAGTTACCATGCTCATATAATGCAATGTCCAGGAATATGTAATGAGGGCTGAGGCAGTCATTGAAATCAGTCTTATAAAGGGAAAATGAGAAATATTCATACCAAATTAAGATTTAGCATGACACAGTTGTTCTCCATAATTTATTACTTGTTGCACACAAACAAACACAACCACTGTAATGTTTAGAGATAATGACCCATGCTGCAAGAAAATTTCATGATATCTATTATCAGTTGCCAATAAACGATCTTTTCTCTGATTGTTTCATAAATTGATAAGTAAATCTTGAAAGAGGAAAAATTAAGTGTACATTTGATGGGGAGAGTGAAGGAGAAGAGAAGAGGGTGAATAAAATGCCCTTAACTGTAGAAGCACCAGAGTCCATGATTCCTCTTCCTGACCCTGCCTACATTTCAAATGTACTTGATCGACTGTAAAGCAGTTTGAGATGCTCAGTGGTCTTGAAAAGTGCTATATACAGTAAATGCAAGTGTCTTCTTTCTTGCCAGACCCAGAATCATCACATTTGAGTTTATGCATACGTAGTAGATATGTTATTGGGCAAATATTTCAGAGAACTGAATTTAATCCTATCAAAACTTTTCTTTTAAATTCAGATTTCTTCACAGTATGACATACTGCATGAAAATAAGCAAGCACAACTGATCACTGAAATTTAGAATATTGTTGCCTTGGACATTAATCTCAAAGAGGGAGCAGATAAGGCACCAAATTCCAAGTGTGAGGGAGAAAAATATCCACTTATGGAAGATGCACTAGATTATCAGGAGACAAGGCAAAATGAAGAACTCTTCAAATGTAACTCCATTTAATAGACTAAATGAAATAATCTACAGGTCTGGAAGAACAAGACAGAAAAGACCAGCGATTTTCTGTCAGAATCTTGAGGAAGAAAAGGTTTCTGCAATGTTCAATGATGGCAGGAGGAAATGGAAAACAGGAAGTAATAGCTGGTTGGTGATGAACTTTGCCAACTTAACATGCTGAGAAATGAGAACTACATAGTGACCGTAAGAATGTCTTAATACGTTATCACATTAAACTATTGCACAGAATATAATTTCTAAAATACTGCTATTAATTGCATATACTTTCTGTCAATCCACTGCAGAAGAGTTCCAGCTTGTGAGATGATCACTGTGAGTAGTGCTGAAGACTGGGTTTGTTATCCATGCAAACATAAGTGGTGAGTGAATGGTCGAGCCTCAGATGACTCACAGCGTATAACACCACATAATGGTTTTGAAGCAATTTGCATAAATGACTATATGGAAATAGCAGTTCAATCCATGAGGCAGTGGAATCCATACCTTTAGGAAGAATTTATTTTCAACGATTATAAGTAAATACAGATACTTGAAACAAACTGTCTGCATATTCAAATTCAGAAAGAATACTCACATTAGGACATGCTTACTTGCTCTTTTCCATTGGTCAGCAAAATATTGCTGATAATGTGAGATCAATATTATGCACCTATTTACTGGCAAACATCATATTCCATCAGTGAATGCAATTTATGTGAGATACAATTAAGTTATTTAAAAGTTTACATTTGTTTCAGTGTTAACAACCTAAGGTTGAATAAAGGTCTCGGATAACTTTCTGCAGTAGTGCTGTGATTTATTTGGGGGACAAAAAGGACATCCACTTTGAACTACTGTAAAAATGAGAAAGGCTTTTAAAATAAAAGTAGAATCCAGCCAATGTGGCAGAATTCCAGGACAGATGAATAAAACGTTTCACAGTGAAAAGAAATGTGAACTTATAAAATACCAGTTTGGGCCAAAGATTCAACAGTAACGTTTACTGGGGAAGATGGAAAATCAGGTGGGACATCTTTACCAAGCCATAAAGTGCATCTTTCCCTTGATAAGGGGATACCTAATTGGGGGGGGGGAAAGAGGGGCGAGAGAACAAGTGTTTAAACTTACTGGACTGAAAGCTACCTCAAAAAACGTACAGTATACCCATATATTAAATTTTAATCTAAAAGTTGTGCATAATTTTAACTGTTTATGATCTTTGTTCTTAAGTTTGAAGAGTAAAATTTTCATTTCTAAAGTCTGTAAAGAATATGTCTCAAAAGTGAATGGATAAATTTTAAGAAACTTGGTACCCAGGTAAGTACAACCCAATGAAGAAGGATTCGATTTTGAAAATGTTATCTGGATCATTGATTTTTTTTGGAGTCTGTTAACATTAGGAGATGGGGTGAATTGAGTTATTTTTAAAAATGTTTTCAGCTGTTCAGAAATTTCTGGATTGTCCCAGCTGCTGTGGTAAAATGTATCCCTGGTGTCAAAATGTGAGCAAAGTTTTCAGAACAGCTTGTTGCACTTGGCCAGGCCTAAAACCTCCTCAATGAGAAGGAAATGCTAAATGAAAATGTGAACTTCTTCAGCTTTTTAAGTTACAAAGCAGCAATCAAGTAGGAAAATGCCTCAAGCAAGAGCTGCTTCATTATAATAACTGAGTTAACATAACATGGTGTAGGTATGTACTGAATGCCTTCTTCCCTTACTGATCAGTGCGCCTGAATAAATAACATATTTATAAACATAATTTTATCTCATTTGGAAACAGGAAGCTGCAAACATTACCAGGTCAATTTCTTATTACCAGGTCAACACACTTCAAAGTATTTTTGATTCTTCAAAAGTAATACTGATATGGTTAGCTCAGATTAGCATCAGGGAAATTCTATAAATTTAAATTGTAAATCTCACAATAAGTTACTGGACCCTTTAGACAAAAGAGAAGTGTTTTTTGAAATATATTTTTAATGAAAAATAGACTTTTTGATATTACAACAAATACAAAACAATACAATTCAAAACAGCACATGCACTCATACACAAAAGAATAAATATATATAAAATATTAAAAACACAACTAACTACTTAACTAAATAAATAACAACTACAACAAGCTAATAAACAACAATAATATGGCTCAACAAAGCAAAATCCTGGCTCGAGAATATCAAGAGCATTAATTTTCACATATTCATACATTCGCAGGTCCTCTCTCTCGAGTTTAGACTCGTAAAACATAATCGTTACGGCTATATAAAAGCTTTTATTAGTGTGGCAGACAAATCTGTGTCCAGGTAGTCCAAAAAACACTGCCATGTCTTATAAAAATTCTCAGTTTTATGGTGTGCCATACTTGTAAGAAAGTCCAAGGGGTTATGCTCGGTAACAATCTTATGACAACCCGACAAGCCCAGAGGACCTAACCACGAGGTCAGAAGTGCCTCCCATCTTTGAAGGTCTTGTTTGATTTTGTTGAATAAATGAACAAAATTAGCTTTAAACAGCCGATCAAAATCTCTAATGAATATACCCAAATATAGAAAGCCCTGCACGACCACTTAAAGGGGAATCGAGATTCGCCCTCAAGACCTAGCATTTTCGTTAAGACCACTCATTGGCATAGCCTCTGATTTTGCAAAATTGATCTTGTACCCTGAAAAGATGCTGAACGAACTGATGCATTGCATCAGGTGAGGCACCAAAACTGCTGGATTTGACAAAAAGATTAGGACATTATCCGCGTATAACAAAATCTTGTGATTTTGACCCCAATTCTAGAGTTATCATTTTGGGATCCCTCCGAATGGACTCTGCCAGCAGCTCGATCACCAATGTAAAAAGCAATGGCGAAAAGGGACAGCCCAGTTGGCTATGCCTCAAGATACTAAAATTGCTTGACTGCACACCATTGGAGTCTACATTAGAGTAGTGTTGGAAAAGGACAGCCGGTCAGACAGCTCCAAGAAGCAGAAAAATTGATGTTTCGGGCAAAAGCCCTTCATCAGCACACCATTGGAGGGGACTGCAGGGAGAGGGTCACTGTAGAGTACATTTGCCCATCTCATCAAGGCTTTGCCCAAGCCAAAAGCACTCTATACCGTATAAAAAATGTACAGCCACTCAACTCAGTCAAATAGAGTCATAGAGATGTACAGCACGGAAACAGACCCTTCGGCCTCACTCATCCATGCTGACCAGATATACTACCCAATCTAGTCCCACCTGCCAGCACCCGGCCAATATCCCTACAAACCCTTCCTATTCATATACCCATCCTGATGCCTTTTACATATTACAATTGTACTTGCCTCCACCACTTCCTTTGGCAGCCCATTCCATACATGCACCACCCTCTGCATGAAAACGTTGCCCCTTAGGTCTCTTTAAATCTTTCCCGTCTCACCCTAAACCTATGCCCTCTAGTTCTGGACTCTGTCACATCAGGGAAAAGACTTTGTCTATTTACCCTATCCATGCCCCTCATGATTTTATAAACCTCTATAAAGGTCACACTCAGCCTCTGATGCTCCAGGGAAAACAGCCCCAGCCTCAGCCTCTCCCTCTAGCTCAAATCCTCCAACCCTGGCAATGTCCTGGTAAATCTTTTCTGAACCCTTTCAAGTTTCACAACATCTCTCCAATAGGAACGAGACCAGAATTGCATGCAATATTCCAACAATGGCCTAACCAATGTCCTGTACAGCCACAACATGACCTCCCAACTCCTGTACCCAATACTCTGACCAATAAAGGAAAGCATATCAAACAACTTATTCACTATCCTATCTACCTGCGACTCCACTTTCAAGGAGCTATGAACCTGCACTCCAAGATCTCTTTGTTTAGCAACACTCCCTAGGACCTTACCATTAAGTGTATAAGTCCTGCTAAGAAGTCCTTTACCAAAATGCAGCACCTCATATTTATGTGAATTAAACTCTATCTGCTACTCCTCAGTCCATTGGCCCATCTGATCAAGATCCTATTGTACTCTGAGGTAACCTTCTTCACTGCCTACTCAACCTCCAAATTTGGCATCATCTGCAAACTTACTAACTATAGCTCCTATTTTCACATCCAAATCATTTTATAAATGACGAAAGGTAATGGACCCAACACCCATCCTTGTGGCACTCCACTGGTCATAGGCCTCCAGTCTGAAAAACAACCCTCCACCACCACCCTCTGTCTTCTACCTTTGAGACAGCTCTTTATCCAAATGGCTAGTTCTCCCTGTATTCCATGAGATCTAACCTTGTTAACCAGTGTCCCATGGAGAATCTTGTCGAACACCGAACTGAAGTCCATATAGATCACATCTACCACTCTGCCCTCATCAATACTCTTTGTTACTTCTTCAAAAAATATTGATATCAAATCAGACAATATGCTTATACATTCCTTATAAAATTCACTGAGAAATCCATCAGGACCAGGCGTCTTTCCTCACTAAAGCTTCTTCACAGCCTCCTGTATGTCTTGCTCAGAGAAAGGGGGCATTGGAGAAAAGACTGTTGTTCGAGGGTCACACCTGGAAGCTCCAGACTCTTGAAAGAAAACTCTATCCTGGCCCGCCCATCCTCACAACCTTCAGATAGGTATAATTCAGAGTAAAATCTCTAAAACGCCGCATTGGATCTCAGGTTAGGTTTCCAGTACCTTCCCTAATTGACGTGATGCATTGAGTGGCACTCTCTTTCCTGGCAAGATATGCTAAGTACTTACATGGTTTGTTCCCATGCTCAAATAGCCTTTGTTTTGCAAAAATAAGCTCCTTATTTGCTGTCTGCGTGAATACAGAGTTCAATGCAGACCAAAGCACTGTGATTCTCTGTAGGTTGGCCAACGAGGGCCTGTCAAAGTAAGCCTGCAGCTGCCTTCAATCGTGCTTCAAGGACATGTTGCTGCACACCCTTCTGCTGTTTCCTACTGGCAGAGTAGGCGATAACTAAACCCCTGACATAGGCTTTGGCGATTTCCCACAGAACGGACTGGCTACTAACCGAACATGAATTAATATCTAGGAACGCCCTGAATTCATTTGAGAAACATTCCACAAACTTACTATCCTTAAGGATAAAGGGATCCATTCAACAGGGTTCCTGGCCTGCTCCAGCGTTCTTAATCTTAACCAACAGGTACACTGGAGCATGATCGGAGATGGTAATATTATCTATCGTACAAGATGCCACTAAATCCAGGGTTGCCACGGGGGTCAGATAAAAGAAAAATCAATCCTAGTGTGGCACCTATGGGGATTGGAAAAGAAAATGTAAAACCCCTGCCTTTTGGGTGGAGACACCTCCAGATATCCACCAAGCCTAACTCCACACACATATTCACTAATTGTTTGGTTTGTACAGAGGCTATCGGGGGCCCTTTGGGCAATCTGAGTACCGCTGTATCCATTAGGCAATTAAAACTTCCCCCATGATGATATGCTGAGAGTCGAGACTGATCAATTTAGAGAACACATCTACTAGAAACCCGAGGGATGGGCCGGAGGGAAGTAGACATTTAAAACTCCATAATCTTTACTTTTTATCAGGGATTTGAGAATTACAAACCTCCAGTGTGTGTCTTTAACATACTCTCTTAACTTAAATGGGAAGATTCCTCCTAACCAAAACAATCCCTCCCCCTATTCCTGGTATTGAAGGATGAAAGTCATTCTGCTGCAACTTCAAAATGCTCCCTATCATCCAAGTGTGTCTCCTGAATAAAGCAATATCTACCTTTTCCCTTCTAAGACTCGAGAGCACATTTTTCCTCTTAACTGGTGACTGGCTCCCCTTGATGTTCCAGGTATACCATTTAAACAAGTCATTAGCTATTACCTTTAGATTCCAGAGAGGAGGAATTCGAATTACAAATCGCCGAGCCTTAGTGACAGAAAATCTACAGAATGTAAAAACTACACAAACTAAAACCACAACAGTTAAGAAACCTACACAACTATCAAAAGACCGTATGCAACAAAAAAAAACAACATATAAAAGCACCAATGACACAGGATAGTGGGATTCACCCCCTGCCCAAAGAGGGCACCCATGTACCCCAAATCCCAACATCCCATCCCGCTGCTAATACAGCAACCAAGGCATTTAAATATCTGAACCAGGTGTAAACTGCCCGTCCATAGGCATCTAGCCATCCCAACTACTTTCTCACCTCCATGCCACAAACGCAAGCAATAAAAAAAAAGAAAAAGCACAAAAAAAGTGAACAAAGAAGTTTAAAATGAATAGTAAGTCAGTCAGTCCCCTACCCTTCCCTTGGTATAGCTTCATTTCCAAGTTAAAAGTAAATAGCCCAGTCACCCCTGAGCATAGTTTTAACCACATTGTTACCAAAAAGAGGAAAAGAAAATCCTGACAGGACATTTTTAAAAAAAAAGACAAAGGAAAAACAGACATATCCAAACAATGCTATTATTTGTACATGCCAGATTGTTCAGACTAAGTTAGTTTGTCCACAATAGTCAAAGAAGTGCATGAATCCATTAAAGGTAATCTAAAACACCTCTGGGTACCTCAGAGTACCGGATCCTGAGCTCCCTCAGTCTTTTCTTAAAGCCATCATAGGTTTCCTTTTCCAGATCACCGCTGCTGAGAAGTTTTGGAAAACATGATCCAAGAGCCCTCGTAAACTAAGGCCTTTGGATCCTGCAAGCTTCTACGGTTCTCCACTTATCTCAATAATTATGGAACCGCATGAGGATAAGGCGAGGAAATTGGGCCAAACCTGACCTCCATACAGTGACCTGGTGAGCCTTCTCAACTTTCAGACTTCCCATCCAGCCTCCAAGTTAAAGAATTTCGGCAACCAGGCCACAATAAATTCCACTGGTCGCTCACCTACCTTACCTTCCGGCAGACCAATGATCCAAATATTTTTCTCCTTGCCCCCATTCTCGAGATCAATCTGGTCAAGCAAATTATGGATCTGCGTCTCCAGAGCCTGGATCCTATCCTTGGAGGAATCAATACCAGCTTCTACCACTGACTCTGCATTCTACCTCATCCATCCTTTTCTTGAGGTCTCCCAGCTGCTATTCATGTTTCTGCACGATAGGGATCGGGGCCAACTTTTCTTCAATTTGCTTACCCAGAATCTCAAGATTTTGGGGCTCCAATACCAGGGCCTGGTGAGAATTAGAGTCCAAGGATCCTTTAGGCTGGGCCACGGCCCTGGCCTCAGGTGAGCCTGTTCTCTTCTTCGGCATCCCTGGATGATGAAAACGCATCTAAGTAATTTTTAACAGTTTCCTAGGGCTCTGCAATGTTTCCAGAGTCCTGGGATATTGCATTGACCTGGGTAGGGTGGGTTAGGGCTTTGTGCTGCTTGCAATGCAACGTGATCTTTCTGGATCGCCTCCATCTTGAATTCCGCCCCACCCCCCCCCAAACAGTGTTCATATTTTGAAGGTTGAATTTTTTTTTAAATAGATGCCTTTTGCCCCCAAGCAACGTTCCTTCTTTTTTTTGAAGAGAAGCTTTTGAATCCAGAGGAGATGGTCTGCTTTTTCATCTCTCCAGGTAGCTTTTACTGTCTCAAATTAGTCCTGTGGTTAGGAACAGAGCCAGCACAGTCAGACTGAACCTAACTCGGTTCTCAGTATCCACAGCTCTTGCTACCACCAAGAGTGCTGAGCAGACTAATGACCTAGAGCAGCAACTGTGGGTAATTTCCCTTCCTTAAGCAAGAGGTATTGAGCAATTGAGCAAGAGAAGGCTATTCAGCATCTCAATTCTGCTCTGCTTTCTATTAAAGGTCATGACTGGCCTGTGTCACAATTTTATTCAACTCTGTATGAAGAATTGTAACCTAATTTCTCCCCCCAAAATGATCCAACACTTACTGTATTCTATCCAGGATTCCACCAACAGCAGAAAATTAATTCATTTCAAAGTCCACAGGTCAGTACAGCACAGGCCAAGAATGAAATGTTGTTATTGATCCATGTCATTCAAGCACAGATGGAATAACCTCACAAAGCAATTGTTTAAGCACTGACAACAACCATCATAATAGCCTGGAATTGTTTTTTTGTGAATACAGCGTGAAACAAACATTCCAGTCCCCCAAGAGTCAACAAAACCAAATCTCGGAAGCAAAATATTTCAGATGCTGAAACGAGCAGAAAATGCCGCAAATACTTCCTAGGACTTTTGACTGAACTCCTCAATCCTTTGTTTCTCTTGCTATAGATAACCTGAGCTTTTCCAGACTTTGACATTCTGTTTGTGGTTTAATAAACCTCAGTTTGGGTTCAAATCCAGGGACTGTAGGCATACAAATTTCCCCACCCTGAATAGCACTGTAGGCATACAATACGACAGCGACAGCAGCAATTCAAACTGACAGTTTACCAGTTGTTTCCAAGAGCAATTTGGGATCGTGCATTTACAAATGAACATTTCATGCATGAATAAAGAAGACATTGAAACAATCCATTGCAAGGGAATCATGGAATAACAATCATGATTTGGAGATGCTGGTGTTGGACTGGGGTGTACAAAGTTACAAATCACACACCAGGTTATAGTCCAACAGGTTTAATTGGAAGCACACTAGCTTTCGGAGCGTTGCTCCTTCATCAGGTGGTTGTGGAGAATAAGATCATAAGACACAAAATTTATAGCAAATTTATAGTGTGATGTGACTGAAAAGATGTACTGAACAAACCTAGAGTGCTGTTAAGTCTTTCATCTTTTAGAATGGGTTGCAGGTTTCAGTGCATTCATATGTAAATTCCAGAACTTCTTATAAGTCACCTTCTTGAGATAACTTAAGGTCCAGAAGTTCTTTTATTTCAAGAATGTGACTTAAAAGTAATTCTGGGATTTACTAATAATGAACTGAAACCTGCAACAGATTCAGCACATCTGGCAGAAGAAAGCAGAGTTAACATTTTGAGTCCAGTGACTCTTCATCAGAACTGCCAGCAGCTAGATTCTAGCTCGCTGGGACACTTAGTGCAGGCTCAAAGAACATCTCATTTTCTGCTTTAAAGCCCAATTCCATCCTTCCATGTTTTTATGTCTATTGAAACCATTCTGTACTTCTATAATTAGAACTGAAAACTAAATGTACCAGTATTCATGTAGAGATGGAAGAATGTGCGCAAACGTAATTGCTGTTTCCAGTGATATATGGTCATACAATCTCGCAATTTGCATTTCTAAAGCATACAATAGCACAATTACCCTGAGAATCACAGTAACTTCTTTTGACTTATTTCATGGGCGTATAGTTCTTTTCAGCGTCAGCTATTAAGATGGAACTTCAAAAACTCAAAGCAATCATGAAATCTCAGCATCTTATAAAAGCTTGATGACAGAACCCTCTAAGTTGATAGAAACACCTAGAGTTGCAACTACTTCTGCAAGATCGCTACAAATTCTGGACTGCCTGTGATTTTGAGGATTCAATTAACAAGGTCAGATTTGCCCAGTGGTCAAAACGTTTGTAGCTGAACACTGTTCAGGCCCAATCCAGAGATCGGAACACAAATCCAGATTGACATTTCAGTCCAAAACTGAGGAAGTGGTGCATATTTAAAAGGTGTCATTTGTATGAGTAAATTAACACACACTATAGAATAGTACAGCACAGAAGCAGCTGTTGCACTCATTAAAGCTGTGCTGGCTCTTGTGAAGAGCAATGTTGCTAGTGTGTAAATCATCTGGCTTGACTATATCCTGTAATTGTTTTTCGTATAGAAGTATTTTTCAAAATTGTGCTTGATAGGTACTACTGAATCATATCACTATCTTGTCAGGCAGTACATTCCATACTGCTGCTTCCAAACCTTTTATTTTGTTCTTTTATTCACAGCATGTGGATATAATTCACTTATTAGGAGAAAGTGAGGACTGCAGATGCTGGAGATCAGAGTCAAGAGTGTGGTGCTGGAAAAGGGCTGAAGAAGGGCTTTTGCCCAAAATGTCGATTCTCCTGCCTCTCAGATGCTGCCTGACCTACCATGCTTTTCCAGCACCACACTCTCGATATCATTCATTTATTGCCTATCCCTAGTTGCCCTTAAGAAAACAGAAGTGAGCCATCTACTTCATTTGCTGCTGTCCATTTGTTTTGTCAATCACCTCAAATCTGAACCCTTGGGTTATCAATTTTTCAACCACTGGAAATGGTTTGTCTAAGCTTGTGATTGTCTAAGCGCTGAATCTTCTGTGTTTGTAGTTAAACATAAAAACAATGAGATTGCATAATATCTATAAAAATTGAATGGATCTTGGTATATTGCAAGTCCTGAATCTGGAACCGGATTGGAGGCTTGCAGCTGCTACCATACATTTGTGACAGACTTGTCTAATAAAGGTGCTAGCTTGTCTTTATATTTTGTTTGTGCTTCCCCCTTCTGGAAGCATTGACTAATGCTCGGTATGGTTCCACAGCTATCAACCACCTTCCAGTAAGTAACCTGCCTAAGCAGCTAATCTTTCAGAGTCTCCTCAATGGGGAGCTGTTCATTTAATGGAAGCATCATGCATGTGCCTGGTCTACTGCTCAACCAAGGTTGACGTACACCTTCCAGCAGGCAGTCAAGTTTGAATGCTGAGCATTTTAAAGCCTATCACTCACTCTGTGCAATCACAGCTGACTAATACTAATTTGCAGAATTTCTGCATGTAATCCAAAAATTTTTACTGATTAAGCAATGTGATTTCTAAAAATAAATAAAAACAAATTGTCAGAGAAACACAAGTTTGGCAACATCTATAGGAAGAAAGCAGAGCTAACATTTTGGATCTAATGACTCTTCGGTGGAAGTGCTAGCAGTTAGGAAAATGTGGTATTTATGCTAAAGTTGAAGTTTGGGGTGGGTGGGGCAGACAGGTGAAGCACACAGCGAGACACTGAACAAGAGGTGAAAGGGTGAGGTAAATAAGGAGATTCGCAACAGTGTGACGGGACAAAGATTCTCGGTAATCCAAGATGGAGGACAGGAAAAATTTCTGACTTTAATAGCTGCTCCTTTATTGAGGTATTTTAGGTGTTGGAGGTGATTTTCTCAAATTCCAGGAACAGCAATTACTGTTTTATATGCTGTTGCATTGTTTTGGAACTTGGGGAAAAAAAAGACAAGTCAAAACAGCAGCAATTTTAAAAGGGAAAAAAACAAACAAAGGAAGTACATGGTGAGGTCAGTGCAGGAGAGAGAGAGAGAGAAAGAAACTGACACAGCAATGAACCTGCACAGTTACTGCCTTTGCTGTTTGAATTCATGTATCGCTGGACATCGGAGTGCGTCTGGGAAAATTAACAAACAGTGAAATTCACAACTGATCTTGGAGGAACTGTCGGGTGAAGTTCACAGCACAGAAGAAGATAAGTGTATTGTTTTTAAGTGTGACCTACAGAAAATCTGCAGTAGTGAGTAGAGTGGGTTCTTTCTTGATTATATGTTTTTTGAGATATGTCTCTTGATTAAACTTAAAATGTAAGCCATAACTATTAAGTTAACCTTGGGCAGTATTTGGTACAGAAATAAGACGGTGTTATTTTCTGGGTCTGTAGATTGTGAAAAAGCAAAAATGGCCTTTAGTAGAGTGATATGCATTTCTTGTCAGATGTAGGAATTCAAAGAGAGTTTAAGGGATACTGCGGATTATATCTGTAATAAATGCTGTTGGTTGCAAATCTTAGCAGATCAAATGGATCAGTTGGAGGGACAGATAGAAGCAATGAGGAATTTGCAACAGCATGTGATGGATGACAGTTATAGGAAGGGGGGGGAGGGGAAGTCTCAGATACAGTTACATAGATGGGTTAACTCCAGGAAAGGTAAGAGAGGTGGCCTCTAGTGCAGGAGCCTTCTGTGGCTCTACCCATTTCACACGAGTGTGCTGTTTTGGAAAATGTAGGGGGTGATGGATTCTCAGGGGAACGTAGCACGAACAGCCAAGTTTCTGGAATGGAGACTGGCTCTAATGCAATGAGGGGTACGTCGGATTCCAACAGATCAATTGTGTTAGGAGACTCTCCAGTCTGAGGTACAGACAGACATTTCTGTGGCCAGCAGCGAAACATCAGAGTGGTGTGTTGCTTGCCTGGTGCCAGGATCAAGGCTGTCTCAGAGAGGGTGCAGAATGTTCTCAAGGGGGAGAGGGGTCAGCAAGAGGTCATTGTCCACATTGGAACCAACGGCATAGGAAGGGAAGAGGTTGAGATTCTGAAGGGAGATTACAGAGAGTTAGGCAGGAATTTAAGAAGGAGGTCCTCAAGAGTAGCAATATCTGGATTACTCCCGGTGCTACAGCTAGTGAGGGCAGGAAGAGGAGGATAGAGCAGATGAATTCATGATTGAGGAGCTGGTGTACGGGAGAAGGATTCACATTTTTGGACCATTGGAATCTCTTTTGGGGGAGAAGTGACCTGTACAAGGACAGATTGCACGTAAATTGGAAGGGGACTAATATACTGGCAGTGAGATTTGCTAGACTGCACGGGAGGATTTAAACTAGTAAGGTGGGGGGTGGGGGGGGGGACCCAGTGAGATAGTGAAGAAAGAGATCAATCTGAGACTGGTACAGTTGAGAACAGAAGCGACTCAAACACACAGTCAGGGCAGGCAGTGGGACTAATAAATTAAACCGCATTTATTTCAATGCAAGGGGCCTAACAGGGAAGGCAGATGAACTCAGAGCATGGTAAGGAACATGGGACTGGAATATCATAGCAATTACAGAGACATGGCTCAGGGATGGGCAGGACTGGCAGCTTAATGTTCCAGGATACAAATGCTACAGGAAAGATGTAAAGGGAGGCAAGAGAGGAGGAGGTGTGGCATTTTTGATAAGGGATAGCATTACAGCTGTGCTGAGGGGGGATATTCCTGGAAATACATCCAGGGAAGTTATTTGGGTGGAACTAAGAAATAAGAAAGGGATGATCACCTTATTAGGATTGTATTATAGATCCCCTAATAGTCAGAGAGAAATTGAGAAACAAAACTTGTAAGGAAATCTCAGCTATCTGTAAGAACAACAGGGTGGTTATGATAGGGGATTTTAACTTTCTAAACATAGACTGGGACTGCCATAGTGTTAAGGGTTTAGATGGAGAGGAATTTGTTAAGTGTGTACAAGAAAATTTTTTGATTCAGTATGTGGATGTACCTACATGAGAAGGTGCAAAACTCTTGGGAAACAAGGCAGGGCAAGTGACTGAGGTGTCAGTGGGAGAGCACTTTGGGACCAGTGACCATAATTCTATTAGATTTAAAATTGTGATGGAAAAGGATAGATCAGATCTAAAAGTTGAAGTTCTAAATTGGAGAAAGGCCAATTTTGACGGTATTAGGCAAGAACTTTCAAAAGCTGATTGGGGGCAGATGTTCGCAGGTAAAGAGATGGCTGGAAAATGGGAAGGATTCAAAAATGAGATAACAAAATCCAGGAAAGTATATTCCTGTCAGGGTGAAAGGGAAGGTTGGTAGGTATAGGGAATGCTGGATGACTAAAGAAATTGAGGGTTTGGTTTGGAAAAAGAAGAAAGCATATGTAAGGTATAGGCAGGATAGATCGAGTGAATCCTTAGAAGAGTATAAAGGAAGTAGGAGTATACTTAAGAGGGAAATCAAGAGGGCAAAAAGGGGACATGAGATAGCTTTGGCAAACACAATTAAGGAGAATCCAAAAGGGTTTTTACAAATACATTACGGACAAAAGGGTAACTAGGGAAAGAATAAGGCCCCTCAAAAGATCAGCAAAGCTACCTTTGTGTGGAGCTGCAGAAAATGGGGGAGACACTAAATGAGTATTTTGCATCAGTATTTACTATGGAAAAGGATACGTAAGATATAGAAAGTAGGGAAATAGATGGTGACATCTTGCAAAATGTCCATATTACAGAGGAGGAAATACTGGATGTCTTGAAATGCATAAAGGTGATCAATCCCCAGGACCTGATCAGGTACACCCAAGAACTCTGTGGGAAGCTAGGGACGTGATTGCTGGGCCTCTTGCTGAGATATTTATATCATCGACAGTCACAGGTGAGGTGCCAGAAGACTGGAAGTTGGCTAACATGGTGCCACTGTTTAAGAAGGGTGGTAAGGACAAGCCAGGGAACTATAGACCAGTGAGCCTGATGTCAGTGGTGGGCAAGTTGGAGGGAATCCTGAGGGACAGGTTGTACATGTATTTGGAAAGGCAAGGACGGATTAGGGATAGTCAACATGGCTTTGTGTGTGGGAAATCATGTCTCACAAACTTGATTGAGTTTTTTGAGGAAGTTACAAAGAGGATTGATGATGGCAGAGCAGTAGATGTGATCTATAAGGACTTTAGTAAAGCATACAACAAGGTTCCCCATGGGAGACTGGTTAGCAAGGTCAGAATACAGGGAGAACTAGCCAAGTGGATACAGAACTGGCTCAAAAAGGTAGAAGACAGAGGGTGGTGATGGAGAGTTGTTTTTCAGACTGGAGGCCTGTGACCAGTGAAATGCCACAAGGATCTATGCTGGTCCTCTACTTTTTGTCATTTATATAAATGATCTGGATGGGAGCATAAGAGGTATAGTTAGTAAGTTTGCAGATGACACCAAAATTGGAAGTGTAGTGTACAGAGAAGAAGGTTACCTTAGATTACAACAGGATCTTAATCAGATGGACCAATGGGCTGAGAAATGGCAGATGGAGTTTAATTCAGATAAATGTGAAGTGCTTCATTTTGGTAATGCAAATCTTAGCAGGATTTATATATTTAATGGTAAGGTCCCAGGGAGTGTTGATGAACAAAGATCTTGGAGTGCAGGTTCATAGCTCCTTGAAAGTGGAGTTGCAGGTAGATAGGATAGTGAAGAAGGCGTTTGTATGCTTTCCTTTATGGGTCAGAGTATTGAGTACAGGAGTTGGGAGGTCATGTTGTGGCTGTACAGGACATTGGTTAGGCCACTGTTGGAATATTGCAAATATATTGGAAGGACGTTGTGAAACATGAAAAGAGTTCAGAAAAGATTTACAAGGATGTTGCCAGCGTTGGAGGATTTGAGCTATGGGGGAGGCTGATCAGGCAAGGGCTGTTTTCCCTGGAGCATCAGAGGTTGAGGGGTGACCTTATAGAAGGTTTACAAAGTTATGAAGGGCATGGATAGGGTAAATAGACAAAATCTTTTCCCTGGGATCAGTGAGTCCAGAACTAGAGGGCATAGGTTTAGGGTGAGAGGGGTAAGATATAAAAGGGACCTAGGGGGCAACTTTTTCATGCAGAGGGTGGTATATGTATGGAATGAGCTGCCAGAGGAAGTGGTGGAGGTTGGGACAATTGCAATATTAAAAAGGCATTTGGATGGGTATATGAATAAGAAGGGTTTGGCGGGATATGGGCTGGGTGCTGGCAGGTTGGACAAGATTGGATATTATATCTCATCAGCATGGACGAGTTGGACTGAAGGGTCTGTTTCCATGCCATACATTTCTAGGACTCTGTGACAGAAGGCAAGCTGAATAAGTCATAAGGGTAGCACAAAAAGGGGGAGCTGTACTGAATGCAACCTGAATAATGAGCCAAGGTGTAGGTGAGAACAGATGACTGTGCTAAAAGCAACGCATGTCACAACAGGACCGGGTGGAAGAATGGAATCAGGCTCTGAAGTTATTTAACTGGATGGTGAGTCCTGGACACTCGTATTTTTCAAAAGAACAGTGAGTTCTCCTACTGTTCAAGTCAAGTCTTAATTAGCTGAAATCTGCAACCTAGATTAGAGTAGATATCATTCTCAAAATTAAGGGGCAGCCAAAGTTCTTCGTGTATCTGAACAGATGGATATGTGACCTGCAGATCTTGGGACACAGTAAGGGACTCCTCTCAATGCTTCACAGAACAAAATAAGCATTTGCTCATTTGTTTATTTTCCTTCATCATTAAGGCCTTTGGTCAAAGCACCATGCAGTTTCATGGACAAGTCACTGCCATTTTGAATGATTGAGAGGAATGTGATGCCAGTCATTAAAATCAATAATGCAGAACTTCAAAGGCGAGCTTCAGAATGGATGAAGCATTTTCTTTTCAGACCCTGGATTGCTGGCCATTTAAAAGGTTGAGAGAACAGGGCCAGTGTGGTGGGAGGCACACAGTTTTTTGCCATTTGGACAGTTTCTAGTCTATTTGATTTTGCAGTTTGGTCTGATTGTTTGTGAACTACTGTTCAAGGACACTAGCAATTATTCAATGGTCCTCTCATTGGATCTGGATAACATTGCCTCTGCTATGTTGGTGCAATTCTTTCCATTTTTATGTGTCACAGAGTCCGGGTCTTGATGCAGTACAGGAGTACAGTGATAACTACTACTTTTGTACACTAGGCCTTTGTTTCCTTGTACAGGTCTTTGTTATCAAACACATTTGATAACAAAGGAGCGGCACAGTGGTTTGCACTGCTGCCAAGGACACTGGTTCGATTCCCACCTCAGGTTACTGTCTTTGTGGATTTTATACATTCTCCCAGTGTTTGCATCGGTTTCCTCTGGGTGCTCCAGTTTCAAGATATGCAGGTCAGGTGAATTGGCCAGAGTGTTATTTACATTAGTCATGAATAAATATAATAAGTGGGGGAATGGGTCTGAGTGGGTTACTCTTCAGATGGTCGGTGTGGACTTGTTAGGCCGAAGGGCTTGTTCCCATACTGTAGGGAACCAAATCTAAACATACAGCTGCAATTTGGAGATGGCCAATCTTATGATGGACCCCTCATCAATGATGGCCATCTGAGAGAGGTAGCTGCCAAGGTATCATCAAGACCATAATGGTTTGACTTGTCACATACTAGACTAACATTGCTCTGCTGATGCTTTTCTTCACCAAGACTTATACTAGAACAAAATTGATATGTTAAATGTTGCTAAGCTAAAGTAGAAAATACTGCCACCTGGTACTTATGTTTGGTAAAAATTTTAAAAGCAATTATTAAGCTGGTGACCTATTCATGACAAGACACAATTCTTTATCTCCAGTCAGACCATATATAACATGCTTTCAGTAGGGATAAATTCCAAGGCACTGATTAACCCTGAAAGAGGAACTTACAACATATTATTCAGAAAAGCTTGACTTTCATATTTTATTAGTCTCTTCTAATCTATAATCTATACTTATTACTTTACTAATCGTAGCATCTTTCAGCTCTCCAGTGCATATTATGTCATAGCTGCAAAATAAGTCATATGATGAATGCCCTCTCTGTTCCTTTCATTCATTTATATGCAAATTACTTTTAGAATAAAAATGCACACAGAGTTTAAAATGTGGCTTTTGTCATGTGCCCTCAAGTTCAACATCTGTTCCAAGAATCATCTTTGGGTAATGTGATTTACACAAACATTTGTCTGTAATTCAAACAAAATGAATTTGAGACTGAAATACGAAACTCGAAATTGATCAGGACAACTAAGTGGCATATTTATTGAAGCTGTTATACTGCTCTTTCCAACCTGTTAAAAAAAAAGTTTCTTATAATGGTGTGATAAAATCAAAAACATTGACTGTATACACACATAACTCAGAGCAGCCCTTTGAGCCTGCTCTATCATTCAGTAAGATCATGATTTGGTTGGACAGTAACTCCACCGTCCCACTTAATCCCTTAAATTCTCTTTAGGGCCTAAAAGTTCAACCACCTCGGGTTTAGAACAATGAACTTCTCATCTCAGTACTAAATTTTCAACCTCTTATCATGAACTCTTTAACACCGAGATACACACTACCTCCCTTGTTTTTGACTTCCCTCTTGCCATCTGACACTTTGTGCTCCTGATTGTGTGGTAGCTTTCCGTCATGAGTCCTTGAACCCAGGGAATACTCACCCATGTCCAGTTAAGCATGTGGAAATTGTAGGTCTTCCCTATAAACATAATGCAGGGAGCTTACTGGCTATCCAGACAGTGGGCAAGACTGTCATGGCCTCCATTAATAACCATCCATCACAGATTTCAAATAACACCAGCTGCAGCAGTGTTCTGTGACACCTCAGAAAAAAGTAACAGTTTGCCAACCTGAAAATAACATTTATTCCTACGTTGTTTTTCTGTCCTTTAACTGATCCTTTGTCCATGTTAATGTATTACCATAATCCCATGAACCCCCATTTTAACATGTTTTCTTCTGACCCGATTGGATACGTTTTGAAGATTTAAATATGCCATGTTACACTGGTTTCCTGTCAGTCACCTTATTAGTGGCTCCCTTAAAAGAACATATAATCAATCTGCTAAACAATTTATTTCATAAAACTGAGCATTTTTAAAAAAAATTACTCGTGGAATGTGGTGCACAATTTATTCGCCCATTGTTAGACATCCTTGACAAATTGATGGCTAGTTGCTTTCTTGACCCAATGCTGTCCTTAGGGAGTAGAGAACACACTGTGCTGTTAGGAAGGGAGCTCGAGGATTTTGCATCAACCAGTGAAGACTTCATGACATTGTAATTTCCCAACTGCCTTTTTCCTATATCCTTAAGCAAATTCTAATCATTTTCTCTCCAGGGTGTAGGTTTGCTCGCTGAGCTGTAGGTTTGATATCCAGACGTTTCATTACCTGGCTAGGTAACATCATCAGTGGCGACCTCCAAGTGAAGCAAAGCTGTTGTCTCCTGCTTTCTATTTATATCTTTCTCCTGGATGGGGTTCCTGGGGTTTGTGGTGATGTCATTTCCTGTTCATTTTCTGAGGGGTTGATAGGTGGCATCTAGATCTATGTGTTTGTTTATGGCATTGTGGTTGGAGTGCCAGGCCTCAACCTGAGCTACGAACGTTCACAAACTTTGAGATTTTCTCTCCAGTTGATGCTAGTGACCTTTAGGTCTCTAGGTTCTCTCTCCCATATTTCTTGGGCAGTGGGGTTACAGTTGCTAACTTTCAATTATTAGCATCATTCTAGAATTTACAAAATCCTAGTAGATTAAAGGACAATTGTGAACACACTCTGTAACCAACATTTTTCAAAGGAATTAATGGCCAGATCCTAAGTAGTTGGCAGCTGTTCATCCCATTACTTTGTCTTTGCCAAAATTCATTACTTAAGAAGTTCCGCACACACATTACACTCCTGTCACTTGTTAACATCGTCACTGGCTCCTTCCAAGCAGGGAGGACTGATGTTGTGATTACTAGCTGGATTGGAATCATCTTCACTTTCCCATGCCCTCCATGTTTCCCTGACAAACCAAAAGTCTGTCTCAGCCTTAAATATGTTCAATGACTGAACATCCACAATCCTATAAGATAGAGGATTCTAACAGTTCACAATCCATTGTGTGAAGAAATTGATCCTCATGTCAGTCCTAAAATGTAATTTATTGCAAATCTGAGCACTCTTGTTCTGCATTCCCCAGCCAGTAGGAAGTGTCTCAGTCTCTAACTTTGAGCATCTTCGGAACCAATGAGATAACTTGCTTTACATTCTCCCAGTGTCTGTGTGGGTTTCCTTCGGCTGCTCCGGTTTCCTTCCACAATCCAAAGATGCGCAGGTTAGGTGAATTGCCATCCTAAATTGCCCATAGTGTTCAGGGATGTGCAAGTTGGGTGCATTAGTCGGGGTAAACGTAAAGTAATAGGGTGGGGGGATGGGTCTGGGTGGGATACTCTTCACAGGGTTGGTGTGGACTTGTTGGGCGAAATGGTCTGTTTCCACACTGTAGGGATTCTATGATTCTTAAGCTCCAGACAGCATAAGCTCAATTAAATCAGCTTATCAAAATTGGACAGCCCTCTCCTCCCATGACCAATCTAATGCCAGTAGATGCATCCTTTAAATCTGGAAGTCAAAACTATGCATAGTATTCTAAGTATAGCCTCCCTACAGCCCTGATTGTACTCCAATTCCCTTGCAATACCACCCATGTCACCTACATTCTGAATTGCTTGCTGCACCTCTTTGCAGTGTTTCGTATATGATTACATTAAAGTTCCTTTGAGAAATGAATATTTCCAAGTTTCATGCATTTTATTTAACATTCTGCTTTTATATTCTTATGACCAAAGTGAACAACCTTAATTTTCCACCCTAAAGTTCACCTGTCACCTTTTGCCTATTCACTGAACCTGTCCATACTGCTATAATGTCAGTACAGACTGATCCCTTTTAAAGCAAAGAAATTCTCACAATGCCAATGGAAATAAGCTCAAGGTCAAGATTTCACTTCAAGATTTTTACCGCGAGAAACAAAGTAAAATCAACATGTATCAATTAACGAATAGGCAACTCATACAAACTATTAATGTTACTACAGGATGTTGTGAAACTTGAAACAGTACAAAAAGTTTTACAAGGATGCTGCCAGAGTTGGAGGGTTCGAGCTATAGGGAGAAGTTGAATAGGCTGGGGCTGTTTTCCCTTAAGCATTAGGAGGCTGAGGGGTGACCTTATAGAGGTTTATGAAATCATGAGGGCATGGATAAAGTAAATAGACAAGGTCTTTTCCCTAGGTTGTGGGAGTCCAGAAAGAGAAGGCATAGGTTTACAGTGAGAGGGGAAAGATTTAAAAAGGGACCCAAGAGGTAAAGTTTACATGCAGAGGGTGGTGAGAGTATGGAATGAGCTGCCAGAGGAAGTGGTGCAGGCTGGTGCAACTACAACATTGGAAAAGGCATCTGGTTGGGTATGTGAATAGAAAGGGTTTAGAGGGTTATGGGCCAAATGCTGGCAAATGGGACTAGATTAATTAAGGATATCTGATTGGCATGGATGAGTTGAACCGAAGAGTCCGTTTCTGTTCTGTATATCTCTATGACTCTATTTAGCGTAATAAAAAAAAGGACATTCACAAAGCCACTCCCTTAGCTCTCAAGGGATGTTCACCAGTCTGTTATCATGCCAGATTGAAATTTCCAGTTTCCTCTACCAAGCTTTTCCAGTTCTAATTATGTCCAGCATGTCATAATTTAATAACATAATACCCCTCCTTAAAAATTGCCATGACAATCCAGATGGCTAGAGGTTTCCTTTAGGTTATTTTAAATTGAGGCTTTGGCATTGGATAATTATTTGAATACAATTAGTATGCAAGGGTGTGGAGGAAAATGCAGCAGATTGGTATGAGGCAATGATGCTGGTTTGAAGAGATAGTACATGTACAGTTGGCTATATGGTTTCCTTTTGCACTGCAATATGTCTGTGGTTCTGTGAATCCTTCTTACCTCTTCTTAAAACTTACATTCTTACCTAGCTTTGTACTGACACTGTATATTCAAATTGTTGATGTTCACAATGGATGAAACCAATTCTAGAATAGAACCTCATGGGTCAACATGGTCCAGTCCCATCAAGCAGGACATTTTCCTCATATTCCTGCTCCTTCATCTCCTTCCAGCTTACCTGCCTTTATATCAGTTTACTATATTTGCCACATAATTATAAACTCTTTACTCTTCTCCATTGTCTCCTGTGAAATACATCATTGCAAAATTCAATTTCTCAAGCATATGTAAAAATTCTAGAATATTAAATCAAATCCCATTTTTATTAATTCATTCACTGTAATATTATATCTGACATAGCTCATAAAAGTACTCTCTGACTTATAATGACCAAGAGGATAATAAAAGTCTTTTGGAATAAATCTGGAGGCTGACAAACCTAATTATTAAACTATTACAAAAACTCACTAACTCAGGGCTTTGTAGTTTTAAATGCAGTCTGTAACAGGCATCACTTTCTACAAAATCAAATGTATACAGCATCAAAACTAAAGTTACAAAGAACAATTTGAATTTAAGTTTTCACACAAATTTATTTGCACAGCTGTAAATAGTCCTCCCTTGAATCAGAACAATGGAGCAATATAAAGAAGCACAATTAACAAGGTGACATGAAAGAGTGCATACACTCAACAAAAGTGAACTCATTTGGCAATATGTGCCCAGTATTTTAAAAAAAACTCACTCCAATCATATATAGTGAAAGTGAACATACCTTCATGATTGCAGAGATTCATGTGCTACTGATGAGGCTACCCAAAGAGGTAACACTCCTCTTTAGGAGGAGTGGACATCAGAACAACAGCCAATAATAGTTTGCACATGTAACATTAGAAGACCTAAATAGTTACAAAATTATGTGCAGATAAAGAAGCTGGAACAAATAAAATGAAAACTGTTTTCTGCACGTGTAATGATTTTCTTTGTAACTTGCATGTGCGCACATATGTCTTCTTATTTTTGTGAAAAGAAAGATGTTTGGAAACGATTGTGCTTTATGGCTTTCCATGGTCATGTGATCTTCAATAAGCCTCTTTGCATATAAACATCTGAGAGTAGAAGCCATTGCATCCACTACTTGAAACATGGCCAAAAGATCTCGAAATCACTACCAGGAGGAGAAGCAGAAGTGAAGACAGCTAATAATTTTAAAAGGAATTGCATTGGCACTTAAAGGAAATATATTTGCCTATAGGAATAGAGTGAAGCGATTGCTCTACAGAGAGCCAGTGCATGCATGATGGGCTGAATAGCCTGCTTCAGTACTATAATGACCATGATGAGCCTCACATGTCTGCGGAAGGGACCAATTAAATGTCACTGAAGTTAGAAATACCCTAGAGCAAAGCTGAAGATCAAACCTTGATGAGCCTTTCCTTTGTCTACAAACTTTATACCACCACACAACCTACCTGACGTTATGGATATAATTCATAGAGAAAGGTAGAAATCCAACCCCATTCTTGTTCATTCCGGTTGATGTTTTGACCCTTCACTAACTGAGGGCTTCAAAAGCTCTAGACAATTGTAAGTGACAGTTTCACAAGTTATTACATTCTTGCTGCACTGGATCATCATGAAATCCATTATAGATTTCTTTTATAAATACACAGCATTCACTTTACAGATTTTAGTATCCAATATCACATTTTTCTCCTCTGGAAATTTCTTAGTTCTTTGCATCTTCCATCTGAGGGAATACAATAATTGTAGTTATTCTGTGCCAGATTGGTAATTTCAGCCTGAAAAAAAGTCAGACAATGAATTCTGTTTGGCTATTTCACCAAGGGAGTCATCACACTTAAACAGAAACCAGTCTTTTCATACTATTTTTTTCTAAGCATGTACACCAAAGAGTCAGATAGCAGTCAGAAACGTAAGCTCCTCGGCTTATTGAATATTGATACTGACTATCATACAACAACGGCTGCCCTAGTGTAGAACAATTAAATCAGCTTAAAATGGAAGCAAAAATCAGGAATATATGTAGTTCTGAAACACGATGGCATGCAATTAACATCATCTCAAAGACTTTAGTGTATATTAGATACTCTGTGCAAAACTCTCAACACAACTCCTTGTACATGAGTAGATAATTAATTGAATTATGTCAAGTTGAGACCAAAGCACATTTTTAAGGGTTGGGGAGGTGAGAAACCGGGAAATAAATATCAGCATGCTGGAGAGAACTTAGCTGTCACACTTCAATGGTTACATCACTTTCTACTCATTAATGCTCATAATGAGCATGCCAATGTGCGTTTGCTGAAATAGTAGATTTTAAGCAAATTAAAACACTCAGCTTTTCCTATGTGCTACTCAGTTCTGCAGGTGTTATTTCAGCAAAAAAATTCTGGAGCACTCAATGCTGCATAGAATGTTGCAGCCAAGAAACAGACCATTCTGTCTACCAAGCCTGCACTAGTGCTTTTCTCTACAAGCTAACATATTGAATTCCACTATGATCATCCTCCCATTCTTGAACATTTATCTTTCACAAACAAACATTTATTTCAATTTTGAATAGATTTCACAACTCTGGCTTTTCTGGTGCTCACTTAAAACTTTTCTCTTAAAATTTTACATACAAACTCTGCTTTCTGCCATCCAACCACCATTCTATTCACATTTCCCCTTAATTCCAAGCATCATTAATATTCCCAATGGTCCCTTGTGAAGCATCTTAAGATCCAAGTAACATTTTGATAGTCATTTTCCTGTTATGTGTACCTGAAAACGTGCCAAATTCTGCAGGTATCCAGGTGTTTGTAATTTCACCCTGTATTTACAAACTCCAATAGTTTTCCAACAATTGATAACTAATTGGTATAAAATTTCCCAACTTAATACAATCTGGTAAACTTCCACTAATTATTTCATAAAGGTCAATATTCAAATCTTAGAAAAATGGTGGTAAAGTATTTATTCAGTATTTCTACCAATTGTTTATTCCACTGAAGGCTAATATCATACATTTCATCAAAACTTATTCCTACTTTTACAACCCTCTTCATTACCAATATGCCAAGAGAAAATAAGCTTCATATTTGCTCTATTTACCTAATAGTGTATCTGTGTCACAACACAGAATGATTTCAAATTTGGTCCAAATCTCTGTTATCCACATTCTGGAATCAGGGGAGCAAAGAATCCAACCCAACCTAGAACACAAAACAATATCTGATCATTCTTTTACTTTGATGTTAAAAAGGGAGTTAAAAGTAAAAACAAACCTTGAGTTGCATGGAAGGCCATGATTTTACTTTGAAAGTTTTGTCTAAAATGTGAAAGTTAATGATGAAGAATTAAAAACTTCCCCCTAACGTTGACAGCACAGTTAAAATCCAAGCTTCTGGGTGAACAAGTGTATTCTTTGCCACTTATATGGAATATTCTCATGGCACAAACAAGGAAATGAGAAACAACCACAATGCGGTGAAACAAATGGAGCAAATGAAAGCGAAATTATGTTCATAACAGAAAGAGAAGGATTACATACATGTGTGGTACATTTGGCATAAAAATCAATGAGACTATACAGGCTACACATGGAGTTTAAAAACAAGAAACTCTGGCATTTCTTTATGAAGGAAGATAATGTGCTGCCTGGGTCATGGTGTAAGAAGATGGAGTTCAGACACCAGAATGTTTTAAAATTGACAGGATGATGGTACGTTACTTGTACTCAAAAGTGATAAGGTGCCAGGAACAAATAAATGCATTGAAGGATACAGAAGAAGTTGAGTGCAGAAATTGCAGGGAAAATTGGGAGTCCTGCCTAAAGCTTGGAGAATTAAAGTGCATCATGATAAGCTCAGCAATTACAGGCCTGTCAGCTTAACCACTGTGTGGGGATGATTCTAGAAATGATGGTGAAACAAAAGTAGAAAATTATGGATTGACTAAGTAAATCCACTATCAATTTGTTAAGGAAAAAGACAGTCTTTAACTAATGCACTTGAGTTGTTTGAGGGTTGTATGAGAATAATAGGATTTAATGTGGCATATGTCGACTTCCAAAAAGCATTTAATAAAATGCCAACAACAGTCTTGGGACGTATCTATAACTTATGGAATATAAAAGGGACAGTAACAACATGGATACAAAACTGACAGAATGACAGGGAACGAATGGTAATTTTTTTTCCCCAGACTAGAGAAGGGATAATTGTGGTATTCCCTAAGGATCAATGTTACAAAACCTGGTATAGATCCATGATATAGACTTGTGTGTATAGCACACAAAGTTTGTGGATCATGCAAAATATAGAAGTATTGTGAACCATGATTTAGAGAAACAGTGGCATAGTGGTAATGTGACTGGACCAGTGAACAAAAGATCCAGGCTAATCTGCGCTCAACCCCCACCATATCAGCTCCTGGAATTTCAACTCCGCTGATGTATCGGAAATTAAATCTAGCCTTAGTAATGCACTACACAATTTACTTTGTTCACACATCAACTTTCCCAATGTAAACAATGCCCCATAACTCTCAGGGGGTCTCTGCCTAGTTCCATGCTTTAAATGTTACCATGGCTACAGAAATACAAATCAACAGTGGAAGCAGGGGAAATGGAGGTTTTGAAAATGCAAATTGGACCAAAATCTGAAAAGAAAAAATTTGCAGGGCTGAGGGAAAAGGCAGGGCAATGACACTAAGTGATTTTCTTCTTCAGAGAACCAGTACAGAAACAACAGGCTGAATAGGCCCACTCTATGCTGTTATCATTCCACAATTCTAACACAAAGACAGAACTGCTGAAGATGAAACTAGCAATAACTAACCAAAATAAAACCTTGGGAGGGAAGGCCACTACTAAAAATGAGCATTCATTTTGCCAGCAGTATTTTATAGATAATCTTCTGCGATCTTAGAACCGCTTTTAAATATGAAGCGTTTTATATTTGAGGACTTAGGCTTTGAAAGATTGTGGAATGATTGATTTATTTCAATTTGTGGAGACACTTGGATTTTTTTTAAAGCAAGGTCATTGAAAAGGTCACTGTGGACATTAGGTCCCTTTAAAATCAAGACTTCCTAGCAATCATATGACTTACGATAATGTTTTATTTAGCTGAAGGCTCCTGTTGGGGATGTTTGAACAGTATCAGCTTAAAGTTGGCTCTGGTCTTCATTGGGAGGCAGGGATATAGCTAAAAAGAATGCACTGTTGAGCTGATTTCTCCAATTTCTGAAAATGGTTCTTGAAGTGAGTGCAGGTGAAACCTATTTGGTCTAGGAAGCTCCTTCAATCACGTGCAATTTCTCAATATTTTATTCCTGGAGTATGTTGTATCTACCAGGATTTCTGACTGTGTGTTTTGGGAGCTGTTTAATGAGTACCGGACCACTGGACTGGAAGACAACATGAACATTCCACACTGGTGTCTGTTCTCTTGAAGGACGAACCCGATTAGCCCAAAAAAAAGTTCTTTGTTCAGAAAACTAATCCTGCAAACAAAACAGTTTTCAGACTTTGTGGTTTGCATGAGCATGTCTTTTGGTTTATTTAAAGAAGGATAAATATTTTTACTTCAGTATTACAGGCCAGTTTTGCATCTTCATTGAATAAATTTTGTTTAATATCAAACCAATATGAAAAGAAACCTGGTTGATGGGTATTTTTCATTTAAAACTTGATATGGCTATATTGGGAACTGGTAAATATATTTGTGACACATGAATATTGGAACTAGAACAATAAGCTGTTCCTTCAACCTTGATCATATTTGCCAACAGGTTTCCATGGTGTAGCAATATTTAAATTACCGTACAAGTTACACTAATAATTAAGGCTGGAACAGAGTCTATTGGTACATCATTTGGGTTTGACACAAGATGCAGTAAAACACCAGTGTGGTGTTAAACATGGTTTTAAAATATGTAATGACATAATGTTACATGAATATTGACAGTACCGTATTCCTATTTCCATCAAAAAACAAGTAAAAATCTTATAACCAGGCTGATTGGGGAATTTGTACTATTAAACTAGAAACACTCTTTCAGCTATGCACAGTAACATTTCCCTTCAAAACCATAAATGACTAAAGTTTGCATAGATACGTAACACAAGACCTCTTTAAATCAAAATCTTTCTGATCGTGAGTAACAGTGTCTCCTTTGTTTTCTCTCTTTAGCGATCAATAGGCCCTTAATCCAGTTTTAGATATGAGCCTTTTTGCCCACAAAAGAATTAAGAATAGTGCAGCCACTGCTACTGAAGAACTGGAGAATACAGGTGCTTAAAAATGGCTTCTCCTTATTCGATCGATTCAACTTGATTGCAGCAATGCTCAAACTTCCTTCT
Organism: Hemiscyllium ocellatum; assembly: GCF_020745735.1. NCBI lineage: Eukaryota > Metazoa > Chordata > Chondrichthyes > Orectolobiformes > Hemiscylliidae > Hemiscyllium > Hemiscyllium ocellatum. The sequence continues at coordinate 27,726,298 of NC_083419.1, forward strand.
GAAATTCTGCCACCAAATTAACAGCCTACTTAGGTACAGTGTAGATCAGTTATTTAAGATGGCAAATATTACAAAGCCAGGTAAATCCATTGTCTTTTGTCAACACATCAACTGCAAACCAACTTTATTTTCTACTTCCTTCTTCTCACAAAAGAGACAAGTTCTGACACATTGATCAGAATTTCAGTAATTCAGAAAATGTTTACCTTTGTTGCTTAGCTATCTTGCATGATAGAGCACAAGTGAAATGATACTTGACTCAATCCCAGTGTATCACAGATCAGTAGAAGGATAACAGACATCTAAAAAGAGAGTTTTAAAAATGCATTTTTTTTCATCTTTATTCAGTCAAAAGATGACTGCTTTCAGTCTTGTCCTTACACGATTAGAATCCCAACCACAAGTACACAAAAGCTGTTCAGAAGAAGAAAATTTTGAAGTACATTTTAAAGTAACTTTTTGTGCCTGTAAATAGGCAGTTTTAAAGACAAATTCTTCATGTGAACTATACCAGACAGTTTTCGGCACTCAAAACTCTCAATATGTGCTGAAGAGTGCTGATGTGTGCTGTTAGGCAGTCTCAAAGTCCACAAGTTCCTCGTTACTTATTAGTTGAAAGTTACTTCGAAATGTTCTCATGCTAAACTACATTATACTTTAGGCGTTAAACGGTGAGATTTTTGCTGCCAACATTAAGTTGCACAAACAATTTATCACTAATGCATGAAAGACCAAAACCTGTCCTGCAACAATCTGGTCAGAACTCTTTTGGAATGCTTTGAGCAGTTTTGGGCCCTATGTCTAAGGAAAAATGTGTTGGCCTTGGAGGGGACCCACAGGATATTTACAAGAATGATCCCAGGGATGAAGGGCTTGTTATGCGGTACAGTTGAGTACTCTTGGTCTGTACTCAATGGAGTTTAGAAGGATGGTGGGAGTGGAGTCTGATTGAAACTTACAGAATATTGAGAATCAAGGGGGTGGTGGTGGAAAAGCACAGCAGGTCAGGCAAGATCAAGGAGCAGAAGAATTGATGTTTGGACAGAAGCCCTTCAGCAGAATACTGAGAGGCCTGGATAGGGTGGACATGAAGAAGATATTTCCATCAGCCCTTTATAACTGGGATGGTCCTTTAGCAAAAATGGTTAATCTGTGGAATGCATTGCCATAGAGGGCTGAGGAGGCCAAGTCATTGAGTGTCTTGAAAACAGTGCTAGGTAGATTCTTGATTAGTAAGGGGCTCCAGGGCTACGTGGAGAAGGCAGAATGGCGTTGAGAAACATATCAACCAGATGTGTGTAAAATGTTGGCAAATGGGACTAGATTGATGTCAGGTATCTGGTCAGTGTGGATGAGTTGGATTGAAGGGTCTGTTTCTGTGCTGTACAGTTCTACAACTCTAAACATCAGAGCATACTTGATGGGCCACCTGGCCTAATACAGCTCTTATATCTGATAATCTTATAGTCCAACTACCCAAACTGAATAACTCAGTGAAACTTCAGAAGGTTCGGTCTTAAATGTGTAATTGTATAGAGCATCAGGTATGACATTTCAATGATAAAGGAGGAACTCTTCATTTCTAGTTGAAAACATAAAAGTGCTAAATTTTATATCCAAGTGTCAACACAGTGTTGAATGCAGTAGGACACTGATCAAGTGTTTTACAAGCAAAAAAAAGGAGGAAGGTTTGTGGGAAGAAGACAGGACATGTTTTTCATGGTAATGAATTACATAAAGTAACCAGTACATTGCCTAAATGACAATTGTTTATGAATTTAGCCTTGGCTCAGATCCGTCAACAAGATACTTACGTTCGGGCAATCCTTGTATCTATAGCTCACAATGCTGAAAGTGCCATGATAGCTCTGAATTTATTTGTAATTGTCCATGCAACAATAACAAAAGCGGGATGGCACAGTTTCTTGTTGAAAATGTTTGCACAAGTACTTATACCTGCTTTACACCAGAACTTTGCCCTGTCCAACTTCTTTATTATTTTTTCATTCGAAATAAGTCCATTAGCTCATTAACATTATCCAGCCCCACATCATCACAACAGTTCCAAAGCAGCATAAATGGACATTCGAAGCGATCTCCAACAACTGCAGTCCTCACATTCTCTTATTAAGTCTTGGTGGCTATTTCTGATGCTAATAGGATTTGTTTAAAAAAAACTATTATTTTAAAAAACTTGTCTTTGCAACTGTATTAGCAGTAAAAAAAAATCAAGCTTTCACAACTTGAATTTTCTTAAACATTCTGTGTATAATATGGAATCACTGTTCAGTGAGAATGTTCAGTTTTTCCAAAAGGTTAGATTTCAGCTCATTACCTCTAGGGACTTGATGTTCCCACAAATTTTAAACAAGATTCTCAGAAAATATACTTAACAGTCTTCTGCTGTTTGTCATAGAGCCCTCATGTAACTTTGAGCATAAATCAGATCAAGACAACTTTATCCCAATTATCTGCAAGCAGTTTTGTCGCTCAAGTAAATATTTGGTTGTACTTACAATGATGCAGATAGTTCGGCCAATAATAATATTATTTTCAATGAAGCAATGACTATGTTTTCAAAATATTGCTGATAAAATTCTAGCTTAATAAATTCTGAACACAATATAACTTAACACTAAAGCACTAATTCTCTTTATGTGTGCTCCAGAGATTGCGTGTTAGGGAACAGCCTCACCTTTCCCACTTTGGAAAATTGTGCATGCCAGATTTTCCATTTGCACTATTGGTGAGAATGAAGACTCCACTTGAGTTGTATTGTCAAAGTATTACACTACTGTGAATGAAAAATTCAATTAATGAAAAATTTTTTAAAAGCATGGAATTACTCAATAATTTTTGCAAAACCCGTCATGCTAAATTTTTAAAAATTGAAAGTTTTCCAAAATCAAACTAATTAGCAGTCATGCTGAAATACTGGAATGAAAATGTATTCTACTAGAAGTCTCTAGCTGGGAAGGAAGGTGTAGAGGAAATTAGTTTTCAATAATTTATTTATGCTGACATTGATCAGCCAAGCATTTCTTCCAAGTAATCATTACAAATGTACATTTAGCATAAGGTTGGGATTGATTAATGACAAGCGACTGCAGGAATTCTTCTCCATGATGTACCAGTTTGATTAGTTGCCTTGTTGGAGTTAAATCACAAAGAAGGGAAAGGAAAGAAAACTGAAGCTACAAAAACAAAATGCAAAAAGCAAAAAAAAATTGCAAATATTAGAATTACTCACTGAAACAAGCAGTTAACATTTCAGAGTGGATTCTTGGCAACATTGCTTATGTTTTCTCCCTTTGTTAAAGTATGCTGTAGGAGTTCATTTGCAAAAATTTCCATAGTTAAAATGATAACTATACAAAGTCCCAAAGAGAACTGAAATAATTCCTCCAAATACCGCAAAACCATTACATATTGAATTTTCTCCCACAGTTAATTAAAATCATGAGCACATGCACTTCAGTAATCTAGCTACCTACTTAAAAATTAATATATAAATGAATAGTTTAAAAATATAACTGTAAAGTATAAAAATTAAAATAGTCTTTGCCACATTAAATTAGGAAGTCACTCCTCTGCCCTATAATTACATGATTGCAGAAAAGCAGCATCCGAAGACGTGCCAAGAAAGAAAGAAATTGCAAATCTTAAAACTTATAACTGCTCAGGATATCACAAAACATTTCACAGCCAATGAAGTTCTTCTGAATTATAATCATCGTGCAATGTAGAAAGTCAGTCAATCAGCAAACAACATCTCACTTGACAAGCAAAGAAAAAAATTTCCCAATTAACTAGCTTTGAGGTGCCAATAGGCAATAAATGTTTGCCAGGGAATTAGAAAAACATCCGTGCTTTCTATAAAGTACTATTTTGTGCTATTTTATACTCATTTCAACAAGGAGCGAAAGAAAAAGACTTTTGATTCAAAATACTTTGTTCAGTATCACACAGAAGTGTCAGACTAGATCTTTTCTTTCCCCCCAAATCCTGGATGCAAGGCCTGAATCAGTGATCGAGATTCTGGTACTAAAAGGTGCTACCATTAAGCCCAGATCATAAATTGATCTCTCAAACACTAGATAAGGACATGATCAGGTTCGGCCGTGTTGTCCTGAGGATGAAATTACCTTTAACATTCACCAAGGCTAAGCAGCAAGTAATAGCAGGGGGCTAAAAGGCAACAAACAAACCATTACTATACTGTTGGAAAGAAGCAAAGAAATCTGCCCTCTTACTGAGATATTTGTATCATGGATTGTCACAGGTAAGGTGCTGGAAGACTGGAGGTTAGCTAACGTGATGTCACTGTTAAAGAAAGGTGGTAAGGACAAGCGAGACACTATAGACCAGTGAGCCTGACGTCAGTGGTGGGCAAGTTTTTGGAGGGAACCTTGAGGGATGTACATGTATTTCTAAAGGCAAGGACTGATTTGGGAGAGTCAACATGGCTTTGTACGTGGGAAATCATGTCTCACAAACTTGATTGAGATTTTTGAAGTAGTAACAAAGAGGATTGATGAGGGCAGAACAGTAGATGTGATCTATATGGAGTTCAGTAAGGTATTCGACAAGGATCCCCATGGGAGACTGATTGGCAAGGTTAGGTCTCATAGAATACAGGGAGAACTAGCCATTTGGATACAGAACTGGTAGAAGGTGGTGGTGAAGGGTTGCTTTTCAGACTGGAGGACTGTGACCAGTAGAGTGCCACAAGGATTGATGCTGGGTCCTCTACATTTTGTCATTTATGTAAATGATTTGGATGTGAACATAAGGCGTACAGTTAGTAAGTTTGCAGATGACACCAAAATTGGAGGTGTATTGGATAGCGAAGGAGGTTATCTCAGAGTACAAGATCTTGATCAGATGAGCCAATGGGCTGAGAAGTTGGAGATGGAGTTTAATTCAGATAAATGTGAGGTGCTACAATTTGGGAAAGCAAATCTTGGCAGGACTTATACACTTAATGGTGAGGTCCTAGGGAGTGTTGCTGAACAAAGAGATCTTGGAGTGCAAGTTCATAGCTTCTTGAAAATGGAGTCCCAGGTAGATAGGACAGTGAAGAAGGCATTTGGTATGCTTTCCTTTATTGGTCAGAGTATTGAATGGAGGAGTTTGGAATTCTGGTCTTCTTCCTATCGGAATGATGTTGTGAAACTTGAAAGGGTTCAGAAACTATTTACAAGGATGTTGCCAGGGTTGGAGGATTTGAGCTATAGGGAGAGGTTGAATAGGCTGGGGCCTTTTTCCTTGGAGTGTCAGAGGCTGAGGGGTGACCTTATAGAGACGTATAAAATAATGAGGGGCGTGGATAGGATAAGTAGACAAAGTCTTTTCCCTGGTGTAGGGGAGTCCAGAACTAGAGGGCATAGGTTCAGGGTGAGAAGGGGAAAGAGACCTAATGGGCAACTTTTTCACGCAGAAGGTGGTACATGTATGGAATGAGCTACCAGAGGAAGTGATGGAGGCTGGTACAATTGCAACATTTAAAAGGCATCTGGATGGGTATATGAATAGGAAGGGTTTGAAGGGATATGGGGCAGGTGCTGGCAGGTGGGATCAGATTGGGTTGGGATATCTGGTCAGCATGGAAGAGTTGGACCGAAGGGTCTGCTTTCGTGCTGTACATCTCTACGACTCTATAAATTGGTGAGGATTATAAACACTCATGCTTATATTAATTGGAAGATAATGTGGAATTCCCATTGCAATCCTAAGAATTCAGACAAAGGCCCATAAAAGTCAAAGACATTGTTGCCTTCCAGCATTACTGCGCACAAAGTTTGATCTACACTGACCTGAACAATTTTTTTTGATGTAGTGGCCTTTACATAATGCTGCATGAGATTTAATAAACATCTTTGGATGACACAGTTTGAGGACATCACAACTGTAAGTTATATAGTACTTTACAAGCATTTTATCACTCCTGGCAAAGCAAGATGCTTTGCTATTTTGCACCCATGAGATTTAAAAAGATCTGCCTTTCGTGTAATTTTATCTATCCATTTTCTTCAGCCAGAAATTTAAAAATTTCAGTTGAAAACATAACATGAAAAAATTAGGAAGGTATCACAGACAATTCCAGATAATTTGTACTTCCGTTTGCATTTCTGTTCAGGAATAATTGTTGTGATATCTATTTGACCACATTGTATATCCAAGTTGCAGAGAATTTATGAAATCATTTAAAAAGAAAATTGTGACAATTGGGTAAGAACAGATAAACAGTGACTATATTTCCCATGCAAATTCCAATCAAATGCAATTCCCTCGCTAATGGCATTGTGGGTCAACTGACAGCACATGGACTGTAGCAGTTCAAAAGGAAGCTCACCACCACCAGCATCTTTTCAAGGGCAACTAGGAACAGGCAATAAAAATGCTGGCTCGGCTAGCAACGCCCGATGTCCCACATGTGAATTAAAAACAAAAAAAAACTGTTGTTTTAAAAACCTAGACATGTACACCTCATTCATGTTGACCATTAAGTGAATAATGCTCCATCAAATTACACTTCCACTTTTAACAAATATTGAGCTAAGCAAATTTTAAGGCTTTACTGACATTTATTTCTAACAGCAGGAAGTATGCAGTGAGAAGAATTCAACTTCCTTCTGAAAGACTCCATGATGAAAAATTAATTGGATCAGTGATATTTCAGTGGATTTAAAATATGGGTCAGTGAAATAATTAACAGTAATGACATTTCTGTAGTAACTATAATCTAATCTACAAGATAACATGATTAATTGGGGAAGAATAATCACTGGTGACTTACTCAGACCTGTGGAAAGCCTGATCAAATCTCACAACAAAGCGCATAAGATCTTTTCCAACATCAAACAGGTAGAGAACAGCAGAATTTCTCTGACCTAAAATGTGTTGGCAAATAATCAGTGAATATGCTCCAAAAAGGATCACTTATCTATTGTAAATTTGTACAACTCTTCCCTGAAAAAAACATTTCAAATCTTGCTCAAGTTATTCAGATAAGCATTTGAAAATGATAAATTATTGAATGGCTTAATCAACGTGCCAACATGACAAGTTTTGATTTGATTTTACTACCCCTTAAGCAGTTGAGTACTAACTTGAGCAATATCTACAGGGATGAATAGAAAAAGAGATTGAATTTAATCCTTCAAAGCATGCAGTGTGCTTCAACGATCACATACCATAAAGTTTGTTTCTGCCTTGACTGCTAAGAAAATAAACATTTCACAGTAAACTTCAAAACTTAAACAAGCCACTTCACAAGCTCTACGTTTAAAGGAGGATATTTGGATCTTCAAGACTTTGCAACTCACTGCTGCCTCAACCACCAACTGTACCCTTGCTTGGCTTGACTTTACCTTTCTTTTTGTAATAGGAGAAAGAACACAGGTATAACAATTTCTACAACAGTGTGAGGACAAGTGTGGACAGCAATTTCAGAATCAGCTGGAGAGACAGCAAGGACAGTTTCTTCATAAAAAGTGGGAGACACATGGGTAACAGCAAAAGAAAATCAGCAAAAACTAAATGTCAAGTCACAGGATAGAGAACATTTTAGAAACATGCAGATGGCAAAAACACGAAAGAAGAGGAAGAAAGTGATTGTGAAAGTACATTGGCAAGAAATTTTAAAAAAGCAAGAACTTTGAAGAATAAAAAAAGGGAGAGTGGGACTCTTAGAGGATAAAATTGGGGATTGGAAAATAAATGGCAGATGATTTAAAACAATTATTTGCATCAGTCTTCACAGTGGAGCACACTATAAACATCTCAAAAGGTAAATAGTGCTAATGGGAGGAAACTCATTTGAACAGTTTCTATTGAAGGAAAAGTAGAACAGACAAATGTGTGGCTGTGGAGGTGGTGCAGGGGAGGAGGGTTTACATTTTTGGATCACTGGAATCTCTGGGGTAGAAGTGACCTTACCAGAAGGATGGATTGCACCAGTATAGGAAGGGGACTAATATACTGGCAGGGAGATTTGCTAGAGCTACTCCAAACTAGTAAGGCGGGGGAGTGGGATCCAGGGAAATAGTGAGCAGAGATCAATCTGAGAATGGTAGAGTTGGGAAAAGAGAAGTCAAACAATCAGGGTGGGCAGGAACAAAGCAGAGAACAAGGTAAGACTGATTAATTAAAGTGCAATTACTTAAATGCAAGAGGCCTGAATTGGATTTAAACTAATAAGTTGGCGTTGGGGGGGGGTACCCAGAGAAATACTGACTTAAGGGGCGTGGTGCCAGAGAAATAGTGAGGAAAGAGATCAATCTGAGATTGGGACAGTTGGGAAAGGGAGCAAGTCAAACAATCAAGGCAGGAAGGATCAAAGCAGAGAACAAGATAGGACTGACAAATTAAACTGCATTTATTTCAATGCAAGAGGCCTAACAGGGAAGGCAAGTGAACTCAAGGCATGGTTAAGAATATGGGACTGGGATATTATAGCATTTACAGAAACGTGGCTCAGGGATGGACAGGACTGGCAGCTTAATGTTCCAGGATACAAATGCCAAAAGGAAGGATAGAAAGGGGAGCAACAGAGGAGTGGGGGGGGAAAGAGTTGTTTTTGAAAAGGGATAGCATTACAGCTGTACTTAGGGAGAATATTCCTAGGAATACATCCAGGGACATCAGTTGGGTGGAACTGAGAAATAAGAAAGGGATGATAATTTTATTGGGATTATATTCTAGACCCCCTCATAGTCAGCTGGAAATTGAGAAACAAATTTGTAAGGAGGCTTCAGTTATCTCTAAGAATAATAGGGTGGTTATGGTTGGAGATTTTAACTTTCCAAACAAAGACTGGGACTGCCATAGTGTTAAGGGTTTAGATGTGGAGGAATTTGTTAAGTGTGGAGAAGAAAACTTTTTGATTCAGTATGTGGATGTACCTACAAGAGAAGGTGCAAAACCTGACCTTCTCTTGGGAAGTAAGGCAGGCCTTCTCTATGAGGTCTCAATGGGGAAGCACTTTGGGCCCAGCAACTATAATTCTATTAGTTTTAAAATAGTGATGAGAAAGGATAGACCATATCTAAAAGTTGAAGTTCTAAATTGAAGGAAGGCTAACATTGACACTATTAGGCAAGAACCTTCAAAAGCTGATTGGGGGTAGATGTTCTCAGGTAAAGGGATGGCTGGAAAATGGGATAATGGAAAATGGCCTTCAAAAATGAGATAACGAGAGTCCAGAGACAGTATGTTCTTGTTAGGGTGAAAGGAAAGGCTGGTAGGTGTAGGGAATGCTGGATGAATAGAGAAGTTGAGATTTTGCTTAAGAAAAGAAGGAAGCATACATCTGGTATTGACAGGAGAGATTGAATGGATCCTTAGAAGAGTATAAAGGCAGTCAGAGTATACTTAAGAGGGAAATCAGGAGGGCAAAAAGGGGACATGAGATAGCTTTGGCAAATAGCGTTAAGGAGAATCCAAAAGGGATTTCACAAATGCATTAAGGAAAAAAGGGTAACTAGGGAGAGAATAGGGCACCTCAAAGATCAGCAAGGCTGCCTTTGTGTGGAGCTGCAGGAGATGGGAGATATACTAAATGAATATTTTGCATCAGTGTTTACCATGGAGAAGGACATGGAAGATATAGAATGTGGGGGAATAGATGGTGACATCTTGAAAGGAAGTGCTCGACATCTTGAAACACACAAAAGTGGATAAATCCCCAGGACCTGATCAGATGTTCCCTAGAACTCTGTGGAAAGCCAGGAAAATGATTGCTGGGCCTCTTGCTGAGACACTTGTAGCATCAATAGTTACAGGTGAAGTGCCAAATGACTGGAGGTTGGCTAATGTGCTACCACTGTTTAGACCGGTGAGCCTGACATCAGTGGTGGGTAAGTTGTTGGAGGGAATCCTGAGGGACAGGATGTACATGTATTTGGAAAGGCAAGGACTGATTAGGGATAGTCAACATGGCTTTGTGCATGGGAAATCATGTCTCACAAACTAGATGGAGTTTTTGAAGAAGCAACAAAGAGGATTGATGAGGGCAGAGTGATAGACGTGATCTGTATGGACTTAAGTAAGGCATTCGACAAGGCTTCTCATGGGAGACTGATTCGCAAGGTTAGATCTCACAGAATACAGGGAGAACTAGCCATTTGAATACAGAACTGGCTCAAAAGATAGAAGGCTGAAGGTGGTGATGGAGAGTTGCTTTTCAGACTGGAGGACTGTGACCAGTGGAGCACCACAAAGATTGGTGCTGGGTCCACTACTTTTTGTCATTTATATAAATGATTTGGATGTGAACATAGCAGGTATAGTTAGTAAGTTTGCACATGACACCAAAATTGTAGGTAGAGTAGACAGTGAAGAAGGTTACCTCAGAGTACAAAAGGATCTTGATCAGATGGGCCAATGGGCTGAGGAGTGGCAGATGAAGTTTAATTTAGATAAACGTGGTGCTACATTTTGGAAAAGCAAATCTTAGCAGGACTTGTACACTTAATGGTAAGGTCCTAGGGAGTGTTGCTGAACAAAGAAACTTTGGAGTGCAGGTTCATAGTTCCTGAAAAGTAGAGTTGCAGGTAAATAGGATAATGAAGGAGTTTGGTATACTTTCCTTTACTGGTCAATGCATTGAGTACAGGAGTTGAAGGTCATGGTGCTTCTGTAGAAGGCATTGGTTAGGCCACTTTTGGAATATTGTGTGCAATTCTGGTCTCCTTCTTATCGGAAGGATGTTGTGAAACTTGAAAGGGGTCCTTAGAAGAACTTAATGAAACCTTGATTTAACCTCATCCAAAAGACACCACCTCCGTCATTGATGAAATGAATCTTCAGGCTCGACCTTTGAGGTGCTCAGGCTCTGGAATGGGACATGACCCCTCAACATCTGACTCGGAGGCAAGTGTGTGATATATCCTAATAGTTTCACCTTATTCCCAAAACCTAATAATCACCCCCACTTTCCTTTAATGAGCTATCCAGCAATTTAGCAAGCTCAGAGTCAACATGGTTTTGAGAAAGGGAAATTATGTTTGTCAAATTTACTCGAGTTGATAACGGGGAACTAATAGATGTAATGCTGTGATTGATTTCATTTTCCTCTTCAGCTGCTTATCTGAATTAATCCATACAGCATTGAAAAAAAAAAGCTGCTGGGAACATTGTTATTTTGCACAACTAATATCCTAGCAAAGCAAGCCAAACCGGGAACCTGGAAACAATTGTAACCACAGAAGTGAATGCTGGTGCATCCATACTTGAAAGCAGCAATATTAGATGTTTCATGGATCCAGAGGCCTAACTGCAGAGTGACCAGCAGCAGAATGATGTTATGAATTACAAGGTGAAGCAATAATGAGTGATGAACCTGGAGCACGAAAAAAATACTATTTCCACACAGCACGGGAAAATAAATTTCTATTCATGCATGTTAAAGCTCAGAGCGTTTGCCTTACGCATAACCAAAGTATCAAGAAGTAAAAAGAGAAACTTGGAACAATACCACAAAACGACTCATGACAAGTACTTGGCTACCTTTTCCTTCAATGGCATGTGTTGGACCAAGAAACTGAATGACCTGAAGGCTGTTTTCAAAACAATGTTTTTCCCTAAACCAAGAACCAAAAAAGGTAAAGCCTTCACTGAAGCATCATTTCATGCTTTCTACCTTCCAAAAAAAAGTTTAAAAACATCATTTACTTGGTGGTGAAGAAATTAAATAAAGTAATGACTGTGGACATTATTCTTAACTTCATTGAAGAAAGTCAACGGAGGAATAATCCAAGACATGTTGTTTAGTGCTTCCATTGTGGCAAGATGAGCTAATGTTTGACGAAAGGTGTGTTTCAACAACTACAACAGAACCTGAAGAACTGAGAATGCTTGTACATAGCAGTTAGACACAACACTGGCCATTTCAGCAGGCAGTTAAAGAGTCAGCCACACTGATTTAACCAGATATGAAGATAGCAGATTTTCCTTTGTTAAAAGACACAATGAATCAGATGGGTTTTTTTTTAATGATAATCAACAATGGTTTCTTGATCATCATTTCACTTTGCATTCCAGACTTATTAGCCGAATTCAAAATTCACAATCTACTGATGGGGATTTTAACCCATGTCCCTATCCCATTAAGGCTGGAACACTCATCTCATGACATTCCCACTGCACTACCAGCTTCCCATTCAGTTTGTTACAGGAAGAACTGGACCAAAAACTTGCAATTACACAATGTCTTTAATATGAAAGATTGCGAGATATCCCCAGGACAGTAATAACTAATCGACACCAAGTTGAAAGGGGACATCAGGAAACACTTGGGCAGAGGCAGATTTTAAGAAGCCTTGCAGTCAAGCCTAATTTCAAGATGGAAATAGGTCATATTGAATTAAGTGAACCAGCAAATCTTTTGAGGAAATTGCAACATATAAATATCATTTGTATCAAAGAAAAATATAATGGCAGCTAAGGCATCATTGAAACAGACTGCATAATTTGAATTTAGTAGAGAACCAAAAAGGTATCCAATTATCAGGAGTGAGAATGAGTGTAAATAGAAAATTATTTTAGGTATTCAATTTCTATTAGATTTATTCTGCAATTACTTCAGTGGAGCCAACTACATCAATTTTAATTAAACTCAAGGAGTCTTTTATTTACTTTCACTGTCTGTGTAAATAATTCGGTGCACAAAACCAAAGCTACGCAACTTGAGAATGATCATGTAATAAAACGAATAAAAGCTGCTGCTTTAATCAGCTGGTTTTCACAGCAGCCTGTGGTGATACAATTATTTCTTACTGCTATTCATTAACTGTAGTGCTGCAGTGATAATGTCTTGGACACCACCCCAATATCAAAGGGCAGTCTAGAATGCACTTTGGTACAAAAGAATTTTTGCAAAAGGTACTTTTATGTAAACAACAATACTAACATGGTTATTGAGAGGCCCTTGCGAAGGTTGTTGTTTCTGTGAAAATCATAAGGCTGAGTCATGGGGGCTGGGGGGGGAGGGGGTGGTGGTGTATGTTAGGCTAGATATGCTTGCACACAAACAGTTCCAATAGCTGTATCTTGCTTCTGCAAAAATCGCAAGGCGGTATCATGAGGGTATATACCAAGAAATAAGTAACCGAAAAGGGAGGTGTCGACTGGTAGAAGCAGATGCATTGACATGACAGTTGCAATTGTCACACACATAGGGAGTTAGTATGAACAAGATAACCAATTAAGGCCCAGTGTTGCGTCAGCAAAAGTAATAAGACACAGCTATTGGGGGGGGGGGGGGGGGGGGTTGCACAACAACAGACCACAGACAGATGTGGTAAGCCGATTAGATTAACAGCTGCAATAGAGCAATGCAACTATCAGATTTGAAGTAAAAGGGGAGTACCAAGAGACTCAACTGAACTGTATAAATTGTAACATAACCTCCTGATCGGGGTGCCTACTTTATGGTCACCCGGCTTGCAAGAATGTATGAATAAAGACTGCTTCAGAATTTGACTCGGACTGAAAATTATTGAACAGTGAGCTTTGTTTCTCACAACTGGGGGCTTGTATCCGGGAGCCTGTCATCACCGGCGGAGTAGGCACTGTCGACAGCTGGGAAGACGCATCCCATTCCCTTTTAGAACAGTCCTGTGTTTCTTGACGGTGGGTGACTCTCCCGGTAGACTGACCAGAATCCTCAGGGAGTCATTCTGAACCAGGAAAGAAAGAGTCAGGAGGTAAGACTTAAACGGTAGGCACAGGGAGACATTGAGCCAGGCAACTCTGTGCACGGACCAAGGTAAGAAGATTGACTTTTAAGTGTTACCTTGGTGGCTGGGATTGGGTTCTAGTAGTTAATAAGAGACTAACAAAGGAACTCAATATGGGCTGTGCAGAAGGTAAAGAAAAAGCCTCCGAGGGAAAAAGGAAATGGAAATGGAGGCGGGTCCCTGACAATATACCTCCAGAAAGTCCATTAGGGAGGATGTTGAGGAATTGGAAACATAATACTTGTACAAGGGAAAAGGATAGGAAGACTATGTTTAAATATTGTTGTTTTGTATGGACTAAGGAGCCTATTCTTTGTCCCGCCATCTTCTGGCCAAATTACGGGTCGGTCGAGGACTGGGTTTGTTAATATTTGAACTTGTACGTCAACAGCAAACAGCCCCTCAGTCAGGAGGAATCAGATTATGCTTCATGTTGGAAGAGGGGTTCGGGAACAAATATTCATTTAGTTAAAAGAGAGAAGAAAGACTCTCCCATGGCACCTCTTGCGTGGGAAGTATTAGTTAATCTGTCGCCCCCATATAATGAACCTGCAAATAGGGCAAACAGTGACTCAGGAGGAGCAGGGTCAGGGGAAATCGGTGGCAGAGACAGGGCCAGAGCCAGAGTCAGGACCAGGAACAGGGCCGGGGGGGAAGGGGGAAACTAGAACAACAGGGATGATTACCTGCAAACGAAAGGAAATGCAGAAGAAAAAGTTGGACAAAGACCCACAAGGAAGTTCCACTATGTATCCTCTCTGTGAAGTCCCAATAAGGGATGAGGAAATCGGGTTTGTAAGTGAAACACTAACGAACAGAGAGGTACAGACCTTTAAGAAGGAAATGAAGGTCCTCATAGAGGACCTGGTGGGATTGTCTGAACAAAATCGACCAATTTCTGGGTCCCAGTTTATACACTTGAGCGGAACTAATGTCTATATTAAACATTTTATTTACTGGAGAGGAAAGAGGGCTCATTAGTGGAGCCACGATTAAGATCTGGGACAGGGAGCATCCAGTCAGGGACGGACAGGCTGGAGAAGGTGAAGCAAAGTTTCCCCTCAGGGACCCTGGGTGGGATAATCAAAATGAAGATCATAGAGAGGAAATGAAAGAGCTCAAAAGACATATTAAAGGGAATCAGGGAAGCGGCGCTGAAGTCACAACATTTGACAAAGGCGTTTGAAGTGTGCCAGGGAAGGGGTGAGACCCCCTCGGCCTTTCTCCAAAGATTAAAAGATTCTATGAGAAAGTATTCTGGAATAGACTCGGAAGGATCAGTAGCAGAAGGGCTACTGAGGGTACAAAATCATGGTCAGACATCCAGAAAAAGATTCAAAAGATAGAGGGGTGGAGCGGAAAGCCCCGAGATGAGTTGTTGCGGGAAGCTCAGAAAGCGTTTGTGAGAAGAGAGGGTGAGAAGAGAGGATGAGAAGCAAAAACAGAAGGCAAAAATGATGGTAGCCATGGTTGATGAGATAGTTAGGAAAAGAGTGGAACCGATAGTAAGCAACCGGAGTGGTGGCTGGCAGAAAATAGAGGTGGGGGGGAAGAAACGAGGAGGACCCGTTAGGGGGTCCAGTTGACAGGGACAGGGACTAAGGTGGGAATCCCCACAGGCGGGATGTAATTACTGTGGAAAGACAGGTCACTTTAAGTGTGAGGGTCCGGATCTGAAAAGGGAAGAGAGGATGATACCGCTTATGAACTTTGATGAAGAATAGAGATGTCAGGGGATCCTGCCCCTGGGCACCCACCAGGAACCCTTGATAAACTTAAAGATGGGACCTTATAAAGAGGATGTAGTTTTCTTAGTCAATATGGGGACAACGAGGTCATCTCTAAAGCCCAGGGGAGTGGGAATTTTGAAGCAAATATTAACTGTCTCTGGGGTAAAAGGTGAGGGATTTACAGTCCCTGTTTTTGAACCTATGAAGATTGAAAGTGGAGAAGAGATAGTTGAAGGCGAACTGTTATATATCCCTGATATTGGAAGTAATTTATTGGGGAGGGATTTAATCATATTCTTGGGACTGGAAACTGGAGTATTGGACCAGAGATTAGTGATACAAATGGCCACCCTGACCGAGGAAGAGGTGAGAGAAATAGAACCCACGGTATTGGCTCAGGAAGAGAATTGCAGAGGATTACAAATACCTCCTTTGGAGGTCAGTTTAAAGAGAGAGGGAGACGTAGAGTGCAAAAGACAATAGTGTGCAATTTCAACAGAGGGACATAGGAGATTGCAGCCAGTAATTGAGGGGTTGATTGAGGATGGATTATTGGAGCCCTGCATGTCCCCTTACAATACCCCTATTCTTCCAGTATAGAAAGTGGACAGCACTTACCATCTGGTACAAGATCTGAGGGTGTGTGTTGAACCAAAAGTATTACAAATCCTCCACCCTGTGGTCCCTAACCCCTATACACTATGGAATAAGATTCCACATGACCATAAATGGTTCAGTGTAGTGGATCTAAAAGATGCCTTCTGGGCATGTCCACTGGCGGAAGGAAGTAGGAATATGTTTGCCTTTGGAGTGGGAGGATCCAAAGACAGGACGAAAGCAACAGTACAGGTGGACAGTACTCCCACAAGTATTCACTGAATCCAGAATCTCTTTGGTCAGGTGTTGGAACAAGTCTTGGAGGAATTCAGTAGTCCCGGTACTCTGTTACAACATGTTGATGATCTTCTGGTAACAGGCAAGAGGACAGACAAAGCAATAGAGGCCACAAACAAATTACTAAACTTTCTGGGACAAAAAGGATTGAGGATCTCCAATAAGAAATTACAGTATGCAGAAAAGGAAGTTCAGTATTTGGGACATCTAATCAGTGAATGAAAAAGAAAAAGAAGCCCAGAAAGAACGAATAATGGGAATCATGGAAATGCCACTGCCCAAGACCAAAAGGGAGCTTTGTTTCTCACAGTTATGAATGAAATGGCAACTTTAAAAGGTTAAAAATCACATAACGCCAGGTTATAGTCAAACAGGTGTATTTGGAAGCACGAGCTTTCAGAGTGCTGCTCCTTCATCATGACTATAACCTGGTGTTATGTGATTTTTAACTTTGCACACCCCAGTCCAGCACCGGCATCTCCAAATCAAAAATCTTAAGAAGGAATTTTACATTACAAAAAAGCAAAACAAACTTTAGTGTGTCACCTCCCCATTGACAGGTTTTAACAATTAATGTTGGAGAAATAAGGTCTTGTTTTTAAAAACAGAAATGAAAAATCACAAACAGCTAAGAGTCTGTAAGCAGTGGTTATTCATGAATGGAATTGAGATTACAATCAGGCAAGGCATTGTTTTATCTAAGAGTGATGCAGGCAGAGATACAGGTAAATCCAAAAAGAGTGTACTTGCACCAAATTTGAATGAAATCTCACCAGAAGTTAGATGTTAATATATTTCACTACTGTTACTGGGCTGTCACATATTAGCATGTTTATGTTGTTTTCAAAACAATGATAAATTTATTTTGGGTGACTCTTACACCATCATTAAAATGGCATTGTAATTTAAATTGCAGAGTCCCCAACACATGAAAGCATGGTTTCTGCGTGTGTCTGGTGGAAGAAACAAGAAGTTGATTAGAAAGCCAAACCTTGCTCAAAAAAAAAGTGTTCGAAATTCTTATTAATTTTATGACTGCCAGCTAAGATGGAGGAGAGGAGTGTTCCAGAGCAGAGTCAGCAGCAGACTATTGAATGAAAGCTGCAATCTCTGAACTTCCATGCTAATCTGAGCATACTTTTTATGTTGGTTTTGTTGCCAATTTCAGAGAGGCGTTAAGAAGGTGAATGTTGAGAAAATTAGCAACCCTGTAACCCATCCCCACCATACTGAAACCTGGTTCAAAAGATCAAAATTTAAAATGGAGGCATGGAGCGAACAAGAACAATGATAATTGAAATGCGAGAGAAGGTCAGGATATGGGCAAAGCAGAAATGGAAGTCACGTAGAACTTAACATACAGAAAAAAGCCTACACCAGATTTAAGATTCATGCAAATTATCCTGCCACACTAATCCATGTAGTTTGCATTTGTTAGTCTAGTTACTGATCCTTGTCCACTGTTCTCAACTGCTGAAGGCTTTGGGTGGAGCTAGAGAGCTAAGTAAACAGAAATGTTTCTAAAGAGCTGCGCTGAGACCATGTATGCAGCGCTGAAAGCTGTTTAATTTTGGAATGAACATCATCTCTACATTATTCCAAATCAATATTAAGACATATAGCAAACCAATGAATATGCAAGTAAATTAGTGACAAGGATTTTTGCAAAATGTTTAACTTCACCAGCTCTGGGCCCAGAACCCATTTTTCTCGGTGAGGAGATCCTT
Organism: Hemiscyllium ocellatum; assembly: GCF_020745735.1. Classification (NCBI taxonomy): domain Eukaryota; kingdom Metazoa; phylum Chordata; class Chondrichthyes; order Orectolobiformes; family Hemiscylliidae; genus Hemiscyllium; species Hemiscyllium ocellatum. Next base: position 27,744,391 of record NC_083419.1, read on the forward strand.
CCATGTTGTGAGACGGATAGATTTCAGGATTCATAAAAAGGAGTTAAACGGCATGTTGCCTTGCAACTGGGGGCCAATGAATAAATCATCAACTCATTGATTATATAGCTATATTTGATATGGCAACAAGTGCTTTTGAAAAATATGAAGGCTAGTGTGATGATTCAGCAATGTATACTCCAATAGACTAATTCCAGTGATACAGTGAGCCCATAAAACAACATGCGGTGGCAATCCAGAAATTGGCTTCTACATGTAAATTTGTATGCTAATCAGAGATCAATTAATTGAAAACAATCCCAATTCCACAAATTTGGGACTGTCTCCCCATGGAGCATGGTGATTAAACCTGAGAATAAAAGTCCTAACTTTGCATGTCCAAATCAAAGCTGCCACGTAAGATTCAACCAAGCTACACAGGACTGCAGACACAGCCTTCCTCACTAGCTCAACTGCAAGGATGATGCTCATGGATATTCCAGTAACCCGAACAGCACATGGGTGATCACTGTCACATAACTTCAAAAAACAGCCTTTCCACAGTCTGGGCATTAAGCCAAAATTCCATATCCAACTCAAAAGGAACAAGTGTAACACATGCTTTAAATCGAACTATTTTACAAAGTTGCACAGATCAAAGGTGACAACTTCAATGCTTTGGCAGATGGTGGAGTCACTTCCTGAGAGTTACATGAAAATACAAATCAATCAAAAGAAAAGGTAAAACACCAGGGCCTGTAAGGAATATTCAGCTGTGTTCCCATGTGTCTCACTGTTACTTGTTATCAATATTGGCACAGAAGTATCTATATGGAGTATAATCATTTCCATCAGTATTTTTCTCAATTTCTTCTCATTGTTGCAAAAGACACTAAAGGCTAATGAGTTTTTCTGTTATGCTCCACTACAAAAAAGTGTCACCCTAGTCTGATTCAACTCCAATGTAGTTAGAAGCAGAAGCCCATCTAAGGCAAAAGTGGGGTTTTAAAGTTTGTATCCAAGACTAAGCACACACTGATATTGTTATGACACGGGTAAACCCTCCTGCTTAATTTAAACCAGCAACACAGAAAAGATTTATCCTGTTCAATAACCTGTGAAAATCTGAGGGGCCAAGCACTATTTAAAGCAAAAATTAACAACTTTATTTCTTAAAATAACAGAATAATTAACAATTATTTACAACTCCTTCCTCTAATCTATCTTTTACCTTCCCTTCTAATAAATACTAGTCTGATAAAACACTCTGATTAAGATTTACTGAAAAATTCCAGTTTCAAAACCAGCCAGCAATCGAATCTTCTCATTACATCTTTCTCTGTAGACTTGCTCTCCAGGTCGTTGTTGACGTCTTTCGTCTGTGCAAACTCCTTCTCTAGACAGGTACCTCTCAGTGAGTTCTGACTAGCAGCCTGCCTCTGTTAGCCTTTTGGCAGTTCTCTCCCAAATGTTCAATTTTTCCCCTGTCTTATAACCCCAAAGCACTGGATTGTATCATTGGCTTTTAATATTGTCAATGTACTAAATTCAAACTTGTTTGGAGTTTGTTTTTTTTGTGATATAATTTAAACTGCTTGGCCTAATTCAATTTTTTTGACTGCAGGCAACCAGTTACCCTAGCTGCTCGACCACACATTACATTATATCTTGTTCAGAACACTTGGTGCTGTCAGGTAGTTCTGCTAGCTTTTAACTCACCCAAAAAGTTACAGAACACCCACATCTTCATAATATGATCAGTGATATGGGCTTCTCTTTCTTATGTACCAGATTAAATAGTACTGACATGCTCCATACATTGATGCATTAATTCTACCAGATTTACAAGATTTGAGATAGTTGCCATTTGCAGTTCATGCTGAAGTGTCACAGGAATTAAAGCAACTACAAGAGATTGCATGATTGAGTGAACCAATTCATCACTGTAGATATTAACCTTGTCATCGTACAATGATAAAGTTAAAAATCACAACACCAGATTATCGTCCAACAGGTGCTTCCCACAATGCAGGAACAATCATTTAAAGACTCCATCATTTTTACAAAACTAGATGCCCCCAGAATAGCAAAATTGATGAAGCTATAGAAAGAAAATTCAGTACCTAGCGTATTCCAGGAAACAATTCCCATGGTTTTGTTAGATGTTGAGGGAATGCTCAACCTAGTTGATATCATCATCTATCAATGGGAGAAAAGGGAACACTTTTCAGCAGAGCTCACTTAATTTGCAAAAACACACGTTTGCAAAGGAAAATGCATATTTTCAGCACCCAAGATTGAACTGCTGGGGTACACAGCAACAGCACTTGGAGTTAAGCCTACATCAAAGCCATTCGTGCACGTCCAACATGGGAATGTTGGCAAAATTCCTGGTTACTACCAACTTGATCACAAATCCACGCCCAAGAATACAAAATCGTGATGTGGTGCTAGAAAAGCACATCAGATCAGGCAGATGAGAGGAGCAGGAGCATCAATGTCGATTCTCGACTCTGGTCTCCAGCATCTGCAGTCTTCACTTTCTCCAAGAATACAAAGCCTCATTAGAAATTACTGCTCAAACATTTAGAATGGGAGGAGGAAAATGACACACTAAACAATATTTACAACATCAAAAAGTGAAGCCAATATCTCTGCTAGTCATTGTGCATTTAAACCCACTTCACAACAGAAGCATTGGGAATTGCAAATCAAACTATATTCTTCGCATATTGAAGGAAGTGAACAGCATATCAACCTGTAACCCATCAAGATGTTCCCCGACAACAAGGGTTATCTGTTAGATGCCAATATCAAGTAGATCACAATAGGTGAGATAGTAAGCAGGCACATGTTCTTTCCCTTGGATTGATAGTGATCACCTGCTTCTTCAACTTCATCGCAAAGAGCCTCAACAAATCTGTTGATCTAATCACAGATTTAAAAGACAAAGATTATTTCTGTAATTAAAAAAAAATAAGAAATTACTTGATATATAATGATTTCTGTAAATTATTCATCCACAGGACGTGAGTGTCAGTGGCTGGGCCAGCATTTATTGTCCAGAGGACAGTTAAGAGTCAACCACATTGCTGTGGATCTTGTGCTCCATATAGATCAAACCAGGTAAAGATGGTAGATTTCATTCCAAAATGATATTCATGAATGAGGTGAATCTTTACAACTATCAACAGCAGTTACATGATCACCATTTTATTCCAGATTGCTCTTGAATTCATATTTCATCATCTGCCAAAGTGGAATTCAAACCACTAGTCTCAGAAGATTAACCTGGGATCCTGGATTACCAGTCAAGTGATACTACCACTACCACACTGCATCCCCCCCATTGTTTGATTGGCGTGGCATGATGATAGCCCGGTTACTGATCCTAATGAAGGGCTTTTGCCCAAAACGTCGATTTTCCTGCTCTTTGGATGCTGCCTGACCTGCTATGCTTTTCCAGCACCACTCTGATCTAAACTCTGGTTTCCAACATCTGCAGTCCTCACTTTTGCCTGGTTACTGACCCTTGGTCATCATGCTTGAATATTTAAGCCTGTGAGAGTGGAGCTAGAGAGCTAATTCTAAACAGAACATTCTAGACAAGACAGGAGAAAAGATGATTTGTCAAAATTCCTGTAGATTCCAAGATATTTTAATGATTTGGAGATGCCGGTGTTGGACTGGGGTGTACAAAGTTAAAATTCACACAACACTAGGTTATAGTCCAACAGGTCTATTTGGAAGCACTAGCTTTTGGAGCGCTGCTCATTCTCCACAACCACCTGATGAAGGAGCAACGCTCCAAAAGCTAGTGCTTCCAAATAAACCTGTTGGACTATAACCTGGTGATGTGTGATTTTTAACTTTATTTAAGCCGGACAGTGGAGCTAGAGAGCTAATTCTAAACAGAACATTCTAGGCAAGACCTGAGTAAAGATGATGTGTCAAAATTCCTGTAGATTCCAAGATATTTTAAAGTATGGCAAATAAAATCGGTGGGATGGGGAGAGACGGATAATATTAGTTTGCTTACAAGGCATTCACAGCAGCCAGAAAAGAAGCATTACAAGAAACTGTCGACATGAACTTTGGCAATCAACAAGAAAATTTAACCAATTCATGGAAGAAAACTAGATGTAGCTGCTATTTAGCCAGGATAATATGCAGATGGATGATACTCAAAAAAAGGGCAGCAAGCAGAGACTTCATTTACTTATTTGTGGGATGGAGGGCACTGTTTACCAGACTAGCATTTACTGTCCATCCCAAAGGGCAATTGTTAAAAGTCAATCACATTACTGTAGGTCTGGACTCACATGTAGTTCAGACCTGATTAGGATGTCAGATTTCCTTCCAGAAAGAACTTGAGGGAACCAAATGGAGTTCCAGAGTGTTCATTAAATTCAAATTCCATCATCTGCCATGGGGAGATTCAAACGCTAGAGTCCATAATAACACTTGGGTCTCTGGATTAACAGTCCAGTGATAATACCACTAGGCCATCACCTCCCCTGTTGTGAAACAAAAAAAAACTGAATAAGCAATTTAAAGGAGTGACTTGGAAATAGTTTGATTGGGATTTTCTGTTTGTGTGAGACTTGGACCTTACAGATGGAGATCAACTTGTTGAAAAGGTTTGAAATATGGGTTTGAAAGAAAAGGAAATAATTAGCTGGAAAGTAATCGTGAAGTGCTAAGGAGAGTGAATGAGCAGGCATTTTCTGAACATAATTAGGAATGTTAGAAATGGGGAAAAAAGTGTTGTTTTTGCAGATATATAAAAAAATACAGAAAAAGGGGTACAGCAAGAGAACTACTAACTCTGCAAGTATTTAGGGAAGAGTATCTCTACTTTTCAGTGTATAATTTTGGCTAATTAAATACTAACTTTGGTGTGTAATTATTATAGCAAATGAGTTCTTTTTAAAAATTGTTTTCAGCAAAAAGCTGAGATAACCGAAATGCTTGGGCTATACAAAATGTTACAAGTTAATGAAATGTCCGAGGATGGAATGTACCAGCAGAATTGATACAAAATGTTAAACCAGATCTTGATGTACTATCGACAAAATAATGTGTGTCAGTACTTACAGAGAGGAAGGTTGCCAACCTGGGGAAGGGGGCAATGGGCATGGAGCATAGATGGGCAGAGGCAAAATACTAAGAGAGATTGGGTAATGCAGGAGTCGGGAGAGGTGACCCCACGCAGCTCAAAAGTATAACAACTGTGTAGTAGTTTGAATAATCATCACTTCAATTGCTTTCTGCAATTGGCGCCCTTTCTTGCGAGATCGTAGAATAAATTGTCTTGTTTCCAGCTTTGGTGGTCTCGTCTAAATTTTATTGAATTTTGTTTCTAACAGGAATGTAATTAGAAAAAAGCAGAGAGGCTGGGGAGGGCATATCTTGGGAGGGAAGCTTTAAAGGCAAAAGAGGAAAAGAAAAACCATCAACACTGGATGGCTTAAGGAAGTTACTACTAAATTGAAAGACAAGATAGAGAGAGAGATTTAAATACAACTATGAGCTTAGGATTTGCCCTTGAACTGTGCTCACATGTTGATAAAATAAAGCTGTTATAGATTTGAAATTAGTTTAATCTCCGCACTGTTCTGAGATATATCACTCATATAAGAAATACAGCAAACTGGCAAACAGCTAACAATATTCATCAATTCTTTTCCATCAGAGGGTTGGATCGGGTGGACAGTGATGGTGAGCAGGAGGGAACATAGCTTTAAATTGAGGGGTGATAGATATAGGACAGATAGAGTTATTGAGATATACAGCATGGAAACAGACCATTAGGTCCAACTCGTCCATGCTGACCAGATATCCCAACCTAATTTAGTCCCATTTGCCAGCCCTTGGCCCATATCCCTCTACATCAGAGGCAGTTTCTTTACTCAGAGTAGTACAGGTGTGGAACGCCCTGCCTGCAACTGTAGTAGACTCACCAACTTTAAAGGGCATTTAAAATGGTCATTGGATAAACGTATGGAAGAAAATGGAATAATGTAGGTTAGATAGGCTTCAGATTGTTGCACCAACCTGTGGACCATTGAGGGCAGAGGGTCTGTACTGCACTGTAATGTTCTATGTAATATTCCTAGCCTCTTAAAAGTACCTGTGCTATTTTCCAGCAAGTGACACAGTTGATCCACTTTGCAAAATAAACATCTATCCTGAACTTACTGGATTAAAGTGATTTGTACAGTTATGAGCTCATTTTGCACTCATAAATGGAAGTAATTCCTCCATATCTATTGCACCAAACTCCTGCATAATTTTCACGATCATCCTCAGTCTTGTTTTCCTTGAGTATATAGCTCCAGCCTGTGGTCTTTTCTGACTGCTGTACCCTTTGGACATATTTTCTCCTTCATAAGTTTCAGCACATCATTTTGGTAATAGTGGAGACCAGAACAAGTTATTAATTAGAAAGATTTGCAACATGAAGTTTAAATGGACGAGAACACTCATAGCCAATAACTGGGAGTGCTTGTCGACATTAACTCTCTCCCAAGCTGCCAACAGTCTTAGCAGTAACCAATAGTAATCATTCATGAGAAGTACTCCATTGGCTGCAAAGTACTTTAAGACATCCCAAGGTTCCAAAAGACATTATATACCTGCAATTTCTTTCATTTTTTTTCTTTTGCTTGTCAAGTGTACAAACCATAAACCATAAAATAGATGTCAGCTTTTATTCTTAATCTGTGCTGCATTTGATGATCGACATATTAATAAGTCACAGCACCTGTAGACTGCCAAAAATACCGAATGGTCAGAGGTCAGTGTTTTAGCTTCTATTAATACCCATTGTAGCAAACAAAGCAGAAGTGCGGGGGGGGGGGGTGCACAGCAATAGGCTATTCAGTTTCATTTGGAAATATCGTTGAGTGCAATAAGGTACAAATAAAATGTGAAACATCTATTTAGTCCTAAAACAAAAAAACCTTAGGGCAAGGCAGCCACAGTTATCACCTTGAATACGAGCTGGAGATTAGCAGCAGTGTTCACTTCCACGCTAACACGTACAGCATCAAGATGCTCATCATTCCAATCCTGCAGTGTGGATCAGAATGTTATTTCTATATCCAATACCAAATTCCAAATGCAACAGCTCTATTATTACAACCAGAGACTCCCAGGAGGGCAGAAATACTATAGAGACTTCTTCAAAGTATCTTATGACATATTCACATTCCCACTAATGCACAGGAGTTCCTGACTTGTGAACAACCCAAACTGCAGAAGGTTTATGCAGGAGGGCACCAAATAGAGACAGAGATCATCAGGAGTATTGCAGAGGCAAAGTTGAGACATTGGAGAGAGTGCACAAACCTTCCAATGAATCACCAGCTTGAACCCTCAAATCCCATATATGGGCAGAATCCACAATGGACTGGCCAGCCATTTCAGAACCGATCAAACCAGAGTAAAGCAAATCATCATCAATCCAGAGGGACTGACAAAGAGCAGGAAGAAGTATCAACTATCTGTGGAAAATCTGTTTTTTTTTCTTTTTTTTTGACAAGCAGTGCCTTTACTAATCCTTTTTTAAATTTTTTCTTTTATCAACCCCCACACAACCGCCTAACTGCGGTAGTGCTTATTTTTCCCCAGCACCCATGGTGTGCGCGTACAGGTGTGAGACACAAAGTGCACGAATCCTTATTCAATTTCCACCACCAGGAAGATAGGAAAACACCCGGGTGGCCAGTGACAAGCAGTGCCCTTCACATCTCCTATTTATTTATTTTTTCTTTCTTTTTTAAAGAGGATTTCTCCTGGTTATATTTTTTTATGGTGTGTGTATGTGCGCGCTGGCGTGTAGGTGTGAGACACAGTGAAAGACACAAAGTGTACAAATCTTTATTCAATTTCCACCACCAGGAAAATAGGAAAACACTCAAGTGGCCTGTGACGAGCAGTGCCCTTCACATCAAAGGGCAATGCTGTGTGATCAAAACAGTGAAGGGGAGGGCAGGGACTAAATCAAAATAGAGTTGGGGGGGGGGGAAAATGATGCACTCCACTCCCTGCGGCACCCACCTCTCCCTGAATAACTCCAGGGTGTTGGTGGACACTGCGTGCTCCCTCTCCAAGGACACCCGGGCTCTAACATAACCACGGAAGAGGGGCAGGCAGTCGGCCCTCACGACCCCCTCCACGGCCCGCTGCCTGGGCCTGTTTATGGCCAGTTTGGCCAGGCCCAGGAGCAGACCCAAAAATCTGGTTTTTTTTTCTTTTTTATTTTTTTTAAAACACCCGAGTGGCCAGTGACAAGCAGTGTCCTTCACATCAAAGGGCAACGCTGTGATCAGACATTCCTGTTTAATTTATTTTCCTTTTTTTTGTTCTTTTTTCCTTTACCCCCACACTACCGCCTAACTGCGGTAGTGCTTATTTTTCCCCCAGTACCCATGGTGTGTGTGTGCAGTTGTGAGACACAGTGAGAGACACAAAGTGCACAAATCTTTATTTAATTTCCACCACCAAGAAGATAAGAAAACACCCGAGTGACCAGTGACAAGCAGTACCCTTCACATCAAAGAGGGCAATGCTCTGTGACCAAACAGTGAAGGGGAGGGCAGGGACTAAATTAAAACAGCATTGGAGGGGGAAATGATGCACTCCACTCCCCATGGCGCCCACCTCTCCCCAAACAACTCCAGGGTGTTGGTGGACACCGAGTGCTCCTTCTCCAAGGACACCCGGGTCCTAATGTAACCATGGAAGAGGGGCAGGCAGTCGGCCCTAACGACCCCCTCCACATCCCGCTGCCTGGACCTGTTTATGGCCAGTTTGGCCAGGCCCAGGAGCAGACCCGAAAATCTGTTATACCTGAAAGGAGTCAAGGGAGGGATTGGTTCAACAGGAGATTGAGCAGCGACAGATCTTGAACCAATTTATTGCCTACTCTAAACAATGACTCAATGAGTTTCAAGAAAACTAGCCCTAAAATCAGTCACAGTGGCTCAGCAAAGAGAATGTGCTTGGGAGCTGGGAGAAGATGGATTTCCACCAAATTAAGGTCGTGTCTAAGAAATGAAAAACAATGGTCATAATTTTCTCGAGCTCCACATGACTTAGATTGCAAACCTAGATCTAAAGCAAATAGATGTTACATCTTTATATCCATCCCTTTCTTCCTCTTTGCAGATCCTGGACAATACTACAGAGATCTTTCTTCCCTGTTTTCATTGCATTTTGTGATTCTGCCTGTTGACTGCAAACCAGCAGCACTATTTTTCCAATCACCAATGGATTTTTTTGTAGAATATGGCTATTTGAGAGTCAGACTGAATTAGGCAGGGAAAGGAGATTAATTAGCACATACTGGCATCTATGCAATGTAATGAAGTATGTGTAGAAAATGTCATTTAAAAACTCACAGTGATCCAGTATGCTCCTACTGCTTTTTACTATATGAATTAAATTGCCTACCAAAATTATATAAAAGATTATGATCGAATTAAAAACACTAAGTCTTGTGAAACTCGACAAATTGGTCAATTACAAACAATCCTGCCCCTACCCAGATTCAGCTGGCTTCCTACTGCGCACTGGTCTGATGAACTTGATTGAGGTTTCTTGAAGTATCAAGGAGATTTGATGATAGTAGTGCATTTGGTGTTGTCCACATGGATTTTAGCATAAAGTCCCACTCAGTTGACTTTGCCATAGGATCCAAGGCAATGATTAAAATTGGATCAAAACTGGGTTTGGCAAAAGGCACAAGATAAGTGCTGGAGTGTGTTTTCATGACTGGAAGGCTGTTTCCTATTGGATTTCACATATCATTTAAGTGCACAGTGAATATGAAGAAGTTTGCAGATGATACACAAGTTTGCCTAATGATTGACACAGGAAGACAGATGTAGATTTGCAAGAGGTATTGTAGAGTGTTCTAGTTGTCAGGTGAAATGAAGGATTATTAGAGAGTGTACAGAGTGATTGGAGAATTTTAGCGATGAAGAAAAGTTGGATAGGTGGTGCTCTTTGGAACAGTGCTGGATGAGGAGTGTTTGAAACGAGAGATGTGGGTCCAGAATATTATGTGGGTCCAGAATAAGAGTGGATATAAAGGAGTTACCTTGGCAAAGCAGTTAATAACAAGTTTCATAGATTTAAAGTAATTGATACAAGAATTAGGGGGGAATTAAGGAGAAAATTTCTGATGAGCATTTAAAAATAATTGACTGACTGACAGAAGCAAGAACCTTCATACATTTAAAAAGGAATTCATTTGATAAGAGATAATCTAAAAGGCTGAAGACCAAGAGTTACAAAGTAGGATTAGGCCAGGGTAGCGCTTTTTCAAGTGGCATGATTGGTGACATCTACTCCTTCCAGGAGAAAGTGAGAACTGCAGATGCTGGAAATCAGAGTAGAGAGTGTGGTGGTGGAAAAGCACAACAGGCAGGCAGCATCAGAGGAGCTGGAGAATCGACGTTTCTGGCATAAGCCCTTCATCACAAATGAGGCTTGTGGGGCAAGGGGGCTGTGAGGTAAGTGGGAGGGGGTGGAAGGTAGCTGAGAAAAAGTAATAGGTCGCTGAAAGTGGGACTAAAAGTGCGAGGTTGGAGAGGAGGGTGGAGCAGATAGATGGGAAGGAAGATGGACAGTTAGGACCGTTCAAGAGGGCGGTGCTGAGTTGCAAGGTTGGGACTGGGCGTGGACCTAATAAGAGAGTCGCAGAGGGAATAGTCTCTCTGAAACACAGATAAGGGTGGGGAGAGAAATATAGCTCTGGTGGTGGGTCTGCCATTTCCACTACCTACAAACAGACCCCACAAATGTTGAATCCAGTGCGGATTTCACCAGTTTCCCCTCACCCCACCTTATCCCAGTCCCAACCCTCCAACTTGGCACCACCCTCTTGAAAGGTCTTAACTGTCCATCTTCCTTCATCTGCTCCACCCTCCACTCTGACTTATCATTTTCAGCTCCACCTATCAGTTTCCCAGTTATCTTCCACTCCACCATTTATCTCTCAGCCCCCTTGGCCCACAAGCCTCATTCCTGATGAAGGGCTTATGCCTGAAACATCGATTCTCCTGCTCCTCGGATGCTGCCTCACCAGCTGTGCTTTTCCACCACTACACTCTTGGACTCATACTCTTTCTGCGCTGTTAATGTTTATAATTTGTACTCAAGATGCTAGAAATTCTTCAGTGAGTCACTCATCTCCCAACAGCCTATCCACCAACTAGAAGACGACAAGTCAAGAGTGAGAGTGCTCCCTACTAGCCTGGACAAGTGCAACTCCAATAACATGTCAGGGAGAAGGCAACCCCATGTAGCACCTCCAAAACCCATTCCCTTCACCACCTATTCACAGTGGCAGCAGTATATACAGGTGCACTGCAACAGCTCACCAAAAGGTCCTTAAAAAGCATCGTCTAAACAAACAATCTCTCCAACCTGGAAAGGATTGGAGCAGCACCACCTGCATATTCTCCTCCAGGCGATACACAGTTCCAAGTTGGAACTATGCCATCATTCATTCATGATAACTGGATTAGATCCCTGGAACGCTCTCCATGCGAGATGATATCACACAGACACAAGTAATTCAAAAAAGCATGGGCAATTAATAAATATGGGCCTAACCATCAATGGCCATCTCTCAATTTTTTTTAAAACATGGTACACAAAGTCTTCTCTAAATCCTTGATGCTTCCATTGATGTAATATTTTCTTTAAAAAGAACAATTTAGTTTACTTCAACCACATTCAACAGATATCAAGCAAGGAAGTCATCTTGACAAGATGTACTACAAGTTTAGAAACAGGTGCTGAATAAAAACATCAATGTTCAAAATACTTACTTACATTTTTGTGACATCAAATACTATTGCAATGATATTGGTAATGTAGCAGCATGAATTAGATTAGTATTGACCATCTATATATTTCATCGTTCCCATAAACACTCCATATCTTAATTGGATAGAATCTAAAAAAAACACATTCTCCTATCACATGCAAATAATTGGTTATTGATGTTTGCTTGATGAGTTTGTGTGTATATTTCTGCATTACATACAAACACCCATTTTCTTACTTTATGTAAAATATGTTTGTGTGTCTCGAGATAGTAAGATTTCCTATTTATTTCCAAGTCCTCCTCTCAACAAATCTTGCTGCGCATATGGCTAATTGTGAGCATTCTCTGCCCGACTACATTTGCAAAGTTGATGTCCTCCCCCCACCATTCACCTCCTTCAGGCTGCAATTCTTGCACGCTGTCATGAGCACAGCAGAACAGAATTGTCGAGAGTCCAATGTTGACGTATATATTATTGCTCACGAAAAGCTTCGAACATGATGTAGAGTAGCTACCAATCATGGCTGTAAACAGCAAACTTTTCAGTCTTTCCACACCCACTATCTCATTTTGCCGCACCAAAAATAAAATCAATTGGTTTGGAAATCCCACACAAAACACTGTTTCAGTAAAACACAAAGTGACTCAGAGCCTCATATCAAAAGAATTTGTTCTTTGATATTTTCAAGAAGTTACATGACCTGATTTTATTAATTTAGAAAAGTCTTCTTTAAAAAAATTACACCTCCTATTCCAACTGAACACACTGTATTCTAAGATATTCATAAAGTCAGAAATCACACAAACTCTAGGTTATAGTCCAACAGGTTTATTTGAAATCACAAGTTTTCAGAGCGCTGTTGCTTCATCAGGTGATGAAGGACAAGCACTCCAAGAGCTTCTGATTTCAAATAAACCTGTGGTTTCTTAACTTGGTGCCATGTGACTTCTGATTTTGTCCATCCCAATCCAACACTGGCACCTCCACATCATAAGATACTCATGAGCAACATGAATGTCACAGGTTTCTCAGCAATTCTGTGCTCATTATAACACAGGAGAGATGAAAGGTCAGTCTGGCAGAGGATGTTCAGAATCAACCGAAATGGACAGTAAGGCCAATGTGCAAATCACAAACAGAAGGTCAAAATTCAGGAGTGGTTCTAAGTTCAGTTACATAGTGACTGATAGTAGGCACACAAGGCCCAGCCTTATCCATACAACTGAACAGAAGTAGTGAAGATATAAACAGAAGGAGGGAAAGCAGATGGGTGGACAACATTTGACTGCTGGAAACTTGAAAAAGGCCAGAGAAGCAGCAAGACTAGAGCAGCAGCCCCACCAAGTCAGTGATGAAAACAAATGAATGAGCAAGTCCTCAGTACTTTAAAGAATTTCAAGACTATGGGAGATAAATATTCACTTTCTGTCATTATTTTGTGGACAATAGTTTTAAACGTCACAAAAAGTTACTTATCAAAAGTAAACTAAGCTGGCCATAATATTACATATAATAGATAGCAGAGAGAATAAAAAAAAGGTAATTTAGCCCCAGTGGATCCTACTAATGTTTATGGCATACACAAACCCAACCCTCTACTTAAATATAAACATACACAGGTTAGAAGAGTAGGCAAAGTGGCAGATGGAGTACAATATGGGAAAGTGTAAGGTCATGCACTTTGGTAAGAAGAATAGAGGCATGGAATATTTTCAAAATGAAGCCAATATTCAGAAGTCTGAAGTGCAAAGAGACTGGAGAGCTCTAGTCCAGGATTCTCTCAAAGTAAACTTGCAGGTTGAGTCAGTAGTTAGGAAGGCAAATGCAATGTTGACAGTTATTTTGAGAGGACTTGAATATAAAAGCAGGGATGTACTTCTGAGGATCTAAAAGGCTTTGGTCAGACAGCATTTAAAGAATTGTGCACAGTTTTGGGCTCTATATCTCAGGAAGGATGCACCAGCCCTGGAATGAAAAGCTTAACATACGAGGAAAGTTTGAGGATTCTGGGTCTATATTCAATGGAGTTCAGAAGAATTGGGGGGGGGGGGGGGGGGGGGGGGGTGGTGGTGGTATCTGCTTGAAACATACAGTATATTGAACAGATTCCTGATGAAGGGCTTCTGTCTGAAATGTCGATTCTCCTGCTCCTTGGATACTGCCTGGCCTGCTGTGTTTTTTTTTGGAACACTTTTCAATTCTGATCTCCAGCATCTGCAGTCCTCACACTCTGTCCAGGTCATTCTATATTCTAGGAGAGTGGATGTTGGGAAAATATTTCCACTGGTAGTAGAGACTAGGACTCAAGGGCACAGCTTTAGAGTAAAGGGAAGACCTCTTAAAATGGAGAGGAGGAGAAACTTCGAGCGAGAGTGCAGAATTTATGGAATTCACTGCAACAGAAGGTGGTGGAGGGCAGGTCATTGAATGTATTTAAGATGGAGATAGGTTCTCGGTTGCCACGGGATCAAGGGTTATGGGGAGAAAGAGGGAGAATGAGGTTGAGAAACTCATCAGCCATGATTGAAATGGCACAGTAGACTTGATGAGCTGAATGGTCCGATTTCTGCTCCTATGTTTTATGGTCCATTAGTTCCTCTTATTTCTCTTGCTTCTCCTTACAAACATCCATACTATTCACGTCAATTTATTTTATTCACTTGTAGGTAGACTCACAATGACGTAAGGAGGAAATTTCAGGATTTTGACCCGGTGACACACTGAAGGAATGACAATATTTTTCTTAGTTAGGATGGTGAGTGGCTTGGAGGGGGGAGTTACAAGTGGTAGCATTCCAACATCTCTGCTGTTCTTGTCCTTCCTGATAGAAAATGCTATCTAAGGATCTTGAGTGAATGCCTGCAGTGCACCTTCTAAGTAGTACATGCTGCTGCTGCTAAGTGTCAGTGGTGGAGAGAATGGATATGGTACCAATCAAGGTGGCTGTTTTGTCCTGAATGGTGCCAAGCTTCTTGAGTGTTGTGGGAGCCGTAATCATCCAGGCAAGTAGTGGGATACACCATCACATTCATGACTTGTGCCTTGTAGATGATGGACAGGCTTTGGGGAGTCAGGAAACTGGTTAATTGCTGCAGAATTCCTAGCCTCCAATCTGCTTTCATAACCAGGGTATTTTTGTGGTTGGTCCAGTTGAGTTCTTAGTCAATGGTAATCCTCAAGATATTGATAGTGCAGAATTCAGTGATGATAACACCACTGAATGTCAATGGGCAGTAGTTAGAAATACTCCTATTAGAGATAATCACTGCCTGGCATTTGTGTGATACGCATGTTACTTGTCAGTCCAAGTCTGAATATTGTCTAGATCTTGCATTTGAAGATGAACATTGTGCAAGCAACGGTGAACATCCCCACTTCTGACCTTATGGTAGAGGGATGATCATTGATGAAGTAGCTGAAGATGTTTGTGCCTCAGCAACTCCACTGAGCAAGTCCTGGAGCTGAGATTACGGATCTCCAATAACCACAACTATGTGCCAGGTATGACTCCAACCAGCTGAGGAATTCCCCAACCCAGCCCCCACCAATTCCCATTCATTCCAGTTTTGCTTAAGCTCCTGATGCCACATGCTATCAAATGCTGTCAATGGCTATCACTCTCACCTGCACTCTGGAATGCAGCTCCTTTGTCCATATTTTAACCAAGGTGAAAATGAGGTCAGGAGCAGAGTGACCTTGGTAGAACCCAGACTGGGTGTCACGGAGCAGGTTATTGCTGAGCAGATGCTGTCCACGTCTGAGTAAGGATCACTGGACCTAAAACATTAACTGATTTCTCTTTATGGATGCTGCCAAACCCACTGAGCTTTTTGAGCAACTTCGGTTTTTGTTTCTGATTAACAGCATCTGCATTTCTTTTGATTCAAATCAAATATTCCTTGAACAATTAAGTTCACGTTTATTTATGGCAGGTTTAAAGAAATTTAAAACAGTTCTGAAGTTGATGATTTTGCAATGAAAGCTATGTTATCAAGTTTATCTGCATTTATCACAACAACTTAAACATGCATAAAACACATTATTATTTAAGCTGCTTCACAGAAGCATTATAATGAATGACACCAAGCCACATGATTTGATATTCAGTCAGATGACCAAAAACATGGTCAGAGAGGAAGTTTTAAGGATTATATTAAAAGGAAAGTGAGATAGAAGTGAAGATGTGTAGTTTATTTTCCATATAGAAATAATTGTAGACCATTCTGTTAAAGAGGTTTTCAAGACTGAAAAGAAATCATGCAGGAAAAAAATCATTTTGAAATAATGCGTAAATAGAGCCCATATGTCAATTAGAACACAACAGTAAAATGCTTGCACTGTGCTCATTTAGAAATAACCATTGCTACTAAAAGTGGAACTGCATGAAAGGCTAAATCAAATTGCCTTTTGGTTGCTCCAACTTAGGATATATTAAAAAAGAGTAATACCATTACCATATATTGATCGGGTATTACAAAACCATTGCACTGCACTATCATGATGGCAGTCTATTTCAAGAGTTGCTTATGATACTGTGAGAAAACTCAGGCTGTCACTTACCAACGTAATTACAGGCTTGACAATCAAAATTAAAATCTACTTTGCATCACAATAAAATGTCATAATGATCTTGAAAGTAGATGCGACAGCATCAGAGTGCAGCTGGAACAGAAACACCAGACAGTTTGAAAGATAAGACACAAGAGGTTTCAAGCCCTGGAAATTATATAAGGCAATAAAGCTAGTTGAAGAGCACTAATATGATGCAACAGAGATCAGTATTTCCTAACCTAAAGCTCAGGTTGTGTGTAATATTGTCAACAGAAATAAAACATTGACTAGAGGAATTTAAATAAAGATTGATGAAGTAGCTATAACTTTTTTCATATTTTCTAAAATACAGATTTCTTCCTTTCCCATGCCACAGTTTAAAATGACAACAAAACTGTATCCTGTGGAAATTTTTATATTCACTATAAATTCTGGAGAACTGATTTGGTCGCTAGACAACAGTTATTTATCAATTTTACACAATTATGTTTAGCTCTCTACCCCTGAAATTCCCACATGTAAATTATCGTGGTAAACAACTTCTTACTTGGCACTTTTAATGTTGTTTAAAAAAATCCCAAGGCATTTCACAGGAATATTTTCAGAGATAATTTGATGCTGATTCACATGAAAATATAAGGACATGAGTAAAAGTCTGATCAAAGAGGTAAGTTTTAAGGAAGATCGTAAAACGTACGAGACAACAATATTTTCACTTTTGATTTTATGGAACTGAAAAGTTGGAGCAGTGATTTCACTGATGACCATCAAGCTCTTTTCCACTGGAAGAGCCATTTATTAGCAGCATCTGTTATACTGCTGGTAAACCCTATTTCATCCCATAATGTCTAAAAAAATGGCAACTTTCACAATGACATAGGTAAATTTACCAAGCCAATTATCATATCAGGCTTTTTTTTTATTTCATGGTCCCAGATGTCTTAAAAGCCTGAAATGTACTCAAGTATTTCCCTGAACAATTGTAAACACTTCTGCCATAGTTTTCAATTCAGAAGATACGCAGCTAGTTTTATTCAAGATGTTAGTCTGTTCTTTGACAGGTGACAGATAGAGAGTATGCCTCTTCCATCCCATGAGGAGCTAGGAATTGTTTTGCAACTTTTCTAGAAAAAAATGAATTGAATTCTCAAGGCTTCCTTTCAGAATAGATAGAAATATTTAATGGACAAACATTGGGCTTCTCAGACAAATCACTGGGATCAGCATTTGTGCTTATGCAATGTTGATGGTTATAAAAGCTCACCAAGAATATACTGCCTATTTAGTTGCTCACCTCTTAAGATGGTTGAATAGTTTAAAATCTCCTCTGTACCGTTCTTTGAGGCTATATGTTACTTTGCTGTTGGAAATTAACCTATAGCATCTTCCCAAGTGATCAGACATCCTATCTAGAATTTTAACGCAACCACTCCTTTACATTCCAATTCACCATTCTTTGGAGCCTTTTAATTAACCCCAGGTCTTTTCATCGATTTGTACATCCTCTTAATTGGAACACTCTTCTAAATGCAATTATACCAGTTAGATTCTCCTCTTCCTCCTCAATCATTCCAAACAAAAATTAGAAGGTTAAATAGCATGAAATCATAAGTGATTAGTGAAGATTACTGGTAGAGTCAACCCCAAACGTAATTGCATGCACATGGACTATTGTGTCTGAACTTTTATCAGCTCTGCATCATCTGCACCATCTCCTTCCTTACCATCATTTCTCCCACCATGACAACTAGAAAACTGAAATCTTTCCAGTAAAGCTCACCAACAAATTATATTAACTGAATCCAAGATTAAAGCTATGGTTATAAACATACCATAAAAAATTAAGCTCAACCGTTCAAAGCTCGCAAAGCATCAAAATTGACCCTCTGAAATCTAGTTATTTTTTCTCAACAAAAAGCAAATGCAAATATTACAATACAGAAAAAAAACAAAAAAAGACTAAAAGAAGTGAAATTTAAGGAGACAGACAGAGGAAGACGGGAAAGAGCACGAGAGTGTGAGAGAGAAAGAGAGAGCGAGGATCACAGATTCAGAGAAGACAGGAACAGAGAGTGAGAGAGTCAGAACAAGGGAGAGCTAAGAACAGAGTCGAAAGAGACAGAGGAAGGATGGTGAGAGAGATGTGTTCAGTTTGACTGGGATTTCACTCTTGCCTCTGGGGGTTCAGTGGGGAGGTGTTAAGTGTTTAGAAGGTGCAGAAACTGCAGTCTGTGGTCCTGCAACCTGACTTTCAGACAGATGAATCCCTGAGTCAGTGACTGGCTTCTAGGATCTGACTGTGCACCACCTCAGCATTACAGCAGGGATCGACCTGTAAAAATTAACAGAGTTTCTTCATTTTATGGCCTCAGGGCCTAACGGTCAAAGCCCTGAGTGTAGAACTGGCTTGTGAAAAGGTTTTGTTCTTATTCAAGGTTTTATTGGTGGTGGTCCGGAGGGGTGGGAGGGGAGTAGAATTTGATAATTTGGTGAAACCTTCTACAGAAATTTCAAACCATTCAGCCTATGATCTTAACATCGTATTGGATACAAAATTGGCTTGACAGTAGGAGACACAGAGCCTGGTGGTGGAGGGTTGTGACCAGAGGTGTTCTGCAGGGATTGGCACTGGGCCCACTTTTGTTTGTCATTTATATAACTGACTTGGATGAGAATTTAGGAGGCATGTTGAATAAGTTTGCAGATGACACCAAAATTGATGGTATAGTAGACGATGAAGAAGGTTACCTGAGATCACAAAGGTATCTTGATCAATTGGACCAATGGGCTGAGGAGAGGCAGCTGGGGTTTAATTTGAGTTTTGGAAAAACAAACAAGTACACGGCTTATACAGTTAATAATACAGCCTTGGGTAGTGGTGTCGAACTGAAAGACCTAGGGGTTCAGGTACATCACTCTTTGGAAGTTGCACCACAGGTGGTTAAGAAGGTGTTTAGGATGTTTGCCTTCATTGCTCAGACCTTTGAGTTTTGGGGTTGGGACATCATGTTGACGTTGCATAGGATTATTGAATTCCTACAGTGTAGAAACAGGCCATTCAACCCAACAGGTCCACATCGACCCACCGAAGAGTAACCCACCAAGACCCATTCCTCTACTGTATTATCCAATACTTACCCCTAACTAATGCACCAAACCTACACATCCCTAAACACTATGGACGATTTAGCATGGCCAATTTACAATTGGATTGTGGGAGGAAACCCATGTAACTCCACACACAATCACCAGTAGCTAGAATTGAACTCGGGTCTCTGGCGCTGTGAGGCAGCAGGGCTAACCACTGAGCCACTGTGCCACCATATGGTAAGGCCACTTTTGAAGTACTGTATACAATTCTGGTCACTCTGCAGTATTAAATTGGAGAGGGCTCAGAAAAGATTTATCAGGGTGTTGCCAGGTCTGGAGGTTTTCAATTATAGTGACAGGCTTGAACCTTTTTTTACACGAGAGTGCAGAAGGTTGAAGGCCTTATAGAAGTTTACAAAAATCATGAGAAAGCACAGATAGGTTGAATAGTAAAAGGTCTATTGGAGGAGTTCAAAAATAGGGGACATATTTTTTACATAAGAGGAGAAAGATTTAAAAAGGGATCTGAGATGCAACTTTTTCACGCAGAGGGTAGTTTGTGTACGGAATGAACTGCCAGAGGAAGTGGGAGATCCATGGAGTTACACTTAAAAGACAATTGTACAGGTACGTGAATAGGAAAGGTTTAGAGCGATGTGGGCCAATGCAGGTAAGTCAGAGTAGTTTAGTTTGGGAAACTTGGTTAGCACGGATGAGTTGGGCTGATGGGTCTGTTTGTGCTGCATGAATCTATTAAGACAATGATTTAAAATTATTTTTAAAAAACATTCAGAAAATATAGCATGGCATATTAAGTGAAAAATGAGAGATATTTGGGATGATAGCAGTCTGAAAAGTCTGGGTTGGGCTCTGTGCCATGCCCTAGGAAAGGTGGGCTCCTACTCCCCCACCCACCCAATTAGCAACCCTTGAAACAATTCAGTATAACGCAGGCAGAACACCAAGAACCTTTTAAAATTTGGATTTGGAGGTTCTGGAGTCGAGATGAAGATGAGTAAAGTAAAAGGAGCCCGGGAAGTGCAGCAGCAGGGCACTCTCCTACTGTGTCAGGCACACCCGCAATCACTGCTTTGACTCCCATGGTGGCACCTTTGAGCTTTGTGGTGCAGCAGCACCTACTCAGAGTTTGCAAAACTGTGCAAAAAAAAAATCAAAACAGCGCTGGAACCGATTACTGCCATGCTGACAAAGCACGAGCAGGAGGTACAGGTATTGGATCACTGAGTGGAAATGGTCAAGCAAAGGACAACGGTAATGGAGAACTCAGAGGGATGGATCCAAACCTCGGAAGGCCAGGTTGCTGGAGCAGGTTGACGACCTCCAAATCAAGGTCAGAGGAGGAGAAAAAAACTTGTTTGGGTGGTCTTCTGGAGTGTGAGGAGGGCGAGAATCAGGGCGAGTTCCTTGAGAAGTGGTTCCCGGAGTTGCTGGGGCTGGAGATCGAGTCAGGCCAGGTGAGTGTGAAGTGAGCCCACCGGATCGCGGTGCTTAGGTCCGGGTCAGGTCAGGTCAGTGCCCCCGCCCGGTCCTAGTGCGACTCCAGCACTATAAGTGAAGTAGTTAATAATGGAAACATTCAGAAGACTGGGAAGAGATCCACAGGCTCTGGTGTGTAAAGGTTTGAAAATAATGATGCTTTTTGCAGGATTTTTCTGGGGGACCATAACTAAGAATAGGAAGAATTTTGATGATGTCAAGAAAAAATTAAGAGACTTGAATATTCAATATTCTGAAGTACCTAACAATACCATGTTTGAATTATGGGGGAAATCGGTCCATAACTTTGACTTGCCTGAAAATGCAAAAGAATTTGTGAATTCTCTGAAATAATTGAGTTGGGCTGAGGGGGAAAGAGGAAAAGATGTTTGCGGACAATGGCATAATTTTTTTATCTTCTCTTTCTTTGTTCTGGGCGGCACGGTGGCACAGTGGTTAGCACTGCTGCCTCACAGCGCCTGAAGACCCGGGTTCAATTCCCGACTCAGGCGATTGACTGTGTGGAGTTTGCACGTTCTCCCCGTGTCTGCGTGGGTTTCCTCCGGGTGCTCCGGTTTCCTCCCACAGTCCAAAAATGTGCGGGTCAGGTGAATTGGCCATGCTAAATTGCCCGTAGTGTTAGGTAAGGGGTAATGTAGGGGTATGGGTGGGTTTCGCTTCGGCGGGTCGGTGTGGACTTGTTGGGCCGAAGGGCCTGTTTCCACACTGTAAGTCTAATCTAAATCTAATCTAAATTTGGTTTGATTAACATTGAATCCTTTTGGTAATTAACTTAAGTCACTATTCTTTTTTTTCCTGAGTGAGGAGTGGTTAATGCTTTGGTGTAAAGATTTATGGGGCTGAGATATGGAGGGGAAGTATCCACTGTTAACTTTCATGAGTGTAAATAACATTTTTTTTCCCCATCGCCTGGGTTTGGGGAGTGGCCTTAACTGGAAGGTGCCAGGATGGTTATAAGCGTGGGAGTGAATGCCCCTTATACGCAAGGCAGGGGAGATCTCTCAGGATTTGTGGTTTAAGTTAGGAGTAGTGGTTAGTTGATTAGTTTAGCATTTATAGGAATAGTTTTTGGATTTTATAAGGTCTGTGTTTTTTGCCACTCGCTGCATATTGAATGGACTTCTTCCTCTCGGGGAACTGTGGGCTGTAGTGTGCGGTCATGGCTAGCAATCTGTTCAGGTGGTCCATCAGGAATATAATGGGGGAATGGCTCCCCTTTTAAAAGAAAAAAGGTTCTCTCAAACCATAAGGAGGAAAGGGTCAAACTTGCTCTGCTTCAACAGACACATGTATCTGATAGGGAACATCTGAAGTTACAGCAGAAGGGATACAAGAGGGTATTCTTCTCCTCCTTCAACTTCAAAAGCAGTGGAGTGGCCAGACTGGTACAAAGGAACCTCCCATTTCAGGTGATGGATCAAATCGAGGATGAATACGGTCTGTTTATCATTCTCAAGGCTCTGATACACGGAGAGGAGTGTGGCATCCTGAGCATTTACTGTCCCCCAGCGCATCCTCTCAAATGTTTAGTTGACGCAGTCTCTAAAGTAATGGCTCTTGGGGTGTGCTGCACGATTGTGGAAGGAGACTTTAAATCGTCTCATGGACCTTGGGGTAGACAGGATGTCAAGAGGTAAGTTGGATACACTTCTGCCATCTAGTGGACTTGTGTAAGGAGCTGGGGCAAGAAGATGTATCTCCACCCTAATGGGAGGGATTTTATCTCTTACTCCAACCTGCACAGGTGCCTTATAAGAACTGATATGTTCTTTATTCTGTTGGTTTGTTTGGACTTGGTGTTGGCCTGCAGGATTGGGAGCATAACTATTTCTGACCATGCGGCAGTGTCCTTGGATGTTAAGGGCAAGGTTGGTGCAGGTGTCCCAGAAGTGTTCTCTGAAACGTCCCGCAAGTAGGCGGCCTGTCTCCCCAATGTAGAGGAGGCCACATTGGGTGCAGCGGATGCAGTAAATGATGTGTGTGGAGGTGCAGGTGAATTTGTGATGGATATGGAAGGATCCCTTGGGGCCTTGGAGGGAAGTGAGGGGGGAGGTATCGGAGGGGGGGGGGGCGCAGGGGTGGACCTGATGAGGGAGTGGTCTTTCCGGAATGCTGATAGGGGAGGGGAGGGAAATAAATCCTTGGTGGTGGGGTCTGTTTGGAGGTAGCGGAAATTACAAAGGATGATACGATGTATCTGGAGGTTGGTGGGTGATAGTTGAGGACCAATGGGATTCTGTTCTGGTGGTGATTGGAGGGGCAGGGTTCAAGGGCGGAGGAGCGGGAAGTGGAGGAGATGTGGTGGAGAGCATCGTCAACTACGTATGAGGGGAAATTGTGGTCTTTGAAGGAGGCGGCCATTTGGGTTGTTCGGTATTGGAATTGGTCCTCCTGGGAGCAGATATGGCGGAGGCGAAGGATTTGGGAATATTGGATGGCATTTTTACAGGGGGCAGGGTGGGAGGAGGTGTAATCTAGGTAGCTGTGGGAGTCGGTCGGTTTATAGTAAATGTCCATGTTGAGTCTGTCGCCCGAGATAGAAATGGAGAGGTCTAGGTAGGGGAGGGAGGAGTCCGAGACGGTCCAGGTAAATTTGAGGTCGGGGTGGAAGGTGTTAGTAAAGTGGATGAACTGTTCAACCTCCTCGTGGGAGCACGAGGTAGCGCCGAAACAGTCATCGATGTAGCGGAGGAAAAGGTGGGGGGTGGTGCCAGTGTCGCTGCGGAAGATGGACTGTTCCACATATCCGAAGAGGCATGCATAACTGGGGCCCATGCGGGTGCCCATGGCTACTCCTTTGGTTTGGAGGAAGTAGGAGGATTGGAAAGAGAAGTTGTTCAGAGTGAGGACCAGTTCAGTCAGCCAAAGGAGGGTGTCAGTGGAAGGGTACTGTTTGGGTTGGCGGGAGAGGAAGAAGAAATACATCGTATCATCCTTCATTTCCGCCACCTCCAAAGAGACCCCACTACCAAGGATATATTTCCCTCCCCTCCCCTATCAGCATTCCGGAAAGACCACTCCCTCCGCGACTCCCTCGTCAGGTCCACACCGCCGAACAACCCTACCTCCACTCCCGGCACCTTCCCCTGCAACCGCAAGAAATGCAAAACTTGCACCCATCCCTCCCCCCCCTCACTTCCCTCCAAGGCCACATGGGATCCTTCCATATCCGTCACAAATTCACCTGCACCTCCACACACATCATTTACTGCATCCGCTGCACCCGATGTGGCCTCCTCTACATTGGGGAGACAGGCCGCCTACTTGCTGAACATTTCAGAGAACACCTCTGGGACACCCGCAACAACCAACCCATCTGCCCCGTGGCTGAACACTTTAACTCCCCCTCCCACTCCGCCAAGGACATGCAGGTTCTTTGCCTCCCCCATCGCCGGACCATGGTAACACAACGCCTGGAGCAAGAGCACCTCATCTTCCGCCTAGGAACCCTCCAACCACAAGCGATGAATGCAAATTTCTCCAGTTTCCTCATTTCTCCTCCCCTCACCTCATCTCAGTCCCAACCCTCGGACTCAGCACTGCCTTCTTGACCTGCAATCTTCTTCCCGACCTATCCACCCCCACCCCCTCTCCGGCCTATCACCCTCACCTTAACCTCCTTCCACCTATCGCATTCCCAACACCCCTCCCCCCAACATTATCTCAGCCCGCTTGGCACACCCTCCTCATTCCTGAAGAAGGGCTTATGCCCGAAACGTCGATTCTCCTGGTCCTTGGATGCTACCTGACCTGCTGCGCTTTTCCAGCCACACTTTTCAGAACATCCTAATGAACTGGATATCACAAAAAAAAAGCCCAGACCTTGTGGGGTGGTGCAGACTTGTGATGGAGTGCATTCCCCAAGATTATCTGACTAATATAGTGCACCATAGAACAGAGCACTTTTATAAGACATAGTGGCCATTTCTAAATTACGTAGACATGGACCTATCGGCGGTACTGATTAGGGCCTTTATGTAGCCATATGGGCCATTTGTGGTGGTCTGAGGATCGGTAGGCCTCGTGACTAGGGGTATAATAACTGTTGCTCCCGTGGATGGGAGCTTCGGTGGAGGTGCAGCAAGTACAGTGATGTAATTTAATTTGGTTGTAATTTAATTTAATTCTATTTTAGTTAATTCAAGTTTATTTTAATTAGAGTTAAGTAAATATGAGAATCCCAGGTAGTTTATGGTTAATATTGCTGTATTATAATAGTGTGACATTTCTATTTTTCTGTATTTTTATAGTTTTTTTCTTAATAAAATTTTTTTCAAAAAAATACATAAAGGGAAAAAATGCAAAGCGGAGTTGAAGTTGGTTGAAAATCTCCAAGAAGCAGTTCAATGCTTTTGTTGAGAAAATATTTACTATCATCTAAATATTAGATCGTGAATGTCATTGTTAAACAGCATTAGGTTCCAACAGAATTCAGAATTTACTGGTCCTGTAGATTTTGGCAAATGTATTGAACCTCAAACAATCCTGAAAATAAACAAACAATTATTTGTCATTAACAGTATCTCGGTCTTCACTTGATAAACAATTTAATGTTCTTGTACGGGGGGAGGACTAGAGATGGCAAGAATAGCGCAGAATTGTCTCTCTTTTCTCTATTAATATCCAAATATGAACCATAGTGCCCTCTGCTGCCCTGGCTGAAATCAACTAACCAGGAAAGACTGAATTTGAACAAGGATTGCGCCAGTGCTGCAAGATTCCATCACCCACTCTTATAAAACCACTGAGCCACCCAGATCCCATTATTTTCACAAATGCTTACTCTCTACAATTCTGCAATAATGGAGGCTGCTAATATGTTTATTCATCACATACAATGAAATTCCTGACATGATAATTATTGATGTTCAAAACATTGAACCCCTCTCCCTACTTTAATTTCTCGTATTTACCCTTACACTCCAAACGAATCATTAACATATTTCAACATGGACTTAATTTCCATGGATTTGTTAGGAGAGTTGTTTACTAACAGCTAAAGCAACATGCTTAATCCATTTAATTATATAATGTACCAAAGTTATGGAGCAACAAGGCATTTTGGCCTAGAATTTCTTGCTCCAATAAGCAACCCTTCCATGCATTGTGAACTCCAGCAAAGGTTAAAGAAATTCAAGCATAAATGAATCATAAATTCCTGCTTTCACAATACAACAAAATTTTCTCAACCTTTTATCTGAATCTTCATTAAATTTGTTCAGACAATCTTCTCCCAGCAGCCATTGGCCCACCAGCCACCAAACAAGGACAAAGGATTTTCCATTTTTATGCAGGTTTGGGATATGTGTAACTTTATGCACTTTCTCTTATGTCTTAAGCCCTATTTGAATTTATGCTCAGCAAAATCAATTGTGATTAACAGTGACTACAAGACTAAACCGAATGAATGAAAGATAATCTGGGTAGATACCCATTTATATCAAAAAAATAGTTATGACCTACCTCCCGTAAACTTATTCAGCAATCAATACAAAACAAATGTCCAGAGGAAGGGTCATTGAACACGCAACATTAACTCTGATTTCTCACCATAGATGCTGCCAAATCTGCTGAGTTTTTCCCAGCAATTTCAATTTAAGTTTCTGAAAAATAACGTGACGATCCTGACATTGATTGTCACTTAATGGTAAATGCTTACAGTGACCTTTGTCACAAAGAGGTGCTTTAATTTCTAATGATTTACCTGTTGTTTTGGGATAAATTTGGTAAAAGTCAAAACCTACCCAGCAAGTCCATTTGAGAAAAAAAATTTCGGGACTCAAAACTGGTCGACACCATAGTCCTTTAAATGCTAATGAACTGAATTTTTGAGAGTAAACAGTTCTTTTTGGATGATGTGCCTGCTCATAAATAATAGTCAACTTTAAAAATGTCAGCTGTTGGAGCTATTTAATACATGATTGCTTTGGTTATTGAATTGTAGGTTAGTCAAGTCAGGAACTATTTTAATATTAATAAGCATTTCATGACTTCTGAAAGAATAATGTATTGTGTATTCATGTTTGTTCTCATCCAAAAAGTCAGAGTTCCTGGTTTAAAATATTTCTCTTACACATATTCTACTAAACATGCTGACTCTTTTATATCTTTTGCTGGAATCAAATAACGTCAATCGGAAACCATATTTCTCTGTAAAATATTAACATTTGTAATTAACAAACTAATAGCTGAATAGGAAAATGGTGAGTGTGTTCAAAGTTTGAGAGAGACAAACGAAAGCCCTTGCTACTAAACTCAGCTGCATTTAGTCATTTGTTATCTTATGAGCGTGTTTGGAATGCAGATATGTGATCCTTAAAACTTAACAGCTGTGCCTTCTCATTCTAATCAAAAATACACTGGTAACATTTAATATGCATTTACTTGTGACATCACAAGGCAATATTTTGGCCGAGACATCTGCAGAAGTGAATAACGTATTCAAGTAAACATTTTTAAAAATCAGGTACAAGCGAAGGTGTTGGGGATTAGAAAACATAACTAGCTTTATATTTTTTCCCCCTCATGTCGTTACAATTATGGGATTTAAAAGATTATTTTGGAACTGTTTCTTTAAAAAAGATAAAACAAAGTAAATCATGTCAGCTGTTTTGAAGGCAACCTGCATGCAAGCCTAGGTGATTGTCAGAGATTAATGTGCTCCAAATTATTGATTTGCATGGAAGAAGGTGAAGTGTTTATAGTTTACAACAATGGCAGCAGCTCAAGTATTAACAGTGGATATACCAACGGTCGCCAAAATCAT
The DNA here is from genome assembly GCF_020745735.1 of Hemiscyllium ocellatum. Classification (NCBI taxonomy): domain Eukaryota; kingdom Metazoa; phylum Chordata; class Chondrichthyes; order Orectolobiformes; family Hemiscylliidae; genus Hemiscyllium; species Hemiscyllium ocellatum. The sequence goes on from NC_083419.1 coordinate 27,772,141, forward strand.
TTTGAGAATGCCAGGGCTGTAAACAGTTTTGTTTTGAATTGTACAAGATATTACAGAGTTGAGGTCTCAAGGACAGCTTATCAACCCAGCATTTCAACCCAAGTACAATGCTCAACTGATTCACATTGCCATGGAGATGGGAAGATTCTACGATATTAGAAAACTCACATTAGAAGTTAGTCTGCCAGGATCAGAGAAAGGGAGAGTAGCCATAGGCTGCAAAACACAGTGCCTCACCAAACAGGAATGCTCACACTCAGATTAATAAGATTGATCCTATGTGGGTTAAAACCAGGCCAGAAAATTGAGCTAACTTGCAACTGAGAAAGTCCTTTTTGGGGAGGGAAGATCCTCACTGTGATGAATAAATAGTCTGGATTTTAAAAGTTCCTAGGCTGAAAAATTAAAATCTCCCTTTGGAGCCAAAGAGTCACCTTGGACTAGTCCTTGAAGAATCGACGAATGATGTAAAGGAACAGTGTAAAATATATGAAATGCGTTGTCAGCTATACTAAAAGGAGACATCACATTTTCTGTTTTAAATTACAAGTTACCTACAAAGGTAGGTAACAGAGTTGAGTCTTTTGTTACAGTACAAGTCTTATAACATGAAGTTCTTTTAACTGTGAACCAAGTTTTTGTTTTTAAAAGCTATCCACCTCTACAAAAAGGTTACAAATATATATTAAAACATTTGGGGATATTATTAGAAATACAGATCAGACAACAAAGTTACTGATAGCTTGTTGAAAAGTTGGAAACTGTTCTATTTTGCCCATAACATGGTAAACAAATAATGGTAGCTAAATGAAGGTCAATAACCCAAATAAAAGAATCAAAATAATGACTTGCTGGATGATTTGTTTTTAAGTAAAGCAGTTCACTGCAAACAATTATGGTATGCTTTATAGCAATATTGAAAAATATAACCACTACAGACAAAGCATTGCTTGGTTTGATCCTGGGATTTAGCTTTTATACATAGAAGATATTTCAAAACATAAATCACTGAAGCCTTTTTGTTTGCACTTGAGATTTGTGAAATTACATCTGAATGGTTATAAGTCATTATTCCTGACCCTCATATCCTAATCATCAGAAAGTTAAAATCATCCAAAACACTCTTGCCTCTGTCTTTGCTTACACTAAGTCCTGTTCACCTACCATCTCGTTGCTCACAGACCTGCACCTGTTAAACACTCCAATTTAAAATTAGCATTCCTGTTTTCAAATCCCTCTTGGTCCTGTTGCTCCCCATCACTTTGTGAACGCCTCCTGTCCCCAACTCCCAGCTTCTTCAGCATCCCTATTTTATTTTGCTCCCTAAAATATTTGGTGGTGGAGTGGGTAGTGTCTTTGCCTTGGAGCCAGAAGTTCCAGAGTTCATTCCTGTTTGATGACCCCTGAAGGTGCTTCCACAATGTGGTGGGAGTGTTTGATGCAGAGTAAGCTACAACGTCTGGCAACAGAGCTGGTGATCTATTCTGGATGAAACTAGCCATAGAAACATGGTTTGTATGTAGTAGATAGAGAAGAAAATGCCATCTAAATATGTGCAGGTGAATTGGCCACGCTAAATTGCCCATAGTGTTAGGTGCATTACTCAGAGGGAAACAGGTCTGGGTGGGTTACTTTTCAGTGTGTCGTGTGGACTGGTTGGGGCGAAGGGCCTGTTTCCACACTGTAGGGAAGCTAATCTCGTTCTTCCTTCAAGATGTTCCATAAACATTGAGCAAGCTTTTGATCACTTATCCTATTCCTCATCTTACATGGCTCCATAGCTAATCTTGCTTTATGATGTTCATGTGAAGCACTTTAGAAAAGAAGATTACACAAAAAGGTGCTATATAAATACACATCTGTGTATGTAAAATCTCCGGTTTCCCATTATTCATTTTATCAAACTGGGCAATCTTCTGAAGTGATGGTTTGGGGACTTCTAAAACTAATCAAAGCAGATGTTTTGGTACTTAATTAGTCAAGTATTTAATTTAATCCTCAAGCATTTCATTTAATTAAGAAAATAGTATTCACTTTTAAAACATCATTTGCAGCAAATGTGCTTTAATTTAACTTGATTTATTTCCTATTAGCGATGTTGGACTATAATTACGCTGGTTTGTTTCTCCGGCGTAGGCTAATTAGAGAGAATTTAAGCGTAACTTGACACGAGAAATTTACATAGGAACAGGCGAAAGTCAAACGTAACTTCTCAATCACGCCCCCGCAAGAAATTTCAGTTCATTCGAAGCAAGACGAGTACCGACAGTAACCTTTCATCTGCTAAAGGATTCCCAGCAGTGGGACCCATTCTATTCTTTCGTAACTGGAAGTATACCGGGAGGCAGCGCAGTCTAGATTAGAGTGGTGCTGGAAAAGCACAGCAGGTCAGGCAGCATCCGAAGAGCAGGAAAATCGACGTTTCGAGCAAAAGCCCTTCTGCCTGACCTGCTTGTGATTTTCCAGCACCACTCTAATCGAGACTCTGGTTTCTAGAATCTGCAGTCCTTGTTTTGACCCGGTAAGCAGCACAGATCAAGCAAGCATGTTACATTTATACTCGGGTAGACAGTAAAATGAAACAATTGGGCAACTCTGAAATTAGACTAAATCATCAGTAAACAACAAATACTTAGAGATATCGACAAAAAATCATCCCAGTTACATGCACCAACCACAAAACAACATTCACTTTAATATTCCAAGTAACCAGGTGTAGCCACAATAACCATTCCGGAGCTATCCCCAGCCATTTCGCCTGGTGGGGAATCAATGCCTATCAGCTGCTGGTTGGCTGTCTGGGAATTGACTCCATGTACAACACAGCACGCCAAAATGAACAATCAGTTCAAAATAAGGAACGCACTAAATGCACACTCACAGGCTCTGGAGAACTGGGGTTTATAAACGAGTGTTTGCAAAACTAAGTTGTTTGGGAGGTAGGCTTAGGTGCAACTTTAAGAACATCTCCCGTGAAAGGGGCTTGTCTGCCAGAGGAAACACCAGACTACAAAGAGTAGCTCGCAGCAAACTGCACAAGTAACGTGTGTGTGGTTAAAGATCGCGATTGGCAGCGCCTTGTTCTCTCTGCCTACAGCTGACTACCGAGTGAACGTGTGAGTGAAATGCAATGAGCAGGTTTTCTTTCCCAGTCAGCTCTCCCTCCCCCGCCTTTTTTTTTACCTCTGTCGTGGTCAGCTTGCAGACATGAAGGCATGTTCTTCTTCCAGACCGGCATCTTCTAATGGAACTCATTCAAAAAGCTGGCAGGCGGGGCTGTGGAGATTCGCCGTTGTCAGTCGATGGGAGGGAGAGCGAGGCGGTGAGCTCGGCACGGTCTCCGCTCAACGGCGGCCTCGCTATCCAGGCAAGGGGCTCTCCCCACTCACCACAGCCAGACACACACACACACACACACACACACACGGATTAAAAGGATTTGCAAACTTTAACGGGAAGAGAGAGTAAAAGCGAAGCAATCTTCGGAATCCCACTTTACCAGGATACAAATGTTACATTTTCTGAACACACGGATGTTGAGACCTGGCCCTTTTTCATATAAAAAGAAACCCGTCTCTCTCTTTTACACACACACACATGCAGCTTTTAATCCTTCTCGTGTACAGACCAGATTCTTCCAAGTGTGAATTCAGGTGGAAACAAAAATCCTTTGGTAATGTATTGAAAATGGACGAGTCGAATTTCTGAGTAGACTGAGGAAAAATGGTGCAGTCCATTCATGAGTTGAAACGGTCACTGGAGTAGTAATCGTTTAGGAACTGCACAGCAAACTTCATATTAACTGGCACGCTCGCCTTCTCTTATTTAATTACAATGGCACCCCGGCTGCGCCCAGAGTCAGCAGACAAAAATTATCACAGTCAAATATTTGCCGTCCCAGCTACAATACAATATTCACACACCTATCAGTGAGCACAATAAGACCATTGAAATAGGAGCAGAAATTAGGCCATTCAGCCCACCCAGCCTGCTCCGCCATTCAATCATGGCTAACGTTTCTCAACCCCATTCTTCCCCATAACACTTCATCCCATTGGCAATCAAGAACCAATCTATCTCAGTCTTAAAAATACTCAATGACCAGGCCTCCACAGCCTTCTGTGGCATTGAATTCCATAGATTCACCACACTCTGGCTGAAGAAGTTTTTCCTTACCTCCATTGTCTTCCCTTTTACTGTAAGGCTGTGCTAGTTACTCCTACAAATGGAAACATCTCCTCAACATGCACTCTGTCCAGGCCATTCAGAATTCAATAAGTTTCAATTAGATTTCCCCCTCATCCTTCTAAACTCCATCAAGTATAGACCCAGAGTCATAGAGATGTACAGCGTGGAAACAGACCCTTCCGTCCAACTTGTCCATGCCAACCAGATATCCCAACCCAATCTAGTCCCACCTGCCAGCACCCAGCCCATATCCCTCCAAACCCTTCTTATTCATATACCCATCCAAATGCCTCTTAAATGTTGCAATTGTACCAGCCTCCACCACTTCCTCTGGCAGCTCATTCCATACACGTACCACCCTCTGTGTGAAAATGTTGCCCCTTAGGTCTCTTTTATATCTTTCCCCTCTCACCCTAAACCTATGCCCTCCAGTTCTGGACTCCCTGACCCCAGGGAAAAGACTTTGTCTATTTGTCCTATCCATGCTCCCCATAATTTTGTAAACCTCTATAAGGTCATCCCTCAGCCTCTGACGCTCCAGGGAAAACATCCCCAGCCTGTTCAGCCTCTCCCTGTAGCTCAGATCCTCCAACTTTGGCAACATCCTTTTAAATCTTTTCTGAACCATTTCAAGTTTCACAACATCTTTCCAATAGGAAGGAGACCAGAATTGCATGCAATATTCCAACGTGGAGCCTAACCAATGTCCTGTACAGCCACAACATGACCTCCCAACTCCTGTAATCAATACTCTGACCAATAAAGGAAAGCATATCTACCTGCGACTTCATTTTCAAGGAGCTATGAACCTGCACTCCAAGGTCTCTTTGTTCAGCAACACTACCTAGGACCTTACCATTAAGTGAATAAGTCCTGCTAAGATTTGCTTTCCCAAAATGCAGCACCTCACATCTGTCACTTCTCAGCCCATTGGCCCATCTGGTCAAGATCCTGTTGTAATCTGAGGTAACCCTCTTTGCTGTTCACTACACCTCCAATTTTGGTGTCATCTACAAACTTACTAACTGTGAGAAAGTGAGGACAGCAGAAGCTGGAGATCAGAGCTGAAAAATGTGATGCTGGAAAAGCACAGCAGGTCAGGCAGCATCCAAGGAGCAGGAGAATCGACATTTCGGGCATAAGCCCATTCCTGAAGAAGAGCATATGCCCAAAACATCGATTCTCCTGCTCCTTGGATGCTGCCTATTTCCAGCAACACATTTTTCAAACTTACTAACTGTACCTCTTATGCTCACATCCAAATCATTTATGTAAATGACAAAAAGGAGAGGGCCCAGCACCAATTCTTGTGGCACTCCACTGGTCACAGGCCTCCAGTCTGAAAAACAACCCTCCACCACCACCCTCTGTCTTCCATCTTTGAGCCAGTTCTGTATCCAAATGGCTAGTTCTCCCTGTATTCCGTGAGATCTAACTTTGCTAATCAATTTCCCATGGGGAACCTTGTCGAACGTCTTACTGAAATCCATATAGATCACATCTACCACTCTGCCCTCATCAATCCTCTTTGTAACTTTCTCAAAAAACTCAAACAAGTTTGTGACACATGATTTCCCATGCATAAAGCCACGTTGACTATCCCTAATCAGTCCTTGCCTTTCATAATACATGTACATCCTGACCCTCAGGATTCCCTCCAACAACTTGCCCACCACTGAGGTCAGGCTATCATTCCCTGGCTTGTTCTTACTGCTCTTCTTAAACAGTGGCACCACGTTTGCCAACCTCCAGTCTTCCGGCACCTCATCTGTGACTATCGATGATACAAATATCTCAGCAAGAGGCCCAGCAATCACTTCTCTAGCTTCCTACAGAGTTCTCGGATACATCTGATCAGGTCCTAGGGATTTATCCACCTTTAACCATTTCAAGACATCCAGCACTTCCTCCTCTGTAATCAGGACATGTTGCAAGATATCACCATCTATTTACCTACAGTCTATATCTTCCATATCTTTTTCCACAGTAAATATGATGCAAAAAATTAATTAAGTATCTCCCCCATTTTCTGTGGTTCCCCACAAAGGCTGCCTTGCTGATCTTTGAGGGGCCCTATTCTCTCCCTAGTTACCCTTTTGTCCTTAATGTATTTGTAAAAACCCTTTGGATTCTCCTTAATTCCATTTGCCAAAGCTATCTCATGTCCCCATTTTGCCCTCCTGATTTCTCTCTTATGTATACTCTTACTTTTTTTATACTCTTCTAAGGATTCACTCGCCTCAAACATTCCTCATATGTGATGCCCCTGAAGGGTCAACTGGCTACAAACAAGAATGTGGGCAGAAAAGATTGCACCAATAGCAAACTTGGACATTCCAAAGTTTGTGAGATGCAGTCACTATTAGAGCAAATTTCACACCCACACCAAGCTCCCACAAAATTACAATGTGATGAAAACATTTCCTGTTTTTAGTGATGTTGATTGAAGGGTAGATATTGGCCTGGGTACAGGGGTGAAATGCAGCATTTCCCACACTGTAGCACTCTCTCTACCAGACTGGAGTGCCAGCAGATTGTTGCACTCCAAACTCTGGAGGAGGAGTTGAAATTGAATCATACAATCCCTACAGTGTGGAAGTAGGCCATTCAGTCTATCAAGTCCGTAATGACCATGTAAAGAGCATCCCACCTAGACTCACCACTATAACCACCCTTCTCTCATGGCTAATCCACCAAGCCTCTGCACCCCTGGACACGATGGGCAATTTAGCATTAACTTGCACATCTTTTTAATGTAAGATGAAATCAGAGTGTCTGGAGGAAACCTACAAAGACACAGGGAGAATGTGCAAACTCCACACTGATAGTTGATCGAGGATGGGGTCAAACCTGGATTCCTGACACTGATGCTGAACAGTCTATAAGAAGATAACCAACTTGTGAAGCCTTGATCCTTGTTTCAAAAGCTGGAACAATAAAAGCAGCCTGAATGGGTGTGATCAAGCTCTCACCTACAACACCAGGGATTTTTTAGTTTTGTAGTTTTCAGCAGCAGTTGCTAATGGTGTCTTGAAGAAGTAAAAGCTATTTTTTTCCCTCTCGCGATTACAGTCAAAAGCTGGCAGTTCTCTTCCTTGGCTGCTGGATTGCATGTGAGGCAAAACCTTTTTTCTGAATTTGCCTTTTGCCAAGGGTGTGTTTATGGGATGTACTATATTGGAACAGTTAATTAGTAATGGTTACTGTATCTATTATTTTGTTAAGTTTTCCACAGAGTTAAGAAATTCCAAGATCTTCTTTCTTTTGTTGTATTTTAACTATATTGTTTGAATAAATTATGTTTTCTTTAATGTCAAGTAGTTTCACCAATAGAATTGCATCTGGAACATAGCACCTGACATTTACCTTTAAAATAAGAAAACGTTTGGGTCTCGGCGACTTCCTTAATATCTTGAGGGGTCTGGTCTTGTTCCCTCTCAATTATCACTACTCCAAGGAACCTGTTGATCATACCTTCTACATTTAAGTCCAAATCATTTAAGGTACACCATTAATAGTGAGGGCTTCAGCACTAAAACCCACGGAACCCAACTAGAAACAGACTTATAATCGCAGATACGTCCTTCCAAGATTACCCTCTCCTTCGAAATTCTCAGCTAATTTTGGATCCAAAGTTGTTATTTTGCCTTAGATCCCATTGGCTCCTATTTTCTTGAACAGTCTGCCATGAGGGACCTTATTGAAAGCCTTGATGAATGTAGACATTTTCTAATCACCCTCTTCAGAGTTATTATGACCCCTCTGGAGCAGGTGGGACTTGGAGTCCACTAAGGACATTATAACAGTTTCACCAGAGTTCTGTTAATGTCCAGGTTTTTTGTCTCTGCACAATCATTATACATTGACACAGCCATGCATAAGGTAACGTGTAAATATTAAGATAAAATACAGCATATTACCAGCATTCTGCCACTATTCAGACTTAGGTATTCTGAATTCTTGCCCCTGGATAATGCAAGAATTGTTTCCTCATTTATAGTGATATTTTTCTGGTCACAGCGTCAGATTATTTGTTAGGTCTAGTTTTGAACAGAAGAAGAGTGGAAATTGTAACAGACTGGTTAGTAGAAATGAAGTTACTTTGCAAAATTAATTCAATCTTTCTTCATGATATATATATATTTGTCTGTTGCTATTTTCAGTTTTGATCTGTTACTCACTACATTCTTGCCAGCATTTTACCTGACAACATGTATTTTATAATTTGGAGATGCCGGTGTTGGACTGGGGTGTACGAAGTTAAAAATCTCACAACACCAGGTTATAGTCCAATAGGTTTAATTAGAAGCACACTAGCTTTCAGAGCGATGCTCCTTCATCAGGTGGTAGTGGAGCGCTCCACTACCACCTGATGAAGGAGTGTCGCTCCGAAAGCTAGTGTGCTTTCAATTAAACCTGTTGGACTATACCCTGGTGTTGTGTGATTTTTAACTATGTATTTTATAATAAATATGATTTTGGAAGATAGCTTCAACAACTGCTACCTTGCTTCAGGTTTAAATGTGAATTGCATTTGTGCTGTACATTAATATTCTTTTAATTGTTTGGTTCTGTAAATTGTACATTTGTTTTCAAGCTATCCTGCCAGGTCCCTCAAATGGGTATTTCTGTTTGGCTTTGAGTTACATATTCAAATATTAAGGGACTGTCAGTTACTATCCATTGCACCACACAGCACTCCCGCCCCAATCCACCCTTGTTTCTTTCAACAAAGTTTGACAATTATTCAGAGTCTGGATAAATTTTACTTTTAGAACCTTGAAGTTGAACTGTTTGCAGCAAATCGCACAATCCACAGCTGCATTTCTAAATATTTCAGTGTCTTTACAAGTTAAATGGCTCATTTGCTGCTTAAGAAGTGTTGAAGTGTAGCAGGACTGATCTCTTTTTTTTTGTTCCCTAGAATGAAATTACAACCTTAGGAATGATTTGATTATGATGCATTCTGGTGAGTTCTTCAGGATGCCTGCAATTATGAGGAAAACCAATCATTCTCCTGCATTTCCTTTCAAACAAAGGCCATTCAGATCACACACAAAGTATTTTGACACATTTCAGTGTCCTTCAATGAACGCATCATAAATAATTGCATACAGCAAACTATAGCTCACCTTTTATATAGAATTCTGCCTAATGAATATTAGCTTTTAGAATTCAGTCTGGGAAAAAAAATTACTAAATAATTTCTGAAGATCACACATTCCTGGAGATACTATCTCCATTTTGAAGTATGTACTCTATTTAAATCAATATATTTTTTAGTTATTCAATAACATAATTTCTTTCATACATACATAATGGGTGTTCAAAAGGAGCATTAAATCTAGCATATAGGAAAGTGCTTGGGTTGTGTTCAGTCAGGTTCACATATTCCATCAAGTGACCCATTGCCTGTACAGTTTCTTTATTGAAACTCGCTGCAAGCTAGATGCACCAGTTACTGCCTTATTTCTATCCCAAATATCTTCTTTTTCTGTCAAAAAAATTGCATGCACTATTATTTACACTTTGAGTTACACAAGTTACCAGTCTGCACATGACACATGCTTGAGCAGTTTGATTTTTTTTGTCAGCACATGCATTGCATACAAATGGCTGACCTCCCTCCCCTACCTAGACCTTTCCATTTCTATCTCGGGCGACCGAATCAACACAGACATCTACTATAAAAAACTGACTCCCACAGCTACTTGGACTACACCTCCTCCCACCCTGCCCCCTGTAAAAACGCCATCCCATATTCCCAATTCCTTCGTCTTCACCGCATCTGCTCCCAGGAGGACCAGTTCCAATACCGTACAGCCCAGTTGGCCTCCTTCTTCAAAGACCGCAGATTCCCCCCAGATGTGATCGACGATGCCCTCCACCGCATCTCCTCCACTTCCTGCTCCTCTGCCCTTGAGCCCCGCCCCTCCAACTGCCACCGGGACAGAACCCCACTGGTTCTCACCTACCACCCCACCAACCTCCGTATACAGCGTATCATCCGCCGTCATTTCCGCCACCTCCAAACGGACCCCACCACCAGGGATATATTTCCCTCCCCTCCCCTATCAGCGTTCCGCAAAGACCACTCCCTTCGTGACTCCCTCGTCAGGTCCACACCCCCTACCAACCCAACCTCCACTCCCGGCACCTTCCCCTGCATCTGCAGGAAATGCAAAACTTGCGCCCACACCACCTCCCTTACCTCTCTCCAAGGCCCCAAGGGATCCTTCCATATCCGCCACAAATTCACCTGCAACTCCACACACATCATCTATTGCATCCGCTGCACCCGATGTGGCCTCCTCTATATTGGGGAGAAGGGCCGCCTACTTGCGGAATGCTTCAGGGAACACCTCTGGGATGCCCGGACCAACCAACCCAACCACCCCGTGGCTCAACACTTTAACCCTTCCTCCCACTCCACCAAGGACATGCAGGTCCTTGGACTCCTCCATCGCCAGAACATAACAACACGACGGTTGGAGGAAGAGCGCCTCATCTTCCGCCTGGGAACCCTCCAACCACAAGGGATGAACTCAGATTTCTCCAGTTTCCTCATTTCCCCTCCCCCCACCTTGTCTCAGTCGATTCCCTCGAACTCAGCACCGCCCTCCTAACCTGCAATTTTCTTCCTGACCTCTTGCCCCCACCCCACTCCGGCCTATCACCCTCACCTTGACCTCCTTCCACCTATCACATCTCCATCGCCCCCCCCCCAAGTCCCTCCTCCCTACCTTTTATCTTAGCCTGCTGGACACACTTTCCTCATTCCTGATGAAGGGCTCTGGCCCGAAACGTTGAATTTCCTGTTCCTTGGATGCTGCCGGACCTGCTGCGCTTTAACCAGCAACACATTTTCAGCTCTGATCTCCAGCATCTGCAGACCTCACTTTTTACTTGAACATTACTCAATCCAAGTCGTGTTGAGTTCTTTAGAGGGATTTCGACCATGAGGTCTAGCAAGTTTTTTTTCATCATAATTTACCAAAATCACCTCATTTTCTAACCTGATCCTATAGCATTCATCATTTATAATTATGGTGTCACATTACCATGTGCTGTTCCCAGAAAAACTCGGCAGATATGCCAAGATTCACTGGCATCGATTATATTAATTAAGGGCTATGGAGAGAATGCTGGTAAGCGGAGTTAAAATGCCCATCAGCCATGTTGGAATGGCGGAGTGGACTCGATGGGCCGAATGGTCTTACTTCCACTCCTATGTCTTATGGTCTTATCTTATACCAATGCCAAGCACTGTCAATCTGCAGCTGCCCTGCACAATTCCTGATACTTGTCCCAGACATTACAGAGAGGGGGAAATTGCGAGCAAGGATCTGGAAATATTGCTAGATGGGACCTCCTCTTCTGCCAGGACCAGCAGTGGAAACCACAACACCATACCATGTCAACCTATCTGAGGTAACCCAGTATTTTGAAGCCGTCTTAACCATCTGGATGAATACATAGCACCATTGGAAGAAGGTCAATGATCTTCTAACTTCACCAGCATAAGTCCTACCATCCATTCTCTCCAATCCACTTGCTCATTACTATATTAACAGCTGCCATACTCATCTCCCATCAAGGCTCATGCTCCACCACTTTCATTTTCACATCTTCTCTCGCATGTTGTTGTCCATCCCAACACCTAACACCACCAACCCTTAGTACAGCTTAATCTCTGGCTTTGAACACCTTTCAACCTGTGCTAAAAGTAACAGTTGCGCTACCCATTTTGTTTGACTTTAATATCTGCCTTTCTCTCATTCCAAAGGCAATAAAACTCCAGCAAGACAGAATGAATAAGGAAGGGCGGTGGGCTGCCTGACATTTGTGGAAAGTATCCTGATTCTGACCAGCCCAAGTAGCTGAACATTTCCAAGCTTTTGGACTAGTATCAGAGGCTGACCTTGACTTACAGTGCTGAGACTCCTTGCATTCTGGGTGATTTGACTGAAGACTGCTGACAACCATGACAAGCTTCTTTTCTTTGTGTCTATGCTAAATGGCAAGGCAAGACAAAAGTAATATGAGCCTTTGAGGGGGCGAAGCAGAAAAAGATAAGGTAATGCAAGGCAAGAATTCTGAGAGCATCCAGGTTCACTTTGAAAGTGAGCACATGGTAGGAGTCTAGATCCTGGAGATGTAACATGATCCAGTCCATCATCTGGGTGTATGTCCCTGAGCTAAGTGTCCTTGTTGCAGCACTACAATGACAGTTGCTGCTATAGCACAAGGTGCCACATTGAAGTGCAGAAGCATATTCTATGTGGATTGGAGATGTATCATGAGAATTTGTAGGGGCTGGCACATATTGGATGCCAATGCTCATGGATTTGGGATGCATGTAGCTGGTATCCATGGATCGTGCCATGAGATGTTGACGCTTGATGTCCAATATGGAGATCCTTTGGAGCAATCAATGAGCTGAATTCACCAAGCATCTGCTTTGGTTTCCATGTTGAATGCTGAGCTTCCTTTCTGAGTTTGTTAAGATAGGAAGCTGAATATTAATGAGGCAAGTTAAGCTGTCAACAAGGTGTTCTATGAGTTACAATACCCCTTAATTACTGAGTGAGTAATTTGCCTCACTGCTTGTGAAAAAGCATAAAAGCTGTTACAAATTGCTCCTGACGTCAAGATCAGCTTCACTGGACTTCTCATCTGATTCTGCGATAAACATGCCGTGGCTCATGTCACTCAGACCCCTACCCGTGGTCTTTAAATTGTACCCGTCTCTTAATAATACACATTTACATTGTATTGGCTGTTCAGCTGAGTGATGTTCTTTCCCTGGTCGTTCCCATGTTATTTGCATTGTTGTGGTACCTGTTGTTCCATTTTGATTGTTGAGATGCTGTGGACCTCAACTGATGGTTATCTATGCTCTGTGCAAACTGTGAGTTCACACTTTCCTGTTCAACCACCTGCAGCCTTTCCCATTGTCTGTATGTACTTATGGTTGTAATGTTATTTCTGGTCATCATTTCCACCACAAACAAATAAGGTGGCAGGTGCTGTACAGGGGCTAGTTGCTATTTGGACTGACTTTTGCTGAGACCATTAAAGGTTTGCACTTTGACTGACTCTTCAATGCTCAACTCTGGAAATGGGAGGTTTGGTAATGAAATTTTACTTTCTGTCATGTTACCTTTATGTTGTCATTCATTCCTGCTATGACTTCTGGTTTTAGTGGCTTTTTGCTATTGGAAGAGTAGCTTGGGCATGGTGTGACATTAGTGTTTGTATTGGACTGCTTTCCATGCCTTCTGTGGATGTGTTTCTCCACTTGAAGACTGCCTTTTATGAATCTGTGTTGGGTTAGTTTGATTTCTTTATCATTCTTTGATGATTTTCATTGCTATTTCAGCCTTTCTATTTGCCTGGGGATTGTATGGAGATGCATGATGTTGAATTTCCCAATCTTTTATGAAGCAGTTAAATTCATCACTCATGGACTGAGAGCCAATGTCACTCATCACAAAGTCAGGCAAGTAGGAACAGCTGAAGTTCTCTCCACATTCTACAATTTCGCTGGTAGTCATTGAAGTCCACTGGTCTATCTTCCAGCAGTTAGAATAGTAGTCTATGGTGGCAAGATAATCAGTTCCTATAAGAGTGAAGCAGTTTATTTCCACTTTCATTCATGGTCTGCCTCATCATTGACTCTTTTACTTGCTTAGGAGAAAGTGAGGACTGCAGATGCTGGAGATCAGAGCTGAAAATATGTTGCTGGAAAAGCACAGCAGGTCAGGCAGCATCCAAGGAGCAGGAGAGTCAACGTTTCGGGCATGAGCCCTTCTTCAGGAATTGCTTAGCTTGGTATTCATTACAAACACTGCCCTAGTTGATGTGATCTTTGATTTTGTTGCTAATGTTTGGCTGGTAGAGTATATCTCTTGCTTTTCTCAGACTTGAACCAATTCCTTGATGCACTTTTATATTTCAACTCTCATACCCTTTGGGGTTCTGACCCTGTTACCCTTGCACAATCTTGAGCTATCATTTAATCTCTGCATGTCCATTATGATTCTATGACGACAGGAGTGTTCTTGATGCTTGCAGGCCATCATTATTTCTTGCAGCATTCAGAGACTTGCACCTTATTGGGTAATTTGTTTGATTTGAGCAAGATAATTCAATGATTTCCAGAGCATATTGAGCCATTGCTTTTAATTGGACCTGGATGATTTTTACACTCTGTTGTAACAGTCTCTCTCATGCTGTGCTCTCTCAATTGCATATTAGCAATGAACATCTGTTTCATTTGCTTGTATGTGTGGAAATTGATTCAGAACACTGATCTTCCCATGTGAGGTATACCTTCTTTTGTGTGATGTCCATTGGAGTATTTACATCCTGCCCTTTTCCATGATCATGGAATGTTATTTAGCAAAGCCTGCTCTGTTCTGCCATAAATATGCTCTACTTGCTGATTGACAAAGTCAGCATCATACACGTATTGATTGCTTTCCTGAGAGTGTGTTTCCCTTTCTTAGAAGATACGCTCTTACTGTGTGATCTCTTATTGCCTGATAGAATATGGTTTTTAATCAGATAGTCTTTAGTTGTGCAAATTCACAGAATTCTGTGAGCTGTGTTAATGCAGTCGCCTATTGATCCATGGATCCATGATCCGAATTTTGAAAATGTACATAAGTTATATTGTATTCACTTGGTGTTAGAAGCTTGCCTTCAAGGCTTTCAAAATTTCTCTTTTCTTGAGAGAGATTTAAGGTGGAATACACTTTGAAACAGTCTCTCTCCAACAATTATGTAAGTTCACTATTCGTAACCACCGTAGCTTGTTCAGTAGATATGTCACTAATTTGTAAATTTACACATTTGTGAGTGGAAAACCTAGCAGTTCTCTTTCATTTCAACCAGTGCTGAAATGCCAGAAGTTGTAACCCTTATGTCCAGTTCAGTGTTTCAGTTGTGGCTTGCTTCTTTATTGCTTTTCAGTATTGTTCAGGAGCTTCTTTTCGCAGCTTTTTGCATATCTGAACTTATTTGTGATTCTCTTTTAGCATAACTCTTTAATATTCAATCTCAGCTCCACTTCTGCTGCCATGTTTCATGTTCAACCCAATACCATGTTGCCTGTACAATCTTTTAGTGATGGATGCTCCAGTCAGTGTTTTATATGTGACAACAGTAAGCTAGGACACACATTGATATTGTATTTCTATCCAAAATACTCAGAATTCTTGACTAGGTTGGAATTAACTCAGCCACTGTCCCTCTCCTTTATCACTATCCTGCGAACCCTTTGGAAAGTATACAACCAACAACACAAGAAGAAGAGAGGATCAGAATTTATTCTGATTTTGCTGCTTTCACTTTCTAGGCTTCCACATGAAAAATGACCAAATTAATGAAATATTGACTCCTGTGGAACTACGCCCCAATATCATCAGTTTTACACATTAGGAAATGGGGTGGAGGGAAAAATAATTAAAGAACAAAAACAATCCAACTATATTAGAAAATAGTTAGGATGAGGCAGCCCTCTCACCCACTTCTAGCCCTATCCCACCACCAGGAGTTCCTGAAAGGACTTGCCATTCACTGTCTATCTATTGATATTCCTGGTGCCTGTGGCATCTTTAAAAGGACACTGTGCATCCAGATGAGCACTGGCATTGTAAAGCTGCCTTGCTTGTTGAAGGACTGAGTTTCTAAAGATATCTGAGAAGTGGAAAATGTCTTTGTGATTGTCCGACAGGGAGTTGGAGCTCCTGGTGGGCTGGGTAGGCCAGAGGTGAGAGGTCCTCTTCCTAGACAACTGGCAGAGGAGGCCACACTACCAGACCCTGGCAGCCTGGTCCTGAGTCACCACCCAGGTCAGTGGTGTATCTGTTGTCCATAGGAATTATTTTTATCATGCGAAGAAGTTTGATGCTCAAGTTATGAAGTCACCTTTTCCAAACTCATAAGTATTTAACAGTATTTGTGAAATTAATTCACTTTTAAAAACCTAATTATACCAAGATGTGACATTGTCAAAGTTAATAATGTGAAAGAAGAGTCACAAATTCAAGAATGCAATGGAGATTTCAATCTCTGGAAACCTTTATGGAATAGCAAAGTCTCAATGACTGTGCCTTTGCGTTATCTGCCTTATTCAGCATACGTCTACAGTCTGGAAATTGTCAGTTTCAGCACAACAATGGCAGAAAATACTGACAGTTTTTGCTATCACTACGAGCATAGAATTCAGGCCTGATACTTGTTACAATCAAAATGGCTGTGCATGGAAGGTTAAAAACAATGCAGAATTTGTACAAAGTTGTACATTATAAACATGCATCTCCAAGTAAATTCCTGGTTAATTGTAACTAACTGAATACAATTAACACCCAATTTATAAACAGTTAATAACAGGGCTCTATGATCACACAACATTGCCCTTTGATGTGAAGGGCACTGCTTGTCTTTGGCCACTGGGGTGTTTTCTTTCCTTCCTGGTGGTGGAAATTGAATAAAGATTCATGCACCGTGTGTCTCTCACTGTGTCCCACACCTGCACACACACAATATGGGTGCGGGGAAAAAATAAGCATGACCGGAGTTAGGCGGTAGTATGGGGGAAATAAAAAGAAAAAAAAGAAAAAAATATACAGGAGTGTCAGAGGAAAAAAAAGAGAAAAAAAATAATAACAGGGCTCTTGTGGTGTAGTGATAATATCCCACTTCTGTACCAGGAGAGCCAGAGTTCAAGTCCCACCTGCTTCAGAGATGTGTAACATTAGAAAATATCTAAACAGTTCCAAAAATATACACAGTGCATATATAAAAACTGAAATACAGAAGGAATTTGGGGCAAAGCTATGTTG
Source organism: Hemiscyllium ocellatum (assembly GCF_020745735.1). Classification (NCBI taxonomy): domain Eukaryota; kingdom Metazoa; phylum Chordata; class Chondrichthyes; order Orectolobiformes; family Hemiscylliidae; genus Hemiscyllium; species Hemiscyllium ocellatum. Next base: position 27,789,180 of record NC_083419.1, read on the forward strand.
TTGGCTTCAATATCTGGCATTGCACCTTTACCTATTATACCAGGAGATAAAACATAGTGCCAGTGTTGGCACTCACACTGCACATTTTGTTTTATGATTAAATGATCAATTAAAGCAAAGGCAGTCACTATTTAATTTATCCAGAAGTTGTCCACGTGATTGTACCTTATCAATTATTGCTTCTTGAGGTTTTCCAACCACCTGACTGCCTACAGTAGCTGGCTTGTCCTGACATTCCTTTTTAAACAAGGAGGGGGTGGGTATGGGGGGAATTATCGCTTGCAATTCTCCAGACCTCTAACACTTTCCTGAGTCCAAGGCAAATGATATAAATATTATATAGATGCCTCTGCAATTTTTGTTTTTACCTCCCCTGACACCCTCACTTGCGTCTCGTCCCCGTACCTTGTCAGGTTTAAGGACAGGCAGCTTGATCAACTTTAAACCCTTCTAGTGACAGGAGTTCCTCCTTTTATGCCATGGTCTGGATGGCATCTTCATTGGTAAAGGCAGATGCCACATATTAATTTAGTACTGCCCACTACCTCCATGTATAAATCCCTTAGAGGTCTCTAATAAACTCCACTGTTCCATTCATCTCACTTTTATTTTTTGATTCCTGTGAGAAGATTTTGGAAATCAGTCTCTTCTCATATTCCATGTTTGAGAGAGGGTGTGCAAAGTCTTTTCACTTTCCTTTCTGTACTTTCAGCCTCAATGACGCCAGAATTTGAAAAGCTACATTAAAAGGGCAATTTTTGAAAACATTCCAGATAACATCACAGGCAGAACATAAGTACATCAAGTGGACAGGAAGCCAGCACAAGTTGAGTGTCATCCGGAGGACCTCATCCCTCTTTGGGATGTCATTGACATGAACATGGACAATAACCTCTGCTATTTTAGCTCCTTCTTCAGAATACCCGACAACCTCACAGTGACACCTTTGAGTCTGGCATAGGGAGGCAACATACCATCCCAAAATCTTCCCTGTCCTCACAGAAATGTCTGCATGTTCTCTTTACAATAGAATTCCCTAACACTATTAACTGTTGAGCACTTACTGCACCTATTTCTAATCATAGGGACAGCTATTCACTTGTTCAGAATCAACCTGCCTGGTTTGAAATCTAAATAAGGCCCGTCAGTTAACAATCAATCATCATTAGCTGCTGCTTTCTCCACAGCAGCTAGAGTCTATTTGCTGATCAACCAGCATTTTCATCAAAAATATATTTGCTTTTTATTTGTATTGTTTTTATGAATTATCCTGATGAGTGCAATACAAAAGTTTTTACCAAATGTGTCTTTTTGAAATAATTTCTGTATTCTCTTGTGCATAGCGCAGGGAGTAACTCAGAGATGACTGCTTTCGAGGTCCCGCTGGCTTATTTTTGATCCAGCTTCCTGGATCAGGATCACATCCCATTTTCCACCTATGTTGTTGGCTCTGACTACAACTGCTGGCTGTTCACCCTTGCCCCTCGGGACCATTCCTGACCAAAGAGGCAATATATCTTCCTGGATTTACATCTGTGACTTCAGATACATCTATCTGTTCCATTTTTAAAATCAAATCATCTATCAGAGTGGGTTTTCAAGTCTTTCTTTTACCTAGGCAGATGAACACTCAGGTTGTCATGGACTTGGCTTTGGCAGCATTTACCAGATGAAACATCAGTATCCAGAACTGAATTGTGGATGGAGAGGGTGATGCATTAGGGCATCTCCTGTACACCCTACCTATTCTTTTTACTGCTCATTCCCTCTCTTCCTGCATAATCTTAAACTGCACAGTGACCACATCTGGAGGCATGCAATTGATGTAGTTCTTAGCCTCATGGATGCTGCAACAGCACCAGCTGCCACTCTAGTTATCAAACCTGGAGCTCAAGGTGCTGCAAAAGATGGCTCTCCCTGCACAATTGGTTATCCAGGATGCATATATTCTTGTGGGTGAAGCAGCCCTACTAATCCTTTACTTATTAGTTAACCTTGCTACTGCTAAAATAATCCTTACCAATACTAATAAATCAATAACGACATTCATGCAGATCTCTTGGATCAGGTCTTCAAATTGGAAATCAGGCTGGTAACTATTATATCAAATAGACAGGGTGGTGAAGAAGGCAATTGGTACATTTGCTTTTATTGGTTAGTGCACTGAGTATTGGAATTGTGACGTCATGTTGCATCAGTACAGGACATTGGTTGGGCCACTTTTGGAATACTGTGTTCAATAATTCTGGTCTCTCTGCTATAGGAAAGATGCTGTAAAACTTGAAAGAGTGCAAAAAGATTGACAAAGATGTTGCCAGGGTTGGAGGGTTTGAGCCACAAGGAGAGGCTGAATAGGCTTGTGCTATTTTCCCTCGAGCATCAGAGGTTGAGGGGTGACCTTACAGAGGTTTATAAAATCATGCGGTGCTTGGAAGGATGAACAGCCAAGGTGTTTTTTGCAGTGGAGGGGAGTTCAACATTAGAGGGCATAGGTTTAAGGTGAGAGGAGAAAGATATAAAAGGGACCTAAGGGACAACTTCTTCACTCAGCATGGTGCACGTATGGAACAAATTGCCAGAGGTAGTGGTGGAGTCTGGTACAATTAAAAGTCACCTTGATGAGTACATGAATAGGAATGGTTTAGAGGGATATGGGCCAAATGCTGGCAAACAGGATTGATTAATTTCGGATATGTGGTTGGCATGGATGAGTTGGACTGAAGGGTATGCTTCTGTTCTGTACAACTCTATGATTCTATCTGCAGTTCTTTCAGTTTTTTGCAGTTTATTAGACCTCAGTAATATTCACAGGTAACAGATTACTTAACTATTACTAACAAGACACATGCCTCTGTATGAGGAGACTGAGCCAATTTCCAACTGCAGTCTACACAGCTCTAACCTTCAGTTAGCACCAACCCGCCAAAACTGCCTGCTAATCTACAATTGCTGTGTTTCACACCAGAGTGGGCAGAGCTTTATCTTGATGTTCCTTTGCATCTATTACCTTATACACCAGTAACCTCCACATTTATCAGACTAATCTCTTAGCAATGTCTTTTGCAGGTTCAGGCAAGGAAACAAATGTGAACTTTTAGAAATAAAAACAGAAATTGCTGGAGAAACTCAGCATTCTGGCAGCATCTGAGGAGAGAAAGTAGAGTTAACATTTCTGAAGAAGATCACTGGACCCAAAACATAACTTTCCTCCACAGATATTGTTTGACCTGCTGAGCTTTTCAGCAATTTTGTCTTTTTTATTAGATTACATATAATGTGGAAACAGGCCCTTCAGCCCAACAAGTCCACACCTAACACTATGGGCAATTTAGCATCGCCAATTCAACTAACCTGCACATTTTGGACTGTGGGAGGGAACCGGAACACTGAAAAGAAACCCACGCAGACACAGGGAGAACTTTCAAACTCCACACAGACAGTTGCCCAAGGTGGGAATTGAACCTGGGTCTCTGGTGCTGTGAGGCAGCAGTGCTAACCACTGTGCCACCATGCTGCTCCTTTTATTTCAGATCTTCAGCACTTGCAGATCTTAATTTAATTTTAGTGTGATCTACTGTACTTATTGCTATAGTGTCAGTTTATTGACTCAAAATATTAAACTCTGATTTCTGTCCACAGATGCTGCCAGATCTGTTGAGCTTTTCTAGCAATTTTTGTTGTTTCCACTCCTGAGATCAAGGAAACCCAGGAAACCTGCAGTTTAATTACAAAAACCATCTTGATATCCCAGTAATTGAGTGAACAACATTGAAACATATTTATCTATAGTTAAATAAGAAAGTTGATAGGTTGGAGACAGCTTTCCAAAATGTTGTCAATTTCCCTGCTTCTCCACTCCTGAACCCACACATTGCTGCTGTAAAATTCAGCCCTTTGGAGGTAGTTCAGTTGATATATTTGGATGAAGTGTTACAACTAGAACAATTTACTAGATGTGTACAAAATATCTCAGCAACTATATGAATAATATAATTCTTATGTAAAATGTGCTCCTTTTAGCTGCCAGTCCTGGTATATTTTTTTCCATGAACTCATTATAGTTGTATGCAAGGACATTCTAATATGAAAAATAATTTATACTTGCCAAATAAATTTAAAAAGCTCTCGAACTGAAGTCATACTTTGTCTAGAAAAATATAGATACTTGTCTGGTAAGTTGCAGCACATAATTTTATACATGTTTCTGGTTGAATGCTGAATATCATTTGAATATGAATATGATAGGTAAATAAGATTTATGTCATGATAATACAGTTCCCATGGTTTATTCATGCTTATGAATTTTGTTCTTGGATGATAACTGTTTTATTGTGGATAATTTGGCAGATAGATGTACCTGGCAATATACTAACATTGCAGAAGTAATATCGCTAGGAAGGTTAATACTCTCTTGTGAAACCATTATGGAAACCAAAAAGATGTATAGCAATTGCTTTCTTTTAAAAAAAGATCATTTCCAAATTTAAGCCTTCCTAAATTGTTTACTATTGTGAAGAAGATGTCAATTATATTTTCATAATGGATTCAGTACTGGAATGAAATTGAGGAAACAATATTCAGAAGACATTCTGATTTTTTTTTCTCATAAGCCACACATGCAATTTGCATCTCACTGTTAACCCAGTTTTTAACATGAATGCAATGAAAATGGGAGAATATAAAAATGCCATCAGCTTACCACCCATGAGCCAGCATTTGTGATTTTTAGAATGGTCATGGATTTCTGAACCCAGCAGAAATTAATGTTCTATGACCTATTTGACATGTACTTGGAAATGGATCATTGAAAGAACAAATATTGGTATGGTAGGACAAACTGACTATTCCTTTATTGAATGCTTCTATGACTTCTAGGAAACTAATGCTTTTTAAGTGACTTGGAGATGCCGGTGTTGGACTGGGGTGTACAAAGTTAAAAATCACACAACACCAGGTTATAGTCCAACAGGTTTAATTGGAAGCACTGGCTTTCGGAGCACTGCTCTTTTCCACAACCACCTGATGAAGGAGCGGCGCTTGGAAAGCTAGTGCTTTCAATTCAACCTGTTGGACTATAACCTGGTGTTGTGTGATTTTTTTTAAGCTTTTTAAATGAACTCTCAGTGAGTGTGAACAAAATAAAACCTGTAGTGGCACAGAATGGAAGAAAGGGTTACCAATTAGGCTACTGATGAATGCTTAGAAGGCATTATGACATGACATTTCAGTAATTTATTTTGTTGTTGAATGACTGCTGTCCTTGGCTTCGCATACACCATCTCACCCATGATCAACCCATCTACAGAGTCAAGGATTAAAGAGTGGTTGTGGGGAAGAAGGCAGGAAAGTGAAACTAAGGTTACAATCCAATCAACCATAATCTTAATAAATGGCAAAGAAGTTTCAAGGATTTGAAAGAAATACAGTGTTCTTATTTCTTATGATCTTACAGTCATCTTTACATTGCTTGCCCTATTTTTATGGTATTCTTGCAGCTCAGTTGAATGGGTAGCCAAAAAGTTTCCTGCTTCCTTCTGATCACTGAGTGCCTGTCAATGTTTGTTCAGTGATGGCTCTATCATTCCTCCAGTGCAACAACTCCATTTGATGTATGTTTGAAATGAAAACTCACCCACCCCCATACTCTGCCATTTCCTTTCAATGAGGAACAATAAAACTGAGTCAGAATGCTTCAGAAAAACGAATAAGGAAAAGACCAGACAGAATCTATTTGAAAAATGTAAAAGTTAGTGAAACGTGTTAGTGTTCAACATTCTAGGTTCAAAGTTCATAGAAATGACCCATCTTTCAGGCATTAACTCAAGCATTAACTCCTTACATATTACAATTGTGAGTTCTGTTTTAAGTCTTCTCTGGGGCATTGGATTTCATGAAAGTAAGAACAGATTATTTCTAGTGTGCAAGCATATATTATATACATACATATATCTAAACCAAAATGAAAAGAGTTGAAAGCTTTTACAGCATCTGGTTCCATTACAATATGTTTACAATATTCCAAAATAAATCAACTTGTATTGTTCAGAGCAATACATAATGCTCACAGTCAAGATAACAAAGGAGGGAATATCTTTGCTACACAGCTATGGAAAACCAATGGAATTTTAACTCCATTCCACTGAATATGACTGATTGCTTAAGGGCAATAAATATAGTTCAAGACCAAATAAGGTTAAAATATGCTGAACAAGAACAAGTTGCTCACTTGAAAGGGTGAGAATGGGCATTCAACACAGCAACAACAAGGAGAATCTCTCACACAAGTTGTGAAATGTTGCAGAACAAATCCTTCCAGTGGCTTGTCCTGATATGTAAATTAAAATTGCACACTTTCTATAATGGCATACCTGATTACTTTGCCAGTTTTAAACCTTAAGTAAGAGATTTGATTGTATGTCTTGGGCAGGAATATAGCTAGCAAACAGGCAGCCTGTTCAGAAGCATTGACAAGTCTAAATTTAATCACTTTTAACACGAGGTTTGTTAGCATGCCACGAGGTTGGAAGCAATTATAGGTGTACATTGAACGTGTGTGGCAGGAGACTGCGCCCAAAGGCCAGAAACAATAGTCCCTGGTGTTGCAGTAAGTGATCAGAAGAGAAGGAGATCTGACAGGTTGTGATAGGGACAGGGAAGGGGGTATTCGAAACCTTGCTAGCTCCACCTGGGAACAATCTCTGATTACTTCACTGAAGCAAAAGTGTTGTGCTCTGATATTTTCCTATTGCATTGGAATGTGCCCGGATGTGAATGCAGACAAGTTTGTTTCCTGAACTTGGGATAAGATCTATGTTTCTGCTAACACAAGGCCCATTTCAGTGGATTTCAATTCAGCTAATCAGGATTTCAGGCCTACCTGCTTCATTACACACTCAGTTCATAACACTACCATAACAAACATCCCTTAAATGTTTTGACAGCTTCCTACTTCTGTATGCTGCCTGCCAACCGAAGGCAATGCATATGTCTCCTGCAGGAGGAATTATCAGAAAATCATCTTGTTGCAGTTGAAACAGCTCAACTTAAACCTGTTAGCAGTAACCTTGCTCAAGGTAATGAATTGGAGATGCCGGTGTTGGACTGGAGTGTACAAAGTTAAAAATCACACAATGCCAGGTTATAATCCAACAGTTTAATTGGAAGCACCAGCTTTCGGAGCGATGCTCCTTCATCAGGTGTTTGGGGAGGACATAAATACATGCACACATATGCATATATGTTTGTAGGGTGAATTTGTACTTGCAGAGTTACATTGTACTTTGCTCAAAAACTGCATGAATTCATGTAAGACTTTGTTAACTCACGTTTTAGATTAGAATCAGTCTAAACATTATGGCAGAGAACACAGGGAGCTAACACCAATTGTTACAGTTAACCTGAGAAGTAACTTTTTAAAAAAGTGTTATGATTTACATATGAAGGAAGTGAAACTATCATGGTATTTGAACAGATGAAAGGCTCAACAAACAATTTTTCAATGTATAATTTCAGTTACATCACACTGTAAACTTGTGCTATAAATTCTGTGTCTTACAGTAAAGTCCTCCACAATCACCTGTTGAAGGAACGGCGCTCCGAAAGCTAGTGCTTCCAATTAAACATGTTGGACTATAACCTTGTGTTGTGTGATTTTTGACAAGGTAATGAAAACATTAACTAAAGGATCCCCATTGTTTTCAAATATTGACAGCCAAGCTGTTCTGTTCATTCTTCATTGATGTATGGGAAGTTCTTCGTGGAGAACTAAAGTCCCTTGGGAATTACTGGCTGGTGCTGGATACATTGTGGCGAAAGTGAGAACTGCAGATGCTGGAGATCAGAGTCAAGGTTAGAGTAGTGCTGAAAAAGCACAGCAGGTCATGCATATCCGAGGAGCAGAAAACACTGCTGGATACATTGTGACTGCTGCCAGGATATTATGCAGTCGTTATTGTGATGTATTGTAAATTACGATGTAAGGTAAAGGTAAATAGAATGATGGTCCTTGCGTAATTATTTACTGGAATACTTGACATCTTGCCCTCCCGAATGCTCTAATGGCCAGTGTAGTAGAAAATGTTTGAGATGGCATCCACTATTACCTAAAAAGACCCTAGTCCATATAAATTCAAAGTCACTGAGATCTTTATGGCCACTGGCAACAACATTCCTGCTCTCGTATGAGACTCCAGGCTGGGTTACAGTGATATCACAATTACCACCTCACAATTGATAAAAATTAACATATTGCAGAACCTGTAAGTTAGAAATTGGAAAAATACTGGGAATACAGAGATATCTGGCAAAAACTACGGAGAGAGAAACAGTTAATTTTTCAAATTGAACATGACCCTTCTTCAGAACTGAACTCATTGTTAAATCTGAATCATTTTTGACATGTTTGCTGGGTCAAGTGGATGTAGAAGTTTTATGGTTAGATGACCAGCACAGAAATGGCTACAAGACTGGTTAAGAGCTACAATCAAACACTGTAGGAATTTTGGTCATAGAGTCATAGAGATGCACAGCATGGAAACTGACCCTTCGGTCCAACTTATTCATGCCGACCAGATATCCCAACCCAATCTAGTCCCACCTGCCAGCACCTGGCCAATATCCCTCCAAACACTTCCTATTCCTATACCCATCCAGATGCCTTTTAAATGTTGCAATTGTACCAGCCTCTACCACTTCCTCTGGCAGCTCATTCCATATATGCACCATCCTCTGTGTAGAAATGTTGCCCCTTAGGTATCTTTTATATCTTTCCCCTCTCACCCTGAACCTATGCCTTCTGGGAAAAGATCTTGTCTATTAACCCTATCAATTCCCCTCATGATTTTGTAAACCTCTGTAAGGTCACCCCTCAGCCTCTGATGTTCCAGGGAAAACAGCCCTCAACTATTCAACCTCTCCCTGTAGCTCAAATACTCCAACCTTGGCAACATCCTTGTAAATCTTTTCTGAACCCTTTCAAGTTTCACAACATCCATCCAATAGGAAGGAGACCAGAATTGCATGCAATATTCCAACAGTGGCCTAACCTATGTTCTGTACAGCTGCAACATGACTTCCCAACTCCTGTACTCAATACCCTGACCAATAAAGGAAGCATACCAAATGCCTTCTTCACTATCTTATCTACCTGAGACTCTACTTTCAAGGAGCTATGAACCTGCATGCAAAGTCTCTTTGTTCAGCAACACTACCTAAGACCTTACCATTAAGCATATAAGTCCTGCTAAGATTTACTTCCCAAAATGCAGCACCTCACATTTATCTAAATTAAACTCCATCTGCCACTTCTCTGCCCATTGGCTCATTGGATCAAGATCCTGTTGTAATCTGAGGTAATCCTCTTTGCTGGCCACTACACCTCCAATTTTGATGTCATCTGCAAACTTACTAACTATACCTCCTATGTTCATATCCACATATTTATATAAATGACGAAAAGTAGTGGACCCAGCACCAATCCTTACGACATTCCACTGATCACAGGCCTCCAGTCTGAAAAACAACCTTCCGCCACCACTTCTGTCTTCCACCTTTGAGTCAGTTCTGTATCCAAATGGCTAGTTCTCCTTGAATTCCGTGAGATCTAACCTTGCTAATCAGTCTCCCATGGGAACCTTGTTGAATACCTTACTGAAGTCCATATTGTTCACATCCAACACTCTGCCCTCATCGATCCTCCTTGTTACTTCTTCAAAAAACTCAATGAAGTTTGGGACACATGATTTCCCATGCACAAAGCCGTGTTGACTATCCCTAATCAGTCCTCGCCTTTCCGAATACATGTACATTCTATCCCTCAGGATTCCCTCCAACAACTTGCCCACCACCGACATCAGGCTCACTGGTCTATAGTTCCCTGGCTTCTCCTTACTACCTTTCTTAAATAGTGGCACCACGTTAGCCAACCTCCAGTCTTCCAGCACCTCACCTGTGACTATCAAGGATACAAATATCTCAGCAAGAGGCCCAGCAATCACTTTTGTAGCTTCCCACAGGGTTCTCGGGTACAACTGATCAGGTCCTGGGGATTTATCCACCTTTATGCGCTTCAAGACATCCAGCATTTCCTCCTCTGTAATATGGACATTTTGCAAAATGTCACCATCTATTTCCCTACATTTTATAACTTCTATGTCTTTTATGTCCATTTCCACAGTAAACACTCATGCAAAATACTGTTTTAGTATCTCCCTCTATCTCCTGTGGCTTCACGCCAAGGCTGCATTGCTGATCTTTGAGGGGCCCTCTCCCTAGTTACCTTTTTGTCCTTAATGTATTTGTAAAAACCCTTTGGATTCTCCTTAACTCTATTTGCCAAAGCTATCTCATGTCCCTGGGAGATAGTGAGGAAAGAGATCAATTTGAGACTGGTACAGTTGAGAAAAGGAGGTCTCCTGATTTCCCTCTTAAGTATACTCCTATCGCCTCTATACTCTTCTAAGGATTCACTTGATCTTTCCCATCTATAGCTGACATATGATTCCTTCTTTTTCTGAAACAAACCCTCAATTTCTTTAATCATCCAGCATTCCCTACACCTACCATCCATTCCTTTCATCCCAACAGAAATATACTCTGTCTGACTCTCATCTCATTTCTGAAGACTTCCCATTTTCCAGCTGTTCCTTTAGCTGCGAACATCTGCTATTTAAATCTATTAGAATTATGGTCGCTGGCCCCAAAGTGCTCCCCTACTGACACCTCAGTCACTTGCTCTACCTTATTTCCCAAGAATAGGACAAGTTTTGCACCTTTTCTAGTAGGTACATCCACATACTGAATCAGAAAATTTTCTTTAACAAATTTCCTCTCCATCTAAACTCTTAACACTGTGGCTGTTTCAGTCTACGTTTGGGAAGTTAAAATCCTCCATCATAGCCACCCTATTATTCTTATACATAATGAAATCTTCTTACAAATTTGTTTCTCAATTTCCTCCGAATATTAGGGGGTTTATAATACAATCTCAATCAGGTGATTATCCCTTTCTTATTTCTCAGTTCAACCCAAATATCTTCCCTGGATGTATTTCCAGGAATATCCTCCCTCAGCACAGCTGTAATGCTATCCCTCATCAAATAGCACTCTCCCTCCTCTTTTGCCTCCCTTTCTGTCCTTCTTGTATCCTGGAACATTAAGCTGCCAGTCCTGTCCATCCCTGAGCCATGTTTCTGTAATTCCTACGTTATTCCAGTCCCATGTTCCTAACCATGCCCTGAGTTCATCTGCCTTCCCTGTTTGGTCTCTTGCATTGAAATAAATGAAGTTTAATTTATCAGTTCTACCTTGTTCTCTGCTTTGTCCCTGCCTGCTCTGACCTTTTTGTTTGTTTCTTTTCTCAACTGTACCAGGCTCAGATTGATCTCTTTCCTCACTAACTCCCTGGATCCCATCCCTCCCACCTTACTAGTTTAGACTTTCCTGAGCAGCTCTCGCAAATCTCCCCTTCATATTAGCCCCCTTCCAATTCAGGTACAATCCGTCCTTCTTGTACAGATCACTTCTACCCCAGAAGAGATTCCAATGATCCACAAATGTGAATCTTTCTCCCATACACCAGCCCCTTAGCCATGCATTCATCTGCTCTATTCTCCTATTCCTACCCTTACTAGCTTGTAGCACTGGGAGTAATCGGTGGACCCTTTTTAAAATTCCTGCCTAACTCTCTGTATTCTCCCTTCGGAATCTCAACCTTTTCTCTTCCTATGTCGTTGGTTCTATTGTATGCAATGACCTCCTGCTGGGCCCTCTCACCCTAGAGAACATTCTGCACCGTCTCTGATCCTGGCACCAGGGAAGTAACACGCCATTCTGAATTTTCGCTGTTGGCCACATAAACATCTTTATGTGCTTCGGACTAGAGAGTCCCCTAACACAGTTGATCGCTTGGAACCCGATGTACCCCTCATTGCATTAGAACCAGTCTCAATACCAGAAACTTGGCCGTTCGTGCTACATTACCCTAAGAATCCATCACCTCCTACATTTTCCAAAACAGGATACTTGCTTGAAATGGGTAAAGCCACAGAAGACTCCTGCACTAGCTGCCTACCTCTCTTACCTTTCCTGGAGTTAACGCATTTATGTGATTGTATCTGTGACTTTTCACCCTTCCTATAACTGCCATCCATCCAACCCCCTTACTTTTGTAAATTCCTCATTGCCTCTAACTGTCGCTCTAAATATTCCATTCAATCTGATAAGATTCACAACCAAATGGCATTTATTGCAGATATAATCCTCAGTAACATGGAAACTCTCCCTAAACTCCCATATCCAACAAGAAGAGCATATCACTCTATTAAGGGCCATTTTTGCTTCTTCCAATCTGCAGTTCCAGAAAATTATTCTTCTACAAAACACTGCTCCAGGCTAACTTAATGCTTATGGCTTATAATTTTAATCAAGAGACATATCTTCATAAAACATATAATCAAGAAAGAACCCACTCTTTTCACTACTGCAGATCCCCCAAGGCTGCTCTTCAAACGATTCACTTAGCTCTCCCAAACAGGCTCCTCCAAGATCAGTTGTGAATTTCACTATTTGTTAAGTTTCCCAGATGCACACCAATGTCCAGCGATACATGAATTCAACAGCAAAGGCAGTAACTGCGCAGGTTCACTGCTGTGTCAGTTAACAGTGTGGATTTCTTTCTCTCTCCCTCTCTCCTGCACTGACCTCACCATGTGCTGCCTTTATTTGGTTCTCTCTCTTTAGGGAGTGCTTTGTTTTCACTGTGTTCTTTCTCCAAAGTTCCAAAACAATGCAACAGCTTTTACAACAGTAATTGCTGCTCTTGGGATTCAAGGAAATCACTTCCAATACCTAAAATACCTCAAAAAAGGAGCAACCTGTTACAGCCAGAAATTTTTCCCATCTTCCATCTTGGGTCAAGCTAGTTTAAACTCTGATCTCAGATAAAACTGCACCACAGACATTTTGTGACTTGTCCTGTGAGCTGCCACTTGCAGTTTCCCGTGTTGTTGCCATAGTGTTAAGGTTTAGATTAAGAGGAATTTGTTAAGTGTGTACAAGAAACTTTTCTGATCCAACATGTGGATGTACCTACTAGAGAAGGTGCAAGACTTGACCTATTCTTGGAAATTAAGGCAGGGCAAGTGACTGAGGTGTCAGTGGGAGAGCACTTTGGGGCCAGTGACCATAATTCTATTAGATTTAAAATAGTGATGGAAAAGGATAGACCAGATCTTAAAGTTGAAGTTCTAAATTGGAGAAAGGCCAATTTTGACTGTATTAGGCAAGAACTTTCAAAAGCTGTTTGGGGGCAGATGTTCACAGGTAAAGGGACAGCTGGAAAATGGGAAGCCTTCAGAAATGAGATAACGAGAATTCAGAGAAAGTATATTCCTGTCAGAGTGAAAGGGAAGGCTGGTAGGCATAGGGAATGCTGGATGACTAAAGAAATTGAGGGTTTGGTTAAGAAAAGAAGGAAGTATATGTAAAGTCGAGTGAATCCTTAGAGGAGTATAAAGGCAGTAGGAGTATACTTAAGTGGGAAATCAGGAGGGCAAATAGGGGACATGAGATAGCTTTGGCAAATAGAATTAAGGAGAATCCCAAGGGTTTTTACAAATACATTAAGGACAAAAGGGTAGCTAGGGAGAAAATAGGGCCCCTCAAAGATCAGCAAGTTGGCCTTTGTGTGGAGCCGCAGAAAATGGAGGAGATACTAAATTAGTATTTTGCATCAGTTGTTTCTGTGGAAAAGGATATGGAAGATATAGACTGTAGGCAAATAGATGGTGATATCTTGCAAAATGTCCATATTACAGAGGAGGAAATGCTGGATGTCTTGAAGTGAATAAAGGTGGATAAATCCCCAGGACCTGATCAGTTGTACCTGAGAACCCTGTGGGAAGCTAGAGACGTGATAGCTGGACCTCTTGCTGAGATATTTGTATCCTTGATAGTCACGGGTGCGGTGCTGGAATACTGGAGGTTGGCTAACGTGGTGTCACTGTTTAAGAAAGGTGGTAAGGACAAGTCAGGGAACTATAGACCAGTGAGCCTGATGTCGGTGGTGGGCATGTTGTTGGAGGGAATCCTGAGGGACAAGATGTACATGTATTTGGAAAGGCAAGGACTGATGTGCGTGGGAAATCATGTGTCACAAACTTGATTGAGTTTATTGAGGAAGTTACAAAGCGGATTGGTGAGGGAAGAGCAGTAGATGTGATCTATATGGATTTCAGTAAGGTGTTCGACAAGGTTCCCCATGTTAGATCGATTAGCAAGGTTAGATCTCACGGAATACAGGGAGAACGAGCCATTTGGATACAGAACTGACTCAAAGGTAGAAGACAGAGGGTGGTGGTGGAGGGTTTCTTTTCAGTCTGGAGGCCTGTGACCAGTGGAGAGCCACAAGGATCCGTGCTGGGTCCACTACTTTTTGTCATTTACATAAATGATTTGGATGCCAGCAGAAGAGGTACAGTTAGCAAGTCTGCAGATGATACCAAAAATGGAGGTGTAGTGGACAGCGAAGAGGGTTCCCTCAGATTACAACAGGATCTTGACTAGATGGGCCAATGGGCAGAGAAGTGGCAGATGGAGTTTAATTCAGATAAATGCAAGGTGCTGCATTTTGGGAAAGCAAAACTAAGCAGGACATATACACTTAATGGTTAGGTCCTAGGGAGTGTTGCTGAACAAAGAGACCTTGGAGTGCAGGTTCATAGCTCCTTGAAAGCGGAGTTTCAGGTAGAAAGGATAGCGAAGAAGGCGTTTGGTATGCTTTCTTTTATTGGTCAGAGTATTGAGTACAGGAGTTGGAAAGTCATGTTGCGGCTGTACAGGACATTGGTTAGGCCACTGTTGGAATATTGCGTGAAATTCTGATCTCTTTCCTATTGGAAAGATGTTGTGATACTTGAAAGGATTCAGAAAATATTTACAAGGATGTTGCTAGGGTGGAGGATTTGAGCTATAGGGAGAGGCTGAACAGGCTGGGGCTGTTTTCCCTGGAGCATCAGAGGCTGAGGGGGTGATCTTATAGAGGTTTACAAAATTTTGAGGGGCATGGATAGGATAAATAGACAAAGTTTTTTTCCCTGGGGTTGGGGAGTCCAGTACTAGTGGACATAGGTTTAGGGTGAGAGGGGAAAGATATAAAAGATACCTAAGGGGCAACATTTTCACACAGAGGGTGGTACGTGTGTGGAAAGAGCTTCCAGAGGAAATGGTGAGGACTGGTACAATTGCAACATTTAAGAAGCATTTGGATGGGTATGAATAGGAAGGATTTGGAGGGATATGGGCCAGGTGCTAGCAGGTGGGACTAGATTGGGTTGGGATATCTGGTCAGCATGAACGAGTTGGACCGAAGGGAATGTTTCCATGCTGTGCATCTCTCTGACTCTTTGACCAAATAATGAGGTGAGATTAGAGAGGTGCTGGTAAAGCACAGAAGGTCAGGCACCATCCGAGGAGCATGAAAATCGATGTTTCGGGCAAAAGCCGTTCATCAGGAAGGTACAAGTTACAAAAGCTCTTCAGCAACTCACAGGACAAGTCACAAAATGTCCGTGATGGAGTTTATTCGAGGTTAGAGATTAAGCTAGCTTGACCCAAGATGGAGGACGGGAAAAATTTCTAGCTGTAACAGGCTGCTCCTTTTATGAGGTATTTTGGATGTTGGAGGTGATTTCCTCAAATTCCTGATAAAGGGCTTTTCCCAAAACGTTGACTTTCCTGCTCCTCGGATGCTGCCTGACCAGCTGTTCTTTCTCAGCACCACTCTAATCTTGACTGATCTCCTGCATCTGCAGTCCTCACTTTCACCAAATAATGAGATGTCATGGTGGTCTGCTTTTCATAATGACAGCATATTACCTTATATGCAGCCTGGAATTTGGCTGTCCATGTCTTGGTATACAGATTTGGGAGACATTTACCAACAAACTCCATTGGCTTGGATCAACAGTGTGGTCAGGTTTGGTCAATTCATCGGCTGAGTGTCAGAGATGTTTTGAGAAGGATGTGCACACTTCGGGATAAAAGTTAGTCGAACAAAGGACTTTGCAGGAGTGAGACCAACACTTGAGAAGAATGTGCCCTTGAGAAGAAAGTTATCTACAGAGATGACAAAGAACTGCAAGGCAAGATCTACACTGAGAAGAAAATTGGCCACTTCACTCGAATCAGGGTAGTATCAAAGTAAACAAATATAATTAAAGTTACAGTTAAAATTAAATGTGGGTTAAATTTTGGTAGGGTAAAATGAAATTGAATTAAGTGAGTTAAAGTTGAAGTTTAGTAATATGAAGTAAGAAGTAAATGTTGCAACAAATGTGTGTTTTACATTGATTACTGGTACTTAAAGAGTTAAAACAATGAAATGTTTGTTTAATTAAAATCTGATTCAGTTCCCTGCATTTTGTCTGCTACACATCAAAAGAACACTTGGGGAAAAGGTTTGAGTACTCCTTTCAGGTAACAGTGTACTCCCAAAAAAATATTGGAGGTTGAGAGGCTTCTGTGGAAAGCCCTCCTCCTCTGTCTCTCCACAAAGTTAAAAATCACACAATACCAGGTTATAGACCAATAGATTTAATTGGAAGCACACTAGCTTTCGGAGCGACCCTCCTTCATCAGATGATAGTGCTTCCAATTAAACCTGTTGGACTATAACCTGGTGTTGTGTGATGTTTAACTTTGTACACCCCAGTCCAACACCAGCATCTCAAAATCATGTCTCTCCACAGGTCTCTTCCTCATTTCTCCATTTTGTAATATTATTGCAGATCAAGAGGTACTGCTATCACAGCCCTTGTACCCTTTTATTTTATTCTTTTGCAATATTGGCTGAACCAATATTTATTGTCTGCCCCTGACTGTACTTGAGAAATTGGTGGTAGTCTCAGCATTGCTGATAAACTGAGTGCTGTTGGGAAGGAAATTCCAGGATTTTGATCCAGTGACACTGAAGAAATGGTAATATATTTCCAAATCGGGATGGTGAGTGGTTTGGAGGGGAACATGCAAGTGACGTTGTTCCAATATATTTTTTGTCCTTGTCCTTCTAGGTTTTTGATATTTCAGGTTTGGAATATCACAGAATGCTATATTATCTCTAATTTTAAGCATCAGTTCTCCAAAACACCTTCAAAAATAGAGCAGAGTACATCCTCGAAACATCTGAGCTGTAAGTTTATGTAAAGCACTTTATGTATGGCAATTTTTGGATCTTTATATTTTACTCTGTTCAGGTGGAAATGATTGATAGTTAATTTTGCAGGGTCCTATGCAAACTTCAGAAACCGGTATCTCGTCATCAGAAAGTCTAGGCAGTAGTTATATGACCAGTCCATTTCAATTCATAGTGTAGTCTCCTATACATTGGGGAAATGAGGCACAGACGAAGTGACCACTTTGCAGAACACCTACATTCTGTTTGCAAAAATAACCCTGAGCTTCCAATTGCCTGCCACTTCAACACAACATTTGTGTTCGCTGGTGCACATCTCTGTCTCAGAGTGAAGTTCAGCACAAGCTGGTAGAACAGCAGCTCATTTTCTGCATGGCAACCCTGCTGCCGTCTGGACTTAATATCGAGTTCAACAACTTTAGGGCTTGAGCATCTTTCCCTATTGCTTTCCCCAACCCTCACACACCAGGCCCTGGCATTGCATGTACTGCTACTACACACTATCCATTGTCAGCTCCTAATAGTCCCCATTAGCATGTATTCATTCCCCAGAATAACCTTTAACCACACTTTTGTCTGTTTCTCTCTCTCGGCTCTAGCTCCACGTCTGTCAGCCCCCATTTCCCCTCAACCCACCCTCTGTACAAAAAACATCCTTTTCCTAGCTATCATCAGTTCTGAAGAACAGTCACTGGACCTGAAATTAGATTAGATTCTCTACAGTGTGGAAACAGGCCCTTTGGCCCAACAAGTCCACTACCAACCCTCTGAAGAGTAACCCACCCAGACCCATTTCCTTCTGACTAATGAACCTAACACTGTGGGCAATGTAACATGGCCAATTCACCTAATCTGCACATCTTTGTGACTATGGGAAGAAACTGGAGCACCCAGAGGAAACTCATGCAGACATGGAGAGAATGTGCAAACTCCACACAGACGTTGCCCGAGGCTGGAATTGAACCTGGGACCCTGATGCTGTGAGGCAGCAGTGCTAACCACTGAGCCACCGTGCCACCCCTTAATGTTAACTCTGTTTCTCTCCACTGATGCAGCCACACTTGCTGAGATTTTCCAGCAATTGCTTTTTTTTGGTTCAGATAACTCCAGGATTTTGATAGTAGGGGATCCAGTGATGTTAATATTATTGATTATCATAGGGACTTGAGTAAATTCGCTCTTTTTGGAGATGGTCATTGCATGGCATTTGTCTAGTGAGAATGTTACCTACCATTTTCATGATACTATCAGAATGATACAGCAACAGTGATATTGGTTTCACTTTTAATTTGGTTGTCGTGCCAGTTGTAACATTATTTCATGTCAAGTATGTAGGGCAGCTCACAATTGCTGGCCATAAAGCAGTCATTCTGCTGATGCGAAACACCATATAATAAGGACAACAACTCAGATTTTTTCTATATCACATTGTGCAGCTGATTCACCATAGTTTCTGGAAAAATACATCTTCGAGATTGTCAAGATTTATTTCAAGCTCAGGCCAACTAAAATAACCTATAGCCAACAGGTTTATGAGAAAGATATTATTTTACTTTAAAACAATTGTGTTTCTTTTAAACCTCAGCTTCAGTAGAAAATAGGAGATTCCTGTTATTTACACAATCTCCCTAGTTAAAAGAAATAATTTGGTATCTCAAAATACAGATGAGATTATTTCTCATTATTACCATTTACAATTTATCCGGAGCATGTGTGTCAGCATTTATAAAGAGAACAGATCGATTAACATTCTGACTGGGAGATTTATCCTTAAAACAGTTTTAAGGCTATTGTACTGTTCACTGTTTGATGAGAGACCTGTCACAAAGGAGATATGGCTCTGCATTCCTGAAGGAGGTCTGATCAGAATCTCCAGTCAGAAATATGGAGCCCTTCCTTTGCGTGAAAAGGGAGGACTGGGTTGGCAATCTCAATTGAACCACTTCTCAGAAACCTAGGCCCAATGTGGCTAGAAGAGCTGGTCAGATCTTAGGAATTCGGCAGTAACTCATTTCTTTTCTCCCCAAAGCATGTCTGCTGTCTACAAGCTCAAGTCAAGAGTCTGGTGGGATACTCTCCATCTACACAGTTGAGCATAGCTCCATCAACACTCTTTAAGCTCAATACCATCCAGGACAGAGCACCACATCGACCACCTTCAACATTTACTCCCTTCACTGCTGAAGCAACTGTTTGTGCCATCGACAAGATGCACTACAGCAATTCACTGTGCCTCCTTTAACAAAAATCTTAAAATCTTTGAACTCTACCACCTAGAAGGCCAAGGGCACCAGATGCACAGGAACATTGCCATCTGCAAGTTCTCTTCCAAGCCACACACCATTCTAATCTGGAACTCTGTAATTGTTCCTCCACTATCAGCAGGCTATCATCCTGGACTTCCTTTCTTAACAGCACTGTGAAAGTGCTTGCATCATATTGACTGCAGCAGTTCAAGAAGGCAGCTCATCATCACCTTTTCAATGGATATTAGGAATGAGTAATAAATGCAGATCCAGCTGACAGTACACAGGTCCCATGAAAGAATAACAAAATTGTCAATGCTGGAATGGCACAGGAGTTTTGGTTGCATCCAAGTGGATGGATTGCCAATAACAAGAAATTTATATTGGATTTTATTTTGATTTTGTCCATAATCTATATTTTCAGTTGAACCTTTTAGTTATCTTAATGAATGGCACTATTATTGCCATATAATCTTGCTCACAGACTTTCTATGTGCTTCGGCATTGGAACTTACTGTGACTAGAAAGCCATTTCCAACAGGGCAACCAAAATCTGTGTAAGGAGAACAAACATCAGAGTATCTCCTTAACCAATCAGGATGAAGACATTCTTTTCAGACATGCAGGACTGATACAAGAACTGTTGTGTTTTCTGAAGGCAAATACCACTGTCAGTACGATATGGTCTGAATGCTTCTCTATATGTTAGTCCATGCAATATATGGCACAAAGACCGAGATCTTGCTGAGACAGATGACTTGAAGTTTATTAACAACATTGGTAACACTGCTCATGAAGAAGGGTTACTAGACCCGAAACATTAACTCTGCTTTCTCCCCACAGCTGCTACCAAATGTACTGAGTTTTTCCAGAATATTCTGATTTTGATTCTGATTTCTAGCATCTGCAGGTCTTTGGTTTTCTGTTTACTTACTGTAAATTCTTAAAATTGCAGTCTCTGTGCAATGCTTACTGGTGTTATCGTGACACCAAATGATGGTAACATTTTATGTGACTGACGTCACGACACTTTGCTGTGAAGGTGAACTAAGGCCCTTTATAGTCAGTCTTTATTTCATGATACAATCTGTCTTAATGGTGTGCTATCCTTCTGATTTGGAATCTATGCATAATACAACAGGAAATGGAAGTCAATGTCAGATTATGTGTAGAAAGTGAAATGAGGAGATGGAACAGTAGAAGGATTCAAAGAGACAAAAGAATAGTTAAACAAAACTTTATTATCTCAAAACTATTAAAATCTGAAAAAATAGATTGAATCCTTTCTAAAAGTTCATTTTCAGTACCGAAGAGGTTGCTGGCAGCAATTAAGTTTGACCATTCTGTTAAAAATGTACTTGCAAAGGGAGCACAAACAGTTTTGGGCAATTTGGCCTGTACCTTTCATGTAAGAACAACAACTTGACATCATTTGATTCTATTTGCTTCACAATTCCTGTTAATACATAATCTGGTCCAATATGTCATAAGTCTGGCAACACTATGTCACAACTTCATAAAGAGAAATTACTGCAAAAGCAACTGTGACATATTCAACATGTTTCTCTTAAAATATCATGTAGAACAAGTACTGATGAGAAGTTGCTGTATTAAAAATCCAACTGCCAGGAAATAATAATTTTCTCATCTTTGAGTAGTCAGCATGCCTTTGTTAGCAAGAGAATTTAATCCAACCGCCAAAATCATTCTTATATAAGTTGCAAGAATCAAAACTCATGAGTCCCAATTGCGGACAAGGTAGTGGGTTTTAGTTTGATATCCAGTATGGTGATGATTTTGTATGGGTAAGAAAGTGAAAAATTGGGTCTACAGCTCATGGTGGTTTTACAAAAAAAATGATCGCAGGTCTCTGATTTACTAATGTCCAACTTAGAAATGTTCGTACTTACAAAAGTGATCCCATACAGGGACACAATTTTAAAGGTCTGAAATACGGACATTTCATACTTATAAACAGTTATTTTATGTTGCCCTGCATTGTGTTCCAACTTGCAAACAGACTCAAGAATGGAACCCATTCTCAACCCGGGTATTGCCTGTATTCGACAGAAAGGCTAAGTGAACTAATTCCAGCTTTACATTAAAAAGACTTTCTGTGAGAGTAAACAAATTGCTTTTGTCAATGGAAATCTATTTTCTTTGCTTGAATTTCAGAAGTCATTCACTTAGTCAAGAGTGTGAATGGACCACCATGATGCAGTTGTGGTTGCCTCTCTTCCAGCTTCCCTGTCCCTGTTTGGAGCACGTTCTCGTCTCCATTCAGCAATTCCATGCAACATCAAAACCTTGATCAGAATCTTAGCAGAATGTGTGCTATTGATCTTACATGATTGAACTATCTGCACAGAATGTAACTGCATCATAAACAGAATCATGGATCATTCTCTATCAGGCTTAATCATTATTTTATATCTGCTAGTCTTTCTAGATTAGTAAGTATTAGATCAGCTTTAGGATTGGCTTGCAATGCAGTGCAACCTTGTGACAACACTATGGCTTTAAGAGGTGCATTGTGCCCTGGGTTTTTTTGTGAAGGGAGGTTTTGAGGAAAAGGTAGCAAGCTGTCTCCTCCAAGTTAATAAAATAAACTGCTTGTAAGGCCGCGTTTTTTAAGTTGAAGCAATTGAAGCAGCATGAATAGATGGACTCAAGCTTCCGCAGAACTATGGTTTTAGTTCAGCAATTGCTGGGGTCTTGAAGCTGGATGTGAAAGCTCTTATTCCTCTCTCTGTTACTGGAGTTCTCTTCCTGCTGCGAGAATTGTCTGTGAGATGATCGATTTTACTGAATTTGCCTTTGCCAAGGGTGTATTTGTCCAATGTTATTATTGGAACTGTTGTGGTTTAGTAGTTAAATCATTATTCTGTCACGTTTTCCAATAATATTGTTATTCCAATGCTTATTTCTTTTGATTGTATTTTAACTATAAAGAATAAAGTGTAGAGAAAGTGAGGACTGCAGATGCTGGAGATCAGACTTGAGAGTGTGGCGCTGGAAAAGTACAGCACGTCAGGCAGCATCTGAGAAGCAGGTGAATTGACGTTTTGGGCTTAAGCCCTTCATCAGGAATGAGGCTTGTGGACCGGAGTGAAGGAGGGTGGGGGGAAGGAGAGCCGGGGAGTAGGTAGCTGAGAATGCAATAGGTAGATGAAGGTAGTGGAGAAGGTGATAGGTTGGAGAGGAGGATGGAGCGGATCGATGGGAAAGACAATGTACTGCTCGAGAGGGCAGTGCTAAGTTGGAAGCTTGGGGCTGGGATAAGATTGGGGGAGGGGCAATGAGGAAACTGATGAAATCCACATTGATCCCATGTGGTTGGAGAGTCCCAAGGCAGAAGATGAGGTGTTCTTCCTGCAGGCATTTGGTAGTTCGAGTTTGGCAATGGAGGAGGCCCAGGACCTGCATGTCCTTGGTGGAGTGGGAGGGAGAGTTGTAATATTCAGCCACAGGGACGGTAGTGTTGCTTCATGCAGGTGTCCCAGAGATGTTCTCTAAAACGATTCACAAGTAGGCGTGTTGTCTCCCCGATGTAGAGGAGACCATTTTGGGTGCAACAGGTATTGGACAGTATTTACTAAATAATCCTGACTGCACTGAGAATTGCAACAGAAACTATTTTGATTACCACTCAGGATGAATGTATGGTAAATTTTCATATACAAGAAGTTACATTTATTCAAACTCAGTGTCTTTTTCTTTGATGGCAACAAAAGACTGTCCAAACATTGCATCTTTTTCACTGAATAAAGTGAGACAGGTAATCCAATGTTGAGTCTCCACAGCAACACCCTGACCAATCATAGTTGACATGTATGGTTTGAATTTGATCAGTTAAGTAAGACAAATTAACAGTTCCTGCTGCATCTCCATGCCGACAATAGATCAACTAATCAGAACCCTCTCCTCATGTTGTCTGCATTATTGTTTATTTTCTAAATTGATTTTATTGTGCTTTAGTCCTGATGAGTGGAGGTCCCATGTCTCATCTTAGCACTATTTATGTTTTCTAGGTAGTGCTTCTTTTGGATAAAAAATGTTCCATTGTTAAGACTGTAGATATAAACACATGAGTGTATAAAGAATAACTGTCATCTGTTGTTTCATACTCCTTCCTCACATACATTGTGATAGATCATGACTTTGACTTAAACAGAAATAAAAATCACAAGAAATGTAAATCCAGCTGCAGGCTGCAGTTAACCATTTTGTCCTGATGCACCAGGATTTCTCAGTTTTCTTTCTGCAAACTCATTGGTCTGCAGTTCCATACTCCTCTTCTTTGCACTTGTAAACTCAATCATGTTGTTTGTCATTATCCTACTATATGTCAAAAAGAAACCATCCATCTTCCAGAAAAATGAATTACTGGCACAGATGCCTGCACATTAAGTCAATCACCTCACTCTTTTGACATTAGATCAACAGCTGCTGCTGTTTCTCCTGCTACCAGAGTGCCAAGGCAGAATTTCAAATCAACCCCTGCTTGTGAACATGATATCATGAGAACAAAATTAAATTCAGCAATGTTATTTTGCATTAGCCACACTAGGCAAATTCTCAAGCCATTGTAGCTTTATTAGTGTTAGATGTCCAGGGCACAGTGAGATAGAGTCAGATAGTTGATAACTTAGGAATAAAATTCAATGTGTGAAATTTAGAATAGACAGGAGAAACTTTTTATTTAATGAATGTTAAGGGAGTGAAATTCTCCTCCAGAGTTAAAGATTGAGGCAGAAAATGGTCAACATTCAAAACTGGAGTAGGTAAGATGAAAGACAAGATTCAGAAGGAGAATGGGAGCTGGTGGATGAATGTGATTAGGATTGTTGTTTACACAGAGAGTAATCACTGAAAAAGATTGACTGGAGTGAATAATTTATTTCATATTAGAATTTTTATGAAGTTATGTTATACACATGGTGTAAGTAGATTGCATAACCTGTTATTAATGCATACAGCACTACAAAACCTTAGTTTATGTTTTATTAACATAAGTAGACAATAATATTGTGCAAGACCTCAAGGTCAATATGTCAGTATACCTTTGAGAATCATTTCATGACATCATCACTATCATGTGACCTGAGGGTATAAAGATCTCATCCTCCAACTTGCCCTGAATCACTTGAAGCAAGCATCATGCTTTGTTATATTATAATAGTTTAATGTTAGCTCAGGCACTATTGTGCCTGTAACTGTTATGCTTGTAGTGTTGGATCAGCTGTAACAAGTTTCTGTTGAATTCTTCAATGTAAAAATATTTATGTTTGTATTATGGGAGGTAACATAAGCATGACCACATCATGTTAAAAAAACACCCTGTTGTGGGTAAGTTCACATTATGGGACCAGTGGTGAAGTGCATATACAAAAAGATTCCAACACCTGAGAGAAAACAATTTGGAAAATTAATTAAAATGCAAAGAGCCAACAGCTTTGGACTGTAGAGAATTTTGGACAATGAAAAAGTGTTTTAGCATCTACAGCATTAGTTTCTATGAGTGCAGATATTCATACAGATTTGTAGATAGGGCATAGAACACCAAGAAGCCACAGTTTATGTATTTTTGATTTGAATGTAAGTTCTCTCAAGTTAAAAAATATTGTAAGACTGCCTTACTTAAAAATAAAAATGTCTGAAATTACAAATTCAATAAAAACTAAAAGCTAGTGACTTGTACTGAAGTATTGTGAGTACTCTGCATTTCTATCTCTTGTTATGGACGTGGCCAGACCATTCAAAACATTCTTAAGCAGGCAGCCCAGACTGTAACTTTGCTATTTGTTTCGGTAGATGTATAGTGAAAATAACCCAGAGTAAGTTAGCTAGGTTGACGACCAGGTTTTAAAAACAGACGAAAATTTATTCACAAAATTATGGGATGAAATACAAAGAGCAGAATATAGAATACCCACAGAACTCAGTCTATTCAAACTAGACTTAGTCATGCTGTTCTGAAAGTACACAGCAGTATCAATAAACAAACTTCTTAAACACAGAGTAAAAATGAAATTAGAAGGACAGAAGAAGAAAGAGAAGTTCCAGTCTCAACTGACTGACTCCAGCAGCCTTTCCTCCACACACACTGCTGCTGAACTGAATTGCACAGATAGAGAGCTAGCCATGTCCCCCTTGACTGTCCAGGTTACTTCTAAAACATAAAAGCTTTGGCCTGAAGACTCATTTGTTTATGTATAAACAAAAATCCTCTCAGTAAACCCTGTCATATCTGTCCCACTTCAGCTGACTCGGAGCCTGGGCTGTTTTATGACCCCTCTGAAAAAAGATCAAGGACTTGGTAAACTAAAGAAGGAACAGCTTTTTGAAAAAGGACCAGCTTTGTGACAGCAGAACAGGAAAGGCTGTTGATGTAATTTTAAAAAGTGGTTCAGGAAGTACAACTTCAAAGTGTTCTGAATAGAAAGTTTAGCGTAAAATGACTAAGGTAGTAGTTTTCTTCATTGAAAGGCTTACCTGTGTCCAGACACTGTGCCAGTTCCACCACTTTCTTTCTCCAAAATAGCACGAAGTAAGTAGAAAGCCTACCTGATATTATCATAAGAATCACGAGAATCTGATATCCTCTTCCTTAACTCATCATATAACCAACCTAAACTTTTTCTCAGCTTCAAATAACCCTCTAAGATTTTAACCAAACACTTCTCATCTAAAACTTTTAAACTAAATTCATTGTACCAGAATAATCTATTTTAACAATTCTAAGCTGTCCTCTCTTTCTTAGAAGCAAATTTTAAAAACTCACTGTGGGACGTGGACTTCGCTGGCTGGCCAGCAGTTATTGCATGTCACTAGTTGCATTTGAGAAGGTGATGGTGAGCTCCTTCTTGAAGTGCTGCAGTCTACATTCTAAAAATAGATCCACAATGCTGTTAGTGACAGAATTCTAGGGTGTTGACCCATTGATAGTGAAGAAATATTTCCAAGTTAGGTTGGTGAGTGGCTTGGAGGGGAACTTGCAGGTTGTGGTGTTCCCATGCCTCTGCCGCCCTTGTCCTTCTCAGTGGAAGTGATTGCGGATTTGGAAGGTGCCGTTTAAGGGTTATTGATGAATTTCTGCAGCGCATCTTGCAGATAGTACAATGCTGTTCCTGAGCCTTGGAGGGATTGGATGCTTGTGGATGTGGGGTTAATCAAGTGGGCTGATTTTTCGTGGATAAGGTCAAGCTTCTTGAATGCTGCTGGAGCTGCACTCATCTAAGAAAGTAAGGAGCAGTCTATCCCCCTCCAGACTCATGCCGTGTAGATGGCGGGCTTTGGGGAGTCAGGAGGTGAGTTAATTGCTTTAGTATCCCTAGCCTCTGACTTGCTCTTGTCAACACCATAGAAACATGGTGAGTTCAGAGTCAAAAGTGTGGAGCTGGAAAAGCACAACAGGTCAGGCAGCATCCAAGGAGTAGGAAAGTCCTCCATATTCTTGAAGAAGAGTGTATGCTCGAAACATTGACTCTCCTGTCTTGCCTGACCTGCTGTGCTTTTCCAGCGCCATGCTTTTGACTCTGATGTCCAGCTTCTACAGTCCTCACTTTCTCCATATGATGAGTTCAGTTGAGTGTCCAGTCATAGGTAACCCCTAGGATGTTGATTTTGGGGGATTTAGAGATCGTAAAACCACTGAATGTCAGTGGGGAGTGGTTAGATTTTCTCTTATTGGAAATGGTGATGGTCTGACATTTGTCTGGTGTGAACATTAATTACACATTCAGCTTCAGCTAAGCATTCAGCAGAACTGACCAAGAGGAAACAAAAAAGATATATTTGTTCTAAGATATAGATATTTCCCCTAAACTACCAAACTAAATCACCATAACTACAGAAGTACTTATAAGTTAATCATTAAATATATAAAATCCAAATTCCATCAGTTCAAATTCTAGATCCAAACTCAAAAATAATTTAGATTAACATATATGTATATAAAAGTACATATAAATCACACACCTCAGATCAAACTGTTGTAAGCATGCTGCTCTGTTGTAAAATAATAACTTAACATTAGTTCCAATGCTTATGTGCCTGTGAGTACAGGGGTATACTGTTTTTACATAATGGTCAGCTGCAATAGAAGTCTGTTGGGTTTTTCAATACCACAGTATTCAGCTTCTTATGTTATTGGAGGCATCCAGTAAAATACCCTGTTGGAGGTAAACTCACACCAAATACTGAATATTATATAAATTTATGGAATGTAATGAAAAAAGGAGTTACGGGGCGACTTTTGATGGTATTAGGCAAGAACTTTCATTGATAGTCACAGTTGAGGTGCCAGAAGACTGGAGGTTGACTAACGTGGTGCCACTGTTTAAGAAAGGTGGTAAGTACAAGCCAGGGAACTATAGACCGGTGAGCCTGACGTTGGTGGTGGGCAAGTTTTTGGAGGGAATCCTGAGGGACAGGATGCACATGTATTTGGAAAGGCAAGGACTGATTAGGGATAGTCAACATGGCTTTCTGCATGGGAAATCATGTCTCACAAACTTGATTGAGTTTTTTGACGAAGTAACAGAGAAGACTGATGAGGGCAGAGGAGTAGATGTAATCTATATGGACTTCAGTTAGGCGTTCACCAAGGTTCCCTGGGGAGACTAGTTAGCAAAGTTAGATCTCATGGAATACAAGGATAACTCACCAATTGGATACAGAACAGGCTCAAAGGTAAAAGACAGAGGGTGGTAGTGGAGGGCTGTTTTTCAAACTGGAGGCCTGTGACCAGTGGAGTGCCACAAGGATTGATGCTGGGTCTACTACTTTTCATTATTTATATAAATGATTTGGAGGTGAGCATAAGAAGTATAGTTAATAAGTTATACAGTCATTGAGTCATAGAGATGTACAGCATGGAAACTGTACAGTTGCTGTTCAGTTTCGGTCCAACCCATCCATGCCGACCAGATATCCGAACCCAACCTAGTCCGACCTGCTAGCACCCAGCCCATATCCCTCCAAATCCTTCCTATTCATATATCCATCCAAAAGCCTTTTAAATGCTGTATTTGTACCAGCCTCCACCATTTCCTCTGGCAGCTCATTCCATACAAATATCACCCTTTGTGTGAAAAAGTTGCCCCTTAGGACTCTTTTGTATCTTTCCCCTCTCACCCTAAACCTATGCCCTCTAGTTCTGGACTCTCCGACCCCAGGGAAAAGACTTTGCCTATTTACCCCATCCATGCTCATGATTTTACAAACCTCTATAAGATCACCCCTCAGTCTCCAACGCTCCAGGGAAAACAGCCCCAGCCTGTTCAGCCTCTCCCTATAGCTCAAATCCTCCAACCCTGGCAACATCCTTGTAAATCTTTTATGAACCCTTTCAAGTTTCACAATATCTTTCCGAGAGGAAGGAGACCAGAATTGCACACAATATTCCAACAGTGGCCTAACCAATGTCCAGTACAGCCGCAACATGACCTCCCAACTCTTGTACTCAATACACTGACCAATAAAAGAAAGCATACCAAACGTCTCCTTCACTATCCTATCTATCTGCAACTCCACTTTCAAGGAACTATGAACTTGCATTTCAAGGTCTCTTTGTTCAGCAACACTGTCTAGGATCTTACCATTAAGTGTATAAGTCCTGCTACTATTTTGCTTTCCCAAAATGCAGCACCTCGCATTTTCTGAACTAAACTCCATCTGCCACCTCTCAGCCCATTGGCCTATCGGGTCAAGATCCTGTTGTAATCTGAGGTGACCTTCTTCACTGTCCACTACACCTTCAATTTTGGAGTTTGCAGATGGCATGCAGAGGCATGGATAGGATAAATAGACAAAGTCTTTTTCCCTGGGGTTGGTGAGTCCAGAACTAGTGGGCATAGATTTAGGGCGAGAGGGGAAAGATACAAAAGATAATTAAGGGGCAACTTTTTCACTCATAGGGTGGTAGGTGTGTGAAATGAGCTGCCAGAGGAAGTGATGGAGGTTAGTACAATTGCAACATTTAAAAGGCAACTGGGTGGGTATATGATTAGGAAGTGTTTGGAGGGATATGGGCCGGGTGCTGGCACGTGGGATTGGCTAGATTGGGTTGGGATATCTGGTTGGCATGGACAAGTTGGACCGAAGGGTCTGTTTGCATGCTGTACATCTCTATGACACTGTACATTGTATGATACTGTTATGAGTGAGATGCTTTGGAGTTGCTGCATGTTCAAGTTCTGAATGTCAAGTTTATTTTATAACGGAGCCCTGGGTAACTCATTAACCAAACTGTTTAACTTACATGTAGAGTCTATTATGTTTTGTCTCCAAATTGTTTAACTCTTGGAAATGTAGATATGTGGAGAGACAATTTTACAGGCATTGGCAACCTTCAACATTACAACATAAAACGCTGCAGATACTTAACATGTCTGGCAGCTGCTGTGCAGAGAGAAATAGAATTTGCCTTTCTTTCAAGATGCTGCCAGACTTGTAGAATGTTATCAGCATTTTCTGTTTTTATTTCACACCACCAGCATCTGCAGTAGTTTGCTTTTGCATCACTGGTGATTTTCCAGTGTTTTTTTTCAGCGTTCTGATTAAATATAATCAAAACTGAGTCAATTACATCTCATCCAGCATCCATGTACATGCTGATTGAAAGCTGGCAACTTATTTAGATTTTCTCTGCTTTTAACGACATTGCCAATACCTTGGCCGAGATGAGGTAATTCAGTGTACTTTAAAGATTAAGTTAATACATGACAAATTTTACGTACATCAAAAGCTTGTACAGGTGGAGGAGATAGCAATGAAAGAGTGGGCTGAGGCAATGAAGATATTGAAAAGAAGGACGGGATTTTTAAAAACAAATTTCTGCTTTACTTGGAGCTAATATGGTTGGAGAGTAAAGGAGTGAAAGATGAGTTGAATCTGGCATGAATTAAAAGATGGACAACAGCTTTTTGGATTATCTCAGACTATAGAGTGTGGAATGTGGGAAAGCAGCCAAGTCTCTGCTGGAACCATCAAATCTAATAAAAGCATAAATGCATGTTTCAGCAACAAATCAGCTATGACAGGACAAAGTCAACTAATATTGTACATGTGCGAAGAGACGGTCTCAAAAATCACAAATAATTGGTCAGAAGCAGATCACGTATAATATCAGTTTCACAAATAAATTGATTTAATTTCAGATTTGCTAGGAAGCGAGACTAAGAACTAAATACAAGGACATAGTGAGGACTGCAGATGCTGGAGACCAAAATCGATAGTGTGTTGCTGGAAAAGCACAGCTGGTCAGACAACATCCTAGGAACAGGAGAATCAACATTTCGAGCATAAGCTCTTCATCAGGCTTGAGGGTCGAGGGGGCTGAAACAGAGATCCCAGATTCCTTATCCCAAATCCAACCTTCCAACTCAGCACCACCCTCTTGACCTGTCCTACCTGTCCATCTTCCTTCCCACCTATCCACCCCACCCTCCTCTATGACCTATAACCTTCACCCAACCTTCATCTGCCTATCGCACTCTCAGCTACCTTTCCCCAAGCCCCACCCCCTCCCATTTATCTCTTCACTCTCTTGGCCCACAAGCCTCATTTCTGACGAAGAGCTTATGCTTGAAGTGTCAATTCTCCTGCTTCTCAGATGCCGACTGGCCAGCTGTGCTTTTCCACTGCCACATTCTTGGCACTAAATATATGTATTTCAATCTTCCCAATGTTAAAGTGGAGGATGTTTATGCTTATCTATACTGGATGTTAGATAAGCAGCCTGATATTTTAACAAAAGTGGAGGAATTGCAACAGGTTTGGGTTGTCTACCACATCAGAAAATGAATGGTTCCACTGAGTGTTTAATAAATAAATTATATTAATTAAATTCTGCTTTATCTCCTTTGATAGGAAATGGAGCGTTACAAATGTAACAAATGTTACATTTGTAAAACATATGCATTAAAATTTAGTTATTTTTAAAACATCTGTAAAAATGCACAAGGGGTGATTTTAGTCCTATCCACTGTGCTTGAAAAAGCTGGGAGAGAAGTTAAGATCAGTTAGATAATTTACACACCACCACAGTGTTGTCAAGAATTTTAACCTTTTTTTTAAGCAGGCAGCCGGACAACTCACCGAGCTTGGTGGGTCTTTTTTTTTCAAATGTACAGTTCAAGATCCAACACTGCAATTTCAACTACTAGCTGGAACAGGAGTTTCTTTTTGTCAGAGACAGCAGGAAGAGAATCAAGTGCCAAAATAAGCTAACCAGGCTGAGTTCTTCCTCCTTATTTTTAAAATAAACATTCCTTCTGAGGCCAGGTAAAATGAAAGGACTATTAAAAAATTCTCTGTTGTAGCACAGGAATTAACTATTGCAATAATGAAAGAAGAAAGAGCTTTCTCCCTTAGAACCAGTCATTGCAAGAGTTTAAGTCTGCAGGAGAGTGGAAAACATTGGCAAAAGAAAATAATGCCAAATGGTTTCTGTTATCACTCGTTTAGAATCTAAGATATTCTTACAGGTGGAAGAATTATCTAAACGGGACTATAAATTCCTCACTCACTCATAAGGTTGATGTTATGTCTCCACCTTCTGGTCTGAGACATTAGTGTTAAAAAGTGCTAGCAGATCTATAACAAAAACAGAACTTACTGGAGAAACTCAGCAGGTCTGGCAGCACCTGTGGAGAGAAAAACAGAATTAATGTTTTGAATTCAGTGGCCCCAGGTCAGAACTGACAGCACCTGGGAAATGGCAGTATTTCTGCTCATAATGGGAAGTGGGAGGAAGGGGTATTGAGTAGATAAACAGTCCTATTCAGGTATTCATCCAAATGTCTTTTAAACATTGTAATTGAACCGCAATCCATCACTTCTTCAGGAAGTTCATTCCACATACGAACAATCCTCTGTGTAAAATATTTGCCTCTTCTGTCCTTTTTAAATCTCTCTCCTCTTAGCTTAAAAATGTGTCCCCTAGTCTTGAAATTCCCCATGAGGGAAAAGTCAATTGCCATCAATTCTATACCGCTCATTATTTTATAAACTTCTTTTGTCACCTCTCAACTTCCTACACTCTAGTGAAAAATGTCCCAGCCCATCCAGCCTTTTCTTTTATAACTCAAATATTCCATACCTGGCAACATCCTGGTAACGCTCTTCTGAACCCTCTTCAGCTTGGCAATATCCTTCCTGTAACTGGGCAACCAGAAGTGGACACAGTATTCCAGATGAGGCCTCACCAATGTCCTGTACAACCTCAACATAACGCCCCAAAGGTACATTTACACCAAAGGTTGTCTGTCTTCCCACCTGCTGTTTTATCGCATTATTTTGAATACAATGTTACTCAGGTTTACAATGCATTTTAAATCTACAATTAACTTCAATGTCAATGGACTACATAGGGAAATAAAGGTCAGATTTCTCTGCTTCACTTGACAGAAAATCTATCTAGAAGCCTGTGCCGATGGAATGTCAGGTCAGATCAGCAATGTGCTCGGCTGTAATGCAGACTGTTGCAGGTGAATAGATTTTATTTGATTCCAAGTGTCAAGGCTCACACAAGTGACAGGCATGGTGCAAATATTTATAGCAGGTTGGTAAGAACTTTGGAAAATATGATTGTTATGAAGAGAAAAACAAAATCAAAAGCCACATTTACAGCCAAAGTGACTAATTCTGATGTTTTTCTTAAACTTGTCTTTCAATAATAATATTACTAAACATTACAGTTTGAAGATACTAATTACCTGATAAATAGAACAATTCACACCTAATTAAATTTGCTATTCTGTGGGGTTTTCCTTAACACGTTGGTTTACAATGTAAATTTGTAGCATGGGCATATGTGATGTTACTGATAGTGTCAGTTGTTCCACTGGTAGTACTCTAACCCATGAGCTGGAAGGCAAGTCCACCTCCCCCAAGTACAGTTCTGATAAAGAGTCACTGGAACTGAAACGTTAACTCTGATTTCTCTCCTCAGATGCTGCCAGATCTGCTCAGCTTTTTCAGCAATTTCTGTTTTTGTTTATGACTGCTTCGCTATGTTATGCCAATTGTATGTTGTGTAGCCAACCTGTGATTCTTGAAGGTAGTTTGTCCCTCTTAAGAGTAAATTATAATAATGAGAAAACGTTGCTGCTGAATATCTTTGCTATAATTCTAAAAAATGGGAAATCAGGGCATAAAGGAGACTCCAGATTATAGGTGTGGTCCTGGAGGCTTCGTTGGGTGAAGGTGAATAAGTGAGATGATCCAGGGTATCATAGGGCCCAGGAAGCTCAATTGGAACCCCCAGAGAGAACAGGTGACCAAGACAGTCAACTTTCAGCTGCTATTTCACCATAATCCTGGATTTTCCTTCCTAACAGCATTGAAGGTGCACCTACATTACAAGAGTTCTAGAAGGCGTTTGAAGTAGTTTGAAATGTAGCCAACAAATACAACACTTGCTCTGTCAAATTTGAAAATGTGACAAAGGATCAATTAATTTGCTTCTTTAGCCAGAATATCAGAAAAAAATGTCTTCTTCTCTTTCAGTTTTGCCAGGGTGTGGGTTCTCTTATGTAAACATGAACACAAAAACGTAGTTCAATTTCTAATTCAAGAACCCAGTACCACTGCAATGCACACTGTCTCAGTAGGGCACTGATTTGTTAGCGTAGACTAGTCCTTGGGGGACTAGTCCTTTGTCTCTGATTTCCACCACCCG
The DNA here is from genome assembly GCF_020745735.1 of Hemiscyllium ocellatum. Taxonomy (NCBI): domain Eukaryota; kingdom Metazoa; phylum Chordata; class Chondrichthyes; order Orectolobiformes; family Hemiscylliidae; genus Hemiscyllium; species Hemiscyllium ocellatum. The sequence continues at coordinate 27,823,300 of NC_083419.1, forward strand.
CAGTTATTTTGATTTTTACACAGCTCAGCTGTCTGCTAAGAACAGAGGCAGCCAGTGTCATTCAATGGTAGCAAGTAACAAGCAGCTGCTTGGTTGAAAACTACTGTCGATGAAATGAGTTGGTAGCATCAATCCTATGTATTGCCGCGATCTACCAGAAGTGGCATGGGCAATTTGCAAGTAATGACCCCAACACTTGAATATCACTATAATCTAGTTTTTAGTCCCTTGTCTTTGTGGCCCATTTAGGTATGTGTTATGGTGTCCATGCAAAGGAATTTAAGCCCATTATCAGCATCATAGCCATGAACCACAGCACCCTCACTTTGCTCTGTCTGACTGCAAGAGTTGGCAATGTTTTATAAATACCTTCTTCATTAAATGCAGTCATAGCAACTGGTTTACATAGAGATAAGGGAAGTACTCCTGAAAAATCCAAGCTGGATATGGAGTCTTGTTGAGGGCCATTCTTCCCTCCTCCTCTTCTTTCTGTGAGAATTCTCTATCGGTGCTTCATTTTTCTCAAATGCTGTAGTCAGGAGGAACTGCTGCTAATGATCTCATGACTGGGAGAAACCTTGCAGTCACAAGTGATGTCTCTTCCGCCTCAGGATCACTCTGTTACAGACTTCATCAGCTCCTCAATATATTCAGCACGTCCACAAAGTCAATATGGCCAGCAGAAATTAACTAGCAAGTCTACTCCAGCTTTATGATGATTTCTTTGAATACTTCTGGTGTGGCCATGAGGCAAGGTTCTTCATACTGGTGTTTTCTAAGGCAATGAAGTCAAAAATAGCAGCACTGCCTTCAAGTCTGTGATCATTGAGGTGAAATAGATGTGTCCATTCATTTCCAATATTCATGCATCTATTCTTGTGAGACGCAAAATAGTTAGGAATTCGTGAGCTTGATTTCTCAACATTCTACACTCTGAGTTTTATCTTGCTATCTCAGAGAAAGGCTAATAAGATTCCAGGAACTTTGCTGCAGGAGGGGATTAAAATCAGTAAGTGAGTCATCTTTAATTCACTTTAATTCATTTCCAAGTACCTTGTTCAGAGACAGCTAGACAGATTCTTGGAATCAGATCAACCTTCTGCATATTGAAAGTGCATCATAAATAAATGTAATGAATGGAATCAGCAGACTTAATAAAAGATCTGGAAATGACTATTGGCTAATTATCATCAGGCTCTGGAAAATGTGACTAAACAATGAAACAATGGTGATATAACAATAAAATATGTACCTTTTGATGTTATGCATTTACAAGACCATTCTTGTTTCAGTTTTGATAACCAACCACAGAAACATTGAAAAAGTTTAAGGAAGATCATGAAGAATTTAAATGCTAAAGTACTAAAGTTCTTGGTTTTCTGTCTGCAAGAATGTGATTGGTTGCTTACTAGGCTTGTCGTCAACACTATTGCTCACATTTGTGGAGTTCCTTTTGATTGGTGTCAGATTTAAACTTCTATTGGGAAGTCTGTGTGACAGAGATCATGAACTCTGTGTAAGCAGATTCCTGCAAGGCCAGTAATGAGTTCCAGTGTCTTGCAAGTGATCTCAAAATCTGGACCAAATTGTCACATGTATTACAAATAAATACCTGCATACAACATAAAGCACGATCAGATCAGATTAATTGTCCAAAATATTGTATAATTACTATCAAATGTTACTTTGTGCTTCAAACTCTAAATAGTAGATGAAATGAAGTGTTGTTTTTAAATTAGTTTTCTACTGTTTTACTAATTTATTATTTAATAAGTCTATCAAGCAATTAGTAGATATTTTAACGCATAATACTGAACAAGTGTGCATTTGTTGAGCTATAGTTCTCTTTAACTGGCACCATTAGTTTCGTTCCAAAAAAAAGCATCAAATTACCCAATTCTAAAATGCTAACAATTCATGCATATAATATTTGACAACTGATCTGAACCCAAAGTTAGCTTATCAATGGAGACTTCCTACATCTCTGCAATACTGATGCAAGTATTATAATCTAACTCATAGGTTGTAATAGAATTAGTAAAATTTCAAACCAATATTGTGATTGGGAATTGTCCATTTAATTTACAATAAAGCAAGTTGCTGCAAAGAATATTGAGAAGTTCAAGTTTGAAAATAAAAATGGCACCATGTAGACTGTGTTATTAGTTACTAAAATGATGTGGTTATTATCATTACCATGAACAGTATTTTACCATTTTATTATTAGCCTCTTGTGTCTACTTTAATCTTTTTCCAGAAAGATTGTTGAGCTTGTTGCCTCCTTGAGACGACAGGAGCTAATTATGAACACACAGGACAAGATTCCATTTTCTCTTCAACCTATATTTGTCTAGCTGGAAAACCTCAGCAAGTCTGGCAGCATTTGTGATTAAAAAAAATCAGTGTTAACATTACGGGTCCAGTGCCCCTTTTTCAGAACTCAACTATTCTGACTGACAATTCTGCCTCTGATCCAACCCACCCAGGCTAAAAGACTGACTCCTAAGCAACACCCTGACACCTGACCTGGTACATACTCCATACTCTGGATGTAGGTTTGCTCGCTGAGCTGGAAGGTTCATTTTCAGACATTTCATCACCATGCTAGGTAACATCTTCAGTGAGCCTCTGGACAAAGCACTGCTGATGATTCCTGCTTTCTATTTATATGTTTGGGTTTCTTTGGGTTGGTGATGTCATTTCCTATGGTGATATCACTTCCTGTGTTTTTTCTCCTCAGGGATTGATAAATGGGGTCTAACTCAATGTCTTTGTTGATAGAGTTCCAGTTGGATTCTAGCTGGAACTCTACCAACAAACACATTGAGTTAGACCCCATTTTTCACTCCCTGAGAAAAAAAATCAGGAAATTACATCACTATAGGAAATGACATCACCAAGCTAAAGAAACCCAAATATATAAACAGAAAGCAGGAATCATCAGCAGTGCTTCATCCGGAGGCTCACTGAAGATGTTACCTAGTATGGTGACGAAACATCTGAAAGTGAACCTCCCAGCTCAGCAAGCAAACCTACATCTAGAACCTCAACCTGAGCTACAAATCTTCTCAAAACTTGCTAACTCCATACTCTGATCTTCATACCTATTTTCACTCTTCTGTTTCAGAAACACTGATTCATGGTTTTTTAAAAATTTGATTATTTCAACATTTCCCATTCTACCCCCTTTTCTGAGATAATATAAATCCTCTGCAGCTCAATACTTAACTTACAGCAAGTTCATTTCACCTATTACTCCTGGACGTCAGTTAAGCGATGTCCTGATTTAAAGTTCTCATCTTTGTTTTCAAATTCCTCTTACTAGCTCCATAATCTCCTCCAGCCTCACAATTCTTCGTAGAACTTGATCTTGACTATTTCTCCCCATACTGATTTTAACCGGACTGTGTTTTCAATTTCCTAGGCTCTAAGCACCAGAGTTCTGTTTTTACTCCTGCATCTGTCTACCTCACTTTCTTCCTTTTGACACTCTCCTGTTTGATGGAGTGCCATATTTTGTTTTATAATGCTCCTGTGAAACATCGTGAAATGCCCATTTTATTAAAGCTACTGAAAATTTGTTGCTGAAAATACAACTAAGTCAAGCAATATGACAAGCGACAACTAATTACATGGTTCACCAACATCAATATTTGGATGCCAATGTTAATTCCAATAATGTGAAGTAAGTTTCTATTTTCATAAAATACTGTTCGGCGAATTTAGCAGTAGGAAATATTTATTGTTTTTGTGAATGGACTGTACATTTTAAAATGTTGCTCCTGTAATTGTTTAAATTGCCACCACAGTAATGCACAATTAACTGAACATCTGTCTGAAATATAAAATCAAGATTCTAATAATTATTCAAATATGTGGTATTTTGAGTATGCTTGCCAGGATACATGTTTCTGCTAATGATGAAATCTTGAAATAGAATTGGTTATTAATAAGGGAATACTCACTTAAACTGGGAGTTGAAAGGATTGCTTCTCCCAAAGAGCAGCAAATATCTGCAGTCTCTGTCCCAATGAGTTGTGGAGGCGAAACCTCTGAATCCATTTAAAGAAGAGGTAGATAAGATTTTTGAAATTTTGGGAGTTGAGGGCTTTAATAAGCTGGCATGACATTGCAGCTGAGGCCTGAGGCAGATTAACCATGACCTTTTTGAATGGTGAGGCAGACATGAGTTCCAGAATGGCCTACTCTTGCTTCTTTTTCTTATGTTCCTAATCACAATACAACTCTTACCCATGAAACTGAATACTTATGAAATCTGTTCCGTTAGTTGTAGCCCACTAGCTGCTTTGTGAAATAGATTCACTACAGTAACCTGGATAAGGGACAAAAAATACAATCTATCATCTGAAATCCAAAGTAGGATAAAGAAAGCAAACTTTGCAGTTGCATAACTATTGCCAAATTTTCTGATGTAATGTTTACATCTACAGAAAATAACCGATGATAGAATGAGCTCATTGGTGGGTCTGCTTCATTGGTCAGCAGTGATATTTGTGCTTATTGTGAGAACTATTAAATCAATTCAACTTTTGTTTATTCATTCATGGAATGTGACCATCATTGGCTGGATCAGCATTTATTGCCCATTCTAATTGCCCTTAAGAAGCTGGTAGTAAGCTGCCTTCTTAAACTGCTGGGGGACTTGTGGTTAGGGGCATCCACAATTCTAATCTAGTCAAATTCAGAAAATCCATCTACCTTTGATGCAACGTTAGGTTTAATCAAGATAGCTATATCTCCCATTACATAACGAAGCTATTATAAACTTGTCATGCTAATCAACCTGAAACCTCACAAATAGTGTTAAAAAATGTTTCCGTTGTAATGATAATGGAAGCCCATTCATTTAGGAGTAATATATTTGGTTTGACTTTTAGTATTGCTAGTGTGGAATAGATCTTGATGCTAGTTTTGTGATGGACATATCACATAGTATGTTTAAACTTTTGCATTGACGTTTCTGGTTTGAAACCTATTACAACTCTTCCATAAAATACTTTCACTTGGGACATTAAGTAATACTATAATTCATAATTCTGTCAATGATGCAACTGTGATTGGACACTGTAGTAACTATAATGAAGTCAGTCAGGCGGATGTCATAGAATATGAGTTTCCTGGCTAACAGATGTAACAGGATTGTCACAGAGGTTTCATTGACTCTGATAGCTGGCTTTGAGGAAGCCAGACCAGGGTCAAGTACATGGAAGTAAAGGGTGACTTGGTGATGGGATCCCAGCCTCTAAGAAGATATTTCAGTGAAGACAAGAGAAAAAAAAAACGATCCAGAAGAATTTTGCTGTCAACAGTCATCTTCGAATTGGAGTAGGCATTTCCGCCAATTTGCTTGACTCATTTGATCCTGCCGTCGAAGACTGGGCCCAGTTTGTGAAAAGCATGTGGGCAAATGACATCAAGACAGATAAAAAGCAGATGTGGATATACTTTTCCATTTTTTGAAGAGCTGCTATTTAAAATTAGGGATAATACAGCATTCTAAACCTGAAATATCAAACAGCTAGAAGGACAAGGGCAGAAAGTTGGTTGGAACACCACCCACCACTTGCAAGTTCCTCTCCAAACCACTCATCATCTTGATTTGGAAATATATTACCATTCCTTCAGTGTCATTTGGTCAAAATACTGGAATTCCCTTCCTAATAACATAGTCTATCTACACTGCATAGATTACAGCAGTTCAAAAAGGCATTTCATCAAGTGCAATTTGGGACATGTAATAAATGCTGTTCCAGCCAGCAACACTCACATGTTGTGAAAGCATAAATTAATAAAAAAGGTGCAGAGATTGTACTGGCAGCACCTCTTGATCTGCAACAAAGTGGATGGTGGACAGTCTTTGGGCTGTCAGGAGGTGAGTTACTTGCAGTAGGATTCCCAGCTTTGCACAACTTTGTGTAACTTGCATAACTCTGCAGTAGTGTAAAACAAGTTACAGCAACTTTGAAGTCTCTGCATCTCTCCTGTTTTTATTTCTATCATCTTAAAACTGCCAAATTAAAACATACATAAAGCAAAGTTAAAATAAGGTTAGAATAGAAGTGCTGTGAACTATTCCTTTTGAAAAAAAGTAAATATATTTATTTCATGTAAAAATGTATTACGAGTTGTAATACTAACTGAGGTACACAGAAAAAATATTAAGGTGGGAATAAGCACAAAAAAATTCCAGAAGTGTCCCTCAAAATAAACATGTTGAAATTTAAAATTAAAACATAAATTACACAAGTGGGGACATGACTATCCTTTGCAAATTGAAATAACTGCACAGAGGCTGGAATCCCGTCACCAAGTCACCCTTTATTGACTTGTGCACAGTACACTGAGTATGGCCAGTCAGCTTGGTGTCAGTGTCCTGAACTGAGGACATTCTAAACCTGATTACATTTTTCTTCTTTCTACTTTTTTTCAAATTTTATTTTTTTTTAAAGCACCCCCACACTGCTGCCTGACCACGGTAGTTCTCATATTTTCCCCAGCACCAATATTGCGTGTGTATAGGTGTGAGACACAGTGGAAGACAACCTGTTTACACATCTTTAATCAATTTCCATCACCAGTAACAAAGGAAACATCAGAGTGGCCAGTGACAAGCAGTGCACCCTTCTCGTCAAAAAGCAATGCTGCATGATGAAAAAAGGTGAAGGGACGATTCCCTGATTACATTGGTCAGCAGGGTTTTCCTGATCGGGGTTGTCAACCTGAACCAATCAAGTACCTTGTAGTCAATGAGATCCACTTGGTTCAACGACCATATCCCTTCCCCACAAGACTGGGGATATCGGCCTGGTCGTTCTCCTGTAGCTTTTCCTGTGATGTTTTCACCCCAGGTGCGGTTCCTCTGACTCAGACTCTGACACGGGTGGCAATGTACCAGACTGCAGCCTGCTTCTTGTGGCCAGAGCATCTGGGGAGAGTCATCTCCTCTGCTTCTGGCAGTAATGGTATCGAGGCTGCATACGTCTCAGACTTTGAGGTTCCCTTGACACTAGATGGAGGGGGGGAGAACCTACAGTTTCCTACAGACTTTCTGCGTGTTCTGAGGGCTCAGGGATGTTTTGCTCCTATTTGCGAGGTAACAGCTTTCAGTTGATACATATAATTTGTTCAGGACCGCTTCACCTACCTGAACTTTGTAAGTCATGGAACCTGGACTCTTGTCAACCTTGCCTTGTACCCTACATAGGGATATTTCCATGATTCCAGCACCAAACTTCATTCCCAAATTAAAATGTCTCTCCTCATTAAGAGGAGGCGCATAACCAGTATTGGTGATCTTGCAGTCGTTTCACTCCTTGATTTAATGCAGCTCCATTTGTTAGAACAGTATTTCAACGAGCCACCACACACTGCAGCACAGAGAAACTATGAAGGGCAGAAGAAAATCACTTATATAGTGTATTCAAAAAGAATGGGTACCCAATGAACACTGTCTGCCAATTTTTCAGCAACAAACCCAAACAAGCAGACAGGACATGTCCAGAAACCCTAGCCACTCTCCCTTACATCCAAGACAGCTTGGAAATTATTGCCAGACTACTCAGACCTCTTGGCATCATGGTAGCCCACAAACCCATCAACACATTAAAACAACAGCCAATGAACTTGAAAGTCACTATACAGACTAAAAACAAACTAATGTCATTTACAAAATACCTTGCAAGAACAGTAACAAACACAACATTGGACAAACAGGCAGAAAACTAGCCACTTGAATACATGAACATAACTAGCCACAAAATGACACAACCCACTCTCACTACTATCTTTACATACCACTTTGAGTGGGACAACACATCCATCCTGGGACAAGCCAACAGAGACAGGTGCGAGAATTCCTAGAAGAAAGTGTGGACTGCAGATGCTGGAAATTAGAATTGAGAGTGTGTTGCTGGAAAAGCAGAGCCTGTCAGGCAGCATCCAAGGAATAGAAGAATCGACGTTTCAGGCATAAGCCCTTCACCAGGAATGATGCTTGTGGGTTGGGGCTGAGAGATAAATGGGAGGGGAGTGGAGTTGGGGGGAAGGTAGCTGGGAAAGTGATAGATGGTTGAAAGTAAAGGAGAACTTGATGGAGGGGGGTGATCATCAGGTCTGAGGGCGGTGTCGAGTTGGAGGCTTGGGACTGAGATAATGTGGGGGGAGTGGAAATGAGGAAGCTGTTGAAATCCACATTTACCCCATGTGATTACAGAGTCCCAAGGTGGAATATGGGACATTCTTCCTCCAGGCGTTGGGTGGTAACAGTTTGGCGGTGGAGGAGGCCCAGGACCTGCATGTTCTTGACGGAGTGGGAAGGAGAGTTGAAGGAGAGTTCAGCCACAGGGTGGAAGGGTTGGTGGGTGCGGGTGTCCCAGAGATGTTAATTCCTAGAAGCATGGCACTCCAACTGGAACTCTATCAACAAACACATTGACTTGGATCCCATTTACCAATTCCTTATTTAAAAAGAACAGGAAATGACATCACCGAGCCCAAGGAAACCTAATCACATAAATAAAAAGCAGGCCATATTACTAGTGCTTCAGTGGACGCTCACTGAAGATGTTACCTAGTATGGTGATGAAAGGTCTGAAAATGAGCTTTCCTGCTCAGTGAACAAACTAATATCCTTAATCAAACGATGTTTTTCCAAATAGTCATAAATCCTACCTCTCAGGGTCATTTCCAGTACCTCTAATTACCACAGACATAGGGATTTACATTTACCAGTAGTACTCTCGTGGAGAGTGAGGACGCAAAGATTATATTAGGAGAAACATGGCAATCTCATTCCTTGCTTCTTTTCGGAACCTCAGATATATCTGGAGAATTATCTATCGCGATGTTTCCCAGAATTTCTAATTCCTTAATCTGTTCAGGCCTTAGCTTTCCTTGATTATTTTCTACATCTGTTCGTTTCTAAAGAACGGTTGGCTGGATGCAGAATACTGCGTTCAATCTCCTCACCAGTTCACGGACAGCTTTATTTGAAACTCAAATTGGTGAGACTTGAACTCGGATCTCCCGGTGCAGAGGTGGTGATATTCTGACGGCGCCACAAGGCCGCCCGCGGATCAAGTCGACTTCACCTTCACGAGCCGGGAAATGGGCGGGGAAGCAATGTGCTGGGCTGGAGCGCACTGCGCAGCCGCGGTGAACTCTGCTGGGCGAGGGTGAGAGGGAGTGGGAGGGGCCTCAGCTCCAGGGAGACACACGGCGGCGGCGGCGGAGGTCTCGCTTCGAATAGAGAGAATCTTTCCCCCCTCCCAAGGGAACAGCCGGCTGAGTGCAGCCCGTCTCCTCCCTCCCCCCGGGGTGAGATACGGCGCAGAGAGTGAGGTGGAGCCGGGGGCTGGGAGCCGTGGAACCACAACGGGCGACGCCAGCGGTAGCGCGGGAGTGAAGGCCTCAAGATGGCGAGTGCCTCCTACCACATCTCCAACCTGCTGGAGAAGATGACTTCCAGCGACAAGGACTTCAGGTAACTCCCTCCTCCTCTCTGTCTCGGGATGCAGCTCCGGCGGGCTCCATCTCTCTGAAGTTTGCGCGGGCACAGCGGAGTCTTGGAGAGCTCCTGGCACAATGAACGCCGCCTCCCATTCCATGTGCCCTGGAAGGATTCACAATGTGAAGGCCTCCTCCTTCTCCTCTGTCCCTTCCCTTCGCCCCAAGCCTTCAGAGGTTAGCGGAGGGAGCCGGCCCCGTGCTCTGCTTGAATAAGCCCCAGTGCCTTGGTAGGCAGTGCACATGTTCCCTGTTTGGAGCCTGACTGTTTTTGAATGCCAATTTGCAGTGATCCGTGTCTCCGAGAGGGTGATGAGGATAAGTGGTTACTCAGACAGTCGTCGATCTGAGCTCTTACAGGCTCCACCAACTGCGGCAAATTTAAGGTTTTGAAAGCCGCATCGAGAATTTGAAGCTCTCCCAAATCAATTGAAAGTCACCGGTACCATGACATTCAATCATCTAATTATAACAAAGCTTGTGACGAAACAGCCATGACTGTTTTTACATGTTTAAAAGCAACGTGTTTTGTATTTCCCAGCAGTTTTGCCTTCTTTCTCCTCCTGAACCTTCCCCAATCCTATTGCAGGCTGCAAGGATATTTGCGTTCTCTCGCCCAAAAGGAAAAATTATTGTGGCGTAAACTAGCACTAAATTGTTACTTCAATATTTAACTGTGCATAGTTTTGCATCTAGTCAAATCTTGTAAACTGTTGCACACAGACTTCAGGAGAGGTTGCAGTTATGAGTTGGAGTCCCTAACTTTGGTGCTAATGGTCACAAATAGTACCTGAACTTTCACTGACTGAAGTATCGAAATAGTATCAGATGATTAAGGGTTTTTTAAAAAAAGAATGTTATCCTGGATATATGACAGATTTTGGATTGTAAGCCTTGGAAATGTGGTGAGCTTTTTGCAATGGTTGGTATAGGTTTTCCCACAGTATTGCTGAATAAGAAGAAATATAATTTCAACCCAGCAGGAAGGGAGAGATGATCTGTATTAAGTGATGCATTTTTGTAGAGAAAGGGAGACAAGATAAACCACACAAAATAATTTTTAAGAGGATCAAAGGGTGACCAGAGTCTTCAGGAACACAAATTTTTAAAGGAGACATGATGAGTTGACAATGCTATTAAACTAGTCATGATCTGTGCAAAGATAAAATTATGCTCAAAGCTTATAAATCATTATTGGGACCACAGCTGGAGTGTTGTACCTAACTTTGGGCAGTATTCTTTTGGATGAATGTCAAGTGGGTGCTGAGAATCACCACAAAGGGTAAAGTTTACTTGATCTTGTTATAAAGTCATGCGGATGTACAGAACAGAAACAGACCCTTTGGTCCAATTTGTCAATGCCGACGAGATACCCCAACCTAATTTAGTCCTCTTTGCCAGCACTCGGCCCATATTCCTCAAAACCCTTCCTGTTCACATACCCATCAAGGTAGATGTCTTTTAAATGCTGTAATTATACCCTGAGGTCCTTTTTAAATTTTTCTCATCTCACCCTAAACCTGTGCTGTCTAGTTCTAGACTCCCCCACCCCAGGGAAAGGACCTTGTCTATGGCAATCCATCTGTCACAGGTACATTTATTCATAAGTTTTAGTAAGAGAGACCACCTTACAGATCTTATGGGGAGACTGCATATGTACACAGTAAGAGCACCCTCCATCATCGTGTGTGGTGTTACTAATGGATAAATGGGATAGATTCAGAACAGGACAAGTGATACAATCCAAGAAATATTGAAGAACATCAGTAATGCTGAGTTGTTTTCTAGAAGGTGGCCTAACATTTTTCCCACTGTACCATTACCAACAATCCAAAGGCCTGTTGCGAGAATTATACCTATATTGAGGTATTTCCTCCTTATCCACAGCATGAAAAATCCTGACATGCATTTTGCTCAATTGTCTACTTCCTGAGGAATTCCTGAGCCACAGTTTTACCTTTAGACCTTATAGGCAAACCTCTGAAATTGCCAGACACATCCAAGGAAAACATCAAAGGCAGTGTCAAGAATGCATTCATCAGCCTAACCAAAGTATTTCCCTCAGTAAATCATGAGGTTTGTGTTCCAAATTTTTAGGTATGAGATAAGTCCTTATGATCCTGAAAATGCTTCATTATGATGTGACTGCAACTCTCTTGAATTGAAGTCTGCAACAATTGTCTTCAAAATCTGGACTGGGGTAAGCCGCACTGTTGTAGCCCTCTTAGACATACAATCAACCTGACACAGGCTTTTCACCTCAACGATCTGGTGTCAGAACTAAATACTATTTGGGGTAAATTTCTTTGACCTCAATGTCAGAACCGAACTAACCACCCTAACAATAACATGATTTACAGTTTGTGCATCCTGCCATATTATTACCCACTCTGCACTAGATTTGCAATATACTTTACTTGGATGCAGAATTTAAGATATTTAATGTGACCTGTCCTTGTCATCAAAACAAGCTACTCAACGAAACGGTCCATGTGCCATAAATGTTGATGGGAGACTCTGGAATATGTTGAGCACTGGAACCTAGACTCTGGTGTATGTTGAGAACTGGATCCTTGACAGGCGTTGCAGTAGCAGTTGTTGCTGCAACTCTGTCCTGCAGTCAGACTAGGACTGTGTATCAGTATTATACTGTTGAAGTAACTTCATGAGCAATGTCTTTGCATCATCCAGACTGAATGGAAGGACTTTCACACAAATGCAGGTGTCTTCCTTATATGCAGCTCCAGAAATGTTTGTGTAAATCTCCTGTAAAATCAACTTTGGTGGGCCAGCTGTCTTCCACTTCACGTCTTGTTTTCTTGCTTTTCAAGTGACCAGTCTCAGAGAAGACAAATATTTGTTTTCAAAGGCATTCACATGCTCTTCTGAGAGCACAGCAGCATTGGCAATAAAGTTTGTAACCAAATGTTCAATTTGTCCATAAAGCTGTCTGTCTCATCATTAAGATGTTGTGACTCAGAATGGTGGCAAAGAAGGAAACAAATCAAAGCAAATCCTGTACTCCAGATCAGACGAAGCTCACGGGTTTATATACCCTTTGTGCCCATAGATCTGAGAGTTGGGAATTGGTCTGTTGAATTATGAAGACTTATGGCTGAAATTTGCAACACTCAGTAGATCGTGTAGAATCAGGGAACAGCTGTTCACGAAGGCAACCCAGTTATTCCCTAATGCAGTGCTATACACAAAAATTACATGATGCTGTTACTAATGGATCAGATCAGAGCTCTGCAGTCCTGTCCATTTAGCTGTAACTGTTAGGTTATTTAATTGTCAACTAATGGGACGATGTTCCATGAACATCCTCATTTTTGATGATAGAACCCAGTATTTGAGTGCAAAAGACGAGGCTGAAGCATTTTCAATTGTATTCAGCTAGAAGTGAATGGTCATTGATGCATCTCAGCCTCCTTTTTGTCTCTACTGCCAAAGAGGCTAGTCTTCAAATAATTTGATCAACTCTGTGATATGAAAGAGCAGCTAAATCTGCTGGATATAGCAGAAACTTTGGGGTCTGACAACATTCTGATTGCTGGATGTACTTGCATTATGGAGTGGAGGTACACCAAAGGTTTGTTATATTGTTTCTGGAATGAAAAGATTTAGCTAAGATGAATAAATGAGTAAATTGGGTTCATAGTCTCTGGAGTTTAGAAGAATAAGAGATCTTATTAAAACATTGAAGGTTTTGAAATGACTTGCCAGAATAAATGCAGGGATTCGTTATCCAAAACATGAAGCTACAGTTTCTGAATAAGGGGTTGATTATTTTGGGTTTCAGATCAGCAATTTCCTCACTTGGTTGTGAATTTTTGGATTGTCTGCTTATAGAATTGTGAATATTCTGTCATTGAGGTGACAAATTTAATAAATACATTCAATGAATTGTGGCAGCCAACCAAAGTGGAGTTGAGGAAGAAGATCAGTCATAATGAGTGAGAATACTTGCTTGAGGTCTCCTCCACTTTCTTCTGTCATTTTATTGTTTTCTGATCTACAAGGTAAAAGTTAGATGAGAGATGGAATGTTATTGAGTCTGAATGTATGCTGTCCTGATAAAACTAATAAGGTTCCGTTATCCAAGGCAAAGGAACATACTGGATTGGCACCCCTTAAAAACCTTAAACATTCAGTAACTTCACCACCAGCAGATAGGCATGTACCATCTACAAGCTGCATCGCAGCAATTCGGAAACCTTCTTGACGACTTCTACCTAGAAAGACTGAGGTAGTACATTTATGAAAATGCCACCACCTGCTAATTGCCCTCTAAGTCATACGCCTGATTTGGACCCATAATGCTAATTCTTTATTGTCACTGGATCTTAACTGACAACTGTCTTCCTATCAGCATTGTGGCTGCATCTACATTCTGTGGACTTTGAGTCAAGAGTGCAGGTTAGAACTATCTCAGACAGTTGGGGGTGGATAATTAATATTGGCTGTGGTAACAGCCAAATCCCTTGAACAAATAATAAATATAAAGGTCTGTGTGAATGGTTGGCATCCAAGGTAAGACACCGCTGTTAAATGGAGGGGATAGAGAAGCTAAGTGGAGATTTAAGAGGTGTTCAAAAACGTATGTGGTTTTGGTGGCGTTGATGGGGAAAATGGTTTATTTTGGGAGGAATTTGGTTACCAGAAGAGATTCCAGATAATTCTAATTGAAGGGGGAGAGAAGAAGAAATGTTTCTTGAAGGGAGTATTTGTACTGCAATACTTGGAAAATTGTTAGCAGATTAAAGAGTAACTTTCAAAAGGGAATTGGATACTTAAAAGGGAAAGAACAGTTGAGTGGGACCAACTAGATGGGTTAAAAATTAATTTGTCAAATTGCATCCTTCTCTGTGCTTGGTGTTGAGATTGGTCATGAGAATACACTGGAGGTGTTGCTCATCAAATGCACCTTTATGGACAAATTCGTTAAATTGCTCTGTATTGTCTGCACCTGCAGCAGAAGCTGGACAGGGTTCACACATGGCAAGCAAAGTTCACAGGACAAATGCCAAATAATGACCATTTCCGACAAACCTATGTATCACCTCCAGATCTCGAAAGTCTTGTGATCACTGAAAAGTTTGCTTTAAAGTGCAATGGCTGGCATGTGCTACAGAATATTTGACCTGCTCTGGTTGAGTGTCTGATTACTGGGGATCCCCAGGATTTGGTTGGTGGTAATGCCATTGAATGTCAGGATGTTAGTTAGGTTTTTTGTTGGTGATAGTCTTGCTTGGCATGTGTCTTATGAATGCTCCTTGTCATGTGTCAACCCTTTCGAGCTCTTGCTACATGTGAATTATCAAAGGACTTGCTAATCGAGCTGAACATTCGTGGTCAGCCAATGTTGCTATTTCTGGTCTTATTGTGGAAAGCATTGACTGGGGCTGAAGGTGATTGGTCTTAAGGCACCATCTGAAAGGATTTCTGCAGTGGTGTCTTGAAACAGATTATTGACCTCCAAATACAGCGATCATCCTTTGTACTTATGGATTTCCCTTGATTTCCAAAGACAGCAGTTTAACATGGCACCTAGGTGTCGCATGTCAAATGTTGCTTTGATGTCAAAGGCAGTCACTTTCTTCAGCTTTTGTTCATATTTCGAACAAGGCTATATTCAGATAAGGGAGAGAACTAGGAAATCAGTGGGAAGGAATTGGATTTCAGTTGCTAGGTCAAATGTATTTCTTTGATAATGTTAGAATCTTTGTATTTTATTTGAACTGGTACATTATCGGCATTATGCTTTGAGATACCCTGAGGTTTTATTTCTCGATTGACAACAGTAATATAACCAAATCATTATCTTTAAATAGGTTCTTGCTATTCGTGAAATAATGCAAATGGTCACCCGTTTTGTCATTGCAAAAATAAGCATGTACTGTTGAGTAATTACTAACAGTGGATTAATACAAAACTCATAACAAAATTAATTTCATTTGTATAATTTCCAGATTCATGGCAACCAATGACTTGATGACAGAATTGCAAAAAGACTCTATTAAGTTGGATGATGACAGTGAACGAAAAGTGGTTAAGATGATCTTGAAGTTACTGGAAGACAAGAATGGTGAAGTGCAGAACCTTGCTGTTAAATGGTAAAAAAAAGTCATCTGCTTGTAGAATAAATTGGTGCAGATGTAGATTTATTATAATTACTGTTTCACCTGTACTTACCAATTAAGTATGGAAACATGTCAGAATTATTTGCTCTCAGGACTTAACGTACTGCAACTTTATTTTTTTATATATTGTTATCATCTCCCTCACTTGAGAGCATTGGCTTTTGGGTTATGATTCTGGTTGTCGTTGTCATTCAGTACCAAGTATGTTTGCACAGGCCATATTTTATGCAAGACTTTTCGAGAGGAGCCTTTTATGTTCTGATTGGCAAGGAGGGATTGTATTCTGAATGTAAAGTGAGATCATGGCCTACCCCAGATGTTTCCTTACACTAATTGGTAATTCTGACCCCTGACATTCCTTCTGAAGAAGGCAGGTTCTTTAGCTTTACTTGTAAAGCTTCTGAACTTTTGAAATAGGTGCTGCAAAATACCAGATGATGATGAATAATTGTTGGAAATGGGCAACTTGTATCTTTGAAACAATACAGGTTTTTGCCTGGAAAATGTAGGAGGTGGAGCAATATAATCGTTAAATAATTTTGAGGGTCATAACACAAAGCTCATTACTTCATGGAAAGCATCAAAATCAAACTACTTAGCATACCTGTCAAATTCATTTTCTTTCTAAAACACCAGTTGTTTATTTTAATAAAGCTAGTGTTTCATTATTTTTGCTGTATTTTCCATTGTTTCTATTCGCAAATTATTTTCTTTCCTTTACACCGTAACCTGTCCAATGTGCACTTGACAGCAGATACATGTTATCGCTAACAGGGCACTTGTCCAAGCTGTTGTACCTCTGGCATAGTAAGATTCTCCAATTTACCTGAACCATCAACATATAACTCTACTCATTAAAACTCTAAACCTCATTATAATTACCCTTTTATACCCATGCATACAGTCGGGATGAAAACACATGGGTGAAGGGGAATACTGGGAAAGCAGTTTAGTGGTTCCTGTTCACAAGGTTTGCTGAGATAATTCTTGTGCTGATCAGAATTCAGCTTCTTGATCTTGTTTGCAGGAGGTTCGGGTTTCACACTTACAAAGGCCTCTGACTTAATTAAAAGTCACAGATGTATGGCAACTACTGAGGGGAGAAAAATCTTGATTCCTTCAAATTTACATTTCTTTTACTGCAGAAAAAATTGATACAGCTTCTCAGTAACTTGTTCACTGCCCTAAGGCGTTCAGCTACCTGGGAGCCAGCTACACAATCATTGACAGACAGAAGGCTTTTGGTTTATGGACTAGTGACCAGTTATCGATGACAGTCGATAACTACTGGCTGAATCTCCATGTATGCACCACTTGTGGCTCCAGCTCATCTGCACATTTTCCCCCACCTCATGAGTAGTAACCTAAACAATACAATAATTGTCGTGTTACTTGTTTTCAAAAGGTGTAGTAATCCCTCATTTAATGCTTGGTTTTTAAAAGTTCCATTTCTCATTTCAGTCCACTATCTCAACCAAAGGCCCAAAAAAAAAGTATTTACAAAACAAAAGCAATACTCCCATTGCATCTGCCTTTGCTAAGACCCTAAGTTTGGATTTTCCCTCCCTAAATACCTCTGTTTCTGCCGCCACCCCACAACCTTCTAAGACACTGCTTAAGCCAATCTCCGACTAACATTTTTATATCGACCCTAATGTGTCTGTATGTGGCTGAGCATCAAACTTTGTTTCAGTGTTCTGGTGAATGTTCTGTCACTTTTAAGAGTACTTTATAAATAAGTTTTATTATTACATAAAAGTATGGCTCCTTAAATCTATGCCCTCTGATCGATGATCTAGGTTAAAATAATTGGAAGAACCACCAGAGGAGATGAGGAAATGTTTTTATTTGACACAATAAATTATTTTGATCTGGACTGCATTGACTGAGAGTGAGTAGAAGCAGATTCAGTAGTAATACACAGAAGAGGTTTGGGTAAATATGTGAAGGGGAGAAAAATTCAGTGATAAGGAGATAGAGTATGGAATTGTGATTAATTTGCCAGTATTGCCACAGAGCTGATAGAACATTTGTTTCAATTGTCATGGCCACTCAAATGCTGAAATGTTAGTATGTTAAATAGTTTCAGATTTATTGTGGGCATGTGTTTGTGCAATTATTGCATTGTGTGCCAGAGTTTCCAGACTACAAGTATGCATTTAAGCTGATGTCAGAACTAGGAGCTAGCAACTAGTGCATATTACAAACTGTTTCTAACGATAGAAACAGACCACTTTCTGTAGAGAAAGTTACTTGGCTGCTGACTGCAATATCAAAGTCATTTAATTCAAGCTTTTTGTACATTTTATGTCGAACAGAATAACTGATTAGTGCATACACGTATGCTGAAATATTATAAACTTAATTAAAATTCTATTTCTTGAAATGGGAACATATGAAATACGAATGTAAAATGTATTGATGCAAGGTTGGTCAATTACTATTACTTCAGTACACTATTTCAATCCAGTTATATTACATTACAAGGCATAATATTGTTTGGAGATTTTAACAGTGATGTCACAGCTTACAAAGGGAGATTCTTTTCAATTTTGTGATTTCTGAAGATTTCTGTTTTGAGGCCATGCACCCCATCAGAAGAGCAGGACATCATTGACAGCAACTTCTACATTTTTGTTTGCAATTCCTTGTTCGTGCCAGAAGTTGCTGTCAGTTTCCCAGAGTGGGGATCTCCAGTACTGAGTTTATAGCTGGAATAACAGCCACAGAATTTGGGCCACCATTTTTGATATCCAACTCTGTTGTTTTATTGCAAAATTTGTTGACATACATAAAGATGAGTAAGATCTCTGTGAATGTCTAAGTGACTGCTTAGGAGTCTTAATAAAGCGACTTAACTATGTATATACGTTGTAAGCGTTATAGTAATATCAGTTGGCCTGAATAATGGTGAGTCATTTTTAATGTGCATATTGAGTTTAATTACATTATGTATAGTATTATGCTTTGACTCAGCACAACAAAACATTCACCTGTGCTTATTTAAATATAGTGCTTCACATTTGTGAGCAAGCATAGAAATATAATTTATTTACTGATCTACGTCTAACGCGCTGTTAAAAAATGATTGCACAATATGGCTCTACAGTACATTTTGTGTTGCATGTAATGATGAGCCAACTTGCCATCGGCAATCGTATACATGTGCATGTAAATATACTTGTATTTTAAAAAAAACTTTTCACTTTTAGCCATAGTATTTTACAATACAGAATAAAGCCAAATGACCTGTTAAGGATATACTGGAAGCTGCACAGATTTTATAGTGATAGCTTGTGTATGCTTGGAGGAACTTATGGCAGGAACTTGTGTTTGATTTAGTGTTTGACAAACCTTTATAGTCATTACTATAGGTACAATTGCTTTAGAAGTAAAATTATCAGTTTGGTCAATCAGTTCAAGTTCACCAATAGCAATAATCACAGACATCATCATAAGGAAATAGTAAACAGGTTGTGGAAAGTGCAATGTCTCTCTAATAGATGTGTTATGAAAGTGTGTATGCAGCAGATTCAAATAATTTATCAGGAATTTAGTTTTGAATGTCTCATGATAACTCTGTTTAAGCATGCCTTTCATACTTATCCTTCAGCCTTGGTCCATTGGTCAGTAAAGTGAAGGAATATCAGGTGGAAACAATTGTGGATACATTGTGTACCAATATGCTGTCAGATAAGGAGCAACTGAGGGATATTTCCAGTATTGGACTAAAGACCGTCATTGGAGAGTTACCTCCAGCTTCTAGTGGTAAGATTATATTTTGAAGGGAGGGGGAGGTGGGAGAAATTGTCATTATAAGGACACTGGAAAGTATACTCTGACAAGATATTCAAGAAAGAAAAATAGAGTTTTTTAAAAAAGGGTGCCTGGAATATAAACAAAGTTTTAAAAATATGTTTTTTAAAAAGTAATTTATGGAGAGAGCCTGGCAAATTAACAGTAGGAAGTAATTTTTGAACATATATTGTGCATCTCTCTTCAGTGTAACAATATAAATAATATCCCAGAAATTATGAAATCAGATGGAAGGAAGGAATGTAGGAAATGGTACTGAAAACTTAATAGAATTAAAAGTTGTGTTCCTCTGGTCTTGATGGACTTCCATTCTAAAGTTTAAGAATAAATGATGTGAGGAGTTGTGATGGCTTTAATTCTCTAAAATCACGTAGATTCTGGAAATGTCCCATCACATTTGAAAGTAGCAGATGTAAGTCCAATATTCAAAAAAGGATAAAGCAGGAAACTACATGTAGTTTACCATCTGTTTATCTGGAAAATGTTGGAATCTATTATTAAGGAGGTTAAAACACTGCACGGAGAAAATATCAGTTCATTATGCAAAGTTAACATGATTTTGAGCAAGTGAAATTGTGTTTGGCTCATTCTTTAGAATTTTTGAAGGAAGCAATGTTCTACTTTCCTTAAAAATAAACCTGTGAATGTGATGTTCTTAGATTTCCAGATGTCATTTGACAACAAAGGTTGAAAACTGAAAGAACTGTGGATGCTATAAATCAGAAATTAAAGCAGAAATTGCTTGAAAAGCTCTGAGGAAGGGTCACCGGACTCGAAATGTTAACTCTGATTTCTCTTCACTGATGCTGCTTGACCTGCAGAGTTTTTTCAGCAACTTCTGTTTTGTTTCTGGCAATGAAAGTTATTGCACAACAGAGGAGTTCATGATATAGGGGACTTGCATATTAGTATGGACAGAAGGTTTGCTAGTTAGTGGAAAATGGTAGGTATATTGGAATGAGAAGAAATAAAACAAAGAACTGCAAATGCTGGAGATCAGAAGCTGGAAAACCGCTGCAGATCCGGCAGGATCTATGGAGAGAAAACAAAGTTAATATTTTGGGTCCAGTGACCCTTTCACAGGATGAGAAGACGTTGTCTTAGGGGTAAAGTCTGGATACATTGTATCTATATTTTCCAGTGCTTAGAAGAACGAGAGTTGATCTTATTGAAACATTTAAAATTCTGAGAGGCTTTACAAGCTGGATGTTGTAAGAGAGACTAGAAATAGGGAGCACAGTTCAAAAATAAGGATTTTCCTATTTAAATTGGTGAGTGTCATGTATAGTTCTCTTCCCCAGAGAGCAGTAGAGGCAGAGTGGCTGAATATTTTTTGAAGGCAGAGCTATAAAAAGGAGCCAAGAAAATACATTGGGGTCAGAATCCGCTTCAGGTGTCAGACTGCTTTCTCCAGGTCCTAACTTGTATGTTTGCTCATATGAAAGTGTACATAACAAATTTGTGACCCTCCACTTTAATTATTTGTCAGTGAATGATCATATTAGCATTTAAATTAGCAATCTCTCAATAGGATCTGTGTTAGTTGCTGAGTGAAAAGATTAACACATTTTTCTGTCAATTAGCAGAAATCCAACAGCAAAATAATTAAGTAACCATTGTTTAATAATCTTAGAATTATGGATGGCAGTTCTTGATAGTTGAATTTGGGCATGTTTTGTGAATAAATTTAATTGACATTGTAAATATGTGAGAACGGTTGATGATTTATGTTACAATAATTTAACATTAACTGGATTATAAATTTGCAGTTAAGATCTGTTTCTGAGATTGAAATAAATTGCTTCATTTAATTTCTGACTGGGTTCTTTAGATTGCTGACTAATTCACAACAGTAAAATATTAGTCTGAATATTTTAACATCTTTGCTTGTAGAGTTATGACACACAAGGTGAGGAAAAATCTTTCACCCAAAGGGTGCTAGGAATCTGGAACCCACTGCCTTAAAGAGGATAGAGGCAGAAGTCTTCATTACCCATTCTAGAAGTATTTAGATGTGTACTTGTAATGCCAAAAAACAGACAAGGCTGGGAAATGGGATTCAAATAGTTCCTGGTTTTGCTGTGAATTTGATGGACCGAAGAGACTTTTCTGTTTTGTAGATCTCTGACTCTTAAGACCGTTTGGCTTGTCAAATCCATTCTTGCTGTCTATTGAATAATCCAATCTGTTCCATCCTTGTGTCCTTGCAAATTTACATATTGATTGGACATCAAATTTTCTTTAGAAGTCATTGATCACCTCTGTTTCCACCGCCCTTGGAAGCAGCATTTCAAGTCATTGTGGACAGAAGTTAGTTCTGAGTGAAAAAAGATCTTAGATAATTAGAAACCTATCACAGGAAATGTATATAATAAAAGATAATTAGATGAAAGCGTGTGACTGAGAGGTGGGCTTAAAAAACTTTTAAAATTACGACCAGTACTTGATTCACTTTCCATCATGTCGTCCTTATTCAGTTTTTGTTAAAAAATTTTTACATTTAATTGTAGCTATCTTAAAGATACTTTGTTGACCAATGAACTAACTCACCCATTTTTCTCATTTTTGCAAGTTCCAGGTCATCTCTGGCTAAAAAGCAATTTTAAAGCTATAATGTGCCATTTAATTTGAAAAGATAGAAGGGTGATGTGACAGTGAAAAACTATTTTTGCATTCAACTGTGTTATGGAACCATATGGCATGGAAACAGACCCTTTGGTCTAACCAGCCTATGCCAAATATGATCCTCAAACTAAACTAGTCCCACCTGTCTGCTCTTGGGCCATATCCCTCCAAATCTATCCAAATGTCTTTTAAATGTTGTAATTGTACCCGCATCCACCAATTTCTTAGGAAATTTATTCCACATGTGAACCACTGTCTTTAAAAAGTTTGCCTCTCATGCTTTTTTTATTTCTCTTTCCTCTCACCTTAAGAATGTCACCCCAATCTTGAAATCCCCCATTCTAGGGAAAAAGACAACTAACGTTAACTCTTTACCCCTCATTGTTTTATAAACTTCTATCTGATTGCCTCTTAACCTCCTATGCTCCATTGAAAAAGGTCCCAGTCTATCCATCTTTTTTAAAAATAACTCAAACCTTCCATACCTGGCAACATCCTGGTAAATCTCTTCTGAACCCTCTTCAGCTTATTAATATCCTTTCTGTAACTGGGCGACCAGAACTGGACACAGTCTTTCAGAAGAGGCCTCACCAATGTCCTGTGCAGCTTCAACATAACTTCCCAACTCCTATACTCAAAGGACTCAGCAATGAAGGCAAGCTTGCCAAGCACTTTTTTTTAACCAACCTATCTATATGTGACAAAAATGTACCTGCACCCCGAGATTCCTTTGTTCTATAACACTACCCAAATATCTTTCAATGACTGGGTGTATTTTAAAACACATTCTTGTTATTTATCCGAGATCTGTTCAAATTTGTATTGTTTCCTAGGATCTGCTTTAGCAGCTAACGTTTGCAAAAAGATCACAGGCCGTCTCACTAGTGCCATTGCGAAACAGGAGGATGTCTCTGTTCAATTGGAAGCACTAGACATCATGGCAGACATGCTAAGCAGGTAATCGAGTTTTTGTTGGAGGCCAAAGGAGCAATATTCACCCAGCACGTACTCTAGCAATAAACAGGGGAAATAGACTGAGCTTAACCCTAATTATGTCAATGAGATTAAGGCAAACGCACAGTCATGAGAATTGTGCTGAAGTTCACAACAGTACTTATGAGGCTTTTGTCTGAATTACACATTTAATGTTCTGCCTTACAAATCTCTATACAGTAAATCCTCTCGGCAAAATCACTAATTGAGAATTTGTCTATTCGTGGCAAAAAAAAAATCAACATTGGACAAAAATCGCCACCATATTTTTAATCATTTTAACCTATTTTAATGAGCTTTGTACTCATGAATTTTATCTTTCATGGGGCTTCTCAGAAACAGAACCCTTGTGAATATGTCAGTTTAATTAGTCCAGTGTAACATGACTTGTGAAATTGCCATGGGGCAGAGAAAGAAAATGTGCAGAAAAGAAAGTGGATGGTGTTGTTAGGGACTCAGCACAAACATCAACTTTTACTAAGCTTTGCAGAAACCTAAGCAATTTAATGTGTAGATCAGTAACCTTAAATGAGCTTGTGATTAACATCAAGATTGATAAGTAGTGAGAAAATAATGAAATGTAGCACGGAGGCTTAATTTGATGAAAGGGAGAATTTGTAAAATGAAACAATCTGAAAGGATTAAAATATAATTTATAGCAAGAAAACTGTACAGGCGAAGCTGGTAACCTTTTGCTGTTTCCTTTCTGTGTTTTCCCAACGCTTCTAACTTGTACTCACAACAGAAGTGCAGTTTATTGAAGAGATCCTGTGTGACCTAATACTGTGGCTTTACTTTTAGCAAGGATTCTGACTCTGAGGTGTCCAGTCACATTCAATCCAACAGCTGGTAGCTTTGCATGAATGCTTCTTGAACCAAACACACACATGTTCGAACTTGCTGTTCTTTGAAGATCACAATTGCTATTGTGATGACATATCAGTAGGTTAAAACTAACCTATGTCCTGACAGTTCATGCATGTTAAGTACTGTTAATGTAATAACTGCTCCTTAACTATGGTATATAACACCCAAACCTCCTCTATGATATAAACCACCACATCCTGTCGTTCCAATCAGTGGTAGGGAGAAATAGTGACATAGTGATGGTGTCACTGAACTAGAAATCCAGATGACAGGTTAATATTGAAGGGGTGTGTGTTAAAATCCCACAATGGTCGTGAAATTTAAATTCCATTCATAATTTGAAATGTACAGCTAGTCTTAGTAATGTTGACAGTGATAAACCATCATTGCTGTAAAAAGCCCATCTGGTTCACTAATGTCCTTGGGTGAAGCAGATTTGTGGACTTTACCTGATATAACTGACACTTTTGGCTGACTTCTGAAATGGCCTAACAAGCCATGTTCAGGGGCAATTGGAGTCACGTACCAATGCTCACATCCCATTAAATAATCAGACCATTATTTTTGTAAGGTATAGAGTTAATAAAAATAGTGTATTCAAAATAAGAGCCATGGGGTTTTTATAGCATAAAAACAGTGCTAGTCATCCAGTATCTATTCTAATCTAATTTTCCAGCATGTGACCTGTATCCTTGAATGCTCATGTGTTTCAAGTGGTCATCTAAATACTACTAAAATGTCTTTAGGGTTCCTTCCTCTACCATACTTTGAGATGGAATTCCAGATGGCCGCCACCCTTTTGGATTAAAAAAATGTCTTCAAATGCTCTCGAAGTCTCCTGCTTTTTACCTAAAAACTGTGCCCTGAATGGTGACATCACATCTATTCTACAGTGTGGCAACCAGAAATATGCACAACTCCTAACTGTGGCCTAAAATAATAAGACTAACATCATCCCATGCATTCTTCCTTGGAGCATATATTTTGCCTTTTAAGACTTTGAGATGTAAGTCTTAGAGTACTACACATGACACAGTAATTGTAAATATTTCTGTTGACTTCACAAGTAAATCAAATTTGGAAATGTTGGTTGTCTGTCTGGAGCATATGTATAGAAGAATAAAACAAACTACTGTAGAGGTTTTGAAATAAAATCAGAAAATTTTGAAGTAACATGGTGGCTCTGGCAACAGAAGTTGCTAAGAGTGTTTGGACTTCAAACATCAACTCTATTTGTTTATCCACAGATGCTGCCAGACCTGCTCAGTTTTTCTAGTGTTTTCTGTTTTTAAATGCATGGAAAACTTAAGCAAAAAGCAGTTGGTTGACAGTGTTGATTTTTAAAAAGGCCAACAATAAAGTGGAATGCAATATCTATGGAGTGTTGAACATACATGCGTACTTTATCCTCTATATGCATTAATGTTTGCATCTTGTATAGTTTGATTGTTCTAATGTTGACTAATTGATTTAAACATTGTAGCTTGGTCCATTTTTGAAACTTTCATTTTAACTTCACTTATTCCAAGATTGTTCCCTTTGTGGTGCAGGACAAAAAGGACAGTTACTATTATAATATGTTGTCCAGTATTTACAAAGTATTGTCAGACCTGCTGCATTCTAGAATTAAAAGCTAACTTAAATTCTGTTTAAACAAAGATAGTCATTTTAAGTTCGAACTATAATTGGAATTTTGCGTTTTATTTTTCTAGGCAAGGAGGTCTGCTGGTTAATTTCCATCCATCAATTTTAAACTGCCTTCTTCCTCAGCTTACCAGTCCCCGACTTGCTGTTCGAAAGAGAACTATTATTGCTCTTGGTCACCTTGTTATGAGTTGTGGAAACTTGGTCTTTGTTGATCTAATTGAGCATTTGTTGACCGAGCTTGCCAAAAATGAATCCATGTCTACAACCAGGACTTATATTCAGTGTATTGCTGCTATTAGCAGGCAGGCAGGGCACCGAATAGGTAACGTAAATTTGCATTTGGAGTCCCTTTTAAAATGTTTTTGCTAATTTTTTTAAACGCTTTTAAGCAATTATTTGAGAGAATTTTTGAATTCTTATTGATTTATTCTCTAGGTGAATACCTCGAGAAAATCATTCCATTAGTCGTTAAGTTCTGCAGCGTGGAGGATGATGAACTGAGAGAATATTGCATTCAAGCCTTTGAGTCATTCGTAAGAAGGTAAGATGCAATGTCGGTTTCATTTTAACTTAAAAAGAAGTTGCAGTGAAAAGGTCATTGATTCAATAAACCTTTGCCCAAGTACAAAATGTGTGCTACTAAATAATCCTTAATTCCACAAATGGATTTTTGTTTGACTTGTTTTGTCTATCTGTGAGCAGGAAATACATCACCGTTTGTATCCTTGACTTAGCTGAACCGGTATTTTCTGAACACTTCGGTGTTGGAGCTAGATTTTATTACTTTGCAAGCTTAAGTGGAATATTTATTCAATGACTTTGTTTTGTAGGTGCCCAAAGGAAGTTTTTCTTCATGTCGCAACCATTATTAACCTGTGCCTGAGGTATTTAACGTATGATCCCAATTACAATTATGATGATGATGAAGATGATGCTGCGATGGAATCTGAAGGTGGAGATGATGATGATCAAGGTACAGAACCTGGAATTAATACACTCTTATATTACATAAAGTCGCTAATGATATGTAAACAAATATATATCAACTTGCATTATTTGGAGAGTATACTTTTATTCTTGTAGAAGAGTTACTAAAGTTAGTTAACAGCTATAAATATATCATTCTGGAAAAGGTACTTAGAATCATAGAATCCCTATAGTTTAGAAACAGGTCATTTGGCCTATTGAGTCCACACTGACCCACTGATGCGCATCCCACCCAGACCCACACCCCCTAACCTATCCCTGTAACTCTGCATTTGCTATGGCTTATCTACCTAACCTGCACATCCCTGAACACTGGCAATTTAGCATGGCCAATCCACCTAACCTGCACATCTTTGAACTGTGAGAGGAAACCGAAGGAGCCAGAGGAAACCCATGCAGACAGTCCCCTGGGGATGGAATTGAACCTGGATCTCTGGCGCTGTTGAGCAGTCGTGCTAACTATTGAGCCATCATGTTGCCCTTCTTGATGGTGTTGATATTTACCCCATCCTTCGATAACTCAACAATATTAGTGATATTACATATGAAACAATGAGAGTTACTGGGTTATTTTAATACTAGAGTCATCACAGTTGGGGCCTTGTCTCATATGAACTTCATTTGTGTACTGTTTTCCAGCATAGTAAGTCCTAAGTGAATTTCTTTTTATTTAGTTGTTTAATCTATATATCACTTTTGTTTGAAAGGCACTCAGTTTTTAATACTGTTTACTTGACTAGGGAGTGATGACGAGTACAGTGATGATGATGATGTGAGCTGGAAGGTACGACGTGCTGCTGCCAAGTGTTTAGATGGTGTTGTCAGCACTCGCCATGAAATGCTACCAGAATTCTATAAAACAGTATCGCCTGCGCTGATTGCCAGATTCAAGGAGCGTGAAGAAAATGTTAAAGCTGATGTTTTCCACGCATATCTCTCGCTGCTCAAACAGACCAGGCCTGCTCAGAGCTGGCACCTTGACCCAGATGCAATGGAACAAGAAGAGACCCCTTTAGTTATGCTGCAGAATCAAGTACGTTTAACAGTGGCTTATGCTATTACAGCTGTTACCGTTTTATGACTCTATTACAAATTCTCTTGCCAACCTGTATTGTGCTTGGTACATTGCCTTTTCCCACCTATTGTTCTGTCATCAAAATTCTGCAATAATTTTAATTTATACATTTTTCCACTTGGATGTCTAGTTTGTTCCATTTGTGAGCTCCTTTAACGTTAACTCATTCTTTTACTTTTAGTTTGTTTTTATGTAAAATTAGATGAAGACCATGAGCAGCAATTAGGTTTGTTGACAGTTTTGTACACTGTGTGGTCAGTGTGTATTGAGTGCAAAAAGTATGTTTTTCTCATTTGGATGAAGAATATGCTCTCTTGTTTGGAAAAAAAACTGATGGATTGTATTTAATTCTTTAGAAGTTTTATGTTGTTTTAAAACTGATTGTTGTGGGGGGGGCGGTGAGATTAGAATTCTGGTCCTTAAATAATTTTTCTCTGCATTTGAGCTCAGTTTGAAAGACCAGAGCGCTTTTTCCTTCTAAAAGATGATTATACAGTGGAGGTTGATTAATAATTTGTGGTTTATTATATAATACTTGGATCCAAAAAGTGAACTTTTATTATAACTAAATAGCATTAATAAGTTGATCTCTATTTTTCTACTATTTTAATTAGCAAGATGAAGGTTTAAAGTGATATTTACCTCTTCGGGAGCAGTGAGACCTCATTCTCCTGAGTGAATATGTGGTTCATTTGAAATGCTACGATGTTGAAGCTGGGTATTTGATTGAACATTTTATCTTTTCTGTTACTGCTTTCAGATTTTTTTTTCTCAGTCACTTATATGGTATTCAAGTCTCTAAAGAGTGTGGTGTGAAAGAAATGAAAGCATAATTCTGAGCCTGCTTAAATCCCTTTCTTTAAAGGTTCCCAACATTGTTAAAGCTTTACACAAGCAAATGAAAGAGAAAAGTGTGAAGACCCGTCAATGTTGCTTTCACATGTTAACTGAGCTGGTGAATGTGTTACCTGGTGCTTTGACTCAGCATGTGCCAGTTCTTGTTCCGGGTAAGTATTGATGTTTTTTCGTCAGTTTTGCTGCAGTCTGTGATTTTTGTAAGCTGATGCAGTAAATGTATTTATTTAAAGCTATAAGATAGAGTTGGGAAATTTTTTATCTATGACATGGGAGAGACAGTGACACAGTGACTATTTCACTGGAATAGTAATTCAGAGTGTGGGTACAAATTACTACAGAGCTGCTGATGAGGTTTAAATTCAATGGAATTTATAGTTAGTCTCTAATAATGATGAGTGTGAAACTATGATTTTGTGAAAACAAAACTGGTTCACTTAAGTCTGTTATGAGAGGAGATCTGGATTCCTTATCTGGTTTGGCCAGTGAAGAACGACAGATTCACAGTTGTTGATTCATAACTGCCCTCCAAAATGGCTGAATAAGCCAATTAGTTCTGGGGCATTTAGGGATTGGCAACAAACCTATTTTAGTAGTGATGCTCAGATCCCTTGAAAGGATAGACCAAAAAAATTTTCAGAATTTGGCATTTGTGACTTTAGAAGTCTAAGTTGTTTAGTAACCAGCCAGTTCTATGTCCAATGAATGACAACCTGACAGTTTCAAACTGTCCTTGTCTCTGTGTCTGTCTGTCTCTTTCTCTCTCTCCCCCTCTCTGTTTGTGTGTCTCTTTCTCGCGTTCTCTCTCTCGCACGCGCGCTCTGTCTGTCTGTCTGTCTCTGTCTCTCTGCTGCTACCCCTCCCCACCACCGCCACCTCCCACTCCAATCTCTCTTCCTTTAAGATAGTCCTCAACCTAACTCCCAAGGTTTGGGCCAACAATGCATTTTCTTTGTATATGATCCAGTGTCAAATTTAACTTGATAATCCGCAAATTACGAACTTTAAATCTTGTGCAGAGTTATAGGTACTATCTGATACCTTGTTCTGATATGTGGTAGTTTAGAAATGCAGAAATAGTATAGCTTTTACACAAATTCATTTTTCACTAACCACCACTCTTTATTAGTACTTATACCAGAACTCAACAATTAGGCCAAGGCTTGTGCTGTCAGAATCGGGCAGACAGAAACATTGTCATGAAAAGACAAATTAGTGCAAAGCAGAATTAGGCTGGGTCAGCAAAGGAAGGAAGAATAGAAAACTTTTTTATATCTGGGATTAAATTTCTTACAAAGAAAAGGGAGAGAATGAGAGAGAGGCTCCCAAGCTGAGTCTCCAACCTCAACTTTACAAATGCTATGTCTATTTCCATCTCTGTAACACTATCCAACTTTGCTGACTCAGCTCTTTTTTACACTGAAACATTCATGTCTTTGTTACCTCTACGCTTGATTATTCCAATGCACTTCAGCAATTCTGGCTGTTCACTTCTCTATGTCTTCTCTCAGTCAACCCTAATTCTCTCTCTCTCCCCCTTTCTCCATTACTTTCCCTCACACTTTCGCCTTCTCTCGCGCATCTGCAATCTCTTTCTCTTGTGCTCACTCTTGCGCTCTGCCACCCCTTACTTGACTTTCATTGGGGGTTCTAGGTCAGTCAACACATTGATATTAAATTTCTCATCCTTGTTTTCAAATAACTTTATACCTCCATGATCTCTATCCTCACAACCTTCTGATCTATTTCCATCAACCAGTTAAAATTGCTCAACCATTGGTGACCGTGCCTCAGTTACCTAGGCCCCATGCTCTGAAATTTGTTCCTTACACATGTTGGATTCTATCTCACTTTATGCCTTTAAGGTCCTCCTTAAATTTAGCTTTTTTTGGCCAGTTGACCGATGGATGACCAAATGACTGATTTTCCAGTCAGCTTTGGAGTAGGAATCCATGCTGCTGACCTTGTTTAAAACTACAGCATTACCTTTTTATGCCGAAGCATTTGGACTTATTGTGTCCAGCTTCAGCTTCAATTCATCAATGAACTGGTTTGGGCATCGCTGAAACTTGGAGGCCATTACTAACCTCAATATCACTGGACATCTTCGTGCTCAGTGCTATTGTGTTTGGAAGATCTCGGTGATCAGCTCTGTGTGTGGCTTGGCTAGCACATGTTTTTAATGGTCCTAGGATATTCCATAAGGTGCTTTACAAATGTATGTTTTTGAAGCGATGCAGCATAAACTATTTTAAAGCAGGTTATGCAACAATATGTAAGTAGAAGCCAGTTAAAAATTGGCATCATATAACAGTTGAAGAAACAGGAAATTTAAAATGGGATACAGCCACTGAATCTGTAATTACTATTCCCCTTTCTCTCCAAGCTATGTGTTAATATTAGACCCCATAAAGTCTAATAGATTTACAAAATGTTTCTAAGTTAAACTTTAAGCACACTATATTAATGTTTGTATTGCGTCCTGTTACTGACACTAGCAAATCTGTATTGTCAGTAGCAAATCATTAAATCAAGGTTGGCTTCAAAAAACAATATAGCCAGTGTACTCTCAAAGTAGTAAAAATCCATTGTTTAAAAAATGTTGGTATTTGTACATTTGTTTCTTAGAACAACTATTTCTATCGTTTGTAGAATTATATTGGGAGAGCTGCTTGATATTATAACAGAAAGTATAATTTGGGTTGTACATAAATAAAAAAAATTCCAAACTACTGTCACTTTTTGTTTTTGTTTCTTGCAGGGATAATCTTTTCCTTGAATGATAAATCCAGCTCATCCAATCTAAAGATTGATGCTCTCT
This sequence comes from Hemiscyllium ocellatum, assembly GCF_020745735.1. Classification (NCBI taxonomy): domain Eukaryota; kingdom Metazoa; phylum Chordata; class Chondrichthyes; order Orectolobiformes; family Hemiscylliidae; genus Hemiscyllium; species Hemiscyllium ocellatum. The sequence goes on from NC_083419.1 coordinate 27,854,654, forward strand.
CATGTTTGTATGTTATCCTTTGTAACCACTCGCCTCAGGTCTTCCATCCTCATGTAGAAGCTTTAGTTCCACCAGTTGTGGCTTGCGTGGGCGATCCATTTTACAAGATCACTTCAGAAGCACTTCTTGTAACTCAGCAGCTTGTAAAAGTACTTAGACCTGTAGATCACTTATATTCGTTTGATGCTTCCCCATACATTAATGACTTATTTACATGTACTGTCAAGCGTTTGAAAGCTGCAGACATTGATCAAGAGGTGAAGGAGAGAGCTATTTCTTGCATGGGACAGATCATTTGTAACCTTGGGGACCATTTAGGCAGTGATTTACCCAGCACACTGCAGATTTTCTTGGAGAGGCTGAAGAATGAAATTACTAGACTTACAACAGTTAAAGCTTTGACGTTAATTGCTGGATCTTCTCTCAAGATTGATCTACGACCAGTGCTGAGTGAGGGTGTACCAATTTTAGCCTCATTCTTGAGGAAAAACCAGCGAGCATTGAAACTGAGTACCCTTTCTGCTTTGGATATCTTGATCAAGAACTATAGTGACAGCCTGACACCTGCCATGATTGAAGCAGTCCTAGTGGAGCTTCCACCTCTTATTAGTGAAAGTGACATGCATGTGTCTCAGATGGCCATAAGCTTTCTTACAACTTTGGCCAAGGTGCACCCATCTTCTCTTTCAAAAGTCAGTGGCTCAATTCTTACTGAGCTTATTGGGCTGGTACGTTCCCCACTACTTCAAGGAGGAGCTCTTAGTGCGATGTTATATTTCTTCCAAGCTCTTGTTGGGACTGGAACTGCAAATCTTGGTTATATGGAGTTGTTGCGAATGCTGACTGGTCCAGTTTATTCCCAAAGCAGTGCATTGACTCACAAGCAGTCCTATTACTCAATTGCAAAGTGTGTTGCAGCACTTACCCGAGCCTGCCCCAGAGAAGGACCAGCTGTGGTTGGGCAGTTTATCCAGGATGTGAAGAATTCTCGATCCACAGATTCTATCCGTCTCTTGGCTTTGCTCTCTCTCGGAGAGGTTGGTCATCATATAGACTTAAGTGGACAAACTGAGCTTAAATCTGTAATCTTAGAAGCTTTCTCTTCCTCTAGTGAGGAGGTCAAATCTGCAGCATCCTATGCCCTTGGAAGCATTAGTGTTGGTAACCTTCCTGAGTACCTGCCTTTTGTTCTGCAAGAAATAACAAGTCAACCCAAAAGACAATATCTCCTGTTACATTCTCTAAAAGAAATTATTAGCTCTTCGTCAGTTGGAGGTCTCAAACCATATGTAGAAAACATTTGGAATTTGCTGCTGAAACATTGTGAGTGTGCAGAAGAGGGAACTCGAAATGTTGTTGCAGAATGCCTGGGCAAACTTACTTTGATAGATCCAGAGACGTTACTACCACGGCTTAAAGGATACTTGGAGTCAGGTACATTATATGTAGCATATGTAAAATATGATTGATATAAAACTTCTATATCTCATACAGTATTTGCTTATAGTATCAATTTTGCTAAGTAGCATCTTCAAGTGAAAGAATAAAATTTTGAATAATCTGTAATTATTATTTGTTGATATTATAAAAACAAACTATTGCTCTGCATGGTTATGTGGAAAGCCATCAATACCACCGCGGTATAATGAATTCAATTCTTATACTGTGGGGATAATGAGTAATCAGTTTTCAAAGGAAAAGTTTTATGTTTTAAAGAAAATGAGAAGAGAGGCATAGAGAAAAATGAATAGAAAGGGGAAGTTAATGACTAAATCTGCCACAAACTATTCGCTCAATGCTGATTTCAACCATCTCAGACTGAAACAAACCATTTGCAGCCTTGCTATTTAACCCTGATGTGTGCTTCTGACTGCATACTCATGTCATCGCTAAGATGTAACTGGCCGTTACCATATCCGCAGTTTGTCTGACTCTTCTCTGCACCTTGATCCCTTGCTCAGCTTATCTGTTGAAACCCTCATCTATGTTGTTGCAACTTCAAGGCTTGGCCATTCCAAGCAACACCTGTCCTACTTACCACCTTCCATCCCCCGTGAATTTGAGAACATCTAAAACACTGCAGATGTCCTAACTCTCACCGCGTCCTGTTCCTTAACCTTTTCTTTACTAACCTGCATTAGCTACTGATTAAGAAATGCCTCCATTTTAAAAATTATAATTCTTTTTTAAAATCTTTCCATGGCCATGATTCCTATTTCTGTTCAGCTCTACAATTCCCTACTCACCTAATTCTGACCATCCCTAGTTTATATCGCTCTGTGATTGGCAACTGCACCTTCAGCTGCCAAGGTTCTAGAGCCTAGAATTCTTTCTCCAAACCTCTTTGATTTTTTTACTGATCTTTATTCTTTCAGGGCACTTAAAATCATTCCATTTGGCCGTCTGCCTTAATATTTCATGTGGCTTAGCTTGGTATCAAATTCTGCTTGACAGCATTTCTGTATATAACCTTAGGATATATTTTAGTATCTTAAAATGTCTACAGAACAACCTCCATTATCCAAATGAGATAGGTGGGGAGTATTTTGTTTGGATAACTGATCTGATCATAAACAAAGGAAGTATTCTCAAAGGTAAATGGAACCCTGTGACACACAATCAGCCAGAAGCACCAGTCAATTTGATCAAATCAAAACGAGGGCATTTATGACGGCACATAATTTTGAAAATGGTTAAAATAGATTGAATTGTTCCATGAATTCAATGAAAGTATTTTAAAGAAAAGTTAAAATGAATCATCAGAACTTCCCAGATAACTCTGAACTTTTGCAAGTGTAGTCCTGCCCCTTTAACATAAAGACATAGTTTGAGGTACTAAGAGTATAAGGTCTCTATGTGTACTACAGTAAACTTTGAGAGTTTTAATTACATTTTTATAAGAAGTACCGAGATGCTAAATTGAGTTTGTCCTGCATCTTTGGAAATTGGCTTCCCATTTTGAACACAAACAATTATATCTATGCTGGGAATACTGGAAGCGGCTTTTTGGTCACATTGTTATAACTTTTCATTCTCAATGGTAACCAGGTTTTGACAATAATAGTGATGACATTTGCATTGTCAACACACCCCCACTAACACTCTACTGATTTAGCTTGAAATTTGTCAATCATCCATTGGGAAGGTGATTTTCTTTGTGATGTTATTTGCATCTCTTGCACATTATCACAGAACATGGGGAATTTACTGAAAATCCTGTGATCTTTCGCTGCACCCCATTTTTAAAAATTTGTACCAAGATGCTAAATTGAATTTGTCATGCATTGCTGGAAATCGGCTTTCCATTTTGAGCACAAACAATTGTATCTATGCTGGCAATACTGGTTGATGAAGATGGAAAGTAATGTCCCCAGAAACAAACACTGAAAATATTTCACCAGCAGAACTAATACGGAATGTATGGAGCTACAATCCATTTGTAAAATTCTTTCCTGCTCAAGGATATTTGCATTGTAGAGTTGATTAGCATTTTAAGGCTTTATGAAATGAAAACCACTCTCTAAAAATGTTAGTGCAAAATAACATTTGGCGCAATGGAAAGTAAATGATTATCTTTGCAATAAATCTTGGTACAGTACATTGTTTTCGGGTCACGGACAATTTCTTAGCAGCTGCAGTAGTGGGTAATTTATAAATCAGATACTTCAGTTGTTTAAATAAACACATCTCAACAAACTGTATCATAGTTCGGTACCATTCCTGTTGGTTGTAACAGAAAGGAAGAAAGAAAGAAAGAAAACAAATGACAGAGGCAGAGCAGGAGAAAAGTTGCTGAGTTCACTGGTGGACAGTTTTTCTTGGAAAGAGAGTTTCTGCAGGTAGTGACAAGATTCCAGTTTCTGACCTCAAACTTTAAGACCTTGAGATCTTGTTCGGATCATCCAAAATGTGGATAATTGATGATCAGACAACAGAGGTTATTCTGGATATAAATACAGAAATTTGTGTAATAAGTGGAAATAACTTGCTTATCACCACTTCCAAGACTTCAAAATGGGAATTAATGCCAGTGCAAATAGGTCTTCACTTGCAAGATTAAAATTTCTTTACTCAGTTTAGATTGCTTGCTTGGCATTTGGTCAACACTTTGGTTGAAATTTGTATATGACACTTTTTATGTGTACATCATATTTTGTCTGCGCAAGTTGAAGTTTTCATTTCAAAAAGATTCCTGATCTCAAATGCAGAAATCTTAAAGAGAATGAATTGGAATATGTATTCTGCCAAGTCCTTTCTGTTTTAACCTTGCCATTTCCTCTGTAGGTTCATCTTATGCTCGAAGCTCTGTGGTTACAGCTGTGAAGTTTACGATTTCTGATCACCCGCAACCAATAGATCCTCTATTAAAGAACTGCATAGGTAAACTTGCTTCTGGTGATTCACAAATCCTTTAGATAGTGAAATGTTTTGTGAAGTTAGTGATGATGTTTTATTTAAATTACACGTTCAGGTGATTTTCTGAAAACATTGGAAGATCCAGATCTCAATGTGAGAAGAGTGGCTTTAGTTACCTTCAATTCAGCTGCACATAATAAACCATCGCTAATCAGGGACCTCTTGGATACTGTTCTTCCTCATCTATATAATGAAACAAAAGTTAGGAAGGAATTAATAAGAGAGGTTTGTATGCAAAATATATTTTTGTCTGAAAATGCTCAGTGGATTTAAATATTTTTCACTTTAATTATATTTCATCTCTCTCCTTTTATGTAAGGTGGAAATGGGACCGTTCAAGCATACTGTAGATGATGGCCTAGATATTAGGAAGGCAGCTTTTGAATGCATGTACACACTTCTGGATAGCTGTCTTGACAGATTAGATATTTTTGAATTCCTGAACCATGTTGAAGATGGCCTAAAGGACCATTATGACATCAAGGTAAATAATGTGGATTATATTGTTCAGTATCAATTAGTTAGATTTTAATTAGCTCAGGGCCACATCATGTAGGTTTGCTCTCTGTCCAAACCTTAGTTTTCTGCATTTAGTGCAAGGTATTTTAAAGTGAGAAGTGCTGAAGTCTGTGTTTATATTATGGAAAACATGAATGCTTGTAATTAATATATTATTATAGGCAACTAACTAAGCTTTTTGATCTAACAGATGTTGACCTTCTTGATGTTAGTACGGTTATCCACTCTTTGTCCAAGTGCAGTTCTACAGAGATTGGACAGGCTGGTGGAACCTTTGCGTGCTACCTGTACAACTAAGGTATATATTTGAAATTTCTGTATATAAGTTGTGATTGTACAAAGGATACATTTGCTACCAGACATACTTTTAGATTTTTGAGTTATCTACTGAGGTATTTGAATATAATCAGATTCTGACCTGATTTATTGGTGCAGTCTGTACAGTAAGGAAGTAGAGTTTAGCCCCTTGAGCCTACGCTGTCATTCAGTAAGATTGTGACCTCGCTCCACTTTCCTGGCTATTGCCTATAGCTCTTGATTGTCTTGCAGGTCATGATCTGAGTGAACCAACCACTGTATCTCCCTAGAGTAGAGGATTCCAAAGGAAACCAGAAATCTGTACTCATTTGGCTATTAAATTGGAGAACTTTTATTCTGAAACTATGCTCCCTTGGTCTGGATAACCCCACTAGGGGAAAGAATATCTCAGCATCTCTGCTATCTAGGCCCCTCAAATGTTTTTTTTTAAACTTCAGTATTTGCTCAACCTCTTCCTCATGAGGCAACCCATCATGTTGGGAATAGATTGAGTGAATCTTCTTTGAGCTGACTTCAATATATCCCTCCTTGAATAAGGAAATCAAAACTGTACACTTCTCTCGCTACAGTTTCATTAATGCCTGTAATTATATGACATGATTCCCCTCTATCTTCATACTCAAAATTCCCTTACAAAAAGGGCCAACATTCAATTTGCCTTCATAAGTTTTTGAGTTTTTGTGCATCATATATGAGGCTGTCAGATCCTATACTGCAGAATTTGCAGTCCTGCCATTTAAATATTTAACTTGCTATTCTTATCAACATGGACAACCTCATGCTTTTCCATATTGTACCTAACTGCTAATTTTATGTTCTAATTCTATTTATGTGTATTTGCAGTATTTTTATATCCTCATGGCAACTTGTTTCTCTACCAGTCTTTGCATAAAGACGTTTGGCTGCTATACAGTCAGCCCTTCATCTAAGTCTTAATAGAGATTGCAACAGATTGAGGTCCCTGCGTTGTTTCCTGTGGCATTCCAATCATTACTTTTTGCCAACATTAAATGATGCAAATTTATCTTGACTGTTTCTTATTAGTTAACTAATCCAATATCCACTCTCTCGTATTACCTCTAAAATTATGAGTTCTCCCCCCATGTCATGCCATTTATATTGCACTATGCTGAAGGTGCTTTGACAATGTTCTCATTAAATATTAGAGTTTGGAGCTAACCACTAAATTTCTGATTTTTAACAGAAGAAACCTCGTTATATGAGTAAGCATTTTTGTTAGAAATGATTTAATTGATTTACTTTGGATAAGTATTTTCCTAGCTCATAACGAAAGGTCACATTAACGTACACACCTTATTCAAAGTCTTAAACAAAACTGTGTCCACTTTCCCTTTGCAGTATTATCCCAGTTGATGCTTTTACTGGACTATTCTGAAATATATATCTTTTTTAAAAAAAAGTTAACATGGCAGTTTTTCGCCGAACCATTAGCACATAAGAAGTAACAAAAAAACTAAGCCACTTTCTAAATATAACACTTTGCAAGATTTCAAAACACACCATAAAACTAAATCCTGTATACTACCCAACAGCATAATTTTATAATTGGTCGAAATCGAAAGAAAATTTCCTTCCCAGTCAAACCTGTAGGCTGGATTTAACTATTCTTCTCAGTTCTGATCCTGGAGCTGTTGACTCCTCTATCAGTTGAGAGCTTAGGCTATCTTTTAATAATCTGTAGGATCCCAACCAAACACTCCTGGTTTGGAAGTTTCACAAACTGCACTCATTCACTGAGGGAGCTTATTTCCTTAACTGCTGTAAACAATTTAGGCACTTCTGACTTAATTTAGGTCACCTTTTAAAATGCTTCTAAATTTTCCAATCTCTGTTTTTCTAAACAAACATCAATTCTTGATTATTCTAAACCCAAAGTAAGCTCATGTCTTTCAATGTTTTCTCTGTCCTGTCATAAACCCCTGCAATACAAACTTTCATTAACACCCCACAAGGTACATACTGATTTAAAACTTTGGTTCCAGAAAGACTTACCTAGTTAGTTTTTAAGCCCTTTCACTAAAATTGACTTAACGTTCATGTGCCACTAGTTTAAAATCACCTTTTATAAAAAAAACTTCTAACTTTTACAGAAGAAATATAGTTATTTATTTTAACCTTTCATCACACCTGCACCCAGTAGTATTAAAATGGTATCTTTAGTCATTTGGAAATTTAATTTCTTGTCATATTGCACTTGAGCACCATATTGGTATCTTGTTTACAAATATTTCAGAAATTGGTACCAAATGCTAAATTCCTAATGTTTGGTAAAATGCTAGCATGATTTTTTTTCACCTTTTAAAAAAATAAACCAGTGCAATAGTCTGCTAAGGATTATTCTATATTTTTGAAAGTTTCAGAAAAGTTGCAATCTTATTGATAATAGGCAATCAAAGTTCAAACCTGAGCACTAGTTTAACTGTGGTACACTGCATGCTTCACAGCATTACAAAATATGTGCTGTTTTTGACTTAATTATTCAGTATGATTTGAATAGTATGGGATCGTATTTGCAGCTAAATTTTGGCAACTAAAATTGGGACATTTGAAACATAGACTTGATTGTACAATACATATTTTTAATTAGTAACCAATGAGCAGAATGGAACTAGCTACCAAATGTTCAGCAGAGTTTTTAAGCATTTGTTAATAAAGCAGATGTTTTGACTTTTCAAATACTGGGATTGTTACACTAATGGTCTTCTGGGCTTCTTTCAGATTTTTCCAGTTATTTTACCAATTTGTCTGTTTAAAGAAATCCAACAGATTTTTGTTTACAGCTATGATGTCCAGAATTGCATAATTATCAATCAGGCATTGTCTAAAATGTGAAAAGAGTACTGAAACTTTTATTACCTGCTCTTTTCCCTCATCTCTTCAATTGACACAATATTGTAGATTTCTTTGCCTATGAAGTTCTATAAAACGTCCTTTAAAATTGTTTTTTTAAAAGACATTTCTGAAATTTTTTTAATGGTTTGCTTTGTTAGGTAAAAGCCAACTCTGTTAAACAAGAGTTTGAGAAACAAGATGAACTGAAACGATCGGCCATGAGAGCAGTTGCAGCATTACTGACTATTCCAGAAGCAGAGAAAAGTCCACTTATGAGTGAGTTTCAATCTCAGATAAGCTCCAACCCTGAGTTGGCAGCCATCTTTGAGAGCATCCAAAAGGACTCATCTTCAACAAGCTTGGAGTCGATGGACACTACCTAAACCTTTTCTTCCAAAGAAGGAATCTTTCATTCTTGTGTTGTTGTTATGCACTGAAATTTCAGTCATTACGCAAGCAAAAAGAAAATCTGTACTTTGAGCTTTAAGCTTATGAATTAATTTTTACTTTGGAAATTCTAGTTTTTGTTTATTGTTGCTTTTTTTAGTAGTTAATCTTGAATGTCCATGTGGAAAAAATAGTGTAAATTACACAGAACATTTTGTTATACGACATCCAATTTAGCAGTATTTAAAAAGGTGATGCATTTGTAGTAGTAGATTGTGTATAGGTATGCAATAAGGATTTTGGTGTGCTGAATGAACTTGGAATATAAATGTTAAATTTCACTCCCAGGATCTTTTTCTTTTAGGAAACTTCATGCCATTCACCTTTTATTATGTGAATTTTGTAATGAAAAAGGAGAAAAAAAGTCTGTTTGTCTGTCTGCTGTTTCTGTTTCGGCTTGCTAAACAATAGTTAAAGAACTCTGCTTTGTGAGATTTATTAGATTAAAATGGTTGGCACAGTTCTTAAATCATAGATTGGTACTTCCAATTTCTTGGAATGGCAAATTATTTCCATGGATGCATTGATACTGCATGGGACATTCCAATATGTATGTTCTGTAAAATGTATTTTGTTTGGAATACAAAGCTTGAATTTAAAAGATGATTTTACTCTGTGCACCGCTTATGCCTTGCTAGTTTTTGTTCCATTGATCTTTCTTACATTTAACTACCTTTTTCAAGTAAAGGTAGAATAAATCTATATTAAAAAATATTCTAAATTGGGTCCAATTTAGATTAACTGGAGTGTACTGAAACAGAAGAGTTTGGGTGCTCCCCAAGTTAGTAAAACAAAAATACTTCTAAGCTATTTTGTATATCACTTAAAAAGCTGTTGTGCAAAGAAAAGCACCCTGAATTTTCAAATGGTGGTATCTGCCAACACTGTTTCTTTAGAGTAGAATGACTCCCTTTAATTGGAGCCCTGTGTTCAGGGATGCTGTAATAAAGTTTGTTTCGTGATCAGTGGGTTCATAAATGTGTCAGTGTTACTTGACTCAAAATTAGTACAAATAACAGCGAACCCTTGCATGGCATTTTGCAGATGACGTAACATCCCATGAGGCTTTACAGTGGATTTGAAAGTCTTCGATACGAATTGGGAGGGCGAGATAAGGAAGATGACAAGGTAGCAGTTTTTGGATGATGTTGGTTAGATATCCAGAAGGAGTACACATGCAGCTTAACTTTGTCTGAGAGTTGCAAACCATTGTATGCTAGAGGCTGATGACATAAGCATCAGTTGCTCCTAATTCTGCCCGTTGGGTTCAAAAGCTCTGTGAACGCCCTCTTGTGGTACAGTGGTAGTGCCCCTACCATGGACTAGGGAGGCCTGGATTCAGGTCACACCTGCTCAGAGGTGTGTGATAGTATCTTTGAGCAGGTTGAGTAGCAAAAACAGATTAAAGGCTTTGAACACTACATTTCCCTGAGGAATGTTCAGATGCTATTTGGTATTAATTTCGGTGAATAATGAATCTGCATTTTAGAAACATTGCAATCCAAACCTAATTTAAAGAATTTCCCCTCGAACCACTGTACACGTCCCATAGTTTACATTTCAAGGTTTAATGGAACAGCAGTTCTTATTCTGTCATAGATTTGATTAAGAAATCTAATCTAAGGAGCAAATTTGCTGGAAAATAACGACCAACTTGTTTATTTTTGCCATTAAGCAAATTGCTTTCTGCATACTTAGTTGTATTGGGCAAAAGTGTCTGAATTTCCATTTCATTTGAAATGGCATTAATTACTCAGCAGAAATGTTGATCTATTATTAGTTTATTTCTTCTCTAGAGTGAGTTACAGGAAATCGGTGAAGGTTAGTCTTAAAGCTAAATGTAAAGTAAGGTTTCATGAATCTGATCTTTGTTTGTTCAGTGGCAATTTCTGGACTGGGATTCATTTTTATACTACTTATCCATTTGTAATAATTGGAGGGAAAAAAGTGTGTCTGTCTGCTGTTTCTCTTTCAGCTTGCTAACCAATAGTTAAGGAACTCTGTGAGACTTATTACATTAAAATGGTTGGCACAGTTCTTAAATCACAGATTGTAACTTCCAATTTCTTGGAATGGCAAATTATTTCATAACTGAGTAGCAGGAAGTGCATGTTACAGAATTAGAAGAGAATTGCAGATTCCAATATTGTCCATGTACTGATGTACAGAATATTTAAAATCTTAATTTTTTTGATAAAACTAAAATTTTATTTGAGTTTTGTTTATTTGTGTACCAAAATTATTTTTTTGCTCATTTTGAGTTTGTGCATCATTGACTTGAGGTTTATTCATAACTGTACTACAAATTCAACATAATGCTTACATGTCCATTACTATATATGCACACGCCAGACTTGTGCTTTCCTCACAATCAGTCATTTCAAATATTTCTTTTTTTTTTGCTTATTAGCATAATGTTAAGTGGCCAGAGACATTAGCTAAAAGCTATGATATGAATGGTTAGTTTTGACATCAGATCAATAATATGTTTTTTTTGGATAGTGGAAATCACTGCCTCCAGTGCTCATGAATTGGTGCATTTAGTTTATTTCTTGTAAATGCTTGTCCGAAGTTTAACGAGTCTGTAAAATGGAAAAACAGTTTAGTACATTAGAAATCTTGTTTACAATTATTTGATGCTTATTGAATGGTTACTTTCTGTTTCAGTCTATATGAAGTGATAATTCTGATCTGAATCATTGTTCCATTATTGCATAAAATAAGACAACTCCAATTGATTAAAAAGAAACTGACCAAACACAGATCTGCTTTTAACTGTAGTGCACTTCAAAAAAAAATTAGGCAATGGAACCACCAGTGGACGATTTTTGGAGGAGAGGGGTGCTTGTAATTTTTGCCTGGTGCAAATTCTCCCCTCACTAAAAACCAACATGTTTAAACATATTGCTTTAAAATCTACATTTTTAGTTCAAAAAAAGGACAATTCCATACAATGAGTGCATATCTGTTTGAAAAATGTGAAGAATACATATAAATGAAATAGGGATTTTTAAGTGAATGAAAATTCTATCACATTCTAAGGTACCAAAACTTTTTGCAGCTAATTATATAAACATAGAATAGCACAGCACAGGCTATTCGGCCCTTGGTGTTGTGCCCACCATTTGTCCAACTCTAAGATCAAAATAAACTACATACCCTACATTTTCCTATCATCCATGTGCCTATCCAAGAGACCCAAATGTATTTGATTCTACTACCACAGCTGGCAATGCCTTCCATGCACCCACCACCACTCTGTGTAAAGAACCCACCTCTGATATTGCCCCCAAACCACCTCCAGTCATCTTTAAAATTATTTCCCCTTGTGATAGCAATTTATGCCCTGGGAAGAAGTCACTGAATATTCACTGTAGCAATGCCTCTCATCATCTTGTACGCCTCTATCAAGTCACCCCCCCGCCCCCAATCTCCTTCCCTCAAATAAGTGAAGCTCGAGCTCCCTCAATCTTTCTTCATAAGACCTGCCCTCCAGTCCAGGCAGTAAAGTTGAAACGTAGTCGTTGATGTTAATGTGTCCAACTTTTGTGCAAGTTTTCACAGACAAATAATTAACTAGTTGATTTATAGTGATACTCAATTGTAGAATCTTTTGCATCCAGTAGACGTACATCTACCTCTTCACAATGTGTCCTGTCAACAAGAGTGTCAGTTGGCTGGACATCTGTTTATGATGCAGTGTGATGCCAACAGCATGGGTTCAAATCCCACTCCCGCTAAGCAATTGTAGCATTTACCTTGACTGACAGATGACATCTGAATTCATATACTATTTAAAGTTTGACATTTATTACAAAGAGGAGCTCTATTTGAATACTGTACAGTGTCTCCCCTTTGGCCATGTGCTCTACAAATACCCTTCAGCTTGCAAGCATAAATTAACTAGCAGCAATTCTTAAGAGCAGTGTATTAATCTAAGCTGGATAGGTGCTCTAAATGGCAATGGGGAAAGGCAGATATTAAAATAAGACAGGGTATGGACAAAATAGAGGTGCTATACTTCAACACTCTCCCTCTGTCCCTCTTCACATGCGTGTGTGCATGCACATACGCACCCACCCACCCTCCACCGCCTGTGAAATTGTGACCCTAAGATTAAATCACCACCAGTTGACACTATCTAATGAGAGAGTATCCTGGTAAGACTGGCAACTTTATTACCAAAAAGAGAGACTATTGCAATTCCTTTTGGTAGCTTGTTCTTCAGGTTTTTGAATTCAATCAAGTCACGCACCATCCTGGTAGGTACATGCCATTCTATCATGCCTGACCTAATGCTAAATCTATGATGTTGGAGGGAATGCCATTACTCAAATGGCTGAAAGGGTTGGTGAAGATGCACATCATTAGCTTAGGGGAAATATTTAAATTCCTGATGTTTATGGGAAAAAGTTTTCATTTTATGGTCATGAGTGATATAAGTGCTTTGCCTTACCATATCTACCTTACGGTATTTCTTTGCAATACTCCAAACAAATTGCAGCAATTCAGGTATTTATGGATGGATGCAAAATGGCATGAAGTGTACCCTCATTTGTTTCTCAACTCGCTTGCTCTTCCTCATCCAAAAAGTATACAGGGATTTCACTGGAGAATTATGGGAAGATAAAGCAGATGAATGTGTGGCTGGTGTATGAGAGAAGGATTCACATTTTTGGATCATTGGAACCTCTTCTGGGGTAGAAGTGGCTTTTACAAGAAGGATGGATTGCATCTGAATTGGAAGGGGATTAATATATTGGCAGGGAGATTTGCTAGAGCTGCTTGGGAGGATTTAAACTAGTAAGGGGGTGGGACCCAGGGAGATAATGAGGAAAGAGACTAATTTGAGACTGGTACCGCTGAGAAGAGAAGTGAGTCAAATGGTCAGGACAGACAGGAACAAAGCAGAGAACAAGGTAGGACTGATGAATTAAGTTGCATTCATTTCACTGCAAGAGGCCTAGCAGGGAAGGCAGATGAACTCGAGGCATGGTTCGGAATATGGGATTGGAGTATCGTAGCAGTTACAGAAATGTGGCTCAGGGATGGACAGGATTGGCAGCTTAATGTTCCAGTATACAAATGCTACAGGAAGGATAGAAGTGGAGGCAAGAGAGGTGGGTGAGTGGCGTTTTTGATAAGGAGATAGCATTACAGCTGTACTGAGGGAGGATATTCCCGGAAATACATCCAGGGAAGTTATTTGGGTGGAACTGAGAAATAAGAAAGGGATAATCACCTTATTGGGATTGTATTATAGATCCCCTAATAGAGGGAAATTGAGAAACAAATTTTTAAGGAGATCTCCGTTATCTGTAAGAATAATAGGGTAGTTATGGTAGGGGATTTTAACCTTCCAAACATAGACTGGCACTGCCATAGTGTTAAAGCTTTAGTTGGAGAGGAATTTGTTAAGCATGTATAAGAAAATTTTCTGATTCAGTATGTGGGTGTATCTACTAGAGAAGGTGCAAAATTTGACCTACTCTTGGGAAATAAGGCAGGGCAGGTCACTGAGGTGTCAGTGGAGGAGCACTTTGGGTCTAGTGACCATAATTCTATTAGTTTTAAAATAGTGATGGAAAAGGATAGACCAGATCTAAAAGTTGAAGTTCTAAATTGGAGGAAGGCCAGTTTTGATGGTATTAGGCAAGAAATTTCAGAAGCTGATTGGGCACAGATTGTTGCAGGTAAAGGGCGAGCTGGAAAATGGGAAGCCTTCAGAAATGAGATCATGAGAGTCCAGAGAAAATATATTCCTTTTTGGGTGAAAGGGAATGTTAGATGGCTAGAGAAATTGAGGGTTTGGTTCAGAAAAAGAAGGAAGCATATGGCAGGTATAGACAGGAGAGATTGAGTGAACCCTTACAATATAAAGGCAGTAGGAGTACACTTAAGAGGGAAATCAAGAGGGCAAAAGTGGGACATGAGATAGCTTTGGCAAATAGAATTAAGGAGAATCCAAAGGGTTTTTACAAATACATTAGGGAAAAAGGGTAACTAGGCAGCAAATAGGGCCCCTCAAAGATCAGCAAGGTGGCCTTTGTGTGGAGCCGCAGAAAATAGGGGTGATACTAAACGAGTATTTTGCATCAGTATTTAGTGTGGAGAAGGGCATGGAAGGTACAGCATGTGGGGAAATTGATGGTGACATCTTGAAAATGTCTATGTTACAGAGGAGAAAGTGCTGGATGTCTTGAAACATATAAAGGTGGATAAATCCCTAGGACCTGGTCAGGTGTACCCTAGATCTCTGTAGGAAGCTATGGAAGTGATTGGGCCCCTTGCTTAAGATAGTTGTATCATCGATAGTCACAGGTGAGGTGTCAGAAGACTGGAGGTTAGCTAACATGGCACCATTATTTAAGAAAGGTGGTAAAGGCAAGCCAGGGAATTATAGACCGGTGAGCCAGGCATCGACAAGTTGTTGGAGGGAATCCTGAGGGACAGGATTTACACTTATTTGGAAAGGCAAGAACTGATTAGGGATAATCAGCATGGCTTTATGCGTGGCAAATCATGTCTCAAACTTCATTGGATTTTTTGAAAAAGTAATCAAGAGGATTGATGAGGGCAGAGCGGTGGACATGATCTACATGGACTTCAGTAAGGCATTCGACAAGGTTCCCCATGGGAGACTGGTTAGCAAGGTTAAATCTCTCAGAATACAGAGAGAACCAGCCATTTGGATACAGAACTGCTCAAAGGTGGAACACAGAAGGTGGTAGCAGAGGGTTGTTTTTCAGAATGGAGGCCTGTGACAAGTGGAGTGCCACAAGGATCGGTCCTGGGTCCACTACTTTTTGTCATTTACTTAAATGATTTGATTATGAACATAGGAGGTATAGTTTGTACACTTGCAGATGACACCAAAATTGGAGGAGTAGTGGACAGCAACAGGGCACCTGCTGCTCAGAAGGGAAGGGAGAAGAGGAACAAAGCAGTAGTCATTGGGGACTCGATAGTTAGGGGGACAGATAGGAGGTTCTGTGGGGATGAGAGAGACTCGCTGTTGGTGTGTTGCCTCCTGGGTGCCAGGGTCCGTGATGTCTCTGATCGTGTTTTTAGGATCCTTCAGGGGGAGGGAGAGAAGCCCCAAATCGTGGTCCACATTGGCACCAATGACATAGGTTGGCAGAGAGATGGGCACTTGAGGCAGAAATTCAGGGAGCTAGAATGGAAGCTTAGAGCGAGGACAAACAGTTGTTTTTTCTGGTTTGCTGCCCATGCCACATGCTAGTGAGGTGAGGAATAGGGAGACAAAGGAGTTGAACACGTGGCTTACAAGGATGGTTCAGGAGGGAGGGTTTCAGGTTTTTGGATAATTGGAGCTCTTCCTGGGGTAGGTCGGACCTCTACAAGCAGGATGGTCTTCATCTAAACCAGAGGGGTACCAATATCCTGGCTGGGAAATTCGCTCAAGCTATTAAGGTGGATTTAAACTAATATAGCAGAGGGATGGGAACCAAAATTGTAGGACAGGTGCAGAAGCGGATGAGAGTAGGGAGTTCCAAAATCAAGTAGCTGACACTGGCAAGTGAGAACCTGATTTGAAGTGTGTATACTTCAAAGCGAGGAGCATCCGAAATAAAGTGGGTGAACTGGCGGCGTGGGTTGGTACCTGGGACTTCGATGTTGTGGCCATTACGGAGACCTGGATAGAGTAGGGACCGGAATGGCTGTTGTAGATTCCGGGATTCAGATGTTTCAGTAAGAACAGAGAAGATGGTAAAAGAGGGGGATGTGTGGCATTGTTGATTAGGGACAATATTACAGTTGTAGAAAGGATGTTTGGGGACTCGTTAACTGAGGCAGTATAGGCTGAGGTTAGAAGCAGGAAAGGAGAAGACACCATGCTGGGAGTTTTCTATAGGCCTCCAAATAGTCTCAGAGATGTAGTGGAAAGGATAGAAAAGATGATTCTCGATAGGAGTGAGAAAGGCAGGGTAGTTGTCATGGGGGACTTCAACTATCCAAATCTTGACTGGGATCACTATAGTACGAGTACTATAGATGGGTCAGTTTTTGTCCAGTGTGTGCAGGAGGGCTTCCTGACACAGTATGTAGTCAGGCCTACAAGGGGCGAAGCCACTTTAGATTTAGAATTGGGCAATGAGCCTCGCCAGGTGTTAGATTCGGAAGTAGGTGAGCACTTTGGAGACAGCGATCACAATTCTGTCAGGTTTACTTTAGTGATGGAAAGGGATAGGTGTACTCCACCGAGCAAGAGTTACAGCTGGGGGAAGG
Organism: Hemiscyllium ocellatum; assembly: GCF_020745735.1. Taxonomy (NCBI): domain Eukaryota; kingdom Metazoa; phylum Chordata; class Chondrichthyes; order Orectolobiformes; family Hemiscylliidae; genus Hemiscyllium; species Hemiscyllium ocellatum. The sequence goes on from NC_083419.1 coordinate 27,871,457, forward strand.
GAAATGACGTTGCAATTAGGAAAGATTTAGGAAGCGTAGAATGGAGAAGGAAACTGCAGGGGATGAGCACATTAAAAATGTGGAGCTTATTCAAGGAAAAGCTTCTTGTATCCTAGATAAGTAGGTACTTGTCAGGCAGGGAAGAAGATATAGAACGCGTGAGCTGTGGTTTACTAAGGAAATGGAATCGCTGGTCAAGAAGAAGAAGGCTTATGTTAGGACAAAATGTGAAAACTCAGGGCGCTTGAGGGTTATAAGGAAGTCAGGAAAGACCTAAAAAGAGAGCTCAGAAGAGCCAGGAGGAGACATGAGAAGTTGTTGGCGGATAGGATCTGGGTTAACCCTAAGGCTTTCCATAGGTAAGTCAGGAATAAAAGAATGATGAGAGTTAAATTAGGGCCAATCAAGGATAATAGTGGGAAGTTGTGTGTGGAGTCAGAGGAGATAGGGGAAGCACTAAATAAATATGTTTCAACAGTGTTCACTATAGAAAATGAAAATGTTGGCGAGGAAGATACAGAGATACTTGCATCTAGACTAGAAGAGATTGAGGTTCACAAGGAAGAGGTATTAGAAATACTGCAGAGTGTGAAAATAGACAAGTCCCCTGGACCGGATGGGATCTATCCTAGGATCCTCTGGGAAGCAAGGGAAGAGATTGCCAAGCGTTTGGCATTGATCTTCAAATCATCACGATCTACAGGAAAAGTGCCTGAGGACTGGAGGATAGCAAATGTGTTTCCCTTGTTCAAAAAGGGTGGTCGAGACAACCCTGGTAATTACAGACCAGTGAGTCTCACTTCAGTTGTTGGTAAAGTGTTGGAAAAGGTTATAAGAGGATTTATAACCATCTAGAAAAGAATAATCTGATCAGGGACAGTCAGCACGGTTTTGTGAAGGGTAGGTCGTGCCTAACGAATCTTCTTGAGTTCTTTGACAAAGTGACCAAACAGGTAGATGAGAATAAACCGGTTGATGTGGTGTATATGAATTTCAGCAAGGCGTTCGATAAGGTTCCCCACAGTCGGCTATTATACAAACCGCGGAGGAATGGGATTGTGGGAGATATAGCAGTTTGGCTGAAAGAAAACAGAGGGTTGTAGTTGATGGAACATGTTCATCTTGGTGTCCAGTTACGAGCGGCATACCTCAAGGGTTGGTGTTGGGTCCACTGCTGTTCATCATTTTTATAAATGAATTGGATGAGGGTTTAGAAGGGTGAGTTAGTAAATTTGTGGACGACACTAAGGTCGGTGGAGTTGTGGATAGTGACAAAGGATGTAGTAGGTTGCAGAGAGACATAGATAGGATGCAGAACTGGGCTGAGAGGTGGCAAATGAAGTTTAATGTGGACACGTGTGAGGTGATACACATTGGACGGAGTAATCAGAATGCAAAGTACTGGGCTAATGGTAAGATTCTTGGGAGTGCAGATGAGCAGAGAGATCTCAGTGTCCATGTACATGGATCCCTGAAAGTTGCCACCCAGATTGACAGGGTTGTTAAGAAGGCATACAGTATTTTGGCCTTTATAATAGAGGGATTGAGTTCCGGAACCAGGAGGTTATGCTGCAGCTGTACAAAGCTGTGGTAGGGCCACACTTGGAATATTGTGTACAGTTCTGGTCACCGCATTATAAGAAGGATGTGGAAGCTTTGGAAAGGGTGCAGAGGAGATTTACTAGGATGTTGCCTGGTATGGAAGGAATGTCTTACGAGGAAAGGCTGAGGGCCTTGAGGCTGTTCTTGTTAGAGAGCAAAAGATTGAGAGGTGACTTAGTAGAGACATACAAGATAATCAGAGGGTTAGAACGAGTGGACAGGGAGAGCTTTTTTCCAAGTACGGGGACGGCAAACACGAGGGGACATACCTATCTCCCCTCACTTTAAAGTTATAAGACAGATGTCAGAGGTAGTTTCTTTACTCAGAGTAGTAAGGGTATAGAATGCTTTGCCTGCAACGGTAGTAGATTCGCCAAGTTTAAGTGCATTTAAGTCGTCATTGGACAGACATGGACATATATGGAATAGTGTAGGTGGGATGGGCTTTAGATTAGTATGACAGGGCGGCGCAACATCGAGGGCTGAGGGGCCTGGACTGCGCTGTAATGTTCTATGTTCTAAGAAGGTTACCTCAGATTACAACAGGATCTTGATCAGATGGGCCAATGGGCTGAGGAGTGGCAGATGGAGTTTAGTTTAGATAAATAAATTTTGGAAAGCAAATCTTAGCAGGACTTATACACTTAATGGTAAGGTCCTAGGGAGTGTTGTTGAACAAAGAGACCTTACAGTGCAGGTTCATAGCTCCTTGAAAGTACAGTCGCAGCTAGATAGGATAGTGAAGGTGTTTGGTATGCTTTCCTTTGTTGGTCAGTGTGTCGAGTACAGGTGTTGGGAGGTCATGTTGCAGTTGTACAGGACTATGGTTAGGCCACTGTTGGAATATTGCATGCAATTCTGGTCTCCTTCCTGTCAGAAAGATGTGAAACTTGAAAGTATTCGGAAAAGATTGACAAGGATCTTGCCAGGGTTGGAGGATTTGAGCAATATGGAGAGGCTGAATAGGTTAGGGCTGTTTTCCCTGGAGCGTCTGAGGCTGAGGGGTGACCTTATAGAGGTTTATAAAATCATGAAGGACATGGATACGATAAATAGATAACCTACTGTGGGAGAGTCCAGAACTAGAGGGCATAGGTTTAGGGTGAGAGGAGAAAGATATAAATGGCAATGTTTTTATGCAGAGGGCGATGCAAGTAGGGAATATGCTGCCAGAAGGGAAGTGGTGGAGGCTAATACAACTGTAACATTTAAAAAACACCTTGATAGGTAAATGAGTAAGAAGGGTTTGAAGGGATATGGGCCAGGTGCTGGTAAATAGGACTAGATTAGGTTGGGATATCTGGTCGGCATGGACGAGTTGGACCAAAGGATCTGTTTCCGTGCTGTACATGTCTATGACTCAACAAGTATATTCTGATACTAATGATAGTGAATAACCAAATGAATATTTGAAAATTGCTCCAACTGCTGGACCTATACAGTTGAATGCCCAGAGGACCAAAAAAGGCAATAAATGCAAAAATACTTTTCATTTTATTGTATTTGTTCATGGCATTAGGCTATCAATAATTGCTCTTCAGAAGGTCATGGTGAGCTGCCGCCTGGAACAGGTTTTGAGGTGCAGGTGCACCCACAGTTCTGTTAATGTGTTCTGGGGTTTTGACAGCGACAGTGAAAGAATGTTGATACAGTTTTCGGTAAGGATGGTGTGGCTTGGAGGGGACCTCGCAGGTGATGGTGGTACTCCTATGCATAGCTTACCCTTGACCTTCTAGGTGATAGCATTGGCAGGTTGAATGTTCCTCGCAAAAAAGAGTTTATTTCTATCTATGTTTAAATCTGTATGATTCATTACAGCAAGTCACCAGCTAGGAACTGGAAATGAAAATATCCCAGCAGTTACCTGAACTGGCAGATGACATCTGAATTCATGTACCATTTGCAGGTTGACATTTATTGCAAAGCAGTGCTCCATCCATATACTATACAGTATCTCCACTTTGGCGAACTCCTCTACAGATGCCCTTCAGCTTGCAAATGTAAATTAACTGTAGCAGCAATTCTTAGAGCAGTATATTAATCTAAGCTGGATAGGTGCTCAAGGTGGCAAAGGGAGAACATTTTAATGATAGCAACTACAACACGATATGTTTGAAGTTGGTTTTGGAAAAGGAAGAACTTGATCTGCAAACAAAAGGTTAGTGAGTGGGGAAAGACAGATATTAAAGTAAAGGTATGGCCAAAATAAACTGGGGACAGCTACTTCTGAGTAAATATACAGCAGATCATTGTGGTGGTGGTGGGGAAGTCATTCAAGATTGAATTGGCAAGAGTACAGGCCCAATATTAGTTAGATGGGTTGACCAGTGATAAATATTACCTATCCCTGGTAAGTGTGAGATTATGCCATTTGGAAGAAGGATAATGGCGGGGCAGTACTCAATGGTAGGACATTACGAACCTCAGGAACAGTGTGATCGTGAGGTGCTTGTCCACACATCTCTGAAGATGACAGGGCAGTTTAGCAAGGAAAGTGTCCCATATGCTGCCGTATCAGTTGTACTGTGGTTATTAGAGCAGGGCAGTTGTTTTGGAGCTGTACAGAACTTTGATCAGGCCACAGTTGGATTACTATGTGCAATTCTGGTCACCCTACTAGAGGAAAGATGTGATTGTACTGGAGGGTGGGCAAAGGAGATTCACCAAGACTTTGAATGGGAAGGAGCTGGTTAGCTGTAGAGAGGCTGGATAAGCTTTGGGAGACCTGATTGAAGTGTATAAGATTTGAAGGGCATGGGTCAGGTGGATAGAAAAGCATTTGTTCCCCTTAGTTGAAGGATCGGTATCAAGGGGTCATAATTTTACTAAAGACAAGAGAGAGTATTTGAGTTTCTTTTTCAGTCCATAGGGAATCTGGAATAATCTGCCTGTAAGGGAAGTTGAGGCAGGAAACCCCACAATCTAGACCTTAGATGAACAGAATATGTGTGATAAAATTCAGGGCTATAGGGTCCAAGTCTGGGCTAAAACTTGGGGTATTGTAGTTGAAGGGCCTCTTCTGTGCTGTTTAACTCACTGTATTGTGTTAGTGTGCATTGAAATAATAGATCATTAAACTATGCAACTGATTGGAGCAGCCATGCTCAAAGATAAATGTTGCAAGAGGACCAAGACTGTTTCTCAGTGGGAGGTCGTTGGTGCCAGCAGACGCCCCCCACCACTTGCCCAGCAGCTTAGTGGGGGGGGTGACTACATTCAGGCCCACAAACTCAAAGTCATTTACAAAGGACTCTCGTGATACTCAAGTAAATTATTTTTTTGAGGCGGCGTGAGTGGGGGGCGGAGCAGGAGAACTTATTTATTTTTGCAGTCTCTGTACTTCTTTTGCAATTATTCTCTGATGTGAAACTGGATAAACGTTAGAGTGGGAGTTTGCACAGACTTGACAGATTGGGTGAAAAATCATTAAACAGGCTGCAAGTCCTGAATTTGACAAGTAAGTTGACTTTTACGTGAAGTAAAAAAAGTTACTGTGTAAGGCAGGAATGGACCATGTTAAATCATGCCCAGCGTTGTATTGGTTGTACCAAATTCATTTAGAGCAAACGTCGAGTAACAAATACTGGCCTAAAACTTCGACTGACTTTAAATAAATGGGATGTATCCAGCACTACGAAATGTCAGCTATGTTTGTACAAGCCATTGCCCAGGCTGGATGAGAAATGGAAGGTTTCGAGTTAATGGGCAGACGAAAGTGTCATTTTTTTTCAACTGCCCAATGATTAATGCTGAACTGTACAATGGAAAATGAACTATTGTGAATGGTGTTTGTATGTTTTAAAATTAATCTTTCTTGGTTATAATTTCCAACAAATGTCCAACGTGAAGAAGGTTATTTTGGATTACAAAGAGATCTTCATCAGTTGGGTCAATGGGCGGAGGAGTGGCAGGTGGAGTTTAATTTGGATAACTACTAGATATTGCATTTAGCTAAAGCAAATATGGGTAGAACTGATACAATTAATGTTAGGGCCCTGGCTAGTGTTGTAGAACAGAGACACCTTGGGGTTCAGTTGAAATTAATTTTTGAAATTTGCATCACATACAGAGAGGGTGGTTAAGAAGGCATTTAGCATGCTTGCCTTCATTGTTCAGACTTTTGAATTGGGAAGTCATTTTGAAGTTGTACAGGATATTGGCGAAGCCATTTCTGGAGTACTGTGTCCAGTTCTGGTCATCCGCTGTTTTAGGAAGGATATTATCAAGCAGGAGAAGGTTCAGAAAAGATCTACCAGGATGTTGCTGGGAATGGAAGGTTTGAGTTAAACAGATTGTTTTAATGTACATTTTTCTCAGCATGTGCACAAAATCTGTAGCAAGCATCCTATCCAGATGTATCACCGCATGGAAGGCAGCACTTCTTCCCGAGACTGCAAGTCGTGAGCACTGCCCAGTCCATCACGCAAACCAGCCTTCCATCCTTTGACTCCATCTATTCTTCCCGCTGCCTCAGGAAAACAACCAAAGCCTCCTCCTATCCCAGTTATACTCCCTTTCACCCTCTCCTGGCAGGCAGAAGATATAAAGTTTGAATATGTGCAAGAACAGGTTCTTCCCTGCAGTTATCTGACTTTTAGATTGATGTCTCAAATGTTAATGTTGATCTCTCTCTCTCCCTCTGCACCTTTTCTGTGGCTTTGACACTGCATTCTGCTCTATGCTCTGCTACCTTGATGTTCTTTGTATGGTACAATCTGCTTGTATAGCGCACAAAATAACACACTTCACTGTATCTTGGTAAGTGACAACAATAAATCAAACTCATAATCATGAAATTTTAAATTTTGTATCCTGAATTCTGCTGATGTTCAAAAACAGTTGAATTACAGTGGCATAGTTTGTAACTTACTGCTTGTATTTTTTCATTGTGTTATTCAGTCAGATTGTCAATATATTTGATTAGTTAAAAAAACACTCAATGGAGATTTGACACCATGGAGACGTTGTACAAGGCCAAGTTCATGACTAGCAGTGAACAAATGCTTCAAAGGGAAGCATCAGTAAGTATTTCTATACTAAAGTTTGAGGTGAAATAGTAAGAGTTATCTTGACTTTTGTAGAAGTTGAATTGATAAATATACAGGATGGAAATTATTTCAGCATTTTTTTTTGTATTATATAGTGTAGAATAGTTGTCTCTTTTTTTAACAATCTGAGCATATTTTCATCACTGAAACACGTATTTTAGTGAAAAATGTTGTGAAAAAAATGTCATTTACATCAGCAATTTCTTGAGCTTCTCTACTGTCTGTCACAGTGTGGATCCATGGGAACTACAGGGAGGATCTTTAGTAACTCTCAGTGCAACATTACCCTGGACTCCACTCATCACCTTAAGCGATACAAAGTCATGCTTAGCAATCTGTATTGAGGTCTAAACCATAATTTGAGAATGAAGTAGTTCTGGATAGAAAATAATTAAACCAGGGTATGTCAGATCACAGTGTGCTTCCAAAACTTCAGATCTGAAGAGAGAAAGTATTGCCCCAGTACACTTTTGAGTAATTGTTTTTTATAATCGGCTTATCAAAATAATATTGAATATCAGTCCAGGACAGTTTATTACTTAAGAACCAATTACTGCTGCAACCACTGAAAATACTGGAAATACTTAGCAGGTTAGACAGATTCTGAAAAGCAAAACAAAATTAACATTTCAGTTTGATGACCTTTCATCAGAACAGTCATGACATTTGTCTGCATAAATATGTCTATATATCATTGAAGTAGTTGATTACTAAGTGAATGGGCAAAACTGCCCATTCAGGGTAGATCAGGGTACTTTCTGGATGGTATAAAGTTTAAAAACAATAAATGCCCAAAGAGGGGTTCAGGTACATAGACCTTTAAAACATCATAGAGTGATGAAGAAAATAACTGATAAAATCCTGATCTTTATATTTCAATGACTGGAGTGCAGGATGCAGAGGTAATGCTGTAGTTATACAAAACTCAGGTTCGACCTCACTTGGAGTCCTGTGAGCAGATCTGGGCACCATACCTGAGGAAATATACCTGGGCCTTAGAGAGAGTACAGTGAAAATTTGCAAGAATAATACCTGCATTTCAGAGGTTAACATATGAGGAGAAATTACCTAAATTAAGCCTGTTTCTCTAGAGTTTAGATCTGATCAAAATCTTCAAGATATTAAAAGAAAAGACAGTGTAGATAAAGATAAATTATTACCACCGGTTGGGCATTCTAGAACTAGGGGGCTTAGTGTAAGAATTAGGGCCACACTGTTCAAGAGCGATGTTAGGATGCTCCTACGCACACACACGCGTTTAGAACTCTTCCCCTAACAGCAGTGGATGCACGTTCAGTTATTAATTTTTGTGAAGCAAAAGGTTTTAATGAACATGGGCCAATGGCAGGTGTATGGAGTTAGGCCACAGATCAGCCATGATCTCAATGAATGGTGGAACAGACTCGAGGAGCTGAATGACCTACCTTTGTTCCAATGTTCCTGTATGTTTCTAAACCTTTAAATATGGTGATTTTATATTTTAACTGATATTAACAGCTTCAATTTTAAAACATATATATAATGTATTCACAGAACCATGTCATTTTGCACAAAAGACCAAAGGAAACATTGAGAATAACAGGTTGCAAGTCTCTGAAATAAAGAATCATAGATGGATGAACTGTGCTTTATTTTACAGCAGTATCCACATAATGCTGATGTTCCTATCTGAAGAAGTGAGCAGTATTTTCAACCCGCAATTTGTATTTTCCTCTGGGCATTTTTGGGGAAAAAAATGTGTTGGATTTTCAGAATAAAGACAGACTTTTAAAAGTAATTAAAAATTGTTTGTGTGGGGAGAGAGGATTTAGACAATGTAACATGGTAAAAAAAACAGGTTAATGACTTATTGACATCTTGCACAGTTAAAGTCATCGTCTGATGTGAATTGCCACAATTGCATGACAGCCACTGAATGTCTGGTACAAAAAAAGTACAGATGTCATAAAACTCCATGTAAAAACAAAGATTGTAGATCTCACTTTCAGAAAACATGAAGCTCATTAGAGAAAACATTCAAACATGTGACTGTTAAAATATTGTTTCAAGCTTCCATGCTTGCAGAAATTTGATGTGATGGATTTTGACTGAAGTTTTCATTTTGTGAAAACTTCCAAACTTTCCTTCTAAATGGCAATGTTGTATTCCTTTTCCTGAGGGAATTCTCTCTCTTATGTTGCATCAGCAATCTGTTGCTATTTTCAGAGTTTAGTTTATTATTAATCAGCACTCAAGATATTGTTTCTGACTGACTTAACCTGCAAAAGTCATTATAGAAGCTAGGTCAGTCGTTGAGAGAAAAGCCTACAACCATATGCTTTACGTATAATATAAGTGAACCCTACATGACACACAGTTTATTCTTAAGTTGGTTGTAACATGAAGTGGTAGTCAGTTGATCATTTGCTATTTGTGGAAGATAATTAGATTAGATCAGATTCCCTACAGTGTGGAAACAGGCCCTTCGGCCTAACAAGTCCACACCAACCCTCTGGAGAATAACTCCTACAGACCCATTTCCCTACATTTACCCCTGAGTAATGCACCTAACACTATGGGCAATTTAGCATAGCCAGTTCACCTGACCTGCACATCTTTTGGACTGTGGGAGGAAACTGGAGCACCCGGAGTAAACCCATGCAGATATGGCGAGAATGTGCAAACTCCACACAGACAGTCACCTGATGCTGGAATCGAACCCAGGTCCCTGGCGCTGTGAGGCACCATGCTAACAACTGAGCCTCCATGCCACTCTCTAAACAACTACCACTCTTTGTGTGTTTTGTCCATTTCTGCTGATTTTTATTTTTGTTCATGTTAAGAGATCCACTTCTATGACTATCCTCCTTGTGCTTCTTCAGACTTTGACCAAGATTGACATCCTCATCCTCCTTGAACACTTGTCCCCAGTTGGACACCTGGGTGAGACTGCCATTACTTGCACCTAGTTTTATTTATCAAATCATAGAATATTTCCAGTATTGTTCTATTCCTGTTCCTGCAGTCACTTCTGGATTCACCAAATGATCTATCTTGCGTTCCATCCTCAACAAAACTTTATTTTATATACTGCCTTTAAAATGGTAGAACATGAGTATTGTTGAAAAGGCAGATTGTAATAAAGTTTTCCATCTTGATTACGCCAATGTGAAAGGGAAAACATTTTTGTACCTTATGAAAAGAGTATGCCAATTGATTGGCAAATGATCTCTGTAAGGGGCATTGTCCTGAAAAATGGACCAGTTACATGATGATTGACAGTTAAATGCCAAGCTTTAATTAAATTTAAACCAGGCAGGTGTACTCTGATCGGTAAAGACAATGCTCTGAGAAATAAACAGAAGAATAGCTGCCACATGACTACGCTCACTCAAAATAGATGCAATGTCTGCATATGCTGTTTGGGTCTGTAAGAAACAGGCTTCTGTATGTTAGTGTGTTTAGTTTCCAGTAGATGCAGGTGTGCCCCATTGCAGGACCACTGATGATCTTAAATTGGTTTTCAGTAATTCTTAGCACACTCAGTTGATTTAGCAACTTGAGAATCCTCATGTTGGGCATTTGTGAGGTTTGTAAGCATAGTTATAGTCAGTACCTTACCTGTGGGGTGCTGTTTGATGCACCCTGCCAGTCTTTGGAACAAATTCCCTACCTGGCATCGCAACAGCACTGAAATTTATAAATGACATTTATGTGCTAGGCAGAATGTCGTTTTGACTTGGTGGCAGCACCTATTATTGGCAACTACTACTTATGTTGCTGCTGTGTAATAACAGCACGAATTAGCTAGCCTCACCTGTTGATCCAGTCTTCCAGAGTAATCTGAGGTATGCTAGACACTTTTTAAGTCCAAAGATAGTGGCCATAGGCTCACTTGTACCTTTGTGTAATATACTGTACCAAAGGTAGACATCATGCTACAACCTGAGTCCTATTTCAGCATCAAGCTTGTACATCGATTTGAGCCATATTGCATATGGCTGCCAATTAGGCCAATTTTATAGTTTGAAGGAATCCAAATATGTATATTGCCCAAGGAAGACTTGTAGTAGACTGTAGTAGATAATCCCTATGGCACAATTTCTCAATAAATAAATCAAGAAAGACATTCCAATATGCTTCTCAGGAGCATAATAAATCCCTTGAATTGTGCTTGGGTGTGACTGAGAAGGTCGTGGGCTAGTCTCCTGCCTTATACTGCATGCTCACACCCTGAAAACACACCTCTGGAGGCATGGGATGGCACAGTGGCTCATTGGTTAGTACGTCTGCCTCACAGCACCAAGGTTCAGTTCTACCCTTGGTTCTCTCATGTCTGCCAAGATTTCCTCTGGGTGCCCCTGTTTCTTCCCACAGTCCAAAGATATGCAGGTTAGGTGGATTGGCAATGCTAAATTGCCCATAGTGCCTCAGGATATGCAAGCCAGCTGGATTAGTCATGAGAAATGCAGGGTTACAGGGACAGGATCGGGGTGGGTCTGGGTGGGCTCTTCAAAGGGTTGGTGAGGACTCGGTGGGTTGAATGGTGTGCTTCCACACTGCAGGGTTTCTATGTAGCATCCAGCTCCATGTATTTAAATCCCTACGTGAAGTTACTCCTCCATAATTCTCCTCTCCTACATTGTCAGAAGAGCGATCCTGTGTCTGTACAATTCTGTTTTAATTTTGTTTCCTAACTTCCATAATTAATTTTGCATAACCACACATAATTTGCTCTTACATTGACCATGCCAACTGCTTGATCTGGCAGGTAACAAAGCTTTGAGGACTCTTTAAGAGATCAGTTTCTCTTAACTCTGGAAATATTATCAATGCTCCATTTATAGCTGTATTGTTAATGTTCCTACCAGCTCTTTTTTAATCCCTTAGATGTTTATTTAATGACATACACGGCCTCCATTACCCCCTAGAAACTAAACCATAATGTCTGATTGAGAGCATTAATTGCCCTGAAAACTGTTATAATTTTTCCTTTTAGCTGTTCACTGTCCTTAAATCGCCATCCATCTCTGTTTTCATTGCCTACTTTTTTCCCATTAGTCAGTGTGATAATCTTCTAAATTGTCCCATTAAACTAGTAAACTTATCTCCCAGCCTGATCTGCTGCATTGTCACCGTATCTTTCTCAAGTTCTGACGCTTTGAGTTTGAGAAATGTGAGCCATCTGAGTTAACACCTATTGTTCAAAATTTCACATCCTACAGGAGCAATTGCTGTCCCTTCCTCTGCAAATGTTTTTAAATTTTGCTAATTTATTCAACTTTATTTGCATATTATATCAGCTACGAAACTTAGCATCTCCTCCCAGTCTCTATTAGTTCCTATTTTGGTTAAATTTCTGTTTTTAAAATCTTTACACACTTCACTTTGTTGCATTCTATAAATTGCTTGCTGTTCATCCCGTTCTTTGATGAATCTCAATTGATTTGAGCTAAACACTGGGAAGACCAAAGCCGTCATCTTTGGCCTCAACCTATTTTTGGCTTCAAACATCTTTGGTACTGGTTTCATCCTCTCCCTAGCCATTACCTACAGCTGAGCAACACTTTGCTACCTTGGTATTCTTTCAACCCTTCAGCTGAGCTACTGATGCCATATGGTCTTCATTCTGAAGACTGACAACCTCTACCTTTGTAATATTGTACATATTCGGCAATACCTAGTTCACATGTTACTGAAACCCTCATTTATGATTTTCTCCTGATCTATTTCAATTATCCTCTGGTTAATCTCCTATTTTTCACGTCCCTTAAACTTTAGTTTTATCAAGATTTGGGTATGCCGGTGTTGGACTGGGGTGTACAAAGTTAAAAATCACACAACACCAGATTATAGTCCAACAGGTTTAATTAAACCTGCTTCCAATTAAACCTGTTGGACTATAACCTGGTGTTGTGTGATTTTTAGTTTTATCAAGTGTACCACTGTTGTACATCGAATTCTGCTTTTCCATTATCGCTGTTCTCACAATCCTGCATTAAGATTCCCCAATAATTCCAATGTAACATTCCCATCCTTCTGTTAATTTCCTTCATGACCTTATTCTCGTGGCTATAATCTCCTTCAGCCTGACTTGAGATTGTATCGAAGTAATTGATGCATGTTGTTGATAGAATTGATGAAGGGATTAGACGATTAAATGAGAAGGGACAGTGTGAAAGTGAGTGATTGTTGAATGCAATTTCTTTTGGTCAAACTTATTGTGGCAAAATCTCCCAAAGTTACTCAACATGCTTAGATGAGACTAACTTACTGGAAAACTATACATAAATAAACTTCACTGGTAGTATTGTCAATTAGTTGCTTCCTCCAAAAAGGTTTAAAACAGTATTTGAACAACTGACTGGGGGCTCAGATATGGAGTCGTAGTTTCTTTACATTGCAAACTGATTGTTAAATATAAGCTAAAACCTTCCAGTAATGTTTAGTGAAAAGTAAGAGAACTCACAAAGGAAATTATGTACCAAACTGAATAACTTCGTAGTTCTTTACTGAAAACAAGTTACCAAAACAAAATACGGATGGGGGAGTTTTCAGTTCGCTGGGAAGGTAATAGGCAAAATTTCTCCAGTTTTAAAATTCCTTGGATGTTCAGGGAAAAAGCAAATTTGTAAGTTGGAACAATATACTCAGAATTTGTATTACGCATTTATAAAATATATATATAAATATGATTTACTGGACATGTCAAATTAATATCTCTGTTATTACAGAAACAAAGACATGCCTGAAAATGTCAGATCCACATCTTCCAAAACTCAGCTGTGCAGTTATTCAAAAGAATGATGTAAAAGGAAGTGCCATTTTCTAGTATTGTTAACTTCTTTATGGAAAGGAAGAAAATTCTTCAATGGAATGGATTTCAAAGGCAGAGGACCAATATATCAGTGCCCTGCAATTTCACCTTGATTTTAAGGTAGGAAAATTTCATTGCTACATTTACTAATCTGAAAATAAATCAAAGTAAGTAGAAATTAGATTAGAGCTGCAAAGCAAAAGTTATATTGCAGCAAAAGTCTTCAAAAAAGATTCAAAAAAATTTTAAAGAGACAAAACTGTCTACAATTTTTGAACTGCTAATTAGCTAATCACCCATCCCCAGAAAGGAATTATACGCTGCTGACACCCACTCCGGACTTGAGCTTTTGTACTCCATCTTAAAACCAGGGATATTAAAAAGCTGGTATTCTTCAATTATTTTGTACATAAGCTGTTACTAATTCAATTACCTCATTATTTATTAACATCTATTATTATTATTTATTAACATTTATTATTCGGTTTAACAATTGCTTAATAACATTATCAGTAATACAGACTATTCAAAACCAGCACATTAATAGATGAACAAAAGTTGTTCACGGGACTTTTAAATGAAAAGTATATTAGAGTTGCTTTTCAGTCTGGAAATGCCATGAGGATCGAGGCTGGGTCCACTGCTTTTCTTCTTTTCTATAAATGGTTTGGATGTGAACATAGGTTTAGTAATTTTGCAGGTGGCACCAAAGTTGGAGGTATAGTGGACAGCGAAGAAGCTTACCTCAGATTACAACAGGATCTTAATCAGATGGGCCAAGGAGTGGCAGATGGAATGTAGTTTAGATAAATGTGAGGTGCTGCATTTTGGAAAGGCAAATCAGGACAGGACCTATACACTTAATGATAAGGTCCTGGGGAGTATTACTGAACAAACAAGCCTTGGAGTGCAGGTTCATAGTTCCTTGAAAGTGGAATTGCAGGTAGAAAGGATAATGAAGAAGACATTTGTTACACTTTTCTTGATTGGTCATTGCATTGAGCATAGATGTTGTGTGATCGTGTTGCAGCTGTAAAGGACATTGGTTAGGCCACTTTTGGAATACTGTGTGCAGTTCTGGTCTCCCTGTTATAGGAAGGATGTGAAACTTGAAAGGGTTCAGAAGAGATTTACATGGATAATGCCAAGGCTGGAGGGTCTAAGCTATAGGGATAGGCTGAATAGGCTGGGGTTATTTTCACTGGAGTGTCGGAGGCTGAGGGGTGATCTTATAGAGGTTTATAAAATCATGAGGGGTGTGGATAGGGTGAACAACCAAGGAATTTACCCCAGGGTAGGGAAGTCAAAAACTAGTGGGCAAAGGTTTAAGGTGAGAGGGGAAAGATTTAAAAGACAGCTAAGGGGCAACATTTTCACATAGAGGGTGGTGTGTGTATTGAATGAGCTGCCAGATGGAATGGTGGAGGTGGGTACAATTACAACATTTAAAAGGCATCTTGATGGGTACATGAATTTGAAGGGTTGAGAGGAAAATGGGACTAGATTTGTCTGGTAAGTATAGACAAATTGGACTGAAGGGTGTGTTTCTGTGTTGTACAATTCTATGACTCTGTGACTGGAAAATATTTAATTTTTCATGTTAAGTCTTTATTGAATAAACTTAGGTGTAACAAGCAGCAGTCTGGATCTGGTAACAAGTAAACATATAAAAGCTATAGATACTTTTGTAAAATAAGAATTGCACACCGCTTGACAATGAATTGCCTTAATCTTTTTCAAAGTATTTATTTCCATGAAGTTTAAATTTTAATTAAAATTTAATTCTATGGTTTACTGCAGGGATCGTAAAATTGAAAAAACATTGCTTGACAGACGTGTAGATGAAGTTCTTTAAGTATTGCATCTTTTCAAAAAGAAATGAATAAAGAACATTACTGTGTATTAATGATTTTAGTTTTAGTAAGAATTGTCGAAAGTGGTGAGTTATAAGTAGCTATTCACTTTTTGTTACACTGCTCTCATTTCAGAGGCTACAAGAGTAGGAACAGTGGTAACATGGACGATAGTGAAAAGTGCACAGGAGATAGGAAAGGAAGAAAAGGCTGTGTGTTGGAATCCAGCATAAACAGGTTTGTATTTTCTCAGCTTTACTCATTTCATGATACACCTTTGCATATTGCAGGACAACCTTGTAATGACTCAATGGAAACAAATGCCAATAGTTTAACTTACCTGTGATTGCACTGAGTGGAAGATTGCAATCAAATCTCTGTTTATTCATATCTTCAGAAAGATCATGCAAAATGCAGTAGAAGAATTAACAATCACAAATAAAAATTGTGCTGGTTTAGCTGGGTATTATTCAGCTTTGCAACAATATTATGGACCATTATCATCCAAATGCCAAAAGGTAATTTCATATTAATGGTTCATTATTCATCAGATAAGAATTATATTTTCCACAATTGTTGATACTTACTCAAATTACTCCCCTTTACTAATTACTAAGAAATTGTAGTTGAGTTTTGTTCTCACTCATTTTCTTGTTGTATTCTTGTTCAGGATGAAGGGCTTTTGCCCAAAACGTCGATTTCGCTGCACTTTGGATGCTGCCTGAACTGCTGTGCTCTTCCAGCACCACTGATCCAGAATCTGGTTTCCAGCATCTGCAGTCATTGTTTTTACCTTCTTGTTGTATTAGACAAGCACAGTTCTCATAAATTGAGTATTTATAAGCAAATTGGGTGTCTTGTACATTTCCTGACAAATTTGATGGTGGGAAACCTTCATAGCATTAAATCATTCAGTACAGACTGACTATTAAATCAATTTACTAAGTTAATACATGTTTTAAAGTATATATTTTTTGCAACTCAGTACAATTGCAGTTTGCAATACATGCAACTGAGGTAATGGTTTGAAATAAAGTGCTGTTTGTCTCAGCTTTTCTTGTCAAACCCTCAAAAAGTTAATCTCTGAATTTAGCATGATAAGTCAGTCGAAATAGAGCGTAGCAACCCTAAAATTGAAACTCTGCACTTAAGCCTTATTCCTGCTATTAGTTTATCCATCATCATTTTGTCCATGGAATAGAGTTAAGTCAATTCCTGCTTCTATAAAGTCAGAGCCTTATTAATCTGGGCCATGTAATGATTATGGCATGCTGCATTTTCTGCACTGGTCCTGAGGAGGGGATTCTGCTTACCAATGTTCAGAGAGAGAGTAAGACCTGAATTCCCTCAGAGTGAACCAAATCTCCTATAGCCTCTGATGATAACCTATATATTTTGCAAACAGTTGGTAATGTTTATTCCAAGCAGCCCTCCAACACCTGTAGCTATTCATTCACTGCCTCCATGTTAACTGGATTAATTCGCTGGATCTCTGAAGAAATAAAGGAAGGTCTGGAGATGCTCCAGCAGTTGTTACTTTGTCTAGGAGAAATGAGCCAAAAATTGAACTGAGAAAACACCATTAATCTAAAACAAAAACAGAAATTGCTGGAAAAGCTCAACAGATCTGGTGCCTCTGTGGAGAGAAATCAGAGTTAACACTTTGGGGTAGAGTGACCGTTCCTCAGAACAGGTTCTGAGGAAAGGTCACGTGACCTGAAATGTTAACCCTAATTTCTCTTCGCAGATGCTGCCAGACCTGCTAAACTTTTCCAGCAATTTCTGTTTTTATTTCTGACTGACAGCATCCACAGTTTTTTGGTTTTTAATTAATCCAAAAGAACTTGCCCATAACAGCAAAACTGTGGTTAGCAAATTTTATATGTTCCTTTCTGATCATTCCTCTAACAAAGGGTGGGCTAACTCAGTTGGCTAGACTGAATAAAGGTGTTTATAATAAAGATCTTTTTTGTTAAATCACAGCACTGCTTTCGAACTTCGATGCAAACTTTCTCTGTTGATGTGGCTATACATCTAGGCCTGCCTTCTCACCTTAGCCTGTGCTAATGGAGTTGTTCCCCTCAAGCCATACATGTCCAATAGAGATACTTGGAGAGAAATGCCTATGTGGATATGTCTGCTTACCTCACCTCCATCAAAAAAAACTCATCAATGCATGGATTGCGCATTCACTTTTTATCATTACCAGCCATAAATTTCCAATTATTACACAGTATGACACATCCTGTTGTGAATGGACTGTTTAGATGATGTGTGTTCTAACACTTTCAAAAATAGGGCAAGTGATTTATTACTGTTTGTGAAGAATGACATATTTCATGATTTTTTTTGGTCTCATGATGAGATGCTTTCCTTCACAAGAGCTGCAATTTTACATCAAGTCACAAGAGCAAATAAGGATCCCAGTTGTTGAGTTGTGTTGCCAGTTTGGCTATTTCCAGTACATTTGGTGCCAGAGGAAACAATCTCCCATAGCCTACCCTTCCCAGAGCAATTGGAATATTGTATGTTTCAATCAGAACATGCCTCATTCATCTCAACTACAAATGCAGCTGTCCTGGAAATATTGTCACATTTGCTGGGCCAAATTTCTCATATTCTTAATTATTTTATTGTGATTTCTTCTGTTGCAGAATTGTGAAGCCTTTGTATGCTTTTTTTCTCCCCCTTTGCAAACCAGGTTGGAACAAAGATGGCAGACAAGTTCCAGATTGAACATGACACAGTAGATGATGAGATGAAAAGTGCAAAGAGTAGAAATAGTTCCTCAGATTCTGTTGCAAGTATGAAATTGTCAAAGGGCTCTGTGAGAAAACTTAGTAATAATCAGCACCGAATATCAGCAGTGTGTTTTTCAGAAACTGGAAATACCAGGTGAATTGAAGCTCCTTTTGGAATATATTACCATTTTAATGAATTGCAGAATCAGAGTTGAGAAAGAAGCTCAGACTGTGATGACAGGTCAAGCTTTGAACATAGGAGGATTTCTATGCTAAGATTAGAAATATTTTTTAAAATTCTAAGTATAATTTGAAATGACACATTTTGTGGCACGCATATTTTGAATTTACAACAAAATGGTTGGGTACTGAAACAAATTGTGATTTAGTTGATTCAAATGCATTATAGTAATAGTGTATAGCATTTTTTTTTAACCCACAGAGCTACTTTAATACAAAATGAGAGAATAGTAATTCCCAAACATTATCCTGATCTACAGAATAAAGCAGAGCAAATAAACTACTGTAAATATTGCCTACACACTACATAAAAATCCATTTGGGAAACAAACTAAAAATGTATACTGTTAATTTATTTTAGATTTCTTTCTGTTTCCTGTCTCTTGCTAGTTTACATTTTTCTGTCTTGTAGTTTACTTATTACTTTACTTTCTGTCTCTGATGTTACTTCTTTTGCTTCTGCAGTTACTTCTGTCTGCAGCAAAAGTTGAGATGTGTCCTGCAGAAAATTCTGTTTTATCAGAATTTATTCCATAAAGCAAGCTTGTTTAGTTCATTTTTACCTGATTCAAACAGTCACTCCACCAATAAAGATTACTTAGATTAGATTATTTACAGTGTGGAAACAGGCCCTTCGGCCCAACAAGTCCACACCGTGATGGTGCATAACTAAATGCATTTTAGTATATACCTAAATGAAATGCATTATTTTTGTGGACCTAATCAACCATTTCTGTAAGTAATCATGGGATCAAGGGATTTTCATGAACTGGAAAGGGTAATGCAGTGGTTATGCAGTTGGAATAGTAAATCAGACATCAGACTCCTAATTCGAAGGCTGTAAATTCATAATTCCAAATCGCACAATCACACAAATCACTGACAAGCATAACCTTTGACCAGTACAGTTTCAGAATTGGAATTCACATTTATGAAACTGTAAATGAGACAATAAAGTTTAGCATTGTCACAAAAGCCCAACTGGTTTACTTAGCAAAGGAAATATACCATAATATTCTACATAATGCTTCTCATCCCTACTGCCAATACTGATTGGAAACCAAATTCAAATGAGAGCATTCATACAAGACATGGTACAGTACCCAAACTACTGTTGTGTTTTGACCCACATTGAGCAGATTAGATATAAATGTAAATGATGCAAACTGTCCCAAGTTTTCTACCACTCTTTAAGTAAAAAAAAACTGAAGTCTATCTCAAGTAAAAGGCATGATTAATCTGCACAGTCAGCAGCCTTTGTTTAGGTTTAGCTTTTTTTGTATAGTATTGTTGTATATTTTAGCTGCTCATTATTCAAAAGGAAATTCAATTTACCTTGTTTTGTCAGGCTGATTTGAAAATCTGCCTTTTAAAAACAAACTGGCATTCCATTTGAGTATTACTGTTTTGGATGTTACAGGTTTAATGATGTTGGCACAAACTTCATTCTTTATGCTCCCTTGCAACTTAGACGTATTATAACGCTACCATTTAAACATGTCACTAATGCTTTAAACACTCGCCTATGTAATTAACCCTCCCTTGCTCCCTTCTTGTGTAGCTCTCAATCTGAAAGGTAGAGAGTGAAAAAGTGGTTCCATGGACACTGCTAAAACTTGAAAACACTTGAATAATATTAGAAGGGAACCATTATTCTCTAATGACTGTCCTTACTTCCAAATGCTATTTGTAATATAAGTAAATCTGAGATTGCACATCTTTACTTGGTGTCTTAATTGAGGGACTGCAACTGTTGAATTGTCCTAGATATTCTCTATCTGTTTGCAATCTATTAAAGTAAGTGAAGGTGAGGTTAAAGTCTCTCGGTCCTGTTACATTCATCCTTATGATGCACAAAATAGACAGGCACAAAATAGGCAGCCATCTTGGAGCAATATTAAACCTATGATAAGACAGTTGAGAAAAATTGAACAATACAGTTACAGAAGGGTCAAAAATACATAGAAAAGCAAAAAAATGGAAAACTGATATTGTTTACCATTCTGATGTCCTTTGTATCTTTACAATATCCTCGACTGACACAGCTGAAAACTAGGTCTGATAACCTGCATCAGGGGATGCTGAAGGAAATTAGGTTGGAAATTATGGAGACATTCTCATCATCATCCAGTCTTGCTTAGACGCACAGTGATTCCAGAGGACTGGGAATGGTGAAGGTTACGCCCTTATTCAGAAAAAGGGTATAAGGATAAACCTAGCAATAGCAGGCCAATTAGTTTAACTTGGTTGAAAGGAAAGTTTTTAGAATTGAAAATCAGTGAGAAAATTAGCAGCCACTTGGACAATATGGATTATTAATGAAAGTCAGGACTGAGTTATTAAAAGCGAAATAAAAACAAAATGCTACAGGTGCTGTAACTCTGAAGTAAAAACCCAGATACTACGACTAACTGAGCAAGCCAGGCAGCATTTGTGGAAAAGGAAACTGCGTTCATGTTTCAAGTCGATGACCTTTGATTTTCATTTTACAAGATTTTGGGCAAAGGGTAAGCGAGTGGGAGTCACTGAGTTGCTCTTGCAGAGAAGCAGTACAGAGAGAACCAGCTGAATAGCCTTCTGTTCTGTAATGTTTTCCTCAAAATATACTTTATTCGTAAAATTTTTAGATTAGATTACTTACAGTGTGGAAACAGGCACTTCGACCCAACAAGTCCACACCGACCCGCCGAAGCGCAACCCACCCATACCCCTACATTTACCCCTTACCTAACACTATGGGCAATTTAGCATGGCCAATTCACCTGACCCGCACATCTTTGGACCGTGGGAGGAAACCGGAGCACCCGGAGGAAACCCACGCAGACACGGGGAGAACGTGCAAACTCCACACAGTCAGTCGCCTGAGGCGGGAATTGAACCCGGGTCTCAGGCGCTGTGAGACAGCAGTGCTAACCACTGTGCCACCATGCCGCCCACTAAGTGCACACTGGAAGTGTACTTATTTTTTGTTTCTCAATAAAAGTTTAATTATTTTTCCCTTTCGAAGGACTGAACCTGAACAAAACTGTCACTTGCCTTGTCTGAATAGAATTTGTAGAAGTACATTCTATAATAGTTCAATGCTGACATTAGAAAATGCAAAACAGATCAGATTCTTTCAGTGCAAGACCTGACTATGTGCAGTGTCTCACTATATTTAAAGGCACACATTATATTTCCACTATTCATTTCATGTCACGCATACAGCTTGAAGACTTTTACATAGTTGAATTGGTATATTGCATTGAGGGGTCTTAAACAGTGGGATTGAGACTTGCAGTCCCTACCCCAAGCTTTCGTGCATCTTTCAGCATATAATCCTGGATCTTGAAATGTAACTCTTTGATGACCTTATGCATGTGAGGCCCAGGATTTGTGCTGCTGAAATTGAGCTTGTTTGCTGTCCATCTTAATGCCTGTCTGCCCAGCCCACATCTCAAGTTAAAATCCTGGCTCAAGCATACTTGTTTCACTTCAGAAAAAAATCTAAAACAGCTGATTATTTACAAATTCTTAATATGGAATTAAGAATTCTTGAAGACAATAGCATTCAAATTTAATAAAAATAAATTATTTTTCACAGAGCAAAGGAATTCCAAAATTATCTCTAATACAGTAGTATTTCATAAATGATTTACAATACTGTTATTTTTTGTTTCTCAATAAAAGTTTAATTATTTTTCCCTTTCGAAGGACTGAACCTGAACAAAACTGTCACTTGCCTTGTCTGAATAGAATTAGCCTGCACCAGGCAATTGAGCGCTGATCTGTAAGTCAGGCTGCAAACCATGCAGAACGAATTAGCACTGACAAGTTGTGCTTAGAAGACTGTGTGCGAAATGTAGAAAGTGCCCGCAGTGAGAAAGTAGCTCATCCAGACTTTTTCCCTCACCTGGTACCTACAGTTGTTTTCCCAGGTCCAGTTCAACACATTTCTTTTCTAACTTCAACTTGTGAGAAGCCTGAAGGAAAGATGATCAAAATAACAAAGCATCCTAGTGCCAAAATTCAATCAACTAAATCTAACTCCTCTATAGCAACCAGTTTAAGCAAAACATCTATGAAATCTTGTGCTGGCAAGATCTCCGAAGGAACTCTTTGTCACAGCACCATCAGCGAATGTTCTGACAAAGAATCAAAAGTTACTTCTATTGTGGGTGAAGAGGACACAAGAGAAGAATATATTTCTGACTTCAATTCTATGTTTTGCGAGAAAGGAAGAGCACACACTGGAAGTGTACTTCCTGTCATGGAGTCTGGCATGAGAAGGCACAATCAGAAGCAGCCTCGGAAGTCTGTCCCAAAGAAGTCATTTGATGGGCATAATCATTCTCAAATGTTGGTTCGCAATGTTCCTAAAATGGGAGAAGAATGGAAGGATATCTATGAAAAGGAGACTTTGAAGAGAAGCACGAAAGGCTGCTTATGGAAGAAACATCTTGTACCCGTCTATCAATCATTAAACCGAGATGTTAGCTACTCACTTCCTGAAGAATCTACTGAGTTTTGTGTTAATTACTTTTATGAACAGAAGCAAGATTGGAGATTCAGGCAACCTTGTCACCAACACTCCCCTTGTTATCAGTATGTGCATAGTCTAGGATTACTGAATGCAGTCATCAGACACTGAAACAGCTCTATTTTTACGAAACAACTGAACAAACATCTACCATGAATCATGAAATGGCTGTGAACATAAATGCATCATTATATCAGTTTTACTGTGAGGAAAAATGCACTTTTCAAGCCAAGGATCAACAGAACTGTTTGCGACTCCCAGAGTCAGTGAACTTGATGCTGTGTAAAAGTCCTTCAACAGAACGTACTATTGAATTATCCAGTTCTCATGGTGGTAAAGTTCCTATAGTAACAATGACTTGTCCTACTCCAGCACCACATTGAGCATCTTCACAGTAAGATGCTTTTCGGAAGGTTGTTGTCAATTTGCTTCATCTTAATGAGAAAGAAATCCGATGGGTAACCAAACGGTAACAGTTATATTTTTAGTCCACACTAGTCAGGATGTGTGTGTGTGGTTCAGGCAAGTGACAACCCATATATTTAGGCCCATAGAAACTTTGGCTGCTCATTTCCATATTCAGTCTCCAACTTGCACCCAGACCCTACAGGAATCACTGGCCAGTGAGAAGAAACTTAGGATGCTGACCACTCCCACCAGGGAACAGCAGGTGTGCGGTTTTAATGTGCTTTTTAGTATGTACTGGAATGGCTTACAGGGTGAGATGTTGGAACATATTCAATGATAAATTGCCTGCATTGGTAAAATAACTTATTATATCCTTTCGGATTCCTTCGCGATCAACAAGATGTTATAGAAGTGCGGTCATGTAGGAAATTGGAGCCAGTCTGAGATCTTGTATTAATCTTTTTTTTAACACTAGTTATTTTGTTTCAATAAAAATAAGAAATTATGTTTTTAATATTCACTGGTATTGGCAGACTGTGCACCTTTTATCATCAAGGAAGTGGGCGGGGGCGGTAAATTGGCTCTTCGGTCGTAACAAAGAGTTTAAAGTTTTTTCACCATGCAGCTCTGTCACGCAAAAAGTACAATGTAGTTTTAGTCAAAATATAAGAGGCAATTACAAGATTTTCCCATGTAAAAGGAAGAGTTTATTGTTGAATACAGCATGCCTGAATGCCTTGGAACCATAAAATGCTGCAGTCTACATGCATTGGATGGAATTGGTGACAGGACCTTCTTAAATCATGACTGCACCCTTTATATCCCTTGTAAGTAGTAAGATTTTACACACAACTTGACCAGCCACATGTGGTCAGACATATATATTAAGAAGTGCAAATCTGTGAAATATAAGGGCGGCACGGTGGCACAATGGTTAGCACTGCTGCCTCACAGCACCAGGGACCTGGGTTCAATTCCCGCCTCAGGCGACTGACTGTGTGGAGTTTGCACATTCTCCCCGTGTCTGCGTGGGTTTCCTCCGGGTGCTCCGGTTTCCTCCCACAGTCCAAAGATGTGAATTGGCCATGCTAAATTGCCCACAGTGTTAGGTAAGGGGTATGGGTGGGTTGCGCTTTGGCGGGTCGGTGTGGACTTGTTGGGCCGAAGGGCCTGTTTCCACATTGTAAGTAATCTAATCTAATAATATGTTTCAGAACCTTTCGAAACCCCACTCCTGGACTACTGGATAAGCATGTGTGCATCCTTAGTGTCTAGCACTGTTGCAATCCTTGGAGGTTTCAGAGATACTAATACTTAAAAGACTGGAATCAGCAAGTGAGTAGTTGCATTATGGCATGGCTGAATGGAAAACTAGCCATTTTTAAACTTTATTTTACTGCTGCAAAAATATCATAGGGTCAGTTATGGAAAGGCAACACAGCTAATTCTCTCCTACTGCCTTGCTGAAGCATTAGAAACAGGGATTACATGAGCTGCACAACTGGCGTGGGCTCTTGCCTGCCAAGGATATGTACCTTTGACCCCAGTATATCCATTAAGGGCAAGAGCAAAGCTATGGAATAGTACAACTTTCTGCTCCATCCATGATCACTGGTAGTTCCTGGGCATTTGACTGACTAAATGATGTAAAAAGATTTGACACTGGTTCCTTTGACTAAAGTTATTATAATTCAGGTGTTTGACTTAAATTGTGCCATTGATTGTAAATCTAATTAAACATTTCTAAGTCAGAAGGTATGATACATTCCACTGATTTCAAGGTTGACAATGTAAATAATGTAACAATAGATGGACATTGCCAAAATATTCAGTCAAATTATAACATAGACATGCAGGAATATTATCCACTAGCACCTAGTCAGGAATAAAAATCTGAACTGGACAAAATCTCTTTTTCTGCAGATTACTTAATGAACTGAGCATGAAACTTAGTTAGGCATGAGAATACTTTTGTCTGGAATAAAGCTATCACATAAATATCTGTGATATATATACTAATGTTTTAAACCTGTACATGGTTAACATTTATTATATACATGTAAAACAAGTTTTCCAAATGAGATTACTTTGTCATTTTGCACAACAGAACTTGAGTATTGCTGAAAAATGACACATTGTGTTGAAGCTTTCTGTCTTGCTCTCATCAGGACTATTTGCGAGAATATCTGTTTAAGGAGAAAACCAACACTTATACTGGACAAGGGGAGAGTGCTGATTGGATAGTAAATGAACTGTTATTATTATGAGTTTTTTGCCTGGAGAATACACCATTTATTGGTCATTTTCAGTACCACTGTAATGTTAGGTATGTAGACCACATGTCCCAACGGTTGGAGGATCATATCAAGTACCATATCCCTTTGCCTATTCACAATGAGCAAGGTACTGACCAACTAGCTCATGCTTGCTAAACCTGTAACATCGTATCCAACATTAATTGTGCTTCTGCAATTGGACAACATTTACTGGATAATCCTGTGTAAGTGAAGAATTAAGTTTTGATAACCAGTTTTAAGTAGTCAGCCAGGATGGCAATGTGGTGTATTGAAAAACAGGGCTATGCTCTTTGCAAATAGATAGGCATAGGCACGCACTCTGCCTTCTTCAAAATAGGTCGCACCTGTTCATTTCCTTTCTCAGGACAATGTCTCGAACAATCAGAGTCAGATGATGTGGTTAAAAATTTAAACAAGCCTGACAATTAACTGCAAAACATTATTAATTGAAGCATTCCAAA
The DNA here is from genome assembly GCF_020745735.1 of Hemiscyllium ocellatum. NCBI lineage: Eukaryota > Metazoa > Chordata > Chondrichthyes > Orectolobiformes > Hemiscylliidae > Hemiscyllium > Hemiscyllium ocellatum. Next base: position 27,897,422 of record NC_083419.1, read on the forward strand.
CAGAGTCCACTTGTGAACTTTTTTCTTTTATAATGTCCCTGTTCATTTTCCCCTTGAATAGGTATTCTTGTAAATTGTCCTGGCGAAATTGGCATAGAAACTTTAAACAGGGATATGACAAAGTTTCTAGTCAGTCCAAATACACGTCAGTTATAAATCATTGCTGCTTGTTCAGTTATCATGTGTCAACATTTCTAGATGACCTTTTATGGATTTTAATTTGCTTAAGTATTCTTAGTGCTGAACAAAGACACTTTGTCTTGTTGTAGAATCCTAAAGATGTACAGCACGGAAACAGACCCTTCGGTTCAACTCGTCTATGCCGAACAGATATCCGAAATTAATCTAGTCCCATTTGCCAGCACTTGACCCATATCCCTCTAAACCTATAGTGGGAAGCTGAATTGGCTGACACTGTTTTCTCTGGAGCATTGGACGCTGAGGAGTGACCTTACATTGGCTTATAAAATCATGAAGGGCGTGAATAGGATAAATAGACACGGTCTTTTCTGTGGGGTGGGGGAGTCCAGAACTAGAGGGCATATGATTCAAGTGAGAGGAGAAGGATTGAAAGGGACCTAAGGGGCAGCTTTTTCACACAAATGGTGGTCCATGTATGGAATAAGCAGCCAGAGGAAGTGGTGAAGGCTGGTACAATTACAACATTGAAAAGACATCTGGATAGGTATATGAATAGGAAGGGTTTAGAGGGATATGGACCAGGTGCTGGCAAATGGAACTAGATTAATTTAGGATATCTGGCAGCATGAATGAGTTGGACTGAAGGGTCTGTTTCTCTGCTATTCATCTCTATGACAAGTCAAAATGTCTTTGTTCGCTAATAATAATCTTTCATGGTTTCTAATTTGCTGAAGTATTATCCAGAAATTTTGGCACACACTAACTGAACAATCACCAATGATTTATAATTGACATTTATTTGGACTGACCAGAAACTTTGTCATATCCTTGTTTAAAGATTCTATGGCAGTTTCCAGCATCTTTTTAGCTGTAACTGTTTTTATAAAATAAAACATCCAAGTCTTTGACTATTTCAATTGATTGTGTATCATTTGAAAGTGATTTGTAATTTTACTCAAGTTGTTAAATGCTGCCTCTGGCAATCATTGTTACTTTATCAGTGGCAATGGAAGATAATATAAGAATTTACAATATGAATAGAGGTGATTTGGTCTATCATGTTGTGCTGGGTGTTCAAGTTAAATTGTCTACATTAACCATATTTTCCTGCATTTTCATTGTACCCTGTTACAATATACCATTTCTAATAATGACCTAACATTTGTAGGTCCAGTCTAAAATTCTAAATTTGACCTGAATTGTGTCAATAAGGAAGTGACAATGTGTGTGTGACTGGATTTTTTTTAACTAGGTTTTTATCTTATGAACGTTACCCCAAGTGACTATTGCTATTTTATAAAACATTTTTCGATCTTTTCAGTGATCAGTTTGGAATTTACCTGCAAATGTTTTCTTTTGAAATGCTTTTGGAAGTTTGCAGTGAAGCCATTTCTGGCAGTTTATTCTTATGTATTAGAACTATTTGCTTGTGATGAGGGTGAACACTCATGCACACACTCACTGTTTGGGTTCATGATTTGGAGATGCCGGTGTTGGACTGGGGTGCACAAAGTTAAAAATCACACAACACCAGGTTATAGTCCAACAGGTTTAATTGGAAGGTAAAAACAATGACTGCAGATACTGGAAACCAGATTCTGGATCAGTGGTGCTGGAAGAGCACAGCAGTTCAGGCAGCATCCAACGAGCAGTGAAATTGACATTTCGGGCAAAAGCCCTTCATCAGGAATAAAGGCAGTGAGCCGGAAGCATGGAGAGATAAGCTAGGGGAGGGTGGGGGTGGGGAGAGAGTAGCATAGAGTACAATGGATGAGTGGGGGAGAAGATGAAGGTGATAGGTCAGGGAGGAGAGGGTGGAGTGGATAGGTGGAAAAGGAGCTAGGCAGGTCGGACAAGTCATGGGGACAGTGCTGAGCTGTAAGTTTGAAACTAGGATGAGGTGGGGGAAGGGGAAATTAGGAAGCTGTTGAAGTCCACATTGATGCCCTGGGGTTGAAGTGTTCCAAGGCGGAAGATGAGGCGTTCTTCCTCCAGGCGTCTGGTGGTGAGGGAGCGGCGGTGAAGGAGGCCCAGGACCTCCATGGTAGGCAGGGAAATATATCTCTGGTGGGGGTGTCTTTTTGGAGGTGGCGGAAATGTTGGCGGATGATTTGGTTTATGTGAAGGTTTGTAGGGTGGAAGGTGAGCACCAGGGGCGTTCTGTCCTTGTTATGGTTGGAGGGGTGTGGTCTGAGGGCAGAGGTGCGGGATGTGGACGAGATGCGTTGGAGGGCATCTTTAACCATGTGAGAAGGGAAATTGCGGTCTCTAAAGAAGGAGGCCATCTTGTGTGTTCTGTGGTGGAACTGGTCCTCCTGGGAGCAGATACAGCGGAGCCGGAGGAATTGGGAATGTGGGATGGCATTTTTGCAACAGATAGGGTGGAAAGAGGTGTAATCCAGGTAGCTGTGGGAGTCGGTGGGTTTGTAAAAAATGTCAGTGTTAAGTCGGTCATCATTAATGGAGATGGAGAGGTCCAGGAAGGGGAGGGAGGTGTCAGAGATGGTTCAAGTAAATTTAAGGTCAGGGTGGAATGTGTTGGTGAAGTTGATGAATTGCTCAACCTCCTCGCGGGAGCACGAGGTGGCGCCAATGCAGTCATCAATGTAGCGGAGGAAGAGGTGGTGAGTGGTGCTGGTGTAATTATGGAAGATCAACTGTTCTACGTAGCCAACAAAGAGACAGGCATAGCTGGGGCCCATACGTGTGCCCATGGCTACCCCTTTGGTCTGGAAGAAGTGGGAGGATTCAAAGGAGAAATTGTTAAGGGTGAGGACCAGTTCAGCCAAACGAATGAGAGTGTTGGTGGAAGGGTACTGTTGGAGAGGAAAAAACGGAGGGCCTGGAGGCCTGGTCATGGCGGATGGAGGTGTAGAGGGATTGGATATCCATGGTGAAGATGAGGCATTGGGGGCCGGGGAAACGGAAGTCTTGGAGGAGGTGGAGGAAGTGGGTGGTGTCTCGAACGTATGTGGGGAGTTCCTGGACTAGGGGGGATAGGACAGTGTTGAGGTAGGTAGAGATGGGTTCAGTGGGGTAGGAGCATGCTGAGACAATGGTGACGCTCCTTCATCAGGTGATTGTGGAGGGCTCGATCGTAACACAGAATTTATAGCAAAAATTTGCAGTGTGATGTAACTGAAATTATACATTGAAAAATTGATTGTCTGTTAAGCCTTTCATCTGTTAGAATACAGTGATAGTTTCACTTCTTTCATGTGTAAATCACAAAACCTGTTTTGTTAAAGTTGCATTCTCGAGTTAGCTGTTAACAATGGTGATAGCTAGATAATATGTAGACACCTTCAACATATTGTCTAGCTATCACCATTGTTAACAGCTAACCCGAGAATGCAACTTTTAAAATAAGGGTTTTGTGATTTACACATGAAAGAAGTGAAACTATCACTGTATTCTAACAGATGAAAGGCTTAATAGACAATCATTTTTTCAATGTATAATTTCAGTTACATCACACTGCAAATTTTTGCTATAAATCCTGTGTTACGATCGAGCCCTCCACAGTCACCTGATGAAGGAGCGACACTCCAAAAGCTAGTGTGCTTCCAATTAAACCTATTGGGCTATAACCTGGTGTTGTGTGATTTTTAAGTGTTTGGGTTGAATGACATATTTCCACTTTTGATTTCTTATACCGATGGATTTCTGTTCTCAATTAATTTTTGTCAGGTGAGCTTTGTTAGTAGCAGGGCTAGAATTCCTAATCCATTTCAAATTGGCACATGTGGACTTCCCCGCTATCCAAGCAGGTAGTGCATGAACCTGTGCTGCCTAGAAATCAGACTCTGAACAGGTAAATCATTGGGTATAGCTGCTGGGATGTCCCTATGATTGGGAAGGAGAGAGAAAAAGATTGCACCAAGGGAATACTCAAGTAATTCTCCTGACATCACCAGGATCTCTTTTCTTAAAGAACAACACTTAATGAGCCTGTTTCATTTCCACATTGGACTGTCCTGGTGAGAATGCAGACTTCACCAAGGTTTCTTAAACAGCAGAGCTGTAGATATATGGGAATACCACCATCTGCGACCTGCCTTCCAAGCCATTCAACATCCTGACTTGGAAATATATTGTGGTTCCTTCACTGTTCCTGGGTCAAAGTCCTGCATCTCCCTTCTTAACTATATAAAAAAATGGACTGCAGTGGTAGAAGGTGGCAGCTCATCACTACTTTGCCAAGGGCAAATTGCAATGGGCAATTAATGTTGGCCCAGCCAGTGAAGGCCACAATGAATGATTTTTTTTAAAAAACATAGCTGACTGTGATTTTCTATTTGGTCTTTCCAGTACATTTGGCAGTATGGGCACGGTAATGTGAACTCAACTGGGTAATATTAAAGTGCTGATTAAAGGCGGCTGCTCTTGCCACTTGTTTATTGGAGTCAGTGAAGATCCCAACAGGCCAGGGGCTCCGGGTTAGGTATGTTGCCTGGGTGATTGCAACTGCTCTAAAGCAGTTTCTGATCAGCACGTTAAATTAAAGTCACCCCTGTAGCTTTGACATACTGACTTTGTAAACAAATGCAAGCATTTTTTCTGCGTATCTTACTTCCAGCATTCCAACATCCACAAGTCCAACATACAAAATTATTTTTGTTGTTGGTTTCAGTATGCTCAATATTGACTCTATTCAAACAAGGTTACGTGACCCTTATGATAACCTGGTGATGCTTCAGCAAGTTGTGAATATTAACACAATTGCTGTGGGTACAGTGAAATCCGAGGGAACACTTTAACCACAAGACCAAAGCCGAAATAAAGCCTTCACAGGCAAAAAAAGATTAAGGAACATTATTTTGGCGCACCCACTTGTACACAGTATGTAGGGTTATTTCACTGAAGGTTTTCAGTTTTGGCAGAATTGCAGACTGGTAAATATTTAAACAATTCACCATGCCTGAAAAATGACTAGTGGAATATTGTATAATGACATCCCCGTGAGAAGACTGAGTGTTTGATAAATGAAGTTATTAATCTTTAATTAACCCAGGAGATCAGAGGTATATGCTCCCTGGAGTGGGGCTCACTTGCTGCATGTTATGCATCCTTATTAGCAGCATTTTTGTAAATATATCTTTGTATCACGCTTTTCACTTGATTGCTTTCTTTATTCACAATTAGATGTTTGCTTTGTGAATGAATTATTTAACTACTCTATTTAATCTTTGCAGAATCCTTCAAATTATGCAGACTTGAGTTTTATGGAATTTCTAATTTACTGCAGTAATATTTCATATTGATCCTCAGTTACATAGAACTACAATGCGTTAGTTGGATGAATAAATGTGCAAATATTTACTTCCCTTTAATGACTACCTCAGCCAAGCCAAGAGGTTTGCCATTATTTCCTAATTAAGTTTCACCATTCTTCCCCATAACCAAATACGTTGAATCCTTGCAAGATTATGAGTCTACTGACTCTGGTACTCTCCAATATGCCACACTTAAAAGTCATTTGTGAATGTTGGCATGTTCTTCAGCTGTTCCATGTCATGATAGATGAAACCTGCTTTTAGCCTCATTTGAAGCTTTTTCAAGAGGGCGAGTTTTCCCTCTATTAAGGCTGACTGCACCATCCCTCCCATCTCTGTAGCTTAGAACAGCTAACAAACAGCCTGAGCCCTTTGGATTATTTACCCAGTGATTGTATAAATTTGCTGAGCCATTATGGAAAATTTCAAGGTTAGATCCTATTTCTAAAAATAATATAACTTTTGTAAAAAAGTTAGTTTATGTTAGTTGTTATACAGGCCCGTGTTGGTCAGCATCAGTTTGTACTTTGCAATGGGTCAATCATAAGATGACAGATAGCAGCAAAGCAGGAGTTTCTGTAAAAGTTAACAGACTGATTCTCTGCTATTCTGCAGGGTCAGTCAGAGCCTGTAGTTTTATTGCCTATGCCGATGCTCTGAGGAATAGGCTTCCCAATGTCATGACAGTGTGGAGTGTCTTGACAGCCCATCTGGCTTTCCAGTAATTAATATCCATTCCCCATTTGCCTTTTGACAGGCCACACCAGGCTCTTTGAGGTACTGTGGATTTTTATTAAAGTTCCTTCTTCCTGTTTGGTACAAAGTGAAGATGTTCTTATAAAAGACACAGGTTCCATTTTCACTAACCTGCAGTCTTCCTTGCCTTTAGCTCAGATGGGATGATCCTTTAATTCTGTCCTTTGTAAGGTTCTGATGGCCCACGTTGCATGTCAATCATCAAAATGTAAAGAGGAATTCAGCTGGGTGAGGATATCCATCCCGAGGAGCGGCTAGGCGACTGGTCCTACCCAGCTAAAGGTTATTAACTCGTGGGGGCCGAACTCAAGGCGTATGGGTTTGGTTCTCTAATTTCAGTCCTGCCAGCTCCTGCTCCATAAGCTGTCCGCATTGTCCTTTCTAACAGGGGTTTGGTCTCATACCTCTGGGATAGGCACGTTGATACTGTTCCTGTGTCCAAAAGGCACTTAATACCCAGATCTCATGTTCACATACAGTCTGTCTCCCCTCTGCAGGCATAGAGCCAGTAGGAGCATACAGAGGCATGAGATGGGTTCTTTACAGTTTTTTGTCATTTTTAGCAGCTCCTGCTGCTGCTGGATGGTTAGCTTTTCAAACTGTTCTCAGGGATTGGTCTGACTCCCAGCTTTTAGGATCTCCTCTTCCTCATTGCTTGTTAGACGACATCTCCCTTTTCATCTTTGCCAACACTCATTGGCCCAGTTGCCTGCCTTCCCGCAGATGTAACATTTCCCTGGGCATTTGTCTTGGGTCGTACTGAGGGCCTGTCTTATTTGTTCTATCTGTATGGCTTGCAGTTTGGCACCCATATCTCTGTTAAGCTGGTGGGCTTGGTCCACCACGTCATAGTAGTTAGTCCCCCTATGGTTCCAATCCAGTTTAGTCAGCGTTAACATTTTAGTGAGCTCAGGTTTACAGCCGGTCACCAAAGTAGTTTTTAGCAGGCCATAGTCGCAACCTTCAAAATCTCTGCCATCCTGCATATTTGGGATTCCTGCATATTCTTTCCAGGACATCCTAAACTTTCCTCATATTTTGTGACAACTTCTGTGGGTTTTTGACAGCAACCTGTGACTTTCGTCTAATCAGTCTTCTGCAGACAATACCAATGCTTTATTGCTGTCCAGCCAGCTTGCAGCTCCTGCTCGTATTCTCCAAGAGCACCTTTTATTCTCCAAGAGCACATCCTTCTCATTTAGTTACAATAATGTTCAGAATCTGTACCCCATCCCAGGGATGGAGTATATATATTCCCCTTAACCAGTCTAGGCTTTCCCATGTCTTCGCTGGCCCCTTCTTTGGGTGTGGCATTTCTTTAGACCACCTGTCTATATTCTCAGGTGTCACTGGTCTATGTACAGCGTGCATTTCAATCCATATTACCAGAACATCCACCTCAGTGCCGTCCTCTAATCTCTGCCTGACCATTTTTTCTATCATTAATTTCCTGGTCTTCAGGGGATATACAGGGATATACAATCCTCATCGCTTTCACTGTGAGAGTCCCTCTGTTCTCCAACGGCAATAGATTGATTTTTTCGAATCACTTCCTGGATGTCTCAGGTTGCCAGGTACAAATTCTTTGTGGGCTTGGGAACCGGGCAAGAAATTGACCAGTCTGTTATCTCGTCCTTCAGTTCCTTGTTCTCCTTTTCAAGTTCCTGATTTTTAAGGCGAGCTGTTTCAGAGAGTCATAGAGATACACAATGCTGAAACAACCCCTTCGGTCCCGGGAGTGGAGGTTGGGTTCAGCGTTCCAGATAGACCACTCCCTCCGCGACTCCCTCGTCAGATTCACACCCCCCACCAACCCAACCTCCACTCCCGGCACCTTCCCCTGCAACCGCAAGAAATGCAAAACTTGCGCCCAGACCTCCCCCCTCACTTCCCTCCAAGGCCCCAAGGGATCCTTCCATATCCGTCAGAAATTCACCCGCACCTCCACACACATCATTTACTGCATTTGCTGCACCCGATGTGGCCTCCTATACATTGGGGAGACAGGCCGCCTATTTGCAGAATGTTTCAGAGAACATCCCTGGGACACCCGCACCAACCAACCTAACCACCCCGTGGCTGAACACTTTAACTCCCCCTCCCACTCCGCCAAGGACATGCAGGTCCTTGGACTCCTCCACCGTCAGACCATAGCAACACGACGCCTGGAGGAAGAGCGCCTCATCTTCCGCCTAGGAACCCTCCAACCACAAGGGATGAATGCAGATTTCTCCAGCTTTTTCATTTCCCCTCCCCCCACCCTGTCTCAGTCCCAACCCTCAGACTCAGCACCGCCTTCTTGACCTGCAATCTTCTTCCCCACCTCTCCGGCCCCACCCCCTCTCCAGCCTATCACCCTCACCTTAACTTCCTTCCACCTATCGTATTCCCAACGCCCCTCCCCCAAGTCCCTCCTCCCTACCTTTTATCTTAGCCTGCTTGGCACACCCTCCTCATTCCTGAAGAAGGGCTTATGCCCGAAACGTCGATTCTCCTGTTCCTTTGATGCTGCCTGACCTGCTGCGCTTTTCCAGCAACACATTTTTAAGCACTGATCTCCAGCATCTGCAGTCCTCACTTTCTCCTATCTTATGATAGTAAACTATACTACAGAACCATGGTTTTATGAACGAATGAATGAAACCGTGTAATAGTAGGGAGTTATGAATGAATGAAACAGGAATGTGGTGTTCGCTTGTGAGTGGGTTAGTAAAGGAATTATGAATGAATAAACATAAAGTGCTTGTAAGTGGGAAATGTAAAGCACTTGTGAGTGGGTTAGTGAAGGGACCTAGAATACAATATCTCACTGTGAATTTACATCCCACAACAGAACTATCAAATTCCTCCATTTGCTGTAGGCAGCATTATTTGTTGGCTATGTACTGTAATGCCCATCAGACAACAGACAGTTATGTGGAATTTCAATTTTTGAATGTTGCAACTTAAACATAAACTGACTAAAATAAGATTTAAATACTTGAAAACGGCATATTATTTGAGTTGCATTAGATGGAATTATAGGTGGCCATTCTTTTACTATTATTGTTGTAAAGGTTATCAGTTCAGTAAATATCATTAAAGGTACAACCATCAGAACAGCAGGACACATAAGTAGCCTTGGTCAACACAATTGTAAGACTTTGAAAAAGGTTTGGAGTAATCAGGTCATTCTGTTGATATAATTTTCTGGAATAATGCATGTTTCTTTTTGTTCTATTGCAATCTGTAATGTTATGTTGCTTTGCAAGAATAAGCAGTGTCAACTGTGCCAATTATGGCCAGAAATCACAATGCTGAATACATTTGATTTATGTACTCCATACTAAAAAGCACAGTTGGATACAAAATGTATGTTGTATTGCCCAGTCAATTCAAGTCAATAATGTAATTGAACTGTTATGTTCCTTTATAACTAACTGATCTGAAGTCTGTTTACATGGATTTGTATAACGTGACCTGTATGTAGTACTGCATTATCCATCAATATTTAACAACAAGGATAAAATTTAACTTGAGAGGAAAATGTGCTTTAAGAGTTTGCTAGAAATGTACTTGGTGAAGCTTTTAGAATGATAAATGTGAAGTCTGCTTTCTCTAAATCTTCATGTCTGCTCAAATAGTATAATGGTAGGAGTGCATTGTATCTTGATAAAGATCTGTCTTGATAAAGATCAAAACATTCATTTTTGATGTTGGATATGATTTCTTTATTTGATCATTTCACATGATTTCAAGATTTATGTTGCTTACCTTTAAGACCATGAGACATGGGAGAACACAAGTCGGCCATTTAGCCCATCACATTTGCTTCACCATTCAATAAGATCATGGCTAAACAGATTATCTACTTTTTTGCCGTTTCCCCATAACCCTTGATTCTCTTACTGATTAAAAATACGTCTACCTCATTCCTAGATTATACTCAACAACCTTATTCCTACAACCCTCTGTAAAAAAGAATTCTACAGAGTTACTATCCTCTGATAAAGAAAAAAAAATTCTCTTCAACCTTCCAACTGGGTAATCACTTTCTATCTGGACCTTGAATCTTACAATAAGGTATATAACCTTTCTCCAACCAACCTGTTCAGTCCCCTAAGAATCTTATATTTCAATCAAGTCACCTTTCATTCTTCAATGAATACAGGCCCAACTCACTCAACCTCTCCTCACAAGTTTAAAATCACACAACAACAGGTGATAGTCCAACAGGTTTAATTGGAAGCACACTAGCTTTCAGAGAGTCACTCCTCATAAGATAATCTTTTCATATCTGGGATCAACTAAGAAAACCTTCTCTGGAATGCCTCAAATTCCAGTATATCTTTCCTCAGGATAGGTAATCAAAACAGTTCCTGGTATTCCAACTGTGGTCTATCTATCTACATACTCACAAGACTTCCCTATTTTTATACTCTATACTCTTTGAAATAACGTCAACACTCCATTTGCCTTCCCTGTTACCTGTTGAACCTGCATGCTAGCTTTTTGTGTTTTATGCATGAGCACTCCCAAATCCTTCTGTGCTGGAGCTTTCTGCAATATTTCTCAACTTAAATAATTTCCAACTCTTCTTTCTGTCAATGTGCATAACCTCACATTTTATCAAATTATACCTGATCTGCCAACTTTTTGCCTTATTGCTTCCCCGTCTCTATCCCTTTGCAGATTATTTGTTACATTCCCCAGTTTCTTTTTTACCTGTTTTTGTGCCACCCACAAACTTGTCTATAATACATCCACCTTCCTCATCCAAGTCATAGATATGTAATACCTATTTATTTTTATATAGAATGAATAATTATTGTCCCAGCACTGACTCTTGTGACATTCCACTAATTTCAGTTTGCCTTCATGAAAATCCCACCCGCCCCCATCCCAAATAAATTGGCTTTTGTCTATTAGTTAGCCAATCCTCTGTCCATGCTAATAGACCATCTCCAATACCATGAAATCTTAAATAAAACAAAGAACAGCAGATGCTGAGTTTCTGAAACAAAAACAGAAATTCCCAAAAGAAACTCAGCAGGTCTGGCAAGATTTATGGAGAGAAAGGAAAGTTCACTTTTCAAGTCCAGTGAACTGTTAGTGCAGAACCATGGGCTCTTATTCGGCAGCTGAAAATGTGGTGCTGGTTAAAGCACAGCAGGTTAGGCAGCATCCAAGGAATAGGAAATTCGACATTTCGGGCATAAGCCCTTCACCATTCATTCCTGATGAAGGGCTTATGCCCGAAACGTCGAATTTCCTATTCGTTGGCTGCTGCCTAACCTGCTGTGCTTTAACCAGCAACACATTTTCAGCTGTGATCTCCAGCATCTGCAGACCTCATTTTTTACCCTCTTATTCGGCAGCCTAATGTGTGCCAACTTATTTCCCTGGTTAGTCACAGTTACCTTATCTCCTTCCTGGAATCCTTCCTCCTTACTGGGATATATCTTTTTGGTGAGCTATGAACTATTTTCTTAAATGTCTGCCATTGTTCCTCAGCTTTGCTGCTAACCTGCTTTCTCAGCCCACTCCAGCTAGCTCTGTCCTCATTCCTCAGTTTTGATGGTCTGCTTGATTTTCTTCAAACATTTGTCAAGATTACTATTTGGCAGTGACACAGGAATTAAGATTCTGTGCTCCAGTCTTTGTATTTGCAAGCATCAGCGGTAACAATTGACCTACTGCAGTCCTATTTAGACACCCCCCCCACCTGAGGTTTCACATTCCTTAAATATCTTTAAAATCTCAGGGCCAGATTCAAAAGGACTTTGGACCAGAACATGGTTAAAGCAAGCAACTATAACTGTCGAATTAATTTGAGCTTGAAGGAACAGTTAATTGAATTTTGAGCAAATGAGATTTTAAAAACATGAGGTGGGTGAATGCATGACCAAGGATTTTTCTGGCATGGAATTATAATTAGATATTGTAATCCACTCCATTATTGCTTTAACAAAGTCCTAACGTAACTTGAGAAAGGCACTAGTCTTATTAGAATTAGAATTACTACAGTGCGGAAACAGGCCCTTCAGCCCAGCAAGTCCACACCGACCCTCTGAAGAGTAACTCCCCAGATCCATTCCCCTATGACTCTACATTTCCCCCGACTAATGCGCCTAATCTACACATCCCTGAACACTATAGGCAATTTAGCATGGCCATTCACCTAACCTGCACATATTTGGACTGTGGAAGGAAACCACAGCACCTGGAGGAAACTCACGCATTCACAGGGAGAACATACAAACCCCACACAGACAGTTGCCCGAGGCTGGAATTGAACCCGGGTTCCTGGCGCTGTGAGGCCGCTGTGCTAACCACTGAGCCAACCCATTGGAGAAATCTACTAGGTTCACTGGTACTCTTAAGTCTACATGTGACTCCAGACCCACCGTTGGTTTATCCTTATAGTAACTGCTGAAGGCTGTTCAAAAGAAATGGCTGGAGGAATTCTGTACAAGGAGATGTACTCTCTCTCGTCCTACAGAAATAAATCCAGCTAACAGCTGGTGTTTTTTTTTTAATGTGCACTCAAATTGTTTGCAGCAGGTTAGATAAGAGAAAAGATCATCTCAATAAAGCATGTACAGACCTGAATAGGACCATCTATTTGTTAATATTAATGTCTCCACAACGATGATTCGACAAATGGTATATGACCAGATTTGAACAATCTTAATGATGTGCTGTTAGGTGAGCTTTTGGAACAAAACATAAATCAAGAAACTATTTACTGTAATGCTTTTACAAATCAAGTCATACTACTCTGTCTCACTTAACCATGCATGGAAACCTATGGTTCATTGTTACAAAATGCTCATGTGCTGTGCTGTAATTTTGACAGGTAGGAGGATGTGGAATGTCTACCATAGCATAGGAATGCTTAAATTATTACAGACAAAGGTTAAAACAATTTTATTATTCATTCTCAGGGTGTGGACATCAATTGCAATGCTGGCATTGAACCCAAAGTCGAGTTTTATGTCGATGATGAACTGCTCTGCCCATCATCACCCAAAATATTAATAGGAACTTGAGAGATCGTAACATCGTTGAATAACAAGTGGAGGTAATTAGACTTTGGAGATGGTCATTGCCTGATCCTTTTTGTGGCATGATAATTAAGATCTTGCAGCTGTGGCCATGTAAACTCTATTCACTATTCATTGTACAATGAAATAATATAATGAATCACCACTTCTGACCTTTATTATTGGTTCCTGGGGTTTAACCAGCACTAGTTATGCCAACATTTATTGCTTGTCTCTAATTGCCCTGGAGAAGGTGGTGATGAGCTGCCTGCTAAAACCCCTGGAGCTCTTAAGGTGTAGGGACATCCATGGTTTGGTCAGGAATGGAATTACAGAATTTTGTTTCAGTGAAGTTCTAAAGTGGAGAAAAGCATTAATGGAAGTGGTTGGGACTAAGGTACTGTATGAAAAACACAGCGATTGCTTAGGGCTGAAATTCAAACGACCACAGTCGTATTTGTGCTCAGATAGTATCTTCTCATCAGACTTTTCAGAGATGTTATTACCTTCCTGAGGAGATGGCACCTCAGCACAGACCTCCTTGTTCTGAGGTAAGGACACTGCTATTGTAATACAAGAACCCTTTTGTGCAAGGTATGACTGCAGCCAAAGTTTTAGCCAATAGCTAAAACCCATTAACTTCAATTTTATAGGGTTTCATGCCATTGCATTTAGTTGAATGCTGCCTTGATGTCAAAGGCAGCCATTTAGACTTATCCATGGAATTTAGTTCTTTAATGCATGCTTGGACTAAGTCTGTAATAAAACCTGGAGCTAAGACATTCTTAGTTAGCTGGGAATGCAAACTATTAGCAATCGAAGTTAAAAAGGACAACCACCTGATTAAGGAGCAGCACTCCGAAAGCTAGTGCTTCCAAACGTTCCAAAAAAAAACACAAAATTTTTAACTTCTACACCACAGTCCGACACCAGCATCTTCAAAACATATCTGTGATCAGCCTTTCATTATTTATTCTTTCAAGGAATTTGGACAATGTTGGAAAAGATATTAGTATTTTCAACTTCTGTCATTGGTTTTCTAGGACTTTCATGGGCTTTTAATTAAAAGATGCTGACTTTAAAATGGCCACCGTAATCACCTGACTACAGGTTGCGCCAATGTCCAGAAAACCAATGAGGAGTAAACAAAATCATCTGAACTAAAATGAATACTTTTATGAAATAGACTGAAACAAGTAGAATGTGAAGAAATTGGCATATTCTGATTTTAATTTCCATCTATATGTGTTTCACATATTGGATATGAAAGACTTACCTACAATTATTCAGCATGGAAACAATGACCCTAGACACAGGAATACACAAATGAGCTATATTTCAAGTAACCGCCTTGGCAGAACAGAGAAGCTGGATTTGTAACAGTTGAATTTTCTCTCTCCACTCTGATTCAGGATTGACAAAACAATATAAACTGGAGAAGCATCCAAACACCAAGAATTCGAAAGGATCTGCAATATTTACAGCTGGTGCTGATTCAGGATGCCACTAAACATCCCTTCTTAACTTCAGCACGGTGACACAATGGTTAGCATTGCTGCCTCACAGCGCCAGAGACCCGGCTTCAATTCCCACCTCAGGTGACTGACTGTGTGGAATTTGCACATTCTCCCCGTGTCTGCGTGGGTTTACTCCGGGTGCTCCGGTTTCCTCCAACAGTCCATAAATGTGCAGGTTAGCTGAATTGGCCATGCTAAATTGCCTGTAGTGTTAGGTGCAGGGATATATGTAGGGGAATGGGTCTGGGTGGTTGCAGGTCGATGTGGACTTGTCGGGCCGAAGGGCCTGTTTCCACACTGTAAGTAATCTAATCTAAACTTTAACTTTCCAACTGATGTGTCTCGTATTTTACTTCGGGTTAGTAAGTGATAAAGTTTGTCTTTCTTTCACTGAAGAAAACTCTTTTAATTGGCTCCTTAATGTTTCTGGTGAATTAGTTAACTACAGTTAAATTGAAGAATGGAGTAGCAGTGCACTTAAAAACAATCAATAGAGATTTGCTTGGCCAACTGACGGGGAGCTGAATCACCCCCCTCAACTGCTTGTAACAACATCCATAATTGCTACTGCACTGAGTGGATTTCTCAAAACATTTCAGAGGCCGCTTCAGAGCCAACCATATTGCTGTGGCTCTGGAGTCACATTTAGGCCAAATGGGGTAAGGATAGCATGGAAACAGACCCTTTGGTCCAACCCGTCCATGCCGACCAGATATCCCAAACCAATCTAGTTCCACCTGCCAGCACCCAACCCATATCCCTCCAAACCCTTCCTATTCATATACCCATCCAAATGCCTCTTAAATGCTGCAATTGTACCAGCCTCCACCACTTCATCTGGCAGCTCATTCCATACACGTACCACCCTCTGCATGAAAAGGTTGCCTCTGAGGTCTCTTTTATATCATTCCCCTCTCATCCTAAACCTATGCCCTCCCTAACCCCAGGAAAAGACTTTGCCTATTTACCCTTTCCGTGCCCCTCATAATTTTGTAAACCTCTGTAAGGTCACCCCTCAGCCTCCGATGCTCAGCCCCAGCCTGTTCAGCCTCTCCCTGTAGCTCAAATCCTCCAACTCTGGCAACATCCTTGTAAATTTTTTCTGAACCCGTTCAAGTTTCACAACATCTTACCGATAGGAAGGAGACCAGAATTGCATGCAGTATTCGAACAGTGGCCTAACTTATGTCCTGTACAGCCGCAACATGACCTCCCAACTCCTGTACTCAATACTCTGACCAATAAAGGAAAGCATACCAAATGCCATCTTCACTATCCTATCTGTCTGCGACTCCACTTTCAAGGAGCTATGAACCTGCACTCCAAGGTCTCTTTGTTCAGCAACACTCCCGAGGACCTTACCATTAAATGTATAAGTCCTGCGAAGAATTGCTTTCCCAAAATGCAGTACCTCGCATTTATCTGAATTAAACTCCATCTGCCATTTCTCAGCCCATTGGCCCATCTGGGCAAGACCCTGTTGTAATCTGAGATGACCCTCTTTGCTGTCCACTACACCTCCAATTTTGGTGCCATCTGCAAACTTACTAACTGTACCTCTTATGCTCGCATCCAAATCATTTATGTAAATGACAAAAAGTAGAGGACCCAGCACCGATCCTTGTGGCACTCCACTGGTTACAGGCCTCCAGTCTGAAAAACATCCCTCCACCACTACCCTTTGTCTTCTACCTTTGAGCCTATTCTGTATCCAAATGGCTAGTTCTCCCTGTATTCCATGTGATCTAACCTTGCGAATCAGTCTCCCATGGGGAACCTTATCGGAAGCCTTACTGAAGTCCATATAAATCACATTATCTGCTCTGCCCTCATTAATCCTGTTTGTTACTTCTTCAAAAAACTCCATCAAGTTTGTGAGACATGATTTCCCACACACAAAGCCATGTTGACTATCCCTAATCGGTCCTTGCCTTTCCAAATACATGTACATCCTGTCCCTCAGGATTCCCTCCAACAACGTGCCCACCACTGAGGTCAGGCTCACCGGTCTAAAGTTCCCTGGCTTGTCCTTACCACCCTTCTTAAACAGTGGTACCATGTTTGCCAACCTCCAGTGGTCCGGCACCTCACCTGTGACTATCAACGATACAAATATCTCAGAGGAGGACCAGCAATCACTTCTCTAGCTTCCCACAAAGTTCACGGATACACCTGATCAGGTTCTGGGGATTTATCCACCTCTACCCGTTTCAAGACATCCAGCACTTCCTCCTCTGTAATCTGAACATTTTGCAAGATGCTGAAAAATGTGTTGCTGGAAAATTGCAGCAGGACAGGCAGCATCCAAGGAGCAGGAGAATCGACGTTTCGGGCATAAGCAACATCTATTTCCCTACAGTCTATATCTTCCATATCCTTTTCCACAGTAAATACTGATGCAAAATACTCATCTAGTATCTCCCCCATTTTCTGCAGCTCCACACAAAGGCCACCTTGCTGATCTTTGAGGGGCCCTATTCTCTCCCTCGTTACCCCTTTGTCTTTAATGTATTTGTAAAAACCCTTTGGATTCTCCTTAATTCTATTTGCCAAAGCTATCTCATGTCCCTTTTTGCCCTCCTGATTTCCCTTTTAAGCAAACTCCTACTTCCTTTATACTCTTCAAAAGATTCACTCGATCTATCCTGTCGATACCTGACATATGCTTCCTTCTTTACCTTCACCAAACCGTCAATTTCTTTAATCATCCAGCATTCCCTATACCTACCAGCCTTTTCTTTCATCCTGACAGGAACGTACTTTTTTCTGGATTCTCGTTTTCTCATTTCTGACGGCTTCCCATTTTCCAGCCGTCCCTTTACCCGCGAACATCTGCCCCCAATCAGCTTTCAAAAGTTCTTGCCTAATACCGTCAAAATTGGCCTTTCTCCAATTTAGAACTTCAACTTTTAGATCTGGTCCATCCTTTTCCATCACTATTTTAAAACTAATAGAATTATGGCCGCTGACCCCAAAGTGCTCCTCACTGACACCTCAGTCACCTGCCCTGACTTATTTCCCAAGAGTAGGTCAAGGTTTGCACCTTCTCTCATAGGTACATCCACATGCTGAATCAGAAAATTGTCTTGTACGCACTTAACAAATTCCTCTCCATCTAAACCCTTAACACTATGGCAGTCCCAGTCTATGTTTGGAAAGTTAAAATTCTCTACCATAACCACCCTATTATTCTTACAGATAACTGAGATCTCCTAACAAATTTGTTTCTTAATTTCCCTCTGACTATTAGGGGGTCTATAATACAATCCCAATAAGGTGATCATCCCTTTCTTATTTCTCAGTTCCACCCAAATAACTTCCCTGGATATATTTCCGGGAATATCTTCCCTTAGCACAGCTGTAATGCCATCCCTTGTCAAAAATGCCACTCCCCTCCTCATGATTAAGAAAACTAGACTTCAATTTCAGGTTTGTTAGCTGAATTTTAAATTCCACCAACTTCCGTGAAGAAATTTTGAATCTGTTCAAAAATGTGTAAATGATATATTGTGTAATAGCACTGTTCAATTGATTCTGAATTGTCTTTCGTGTATTTTAAATGCCTTTCCCCTAATTCTGTTCACTTCAGACCTAAGTGACATCCCCCTTATTTAAATGTCATACACCTTGGTTTTAGACTCACCAAACCAGGTGAAATATTTTACCTGCATTTACCTTGTCTATTGCTTTAAATATGGCGTAGGCTTCAATGAGACCACCTCTCATTCTTTGCAACTGTAGAGAATACAGGCCGCGTTTGCCTAATCTCTCTTCACAGAACAATCCATCCATCACAGATGCAAGTCTGGTGAATGGTTTATTTTCAAACCTTTTCACAACAATTCTGAAGCATGAAGCCCACTTCCCAGGGACAGCAAGATAGCAACCTCCTTTCCCATAGCTACTAGATCCCAATGCTGCATCACTGCTGAAAAACAAAAGGAGAATTTACAAAAGTTCTAAAGCACTTTACAACCAGTTAAATGCTTCTGAAGTGTAGTCATTGCTGTAAAGTAGGAAATACGTAGATAATTTACATTCAGTATAGCAAGAAACATTGTAATTATGATCAAATAATTTGGTTGTTGGATGGCAAGGAGAACTCCTCTGCTCTTCAAAGTCACCCCAGGGATCTTCTACATCCATCTGACAGTGCAGATATACTCTTAGATTAAAGTCTTATCAGGCAGATGACACTTTAAGTGCCACATTGGAGTGTAGTGGTGCCTAGATTTGGACATAATACTCCAGTTAAAGCTGAATCAGTGTCCTATAATATTGTCATGATTTGTACTGGGGTGTACAAAGTTAAAAATCACACAACACCAGGTTATAGTCCAACAGGTTTAATTGGAAGCACACTAGATTTCAGAGTGACGGTTCTTCATCAGGCGATAGTGGAGGGCTCGATCGTAACACAAAATTTATAGCAAAAATTTGCAGTGTGATGTAACTGAAATTATACATTGAAAAATTGATTGTCTGTTAAGCCTTTCATCTGTTAGAATACAGGGATAGTTTCACTTCTTTCATGTGTAAATCACAAAACCTTTTTTTGAAAGTTGCATTCTTGGGTTAGCTGTTAACAATAGTGATAGCTAGACAATATGTTGAAGGTGTTAGCCCCCTGTGTTCTCTGTGTATGACCTTATGTTTAGATTGATTCTAATCTAAAAAGTGAGATAACAGAGTTTTACATAAATTCATGCAGTTTTTGAGCTCAGAGTTCTACATGACTGTATGCAGTTTTTGAGCAAAGTGCAATGTAACTCTGCAAGTACAAACTCACCCCACAAAATATATGTGTGCATGTGGGTCTTTATCTATCTGTGTGTGTCTGTCTGTCTGGGGTGGGGGTTGTGAGTGTGAGAAAGTGTGTGTGTGTGTGTATAGTGAGTGCAGAGTGTCTTACGTCTGTGAGGGGGTGGATGTCCGGAGGCATAGTACATTGGGGAAACCGAGCGAAGGCTACGATAACGGATGAATGGGCACCGCACAACAATCAACAGACAGGAGGGTTCCCTCCCAGTTGGGGAACACTTCAGTGGTCCAGGACATTCAGCCTCGGACCTTCGGGTGACCGTCCTCCAAGGTGGACTTCGGGACAGGCAGCAGAGGAAAGTGGCCGAGCAGAGGCTGATAGCTAAGTTCGGTACCCATAGGAAGGGCCTCAACCAGGACCTTGGGTTCGTGTCACATTACAGGTGATCACCATTGCACTACACATACACACACACACACATACACGCACACGTATGGGTAGGCATATGTCCTTTAGAGTTTAGAAGCATCAGAGGTGACTAAATTGAAGCATATGAGATCCTGAGGAGAATTGAGCAGGTTGATGTACAAAGCATGTTTTCTCTTGTGGGAGAATCTACAACTAGAGATCATAACTTAAACCTAAGAGGTAGTTCATTTAAGACAGAGATAAGGGAAAAAAAAACGAAGTTCTCTTAGAAGGCTGTGAGTCTTTGGAATTCTTCAAAAGGAAGTGAATGCAGCAGCTTTATATATTTTTGAGGCAGGAATAGAAAGACCCTTGGTTATCAAAGAAATAAAAACAAAATTGGAAGTATGAAGGAACTTACAATTGAAGTTAAAAATCAGGTAAGTCATGATCTTATTGACGGAAAAGATTTGAAGGACTGAATGATCCATCCTTCTTTCCTGTGCATTGTCCATTTTAAAGACTTCTCAACCAGGCCGTGAATTATTTTTGCACCGGGAAACACCCCCCAATATTGCCCATTCCTTCTTTCACATTGTAGTTATTTTTACTCAAAATGTTGACACATTACGACACACCCCGGAGCAATGGGATCTGAATATAAGCCCGCATGTATGGACCAAGGCACAAGAGTCAAACTCCTTTTGAAACTGTATTCTTTTTACCTTTGCCTTCCTGTCAAAATGCATAATTCATGTTTCTCTGCATTAAACTTCATGTACCACATTGAAGAGATTGAAGAAGTGCATAACGTGGAAGTAAAAGGAGCCCTGGAGTAGGAGATTACTTCTTGATTTGGCATTAGGGGTAACATTAACATATGACTGAATCTAAACATTTATTATTATCGCAGTAGCCTATATGAGATATCTTAAGAATCCTAGAGATAATTTTAACTTTATTATCTTTCAATGTCTGGAAAATGATCTGAAGGGGTAGTTTGCCTGTTCTTTAGAGAACCTAATTAACGTCAATAAAATTACATTCACACTAATTTTTATATGTCATTTGATTCAACTTGTCAAGTTACTGGCCCAGGATCTGAAAGTCTATCTGATTTTTTTTTTTGAAAAAGCAAAATTCAAATCCTAAATAAACTACTCTGGACATTTGTCAGCACTGTCCTTTAGTTTTATTAAATTGGGCATTATTCAGGTATCGGCTTATTAATCTGGAGTGAAAAACAGGTTCACAAAAATCTCACACTGAGTTTCATTGAAGTGGGAGAGCCAACTCTGAGAAACTGCATGCTAATGAATTTTTAATGAATTTTAAACTTTATTTAAATTTAAATGACAGGTGATGTTCTGGATGGCTAATACCAGGCTATGGTACATGAAGTTGATTGCATTACTTTAGCCTGTGGAAGAGCTTCAATTAAAAGACAAATTTATAACTTCATGACCAGCTGTAATTATTTTTACAGGCAACTTTAATAATTGAAATATTTTAAATCCCTCATAAATTTTCTCAGAAAGTAGAACACTGATACCAATAAAAGATCTGGTTGCTTACAATGCAAAAATTGACAACCCAAGTGTGGAATAACTTTCTCAATTAACTTTCATGGTTACTAAGTTTAGTCCTTTAATTCATTAAGAATGTTTCAAATGTAAAAGTTTGCAAGCAATCGAAACGGATCAGTTTCAAGTGTGGTAAATGTTACTCAGAAACGTGCTGTAAAGTCTAAGTTGGTTTCATTCTGTTGTAGGCATAACAATTTTGCACAGCAGTCTGCTCACCAGAGAGAACAACATTTCATAAAAACATCGGGTGGAAAAATAGGAGTCTGAATGATTTGAGCTCCATCGAGAAGTGTGGCAGAATTGTATGAGAAATCCAGTGAAGTTTATCGAGAACAATTTAACCGAATTCTGAGCACCAGTTACTGTTAAGGGGGGATTATTGCTTGTTAATTACTTTATTAACTGCACAGCTCTCCTTGTTAAAATGCAACTTCTGAGTGTACTACCTGAGCAAACTAGACAATGAGAATTCTCGACGTGGAAGTCAGTGCATGTAGCTAGTGACTTCAGCTTGCCACTGTCTGTAAACTGCCCTATTGTTGGTTACCACCCAACAGCATCTCAGGGCACGCTCCGTGTGCACCAGTCGCATGCGTCCATCAACACTGGCATCCAATAATTGCCAGTTCCTCAGGATCATCATGGCACTTCTTTACCAATCCAGGACACTTAGGAAGTTGAAATCTACATTGCAGAGAGCACTGGCAACCAGCATTGAAAAGCTGCTGCAAGGATATTTTGCACACAGGGCAAGCAACCATCTTTCGATCTGGACCAGGCTCTTGGTGCGCATTCATTTAGCACGTGTATCAGTGCTCGCTGGAACTACGTCGTGCCTTACCTTGCCTTTCCAGTTAAAATATTGATGCTTCAGCCAAAGCCAAAAGGTTATCAGTACTGTTGTCTTAACATGCACTTTTGTATTGACACACAGATGTGTTACTTGTCATGCTTGTCAGTAGAGAAAGAGACATTGTTGTATTGCACTAGAAGGCATCAATCTCACACCTACAGCATGTGATAAGTGCCAATGTGGCAAAAAACAGAGCACAGTTATTCAACCTGGGACACTTTGACGGAACTGTCCTGGATGGTAGAGAGTAGGAGCAGGAGGCCACCCTCTGCCAGTAGCTGCAAAGTTGACAGCTACTTTATACCTCTATGTAAGTGATTCTCAATTGTGTTTTGGCCATGATCTTGCACCCACCCACCCCCCGCCTCCCAGGAGGTCTTCTCAGGTTCCAGGGTCCCCCTTTCAAATAGGCATACAACACGAACAGATAGACAGAAAGTCATTTGTTATTAAACACCAAGAAAACTTGTACATTCCAACATATTGGATAAAACTTAAAAAAAACACTGTATGAAATTAAACATCTATCAGGCCTGATGCAATCCTTGAGTTTGGTGCTTTTCTGCAGGTTTCATGATATCGGGCTCCAAATTAGACACTGTCAGTTGGAGATCACCTTTGTTGCAATAGCAATTCTGGATTTTGTCAAGGAAACTAGGTGAATGACACAATGAATAATAAAGACAGAAGTTATAACTCCTTTTAGGTGGGCAATGAATCCTCGGTGCCACTTCTATGGTTGGTTGATACAATCAGTTGTACAAGCAATTATATTCGCCATTGGAAACTTGTTCTTGCTTAAGTAACTTTTGAATTCTTCAAAAATAGACAGTCTCTTAGTATCTGTTTTAGTCCTCCTGGCAAACAACATCTCTTCCATTAGTGTGTTTCTGTTTCCAGAATCTCACATATACCATGAGAAGAGCGTTGTTAACTTGTAAAGTAGTTTCATCTAACTGTAGAGAGAAGTTCTTGGATTGTAATGAACTGACCAATCCCTCTTCAATATCCCGTGCCATCTCATCAATTCTTCTGGCAACAGTAGAATTACTCAAAGGAATTGCCTGAATTGCTTCTTTGGCACTCAAATTCATGGTATCAGATATTATTATGGACACTGAAGGCAGGATAAGTGACTCACCAATATTGTGAGCATTTCCAGTTTTAGCAATCAGTTTACTAATGTTGTATGATGCAAACAAATCCTTCTCTAATTTTTTTTAGATTAGATTAGATTACTTACAATGTGGAAACAGGCCCTTCGGCCCAAAAGTCCACACCGACCCGCCGAAGCGCAACCCATCCATACCCCTACATACACCCCTTACCTAACACTACGGGCAATTTAGCATGGCCAATTCACCTGACCCACACATCTTTGGACTGTGGGAGGAAACCGGAGCACCCGGAGGAAACCCACGCAGACACGGGGAGAACGTGCAAACTCCACACAGTCAGTCGCCTGAGTCGGGAATTGAACCCGGGTCTCAGGCGCTGTGAGGCAGCAGTGCTAACCACTGAGAAAGACATTTGAGAAAGCATTTGTTTCAATGTTTACCTTCTCTTGAAATTACCCCAAAATTTGCTTGGCCTCAGGCTTTCATTTGACAAGGTAGACATGCAGTTCAAACACATGGGCAAAGATAGATATTGTGGCAGTGCGATGAAACCATACAATAAGTATTCCAGTGAATACTGCTGGCACATTTTTTTTTGCCAAGGAACTCTTAGGTACTACTAATTCTGAAAATAATAAAAATAATCATGAGGCACTTCTTACAAGGAAAGTAATTAATAAATGAACTCGGATTTAAAAAGGCCTAGCAAAGGCTGATCCTCGGATAATGAAGCATGGCAATAATGGATGCAAGAACGCTTGATTGAATATGTTGACCCAGTGCAGTCTGATTAATGACT
The DNA here is from genome assembly GCF_020745735.1 of Hemiscyllium ocellatum. Classification (NCBI taxonomy): domain Eukaryota; kingdom Metazoa; phylum Chordata; class Chondrichthyes; order Orectolobiformes; family Hemiscylliidae; genus Hemiscyllium; species Hemiscyllium ocellatum. The sequence goes on from NC_083419.1 coordinate 27,921,663, forward strand.
GACTCTGAAGTGAGGCTCTGTGGGAGGAGCTAAAGCACAGTGGCTCAGTGGTTAGCACTGCTGTCTCACAGTGCCAGGGACCCAGGTTTGATTCCAGCCTGGGGTGACTGTATGTGTGGAGTTTGCACATTCTCCCCGTGGGTTTTCTCCGGGTGCTTTGGTTTCCTCGTGCAGGCCAGGTGAATTGGCTATCCTAAGTTGCCCATAATGTTAGGTGCATTGGGTCAGAGGGGGATGGGTTAGTCTTTGGAGGGTCGGTGTGGACTTGTTGGGCCAAAGGGCCTGTTTCCACACTTTTCCAATCTAATCTAATCAGAATTATTTTACCAGGTGTGCCGAATTCAAACGGTATGTTTAAAAGCTATCATAAATAGGAGGAAACTATTGACTCCAATGAAGGTTGTTGCTTGGGTATTTCATCGGTTCAGTGACCAGGACCTCCATAAACTCTTGGGGCTCCCCTTCTCACAGCTTTCAGTCTGTGGCGCCCTTCAAATGTGCCAGGGGGCAGATGAGCGCTGTTGAAATGGCTGTTTTATATGACTAGCTCCTTCCAGGGAATGATGGGTGATTTGTGTGAGATCTCCCAGTAATGCACCTACAAATGGATCAGGACAGTGACTGATGCCTTGTGAGCAAGGTCACACCAGTTAATTTTTAATTGCCCATGATGAGGTCCCTGCTGATGAAGAGTCATCTGGATGAGAAACATTAGCTTGCTTTCTCTCCATGAATGCTGCCTGACACGCTGTGATCTCCAGCATGTTTTGTCTTCAGGACCTGAATGACACGTGGTTTCAGTAGACAAGAGTTGAGTGCAGCAGAAATGGTGGTAAAATAGTCATTGGTTATCATGTCAGAATTTGGGTTACATTGTGGGGGTGAACCAGAGCCTCTTTTTGCTTTGTTTGTATTCACTCTCGCTTGCTGGAAATAAAAGCTCCTCTTTGAAATTGCATGCCTGTATATAATGTTCCCCTTTTGGACAATGACATGCTGTGGACATTGAGGACAGAGTTGTGGGGACTTTGAGAGAGAACAAAAGCAAAAATTGCTCAGGAACCTCAATAGGGCTGGCAGCATCTGTGGGAACAAATGTTTTGAGTACCGGTGACTCTTCATCAAAGCTGTTAGTCGCAAGGAAAAGTTAATATTTATGCTGAAGCCGACATTGGGAAGCGGAGGGAGTTGTAACAGTGGAAGATGAGCCCTTTCTCTGCCCATCCCCACACTTTGTCTTCATCATAAATACCAGAGTTTGCATCCACAGTTCTTTGTTTTAATTTAGTGTATAGATGGGATGTAGTTTAGAACAAAAAAACAATGAGACCTGGTGGCTAAGCAGCAACTAAGGTGAGAGAATGAGCTAAATGTATGAGGGAGTGTCAGCTGTCAGCTGTGGCTGCTGTGCCATTATGTTGCTGGCAAGGGTCAATGCTGGATTGTCAATTCTTGTGTGGGCCTTTTGAAAATGGCACAGTGTTGGGAAAAAGTTAACATTATTTGCCTGGAAGCCATTTTCCTAATTTGGCTGAGAAACCATTTTGTGTGCCCAGCCAGAACTTTGCTGGCTGTGCATTCCTTGCTATGAGGTGAACGGTAGGCCTTATCTTCCTAAGGTGCCAAGATAGCGTTTCCCCCCTTTGCTGAATGATCAGCGCAGGCTGTAGCAAACTGACATGGACTTGCCAATTAGTCCCACTTCCTTCACGAGTTATTGCCACTTCACGGTCATTCAGTTAATTAGGGATATCTCTGCTTAGTATTAGCAATCTGTGTAATTAGAGCAGGTGGTGATACCATTTGTTCTGTCCACTTGTGGAATGCATAATAGTGCTTTAGTTTTGAACTTAATGACAAACCTCTAATTTAGTACTAACTTGTAAGCATGCCAAACTGTGTAATTAACGATCAGCTCCTATCTCTTTTCTCTATATAATCCTATATAATCCTGCTGTACTTGGGAATAACACCGAGCCACAGGACGGTGAATTCCCCATAATATATCGTTTAATAAATGAATCAGTTCGCAAAGTCTGAGTTTCAAGAGTTTTCTTCAACATACAGGCACCAGGGAAGCATGTATTTTGGTGGATGTCATGTGTGTGGTGAAGTTTTCTGGGAACAGTGGGTGGTAGAGTGGGACTGGATCCATACGTAAGAGATAATGGCAAGATGGGTAATTAATGAGATGCAATTTGTAAGCTATGTGAGAGATCTCAGTCGGCCTTACAGAAAGAAGCTCACCTTGAAACCCAACAAAACTAATACTTTTGCCACTCCTTGAAAGTGGAGTCGCAGGTAGATAGGATAGTGAAGAAGGCGTTTGATATGCTTTCCTTTATTGGTCAGAATATTGAGAACAGGAGTTGGGAGGTCATGTTGCGGCTGGACAGGACATTGGTTAGGCCACTGTTGGAATACTGCGTGCAATTCTGGTCTCCTTCATATCGGAAAGATGTTGTGAAACTTGAAAGGGTTCATAAAAGATTTACCAGGATATTGCCAGGATTGGAGGATTTGAGCTATAGGGAGAGTCTGAATAGGCTGGGGCTGTTTTCCCTGGAGCGTCGGAGGCTGAGGGATGACCTTATAGAGGTTTACAAAATTATGAGGGGCATGGATAGGATAAATAGACAAAGTCTTTTCCCTGGGGTTGGGGAGCCCAGAACTAGAGGGCACAGGTTTAAGGTGAGAGGGGAAAGATATAAAAGAGACCTCAGGGGAAACCTTTTCACACAGAGGGTGGTACATGTATGGAATGAGCTGCCAGAGGAAGTGGTGGAGGCTGGTACAATTGCAACAATTAAGAGGCATTTGGTTGGGTATATGAATAGGAAGGGTTTGGAGGGATATGGGCCGGGTGCTGGCAGGTGGGATTAGATTGGGTTGGGATATCTGGTCGGCATGGACAGGTTGGACCGAAGGGTCTGTTTCCATGCTGTACATCTCTATGACTCTAAACATAAGATTCAGCCTATAGTAACCAATTCAATAATTTGTTCAGATTAGAACTAGCAAGGTCTGGAAATACTCTTCGATGGAGAGAATCACTGGGCTACATTTTCAGACCCTCCTGGAGTCAGTAATTGAGGCAGACAGAGACCTGAAATTATAAGGTCAGACTGTTCCCAAACCCATTACAGGACATTTTGTTTGACGTGGCTTCAAATCCCCAAAACACCTCACCTCAAGATAATCCATGCTCTTGTTTTCTGCCTGGAGCTAGAATACTGCTTAATATTTCAAAGATTAGTTCTGTTTTGCTCTTCCAAAAAGCTGCTCTGATTAAGAGTTTCTAAAGTGAAATCTTTTTGTGTCGGCCTGTTCAGAACAATTTTAGTCCCGGGTTTTCATTACCTTTTTTCATTCATGATCGTGAAGAAATTCTGAAGTGAAATGAGTGTAATGATACATCATGATAAACAAACATATTCCAGGCTCATGTTAGTGTGAATTATTTTCAAGTTGCTGGCTGAAAGTCAATTAACATTAGCGCAGAAGTGACAAAAATCATTAAGGAATCTTGATGATTGTCAGCATTAGGTTTGCAGGTAGGATTCTTGTCATGAGATGGTAGTGCCCCTACCTTTGAACCAGGAGGTGTAGGTATAAGTCCCAACTGCTCTATAAATGTATCATAATGTTCTGAATTGGTTGGTTATAAGTGCCTTAGATATTCAGGTCTCTTTAACAGTCAAGCAGAACAACACCTGAGTTGTTTGAGTGCAGGCAATTCTTATCGGAGGCGGGAAGAGAGCTGTGTTCTTTGAGTTCAAGTTCTGCGTAATAACATGTCTGAACAGGGTGACAAGAAAAGGAACTGCGTTCTTATTTAGACAAAGAGAGAGAGTAGTTTGACACCACATGTGCTGGAGTGCATTATTTTTTCTCCCAGTTCCATTTGACTGAACCCATCCTACTTTCCCCTTCCCTATTCTGTTATTGATGCACTGCCCCTGGTGGGAACTGCCTGTAATTCATTAATTGTTTAATTGGTTACACAAAAGGAAAACAAAATGAGCTAGCTTCATCCCCATTGTCTGCCTCTTTGTCATAGCGACATCTCTGGCTGGGTGGTCCTAGAGAGAGAGGACATGGTGCCCACCAATACCCTTGAGGACTTCAGAAAGAGGTGAGCATCGCAGAGGTGAAATGCATTCTCTCCCTTTCAAATCCATTTTAAATTGGTTCCCTCCCATATTCCCAACCTTTCCTTCCCTTCTGTGTTGGCTGTTATTTGTTTAGTTGGGCAATTGGTTAAATTGGTGGAGATATGTTCAAAATGAAAAGGAGCTGTCTTCGTGTAGGGCTCTTGTGGTGCAATGTAATGTCCCCTAACTCTGAGACAGCAGGCCCTAGTAGATGCCCACCTGGTCTGGAAGTGTCTACAACATGCCTGCTCAGGTTTTTCAAAATAAAAGCTGCCTGAATTATTTTGATTTCGCTCCCTCACTTGCTTTACCCACTTGTTAAACTTATTGCTGCACTGCTTCTGGTAATTAGCGTGTGTCCTTTGCTGTTTTTAATTACATAGTGTAATGGTTTAGTGGTGGCTTTTTATTTAAATAGAAAGAGCTGGCTTCATTATCCAGTGGTGCTGTGTGGAGTCCATGGACCATATAAACTGAATGTGGGCCAGTAGCACCTGTATATATTTGAGTAAAAAATTGATCTCATGTAAAAGTCGACTCAATACTTTTAGCCAAAAAGTCTGGAACTTTCCACATACCTCATATAAAATCAACCCTAGCTCTTCACAGATAACATTTGTGAGTCAAGGAATTATCCTGTATATAAATGTTATGATGAGGAAAATAGTTTTTTTGTGCTATTATGTGGTTTGATGCATAATTTGGCGGGAAAGCTTATGATGTATCAGGTCAGAGTCAGGTGACAGCCAACTTTATGGAATACAGTCATACACCTAGTTGAGGTTTTGAAATTACTTTTTCATTTTGTGTAAAACTGCCAACCAGAAAAAAACAAACAATATACAGCAGCATTTAAACTGAAAGTTATTGAAGTTGCAGAGAAAACAAATAACTGTGCAGCAGCAACAGAACTTTGTGTTTCAGAGAAACTTAGAGTCATAAAGAAATACAGCATGGAAACAGACCCTTCGGTCCAACTCATCCATGCCAGCCAGATAGCCCAACCCCATCTAGTCCCACCTGCCAGCACCAGGCCCATATCCTTCCAAATCCTTCCTATTCATATGGCCATCCAAATGCCTTTTAAATGTTGCAATTGTACTAGTCTCCACCATTTCCTCTGGCAGCTCATTCCATGCATACTACCGACTGCATGAAAAAGTTGACCCTGCATGTCCCTTTTATACTTTTCCCCTTTCACCCTCTAGTTCTGGACTCCCCCACCCCAGGGAAAACTTTGTCTATTTATTCTATCCATGTCCCTCATGAATTTATATACCTCTATAAGGTCAACCCTCAGCCTCTGACACTCCAGGGAAAAAAGACCCAACCTATTCAGCCTCTCCCTATAACTCATACCCTCCAACCCTGGCAATATCCTTGTAAATCTTTTCAGTACTCTTTCAAGTTTCACAACACCCTTCCGATAGGAAGGAGACCAAAACTTTTGAGAGACAGGACAAAGGTATCGAACCAACTTCAGACAGTGCTAAAAAGAATGTGTGCCAACAGAGGTAGACCTAGGAAGTGGCCACAGTTGGAGAAAGAAGTTGCTGAGTGGATATTTGAAAATTGTCAAAATGGAAAATGTGTTAGTCGTGAAGCCATCTGAATCCACAAAATAAATCGAAGAATGGTGGAATTTTGGATTTTAAGACAAGTGCTGGACAGAGCACAAGGTTCATGAGAAGGCATGACTGAGTACTTTGGCAGAGAGCTCAGACGCACAAAAGCTGCCTGCTGAATTAGAAGATAAGATATTACAGTTTCACCAGTTTGTATTCAGAAATCGGCAGAAGGTCGGCTACAAGTTATCATGCACTGGAAACATGGGTGAAATGGCTACGACTCTCAGCATGCCAGGGAATTGAACTGTGAACCAAAAAGGAGAAAAAACGGTATTGGTGAAAACCACAGGCCATGAGGAAAGTGGGTTTACTTTAGTTCTTTCTTGTATGGCTGACGGCACTAATTTAAACTGATGGCTGTTTTTAAGAGAAAAACTGCCAAAGGAAATATTTCCAAATGAGTTGTTGTCCATATGCATCCACGTGGCTGGATGGATGAAGGTGGATGTAGAAAATGGATAAAGGAAGTTTGGAATTTATGCTCTGATGGACTACACAAGGAAAGGAGTTTGCTCGTCTGGGATCAGTTTAGATCACATCAAGTGAAGAATGGTGTTGCTAACATCCAATCACATAACACTGATGTAGCTGTAATTCCTAGCAGGAGAAAGAGAGCACTGCAGATGCTGGAGATCAGAGTTGAGAATGTGGTGCTGAGAAAACACAGCCGGTCAGACAGCATCCAAGGAACAGGAGAATCAACATTTCGGGCATAAGCCCTTCAATTGGAAATGGCTTATGCCCGAAACGTTGATTCTCCTGCTCCTCGGCTGCTACCTGACCTTCTGTGCTTTTCCTGCACCACACTCTCAACTGTAATTCCTGGCAGACTTACAAGTTTAAAATCACACAACACCAGGTTATAGTCCAACAGGTTTATTGGTTGCACTAGCTTTCGGAGCGCTGCTCCTTCATCAGGTGGTTGTGGAGTCTAAGGTCGTAAGATACAGAATTGATAGCAAAAGTTTACAGTGTGGTGTAGCTGAAGTTAGACATTGAAAAAGACCTGGATTGTTTATTAAGTCTCTCATCTTTTAGAATGAACATGTTGGTTTCAGTTCTTTCATATGTAAATCACAAAACCTTTTTTAAAAGTTACATCCTCAAGTGAACTTTAACAATTGGTCATGTCAGCCCAGATAATTTATTTAAGGTGTAAGGTGCCCTGTGTGAGACTGTCTGTGCCACAATGGTCAGATGGATTCTAATCTAAAAAACGGATTTACAGAATTGTACATGGATTCACGCAGTTTTTGAGCAACATAAAATGAAATTCTGCAAGTACAAATTCGTCCCACAAACATATGTGTGAGTATGTGCATGTGGGGTGGGGGGGTGGGGGGGGGGGGTGGTATGAGTTTCTGTGAGAAAGTATGTGAGTGTGAGTGTAAAGAGGTATAAGTCTGTGAGAAGGTGCGTGTGTGCATGTGAGTGTGGAAGTGAATGTGTGAGCATATGAGAGAGAGCTTGTGTATGAGAGAGGGTCTGCAGGAGAGCATGGTCTGTAGGAGTGTGTGTGTGTGTCTATAGGAGTGTATGTCATAGTCATAGAGTCATAGCAACGTACAACATGGAAACAGACCCTTCGGTCCAAATTGTTCATGCTGACCAGATATCCCAACCCAATCTAGTACCACCTGCCAGCACCCAGTCCATATCCCTCCAAATCCTTCCTATTCATATACCCATCCAAATGCCTTTTAAATGTTGCAATTGTACAGACTCCACCACTTCCTCTGGCAACCATTTCACACACATCCCACCCTGTGCTTGAGAAAGTTGCCCCTTAGGTCTCTTTTATATCTTTTCCTTCTCACCATAAACCCATGCACTCTAGTTCTGGCCTCCAGCACCCCATGTGTAGGAGTGTCTGTGTGTCTATGTCTGCATGTGTGTGTCTGTGAGTGTGCGTCTATACTCAGACATACAGACACACACACACATGCGTACACATAGAGAGATGCATACTCACAGACAGACAGAAACACACACACAGGCACTCCTACACACACAGACCCTCTCTCATATACAAGCTCTCTCTCTCCTACGCTCACACATACACTCCCACACTCACACACACACATGCACCCTCTCACAGACTTATACCCCTTTACACTCACACTCACACACATACACACAGTTTCTCACAGACTCTCATAACTTTATTTGTTGTATAACTTAAGACTTACTATCTCACGCATGTTCAGATAAGTTTAGTCTAATTATACACTGTTCCCATTTTTTATAATAAAACAAAATATTCAGGCTGAATGAACAATTTTCATGGAACATGGGATGATTGACATGGTGTGAGAGGGAGAACTGAGCTTGCAGGAAAGCGGGAAGTCACTGGAAAGTTTATTGGTTTTGTTACACATCTGTTGGAAGCAAGGTACAAAACAAAATATTTTCTGACATTTACTTCAGCAGAGTTAATTAGTCAATGCAAAAGCCTGTCTTTTTAGTTTGGTGACTTACTTGCCTAATACATAAATATTTGATTTATGTTGGTTTTAATTCATTTATTTCAGTAAAGATCTCAAAATGTGAAATTTTGTCCTTTCATTATTTCTGGTCAAACATCAGGAAATTAATCTCTTTTAAAGTAAGTTATTGATGTTTAGAGCAATTTTAATAGTTCCCTCAAAGCATTTTAAAGCCAGTGGAGTACTTTTCATCCAGACACATATTTATAATGCAGGAAATGCAATAGTCCATTTGCACACAGCATGTGACCTCAATGTGATAATGAACAGAAGATCTGTTTTTGTAATGTTAAATATGGGATAAATATTGACCAGGACAGCAGGATAAATTGCTTGCTGTTTTTATTAAAATGCCTGTGACTTTTGCCTTTGTAGCCACACAATAAAGCAGAGTCTTGGTTCAGTATGTCATCTGTAAGATAGAGCAGTGCAGCACTCTCAGCTGTGATTTTTGTGCTGAGGTTGTGCACTGGGTCTTGCATGCAGAGCCTTCTGATGCAGAGGCAAATGTACCACAGCAATGGTTCAGTCTTTATCAAGTGTATTAAGATTGACGCTGAACCAGTCTTGTAGAGTTCACATCCCAATTGAAGATCTAAGCAGTAGGGGGTTTGTGAGGAATCTCAAAGCAAACTGACAGAAAAGTCTGAACATGAAAAACATAAAATAACTTGATGATATTTAAAACCTGTCACACTCTGACACAATTCAAACTCTGTATTCCATTTATGCCTTCACATAATACACTCCACAGTCCACACTCCACATAGTTCCAAGAGAGGCTAAAATCCAGAAAAGAATGTGATTAACTATTTAAGAAAAGAAATCCTGGGAAATCCTCATACCCCAAAGGTATTCAAGCAAACTCCAGGAGTCTGTATGAATTTACAGTTATGGGGATTTGCCCAGTTCTCTATTAAATGTTTGCCCAAATTTTCCCTCACAAAATGCAAAAGTGTACAGACTAAGTATCTGGGCAAATATGTTTTAGATTCACAATTATCTTGCTTTTGTTGTAACTCACAATATAAACACCAGATGGTGCTACACCACCTTTGAAAGCACCGGAGTTGAATGGTGTATATCTGAAAGGGGTTTGCAATAACAGCACGATTAACTTTAATTTACTAAATAAAACATTAACATTCGATTTAAAAATAATCTAAAATTACCGTTTTCCTGTTTCCAGGAAAATGTGCCAACATCTAGACAGCATTTATATGTCCTTACAGATGTTTTCCTTTAGAAGTAAGCATGGCGATTGAGTATGGTGAAGATGGCATAGGATCTGGGAGTTATGAGCAGGGAGATCTATTAAATCTTCATGAGTTGTGAGGTCTCCTTGACTTAGATGACTATCATAACTGTTAGCTGAAGGAAGTCGATTACTATCAGTGAAAAATATATTGTAAAAACATATTCTGAAATAAGGAAGTGTATGTTTGAAGGTCAACTGAAAGATTTCTTAGTTTAAAAAACTCCCCAGATTTTGCAGTAAAAATGACAACGAAACTCTCAGGGTTTATCATTATTATTCCACTGATGCAGACAGCAACTTCTGCACTCTGCACTTACATAATTAAACACAGAAATCCAAAGTTGCTTTTCATGATTCTATGCTTCACCAGAGAGCACGCTGTTGAGATCTCTTTGGAATGCAATTCATAAAAAATTTATGGACTGACTATACTCTTACATTCATAATTAAATGTAAAATCTTTCAAAATGTCAAACCTTGTTGAATAAGTTTTAATTGGGTTTTTAATAGTGAACTAATTGCTCACAGATGCACATAGACCCTGAAAATGGTAACTTGACACTTGTTCACTGTCGGATATCTTTTGTGTTAAAACTCAACATGTTCTCAATTGTTTGAAGAAAAAAAGTTTATTTATGTTACTTCAACTTCTGGCTTAATCAGATGTGTCAACTCCACCCAGAAAGATTTAAGGTTAAAACTGAAAGGATTCAGTAGTGTTTATTTCCTGGTTTGCTTTCTGTGAGAATACTTAAATGTGATTGCTTGCCCTGCTTGATGGTATAATTGCTGCTGAAGCTTGGGAATCTCCCTGACTTGGCTGCTAAAACAGTCAGAAAGGGGAAGATCCACACCAAAGAGATGACTAGATCTTTGTGGTAAGCATTCTTCGATCTCTGTGGTGAGTTACGGTGTTACTACTAACCATATAGTCCAGGCCACTATGTTAAAGTAAGAAAATAATAGGAAGTAAAAGCTGTAATGATTATCAGGCATTTGTGTATTAAATGGCTGTTTCATTTTTTAATGTAAATCACTTGATTTAACATATTGATTTAGCTACATGATAAAGAGAGAAATGGAAGCTTTGCATGTTAAAAAATAGCTTTTGAAACCTTTTCCTAAATGGAACTTCATTGTCTGCATCTGTTTTGGTAGCAGTTAACGCTAGGATTAACCATAAGTGCTAGCTTCTGAAACGTCCAACTGGCATATTTATTTTTAGATGATTTACAAAGAAAACGATATACTTTTAGAGCTCCACTCTTAACTCACTAACGTAGAAAGAATTCTCCAGTAAGTAAGAGAAAATTTGTGCAGCTGATCGGTCAATTAATGATTCTTACTTGGAAATTGATTTTAGTTTTCCTCTTCCTGTTTGTTAGTGCAACTGCTGAGTATGACTTTCTGAGAATTTGGTTCTTAGCTGCTGGTAGACTGACAGACATAGTGACTGAAATTGCTGATTCAGTACAGTACGGCACAGTTAACCTTGTCGCTGTGAAAGAGGTCAGCAGCACACAGCAAGTAGCATAACACTTGGCTATGGAAACTTGACCCTCAGCGTTAAAATTAGTTTTGCCAAGGCAGCTGAACACCGCAAACCTTTTGAAATGGCCATATATTTGCAGCAACTGTCAAAAATTAGTGTATTCAAAAATGTAGTACTGGATAAATATTATATTTTTTTTAAAGAAAGGATTTATGTTTTGACTTTGCATATTAATTGCTTTCTAAATTGTCATCTTTCTCATCTCTTAAAGGTTCTCATGGCAGTGATTAATATTATTGCATTCAGACTAAGCTATTATTTGTGGCTTAGTCAATAATTTTGGGATTTACAACAGAAGTTATCGTGTATGAATCTATAACCCATGTGGGATATTGCTTTTGCTGACCTATGGAGAGATGAAATAACACTTCACAAATTATTGCAACATAATGGTCAAGTAGAAATATTCACTGTTGTTTACGGGAAGCTGCAAAAAGCTTGCAGTAGGAAAAGCATTGTCTTGTATTAGTCTTAAATGAAAGAAGGTGTGACAGAATGATCAATAATTTCACAGCCTGATTGACATCCTGGGTGCTGTGATACAAAGAAATATATCTAAATAAATTGTTGCACTATCTATTCACACAGCGCATACTCCTTAAAACCTTTCAATGGTTCCAACAACAATTTGCTTTTATATTAAGGCTTCAATATAATGAAATGTCCCAAGCATTTCAGAATGATATTAATTTCAGAATGATATTTCATGAAAGGGTTATTCGGATGGGCGGTCATGGAGATAGGTTTTAAGGAAGTGGCCTGAAAGGAAAGCAGATAAGGAGTGAACAGTCATCAGATATGGGGCCAGCTGCTGGACTGCATTACGGTGAAGTAAAACCTCATGCTTGTACTTTGAATCCTCTTCCATATCACGCCTACTTGTTCGTACATATCTATTTCCTCCTTCAGATTTGCCAAAGGTTACTTTGCCAATTGAACCTTTCCAAAGGCTCATCAAAATATTTTCTAGACGTTTTAAAATCCTAATCAATTTAAATACACTAAAATAAATTTTGTCACACCTTCAAGATTCACATCTGGAACAGTGTGAATGTGACATCCTTTCAAATTGGATTGCAATGTTCTATGCAAATTTTAAGTCCATTTGACCATTTTGAGCCTGAGATTCAACCAGATTTGTAAGTCTGGCTCCAAAATAAGGGTTTTTGAAGTTGTTATTTAACTCTGGGACCAAACAGATGAACTGAAATGGCCTTTCCTGCTCCTGTACATTCCTGTTTAGAAATAGCTGTGCTAAACTGCATGTGTGGCTTCTACTGAGTAATACCTACCACTTTTAGCTCCTGTCACCTAGCCAGTCACTGGGCACAGCTTCGAGAGAGAGAACAGCTGATCTGTGAATGGCAGTGCAACTGAATCTAAAGCTAAGCATGAGTGAATTAGCCCAAGCTGAAAGTGCAGAACAAACTGGACTGATTTCATTCTTCAAAACTAACTGTCCACTGCAAATCACAGAAATAGGGAGGGTTTAGATAAAACATGATAGCAAATCAACTTAAAACAAATCTCTTTGTTTTTGAACAGAGACGGGTCTGGTCTTGTTAATGCTTTCAAGAATATTTAGTACAAAATTTTCTTAAGTCATCAGATTATTTTAAAATTGAAATTAGTTTATCCTTTATTAATTCCAGCAGTCCATTTATTCCTAATTTCCATGAAATGGTATAAATAGTACAATACTTATAATATCTGCAATGGATAATACCTTGATTCAATTACCATTGTATTAAAATGTCCACATCTGGGTTGTTTAATTACTGTTACCAATGTTAACTTAGAAAAGTGAAAGAAGTTAATATTAATTGATCACTATGTTACCATATTACTTATGATAGTGACAGAGAAATTTAAAGTAGGAAGTTATCTGAAAAAAAATCTAGAGCAGATTTCTCCCAAATGTTTATAAACCTCCAGTCATTCTGATCTGATCACAGTTAGTTGATTAATTAGTTATTTAATACTGTCTTAAACTGAATTTGTAAAATCACTTCATATCACGGTTCTGATTCTCCTCAGTAATAGGTGATATTCTATTAAATTAAACTGTCCTCTCTGATGTATTTTTAAAAATCTAGATTTCATTTTCCTTTTGTTTACAGAACAGGTGATTGAACATGTTAAATATAGTAAAATCATTTCAGCACCTTTCCAGTTATGCCCTTTCACCACTCCTATTTTTTCTTTATCCTTTGTACCCTCATGACCTAATAACCCCCTTTGTAGGAATTGTTCTCCAGTTCTGTAACCATTAAGACACCTGGCAAATATAATAACTTTGGTCCTCAATTCAGACCTTTGCCAGTCTGAAGTATATCCTTCCACTGTGATTTGTATGCGTCAATTTTGCCAGAACCTGAGTCCATTATGTAGAGTTGTGAATGGCAGCAGAACGTTCAACTGCCCGTTTTAATGAAGGACGTGCAAAGGAAAACTGGCAGGCACTCTCCTGTCTTGTACACGGACATTTTTGTCAGCTAATTACAGAGCAGTGATGCCAAAGGCAATGGCCCAGAATATCCTGCCCTTTCGACTGGAGAAGGAAAGATATACCACCTGGAGTTGCAATGGCAATCTACAGGGTTATTTATTGACCTATATTTAAAGGGCATCACAATATACAGGTTGTGTATATTACAGCTGAGGCTTTCGAAGAAAAAAATTACAAGTGTAATCATTTTTTTACTGCTGATATCACTGTCCATTTAAATTCCCCTTCCCACTCCTTTCCGTCCATCCTCGGCCTCCTCCAATGCCACAGCGAATCAGACTGCAAGTTGGAGGAACAACACCTCATCTTCCACCTGGGCAGCCTACAACCCAGAGGATTCAACATTGAGTTCTCCAATTTCAAATGGCCTTCCAACCCATCCCCTGATTCTCTTGCCAACCCTTCCTCCTTTCTTCCATTCAACCGATTGATCCTTCCTTCCATCTACCAACTGGATTCATTCCTCTCATTGACCAAACAGGTCATACCCACCACCCTGTGTTCATCTATCCCTACCCCAACACTCCAGGCCTCCCCCCACCCAAACCCGGCCCCTCCCTTTATCTGCAGCTCCCCCTGCCCAGTTCTGAAGAAGGGTTATACCCAAAACATTGACTTCATCACCTCCTGATGCTGCCCGGCTTGCTGTCTCCTGCCTGTCTAGTTTGGATTCCAGCATCTGCAGTTTTTTTTTGTTTCCAACCAAGTTTGAGGCATCTCAGCATTCCGAGAGTTAAAAGCCTATGTTTCTTGACCCATTATCCATTCTCGATAACAGTGAAACTTGTCTCTGTCAGGTCACTATCTCAGAAATAATGAGGATAAATGTAATCCTGATTTCAAGATGGGGTCAAGTCTGGGGTGGTTCCAGAAATGGGGGAATTCCTGAGTGACCGCAGAAATGCAGCCTGATAAATGTTACAAATCCCAAAGATAGCTACCAGAAATGGCTGCTGCTTTTAAATCTGAGATATCTTCATCAGAATTTTAACTTTGGTGGTGGCATATATGTGTTCTTTATCGATTAATTCTGAATTATAATTTTACCTGGATCAGCAAGAGAAGCATGCATCATCAAAGATATGTGAATCAAGGCCTTTTGGCAAAGTTCAGATCATAAAAATAACGAGTGTGTTGGCAGTTCACAGAGGTTACAGTATTTGGTTAGGTCGTCAAATGTATCTAATTACATCTAAAAAATTGTGGTTGATTTGTTCACCATACCATATGACCATAACATTCTTTATGCTCCTAGTTCCTGGTTGTCTGTCTGGAAACCGCATTTTTGAGGTTGTTTTTAGCAAATCTTTTACAAATCATTCTTAGGATTAGTAATATCTTCATGATAGGCAGTGGGATTTAGGAATAAAATCTTTTACGGAAAATTAGTGAAAATAAATAGAAAATATATGTGCGTGAAATTCAAATATTCAACATTAAGTACAAAGGATAGGAAAGGAAGATTAGAACAAAGAGTTGATTTTAACTTTTGGTAATGGTGTTAAATAGGCAGAAGCAGTCAGCCTTGCAGGTTACACCCTGTCTGATTTTCCTGTCACCTGATCTCACTCACAACACTGGCACTTGCCTATGGGATGCCAAAGTGGAAGATGTTGTTTGTAATGTTGTAATGAAGTTGATGGACAAAGTGAATACTCTGCCACAAACTTGAATGGCATGGAACCCATGGTGAGAGAGAAGGAACAAAGGAAACAGGAGCAGGAATAGACCCCTAAGCCTATCCAACCATTCAACTACATCACGGTTGCTCTCTTACCTCAACTTGTTGCAATATTTCAATAAGTTTAGGAATTACAATATAACACGTAGATATTTATATATGGATGTAGGTTTGCTAGCTGAGCTGGAAGGTTCGGTTTCAGACGTTTTGTCACCATACTCGGTCACATCACCAGCGAGCCTCCAGATGAAACACTTAGTAGAAGACTCACACCACTCCATCTACTCTACTCAAGAATCCCTGAAGACCATCAAAGACACCAAGATAGAAGAGGATGAAATAATGGTCTCCTTTGATGTAACAGCCCTGTTCACATCCATCAACATCAACCTGACCAAGGAAATACCAACTACACTATTAGTAGAACCAAAGACACATACACCAAACACCACCAACTTCATCAGCAAAGACAACATCGTCATGCTAGTGGACTATGCCTTACCACTCACTTCACCTTCAACAACAAAATCTCCAGACAAACCAATGGAAGACCCATGGGATTTTCAATATCAGGGTTCTTTGCAAAGGCAGTAATGCAGAGACTTGAACAAACAGCTTTGCCAACCATCCAACCCAAACTTTGGGTCCACTACATGGATGATACCTTTGACATCACTAAACGAAACAAATTAAAGGAAACCTTCAAGACCATCAATAATATCCTTACTGGCATAAAATTCACTAAAGAGGAGGAAAACAACAACGACCTGCCATTCCTAGATGTCACAGTAGAGCGAACAGCCAATGGGGAACTTCAAACCAGCATCTACAGGAAAACAACACATACTGACCAAATACTGAACTACAGAAGCAATCATCCCAACACCCACAAACAAAGCTGCATTAAAACATTATTTCAATGAGCCACCACACACTGCAACACAGAGGAACTACGCAGAGCAGAGGAAAATCACCTATACAGTGTGTTCAAAAAGAACTGGTACCTAACTAACACTGTCCGCCGATTGTTCAGCAACAAACCTAAACAAGCAGACAAAACACATCTAGAAACCCTAGCCACTCTCCCCTACATCAAAGACATCTCGGAAATGACTGCCAGATTACTTCAACCTCTTGGCATCATGGTAGCCCACAAACCCACCAACACACTAAAATAGCAGCCAATGAACTTGAACGACCCTATACAGGCAACAAGCAAAAATCACGTCATTTGCAAAATACCTTGCAAGAACTGTAACAAACATTATATTAGACAAACAGGCAGAAAACTAGCCACCAGGATACATGAACATCAACTAGCCACAAAAAGACATGATCCATTCTCACTTGTATCTTCACATATAGATGAGGATGGACACCACTTCAACTGGGACAACACATTCGTCCTAGCACAAGTCAAACAGAGACACGCGTGAGAATTCCTATAAACCTGGCATTCCAACTGGAACTCTATCAACAAACACATTGACATAGATCCCATTTACCACCCCCTGAGAAAAAGAACTGGAAATGACATCACCACAGGAAATAGCATCACAATACAAAATTACATCACCAACCCAAGGAAACCGAAACACATAAATAAAAAGTGGGCCATACCACCAGTGCTTCATCAGGAGGCTCACTGATAATGTTACCTAGTATGTTGACGAAATGTCTGGAAATGAACCTTCCAGCTCAGTGAGCAAATCTACATCCTGAACATCAACCTGAACTACAAATCTTCTCAAAACTCAGTAATATTCACATATATTCAGACTACTTCATCGTTACTAGTGTGGCCTACATGTGACTCCAGACACACAGCAATGTGGGTGACTCTTAGCTGCCCACTGGGCAATTAGGAATGGGCATTAAATGCTGACTTCGCCAGCGACACCCACATCCAATGAATGAATAAAATTTACTCCTGTACAGTCAATGTATTTCAGGATATATCCTGCTGCAGTGCATGATGATATGTGAGAAATACATTCACTGCCAGATCTGGCATTTGTCTGAAAGTGTGATTATCTCAAACTCTGGAAATCCGTAGACATAACAGAATCACAGACTACAGGCTACTTGCCCAGAAGGGTCTAATGTAGACAAGAAATCTCCCTGATGGTATTAGGAATGTGTGCTGATTCCAAAGAAAGGCTAACAGGTAATGCTGAATATCATTAAAAGATGGATTGGAAGTTCTGCAGATAAACGATGGGGCAAAACGTTCAAAGACATTCCACGATTTTGTGAATACAGTTAGGTTGCTCTGTGTGTATGTGTGGAAGTTTCCAAAATAGTTATTTGTCCCTGTTTATGAAGTGTCTAGTTTGTTCCAAACTTCAGCACTGTTGTTGCACCTTTAACAAAGTTGTTGAAGAAAGGCAGAACATTGAATGGATGCCAGTATGTCAAAGTGCCTTTCAAGACTTGAAAGCTGTACTGACAACTGCACCAATTTTAGATGTGCTGAATTATGCAAAGCCATTTAAACTGACTGTTGATGCCAGTGACATCGGTGTGCAACTGTTTTGACGAGATGGGCACTGAATGGGTATCAGTTATTTTTCAAAGAAATTGACCGCATGTCAGAAAAAATATTCCATGGTGGTGAAGGAGATGTAGAGTTTGTGGTGGCTCTGCATCCTTTTGAAATATACATCAGCAACAGTATGTAAGAAACTGTTAATTAAATGAACCACAGTCCTTTGAATTTCTCAGAAAAAATTCAGGACAAGAATTTATGGTTGTTTTGGTGGAGCTTTGTTCTCTAACCCTATAATTTGAAAGACATTTATGTGCCTAGAAAGGAAAATATTTTAGCAAGCTCTTTATTATGACCATATTTGAAGGACACAGTGATGTGGTGTCCATGAACTTATGTAAAATATGGTTGTTGTGTAATTCATTCTATGTTGAATGGCACTATACTATTACTGTTAGTGTGACATCAGAGTAGTGTTCAGGTAATTTTCATGAATATTGAAAATGCCTCTTAGCGATGAATTTTCATTCTTCTTTGGAGCTAGTGTGATGTCAGGTGTATGATTTGTATGTATTTTAATCTCATTTTATTTTAGAATTTTGGATTTTGAACTGCAGTGTGAATACACAAGCTTTTCTTGGCTTCGTGAAATCTTCTATCTGATATTTATGGCAGTACGATCAACATGTGCATCTTTAGGTATTGTCATACTGAATGAGAATCATGCTGGTGAAATGGACTACAGACTACACAAGCAAATCAGTCAAAGTTGAAGATATTATTAAAGTTGATCTACCACACATTGATCAGAGGTAGTGTGAATACAGTAGTTGCAATTAGCAATTGCTAAAGATAAGTTCATTCATTTTGGCCATCGGGAGGCTAACTTGGTAGATCACGGCTAGTCATTGTCAAGATCAAACAAGTCCTAAATCTGAAAGCAATATGCGAAGATATAATGGGGTAAAAAATGAGGTCTGCAGATGCTGGAGATCACAGTTGAAAATGTGTTGCTGGTTAAAGCACAGCAGGTCAGGCAGCATCCAAGGAATAGGAAATTCGACGTTTCGGGCATAAGCCCTTCATCAGGTTCCTGATGAAGGGCTTATGCCCGAAACGTCGAATTTCCTATTCCTTGGATGCTGCCTGTCCTGGTGTGCTTTAACCAGCAACACATTTTCAACTGCGAAGATATAATGATCATGTTACTCAAGGACACATGCATACTGAGCACACAAGAAAACTAATAAGTGAATTTGTGTACTAGTCAGATATGAATCACATTATTTAAAAACTCATGAATTGTATGGGACACATGTCAAACACACCAACCCCAGCAGTGGAGGGGACCTGTACACCAATATAACCTTCCATTCATTCCTTGGACTGAAAAGAGTATCAGACATTTTCACAGAGTGTGGGAAATGTTACATCATTTTGACAGATTATTCCTCTAATTTCTCATTGTTCAAAGGCTTGACAACACAACAAGTCTGGCGTTCATTGAAATGAAGCCTACGATTACTCAGCATTCTGGAATAGATAGTGTCGGCAATTGATCACTGTTGAATGGAAAACTATTTCAGTACTCGTGCTAAGTGGAGAGTGACCTATATTACATTATCATCTCACTATTTTCACCGAAATGGTCTAATAGAATGTGTACTACATACTAATAAATCTAACATCATGAAATGTCAGGAATTACACTGCTGAATTATCATTAAACAACATTGGAGAAGGGGACTATTATTCACAACACAAGTTGAGCTCAGAATGATCTTGTCCAACAACCAGTTAACTAACCATTCTGAATACACATAGGTTATTTTGCTCTCTTTGCTAATGGGCTTTGAGGGGAAGAGAAGTATTTGATTGGGCAGGGTGCTGGCTACCTGAATCCCATGTCTTCCTACCTTTGACAGAGCAGGTTCTGGGTGAGAAGGCCTAATGTCGACCTTCCGTCCCCATTACCAGCTGGAAGAAGGTGGTAACCAGGTAGAAGGTTGTGTTGCCAAGCGATATACACAACAGGGAAAACTGAGCATGCCCGTTGTCACCTTTAGGGGCTGGGCTGCCTGGATCAAAGACGATTAGTGACTGACTGAGGGTTAGGATATCAGAAAGTGGTGGTTCCGATGAAAGCCATCTTCCTGGCCCATGTTCTGGTCTCTTCCCATCATCCCATCCCAACCATTTTGTTATGAACCCCACTCCACTAACTCTCATGTCCACCGCTCATTAATGTTGTCTATCCTCCATGTGATTGCAGGTTTTGGGAAGGGGAGAGTGGCAGTGCCCTTCTGCTAGCAGCTGTGACCTCTTCAGTGCCAAGCTGGGGTGACCTTCCAGTGGGCCCCACTGCTCCCTGATTGCCAAGTGGTTTTCGTGGTTAGAGAAGAAGCAGCGTAAGTGAGACTTCTGAACTTTTAATGTAGCCACAACAAGCATCTACCCTGTTGGTGAAAAATGTACTTTAGTTATTTGCCAGCAACTACAATGTCAATTTGGGGCATCAACAGGTGGCACGACTGTATTACCTGATTAGGCAATTTCTCACACAGCTATGCAATGTACATTCAGCTTCTAAACATACAGGATGTTTCCAACAATTTAATAAAATGACATTATTTTTCAAGATGGCAGCACCAGCTGTTCAGGTGTTCAGGTCCTGAGCCTGTCTGCTCCAGGCCAGTGGCATCCTTTTTTCTATCTCCTTTTTGTCTATTTTCTTTTTCTTTTCATTATTCATTTTCAAGGCTGGAGCAGTTTGGGGCTTCTGGCAGCAGCGGCAGTGCCCAGAGCGGGAACTCCTGACAGCGGTAGGTTTGGAGTCCGCATTCATGGTGGTGGCTGGAGCAGAGATTCTTTGCTGTGGTAGGCCTGGAGCCTGGACTCTTGGTGGCGGTGGTCAGGTGTGAGCTGCAGTTGTGATGGTGCACAGAGTGGGAACTTCTGTCTGTGGTAGGCCCAGAGTGTGGATTATTGGCAGTGCCAGTGAGCTGCCAGCAGCAGCGGAGTCAGAATCTCCTGGGGCATTGATGTCATTGTTACTGTACCCAGAGCAGGGACTCCTTGAGGCCCTGAACATCTCATAGAGACCTTGCAGAAGCTCTGGAGCCATGCGTCCGACTCAATTTGAATGGAAGATGGACTAAATTTAAGTAATTTCTATTTATTACTTTTGTACCTCAAAATGGTGCCAGATTCTGATGACAAAACACTTTTCACCGTACCTTCCCAGATATATGTGACAATAAAATCATTCATTCATATTTTTAAAAAATGCAAATTCAGCAGTATCCTGCAGTTTTCTGTACACTTCTTTCCTGTTCTATATAGGATGTTTTATCTTTTAATCATTAAGAGCGCTTCTACACTGAAACAATTAATCTCACATCAGATTTTTCAAGCCACTTCAATTAGTTTTGCTCAATTTCTCTTACTATTCTGGATGACTTTCACTGCATTGCATTACTGCAGAGAGAACAGTTTTACAAAATAAAAGTTGCCATCTGTACCTCATTATTAAGAAAGTCTTCAAAGCTGGGGTGCAATCAGACTGGGTTTTCTTTAGTAACAACATCAGGCACAACATCCCTGGACAACACATGGGCCAACTGACATGCTGCTGATTCAGATGCCCACTTGTTTTCTCAATGTCCTTAACTATGATCAGAATTCTTTGCAATGATTTTATTCAATTTAATTTAAATATTGCATATGTTTTATCCTGAAATAATTACCTATGTCCCTGCAATCATTTCTTATTCTTTTTTACAATACAATATCACATGGTTGATGAAGTACTATTCGCTTTCTAATGAACCATATTATTCTGTCTTTATATTGTGCAAAGCATGCCAACTGATTTAACTAATCCTGTAATTAAAGTTTTGAGTGTCACTGGAAATGTAATAACAAGGCTGTTAAAGATGCTTAAATTGTTCACTGGAATGATCTTGTCAGCAAACTTAGTTTTTTTTTCCTTTATTTGACCCATTTTCATTTGTGGAAAAAAAAACGAATAAGTGTTGTCTACTTTGATTTGTCACATAATTTGTCATTTTCAGACAGAGTGGATGCAAAGTTTTGCTGTACGCTTGAAATCATAATACCAATTTTTCAAGTTTAATTTCCCTGTCGAAATTCATGCGTGAAGCTTAATATTAGCATTGCCATTATGCTGATAAAATATAATCCCAACTGAAGACTCAGTTGCATCTTTTTACATATTTAATAATTGCCCTACACTATTACAGCATATAATGCCATTTCTAATACTGGATTAATAGAAGTGAATTTTCATTCAAGAATCTTTGGGATACATGGGCTATCTTGTAAAGATGTTGCTTATTCATCTCTCAAATGGTTAAATTAGGGTCAATCCGAAATTGTGAAAATTATACATAGAGTCATAGAGATGTACAGCATGGAAACAGACCCTTAGGTCCAACCTGTCCATGCCGACCAGATATCCCAACCCAATCTAGTCCACCTGCTAGCACCCGGCCCATATCCCTCCGAACCCTTCCTATTCATATACCCATCCAAATGCCTCTTAAATGTTGCAATTGTACCAGCCTCCACCACATCCTCTGGCAGCTCGTTCCATTCACGTACCACCCTCTGCGTGAAAAGGTTGCCCCTTAGGTCCCTTTTATATCTTTCCCCTCTCACCCTAAACCTATGCCCTCTAGTTCTGGACTCCCTGACCCCGGGAAAATACTTTGTCTATTTATCCTATCCATGCCCCTCATAATTTTGTAAACCCCTATAAAATCACCCCTCAGCCTCTGACGCTCCAGAGAAAACAGCCCCAGCGTGTTCAGCCTCTCCCTGTAGCTCAGATCCTCCAACCCTGGCAACATCCTGGTAAATCTTTTCTGAACCCTTTCAAGTTTCACAACATCTTTCCAATAGGAAGGAGACCAGAATTGCATGCAATATTCCAACAGTGGCCTAACCAATGTCCTGTACAGCCGTAACATGACCTCCCAACTCCTATACTCAATACTCTGACCAATAAAGGAAAGCATACCAAACACCTTCTTCACTATCCTATCTACCTGCGACTCCACTTTCAAGGAGCTATGAACCTGCACTCCAAGGTCTCTTTGTTCAGCGACACTTCCTAGGACCTTAGCATTAAGTGTATAAGTCCTGCTAAGATTTGCTTTCCCAAAATGTAGCACCTCGCATTTATCTGAATTAAACTCCATCTGCCACTTCTTAGCCCATTGGCCTATCTGGTCCAGATCCTGTTGTAATCTGAGGTAACCCTCTTCACTGTCGACTACACCTCCAATTTTGATGTCATCTGCAAACTTACTAACTGTACCTTTTATGCTCACATCCAAATCATTTATGTAAATGACGAAAAGTAGAGGGCCCAGCACTGATCTTTGTGGCACTCCACTGGTCACAGGCCTCCAGTCTGAAAAACAACCCTCCACCACCACTCTCTGTCTTCTAACTTTGAGTCAGTTCTGTATCCAAATGGCTAGTTCTTCCTGTATTCCATGAGATCTAACCTTGCTAACCAGTGTCCCATGGGGAACCTTGTCGAATGCCTTACTGAAGTCCATATAGATCACATCTACTACTCTGCCCTCATCCATCTTCTTTGTTTCTTCTTCAAAAAACTCAATCAAGTTTGTGAGACATGATTTCCCACGCACAAAGCCATGTTGACTATTCTGAATTAGTCCTTGCCTTTCCAAATACATGTACATTCTGTCCTTCAGGATTCCCTCCAAAATGTGCCCAACACCAAGCTCAGGCTCACCGGTCTATAGTTCCCTAGCTCATCTTTACCGCCCTTCTTAAACAGTGGCACCACGTTTGCCAACCTCTAGTCTTCCGACACCTCACTTGTGACTATCGATGATACAAATATCTCAGCAAGAGGCCCAGCAATCACTTCTCTAGCTTCCCACAGAGTTCTCAAGTACACCTGATCAGGTCCTGTGGATTTACCACCTTTAACCGTTTCAAGATACATAAAGAGTAGAATTTTCTAGGCCTTCCCAAAGCCTTTGGAAGAATGAGAGGTGAAACTTAATTGGGTGGGATGCAAAAATTCCATTTTAAACCAGCAGATTGAAGTTTTGCCATTAATTTCTCTGAATTGAGGACTTCATGATGTGAAACCTGTTTTACTTTCATTAGCACATCATAAACACTTATTAATTTGCCAGCCTGCTGGAAGTATGTTCATGGGCAGACAAAAATAGGAAATACATGTGTCCACAATTCCAATTACATGCATGAACTGTGCATCTGATGTTGTAGACTGCTTCTTCCAAGCTCTAATAAGTCCAAACTTCTTCACTAGTGTGCCACCTCCCTTAACTGTTTCTTTGCACAAATGCTTACAGTGTAAGGGGTGAAAGCTTGACATGATCAACTACTCATGAGAAGCTTTCATCAACGTGCAGTATTTTTTCTTGAAGTTAAATATTGACTTTGTTACAAGGGAACGCTGACTGGTCACACCAGCCTGCTCAAGGCAGGCAGGGTAAAAACAATGACTGCAGATGCTGGAAACCATATTCGGGATTAGAGTGGTGCTGGAAAAGCACAGCAGTTCAGACAGCATCCAAGGAGCAGGAAAATCGACGTTTCGGGCAAAAGCCCTTCATCAGGAATACAGGCAAATTTCCTGAAGGGTGGAGAGATAAATGATAAATGTTCACAGGAGGCAGCCACACTGACTGATTCCAGTAATTTAGGCAAAGCAAGGCTCAGTTTAAGGAGGGGTCAAATTTAATGGCGGAGCGGGCAGGGAATAAACACAAAAAATGGTAGAAAGGTGGTTTGGGTGGAAAGGAAATTTAGGGAATGATATTTAAAGGGTGTAGTCATGAGGGGCACTGGGTGGATTATGGGAATAGATGATGCAAAGGGAGAGTAAAAGTGATTGGGGCGAGGGACAAAAGGAAACCAGGAAGCTGGATGTTATAGGTGTGAATACAGCAGGGCGATTAGGTGTGTTGGGAGGGACATCAGGTGATTGAACAACAGGGAAGTGTAACTGGATCAGGGAGAAGCACGGGATTATTGAGGGAGATGTTTAATCTTCCTTTTCCTACCACTGCATGTTGGTGCCACCTCATTAGCTGAGCCTAAGGAATTTTCCTGGTTGCTTTATTGCCTTGTCTCAGATGAGTTGGCTATTTATCAGTTTGAGCCTAGAGGGCTCTGGCCAGTTGTGGGTCTCCTGAAAAAGTGCAGGCACATTCTCCCTTGTTTTAACCTGCTGGATGTGCCTGGGTTCCTGGTTGAGGGGTGGTGTGCAGCAAGGCAATTATCAAGTACCTAGTTGTCACACCATCTCCCTATTGGTGCTCAATGGCATTCCCCTCACCTTTTTAGAGGATTGGGCACCAGGAAGGTGTCAAGGTCCCTTTGCCCACTCTTACCTAGTACATGAATACCTGACTCTCCACAACGGCCCCTACCTAGTCCATGAGGTCAGCCATGTGTTCACTTGCTGGAAACATCAGATCAGCTTGGAGTCAAAGAGACTCCTCTGCCTTTCAATAAACTCTGCACAAGATCTCTGAAACCTCCCTCAGATATTCCCCCTGCATGCCTCTGCATTTCCATCTACTCATTAATCGCCAAGTCTAGGGGTCCATCATCTGTATTGAACTCAAAGGGTGCTTGTTCTCCCAATTCCAGGTATTCTCCAGGTGTCAGAGACCTTGGTCATTTCTTCCTTCTCTAACCTACTCTAAATACTGAGTTACCCATTGAGGTTCCTGTTTGGTTGGAGGGTGGAGCAGAAGGCTGCGATGTTGCATTCTCTGAGAGGCCTGACTATTCCTCCTCAGAGTGGTGCTGTGGACTTTGTTGGAATTGGGCCTGTTCTCTGGAGGCTACAGAGTAAAATATAAAGATTTCTTAAAATGTTGTGATCCTTACTGTGACCATTACTGACATTATTGAGACATTGCTGCTTGATGTCCAATGTGAGCAGTTGCTTTAGGGCTTTCTCAGTAAATGTCTGCAATGATCTAAGCTCTGCTTCAGCTTGGGCACATTCCTCTTGCTCTCCTGCAGGCTTACTGGCCTATTCCTTGAAGGGGAAGAAGAGCCTTACATCAGGCACAGCCTCTCCCACCACCACCACTATGCTTTATTGTACATTATTCTTCTTTGGCAGAAGGAAAAAAGCAGTAAGAGACATTAGCATGGATACCTGACGCTGCCTGCATTAACAGAAAGAGATGGGGATGGGAGTTTGCAGAGCTCTGACTGTCCATGTGCAATAATTCCAAGTGTAACGTGGTACTGTGAAAGAAACTCTCACCGGGCAAAATGTCTGCCCTCCCTCCCAGCATCCTTGGTCCAGAGTAAAGGTCCACAAGTGGTCTGTGAAGTGGCTGAATGGGACAAGATGTTGCATGCCTACCCCAAAAGAGATAATGATCAGGTCAAGTGTATCTGGGGGAAATAAATAAGGGATCATTTACTATTGTGAGGAGGTGGGTGATAATTGCTGATGGGGCCATAGGTGTAGGTTAGGGATGGATTTGCTTTTGACAACCAATGGCATAGATTCCTGATTAGATATTCTTTTATCTTTAGGATGGTTACATTACATTATGACTTGTAATATTCTGATATATAGGTATATGTTTCGCCTAGAGTCTCCCTTTTTCTATGTAATAATGTCAATATAGTCGGTCAACATGGGGTTATTAAGTATCATTATATCAGTAAGCACAGAACCCAGATTATGTGTGTAATTGTAGCTCTGTAAATTCTTGGTTTTGTACATAAATTACAATAGAACTTGACTATCTACAGTATATGTTACACAGGCTAATATCTGGAAAACCACAAAGTGCATCATGGTGGCAGCAAGTGAGAATTAAAAGCTAGTTGTAATAATTTGCTAATGGCATAAGTGAATGCTAAAGGATAAAAACGTGATAGTTATGAAAAGTCATTTTCCTAACAGTCACCATCATCTGTCCAAATCCAGACTGAAATTACAACTACAACCAAATTTAAAGTATTAGAACCAAAACTAAAGGCCTCAAACCTACAGCGAAGCATTGTATATTTCACGTCTCTCTCTCTTTAAAAGACACAAACATGAAAAGCTGCTGCTGATCTGATTAAAAAAAACTGGCAGTCTCAAGGTGCTGAAAGGACATCGCCATTCTGAAAAAAAGTAAAACAAAATACAGAAAAAAAAAGTATTTCATTGCTAAAAGGACCTTTCATATGTGTAGAAGTCAATTGAAACTGTCATATTTTCCGATAATGATGCAAACATTCTAAAACGACACAGAAATGTTATCTTTACTTCTTGTTTTGAGTGAACACCATTTACAGGTAAAGCCTGTGACCTTTGAAAGAGCAACAACTCCAATCAGCCCCAACACTCATTAACCTTGACATCCCTCAAAATGCCACCACTAGCCCCAATACACCCACCCCTCCTGACCCACACTAGGCTCTCAATGACATATTTGGCACCCTTACACTCCATACACATCACATTGTGCCTTGTGACATTCTGGTATGTCGGTACCTGGTTTACCTAGAGTCCTTCTTTTCAATATAATCATGTCAGTGTAGTCAGTCAACTAGGTCATTGCCTCCACCTTTTATGTAAGGGGAAATTAATCCAATGACAGAATATTGACTCTCTGTTAATGTGTTTAGCCAGGTGAGTCAATTATGGCTCATCACTACATTTTAGATTGGCAATAGGATGGTCAATAGATTGCCAATACATTGTCAGCACTGCTCATATCCCAAGAATGACTAAGAAGAAAGTATACTAAAAAAAATGGAATTTGGATCACTGTCTACCTTGAATTGTTTTATAAAATTCACTGTTTTGATTACGGTTTTGGAGCTTTACAGACTAAAGGAATTGAAGTTTAACAGTAGAAAACAAGCAATTTGAAAGTTTCAAAGGACTCCCTGTGATATTCAGTTCTCAAACAGTTGATGAGATACATAACATTGGGCTGGATATTGCAGGTTCCTGCTGGGTGTGTTTTCTACAAGGAAGTTGTTTCCACAAACCACAGTGGATGCAGGATCAGTTGTTAATTTTAAACTGAGATAGATAATATTTTGTTTGCAAAGCTATTAAGAGATATAGGCCGAAGGCATGTATATGGAGTTAAGCCACAGATTAGCAATGATCTCATTAAATGATAGAACAGGCTCAGAGGTTGAATAGCCTACTCCTGCTCTTCGACTGGAGACACCACCTCTTGAAGATTGTAGATCCCCTTACTACCATGCAACCTTTAACACCCAGCATCCATACCTCTTACTCCTTCCCTTCGGTGACAAAAGCTGCCCAGAGCCTCATGATCTGCCTGGATCTAGAATCCGATCAGGTCTCTTATGTGAGCCTGCCTGCAGTCTGAGGAGATTGGCCAGCAGCTCTAGATGGTGCAACATTCACCAATAATGTGGGATATTGTGAGTTCTTCACTCTCACATAAATGTCTGACCTTTGTGATGTACTTGTCATGATATGGGGAGGTGTTGACATCTGAATTGGACTAGAACCACAGACCGGTTCACCAATGGAGAACCTGAGCACCTTCATGGTGGTCTGATCATTTCCCTCAGATTATAAACATACTTGGCTCATAGCAAGACTCTTCATCCTGGAGCCTGGTTTAGAATTTAATTGCCAACTGAAAGTATTAACTTATCTTTTGGTAGCTTTCTTCCCCCTCACTTCTACAATAGAGTTAGGTGCTCAGTTGGCTGAATAGCTAGTTTACGATACTAACAGCAAGGATTCAATTGGTGGAGGTGACTATGAGGATCCCACCTTCTCAATCTCACCCCATGCCTGAGGCTTGATGACCCTCAGATTAAACCACTAGCCATCTCTGACTAATGAGAGAACAACCCCATGGTCCTCTAGGACTACAGTGACTTTATTTACTAATTACAGAGGCAGATTTCAGCATACATTCTTTTTTTTCTAATAGTGAAGTCCTCCTGAGGTTGTAGAACAAGGTGAATCTGTTTTCACACTGATGAAGAACAATCTTTATGATTAGATAATAAAGTGGGTAGGAGAAAACTTGCAGGCTCTATCCTAATTCCATTTGCCCCTTATGTCAGCATGCATCTCTGATGACAAATGCTATTTGTTAGCACAACAGGACTTACCCATGATTCTACGCTGCTCAGCTGACATAAAGTTAGCACAGAAACTAGTCAAATACCATAAAAGCAGTGTACAAGTCATATCATGATGTTACAAACAGAATATAGATGGTTGCCAATTTACTAATGTCTGAATTAGGAACACAGTTTAATACATGTCCTGTTTATATTAGTTTTAAAGACCTGACATAAGAACGTTCCTCATATTTATGAATGGCTACTTTATTTTGTTGAGCATCGTATTCTAACTTGCGTACAAATTGACTTATAATTGGACTCAAGAACAGGACTTGTTGGCAACCTGTACAGAAGAGAGCTTCATGAAATTTGACCTGCATTTCTTTTTCCTTTTCAGGTCCCAACCTGAATTATTTTATGAATCTTCAATTTGCAATGAAATATATTCTTAAATTTTCGCTGATTTATATGCAGTCTCTTCTCATTTTTATTTTTTTAAGTAGATGGGGAACAGGGATAAATAAAAATGTTGTTATTTCTGGATTGCAGTGTAAATTTTCAGGTCTCCCCCTTGGCATTCCACATTCTGGCATGTTGACATAACTTGCTAATCTAGACAGAAGTAACATTTAAAACTGTCCTCTGGTTAATAAGATGCTGCATGTTTCTATTCCAATCTGGGAACTTCAGAGGGCAACTGAATGAAATGTACAAACACTAGCCCAGCAACAGAGAACCGAGTTAGATTATCGAAAGATTTGATTACAACAGTGACATGATTGAGCAGGATTTTTCAGATGGTTGGAGGGAAATTTCCAGCCCCAACTCTGGAAGATTCTGTGGGGAATACATTCCTACCACTCACTGCTGCCCCCACTGTTTAATATTCAGCAGGAAGCCACAAGTCTGCCCATCACTTGGGTGAATATCAGTGGCTCAGTGGTTAGCACTGCTTCCTCACAGCACCAGGGTCCCAGGTTCAATTCCAGCCTTGGGTGACTGTGTAGAATCTGCACATTCTCCGTGTGTGTGCGCGGGTTTCGTCCAAGTGCTCTGGTTTCCTCCACAGTCACAAAGATGTGCAGGTCAGGAGAATTGGCCAGGCTAAATTGCCCATTGTGATAGGTGCATTAGTCAGAGAAGTGGGTCTGGGTCGGTTCCTCTTCGGAGGGTTGGTGTGGACTGGTTGGGCCACAGGGCCTGTTTCCACACTGTAGGGAATCTAATCTAATCTAAAATCTGCCAGTAAATCTGATTGGTCAGCAGCTCTGTTGTCCCAGCAGCACCAGTGGTGGACATGTCTAGATTTACAAGCTGTCCTCAGATTTTAAACTGCAGAGACCAGGACCAAGTCAATCTCCTGTGTTTGTATGTTCCTAAGTTCATCTAGTTACTGTCCCTGATAGCTTCTGATTTATTTAAGTGAACAAATAAAAAGGTGCAATTTTGCCTGGCACTTGTTAATGTTAAAAAAGATATGCATCACTGTTGCTACACAGGACTGCCATTCTGTTTCTTTACCCACAAGTTATTGTTGTAAATATTTAATTTTGTAGCGCAGGAAATTTTGTCTGGCTCCTGGCAACTGATAATGATGATCCTGCCAACATTGCATTTTGAAGTTTCTCTTGTTTTATTGCACTTAAGTATTTATGAGAAAATACTTTTTTTTTGCAAGTACTCCTCCTTAGTGCATTAGACTGCAATTTGCTCTCACTTCCTTTATATTAAATGTGACAATATGTAAAAAATAACATTTTGGCTCCATTTGTTGCCCTTTTCAATATTGAAAACAGGGTCATCCACAGTAGGAATCTACTAATGGCAGAAAACCACAGAGTACATAGCTCTGCAATTACTGGCCCTCAATGCAGTGGATTTGGCCAATAGAAAGATGTATGAAATAGCTTTTTGTGAAATATGAAAATTTCAGTCTGAGGAGAAGTTGTAACGATTATATGCTTATGTCCTGTTTGAAAACAGTTTCCCATTTAACTTGTTCGAAACTCTGTTGCAGCAGCACTACCCAGCCATCCAAGCAAAGACAATTGACCAAGATATGCAGGGTTATAGAAAAACATTACTTATTCACCAAAAGTGAGCAAAACAAAGATTTGATTTAGAAAAAATAAATTGTTTTATTACAAATTAAGTCATGATGTTTCAGAATGCAACTTGAGCCACTTGGCTTGTCTCAGCATTTTAGCTAATGTTTAATCATCTTTTTCACCATCTTTACACTTTGAATTGTTCATTTTACACATAACATCAGAGACATCTATGGATTAAGAAATCCATTGTTCCAGCGTAAACTCAATTAACTGGAATAAAGAAATCTCTGTTTTTTCACATTGTGCTATGTCAATGTCTCCACTGAAAAGTTGTTCCAAATGTTGATTCAGTATTTCCATGATGATTACCTGGTTTTTCCTGTGCATTTTCCTTTCACCAGCTTTAGTCAATGCTCCATCCTCTGTTCTATTATTCAGGTTTATATCAAAGAATGCATCAAATTTGCATCCCAGATAAACTGACCCCAAAATTCACCCACTTTTGGAAGTCAGCATTACAGTTCATGGCTTGCCCATTTTCATTGAGAACCATGTCATATTTATGGCCCAGAAGAAAGATTTTTGAGTCATTGTGAATCTGTTGGCTGGCTGAAAGAGCAATTCCCTGAGTGCCCCTTCACTGCCTGCTCCACAGCCCTGAATGGTCTTTCTTTTCAGGAACAATCCATTTTCTTCTTTGAATACCTTAATTAAATGTGCCTCCATCATATTCTCAGACTGTTGCGCATTCCGAATGCGCTCATGTAAAGTAAATATTTCTGCATGTCCCCGTTGCTTCAGTTGTCATTATCCTTCAATCTGTGCCGTCTGTTCTTGATCCTTCCAGCTATGGGAACAGTTTCTCTCTCTCTACTCTGTCCAGATTCCTCAGGATTTGGAGATGCCAGTGTTGGACTGAGGTGTACAAAGTTAAAAATCACACAACACCACATTATAGTCCAAAAGGTTCCTTCATGACCAACCACCTGATGAAGGAGCAGCGCTCCAAAAGCTAGTGCTTCAAAATAAACCTGTTGGACTATAACCTGGTGTTGCGTGAGTTTTAACTCAGATTCCTCATGATTTTAATAACATATTACATTTCCTTCCCAACTTCTCTCCTACAAAGAGAACAGCCAAACTTCTGTAATCTATCAATGTAGCTTTTAATGCCTGGAAGGCAGATAGCACACTTAGTATTGTCTCTTATTCGATTGCAGTGATGGTCTGAACTGGGTTAGATTTATCAAACAGCCAGCAGGAGGCCCTGCAGTGTACTGATGTTAGCTAGCCTTCTCCTCTTTAAAAGGAACCTGTCCCTCTCAGAGAGGAGCAGCAAACAGGGGAAGAGAACTATTGTCGGTTTCCTGTATTGAAACTGGCTGCTTGTATGAGCTGTACAATTGGAGCACCATCAAAGAGGGAGGGATTATGGATGAGACACTGATACATTTATTAGATAGGAGGAGAGAGAGTCCATGTTTCTCAGAGGCCATCAAGGAGAATTCTCCAGGGGGAATAAGAATGGGTGGCCAGGATGAACAGTCTAGTCCCTGACAGAAGTGTCATAATAAGTGTAATAGCTTCACACAAGTGGTCAAGATCAATAAGTGCATTTGGAATGCATCTCTTATCCAATGCACTAACAACCTCTCATGCTGTTTAATGCACCAAACTGCATCACTTAAAAACAGCAGGCTTGCAACTACAGTCCCTGTACCAATTACAAGCTTAATGTGGATAGTTTATTTATTCCTCTGCCCAATCTGTGAGGATGCTGCTAATTATGACTCCACAACAGCCTCTCTAAAACTATTCCTCATTATTTTTAATCAATGGCCACTTCAGGGATTCCTGTCATCACCACTGTGATTTCTCCCATGCCAGGAAGGCTGTGGCCCACTGTCCAGTCTACCAGGTGAAACCTACTGGCAGTATGACTGGGCTGAGAGGGTGTATTTTGGTTGGGCACATTGTGCCCATTGGAGATCACATTCTCAAGGTCATACACCTCTAAGATTCTTCCCTCCTACCTGCCCTATTGTTTTTAACCCCAAACCCCACCACTGAGGCCTACCAGCCTATCCCTAATGAGACCTGCAGACTTCCCTTCCTTCTGTCTGTATGCCTTCTCATTTTTGGGATTGCATCCAATCCCTGCAGTGACCACTCCTCCTGCTAACTTTGCTGAAACAAGAGAACTACTAGCCATTAAACTGGCCATGGAGCAACACCTCTTACAAACCAACTTAAAGGTTCAGTCGTCATTAATTGACTTTGGGCATGCTCAACAAATGCAGGCAGGCTCACTTCTGACACGGGGGAAGACATGTTACCACTGCTTTATAAAATTCAACTCCAGAATGATTCTTTCCTGCTCTGTACCATGATTTGAGTATTTATTCTTGAATGTCTTGGTGATAAGATTATTATTAGTGCTGAAGTTTGACCAGGGCACCCTTCATTTTCAGCGAGACATTTTTCTGATTGATGGAGGGAAATCCCTCAGAAGAAATTTCTGAAGCTTCAGGCACTGGTTTCTTCACCTATGACTGTCTCTTTGATTCCCTCTTCCCTTCACAACTCCAAAACCTCTGCTAAAAAGCCATTAGCAGCTTGGTCTTCCCATAGATTGGGATCAATTCGCCATGTGTGAAGCACAGATTTTCTGGTAAAATGGCCGTTAGTGAGGTCTAAGTATTTTCAATTTGGCTGCCCTTCATTTTTACTGATGACAAGACTTTGTCATGGAGCAGATCCAATTTGGCTTGCTGCGATTTTACCAGCTTCCTGCCTCCATTTAAGTGTCTTGGGAACCAGTAAAATTCTGGCGGGTTAACAATATTATCACCCTCATTCTAGGCTTCAAACCAGTGAGCACTGGAACCTTACACTTCTTACCCAGGAAGACAGAGTTTGAGGATCTCAAGCATTTGGACATAAAAGGTATTTGGACAAATCCATGGGCAGGACAGATTTAGAAGGGTATGGGCCAAATGCAGGCAAATGGGACCAGTTAGTGTAGGAAATCTGGTTGGCATGGACCAGTTGGACCAAAGGGCCTGTTTCCATGGTGTAAACTTATATAACTCTATGACTCTAAACTTTTTACTCATGGCAATGCTTTCATAATGATAAAGCTACAAATAATTCAAAAGAATTGGCATTAAATTGGCAAATTTAATAAAATTAAGTGACTTGGCATAGGCTTGTAACCACTATTGCCATATCCAGTATAAAAAAGTTACCTTGAGCCTGCTGGATAAATGCAATGGAAAATATTCTATGGATGTTTGTGGGGCATGTTCAGTGGCAGGAAGCTTGTGGCAGGATGTCAGCTTTACACAGTGAGAACACAAGCAGCTCCACATTGCTGTTTTCACAGCAGTGTAAAAACAGCTCTAGTTTACGGGACGATATTCTGTCATATAAGTATAGATTCCGAATGATTGTCTGCCCTTGACATGTCTGCCAAATTTCAAACTGTAAGTTAAGCTGTGAGCATATGATGGAATAACCATCTTCCACCCCTCCCTCCCACTACCCAACACCAACAATATCTGCTTAAGTACAAAATGCACTTGAGCGGTTTCTGTCAGTGTAAGCACACTCTCAGTGGGACATGGCATAACTCTATTTTAGTCCAACAGAAGCTCCATCCAAAAAGAAACATGATATTCCTGTGTTAAATTACCAAAGCCATATATGGTAAGAAACCACCTGTTTTGCTCTAACCTTCATAAAACGCAACAGTCTGTTAAGCACACTGAGGTAAAATTGCAGCAACTCAAATGAAACATAAAGGTAGATTTATACTAGTGGTTTCCAGTAGCATTGCTCAAAGGTAGTCTTGTTTGGGATCTTTAACTGGTTCGTGCCCTGAGATCACCGCTCTAATTCGGCAATTCTAGGTAATTATAGCTACTTATAACTGTTGAGTTCAATCAAAGGTCAGTCACAACTGCTTATAAATTAGCCTCCAAGAACAGTGGCTGATTTTCTTAAGTTTTCTTTCCTTCTGTAACAACGTGCACCAACGTGTATGCGGTTTTATGGATGTGTGCTAAGGTACCAGAGAAACATTTTGTTTAGAATGAAATGCAAACATTTACAAATGTCTGTTTTATTCCGCTGAAGTCCCCCCTACCATGAAGCACACAACCTGTAGGCAGATATCTTAAGCTTCACTTCAATAAAGTCCCTATGTTGAATAATCTACTATTGTATGGTTGAAACACATGTAGTGTCCAAAATTCTATTAACCTTTGATCTGAAACCTCACCTTACGGGTGACCAAATTTAAATAGTCTTTGTTGGTCTCTGGGCCTCAAATGATCTATCTCAAAAATCTGTCCAGCCCAAGTGACTGCAAAGGTCAGGGGAATTCACTCATGCTGACAGTCAGCTAAATACCTGCCACACCACGTTAAAGTATATTGCACTTCAATTGGGCTGAAGAGAATCCTTTAAATTAAATACCTTCCACAGTTGGATAATATATTCTCAGACTGGTTCTCTGAGAATAGTTGCACCTCCTTTGATCCCTCTTATTCCTTGATGCTACGAACCACCAAAACAGAAATAAGGTGTTCGTAGCTCTGTCCATTTTCCTCTTCTGTCACTGGCCTTGATATGGATGAGTGGGAGTTCTTAATGAGGTTCTGTGGTGTGGAGATGCCTGCACACAGTTGAGATCTGGATAACCAGAGCTCGTGCCTAACTTTCTGTCCTCCTGACAGAGTTGCAGATGGAGTCTGCAGAACTGTGGTATAGTTACACCACATGGACTACATGACTCATTAAGACTGTTCCACACCACCTTTTCAAGGATAATTAGCAGTGAGCAGTAGATGTTGGCCTAGCCAGCAATGCCCATATCCTAAGAAAAGATTTGAAAAGGATAATGGGTTATCTTGGGCATCTGATGTCATTGCTCAATATAGCCTCATTGCCATACTTCATTACCAAGGTATTTTTCTTTTACTCATGCAGCACAGTATATTGGAAATGTTGGGCTATTGCTGTATCCTGTTTGGTAACAAGCTGAAGAACATTTGCCTAATTTGAATTTCAAATTCCAAGCCTGTGCAAAAGTACACCAAATTTTTCTAATAACTCATGTGACATGGGTATCGCTGGTTGGCCAGCATTTATTCTGCATCCTTAGTTGCCCTTGAGAAGGTGGTGGTGAGCTGCCTTCTTGGATTGCTGAACAATGTCCTTAAGGAGAGAAGAGTTGAAAGTGTGGTGCTGGAAAAACACAGCAGGCCAGGCAGCATCTGAGGAACAGGAGAATCGACGTTTCGGGCATAAGCCCTTCTTCTTAGGGAGGGAAGTCCGGATTTTAGCCCAGCAACAGTGAAGGAACAGCGATATGTTTCCAAGAGGAGTGGCTTGGAGGAGAAATTGCAGCTGGTGGTATTCCCAAGTATCTGCTGCCCTTGTCATTCTAGGAAGTGGCCTGAGGATCTTTGGTGAATTTCTGCAGTGCATCTTGTAGATAGTGCACGCTGCTGCTACTGAGTGCCAGTGTGGAGGAAGTGGATGCTTGTGGTGCCAATCAAGAAGGCTGGATTTTCCTGGATGGTGACAATCTTTTTGAATGTTGTTGCAGTTGCTTCCATCCAGGCAAATGGGGAGCATTCCATCCCATTCCTGACTTGTGTCTTGTAGGTGGTGAACAGGCCTTGGGGAGACAGGAGATGAGTTACTTCCTGCAGTATTTCTAGCCTCTGACCTGCCCTTGTAGCCACTGTATTTATGTGGTGAGTCCAGTTGAGTTTCTGGTCAATGGTAACCCCCAGGATGTTGATAGTGGGGGATTCAGTGATTGTAACACCATTGAATTCAAGCAGCAGTGGTTAGATTGTCTCTTATTGGAGATGGTCATTGCCTGGCATTTATCTAGCACAAATGCTACTTGCCATTTGTCAACCCAAACCTGGATATTGTCCAGATCTTGTTGCATTTGAACATGGACTGATTCAGCATCTGAGGAATTGCAAATTGTGCTGATCTCTTCTGACCTTATGATGGAGGGAAGGTCGTTGATGAAGTAGATGAAGATATTTGGACCGAGGCACTTCCCTGAGGAACTCCTGCAGAGGAGTCCTGGAGCTGAGATGGCTGACCTTCAATAACAATAACCAACATCCTATGTACCAGGTATGACTCCAATCAGCAGAGAGTTTGCTCCCTGATGACCTTTGATTCCAGTTTTACTAGGGCTCCTTAATGCAATAGCCTTGCCATCAAGGGCTATCACTCTCACCTCACCTCTGGAATTCAGCTCTTTTGTCCATGTTTGAACCAAGGCTCTATTGAGTCAGGAGCTGAGTGGCCCTGGTTGAATCCAAACTGGGCATCACTGAACAGGTTATTGCTGAACAACTGCTGCTGATAACACCTTGCATCACTTTACTGATCATTGACAATAGATGGCAGGGGCAGTAATCAAACGAGTTGGATTTGTCCTGCTTTTTTGTGTACAGGATATAAGTGGGCAGTTTTCTACTTTGTTGGGTGGATACCAGTGCTGTAACTGTATTAATAGAGCTTGGCCAGGGCAGCAGCAAGTTTTGGAGCAAAAGTCTTTAATACTATTGCCAGAATGTTGTCAGCACCCATAATCTTTGAGGTATCCAATGCCTCCAACTGTTTCTTGATATCACATAGAGTGAATCAAAATTTAAAATTTGAAAAGGTTTTGCACACTTTTTCAGATATAAATGGTCAAATTATGTTGCAGCAGATACTGAAAAGTGTCCATTACTTATATTTCAATTTAACAGAGGTGGTGGCTTTCTCCAACAATATTAATCTTGTCCACATTAGGAAAATCCAGCAGGGTCAGTGTGTGATGAATATTTATAATTTATATTATTATTATCATTATCATTATCATTTTTGAATTACAAAATAGAGGTAAATGGTTTTAGTTTTATAGTTCCGTGCAGATGACTTGTGTTTTTACAGTTTAAAAACTCTTAATTTAGCAGTGTGTTAAAATAACATTTCCAAGAAATCATGTGATTTAAGCTAAAGTGAGCCAGTGACATAATTTCTGAAGTACTTAGGTTTAACTTTTAAGATTTACAGAAAGAGAAGCCAGTGGTCATAGTTCAAAAGCAAAGATCCATTCCATCATAAAACCATAAAACATTGGATGCAGTATTCTTGATGAAGGGTTTATGCCCAAAACATCAACTCTCTTGCTCCTCGGATGCTGCCTGACCTGCTGTAATTTGCCAGCACTATTCTTTTTGACACTGAATCTCCAGCATCTGCAGTCCTCACTTTCTCCTAAAAGCAGTGTTAGATCATTTGGCCCACTGATCCCAACAGATGGGCTTTGAACATCAGGGCTGGAGAGAAGCCTGAAGCTGTTTTACCAGTCCAGTAAGACAGGGCTGGAAAAAAAGCCCTGAGTTTTCATTAGAGATCAGTGAAGAAAAAGTCAGTCAGTTAGCTTGTGAATGTTATCCCAGAGAGACACAGTAATAGAAACAATAACATGTGAGAAATCCATCAAGGACACAGTTTGTAATCTTGTCAGTTATACAAGAAATTAAAGTGTTAAGATGGGTGTAATATTTCATTGGGGTTGAGTATCTGTAAAGGATACTGCTGGGAAAATGTTGATTTTTCTTTTTTTGCTGCTTATGTTAAGATCTTTCCAAATAATCCTTCCTGTTCAATGCTCCTATCCTGAACCTTTCTTGCAAGTGAACCGGTGGAAAAGGGATATTGAGTTGGAGGAGTCCAGAAAGGCCATTATTAGGGCCATGGAGGACAGTTAGTCATTGAAAGTAGGCATGACTGGAGCTTAAAGTCCCTCTAAGTTGCCAATCCTAAAGGGGTGTTTGCATGTTTATTTGCATGAGAATACAAAGGGATTTAAGACCACCTTAATATAAATTGTTCCAGTTTATTGAGAGGGGAAGTGATGCTGCAGATATTCCAGCCATTGCATTTGAATCCGTATCCAAAAATATTTCTGGTTGAAAATTTGTATTTGAGACAAATATCAATTATATAGTTATCTGTACAGTCCTCACTTTCTCCTCTTCATGTAAGTTAAGAGCTGAAAATGTGTTGCTGGAAAAGCGCAGCAGGTCAGGCAGCATCCAAGGAACAGGAGAGGCGACGTTTCGGGCATGAACCCTTCTTCAGGAATGAGGAAAAGGTGTCCAGCAGGCTAAGATAAAAGGTAGGGAGGAGGGACTTGGGGGAGGGGCATTGGAAATGCGATAGGTGGAAAGAGATCAAGGTGAGGGTGATAGGCCGGAGTGGGGGTGGGGTCGGAGAGGTCAGGAAGAAGATTGCAGGTTAGGCAGGCAGTGCTGAGTTCGAGGGATTTGACTGAGACAAGGTAGGGGGAGGGGAAAGAAGGGCTCATGCCCGAAACGTCGACTCTCCTGCTCCTTGGATGCTGCCTGACCTGTTGCGCTTTTCCAGCAACACATTTTCAGCTCTGATCTCCAGCATCTGCAGTCCTCACTTTCTCCTCTTCATGTAAGTTAAGGTCATATATGTGACAACATCAGAAATACTACATTATTCAATTGAGTTACTTGTTGATTTTGTGTTTGGATTTGAAGTTGATGCTCTATTTTTACTACTGGTAAAGCCATATATTTTACTTTTTGTGTCTAAGTGTGTTTCATAAAAGATTTCAATAGAACAATCTTACATTTGTAAAATGTCTTTATCAGAACCTCACAAAAGTGTTTTTCAGCCACCGAAGTACTTTCGCAGTCAGTGTTGATATGTAGGGAATTCTAAAGGTCCACTTTGCACTTGGCAAGATTTACAAACAGAAAACCAGACCTTGGATGCAATATTGGTCTCTAAGATGCTAAAGTTTGTTAAAGTTCTGAAATGGAGTTTGTGGCTTATGGACAAACTCCATAACCTTTGTTGCCAGATTATATTTCAAATAAAACTTTACTAATTTCAATTTCTCTTTATATTCTATGAATTTTCAGTCTAATTAGTTTGT
Source organism: Hemiscyllium ocellatum (assembly GCF_020745735.1). Classification (NCBI taxonomy): domain Eukaryota; kingdom Metazoa; phylum Chordata; class Chondrichthyes; order Orectolobiformes; family Hemiscylliidae; genus Hemiscyllium; species Hemiscyllium ocellatum. The sequence continues at coordinate 27,961,595 of NC_083419.1, forward strand.
CAGATACTCTTTAAAATTAACTCTTACATTACATTCACTTCTTGCCATAAAAACCGATCTGCACAAGCATGACATCAGAAATGGAAGATTAGAAATTACAAAAGTTTGAAATACTTAGAGGTTATGATTAAGCATGAAGAGCTCAAATTGAAGAACATTGATGATGAATCTTGAGAGGGGATAAATTAGCATGTATGTTTGAAGGTAAGGGTTAAAGTTAACATTTGGTGGGTGGACATGAAGTTGGATATGGGGCCAGGAAGCAGGAAGAACATCAGGGTCTATGATTTCTATCCCTATCCCACAGAGGGCCTTTTTGCTGTTGAACAAGTGGCCTGACTCACTGTAATCCCAGCAGTATTACCTTGATTAGGGATAATCCGGGATTTTGAATTGGCCATGAAGAATGATCATCTAAATGAGTTATCAGCGGGTGCTAGATGTTCATGGGTCCATCGTATGCTGAGAAGAAAGGAACAAAACCTAAGCACAACCTTTATTTATGCTCAAAAATAAGTTATATTGTGAAAGCAGTTGGATTGAGGTGACAAGTCATTGTAAAAACATAAATTGAACAAGAATGTAACTGTGTTCAAATAGATAAGAGCCTGTGCTGTTAATTAGATATTGTTACCATACTGGAGAGCTTCCTATGTAAACTAAAGTTCTCGCAATGCTTGGAGCTGCCAGTAACCAAGTCATTGTTATAAGGTATGTTCATCACAGAAAGTTCCCGCTACAACAAAGACAGGCTGCAAGCTTTTTCCATTAAAATAATTCAGGTTTATGTTCATTCTTACTAAACATTAATAGATTTATAGTTTCCAAAGTGATGAAATAATTATAACACTGATGTTCTTTGATCACTTTGATCACAGATCTTACTAGATATCTAGAAAGACATTTCTCAGAGATAATTTTCTTTGAACTATTCCTGACTTTACAATGCTACTCAGGTGAAAATTTCCAGTAAAACATTTTTTTTTCAAAAAATGCCAATTGTTTATTATGCCTTTTGCAAATAGGGCTTTATGCAAATGAAACTTTCTATTTTTGTACAAAAGAAAAAATGTTATTATGGAAGATCAAAGAAAATTCTTTGTAAGGCCTCCCTTTTCTTAATAATGTATAAAGGCATTCACAGAGAAAGAATTAATTTTTGAGAGCAAAAACAAAACATAAAGCATAAACTTGTGCTAAACATAAAGCATAAGCATAAACATAAAGCATAAAGCATAAACTTGTGCTAAAATTGACACGTGTCATTGCAATCCTGTGATTTGTAATAAAAATAACATCTCTTTGCATTTATATGACATACATGTCTCATCTCACATTACAAAGGATGTAAATGTGATGATTTGGCATTAAGAAATTGAACAACCTTACATCAAAAACTAAAATATCTAGCAGAGTTAATTATCCTAATGGAGTCTGCTTAATTAAGGTAATGTCCTCTTGAAATGTACAAAAGATAATAAACTGTACACTTATTGTCTCTTTTTCAAAAAACACATTTACCATCAGGCACCTGAGCTGGATCACTGCAAATTCATCGCCTGTGTTAATATTATTTACTATGGTTATTATCCTGTGTAATGATAATTGAATTTGAAGCCTGCTCATGTAACTACCTTTAAAGCTATTTCTGTAAAATTCCCAGCATCATCTGAAATGTGTCCAATACCCTGCTATTAAAGTCCGCTATCAGAAAACAATCTTTGAAATCTAACAGATATAATCATATAGTTTTCACTGTTATACAGTCTGTCTCCATAGAATGTTTGTGCAATTGGCAGCTTAGAATGGAATATTTTCCACTTGCCTTTCAAGGAACATGACTCTCTATACAGAACTTAACTTGCAAGGAGTAATTAAAATTGGGCTCATCAAATCGCTGACAAAGCTAAGGAGGCTCTTTGGAGTAACAGAATCAGCATTTTGCATTTAAAAGAATGAGGCACAAAGAATCCCATATCTATACAGCCAATCACCAAATTGTAACTTCACAAATTTGTACCTACCTTTTCTGGAATTCTGAGTTTGAATCTCTCCAATCAGTTTTCCGCCCCTACCACTATACTGAATCAGTTCTCAATAAAGCCACAAATGATATTCAATGCAACTGGGATAATGATAAATTAACCCTCCGCAACATTTTTGACCTATATGTTGATGTAGTTAACTAAACAATCCTCCTCCAACACTTTTCCACTGTTTTTCAACTGTGCAGGATGGCTGTTTCCTGATTCCATTCCTATCTATCTTCTTCTGCTTTGGCGGTCCTGCGGGATCAAGGATGACTTGCTCCCACCCTGGGACATGAGTTCTGCAATGGCTGAGTAGTTCAATTCTAGAGGCACAGTCTTTGCTACAGATGGGGCAGGTGATGTTTGTGATAGGTGGATGGGACTGTCTGGATTCTGTGCATTCTTTTTTGCAACTTGTGCTTGCTCCACACAGTAATGCATGAGTACTTGATGTCTTTATGAATGCTTCCTTGCCAGTTTGTGCATTCTAGGGCAAGCGATCCCCACATATTAGTGGGGATGTTGCATCTGTTTAGGGAGGCTTTCAGGATGTCTTTGTAGCATTTCCTCTGCCCTCCTATGATTGCATTGCAGAACTCCCAGTAAAGTTCATGCTTGTGGCGGCTTGTGTCAGGCATGCAGATAATGAGCCTCATTCCCGATAAAGAGCTTATGCTCAAAATGTCGATTCTCCTGCTCCTTGGTTGCTGCGTGACTGCCTGTACTTTTCTAGCACCACACTCTCGATGTAGACAATGTGGTCCTCCCACTGCAGCTGTTTATGTGTGGCCAGTACCTCGATCTGGAAGAGGATGCTCATGTTGACATGCCTATTCTGCTTTCAGGATTTTGCAAGGCATTGCTGGTGATAACTCTCTAGGAATTTGAGCTGACTGCTGTACGTGGTCCATGTTTCTGATGCAGGCAGAAGGGTGGGACCATGGCTGTTCTATGAACCATGAGCTAGGTGCTGAGTTTGACTTTTCAGACTTCAGACACTCTGTTCATGAGGTGTGGGAAGGCTGCCCTGGCACTTTGGTGTCAACGTTGGACTTCATAATCAATGTGTGCTCACACCCAAAGGATTATTTCTAATTGTATAGCTGGGGTTTAATTTTCAAGGCTTCCCTTGTTGCTTTCACATCATTATCTCTGGCATCCCAAGGAACCGTCCTTCACTATCTCTAATTTCTTGTTCACACAATACGCCTTGGTGCATCACCAAGTACAGCATCAGCTTTCATATTTACTTTGATGACACTCAGCTCTATCTTCCACATCTCTCATGACACATTCACTTCTGTCAAGTTACTGGACTGCTATTCCAACATCCTGCGTTAGATGAGCTGAAATTTTCATTATTAGTAATTGTGATGATTTAAGTCATTGTTTTTGGTCCACTATCCAGTAGAACATTTTAGAGTTAGCAAGTAGTCACTGACTAAATACACCACTTTGCTGTGACATGGAAACTTTCGTGGGGTTATTTTGTTTATCTGTGACAATAAAGGATACAGTACTGAGTGCACTAATTACTCTTCATTCAGTTTTCAGAAAGATGTTTCTACTTTCCGGTAGGTCGGGAGTTTTTCTTCAGAAGAACAGAAAGCAGGAGGAGAATAATTGCAACCCTGTCAGATTAATGATCAATCAGATACTTACACTGAACTTACTTGTAAAGGTGAGGAAAGAATATCATTAGCAGCTATATCTTAAGTCAATGTTTAACCTTTTGTGTAGGTCTCTGTGGTGACGGATATTCTCATTATTGGCCCTGATATGCTGATCTAGTTACTACCTGCCTCATAATCAGAGGGAAACTATTTAGTGAACATTGGAGGTGTCAGAGTCTGCTGTTTCCAATCAACTCTGGTTGGACAACAGTGTCTCATTGTTCAAGATTTCTGTGATACAGCCATGATTTAGATTCTAAACACGAGCACCCACCTTTCAATGCCTTGAGCCTACACTTGTAGCAATTCTTTCATAGATCTATGATGTGGAGGTGCGGGTGTTGAACTGGGGCGGACAAAGTTAAAAATCTCAAAAAAACCAGGTTATAGTCCAACAGGTTTATTTGGAAGCACTAGCTTCCGGAGCGCTGCTCCTTCATCAGCTAGCTGTAGAGCAGGATCATAAGACACATAATTTATAGCAAAAGATCACTCTGTAATGCATGTAACTGATATGGTATATTGAATAAACCCAACAGCAATCTAGGTTTATTCATTCATTACTGCCTGCCACAATCCCCAACATCACAAATGCTGCATGCCCTCAGCACTATCTACTCACTCTCCCAGGACACATCTCCAACTGCACCAACAGTAACATCTACACCACCCATTTACTGTATACCTCCTATAGAACCTACCTCTCTCTCCTGTGGCAAGATGGTGATGAAGTGGTAATGTCACTAAATGAGCACTCCCGAGCCCTGAGTTAATATTCTGGGTTCATGGGTTCAAATCCATCCATGGCAGCCAGTAGCATTTGAATTCAATGAAAATCTGGAATTAAAAATAGCTAGTGACCATGTACATATTATTAAATGCCATTAAAAACCCAACTGATTCACTAATGTCCGCCAGCGACATCCACATCCCATGACTGAATAAATTCCAGGAGGAAAACAACCTATAATAGGGCCAAAGGAGTCAAGATGGATGGTGGGTTGCCCAACATTTGGTTCCTCATCCCTAATGAGGAGAGCATCCTGACTCAGACTGTCATGAGTGGCTGGCTGACTGTGTCCAAGCGCTTGGACTGGTATTGGATGTTGCCCTGTCTTACTGAGCCATGACCCTGTGATGAAGGCTGTTGGACTTGACTTGATTGAGAAACACTGACAAATGTGACAACTAAGCCAATGTTCCTGGCTTTATATCTGCTGTAACCAGCAAGAAATAATATGAACCAGTGGTATCTCTGGCTGAGGGGGCAAAGCACAAAACAGGCAAGTCAATGCAAGGTACAGATGCATCCAGTTAGGCTCATAGTGAGTGAATGCTATAACAGCAAGTGAACAGTCTCTAACCTGTATTTGTGTCCCCAAGCACACAAGGTTTCTGGTGCTGCCTGAGATACAGCATTGAAGTGCAGAAGTACACTGTAAGTGGATTGGAGATGTGCGAAGAGAGTTCATAAAGGCTGACACAGGGCAGATACCAATGTCTGTGAACATGGCGTGCATGTGATTCTTGCCCATGCAGTGTGTCTTGAGATGTTGCTGCTAGTATCAAATATGGAGGTTGGCTGAAGAAAACAGTGAGCTGAAGTAGTCAGGTACCCTATTCCTTGTCGAGAATTCTCGAGTCTATATTGTTCGGCACATTTGACAAAACAGAAATATGAATGAACTGAGTTGTGGCATGAAAGCACATTTAACAAGCTATAATCCTCCTTAATTGGAAACTCACAACATTGCTCAGCAGATGTGTAAAGGATTGAGAGTTCTTCCCAAAGTCGGGACCTTATTGCCCAATCCTGTCACAAATCTCTCCATAGCCTCCATTGTTCAGATTCCCATAAGATTCTGTCCAAAGTATCTTTGTCTCAATTTCTCTTTATGACAGAAGAAGTCTTTTTGCAGACTCTTTGCACAGTCAAAATGGGGCCATTCTGGGCTGTCTCCACTGACCCACAAAATCTGAGTTTTAGAGAAATTTCTTACTGCTGTCTGTGGGTCTAGAAAAGAACTGCTATTGTTTATTGTTATATTTTCTGAAAGGCAGAACTCTTGACGGATCATAATAATTCCTTTTCAAAAAGTTTAGTTACAGTAAACAGTACCATAGATGCAACATCATTCACACCTCCCTAAATATCTGCAATGCTATCCTAGAGCTTCTTCCTCACAAAATTTCAATTTTTCACATGATTTACTTCTACATTGAACTTAAATTGCTGGATTATTATGGAAGTTTCATTTCCAGTAAGACTTCTGAGGACAGCCAAGCAGTCTCTCACCTATTTCAGCTCTGAAAATGCTTTGTAGGAGCATACAGTGCAATAATGATTTGAATAAATTTATTGTTCATTAAAAGCATTACTTTATGATATGTGACTTATCCCACAGAATATTGCCATATTTAGGTTAGCCTGTAGAATTCCAATACATGAATGTATGGTTCATTCTCCAAACATTGCAGTGTACTGACTATTCATCCTAAGGATTATTATTAGTCAAGTTTCATCATCTATGCTTTAAATTATTCAGATTTATAATGTGTTTTATTCAGACTAAATTCTGCATTCTATATAATGTTGTATGTTTTTGTGGAACTACAGGGCATAATAAATTGCTCAATACATCCTCTAGAATTCTACTTTTGTAATTCATCTTCTGAACTTTACTCTGTAATATTCTTCTTTGGCCTCTCCTAAGATCGGCAAAGAACATTGAATCAGCCTGAACAAACTGCACTTCCCAAACTCTCCATTGTGCTGAATTTTATGCTATAAAGTCTTGGATTGTGAAAATGTAGCTGAGTGCAAAATGTGAGAATCCAGCCAGCTCTACAATAACAAAAGAAATGGCAAATATGCTGAACGTTTTGTGGCTTACACAGTTTTCAGAAAAATATATTATGAAGATCCCACCTTTCAGGATACAACTCAGTGAAATCTCAGTTTGACCAAAAGATAGGTTTTTATCTAATATGTACATCATGTATTATGTTGCACAGCAACAATAAATTGAAGGCACTAGAACAAATACAAATATCTGAATTGTGAATAACATCTGGAAGTTATCCTGGCATGTGAGTGAATGATGCTGTTATGTTTTCTAAGTGCTACCTTTGGAACCAGGCTGTAAAGTACAAAGTTCTAGACAATGATTCTAATCAGAATGCAATTAAGTTGACAGAAAAAGATCTGTGATATTGCTACTATTTTGTAAACACCTGTTTGATTGATGGTCTATGCTGTGGTGTAGTTGTAAATGCCTTTGTGCTCCTGGCATAAGCAAACACAATCTGACAGTGAACATTTGTAGCACTGGCAGATCAGAAAAAACTAGAAATGTCAAGATGTTTCAGGTTGGCTTTTCATAAAGTATTTAAATACCATAAAATTTGTATGCTTCAACGTTTATTTATCAATAAACAGATCAGATTTCATCTTAATTACAGCCATCATTAAAAAAATGTTATATTATTCTTCCTTGTTTTATTTGAAACATATTTTCAAATATTCGTTTGAAAAATGAATACATTGCATTCCAGGGATGCAGACCTTACTTCCAGTGGTGGGTAGAGACTGCAAAGTTTAGTGTACAATCTGATTGACCCAATTCTTGGCAGGCTGCATTTAGTGGCATCTAATGTGGGAGGATGATAAGATCCAACCCAAAGATGAAAAGACAATATTTTAAAACATGGCACCAGAAGCATACAAATATTTAGGGATGAAAGGTATTGATGAGTATACAAATGTGTTGAGTGGGCAATTGGAATGCTGTGATAGTCAACCACATTGTTCACGTTAAACATTAAGTTGGCAACCTTTGTGAACCTGCAGATAAATGCTTATGGCTGTTCACTTATCACCAGTGTTCCCTGTAATTTGTCTGGTGCCTTGCTGGAACTTGGGGTAATCTGAATGGCACATTCCAACCAATAAACAGAAGTCTTACAGCAATTTTTTTCACTGCATGCTTGTACAGATGTTCTACCTGCTAAAATAAACAGATGTCTAGGGATTTATTTATTTGTGGCACTATGTACACTATGCATAAACATGGCCAAAGGATGACACTCATCATTTCTTCACTTCTTTGCTGGCAGCGTTTTACATCTGTCTTTAGTGGCTGCCTAATGACCGTGTGCCAACTCATGTTGATATTTGTCTGGGTGTATAACTTAATTTGCATCAGGTTCTCAAAGTGATCTATTTTTAATCTATTTCTGGATTTATACTTAATTAAGTTCAAGAAGCTAAACCCACACACGGTCAACACTTGCCTGACAGGTGGTACCAATGCCCAGAAGAATGAACATTTCTTGAAATTGGTCATCTTGTAAGTTCATCAAATGACTTGTCTAAATGGAATCACTCTTGGCTTTTCCACAATTATAAATTTGAATTCAGAGTATTATTCAAGTATCCTTGTGGCCACAATTTTGATATAGTTTGGTATACTGTGAAATATTTGATATCAGTTGTATTTTGCAAATTCATAACCAGTTGACTTGGTGGTGATTGCAGGCTGATCAAATACATGCCTCTCCATTACTTTACTTTCTGGAAATCTACTAGCTGGGTCACATGGCAGCTGAATAAATGGAAGAATTGCAGCACTGTCAACATCACCGTCTGGAACAATTAGAGCCTTTTCAAAATCCTCACTCCGACAAACATGTTCACCTCGAGACTGAGTCTTCACTTATTGTTCTTGCCTTTGCAAAATGTATAACTTCAATTGTTGTCGAACAGCTTCTCTGAAAGAATGTGTACAGCAATGCCTAGTTCACTTAGAACATCGTGTTGAGCTGTCAATGCAAAGTGATCGTATGGTTGTGAGAGCATTTTCGGGCAATATTTGTTTATTGGATCATGCACTCATTCACATGTTGCTAATCAAGATATTCTAGTTTTGCCGTGGTGCACATACTGGAAAGTGACAGCCACCTCAGTTCAGAGGTCAAAATGCCACTGTACCACACGCTGCAACTTTGACCAATTCTTCCAAATAACTTTGCTTCACGGATGACCTGATGAGTATTGTATATGCTGTTCTTTGAAGTGTTTCAATAGCATGCACAATCGAGACCTGATTCCAAGCACCATCTATTCTAAATTCTTCTCTGCGAATAATACAACGCTGTTCCGACAAATGATTGATTTCCTGTCAAACCACTACCGTTACCCCATTATTCTTTCTGAGCCTAACAAGAACTCCGTCTGATATAAACAACACCGTCTTCAGTAAATCAAGGTAACTGTCAGCTTAACATTGCTTGATTGCTGTCATAAGGGAGACTACGTTGCTAGCAATCTGTTTTAAAATTCCTGCAAAAGACCGCCTTATAAATAAGTTCAGTTTGTGGTCAAAAGTTGTACAAATTGAACATTTGTTTGTACTGAAATGTCTGAACTTTCATCCGCCATCAAAACATGAAAGTGTAATTTGCACAATTTACCCAGGATCTCGTTCCGTATGAGGAAGCTAGTGCATTCCACAAGTCCAGAATTGTGATTCCGACTGCCCCAACTCTCAGTATCTGCTGTGGTCTACAAGATTATGAGTCTGTTAAACAGATAGTGTGGGCACATTCATTTTCACTGCAGGCATGATACTTTCGCAGCCTCGGGGTTGGTCTTGCTGATCCCTGTACGCTCCACCCTCAGCTCCCATCCTCCTGACGTTTCGTAAATTTCTAACTTTGTTGTGATTTCAGAATTTATTAGAGAATCTACTTTTTGGTTCAATGTTATTTTAGCTTGTTCTGTTTCCATCTGTAGCACTTTATTCCAGTGCTGAACTTGCCACCCACATTTGTTTTAGAGCAAATCGATTATCACTGCTTCACGATGAATGAAAATCTTCGCACCTTTTACATTTATACGTTGAAGATGACATTTTGGGTTGAATGATCTCAAAGCCATTTTTTTTATGTGTTCAGGATTTCTTTCCTAAGGAGCTTCAAGACTCGTCTGCTTTTCCTTTGGGCTAAGCCTATTTTATCAAGGGGTAACTTACCGATCTGTTCACAGGTTCTGGGCTTGGTGCGTGGACAATTATGAGGCTTGCACAGAAACCTTCGCTTCATGTATAACTGCACATGTGCAGAACTTACAGAGAACACCTGCCAGTCAAATCCATTGAGCGTGAAGAGGCTGCCAGTCCCAACAGATTTAGGGCACTTCCATCACTTTCCCCATTAAACCCAGCACCTCACTAGTATTCACAATTCACTTCTTCTCCAATACTTTCTGGTGCTCGGTTTTGCCTTCCAGTACTATTAAGCTGCCAACTGTTCCTTACTGTATGCTGCTACTGGAGGTGGCCTCTAAATGGACTTCCTCCGACAGGATCCCTCCAGTGAATGGTCATGCATTCCCCTGGATTACAACTCAGTAATCAGCCTGACCGTGTGTTCATGACTGCGGCAGGAAAATGCAGACTGATGTTTATTTATTGTTGAATTATAAATCCACTTCAGCAGGTTAAACAATAAATGTATTTCAATTAACGGCATAGGGAAGTCTTTTTCCATGTAATTTCCTGAGAAAGCACTGTTCCATAAACAAAATCAAACTTAGGCATGCCTGTATTCGAAGCCTTTGGGTATAGTTGACCTTTCCTGTCTGACAAGGAAGTATATATCTGGATCTGCAGCTTACAGATTTAGAGGAGCCATTGTAACAGTTTAGAATAATTATTACAATCTTATCAGTGTGAATAGCCTTGAATATATTTTGGCATGATTGGAATGCAAATGTTTCCAAAAAGACCTCTGTTTAGGTAGTCTCAGAATTACATTTCATTTTATGTAAATCAATATAAAGCTTGGATCTTACTTACAGCATTCCTTCAATTAATGAAGTAAGTCAATAGGAAACTATATTGCTGAATATAATGTAACACCTGAAAATGTTGAAATGAGCTAACACATCGAAAACAAAGCTAACACAAGAAAATGTAAGTGTGCTCAGATATTAAATCCATTCTAGTAACAAGCTACACTGTGTAGCAAAGAACCACAGCATATTGCTATAGCAACAGCCCAAGATGAGTCAAGAAAGTCAAAGACAGATTCACAATTATGTAAATTCTTCCTAGTGAGCAATCGATCATAGAACTGGTGTTACCTGATTAATTTATGGACATTGTTTGGTCAAGCCTTAGACTTCATTAAGCTGCGTGATGAATTTTAGACAAAGAATGAATTTTCCATTGAATTTTATCAATTTTTTCTAATGTATTTACCCTTTGCGTGGACATCAAAAATACCATTATATACTTGTCCCATCCATCATACAACATGAATTAATTTCAACAGGATGAGCCTTTACGGAAAATGCACCATTAATAGCACTTTGCTGGACTATTTCATAATTGCTAAAAGGCTCATAATTCATAAAGCTAGGTGTAGATGTGAGTGAAACTGAAGGTTTTTTTCTCATTGAAATCAATTCCATGATACACTATTTGTGTCTCAAAAATCAATTTAGTTTAACTTCTTGGTGGCTTCAGATTTTAAGCCTATGAGGTAGTCTAAATTGCAATCATTGCCTGTCTTAATGTGCTTCTTTTTAAAGATTAATCAACTGCTGACTAGTTCAATTAGCTATCTTTTGTATTTTGGTTGTCTTAAATCACCCATAATAATGCAAGCAGGTTAATTCAACTCATACGACTAAATCTGCAACCTTGGTCAAGAGGAAATAAAATAAAAATAAATTTAAGATCAATCTAGGTGACAGGAACAGTCAACAAAAAGACTCTTTTATTGCTGTTTACATTATGTGTAGTCATTACCCAATACAAACAATAGAAGGTGTGCTGTAAGAAAGGTGTTTTCGATTCATTGCTGCAGTTGCACTGAGTCAGGTATCATGAATGTTTACATCACAGGCAGAGTTTGTCAAATCACCTGTAGTTTGTGAGTTAGTTTTTCATTTCACTTTTAAAACCCACTTTTGAATGATCCAATCCTGATCTACAACAGACAGCACTGAATTGTTACCTCTCATTATAAACAGTCAGTAATTCTATTTTTCATTTTTATTTTGAAATAATTTTATTTACACAGCAATCATTTGCGATTACTCTTATTTCGAATTCTGCACAATAAAAAGCGCATTGGCATATAGGAGTTGGAATGTCATATTGTGGCTTTACAGGATATTGGTTAGGCCATTTTTGAAATACTGCATTCACTTCTGGTCTTCCTGCTATAGAAAAGATCTTGTTAAACTTGAAAGGGTTCAGAAAAGAGTTACAGATAAGTTGCCAGGGTTGGAAGGTTTGAACCATAGCAAGAGGCTGAATAGGCTGGGGCTATTTTCCCTGGAGTGTCGGAGACTGAGGGGTGACCTTATAAAGGTTTATAAAATCATGAGGGCCATGGATAGGATAAATGGACAAGGTCTTTTTCAGCTTGAGGGAGTCCAAACCTAGAGGGCATAAGTATAAGGTGAAAGGGGAAAAATTTTAAAGGAAGCAAAGGGGCAACTTTTTCACACAGAGGGTAGTGTGTATATGGAAATTTTAGGTTATAAACAAAGGCTGGATAGGCTGGAACTTTATTCACTGGAGCATAGGAGATTGGGAGGTGACTTGATAGAAGTTTATAAAATACTGAGAGTATAGATAGAGTTAATGGTTGTTGTCTTTTCTGTAGTATGGGGGATTTCAACACTAAGGGACACATTTGTAAGGTGAAAGGAGAGTTTTGTTTTAAAATGAGGGGCAACTTATTTTATACAGAGAGTGGTTCACATGTGAAATGAATATCCTGAGGAAGTGGTGAATGTGGGTAGAATTACAATGTTTAAAATACATTTGAATAAGTGCATAAATAGGAAAGCATTGGAGGGATATGGGTCAGAAGCAGGTAGGTGAGACTTGTTTAGTTTTGGATTATGTTTAGCATGGACTGGTTGCACCAAAGGTTCTGTTTCTGTGTTGTATGACTCTGTCACTCTACGACTTTAAGTACAAGATGCTGGTGAAACCACATCTGGAGTATTGTGAGCAGTTTGGATCCCTTTATTTCAGGAAAGATAGTGTTTATTTGGAGGCAGTTCAGCGAAGGTTCACTAAGATGGAGGGATTGTCTTAGGAGTAAAGGTCAAACAGGTCAGGAATATACTCACTGGTATTTAGAAGCATGAGAGTTGATTTCATTGAAACATATAGATTCTTAAGGGGTTTGACAGGCTAAATGCTATGAGGATGTTTCCCCTCATGTCTAGGACATAATCTCAGAATAAAGGGGCATCAACTGTAGACTGAGATGAGGAGGAATTTCTTCTCTCAGAGGGTTGAGTGTCTTTGGAACACCTTGCCACAAAGAGCTGTGGGGGCAGAGTCCTTGTGTATATTTAAGGCTGATACTGATTCTTAATCACTAGAGGAATCAGAGATCACAGGAAAAAGGCAGGAAATGTTGAATCAGCCTTGATTTTATTAATGGCAGAGTAGGCTCGAGGGACTGAATGGCTTACTTCTAGTCCTATTTCTTATGTTCTTATAAATTCACTCCCTTGTTGGAGATGACCACTGTCTGGTATTTGTGTTGTGCAACTTTACCTTTAAAGCCACCTGAAAGGCTAGATAGAAACTCATTTGAACATCGCATTCCGGGGATACCGCACCTCACAGTACAAAGCTCCCACATTATTATATCAGTGTGAACCCAGTTTACATGTCTCTTGAAAAGGGTTTGAACTTGCAATCCTCTAACTCAGGCATGAGCTGAGGCTGACACCTCCCTTGGTCATTAGTTTCCTTTGCTGTGCACAGCTTGTGAATGAATATCTTTTTCTTTCCTGTGTAATTTTGGTGCGTAAATAGATTGGGTGTAAGTATTCTTTGATGTTGTAAAAGTCTCGCAGTAAATTTAGCATTATTAGTCATAAGATTTTAATTGCCTTATACCAATCCAAAATGTTAACTGTAAATAAGATGATTCATTAGGTTTATTTGGCAAGATCTGGCATGTAATTTATCAATGAACTATGTAGATGAAGGGAGAAATTCAATTTGTGCCCAGAACAGACACAAAGTTTACGCAGTCTGCTCCCCACACCAATCTGCAAAGGCCATAGAACTGGGTCACATTTGAATTCAGAACTCATTTACTGGTGAGTTGTAGCTGTGAAAATAAGCATCAGCTGGGGAGAGAGGGAAATTGACCAGCTGCTACACAAGTTTGCTGCAGTAGAGATCACAGCAAAGGGGCAATTCTGGGAGTGCGCCTGACCTTACTGACAAGAAGGTAGAGTTTGTTTTGTGCACTTCTGATTCTTCTGGGTTAAAGTTGATTTTAATTTATTTTTGACTACCTTGACTAGATTTTTTTAAACTTTACATGTTAGGCATTCAAGACCTAGCTGGAGCATATACAAGTTATGTTCGGCTCATTCGGACCTGAGTGTTACTATGAAGATGCTACAATGGGCATCACCATTAGTTTTATAAGATTATTTTGTTTCAGGATGGTATCTTTCAGTTTATAAGGTTACTATATTTTGGAATTGTAAATTTAAATATCAGCTTGATAAACAGGGTCATGTTACCTCTGCTGGTGTTTATATGTCAGTACTTTAATGGTTATAGATTTAAGGAAGATTTAAAGTCAGTGCAGAACCTGCCACTATTATGGTGGTATTGGGTATTTATATTTATGACATTGGATATATCATAAATAAACTCTGATCCCAAACTCTCAGAAGGGTGTTATAAAAATTAAACTGTAAACTTGGGGTACTATAAAAGGAAAAGATCTAGAATCAATGATAACCCAAATTAAGATTTCTACCTAGGTGCAAAGCTAATATGCTTCCTCTTGCCTTGTGGAATAAGGAGGAGGAAGTCATTTCAAGATGAGCTGACAGGTTTTTCTTTAAACTAGGCACATCACAGACAGTGAGCAATAGTAGTTTGTCTTGTGTAATCTGCTGCCATATTGGAAAAAGAGACCAACGGATAGAAACAGCCCGGCCTGCGCCTTAAGCAGAGACAATGCTGACTTAATTGCTCACCACACAGAACATTGATGGGAGTAGGTGTTTAGATTGAAGCCTAATTTGTTGAGGAGTTAAGGATGTAGAAGATTCACCTAACATTGAGCTAGAAAAAGAGATTGTATAATCCAAGCTGCGAAAAGTAGTTGTGGGGTTAGAAGTTACCCAGCTGGGAAGATGAAATAAAACGAAAGAACTCATCAGAAGCTGGGAGCAACTGTGAACCATTTGCTGGAAGAACTGTGGTTCTGTGAGGAATGTGATGTGTGATAATGAGCAAAATGTTGCTAATAAAACAAACAACTATGAATGATGGAGACCTGAAACAAAAACAGAAATTGCTGGCAAAGCTCAGCTTGTCTGGTACCATCTGTGGGGCGAATGCAGAGTTAAGCTTTCCAGTCCAATGACTGTTCATCAGAACTGATAGCAGCCGGGAAAAAATTATATTTGTGCTGAAGGTGGGGTGGAAGGTGAGCATATAGTTGGAAGCAGAGTCCAGAGAGAGATACAAAAGGGATAGGCAAATGAAGGGATTATTGATGATAGGCCAGGATAGAAGTGGAGTTGAATTAGTGATAATTAGAGCTGAAAGTAGGACAGAATAGGTAAGCTGTGCTGAAAGCAACCCATGTAATGGCAGGACCACAGTGTGAGGTTGGGTAAAAAACATGAAAGGATGGAACTCAATGTTGAGACCCAGAAGTTGCAATGTTCCCAAGTGGACCCTCTCCTTTCCCTCTGACCCCAACCCCAATGTCAGTTTCAGTGTCCAAGTGCTATCAGTTTTGACGAAGAGTCACCAGACTCAAAATATTAACTCTGCTTTCTCTCCACAGATGCTGCCAGAGCTGTTGAGTTTCTCCAACAATTTCTGGTTTTACTGTTTAACTCTATAGTTTAAAGTCTAAGTTTAGAAGAAAAAAAAGTCAATGTTTTGTTTTATTAGTGATTTAATACAGCACACTTTAAAAACTCTGAAATCTTCATGTGTCATTCCTTCAGCTAATTTTCAAATATAATTTTCAATTTCTCAGGTTAATGATCTGCATGGAGATTGTAACAAAAGGACCTCAATTTGCATATTTAAGCAACCTCCTGTCTGTTTCAGATCAATGCTGTGAATGACTAATTTGGTATCTGACACTTTACTCATGCAAATTGTGTGCACCAGATTAGACTCTTTTCATAGAACCCCTTCAGTGCAAAAAGAGGCCATTTGGCCTATTGAGTACAGACCCAGCCCTCTGATGAACATTCCACCAAGATTCCTGCCCTATCACCATAGTTACCATGGTTAATCTACACTAGCCTGCATATTCCTAGATACTACAGGACAAATTAGCACTGCCAATCCACCCAACCTGCACACCTTTCAACTGTGGGAGGAAACTGGAGCACCCAGAGGAAACCCACGCAAATACAGGGAGAATGTATACACACCACTCAGACAGGTACCCAAGGCTGGAATCAAACCTGTGAGGCAGCTGTGCTGATCATTGAGCTGCCCATCATTTTATTCAGTTTTGAAGGCCAATAAACTGACAAGTTACATCTGTCAAAAAAATCTTTCCACTTTGACGGGAGGAATTTTCCAAACTGAGACAAATAGTTAGAAATTCATTAGACAATTCTTGGTGATTTTAATTCTATCCATCAGAGTGGAAGTGGATGAATAGGTGGCCTAAATCACCAAGAGTTCTGCTGTCCAATTTTAGCCTGGCCAAACAACAGTTCTTCTTTATAGATGTGTGGTCACATCACTAAGCACTGTCTACAATTCGAGCTCAGCTGTCAGTGGTACGACTGCAGAAGAGACCAGGAGCAGCAGAACAGCTGCTCAGAATGTTAGTGTTTCTTGAACCTTGGATATGTGACCATTTTGAACTACAGAGTCCTGCAAACACCTTCCTTTAGGTCTTGTAATTCTTGGACATTTCCCAATGTATGAAAAATCAACCAAAGGATTTAAATATGATGCATGAATTACAATAATCTCATTCTCTCTTATACATCAGTGGTTAAGATTTGCACTCACCTCATTACACACCTACTGGAGTTAAATCAAGGCCACGATAATTTCCAATAACACTTTCGCATATATAGTATCAGAAACAATAAAATAAATAAATCCTTTCCATATGTTTTATTTAGATTTAATTGCAAATAAGTATGTTTGCAGGGCCCCCTCGATAGCTCACCTGGTAATTTCAGGGTATTATGTGTTCAGTCAGTGCTGCATTTGCTGATTCTAATTGGTGATACTGTACATTAGGCATGGATAGAGTAAATAGACAAGGTCTTTTCCCAGGGTTGGTGGAGTCCAGAACTAGAAGGTATAGGTATAGGGTGAGCGGGAAAAGATTTAAAAGAGACCTAAGGGGCAACTTTTTCACACAGAGGGGGTGCATGTATGGAATGAATTGCCAGAGGGAGTGGTGGAGACTGGTACAATTACATAATTTAAAAGACATCTAGATGGGTATATGAATAGGAAGTTTAGAAGCATATGGGCCAAGTGCTGGAAAATGGGACTAGATTAGTTTAGGATATCTAGTTGGCATGGATGAGTTGGATGGAAGGGTGTGTTCCCATGCTGTCTATCTCTCTGACTGTATGACAGGATTGAGCTTTCCTCAGGGCTGAATTAAAGCCAATGTTCACATGCAGGTGCAAGCATGAAAAGTGGCTAGAGGCAATCATCAAGCACATCAGAGGACTGCAGGAGGTGTGAGGAAAAAATAGGTCAATGAAAAAAAGTGAGCTGCCTAGCATAGTATGCGCTTCCTTAAGGATCCAATCCTCCAACCTTTCTTTCCTAACCTCATGATGCACTAAAACTATATCAAATTTGCTACAAACCTGACATGCACATGTGTGGGGACAGGCAAGGCGGGAAGGGGATGGCTGTAATTCTTTAGCTTTTGGAGCATATTGTGCTTTTTTTCATATGTGTATGCACATGCAATTTCTGCTGTCCTTACATCGCTCCTCTCTTTTGTCATCATTATAAGCAGCTGATGGAACACGTCAAGTTTTATTCAATTAGACTGACGTGTTAGTAAGCAGTGTGGGTTCTTAGCCAGGTAATTGAATATGTGGTAACGACTCCAGCAGAACCCTTTCTAATTTATTCAATGTATGCCAGATACTAGATTTGATCCTCAGCCTGTGCTGAGTTGGCCACTAGAATAGCTGCAAGGGTGTTACAGTTGGCTTCACTCTTCTAGCTTTGATCGTCTGTGTAAATATAACTCATTCTTGTTTACTGTTCAATTGTATATTGAATAGATGTTTGTGATATTAGAATCAATAAATTCAATTTTACTTGAAATCTGATATGCAAGAGTTGGGATATATGTTGGCTGCACTGATTCAGATGGAACAATGTTAAATTGGTGCAACAAGCTCATTGCTATAATTTAGGAAAGCAGCCATTGCTACCTGTGCCTGTCATTGGTCACACACCTGTTGTGGGTAATTAGCTTAGACTGACACCACTTAAAGGCAGTCAACCCCCCACCCCAACTTAATCTCAAAGGGATGTTGATTTACCTACAGAGAGCAAAGAAACCTCAGGTCAAATGGCTGGAAGATGTCCAAAAGTTATCATCATTGTCTCAATTTAATATCAAAATACTTTTGACCCCTTTCTCTTTCTTATATTAACTTTACCATCAATTTTCCTGAATCCTCATGGTGACAGACAGAGGTCTGGTCGATATCCTCTGCTATGACAATAATTGCACTCATTTATACTGATCCGTGACTCATCATGCTTTTGTTATTGCTGTTTGTGTATGTCTGCTGACTTGTGTGGATGGTTGTGAGGGGAAAATAAACTCTTAAGTACGTATGAATCAAATGGGACCTCCCAACTTACTGATGTGTTCCTGTAGTTTTTCTAATAAAATATGGGACTTTTAAAATAAAAAAAGGTATTAATGAGCCTTTTAAAATTAAAAAAAAACATTAATTTGCATATTGGTTCTATTTCCTGAAGCTTGAGGTGTGGCACAGGATATTCACAGGAGTACTGATGTGAAAAGGGAATGATGGTTTATACTGTATGACATGAGAATATGGATTGTTTGACAAATAGACTCGAACTGGGAGAGGCATTGCCATGTGTATTGTGAAGCTGAAAGTAACTAAAGACAGTCTTTGAGGTCTGATCCAAATGAATAAAAGTAGACACATGTGCTTGATATAAAGCACATTTATTATTAATCTAATTTAGATATATGCAAACTAAGGAGTGAATCCATTAGCTTAAACTATTTTAAACATATTCGACAAGCAAGTCTCACTGCCTTTTGCCTGTGAGGAACTCCTGAGTGATGGCTGGCACTCAGAGGCCGATCTCAGTTTCCACAGCCTGTCCATGAAGGTCCATGGCCCTGGTCTCACGAGCCCAGTCTGATGGGGAAAGTGAATAAGGGGGACAAAGTTCCTGATATTAATACCATTCTAAATCAAAGGTTTCCTGCTTAAACCCCATTTGTAATAACTTCAGTGTTTTCCAAGCCCTCAATAGATGAGAAAATAAGTCCAGTTGGCCCCGTGTAGACTGCACAAGTAGTAGGGTCTCATTGTCCCTTATGTTCAGACAGCTTCCCCCACACACTCCCACCAAACAGGCTATTTTTGCATTAGGCCCGTTTTTCATGTACTTTTTCACGTTAATTCAATTAGTCATTATTAAGTCCAATAAACCTTTAATGGTTAACCCTTACTGGTCTGGCTTGAAGATATCATTTTTGACCCGAACACTACACAATGGAAAACACACCAATTAGATAATGACTGACAGTTAACTGCCAAGCGTTGTTTAAATTAAATGATATTTAGTTTTGTTTACTTGTTCTGACTTGAAGCATATGAATATTATTTTCTCTATGGATAAATTAGATTGAAATGCATGTTTCCAATTAAGTTACAGTAGTTATCAGAAGTTAGGAATGAATAAATTGCTACTTTTTAAAAGCAGTTTAAGCATTAAATGCTGCTAGGTTAGATGCAACACACTAATAATTAGCCAGAACTGCAATTTTTGATGTTGATATGGTCTGAAGAAAGGGCATTTTTGTACTGTATGCATTGCTGTGTTTCAATGTACACTTTGCAGTTCATTTGATAACATTGAAATACTTTATGTAGATTGCAAGATCTTTGTGTCTACGGCCCTTTCAGTAAGTAGGTGAGGTAAGGGGAACAGTCATTCCAAGCATTGTCTTCTGAAGCTTGCATGGTTCCCTACAGGGAATTAGATGGAAATTTCTGTGAGTTTTTTGACCTCCCCCAAATTGGTCAAACATTTTTGTTTTCTGGGTTTGTTCACCTCTTGCAGGAACTTGTGTAAGTGCAGAGGAAGGGATGAAGTGGAATGGATTTAATGGCGAGCAGATTATACCATGTGGAATGGGATGGTATTGTTGGACTAGCTTTTTTTATGTATGTGTTGTTTGTATCTTATAGATTTTTGATCTCTGCTTTGATTTTTTTTCAATTATCTTGTCTCTAATCAGCCAATGTTCTTTTGCAGCACACAAAGTTCGAATTGAGTGCCAGGTGCATACATATTTGTAACAAAGCATTTTAATGAAGTTGCATAAAAAGAATATTTATTGTCTTATTGTGAGATCCCAAACTCTAACAACATTTGTTTTTAAAAATGTGAATCCAATGTTCAAATATGCTATCAATTTCTGTGTCGTTTCCCATCAGAAACAGGTTGTTTTTGTTGACTTTTATGAATGCACATTGAGGAGGAGTCACATATAAATAGTGCATTTATATGCTGCCTTTTTGTTTTAGGATATTCCAAAGGTTTCACAACAAATGACATACAGTGTGATCCTTGTTGTGATGCAAAGTAGCATGGCAGCTAATTTATGTACAGCATGCGCCCAAATATAGCAATGAAAAATTGCTCACATAATCTGAATGACAACATTCTTTCAATTGCTTGGGAGTTATTAAGACATTGCAGTTCTACTTATCACAGTGATGACTTCAATGCCCTACAAAGGACATACTTGTCTAGTGATTAAATGTAGTAATAATATTTGGCAGCCTCTCCAGCAAACTTATCTCTTGGTCCTTGAATCAGTTCAAAGGCATGCAGGCAAGGGATTGGACAAAGGTAACTTACTCAATGCCAGAATCTACTTACAATACATCAAGGATATGGCTAGACTTGAATGTTATTACTTTGTAATTACACACTTAGCAAAATAGTCTGTCAGTTCTCTCCAATATCATGGAAGTGTCCCAGCCGTTGCTAGTGCTAAGTCAGAATTACGTATTTATGCTGGGGTCAGCAGAACTGTTCAGTGTTCTGTGTTCTGTTCAATATAAAAAAATTGCATGGAATTCTACCAACAAAACTTCATGCATTGCTTTCACTGTCTGCAGAGGATGTCATCATCAGAAACCCTCAACAATTGTATACAAATTTGATATCCAGCTATAACCATTACTTACATGTTTCCTTATGTTTCACATGTCTCTGATTTAAAAATCGAAGATCCAGCAAAATTTCTTAAAATCTTTCTATGTACAGACCATTTGACAGATATGTTTTAAACAAAGCCAAGCAACTAACTGATCGTTTCAATAAAAAATGTGGTGACATTTTATCCTGGTAATGGTGTACTCTTCAAATGGGTTATTTTATCATGTTACATAGAATAAGCGAAGTACAGTAAGAACAATGATAATGAAAAGCTGTAAACAGATTCACCCTGAGATCACTGGAATCATTCGATCATCTTTCAACACTAGAAAGCAAACTCATGTAGCCAAGTTAATTACTAAGTGAATGAAACATTATGTCATATTTTAATGTACATTGTAAGGCAACGTATTTATATGAATTCTCTTCTGTATTCAGCTGAAGCACTACAAGAGCCAATAAATACTGGAGGCCAGATTTTCCAAACAAGGTCAGAAACTGTATTTCTGACTCTGATAGGACAAAAAAAAACACTTACATTTGGAGGAATCCTCCATGTGAACTTCCAGGCTAGGAGACTTCCCAGCTGAATCAAACAAATCCTGGCCAGGAATCCACACATCCAGGAATGGAGTGGATTGCCCATGAAAACATGCACTTTTTCCAACATTAGCTGCAGTACTCAAATATTAAAGGTCCTGAAGCCACAAATGCAACTGCTGAGAAAGGGATTGTGTCTAAGGTAGGGGTGGAGGGATTAAGGTGGCCACTGTCTGAAGGGATAGGCTGGCATGTTTGTGGGAATGGGTGGAGCAGGTAGAGTGCCAGGTAGATTTGGAGATAATATGGCAAACGGGTGAAGGGATAGTGTGATGGATTGTGGGGTACAGGAGTCAGTGGGTGATGCAACAGGCTGACAAGTCATTGCATGGGTTAGGATGCCAGATTGGTATGGGTAAGGTGCAAAATGGGTGAGAGTTAGGGTGCCAGGTCAGTGAAGGGCAGGATGGCAGGTAGAGGGTAGAGATGCCAGTTGGGTGAGGGGGAACTGTGACAGATGTGTAAAAAAGTACAGGTGGCAGGTGTGTGGGGTGTTGGGAGGGGGGGCAGGTGGGTGAGAGAGTAGAGTACCAGATCATTAAGAGTGTGTGAGAGAATACAGATGCCACATGGAACATGTAGTAGGATTTTAGCTAATGAAAAGGTATTGTGCCAAGTTGAAGGGGGCACATAGGACAGATGAGTGGGTGGATGCTTAGGATAGATCACAGTGTGATTGTTGGATTGGGGATTGGGAGGGGTCAGTGTGAGTAGTTAGGTGGTTAGTGTGAGCAATTAGAGAGTCATTTTTATTCTCGGCCAGGAGTTAGGGAGGGTTTTAACCTTTCCAGCATTTTCTGGATAACTATTCAGGTCAATGAGTTGGACCCCTCTGGAATATCTGACTGTAATTCAAGTAAAGAGGTCATGATATGAGTGGCCCTGGTGGAGCTCAAACTATGTGTCAGAATGCAAATTATTCATTTTCAAGTGCCACTTGATACCACAGTCAATGAGCCCTTTTGTCACTTTGCTGATGATTGAGAGCAGACTGATGGTCATGGCTGTTCTAGAATTCATGACTTCAACATTATTGCAGGAATGTTGTCAGCCTTTGCCGTATTCAATACATCCAGCCATTTCTTGATATCACGTGGAGTGAGTTGCTTTGGTTGAAGACTGACACCTCCGAGGCTGGGGACCTCAGGCAGGGGCCTTATCTCTTGCATTGATGTGTAAGGCTTCCTTGTCACTGAAGATGGAGATATTTGTCATTCCTTCATCCCCTGTTAGTTACTTAATTGCCCACCATCATTCACAATTGAATGCGACAGCACCATGGAGCTTGGACTTGATCCATTGGTTGTGAAATTGCTTAGCTCTTTTTATTGCATTCTGGTTCCACTGATTAACATGCAAATAGTCCTGTTTGTAGTGCCACCAGGTAGCTACCTCACTTTCATGTATGCCTGGTGTTCCTCCTAGCATGACCTCCTGCACTCTTCATTGAACCATTGATTTAGTGAGAGCTGAATCACTGAACTAGAAAGAAGGATGTGGTATGGGGGAGGTTAGGTGTTAAAAGTTTCTGAATAAAAGGTGATTTGGTGTTGTTGATAAGCTAAAGTTGATGGAAAAAAAACTGTAAAACATTATATGATGTGAGTGTCTGAAGTACCTGTGAGGTGCTTATCCCAAACTACTGTTTTGTGGTTATGCTCTGGGCCCATGCAAACCTTGTGTGGAAAACTATCAGATGTGCATGTTCTTGTAGCTGATGGTGTAGGAGCCGCTGATGTTGTGGCTCCTTTGATGTTTTACGTGTGAACCTCAGCAGATGTGTGAGAGACAGTACCACTGTGGTGCCTACATTAGTAGCTGCACTGAGGCCTGATGCAGAAGTGTATAAGATCCTGATTGGTCTTGACAAGGTGTATGTGGAAAGGATGTTTTCTCTTGTGGCAAAGTCTGGAACCAGGGGCCACCATTTTAAAGTTAAGGGTCACTTTTCCTTTCTGAAGGAGAAGAGGAGAATTCTTCCCCCTCAGCCTTGGTTGCATGACTTTGGAAATCTGCCTCAAAAAGCAGTGAGATGGAAACATTCAATAGTTTTAAGACAGAGGTTGATAGGTTGTTGTTTGGCAAGGAAACCAAGGATTATTAGGCATAGGTGGGATTGTGGAATTCAAGGCACAAACAGAGCAGCAATGATTTTATCAAATGGTGAAGTAGGCGCGATGAATGGTCTACTTCTGCACCTATTTTGTATATTCATATTGATTGCACATCGAAATCTGATGATGATGCCGAGTTCACAATCTTGTGCATGATAGTTCTCTGCATTGGCAATCGTACAATGCTAACTCGCAGGAGTAGAGAGTGGTACAGTCAATGATGTACCTTGCAATACTGGAGCCAGATATTAATATTAGATTAGTTACAGTGTGGAAACAGGCCCTTCGGCCCAACAGGTCCACACTGACCCGCTGAAGCGCAACTCACCCAGACCCATTCTCTTCCATTTACCCCTTCACCTAACACTACGGGAAATTTATCAAGGCCAATTCACCTAACCTGCACATTTTTGGACAGTGTGAGGAAACCGGAGCACCCGGAGGAGACCCATACAGACACGGGGAGAATGTGCAAACTCCACACAGTCAGTCGCCTGAGGCAGGAATTGAACCCAGGTCTCTGGTGCTGTGAGGCAGCAGTGCTAACCACTGTGCCACTGTGCCGTCCACTATGGCCACTTGCTTCGACAGACACTTTTGTTCAGGTGCCACTGTCAGTCAGATGGCTTCCTGTTGCAATCCCTTTGAAAAAGGATTTCTTTTTTCTGCCACAAATCCTTTGGTAGAACCATCTGTAAAGTGTAGCCCTGCCTTTTGACAGGTTGTTGGCATATCCAGAGTGTATGGGCGGTGATGAGCAAAGGGTGAATGATGTTCCTGGGTTTCAATGGGTGAAGTGCTATCTGGTACCTTTTATTTATGTGTATTAACTCAGAAAACCTGACTGGAAATAACCTCATTTATTGTTGAACACCAAAATACAGCCAATACTTGTGGTATACATAGGCTAGTCCCAGCCTGGGACAAACAATTCTGCAGCCCCATCCCTGGGTTTGCTTTGTAATATTTTATAAACATCCTGTTCAGAGATGTTACGATGTGCCTCTGGAAGAGGTGGGACTTGAACCCAGGCCGACCATCGCACCATAAGGCCCTACCTACATCTGCTTTATAATATTTTCTAATCAACCTACTCAGAGATGTCATTACACACCTTAGGAACAGGTGGGACTTGAAGGCAGGCCTCATGGATCAGAGGCAGTGAGGCTATCACTGCACCACAAGAGGGCTCTGGGTATGCTTTTCTTTTATTAACCTATCTTTTCTAATCAATCCTGATCAGGGCTGCACTTCCAGAGCAGGTGGGACTTGAAATAGGGTCTCTTGTTCCAGAGGTGGGAACACTACATTTGCACCAGAACAGGGTACTAGGTCTGCATTGTTAAGGGCTTAGGTGATGAGTTCCAGCTGAGTAGGCCATTGTTTGTTATCAAGAGAACTTATACCCAAGGACCTCCACAAGGAGTTTAATCAGTGATCGCCATGGGCTTGTATGGGTTCTCACAATGTAGTTTCTAGAAGTTGGAGTTCAGATCCTGGTGAGGATCATTACTTACTGCCCACATGCTAATAAAATGTGAAGTTTTACCCTACATGCATATGTGATGGGCTGAGAAGAACATAATTATATGCAGTTAAGTGAAATTACTTTCTCGTTTTAGCTCCGCCTGCACAAGATTCCACCCATTCACTCTATTTCTCTCTCTACAGATGTTGCTGGAACCTGCTGAATATTTCCAAAATGTCCTCTCCTTTGTACACGTCATTTTCATGTTGGTCTGATTTGCGGTCATTTGCCAGTATCCATGAGGCTTCTGTTCCTGAGAACCCCTGCAAACAATGAAATTCATGGGTTAAAATTATGTTGAAAATAGGTTCAAAATCATGGATAGTGGATTTTTGCTGCTGGTGTTGACTTGTTGTTACTGCTTTTTTGGCACAGATTGGTGAATACATGATTCGTGATTTCACAGAAGCAAAGGATTTCCCAAACTAAAGTAGTACCATTTGCCTGCATTTGGCCTATATCCCTCTGAACCTTTCCTGTTCATGCACCTATCCAAATATCTTTTAAATATTGTAACTATACCTGCCATAGCCACTTCCTCTGGCAGTTCATTCCATACATGAACCACCTGTGTGAAAAGATTGCCCCTCAGCACCCTTTTAAATCTTTCTCCTGTCACCTTAAAAATATGCTCCTAGTTTTTTAAACTCATCCACACTAGGAAAAAGACCTTTGCCATTCAACTTTTCTATGCCCCTCATGATTTTATAAACATCTATAAGGTCACTCCTCAAGCTCCTACATTCCAGTGAAAGAAGTCCCGATCTATCTAGCCTCTCCTTATGACTCAAACCCTCCATTCCTGGCAACATCCTGGTAAATCTTTTTGGAACCCTCTCCAATTTAATAATGTCTTTCCTATTGCAGGGTGACCAGTACTGTAGAGAGTACTCCAAAAGTGGCCTCACCAATGTCCAGTACAATCTCAGCATGACATCCCAACTCCTATACTCAATTGTTTGAGCACTGAAGGCAAGCATGCTAAACACCTTCTTAACTACCCTACTTGTGATGCAACTTTCAAAGCATTAATATACTTGAATCCCAGGTCTATGTTCTGAAACAGTACCCAAGGCCCTACTTTTTTTTTTGTAGATATTTTTATTGAAATTTAACATTTTTGCAAATTTACAAAAATAAACAAAACTCTCAAATACAAACATTGATGTACAATTAAATCATATATACAATAGTCATAATTTAACAAAGAAAAGAGAAAGAAAGAAAACAAAAAAAGAAAAAAAAAGAAACGAAAAAAGAAAAAAAAACTCAACTTTCTACTAATCTAACTTATAACTAACCAGAGTGTATACCTAAGTCTCTTACATGCTCAGAATGTATAAACATCAAATATAATAAAACCCGTATTCGCGCAGGATTCCTCTCCCAAGGGGCCCCGGAGTAGCCCGGTCTGAAATCTTCACTAAATAAAAGCCCTTGTTAGGATAGCCGAAATATCTGCATTTATATAATTCAAAAAGGGCTGCCATATTTTATAAAATAATTCAGTCTTTCGGTGCACCATATTTGTGAGGAAGTCAAGGGGGATATATTCCATAATTAATCTGTGCCAATTTGAAAGTCCAGGGGGGCCCTCAGCCACCCAGTTCACCAAAATATTTTTCCTTGCACAGAAAGAGAGAATAGAAAATAGTCTCTTCCCATGCATATCCAGAGATGAGAGGTTCGAAAAGCCCAAAAGGAGAGATACAGGGTCCACCCTAATTTCCGTTCCTAAAATTTCTGTCAGGGTATTTGCCACTTTAGTCCAGTATCTGCGGATTTTCTGACAAGTCCACAGACAATGTACAAGAGTACCCACCTCTATTTTGCATTTGGGACACATTGGAGATGCTCCTGCCTTAAATTTTGCCAGTCGAGCCGGAGCTATATGGGCCCTATGAAGTATCTTTAGTTGGATAGCCTGAGTTCTGTTACAGATAGCAATTCTTCTAGCATTTTCCCAAATGTCATTCCACATATCCTCAGAGATTTCTAGCCCCAAGTCCTGCTCCCATGTTTTAAGCAGGTCATCCATGTCTCCTGAGACTCCTTCATGTAACAAATGGTATATAGTACTAACGGAGGATGCCCCCGCTGGTCGTAAGACATTACGTTCTCTGTCTGATTTATAAAGACTATCTATTAATGTAGTCTTCCTCTGTATATAATCTCGAACTTGGAAGTATCGAAAGAGATCCCCATTAGGTATTCCGAATTTCAGACGCAGCTGCTCAAAGGACATCAGGATCCCATCTTTAAATAGGTCCCCTAAGCATGAGATGCCCCTGGATCTCCAGAGTTTAAAGGTGGCATCTGTAATCCCCGGTTGGAATCCCCATGCGCCTACTATTGGTGCATGGGGGGATGTTTTATGTAAGTTACCCTCATTTTGCCGCATTATATTCCAGGCCTTAATTGTGTTTAATATTATGGGATTTTTACAGTGGTCTGTAATGATTTTCCTCTTATCTGAAAATAAAAGGTTAATAAGTGGGTATTTTACTTGGGAGGCTTCGATATCCAGCCAAATTGATTGTGGATCAGATGAAACCCAATCAGCTATGTAACTTAGTAGGGAGCTTAACTGATATTTCCTAAAGTCTGGGAAGTCCAGTCCTCCCCTTGCCTGTGGAAGCTGTAGCTTCTTCAGCTTAATAAGGGGCCGTCTATGGTTCCAAATAAAGGAGCCCAACCAGCCATATAATTTATGTAGGGCTAGCCTTGGCAGCATCAGCGGGAGCATTCTCATAGGATATAAGAGACGGGGCAGAACATTCATTTTAATTAATGCTATTCTCCCTAGCCAGGAAATCGGAAGGTCTCTCCATCGCTGGAGGTCCTGCCTTATCCTTTCCATTAATTGTACAAAATTAGCCCTATACAGCTGATCAAATACTGGCGTGATAAAAATACCTAAATATAAGAAGCCCTCCAGGGACCAACGGAAGGGAAAAGGGGATCCGTCCATTAAGTGGGGTATCATAGCCAGGCCACCCATTGGCATGGCTTCCGATTTTGAAAAATTAATTTTATAGCCTGAGAATGCACTAAATGTATTAATAACTTGAATTAGACGAGGCACTGACATTAAAGGATTACTGAGGAATAAGAGAATGTCATCTGCATAGAGGGTAATTTTGTGTTTACCTGTACCAATCCTCGGGGCCGTTATATTAGGATCAGTCCGGATGGCTTCTGCTAATGGTTCAATTATCAGTGTAAACAACAATGGTGAGAGAGGACATCCTTGACGGCAGCCCCTACCCACACTGAAGCCATCCGATCTTAACCCATTAGTAATAACAGCTGCTTTGGGGTCATTATACAATGTTGAAACCCATTTGGTAAACACCTGTCCAACGCCAAACCTTTCCAATGTGTAAAATAAATATGACCATTCAACCCTATCAAATGCCTTTTCCGCATCCAATGAAATTACTACTCCTGGTATCTTTCCCTGATGACAGGCTTGGATCATATTCAAGACCCTTCTGATATTATTGGATGATCTGCGGCCCTTAATAAATCCCGTCTGGTCCTCCTTTATAATATATGGCAGTACCCTTTCTAGTCTTAGTGCTAACATTTTTGAGAGAATTTTAAAGTCTACATTTAGTAAGGATATTGGTCTGTAAGATGCACAATCTTCTGGGTCTTTTCCTTTTTTGAGGATAAGAGAAATATTTGCTTCTTTCAGCGTGGGCGGGAGACAGATCTGACTATGCGCAAAATTATACATATCCATAAGTGGGTCAACCAATATTCCTGTAAATTCTTTATAGAATTCAGCTTGAAAACCATCCGGGCCCGGTGCTTTTCCGCTCTGAAGTTGCCTAATTGCCTCAAGTATTTCTTGGACTGTTAAAGGGGTATTTAGGGCCGACACCTGTTCCGGAGTCAGGCCCGGGAAGGTCAAATTTTTTAAAAATGACTGCATCCTCCTAATCCTATCTTCACAATCCTGCGATCTATATAGTTCAGAATAAAATTCTTTAAAGGTCGCATTGATCTTTTTATGATCATGAGTCAGGGTACCTGTACTTTCCTTGATGGTCGGAATAGTTTGAGGGGCTTTCTTTTTCTTTGCAAGAAATGCTAAGTATCTACCCGGTTTGTCGCCATATTCATATAATCTTTGTTTCGCAAATAATATTTCCCTTTTAGCCGTTTGAGTAAGCGCGGTGTTTAAAGCTGTCCTAAGAGCTGTAATCCTCTGCAATTTTGTGATAGAAGGTCTATCAGCGTATGCTGTTTCGGCTGCTTTTAGGCGAGCTTCGAGCAGACACTGTTGCTCTCCCTTCATTTTCCTCTGGGTCGCTGAATAGGAGATGATCAAACCTCGTGCATAAGCTTTGATGGTCTCCCACATCATTGACGGATTGCTAGCCGTACCAGTATTAATTTCTAAAAACGTTTTAAGTTCTTGGGAGAAGTACTTTAAAAATTTGCTATCTTTTATCAGGAAGGGGTCCATACGCCAATGCCGAGCAGATGTCCCATTGTTCTTTACCTTAGTTTCCATGTATACAGCGGCATGGTCAGAGATTGCTATAGTACCTATTTTACAGGTTGCTATAGAGTTTAGAAAAATCGATGGGGCAAAAAACATATCAATTCTTGTGTGACATTTATGTGGATTAGAGTAGAAAGAAAAATCTCTACCCTGTGGATGGAGACATCTCCATACATCTACCAATCCTAATTCTTTATTCAGGTCCGCCAGTTGTCTAGATCTGGGAGATACTCCAGCGGCACTCTTGGGAATCCTGTCTATTTCCGGATCCATAATACAATTAAAGTCTCCCCCTATAATTGTATGACGGGCACCAAAGGCCATCAGTTTTGAAAAAGCTTCCGTTATGAATTTAAAGGGGTGTGCCGGGGGGCAGTATACATTTAAGATCCCATATTCCTCTCCATTTATGAGGGCTTTAATCAAAATATATCGTCCAGATTCGTCTTTTATCTGATTTAGAATTTTCAAAGGGAAGTTCTTCCGGACAAGGATAACGACTCCCCTGCTTTTTGAATTAAAAGAGGAAAAAAAGGCCTGATCAAATCCGCCCTGTCGTAATTTTAAGTGTTCTTTATCCGACAGGTGTGTCTCCTGTAGGAGAGCTATATCAACTCTCTCCTTCTTAAGATTTGATAATATTTTCTTCCTTTTAACTGGCGAATTACTCCCCCTGACATTCCAGGTGCACCACTTAACCGACTGTTCAGCCATAATCATCTGGACAGATCCGAGACCCCTCGGGAGGGGAAACCCTATCTAGAACATCCCGAGCATGGAGCATACAAGATTTACAAAAGTAAAGATTCTCTGATACACTCAAAACAATATAACAAAAAACTCTTTCTAAGTATAAAAAATATAAAACATTCCGAATTGGAGATTTTCTCCCTTGTTCCCAGGGAGCGTCACTTCCTCTCCCACAGTCCATCTTACCCTCTTCCAACCAGTGCCCCACCCTTGACCCAGGTGTTCCTCAATAAAATGAGGAGAATTCAAATATAATATAAAGCTAGAGTTAACAGTGAACACCCCACCCCCACCCACACCCACATCTAAATATATTTGGGAATATTAATACCATATATAACTATAAGATTACAATCTCAACACGTAATACTTAAATATAATACCACAAAGTAACAGGGGAAAGAAAAACAACCCCGCTCCTAAAAACAGAAGTAAAATAGAATAAGGTAACCACCTCCCCTCATCAACATTAACCAAACGCCCCAACATATATATATACATACACACATAGAGGGAAAGATAAGAAAAGATGAAGGGATGTAAACCAAAATAATGGGAAAGGCAGACCAGCGTCCACAATCTCTTACAGCTTATTTAAGAGAGTCCAAGAATTCCTTAGCCTTCTCCGGTGATCCGAAGTTATATATGGATCCTTTGTGGCTAAGGCGTAGCGTCGCTGGATATCGTAAGGAGTACTGGATATTTAAGTCCCTTAAACGCTTCTTCGCCTCATCGAATGCCTTCCTCTTTCGGACCAAAGCTGGGGAGAAGTCCTGGAACAGCATGATCCTGGATCCTTTGTGGGTCATAGCTTGGGGATCTTTTCCCAGATTTCTTGAGGCTTCCAGGAGCATCTGCCTCTCCCTATAGCTCTGCAGCTGGAACAGGACCGGGCGTGGGCGCTGGGTTGAGCCGGGCCCACGTACTGTGACCCGGTAGGCCCATTCTACCCTTACCTGGCCTGATCCAGCCTGCAGATTTAAAAGTTGTGGCAGCCAATGCTCTAAGAATGCTGTCAGCTGGCCTCCCTCTTCCTGCTCGGGAAGGCCCAACAACCGAATATTTTTTCTACAACATCGATTTTCGAGGTCATCAATGTGGTTTTCTAGGTTCTGGACTCGATTCTCGAGAAAATGGATGTGGTCGGCTGTTGATTTTACCCCAGTCTCTGAGGCTGCGGCCTTCGACTCCACCTCTCTGACTCGGCACTCCAATTCCTGAATGTCTCTGCCCTGCTTCTGCAGCTCGGCTGATAGTGCTTCTCTGCTCTGCCGAGACTCATCGATAAAAGCATCAATCTTCGCCTCCCACCTGGCAAACATCTCCTCAAAGCTCATCTTCATTGGTAAATCTCCTGAAGTAGCTGAAGACACCTTTGTTGCAGCTGAAGAGGGAGAGGGTGGGGGAGGGGTCCCTGCTTTCTTAGAGCCGCCTGTTCCCTTCCCTTTACTCATTTTCCAGCTAGTATTAGACTATTTAAATGTACTAATAGGTAACTATTTAAGGTTAACAACTATTATAAATGGTTTAGTGAGTGTGGTGGGGGTGGATAGCCCACTTTTCCCAAGTTTTGGGTAGAGCACTGTGGACTCAGTCTTGCTGGGTCGCCGCCATCTTGGATCCCCCCCAAGGCCCTACTTTTAATTGTTTAAGTCCTGCTCTTGCTTGTTCTTCCAAAATGCAGTATCATGCATTTATCCAAAATAAACTCCACCTGTTACTCTTTAGCCCGTTGGCCAAATTGATCAAGATCCCTCTGTGAGCTTAGATAAACTTCTTCACTGTCAATTGTACCATCAATTTCAGTGTCATCCACAAATTTACAAACCATGCCTCCTAGGTTCTTATCCAAATTGTTTATATAAATAACAAACACAAGTGGACCCAGCACCAATCCTTGTAGAACACTGCTGTTCACTGCCTCCAGTCAAAAAAAAACCCTCCACCACCACCCTCTAGCTCTTATCATAAAGCCAATTTTGTATGAGTTGGCAAGATCTCCCTGAATCCCACATAATCTAGATTTTTTTTTAGATTACTTACAGTGTGGAAACAGGCCCTTCGGCCCAACAAGTCCACACCGACCCGCCGAAGCGCAACCCACCCATACCCCTATTACCTAACACTACGAACAATTTAGCATGGCCAATTCACCTGACCTGCACATCTTTGGACTGTGGGAGGAAACCGGAGCACCCGGAGAAAACCCACGCAGACACGGGGAGAATGTGCAAACTCCACACAGTCAGTTGCCTGAGTCGGGAATTGAACCCAGGTCTCTGGCGCTGTGAGGCAGCAGTGCTAACCACTGTGCTACCGTGCCGCCCCGAACTGTGCTACCGTGCCGCCCCATAGCTGTACTAATTAGTCCGCCATGCAGAACACTGTCAAGGGCTTTACAATAGTTCACAATAGTTCATGTGGACAACGTCTACTGCTCTGCTCACATCAACCTTTTTGGTTATATCCTTAAAATACTCAATCAAATTTATGAGACATGATTTCCCACACGTAAAGCAATGCAGACTATCCCTAATCAGTCCTTGCTTCTCCAAATGCATGTAAATTATATCTCTCAGAATCCCCTCCAACAATTTACCCACCACTGATATCAAACTCACAGGTCTGTCGTTCCCAGGCTTCTTCTTACAGCCTTTCTAAAATAAAGACACAACATTAGCCACTCTCCAATTCTCTGGCACCTCACTTGTGGCTGTAGATGATGCAAAGTATCTCTGGTAGGGGCCCTGCAATTTCTTCTCTGACTTGATCAGTTTGTCCACCTTTATGTTTTTAAGACATCCAGCACTTCCTCTTCTGTAGTGTGGACTGTTTTCAAGACATCACTATTTATTTCCATGAGTTCCCTAGCTTCTACTTCTTCCTCCAGAGTAAAAACTGATGCAAAATATTTGTTTAGCATCTCTCCCATTTCCTGTGATTCCACACAAAGACGACCTCATTGATCTTTAAGGGTTCCATACTGTAGGAAATCTAATCTAATCTAATCTAAAAGATTGAGATAGAAAGACATAAACATTCCAATGAAGTAATAAGACTCTTCTCTCCCTAGATCCTCTTTTGCTATTAATGTACTTGTAATATCTTTTTGAATTATCCTTAAATGTAGGCTGCCAAGACTATCTCATATCCCCCTTTTGCCTTCCTGATTTCCCTCTTAAGAATGCTCCTGCACCTGTTATACTCTTCAAGAGATTTACTTGATCCCAATTATCTATACCTAAAATATGACTCCTTATTCTTGGACCAAAGCCTCAGTATCTTTATTAATCCATTGTTCCTTACTCTTACCTCCTTCCCTGTCACGGAATTTGTTGAATTGTTGAAGAAAATTTTCTTTATCAATATGTAGATGAGGCAGAGAAGGCAGAAAACTTGACTTTCTCTTTGGAAATAAGGCAGGACAAGTGATTGAATTGTTAATTTGGAGAGCACTTTGGCACCAGTGATCCTAATTCTATTGGTTTTGGAATAGTTATGGAAAGGGATAGGCTTTGTATAAAAATTAAAGTTCATAATTGGAGTAAGGCAAAGTTTTAAGGTATTAGGCAGGAACTGTTCACAGGTAAAAGGACAACTGGCAAGTAGGAAGCTTTTAAAAGAGAGATAACGAGAGTTCTGAGGCATTGATATTTCGAGCATCGACTTATCTCATCATGTGATGTTTGCAACTGTCTTCTTATTTCACAGATAAAATGACAGATATTCTTAGAAATTAATTTTATTGATGAGAAAATATTTGTAGAAGTGTGAACTGTTGATAGCCTATTTGATGAAGTAATTTCAGGTGTATATAAGAGATCCCACATTAAAATCAGACAAGCACTGCCTGCAATCATCGAGTGCGCTCCACTATTCATTGACATCATGGATGAGTTATAAACTTAACCAGCATATCGTAGCCTTATTCCTACAACCCTGCATTCCTTTAGCGATTAAAAATAACAAAAATATGATGGGTGCAATCACTTCTTTCCTATAGTGAGATGACCAAAACTTTGCACAGTACTTAAGCACCAAATTACATATACTATCATTTACACTGTAAATTAACCAAGTTATCCACAATGCAAGCAACTGTTTTCATGCATTAGCAAAATGCTAGTCAGTGCAAGCAAATGCACAGCCTCACTCAGGACATGTCCTGAACAGCTCTCTAGCTGAAAGCTGTCTCTGAAGGAGCTGGATCAGTGTCAAGGACTCTCCATGTATAAATAGAGGGTGATTTAATGAAGGTATACCAACCTCTGTGAAGTTATTTCAGATAATATCTTCCCAACTTTGTTATTCCAAGTCACAATTCTGTCAAAAACTAATGCCATTATTGTTTAATCATTGTGATGAAATAGTTTGGTTTCAATATTCCATAACATGTTTCTGCAGTTGATTTAGAGTGATAGAGTTATGGATATATACAGCATGGAAACAGACCTTTTGGTCCAATTTGTCCATGCTGACCAGATACCCTAAATTAATCAGTCCCACTTGCCTTCACTTGGCCCATATCTGTCTAACCCTTCCTATTCACGTACCCATCCAGATGTCTTTTTTATGTTGTGATTATACCAGCCTCACCACTTCCTCTGACAGATCATTCTATAGATACACCACCCTTTGCGTGAAAAGCTTATTCCTTAGGTCCCTTTTAAATCTTTCCCCTCTCACCCTAAACTTATGCCCTCTACTCTGGTCTCATCCAACACAGGGAAAATACCTTATTTATTTACTGTATCTATACCCCTCATGATTTTATAAAACTCTATAAGATCACCCCTCAGCTTCTGATGCTCCAGGGAAAACAGCCTTCAACTATTCAGCCTCTCAATATAGCTCAAACCGTTCAACCCTGGCAACATCCTTGTAAATCTTTTCTGAATCCTTTCAAATTCAACAATATCCTTCCTATCGGAGGGAGACCAGAACTGCACACAATGTTCCAAAACTGGCCTAACCAATGTCCTGTCCAGCCGCAAGATGACCTCCTGCATTCAGTGCTCTGACCAATAGAGGAAAGCATACTAAATGCCTTCTTCACTATCCTTTCTACCTGAGAATCCACTTTCAAGGAACTAAGAACCTGTACTCCGAGGTCTCTTTGTCCGCTAACACTCCTCAGGCACTTCCCATTAAGTGTAAAAGTCCTGTCCTGATTTGCCTTTCCAAAATGCAATACATCACATTTATCTAAATTAAACAACATCTGCCACTCCTCAACCCAGATCAAGATCCCATTGTATTCTGAGATAACCTTCCTCTCTGTCCACTACACCTCCAATTTTGGTGTCATTTACAAACTTATTAACTATACTTCCTATATTTAAATTTCTTTTCCTTTCTTAAGCACACTGGAATCATGACTTTGTTTCAGCTTCATATGTTTGTAAATAGTCAACCGTAAAGGGATGCCTAATGAACTGTGATTGTAACTGAGACCCCAAAAATCCTGACCAGCCTTGGGAGTGGAGCTAATTCAATCTGCAGTGGGTGCTGTGGTGGGAAAGAAGAATTTTGGGCGCACAATTTCTCTTCAGATTTCTGCATCATTATGGTGGAGGAGAGTGGTTGCACTATATCTACCTTTTAGCCATGACATCTTAGATATACTGACTGCATTTATTGGTGCAGTATCTTTGGAATCCTCAAGGTTTTCAACAAAATAAATATCACATGTAGGACTGAGCATGTCTGAATTCTAATATTTAAAATACCCCGAACATCCAAATCCTCCTCAATGCAGTACAATTTTATTGTAGTGAATAAAGTGTTTGTGATTACCTTAAATGCCACTCCACACTACTTGAGGATACTGGAATGTGCAATACAGTTGTTTAGCCTGTGGTCTTACAGCCCAATTATATACTTCCTGCTCAGCGAAACACTCAACATTGTAGAGTGTTGATTATGATGATCAAAGATGTTTAATTATATCTGCAGAGCAAAACCAGCTCTTTGTAACTGACCTTGTTTTAAAAGAATAATTTGAGGACCACATGCCATTTTCAATGTTTTCTTGCAAATTAATTGTCTATGCTAAAATGCCATGTTTCCAAGATGAGTATTATTTCAGGCATATTGAGCTAAACGTGCTGTGACATATAAGTTATTTTTAAGAAAAGCAAATGTCCTCTCCACATCACACAAGGTGTAGCAGTTACAATCTAATTTGTTTATTATTCTAATCTTGAATATGAATAAATAATAAATGTTTGATTGAATGATTTCTTTCTCATTGTGTATATCTGAATATAAACCAAAATATTTGATTATCAGCAATTCTTGCTATAGGCTTTGAAATTAACTCTGAAAATCTAAATCATAAAGAAAAGAAAGTTTTTGATGTTTCATTAGGAATATAGATGTAGCAATGAGTTAAATTAAAGGAAAAGTCGCCAAGCTCAATCCATATCCATACGAAGTTAGCTGACTACTGCAGCTGGCCTCTGCACAGCTTCTGTTGAGTACACTATGACCATAATTGGTACAGTAACAGTAATGAGATCAGTGAAAGCCCTGCCTGAGGATTTTCACAGAACTATTCCCAAACTTAATGAAGTCACAAGAGACAATTTGTCTCGCTTGGGTCTGTAAGGCAGCAATTGGAGCATCCATGCAGGAATTACCCAGCTGCACTTGGGATCTTTAGAATGGCAAGCAAATTGTTCTATTGTTCTTGCATGTCCCATGGTGGACTGCAGTGTTACTAAATCATTTTGCATATTTCTGCACATGAGGTTTAATGGGATCATTCTTCCCAGCTGTCATTTGCAGCCCAGTTTTTGGCATCGTCTGCAGTGCTTACACCAGTGTTAAATGCTCAGAAGGAATCTTTTTGAAAAATATGGACTGAGAGATCCAGATGCCTAGAATCAACAGCCAAGGCAAATGCAATGTAATCTTCCACTATTCAGGTTCCTTATGTTTAGAAACCTGTGTGCACTTGGGTTGCATACCTCAGCTATGTCCTCCCCTCTGGCAGATTGGTATCAAGTCATGAACCAGTGTATGGTCACAAAATTCTCCACCTAAAGTATATTCATGATTTCCCTTCCAAAAATTTTCATTGCATCTTTCTCATGCGCCGTAACCATTGATAGATTTATGCTTCGTATTGATTATTCATATGGTAATGCTTTGAAGTCCAAGAGATTCGAAATTTTAACGATTAAGTCAAAATGTGGGAATTCATTTGTTTTGTGGGGATGGCAGCAGTGGTGGAAATACCAGCCTTCCTTAACTCATCCCTAATTAAAAAAAAAAGTGGTGTTGGGCCACCTTTTTAACTTGCTGCGAACCAGCTGCTAGGAAGGAAGTTATTGGATTTTCACTCAGCGACATTAGAAGGATAGCAATATAACTCCAAATCTAGATGACGAACAGCTTTGAGGGGAACATGCACGTGGCAATGGTTCCGTGCATCTACTGCCTTTGCCCGTCAAGCGGGCTACTTTGTTCCAGATTGCAGGATGGAATACTCTCCACTTGGCTGGATGAGTACAGTTCTAACAATCGTCAAGAACGGTTAACAGTCCTGATTGAGTGGCATCCCATCAAACATTCACACTTCCCGGCACCAACACACAGTAGCAGCAATCTACAAGATACACTGCAACAACTCATCAAGGATCCTTTGACAGTCCCTTCCACCAATCCTTCTCTATCACTTGGAAGTATATGGGCAGGAAATGAATGACTGTTCCCCTCCAAGCCATGTATCATCATTTCTTCAATGTTGCTGGGTTAAAATCTGGAACTTGATTCTTAACAGAATCATAGATATACCTACAATTGTGGACTGCAGTGGTTCAAGAAGGCTCATACACTGTTCTCGGAGGAAGGTAGGGATGAGCAACAAATGCTGGCTTAACCAATGACAGCCACAGTCCATGGAAAAGTATAATTTTAAGAAATCTGCTGCTGATGGCGATAGCACCTTATCAACTTCCAATTAAGCTTCTAGACTTATTCTGAATCTATCTTATTTAGCTGGGTGGTAGTGCCAAAACAAGAGGGAGAAACCTACCTGATCTTGCCCTCAATGAGCTATTAATCTCAGAAGCATAAGACAAGATCAGTACAAGTAGGAGCACCGGATGGTCATTGTAAAGACAAAGTCCCTTCTCACACTGGAGATGATGATGATGGTGGTAAGTATGTTCTCCCAGTGGGACAGAAATACTCAGGGATGGTGAAGGAGGTAAGGTCCAGTTTGATGTGGATGACAATATCAGGCATTTTCTTGACTAGTCTATGGAAACTCTTTTCATTTTGGCCCAAATCCTCAGATGAAGTAGAAGAGGATTTTGCAGGATTGACTAGGCAAGATGTTCCTTTGTCAGTTCTGGTGCCAAGGTCAAGGATATGTCAGCCATTCAATTTAATTTTATCTTATTCCTTTATGAACAATGATATTGCCAAACATCAGTCAGTTACATTAGACAGAAAGATTCATTGGGTCTGAATTCAAGTGAGGGTGTGAGTGAAGGCAGGCTAAAAGCTGGAGTCTGCACGCATTAAGAGTAGCTGGAAGGGTTTGTAAATACTTTAGACATTGTTTTGGACAGGGAGAGGAAGAAACCTTCCTGTTTCTCTTTGTAAAACAAAAAAAAACTGAAAGAATTTTGAATGCTAGAAATCAGCAACAGAAACGGAAATTACTGAAAAACTCAGCAGACCTGGCAGAATTTGTGGAGAGAAATCAGAGTTAACATTTCAGGTCCAGTGACCCTCCTTCAGAATGGTTTTTCTTTGTGTATGGTTGAGATTGTGTTCATGTTAAAGCTAGCTTCCTCCATTCACCTGAGTATTTTCCTTGAGGGTTCATAGCACACATTACTGAAATCAGAAGCCTCTCTCTGCTTCAATTGCTCAAAATGATTCTCAGTAGCCCATCAGAGAGATGAAAACTATTTTACTCACCTCTTTGCAGAACCTTTCATGCAAAAAGATAGTTCTAATTTTGACATTTCTGAATGCTTACGCCTTTGGAACTGCTGCAGTTCTTTAAACTTTGCTATGACACATGATCTTCTCCCCTCTCATTGTGCAAGGTTGAATCAGGACATCCTACATCCCCAGAGCTTGCTCACATACAAAACATAAAGTCACACAGTCCTACTGGACCATAGGGCTGCCCTCTCATTGGGTCATCACACCTCCAGTGAAGGGAGAGATTAAGAAGGAGAGTTCTTCATGGTAACCTTAGCTAATCCAAGAATTGAACTCACACTGTCGGCATCACTTTATCTTGCAAATCAACTGACCAGCCAACTGAGCTAACCAGCCCTTAGTCACAATCCTAGAAATTGACAAAGGTTCAACAAAATTATGGGTTGCATGAAAATGCCACTACCTGATTTGAGGTCAACATAAAAAATGATTCCTGTCTAATCTTACATGTAAATAATAGCTGAGGCCTAAGTTATCAATGGATTGTCAGTGCTGATATACCAGCAAAAGTTCATATGAATAAAAGTACATGAGAACACATATCTGAGCTTAAATGGTGGCATATGCCAATTTGGTATCATCAGTGCTGACTCTATACTTCCTGGGTCAGGAAGAGGGTCCCTTCATTATCCAATGTTGGTTGCCTTCATTTGTGCCTATTGAACAAGCTACATTCTGTGGCATTGGTTAGCAGTGTCGAAGATGGATCCTGAGGATATGATTCCCTTCAGCCCTGTCAAAATAACTTTTTATTATGCCTTCAGTTTTTTTTAACAAGAGGGCTGCTTTGAAATTTTAAAATTTGTCTATTAAATTTTCATGAGTGCAAACCTCACCAGGTGAATGAACAAGCTTCTGACTAGACCAGAGCGGCACACACATTTTGTAGTACAGGGAATCCCAGCAGTCCTATCAATTACCTTGGTTGGCATGGACAAAGGTTTGGTGGCAAGGTATGTTTCACTATGAATCTGCAGTCATTCTGCTGAGCATTTCCTGCAAGAGTCTCTGGTTTTCACTTTCCAGGAGGTAAGAGGGAAGCACTGAAAATCAGCAAATAAGAATGAGCAGAATGAAAAGGAAGTTATAATATAAGAATACATTTGAAAACTGTATCATTAAGAAAACAGAGGTAGGAAGGTTACCTTAAGCTAAATGTACATACAATCCATTCTGTGATATGTCTTTTTCTGGAAAGAAAGGTATCAGAATATATAAAGTACCTCTCCAAATGAGATCCTCCATTCCAGAGTAAAACATGTCTCAGACATGTCTGATGATTTAATTATCTGCCTGTCCATTGACCAAGATTACATTCATTATTGCTTTAACTTAACAGATAGAATAGTGGACCGATGAGAGCAGTTATCGAACTGCAATCAAAGCAAGGGTTTCAAGTATTAGGGCAAAGTTCAAATCGCTATTGAATTTTAATCAAATCTTCAAATTAGATTATTGCTTTGAAATGTAAAAGTTACATGGAGACAGCAATTTTGTTTCAAATATTAATTATTGTAAGCACATCACTAGCAACTCTGTCTGTTTTCTTAGAGGCTCACTGAGGTAGGGGAGTTGTGGTTGCTAGTTTAACAACTAATTTACTGTAATTTTCAGATAAATGTAGTACAGTATAACTTTTCTGAGATACAGAAATAAGGGTAAAAAAGTGAAAATAATTTACTGCCCAATTCTATCAGTTTTAACAATGTAAGCATATGTGGTAATTTGACAGCTGTGAATTGCATAATATGACCACAGGATATTAAAGGTGTTTAACATCAATTTAAACTGATAATCTCCACTGATTTCACAGAAAGTGTACCTAGTAGAATAACTGCAGAATCATTGATGAAATTTCCATTTTCAAATATAAATGCACATTACATGCATTTTAGTAAACAATTGAGTAACATTAGAGGCACTTATTGATAGCATGCTATATGTCACAGTGGTGATGCTGAGACTTAGTGATCACAGTAGATGGAACAGTCAAAGGACTTCCACACACTTCAGGAAATCACATTAAGGTGGCCCCAAGGAAATCCTTACAGCTGAGATTTAGTTTCTAGTTTAATGCATGTGTAGGTTTGAGTCATAGAGAGGTACAGCACAGAAACAGATCCTTCAGTCCAACTCATCCATGCCAACTAGATAGCCTAAATTAATGTAGCCCCATTTGCCAGCACTTAACTCATATTCCTCTAAACCCTTCTTATTCATATACCCATAAGAAAATTTGCAGATACCTTTTAAATGCTTCAATTGTACTAGCCTCCACCACTTCCGCTGGCAGCTCATTCCATACATGCACCCCCCTCTACATAAACAAAGTTGCCCCTTAGGTCCCTTTTATATCTTTCTCCTCTCACCCTAAACCTATGCTGTCTAGTTCTGAACTCCCCCAACCCAGGGAAAAGACTTTATCTATTTATCCTATCCATGCCCCTCATGATTTTATAAATCTCTGTAAGGTTACCCCTCAACCTCCGACGCTTCAGGGAAAAGAACCACAGCCTGTTCAGCTGCTTCCTATAGCTCAGATCCTCCAACCCTGGCAGCATCCTTGTCAATCTTTTCTGAACCCTTCCAAGTTTCACAACATCCTTCCGATAGAAAGAAGACCAGAAGTGCACACAATATACCAAAAGTGGCCTAACCAATGTCCTGTACAGTGTTAACATGACCTCATGACTCCTACAATCAATGCTGTGACCAATAAAGGAAAGCACACCAAATGCCTTCTTCACTATCCTATCTACCTGCGACTTTACTTTCAAGGAACTATGAACCTACACATCAAGGTCTCTTTGTTCAGCAACACTCCCTAGGACCTTCCCATTAAGTATATAAGTCCTGTGCTGATTTGCTTTTGCAAAATGCAGCGCCTTGCATTTATCTAAATTAAACTCCATCTACCACTCCTCAGCCCA
The DNA here is from genome assembly GCF_020745735.1 of Hemiscyllium ocellatum. Taxonomy (NCBI): domain Eukaryota; kingdom Metazoa; phylum Chordata; class Chondrichthyes; order Orectolobiformes; family Hemiscylliidae; genus Hemiscyllium; species Hemiscyllium ocellatum. The sequence continues at coordinate 28,004,186 of NC_083419.1, forward strand.
TTGGTCCATCTGATCAAGATCCCATTGTACTCTGAGATATCCTTAATCACAGTCCACTACACCTCCAATTTTGGTGTCATCTGCAAACTTACTAACTTACCTCGTATGTTCACATCCAAATCATTTATATAAATGACAAAAAGTAGTGGACCCAGCACCGATCTGTGTGGCACTGCACTGGTCACAGGCCTCCAGTCTGTAAAGCAATCCTCCACCACCACCCTCTATCTAATACCATCCCTGAGCCACGTTTCTATAATTGCTACGATATCCCAGTCCCATGTTCCTAACCATGCCCTGAGTTCACCTGCCTTTCCTGTTAGGCTTTTTGCATTGAAGTAAATGCAGTTTAATTTATCAGTCCTACCTCGTTCTCTGCTTTGTTCCTTCCTGTCCTGACTGTTTGATTTGCTCCCTTTACCAACTGTACAGCTGATTGTTCTTGAGCATTCAAGAACTTAATTTTACTATTTAATTCAGTTCTTAATATATGTAAACAGAAATATTCATTTAAAATGCAAGCCAACTGTGTTCTCAGCCAGCTTATCTGCAGAACATATAAAGTGAAGCTTTATGCACGAGAGTTCTTCAAGGGCCGAGAACATTTATTTTACATGTATTTCCTTAATGGCTTTTTTGTACTAGAAAGATTTTAATTCTGGAATTTCCCCAGATTTGAAAGGAACAGACCCTCTATTATTTCTTTTCAGTTCAATTGCATAACATGCACATGTACAATGAATCCTCTTTCTCTGTGAAATCACGAATCGCATATCCACGTATACACGCCAGAAAATAAATAACAAAAATCAACAACCGCGGGCAAAAACTGTATATATGTATTATTTTAAACCAATTTTTAGCAATCTCTACCCTTGTGAAGTTCATCATTTGTTCAAATAGCAACAGAATCCTCGCGGATGAGGAGGAATGACTGTATATCTTTTAACGTAAAATATCAAAAATGATTAAAAAGCTTCTTGTGGGGCACTGTAACAAAAATACAAATTAATGGTGAACACAATCTTATATAAGGAAATGGAAACTTGCTTAAATTAAATCTCTTTTATTTCAAAAATGTACATTATTCATAAAAAGTATCTATTAGTACATACAAAGGTTCCAAATAAGTTCTGTACAGTCTTTGAAAAAAAAATGGAATTTTGGCATTCCTCAGAACTTCTCTACTGTTGCAGTGAAAATAGGCATTTTCTACTTATGGAAGAAACTATTTATGCTCATTTTCAGGCGCCGAGATGGTCTAACAACTGAATACTTTGGCATATACCTTGTTATACTTTGGTAGAAAGACATTAGACGATGGTCTTTCCCCACTGCGTCTTGGCGGCAGCTGGCTCAAGCTTTAGTCCATCTCTCAGCATTTAGTCCAAGACCTTGGAACGTGCCAATATGGCAAGGTCAAGGCTTGGAACACCAAATTTCAGACAGACCAAGGAGCATCTTTTACTGAGTTGATAATCCTCCAGGTGCAGTCAATGTTTGTCTCAATATGCATCCCGGGTAACAGCCCGTTTAGCACAGATCCTGTGTCATAGAGTTGTTTGGAAGAAACTTGACAAAAATCAGTGTATCTCTCTCCAGATCTTTTTTGCATATACGCATTCCAGAAGGGGATGACTGACAGTCTCTTTACCAGCACAGCCGTTCCTTATTAAATTAAAATAACATTGTCCACAGTGATGAGTTTCCCTGATCCCTAGCTAGAAACAAATAGCTGGCATACCCATTAAGTACAAATGTACAACTAGAGGTTGGAAAGAGTTGTCTGGTAACATTGCCTGCACTCTCCAAGGTTGATGTAAATAAAATATTTTTTGAAATGCTGTTCTCTGATAACAGGACCTACTGTTATCAGAAACTTGATTTTTATTTATCAATGAGTATTTTGCTGCTACAATTTGTGACTCATTGGTAGACACAAGGATAGAGGTCCAGTAGCTGTCTCAGGCCCACCAGCCAATTTGGATTGATGGACTCTATTCTAACCCTGTAAACTTCAACAAGATCAGTAACAGACCTGAATGGTGGTAGGGGAGTTTTGCTACTTACTCAGATTTTCAATTAATCTGTTTAGGCCAGTTGGAGTCTTTAACCTCCTATGTTTATAGCTTTATAGCAATTTTTACAGATTTACAATTTAAGTTTAAAAGTGTAGTGTAGTTATAAGAAGTGCTAGATTTTGATCTACTGTGGGGAGCTCATAAGGAATTGCACAGTGTTGGCGCCATCTTGAACATCAGTATAGATAAGTAAATGTGCCTCTTCCATAATAACGCCCAACACTGGAGCCCCCCAAGGAAGCATCCTCAGTCTGCTATTCTACTACCTGTACACCCATGACTGTGTGCCAAATTCCAACCAAACACAATCAACAGGTTTGCTGATGACACCACCGTAATGGGACGGATATCTAACAATGACAAGGCAAAATATAGAAGAGGGGTAGAGGGCTTGATGATGTGGTGCAATGAGAACAACCTCTCTCTCAATGTCAGCAAAACTAAGTTACAGATCATTGACTTCAGAAAGATCAGAGGAGAATACACCCATATCTACATCAACAAAACTGAGGTTGAGAGGGTGGAGAGCGTCAAGTTCATCAAAGTGACAATAACTGACAACCTGTCTTGGACTTGTCCCGTAAATGTGATGGTCAAGAAAGCACAACAAGGGACTCAGGAAATTTGGCATGTCCTCACTAACCTCTACAGATGCACCATTGACAGCATATTGTCCGGGTGCATAATGACCTGCTATGGCAACTGCACGGCCCAGGACCATTAAAAAACTACAGAAGGTAGCGTGCACAAACCAGACCGTCATGGAAGCCAACCTCCCATTCACAGACTCCATTTACAAGGCAGAAGATACACGAGCCAGAATAGACACATCAGCAAGTTTAGGGACAGCTTCTTCCAGGCCACTATTAGACTAACGGATCAATTCTCTGGCCTCAAATAATGCTGATCTTGCTAATGCTGATCTTTCTAATGCCATGCCCTGTGCAATGAAACCTGTATGCCTCTGTCTGAATCTTTTTGATCTGTATATCCTTGCTCACTGTGACCTGCTTATATTGCTTGTAAACCAAACCTTTCACTATACCTTGGTACACATGACCATAAATCAATCAATTAATCAATTATAGGAACCGACATGGTATCCACAAATTGTGGGCAAGGAATAGTGACCAGATTTTGTGATGCAACATCAAGGAGTACATTTATTTTTCAGATGTAACCATCCTCCATGGTAATTCATTCGTACATTTGCCAGGTTGAGGGGGATTTTCCAGTGATCAGATCCAGTGATTGGCTGTTGTTTAGGAGGAGACCTAAGATCGGTGATGGAATATTGTATCTGGTTTGGTAGCACAATTTGTAATTTTATAGATGTCACCTCCTGGAAGTAAATCTTTACGTTTGAGTATGGTTGGAGAATGAAAGATCTTATTTTTTTCACCACAGCTTCTTCACCACTCTACTATAGTTGACGTTAATTTATCATTAGTTATGTACAGTCCTTGTCCTGTATTTATTCTTGTGAAATTCACTCATTAGCTCCATGTACAGTGATAGAATCCTGAATAAAATATGCTTGCTGTGAAAGTTGCATAGAAAATCACAGCTATCTATTCACAATTATTTCCATTGTTAGATGCAGAATTACAGGATTGTCACAGTGCAGAAGGAGGTTGTTCAGGTCTTTGTGAGTATGCCAGCTCCAAATGAGCACCCCATCTCATGCCATTCTCCTTTCTTCTCCCTATAACCTAGCACATTGTTTCTTTTCAAATAATCATCTAATTCACTTTTGAATGTCCTATTTGAACCTCCCTTCATCACTCTCTCAGACTGTGCATTCCAGACAGTAACCACTCACCTAATGACGTTTTTCTTCATGCCATTTTTTTTCTCTTTTAAACCTGTGTCCTTTCGCTTTCACCCATTTTGTGAGGGGGAATATTTTTACCCTCTCATTATTTTGAATACTTAAACCTAATCTTCTCTCAGCCTTCTCTTCTCTGAGGTGCATATTCTCAACTTCACTAACTGAAATTCCTCATCCATGGAGCCATTCATATAAATATCTTCTGCGTACTCTCCAATGCATTCAATAACACTATGTCCCATCTATCAAAGTAGTACTCTACCTGATGTTTTCTCTGCATTGAACTTCATCTGCTCACCTATCTACTCATTCTTCCAACTTCTTCATCTCTTTTGGAGATTCTATACAACCCTCTCACATTTTACAAACTTCCAAGCTTTTTATCATCTGCAAATTTTGTCCTGAACCTGTACTCCAAAGTTTAAATCATTGAAAAAATCTGAAAAAGCAAAGGCCCCAACACTGACTTCTAGGGAGCTTCACTACAAACTTGCTTCTAACCAATTAACCATTACTATTTGTTTTCCTCTCACTCAACCAATTTTGTAACCATGTTACTACAATTCCTTTAATTCCATGAGCTCTAGTATTACTCATAAGTCTGTGCACAGCACTGTATCAGATGCCTTTAGGAAGTTCACGTACACCACATCAACAGCATTTCCCTGGTAAACCCTCTCTGTTACCTCATCAAACAACTCCAGTAAGTTAGTTAAACATGATTTTCCTCTAAGTAATCAATGCCTGCTCTCCTTAACTTTTTCTATATGGTGACTAATTATTTGTTTTATGAAGGGCTCATGCTCGAAACGTCGAATTCTCTGTTCCTGAGATGCTGCCTGGCCTGCTGTGCTTTGACCAGCAACACATTTGCAGCATTTGTTTTTTCTGCTGATTATAAGTTATTGATTGTGCTATGTTCAAAGTGGCTCAAACATCTAAATCTTAAAAATTGAACTTACCTGTAATAGTGCAGGCTTTTTTTTCCAGCTGCTCAGTATACTATTCTGCCCATTCAATTTAGTGGAATTGCCTAATTTCTCAAACTGAGCTAAAGGCCGTACTTGGAGCCAGTCATTTTGCACCTAGCTGATAGATATAGTGTATCTAAGTTAAAAATAAACCTACTAGTATAGATCTTTTGAGCAATACCATAGTCTTTCATGGGGTATAACTTCACTCAATGGCACCAACATAGATGCAGGGGGAATTAAAAATTGGACAAGTGTATTTTGTACTCAGGTTTTTTTTCTACCTGTAACTTTCCAATCAGTTGAATTTCCTGCGCTAGCACCTGATTATATTTCGGGATACGGTCTTATTAAAAAGTTGATAATTCATGTGGATCAATTTGTAGCACTTCTTTAGAATAGAAATGTATTAAAAGAAAGAAGCCATGTGAAAAGGTGTTTATCTAGTGCCAACTTTCACAGGAGTTGCGCAAATTTCTCTGTGTAAGCAACACAAGCCTCAAGCCATGACTGGTGTCACAAAAATCCTCAGTATCAGGAGTTATGTAATGCAGGGCGAAGGATTGGGAAGCCAATGGATGCATGCCCAGGGATAAGAGGGTCAAGGAACAAGGATCAAAAGACCAAATTATGAATCCAGAATCAATGATGAGAGTTGGGATTGGGAGTCCTGGGGTGGGAGAGGGATGAGTGTAGGAACAGGAGGTGAGAATTTAGGTTCTTGAATCTATTCTACTATGGTTGATCTGTGTCTTAATTGTATTTAGACACCATTGCTCAATATCCCTATACACCCTTACTCGATAAGAACCTAGTATTCTCAGCACTAAAAATTTAAATTAGCCCAGTTTGGTGGGAAGAGAATTCAAGATTACAACTACTAATTCATTCTTAACATTTTTCCTGTTCCTTGCACTCAGACACTGTGCCATCTCCAAATTTGCTTCCAACATTTTTCTTGGTTGAATTTCACCCTGTCCAGCATGCTACTATTGCTGTTTGACTGTTCTCTCTCTCTCATGTCTTAGATTGTTGTCCTTGCACCTTTTTAACTTATACTGCGTAGCAAACCAAAAGTTAAAATTGCCCTGCTGCATGCTGTAATTGGCAGAATATATTCTGGACCTGCTTTCAAAACTGGAGACTGTCATAGAGTCATAGAGATGTACAGAATGGAAACAGACCCTTCGGTCCAACCCGTCCATGCCGACCAGATATCCCAACCCAATAAAGTCCCACCTGCCAGCGCCTGGCCCATATCCCTCCAAACCCTTTCTATTCATATACCCACCCAAATGCCTCTTAAATGTTGGAGGCTGGTACAATTGCAGCATTTAAGAGGCATTTTGGCTGGGTATATGAATAGGAAGAGTTTGAAGGGATATGGGCCAGGCGCTGGCAGGTGGGACTAGATTGGGGTCATTTGACAATGTCAACTATCGTGCTTAACTATCATACAATGACGTACCTTTTAGAGTTTCAGAAATCATTCTCAAAACTAATTGTAAAAATTAACCTCGTGGAAAATAGAAGTGTTAACGTAGATGTTTGTACATACATATTGAAGCTATGTTTTAGAAAATATATTTTTAAAAATAGAACATTGCTGCACTTGATTCCTTATAGACATCCCTTCACTGCAGTATTTTGAATGATTTATAAATCTAAAGTTCTGGAAATACTGTAATATCAACAAATTGAAATGGGGCTGACCACAATAATGACAATAACTTAATATTAATTTGGGAAGTTAACTTTATTCTTGTTAGTGAAATATGTTAACAGTCTGTGTATACATCTTGGTTAAACATTGTAAGGAGTATAGTTCAGAAATTGCAGGGCTAGTTTACCTTTGCAGGGCTAGTTTATCATTCCTGAAAAAGGGCTCATGCCCGAAACATCGACTCTCCTGCTCCTTGGATGCTGCCTGACCTGCCGGCTTTTCCAGCAACACATTTTCAGCTCTTGTTTATCTTTGGTCAACAAGATATTTTCTATTTTTCAGCGAACTAAAATAACAGATCCAGCCTTTATTTACAAAAAAGTGACGCCTTTCATTGGACCGGCACTTGGATCCCCATATTGGGTGAGGACAGTATTATCACATCCACACTGATGAACTCAGGGTCATTTAGGTGAGTCTAAGATTTTCTGTTTTTGCCTATGTCTGTGTGGCTTCACTGTACGCTTTTGTCACTGTAGTACCAATCCATTCCGTCCAATGTATGGTGTTTTATTAATGCATTTTTAACACCAGAAGTTACCTCTTTATCCCTCCCTCTCCTCCAGACTAACAAGATTTTCTCTCAATTTCCTTAACGAACCGGCTACCCGTTCCTTTTGCTGTGCCCTAGCCCCGAGGCAACGTGAATGACGTCGGTGTTTTGCTTGGTTTTTCGGGTGTCGGCTGATTTGAAATGACTCTTTGCGAGTATCTCCCTTTCTCTAATGTGTATGTACGGAGTTTCACTTAGCAACCGGATGGCCAGTGTTTTAACCACAATCAATCAGCATTACACACAGCTACCGTCTACTGCACCATTCCAGTGTACAACACAAAGCCGCTCCCAGACAGCGGCGTGTGGGGGAGTTGTTTGGTGTGTGTGTCTGTAGATTTTGAAAAAAATATATCGATGAAGTTGTGCATTATGTTGGCGAGGAAGCAGTGGTTGAGTTCGGAGCAGTTTGTAGTCTCCACGGATGTAGGTGACTCTACTCCTGCAGCTTGGAGTTGAGAGAAGGATCAGCTGGAGATTTTTTCCTCTCTCTCTCTCTCTCTCTGTGTATCTGTCTGACTGAGCGGCCATGTTAACGAGGAAACCCTGCTCCACGGCTGCCTATCCTACGGGTAAGGAGATCCACAGGGGAAAGAGCCAACACCCTGCCCGCTGCATTGAACAGACCCCACGCAGTGTGTTTTCACTCCAGCTTAATTTTCAGCTTGATGCACCTTTAATATTGCTGGGAGGGGGACTTTTTTTCCCACACCTCCCCCTTAGTGCTTTGACATTTGGGGAGGGGGTGGACACAGAGAGAGAGAGGGTGAGAACTTCCTACTCATGGAAAGTGAGCTCGCCCTCGGCGAATGAGGATGGGGGTCTGGAGAATGATCAACTTACTTTGGTAGTTTTGAGAGGTCATTAATTCATAATAGTGTATGGCGGAGGGGGTGGACCTACTACAGTTGTCCCCTGTGGCTGGGGTCGGTTTTGGGGGGGAAAAAAAGAGAATTAAACCTTATAGTTTGCGAAATGGTGTGTGTGTGTGTGTGTGAACATTTGTTGAGGTGAGGTTGGGGTGTTTGGTTGCTTTACCAGAACAAATGGGGATTTTTGTGTGTGTATTGTGTGTTGAAAGATGTTTGTGTTGTCGAACGTTCCCTCGAGGGTGTTGGGTCATGGCTTTCCTGCCTTTGATTATGAGCACTTGATGTATTCTGTTTACTTTAACGCCGGGCTCTTTTTATTTTCTCACTTGGTTTAAACATCCGTGGCGCTTTTGTGTGTGTGTGTGTGTGTGTGACAGGTCGGGCCGCTGACAGCTCGGTGTTACAGCCCGATTACAGAACGGGAACCGATTGCTCGGAGAGACAGAGAGGCGGAGCAGGATCTCGGCTGGGAGACCCGCCATCGCCCCTAGGATTACCGCCACTGAAGAGTCACACGGTAAGAAAGACAAACCCCACTAAAATATTGTGAAAATTACCAGAGCAACCGCCTCTGGATTAACTAGACCCGCACAACAAGAGGGGAAAAAAAACTACCATGGAAACCACAGCGTGTAACGTGTCAAAGTACAGATTCGGTAGCACTTGCAACAATGAAGATTAAAGGGATGTATATTTTCTAAAATTCAGGCATATCGATTTTAAGATGCACTGGAAATTGTTAATTTTTTTTATCCATGAGTTTGATTGTGGGTGAAGAGTGTGTTAACTGTTAACAAATATGCATATTCCTTGTAAGATAATCAAGATCGCTTTTTCACTTGAGGTTTTCACACATTGAGATAATCACTTTCTAAGTGCGGGTTCTGTGTTCCTCACCCCTCAGCTTTACGGTTACTACGTTTTGCAGGAAAGCAATTTTTTTTAAAAAAAATGAGGACACACACAAAGCAAGTACAGTCTGAAATACCAGATTATCAGTATTGTATGCAATTCTGGAATCTATATACTAATAGGAGGGATGTAACTGCACTGAAAAAAAAGTGCAGAGGAGACTTACCAAGATGTCTGGGGCTGGAGAGTTTTGGTCCTGAAGGGATTGGATAGACTAGGGTTACTTTCTTGAAGTAGGGGAGACTGAGGGACAAAGACAGGATAGATAGGAAGAAACGTTTCCCCTTGTTGGAGGCATCAGTGACCAGGGATATAGATTTAAGGCGAAGGGCAGTGGGTGTGGAGAGGATGTGAGGAGAATTTTATTTTCACCTCATTGGGCGATGGGAATGTAGAACTCACTGCCCATTAAGGTAACCCTCATGACTTCTAAGAAGCATTTGGATGTACACTTGTGATGTTAAGTGCTGGACAATGGGACTGGGCCGAAGGGCCTTTTTCTGTGTTGTAGATCTCCACGACATTGACGACCATTAATCATATTAAGCAGTTCTGACGAGGTTTTAGTTTGGGGCGAGATGATAAACTAATTACTCTTTCCACTTCTTCAAAACTATTTGTAAACTAATAGGTTAAGGCTGCAGTATAATCTGAGTGATGTTTTTCGTACAGATGAGGTTGGATTTGCTGGATGTGTTGTGATCGTCAACTCTCTGAGGCCTCGGTTTCAAACTCTGGTCTGACAGATCCCAGGGTGGGGGCGGGGAGCAGCTTGTTTGGGACTTCCAAGTACAGCTTTGTTTAATTGAAAAGCATTTGCGCCTGTTTCAGCATCAAGGTTTGGTGCTTTTGAATGACTGGTGTGAGACAGTATGAATATTTCTCGCGCGGCTGTACGGAAATGTGTTGTTTGTCTTAGAAATTTGCTGTTTGTTCATGCACTTGATGTAAATTTTTTGGGGAGCGGAGAGCCTGGGGAGGAGTGGGGGTGGGGGTGTAGTCGCAAGTTGTGCAGTGATTTTTTTTAACGTACGTCTAAACTGAACAATTTAAGAAGAACTATACCATATTGTCTGCTGCTATATCTTCCACTTTGCCTCCAACTCTATAAAATCCGCCCGTTTGGAATCAAGTGAATGTAAACAAAGGAAGCGATATTAGCATTATAAGATTTAAATGAATTGGGTGAAGTAGATGCCTTGGAGCCGAGGGAGATGTTACGACAAAATGTTTTTGCCACAATATTGTACGGGCATATTAAATAATTCATTGCTTCCCAGGATTTGCGTGGTACATTTGAAATAGCAGTTGATCCAGAGAATGGGATATTTATGCTTTCTGACAAACGCTATCAAAGCACATTTTTAAAACAGTATTATCCCACCATTTTAATGATTTTTAAAAGTACACATTTAAAAAACGTACTAAACCCCCTTTAAATTATTAGATTGCTTAATGAACTGAAAGTATTAGACACATTTGGGCTTTCATCTATCGTTGTAATCTGACTGTCCGCATCCAACAACCTCACTCCACCTCCTGTCCCTTTATCTCTTTGGATAGTGATAGCCCACAAAAGTTTACATTAGTGTATTTGTGTTCTTATATTTTGTGGAAGTGTGTTGGATGCTTTTTAAGCAGTGAGGGGAGTTAAGACAAAAGCAGAACTGCTGGAGAAACTCAGCAGGTTTCGCAGAGAAAGCAGAGTTCAGTGCCCCTTCTTCCTTACAGGCAAGTTAGGACTTCTTTAAGGAAGGGAAGGCCAGGGTCCTGTAAATCAATAGCCATATCTTTACTGCAGAGGTTGGTGAAAGTTGCAACTAAGATAGATAAACATGCCAGAGTTTACTAAATGGTTACTTTGGGATATGTTAGTTTCAAATACAAGGAGCCCTGCAAGCACCCTGAAAAAAATTATGATGCTTATAATTGACATGTTATTTGGATATTTTCATGTATGTTAGAAAAAAAGCCATACACTATACATAAAATGTAATGGATATTGACATTTTGTTTTCAACCCACATAAAGTGTGAACTTTTGGAATGCCTGTGTGCAAATGGAGCTATTGGTTCACATCAAATTTGAGCATTATGACCATTCTAATATCTACAAAATAGTGACCTCATGCCTATCTTTGGCTGTATGTGGGATTGCATTTACAATGGTTTTTAATCACTAAACCTGCATTGCTGAATGCCCATACATGTGTTTGAACAGTCAGCTTCTGTTAGCTAACACTTCAATCCTAGGACCGAATATTTAAGTAGTTGTAATACTGTATCAATACTTCTTAAGGAGTGGTTTTAAATTCATTGATGAGATGAGGGCACCACTGGTGAGGCCACCATTTATTGCCCATTCCTAATCGCCCAAAAGGCAGTTAAAAGTCAACTGCATTATTATGGGTCTGGACTCACATGTAGGTCTGACCAGGAAAGGATGGCAGTTTCCTCTTCTAAAAAACATTAGTGAACCAGATGGGTTTTTCTGACATTCGACGATGCATTAAAAGAAGTAAGCCAAAATCTTCCACCGTACCTTTTCTATGTGTAGGCCGTAACTGGACTTTCACAAATGAACCTTTTGTAGTAGTTTTCATCAACATTTTAGGAAAAGTTGGTTGTCTATATATTTTACAATTTTTAATATATATAGAAATGTCAAGAGTCATATGCTGAGAGCTTGATGTCTGAGTTTAGCACGAGTTTAATGCGGTCCACTCTACTGCCATAAATGATTTCCCTAGTAATAAAAATTAAAAGTCAGCATTTTTCCTAAATGTGTCCACCACACTTCATTTTGAGTGTGTCAAAATAGATTGTATTGCCACAAATAAAAGAGCAGGGCTATATATTCCTGTTTTCTCGAGTATGGTATTTAATATGTCGCTCTATCTCTGGAAAGGCACAGACAGTACTTAATTTTAGGTACAGTTGCAGTAATTAAAATTTGTACTCTGATTCTGCGCTCTGGGGAGAGAAGTAGATTTGCATGAGTACATTTGGAACAAGAGTAAATGGCCTTTAGCTCATTAGATAGCAGAATAGAGATGATGAGATCAAAGCTGAACTGTGATCTAGCTCCATTTACCAATGTTTGTCCCATATCATTTAGTATCCTTAGTCAGCAATAGCCTGTCAATCTCAAGAGTTAAAATTAACAATTGATCTAGTATTAATTTCCAAATATGGATCAGTTCCAAATTTTTGACTTGCTTTATGTTTAGGTGTGTTTCCTAATTTCATTTCTGAAAAATCTGGCTTGATTTGTTTGACCATGTCTTCTTTTCCTGGTTTTCTGATCAAACAGAAGTAGATTAGATAAACAAACTATTTGTTTTCCTTAGGCTTTGAAAATTTTGATCAACTTACCCATTTAACTGCTGAAATTCCAGGAAATATAATAGCTCTAAATTATGCAATTGCTCCTTGCAATGTAACCCTTTTGAGTTAAGGAATTATTCTTGAAAATTTCTGTGCACGTCCTCCAAGACCAAATATGCACTGTACTTCCTGAGATACAGAATCATAGCAAGTCATAGAGATGTACAGCACGGAAACAGACCCATTGGTCAAACTTGTCCAAGCCCACCAGATGTCCTAATCTAGTCCAATTTGCCAGCACTTAGCCCTCTAAACCCTTCCTGTTCATATACCCATCCAGATACCTTTTAAATGTTGTAATTTACCAGCTGACACCACTTCCTCTGGCAGCTCATTTCATATACGCACCACCCTCTGCATGAAAAAGTTGCCAGTTAAATCCCTTTTAAAATTTTCCCCTCTCTCCCTAAATCTATGCCCTCTAGTTTTGGATGCTTCCACACCCCTCCCCCAATAAATGCTCGTGGTACTCCACATATAACATATTTGAATTTGTACAATTGTAGCATTATTTTACCCCCTTTCGGTCTAGTCCTGTAGATATAGAGGCTGAGATTCCAGTTACTTTTGTAGTTACTTTCTGCACTGGTTCATGACATTTAAATCTCTTTGGAACCTCACAGTTTCTAGTTGTTCACCATCATTTTTGGGTCCTAAGTGGATGAATCACAATTGCCAAATTGAAATCCATTTCCCCAAATTTTGTCCATTATCTTAACCATCATCTTTTCTGATTTTATGCTTCCATAAAAATTACTTACAACGACACTGATTTTATGTCCTCAGAAAATATGCAGATATAATTATATATTGTAATATCTACAATTTTAATAAATGGAGTGAATGTTTGAAGCCCCAAACCGTTGGGTCTACTGGTGTCATTACCATGTCAAAAAAAAATCAAATTTAATGCAAATTTAGCCCTTACAAATCTTTTCTCTGAAAATTTTCAAGTCCCTATCTAGTAGACTTTAGTAATTTTCCAACAATAGATGTTAGGTCAACTGGTCTATAGTTTTTTTTTCTAGATTTTTCCTTTCTCACCAACCTTAATTTAATGGAGTGTTATGCAGAATTTCCTGAAACAAAAGAAATTTGAAAGATTATTATGAAGGGACCTGCAATAATCTAAGCCGTTTCCTTTAAGATTTGAGGATTGATATTACCTGGTCATCTCAGGATTTATTGTTCTCTTTAACACTATGACTTTCTTCATGATTATTATTTTGCTTACAGTAATTTTGGGGAGTTGTCACCCCCATTCAATATTACTTTATTATCATGTGTTTGGCACATTCGCTTCTTCCGTTGTAAATACTAACACACCACCTGGCACTCTAGCTCACCATCACATTCTTGAGGGTAACTAGGGATAGGAAACAAATTTCTGATCTTGTCAGTGACACTAATGTTACATGAAGAAATGAAAAAGACTAATTATTCAACAAGTCTGCTGTTTGCCTATTTTCATGGACTCTATCAAAGAGTTTGCATTCCTCCCTCAGTTTTTTTCCTAATAACATTATAAAATATCAGCAATTGCTTTGCAGTTATTTTGAAGCAGTTTTCTTGTATTTCTAAACTGATAACTGCAGAAATTGATTGCTCATATTTCTGCCAATTAGTGTCCAGTTGAGTCAGATTAATATTGGGCAGCATGCTTTCAGTGCCTTAATGTAACTTTCTGATCTTTTAGAGTTATAGAGATATACAGACAGAAACAGACCTTTCATTTCAACTCATCCATGCCGACCAGATATCGTAAATAAATTTAGTCCCGTTTACCAGCATTTGGTCCATCTCCCTCTAAACCCTTCCCATTGCATCCAGATGTTTTTAAATGTAATTGTACTAGCCTTCACCACTTTCACTGCCAGCTTATTCCATACAGGCACCAATCTCTGCATGAAAATTTGCCCTTTTGGCCCCTTATAAATATTTCCCCTCTCCTCTTAAAACTCTGCCCCCTAGTTTTGGGCTCCCCACCCTGGGGAAAAGACTTTGTCTGTTTCCCCTATCCATGCCCTTCATGATTTTACAAACCTCTATAAGGTCACCTCTCAGCCTACAATGCATCAGGGAAAATAGCCCCAGCCTATTCAGCCTCTCCCTATAGTTTAAACCCACCAATCCTGGCAACATACTTGTAAATCTTTTCTGAACCCTTTCAAGTTTCACAACATCCTTCCTATAGCAGGGAGATCAGAATTGCACACAGTATGCCAAAATTGGCCCAACCAATGTCCTGTATAGCTGCAACATGACCTCCCAACTCCTGTACTCAATGCACTGACCAATAAAGGCAAGCATACTAATCCAACTTATGTTAGAATGCTACTTGCATGTTATGTAACATGGACACTTAACATTCTTTCTTCTGGAGTAAGCTATACCTCGATGTTACATATACATCTATATCCAGAAACATTTCAGGAAAATTTCTGTTGCATCATCACTTGGTGTTAGCTGTTTTTATTTCAAATGAAAATATTTTGAGTATTTATTTAATGCAAATATCATTGGAGAATTTTATACAGCAGATACTGAAAATATGGACTTTTGTAGTCCTGAAATATTTCCTTTTAGTTTAGGATTAATTCTTCTGGTTAAGTAATAGTGATTCTTTAGAGTGAATATTGCTATCTCCTGTCTGATCACATTTACCCATATATTTCAGTGCTGCACTGCATTTGATAGTGCATTGTATACCCATGTACCTGAATTTGAAACAAAAGAAAAACTGGCTGTGTGTATTATATTTATCTTGTCTGAAGGGCCAGACTAGATTATGCCAGGTCAGTACAAGTAGCTAATATAAAACCTTTTAGGTATATTGAAACATCTCATTCTAAACTGCTTCATGATCATTAGTTGGTTATTCATTTATTGTGTGTTAGGCTGTTCAGGTCAAATTGATACCACAATTAGTATAAATTTGATCAAATATGAAAACAACGTTGACATGCAGCTTTACAAAGGAGCTAGTTTGATATTCATTTCTCTTCTGTCTGTTCTTCTGTGAGCAAACCCTTTGTCATCAGTGAATTTATAGTAAATACTGCATCATCATCATCATGGCCTTGATGAAAAATGGAGGCGGTGAGACTTTTTCCTCCACTGCCCAAATGAAGCCAGGCCTTCAGCTATCCCTCCAAATACTTGCCCAATCCGGATTGTTATGGTGGAACTCTGGCAATCTGTCACCAAATTACAACTTAGAGTGTACACATGCTTTAGGCACCTTTTCCTCCTTAAGCATCACTTCTTTTTCTTTTTTAAAGTCCTCAATGTCTGTTGGAAACTTCAATATCATGTCAGTTTCAGTAACTTTTATTGTTTTTGTTATTTGATCACAATGACTTTGGCCTCCATTTCATTGCAGTGTAGGAATAGGAGAAAGTATAGACTGTTTAACACCTAGAGCCTGTTAATGACACCTGATCTATGACCAAGCTCTATATATCCACTCTTTCCTCGTATTCTTTGTTACCATTGCAATCTTAGTTTAAAAAAATGATTAATCCAATACCACTTGCCATTTTTGATGATCCCAATGTATGAAAATAATGTGACTTATCTTCCACACTATGTATCACGTACATCAACACCATTCCCTGCCCTTTATGAATGCAAAATGTTCATTCTGTCTTTGTCACTAAGATTGAGAACCTCTGTCCAGAAGAATTTGTTACTGCCCTATCTCCCCTGAGCCCAGCGATTCAGTGAAGTTTCTCCTCACAGATGCTGCCAGACCTGTGGAGTTTTGTCAGCATTTTCCATTTTTGTTTCAGTTCTCCATCATCCACAGTTCTTTGTTTTAATTCAGTGAAGTTCCTTCCTTAGCTGTGAACTTGCATTTTCCCTCCTATCTTTCCTCATTCTGCTCTTGAAATTGTCTTGCCTGTTAAACCCATGTTAGATGATGATGGTTCAGTTTCCTCCAATACTGTCTTCTACTTATGGAAATCAGCCATCTAAAATATCTCTCCCATTATTCCACCTTCCTTAAAAACTGTCTTCAATGTGTTTTCTCTCAAGTCCATCACCTCCCAAATCTACATGCGTCTTAACCACAGTTTCATATTTGAATACCTCAATCATTTGCTTCTGCTACATCTTTGAAACAGCTTTTATATTGAGTGTGACTGTGACCATGGTAAGGCGGAGGTGGTACTGCAGATGCTGGAGATTAGAATCAAGATTAGAGTGGTGCTGGAAAAACACAGCAGGTCAGGCAGCATCTGAGGAGCAGGAAAGGGCTTTTGTCCGAAATGTCAATTTTCCTGCTCATCGGATGCTGCCTGACTTGCACAGCTTTAGAGTAAAGGGAAGAGATAAAGAGAATCTCTTCAACCAGAGAGTGGTGAAACTATGAAATTCATGGCCAAAGAAGGCTATGGAGATCAGGTCATTGAGTATATTTAAGATGGAGATAGGTAGATTCTTGACTGTCAAGGGGATGAAGAGTTACGGGGGGAAAGGGGAAGAATGGGGTTGAGAAACGTATCAGTCATGCTTGAATGGCTAGCAGACTTGATGGGCCAAATGGCCTAATTTCTGTTCTTATTTCTCATCTTATGGTGTCACTCTTCTCTATTCATGTATAAGGAGCAAGAGGGTAACTAGAGAAAGCGTTGGCCATCTCAAGGGCAAAGGAGGAAAGTTATGCATGGAGAGAGAGAAAATGGGTGAGATTCTTAATGAATACTTTGTGTCAGTATTCACTGAGGAGAGGGACATGATGGGTATTGAGGTTAGGGATAAATGTTTGATTACTCTAGGTCAGGTCAGCATAAGGCGGCAGGAAGTGTTGGGTATTTGAAAAGGCATTAGGGTAGACAAGCCCCCAGGTGCGGATGGGATCTATCCCAGGTTTCTGAGGGAAGCGAGAGAAGAAATAGCTGGTGTCTTAACAGATATCTTTGCAACATCCTTGAACACCAGTGAGGTCCTGGAAGACTGGAGAATTGTTCATGTTGTCCCCTTGTTTAAGAAGGGTAACAAGGGTAAACCAGGAGAAAGTGACAACTGCAGATGCTGGAGATCAGATTCAAGTGTGTGGTGCTGGAAAAGCACAGCAGGTCAGGCAGCATCCAAGGAGCTGGAGAATTGATGCTTCGAGCATAAGCCCTTCATCAGGATTCCTGACTCATTGCAGTTTCTGGGCCGAGTACCTTGGTCCTAAGGCTCGAGAAGATTCAGGCCACATCCAGGATATTGATGAATGCTATTTCTCCCAGCTGCTCTGCTGTTATCTGGCTAGAGGAACCTGTTTCTTAGCAGTCACTCACTTAAAACAGCCGCTGCACTGGCTCAAGGCAACCCTAACCCAAATCCTGATCAGATCCAAATAAAAGACAGGCAACTTTGTTAAAAGATTTGTAGCTCGGGTGTTCATTGTTGTGGTTCTGTTCGCCGAGCTGGGAATTTGTGTTGCAGACGTTTCGTCCCCTGTCTAGGTGACATCCTCAGTGCTTGGGATCCTCCTGTGAAGCGCTTCTGTGATCTTTCCTCCGGCATTTGTAGTGGTTTGAATCTGCCGCTTCCGGTTGTCAGTTCCAGCTGTCCGCTGCAGTGGTCGGTATATTGGGTCCAGGTCGATGTGCTTATTGATTGAATCTGTGGATGAGTGCCATGCCTCTAGGAATTCCCTGGCTGTTCTCTGTTTGGCTTGTCCTATGATAGTAGTGTTGACAGTCGAATTCATGTTGCTTGTCATATGACAAACAGAGAACAGCCAGGGAATTCTTAGAGGCATGGCACTCATCCACAGATTCAATCAATAAGCACATCGACCTGGACCCAATATACCGACCACTGCAGCGGACAGCTGGAACTGACAACCGGAAGCGGCAGATTCAAACCACGACAAATGGTGGAGGAAAGATCACAGAAGCGCTTCACAGGAGGCTCCCAAGCACTGAAGATGTCACCTAGACAGGGGACGAAATGTCTGCAACACAAATTCCCTGCTCGGCGAACAGAACCACAACAGACAAGCAACTCTTGGATGAAGGGCTGATAGCATGCCAACTCCATAAATAGGATCTGCATGCCATAACTAAGGTTGCTCACCTGATGGAAGAAAAACATCATCAGGCACATTACCCTGGAGGAGCCTCGGTATAAAGGTATTGTTGCAGGGTCTGAAGGTAAGAAGTCACTATCTGGGATCTGAGTGCAGAGGCACATGAGGGCAAAATTGGGTACCTCAGTATCTGAGCAGTGAGCCAGTGCTGCCTTTTGTCTCCATGAGCTTTTTTCCTTTTGTTTGTCCCTTCCCAAAGTACAGCAAAGCTGTCAGGGATCCATTAACCTTCACTAAACACTGAGGTGGTGTACAGTTCCAGGCATTGAAATGTGTCCCAAGTAAATACCGTGATCCATCATGTCAACAAACTTGTAAGGAGATCTCAGCTATCTGTAAGAATAATAGGATGGTTATGGTAGGGAATTTTAACTTTCCAAACATAGACTGGGACTGCCATAGTGTTAAAGGTTTAAATGGAGAGGAATTTAAGTGCGTACAAGACAATTTTCTGATTCAGTATGTGGATGTACCTAGTAGAGAAGGTGCAAAACTTGACCTTCTCTTGAGAAATAAGGCAGGGCATGTGACTGAGGTGTCAGTGGGGACCATAATTCCATTAGATTTAAAATAGTGATGGAAAAGGATAGACCAGATCTAAAAATTGAGTTCTAGATTGGAGAAAGGCCAATTTTGACGGAATTAGGCATGAACGTTCGAAAGGTGATTGAGGGCAGATGTTCGCAGGTAAAGGGACGGCTGGAAAATGGGAAGCCTTCAGAAATGAGATAACGAGAATCCAGAGAAAGTATATTCCTGTCAGGGTGAAAGGAAAGGCTGGTGGGTATAGGGAATGCTGGCTGACTAAAGAAATTGAGGGTTTGGTTAAGAAAAGGAAGGAAGCATATGTAAGGTATGGACAGGATAGATTGAGTGAATCCTTAGAAGAGTATAAAGGAAGTAGGAGTATACTTAAGAGGGAAATCAGGAGGGCAAAAAGGGGACATGAGTTAGCTTTGGGAAATAGAATTAAGGAGAATCCAAAGAGTTTTACAAATACATTTAAGGACAAAATGGTAAGTAGGGAGAGAATGGGGCCCCTTGAAGATGAGCAAGGCGGCCTTTGTGTGGAGCTGCAGAAAATGGGGGAGATACTAAATGAGTATTTTGCATCAGTATTTAATATGGATAAGGATATGGAAGATATAGACTGTAGGGAAATAGATGGTGACATCTTGCAAAATGTCCATATTACAGAGGAGGAAGCGGTGGATGTCTTGAAAAGGGTAAAGGTGGATAAATCCCCAGGACCTGATCAGGTGTAAACCTAGAACTCTGTGGGAAGCTAGAGAAGTGTTGCTGAGATATATGTATCATCAACAGTCACAGGTAAAGTGCTGGAAGACTGGAGGTTGGCAAACGTGATGCCACTGTTTAAGAAGGGTGGTAAGGACAAGCCAGGGAACTATAGGCCAGTGAGCCTGACATTGGTGGTGGGCAAGTTGTTGGAGGGAATCCTGAGGGACAGGAAGTACATGTATTTGGAAAGGCAAGGACTGATTAGGGATAGTCAACAATGCTTTGTGCTTGGGAAATCATGTCTCACAAACTTGATTGAGTTTTTGAAGAAGTAACAAACAAGATTAATGAGGACAGAGCAGATGATGTGATTTATATGGACTTCCGTAAGGCTTTCAACAAGGTTCCCCATGGGAGACTGCTTGGCAAGGTTAGATCTCATGGAATAAAGGGAGAACCAGCCATTCGGATACAGAACTGGCTCAAAGGTAGAAAACAGAGGGTGGTGGTGGAGGGTTGTTTTTCAGACTGGAGGCCTGTGACCAGTGGAGTACCAGAAGGATCGGTGCTAGGTCCTCTACTTTTGTCATTTACATAAATGATTTGGATGCGAGCATAAGAGGTACAGTTAATAAGTTTGCAGGTGACACCAAAATTGGAGGTGTAGTGGACAGCGAAGAGGGTTACCTCAGATTACAACAGGAACTTGACCAGACAGGCCAATGGGCTGAGAAGTGGCAGATGGAGTTTAATTCAGATAAATGCGAGGTGCTACATTTTGGGAAAGCAAATCTTAGCTGGACCTATACACTTAATGGTAAGGTCATGGGCAGTGTTGTTGAACAAAGAGACCTTGGAGTGCAGGTTCATAGCTCCTTGAAAGTGGAGCCGTAGGTAGATTGGATAGTGAAGAAGGCGTTTGGTATGCTTTCCTTTATTGGTCAGAGTATTGAATACAGGAGTTGGGAGGTCATGTTGTGGCTGTACAGGACATCAGTTAGGCCACTGTTGGAATATTGCATGCAATTCTGGTCTCCTTCCTATTGGAAAGATGTTGTGAAACTTGAAAGGATTCAAAAAAGATTTACAAGGATGTTGCAAGGTTGAAGGATTTGAGCTATGGAGAGAGTCTGAACAGGTTGGGGCTGTTTTCCCTGGAGCGTTGAAGGCTAAGGGTGACCTTTATAGATGTTTACAAAATTGAGGGGCATGGATAGGCTAAATAGGCAAAGTCTTTTCCCTGGGGTGGGAGACTCCAGAACTAGAGGGCACAGGTTTAGGGTGAGAGGGGAAAGATATAAAAGAGAACTAAGGGTCAACTTTTTCACACAGAGGGTGGTACGGGTATGGAATGAGCTGCCAGAGGAATGGTGGAGGCTGGTACAATTACAACATTTAAGAGACATTTCGATGGGTATATGAATTGGAAGGGTTTGGAGGGATATGGGCCAGGTGCTGGCAGGTGGGACTAGATTGGGTTGGGATATCTGGTCGGCATGGACTGAAGGGTCTGTTTCCATGCTGTACGTCTCTGTGACTCTATGTCGTGTGCCATTCCCTGATCAGGGGCAAGAGAGAAGCCTTCTGAGAAAATGGACTGTGTCGTGGATCAGATGGATGATGTCTTAATTACTCTAGTCTGGGACTGAGTAGGATTGGTCTGGCTTATCCACACTTCATCCAGTACAGTGCTAAGGTGCAAGGTGATCCCCTGGTAAAGAATTTATGTTCTCTGCTGAGAAGGGAGACCAGATGCTAGTTCTTTAATAACTAGACATCCTCTGCTCTTGAGCAGCAGAGGAACTACAGCCCTCCATCAGGAAAGAGACAGTTCTCTGGTCATGATGAGTTCCTCTAGGACCCTCGCATAATCATTCTCCAGAACATCCTGAAGAACTTCACAGTCAGCCCGTCCATCCGAGGGAGTTGTCCCTGGAGAACTGATGAAGGGCACCAGACAGGCTCAGAGGAACATTCAGCCTCTTGGCATCCTTTGGGTCAAGCTGCAGCAGATCCTTCCACAGACTCTTGTGAACCTCCTTGCTGGATGGATCCAGAGCGATGAATGAAGAATAGACCTCCCTGACTTGGACTCTGATGCTCTCCAGATCTGAGACCAGAGATCTGTCATGCGCAAGCAGCACAAAGAGCTTCTGGCTGACCCCCTGCCTTTTTCCAGCAAGGAGAAGAAGAGGGAGCCACGGACTAGTCCCTGGAGGAACCGATCTGTGGACTCAGGTCTGGACTCCTAAACCCAACGAGAACACACCCACCTTCATTCTGTACACCTTCCGCATGGCCTGGCATGCCTCCAAATTGAGAACCTCCTTCTCATTTTCCTCAGTCCTGGATTTCTACCTCTTTGACACCCAGATGTGTTGCTGACCCAAGTTCCAGATGTATGTCTTGCCCACATCTAACCATTGATCCTGGTAAAATTTGAAGGCTGAACCATACTGTTCATCCCCTCAATGTTTTGTTTAATCCTAAGATGAATTCACAACTACACATTGATGCCATAGTCAAGCAAACCTACCCCAAAATTACTATTGCCCACTTCTCCTTTCTACCTAAGCTTATCTGTCAGTTAAACACTCAGACATACATGCCTTTGTTACATTTAGACTTGATCATTAGAATGGTGTCGTAGCTCATCTTACTCCATCAATTTGAACTCATCCAAACTCTGTTGCTACATCCTATCTAGCACCAAGCCCCATTCACCTGTCTCCCTGTGCTCGCAAACTTGCATTGGCTCTTAGTCTGGCATGTCCTCGATTTTTAAATTCTCTTTGTCACATTTTAAAAACTCCCTATGCCATGCCTATCTTATTATTTCTAATCTTCTCTCACCTATAATCCTCAGAACTCTTGCATTTCTGAACTTTTGCAATTTACTGATTTTGATTGCTCCTTAAAATCTATGTGCTTGACTGAACTATTACTAATTACAGTAGGTACATATTAGATATTATTTAATGCTGCTGTGAAATGCATTGGATTACTTTAGAAGGTTAAAGGCACCAAAAATGAAATATTTGTTCTCAAATGAATTCTGATTGGATTTCTATAAGGTTCTGTATTGAATCAATAACTTTACTGAAGTGGTCAAAACAGATGCTTAGGCATTGAATGGGAGGGGAATTCAGTTAATATAATGGTCCACTCAGCTCCTGTCATGCATCAAAATGCTAGAACTGTCATGCATCAAAATGTTCCTGTCACGTAACTTTATCAAAATCATTGAGATGCTTTAATTGCAATGTTTAGGTGGCTCGGAGCTAATGATGAACTTTGCATGAGGGTGATATGAGGCAAAGAATGTGGAAAGTTAATACCCACTCCTTACTAAAACCATCCTTGTTAAAAATGTATGCCATGAACAAAGTGGCCATTTAGACCCTAGATTTGGTCCAAAGAAATTGTGTGAAATATTGAAGGGTGAGTTTATTTAATCAAGCTTCAATAAACTTAATAAACTTAATAAATAAACTTCAATAAACTTAATAAACTCAATAAATTTAATCAAGCTTCAATAAACCTGCCTGTTCGTTTAGATTATCTAAGTGTTTATTTGTATTTTCATATTCTATCCAATATGTCATGGATTATAGCCATATTCAGATCAGTTTGCTGTTCCAGCATTTTGATGCACTTGAAATAAGGAACATGAATTCATAGTTTGGACTACTTGTTTGAAGAGAGAAATGGAGCAGAAATAAAATGAGCCGACAGAACAGGTTGTCTATCTTGCATACAACTTGAAAACGGTGTTGGGAGAGGAGGACAAGTGAAAAGGAGTGTATCTCAAAGTTTGAAATAAAAGGACTGGCAAACTGAGACACTTTGCATCCAATTAAGCAAATGAGTATAAATCAAAAGCATATATGTTTTCACTTTAGCGCTTCTATTTATTTCATATCTTAAGACAGTTAAATATATTTTCTTTTTCTCCCCAACCAAATCTGTTTTAGGTTGGAGGTAACAAGCACACAATGAATGACCACCTACATATTGGTACCCATGGACAGATTCAGGTTCAACAGCTCTTCGAAGACACTGGCACCAAAAGGGCAATTTTGACTACACAACCCAATGGCCTCACTGCAATTGGTAAAACCTCATTACCAGTGGTTCATGACAAGCAATTGGAGAGTTCACAAAGGCGGCAAGGAAGCTCTGCATCAGTAAAGTCAACAGACTGTTCTCCAAAACCCAAATCCACAGTTATGACCCCAGAGCAAGCCATGAAACAGTATATGCATAAACTTTCTGCATTTGAGCACCATGAAATATTCAACTATCATGAAATCTACTTTGTTGGTCCAAATGCAAAGAAACGGCAAGGTGTAGTCGGTGGCTCAAATAATGGTGGTTACGATGATGACCAGGGTTCCTATATCCATGTACCTCATGATCATATTACTTACAGATATGAAGTTTTGAAAGTTATTGGCAAAGGGAGCTTTGGGCAGGTTGTAAAAGCTTATGACCACAAACAACACCAGCATATAGCCCTGAAAATGGTGAGGAATGAGAAACGCTTTCACCGGCAGGCTGCGGAGGAGATACGGATTTTGGAGCACCTGAAAAAGCAAGACAAAGATAATACCATGAATGTCATTCATATGCTGGAGAACTTTACATTCCGCAACCACATTTGCATGACATTTGAATTATTGAGCATGAACCTTTATGAATTGATCAAGAAGAATAAGTTTCAAGGGTTCAGCCTTCCATTGGTTCGCAAGTTTGCTCACTCCATTTTGCTGTGCTTGGATGCTTTACACAAGAATAGAATTATACATTGTGACCTTAAACCTGAGAATATCCTGCTGAAACAACAGGGACGAAGTGGGATTAAAGTGATAGATTTTGGCTCAAGTTGTTACGAACACCAACGTGTATACACATACATACAGTCACGCTTCTACCGTGCACCTGAAGTCATCCTTGGGGCTCGCTATGGGATGCCTATAGACATGTGGAGTTTGGGTTGCATTCTGGCTGAACTATTGACAGGTTACCCTCTGTTGCCTGGGGAAGATGAAGCTGACCAGCTTGCCTGTATGATTGAGTTGCTGGGTATTGCACCTCAAAAGTTTTTAGATCAGTCAAAACGAGCCAAAAATTTTGTGAGCTCCAAAGGTTACCCCCGTTATTGTACTGTTACGACTTTGCCAGACGGCTCAGTAGTTCTTAATGGAGGACGGTCACGGAGGGGAAAGTTACGTGGTCCGCCAGGGAGCAAGGATTGGGTCACCGCTTTGAAAGGATGTGATGATCCTCTCTTTCTTGATTTTCTGAAACAATGCCTGGAATGGGATCCTGCACTGCGTATGACACCCAGCCAGGCATTACGACATCCCTGGCTACGTAGACGCTTACCAAAGCCTCCAAGTGGAGAGAAAGGCTCATCAAAGAGAGCAACAGAAAGCAGTGGTGCTATTACATCAATTTCTAAATTGCCTCCAACTTCGGGCTCATCATCAAAACTGAGAACTAATTTAACACAAATGACTGACGCCAATGGGAATATTCAACAACGAACAGTATTACCCAAGTTGGTGAGCTGAGTGTGAATAAATCTATGCCAGGAATGCGAGGAAAATTTCTTGCCGCATCACTGAGCCTTATTCAATTGAAATTTTGTATTTTTTAGAACTTTGTAATTATTCAAGTTTGGAATTTTAAACACCATTCTGTAGTTAAGAACTCTGAACAGTTTTGATTTTGTAATTGCTGGGGACCATGGTTAGAAGTAGGTTTTTCATGTATTGAGTGTGAAATGCATTTGCTATTCATTTTCTTGGCATACGAATAATGCACATTGTAGGCTAATGAATAGCATATGTCAGATAACATTTACAGTTGTCAAAAAATGTCATTATTCATATAATGTGACAAAATAATAGCAGATTATTATCCACTATTGGAGATTTTGGAATTTTTTGATTTTGCGGATTGTGGCTTTTACTAGTCAATAACAAATAAATGAAGGTCTTTTAAAACAACACCTTTTTATAAATCTATGACAAAGCCCTTTACTTGAAGTGTCATGGAATCTAGTTTTCAGTGCCTCATAATCGTATTGTATATACCTTCCCTGTGTTGCTATTCTACCTGGTCTTCATTTCTTAACTAGATATAAACCAACCAGGAAACCAAAAACTTTATAATATCGTATTGGTGGGTAAACCATTTGGCTTTTTTAAAAATCAGTTTTGGAATTAGTTCACTAATATCAGATTATGTTGGTAAATCAAAAGAGTTCATTGTCTCTCTGCTCATGAAAGGCATTGTTATTCCGTTACGTACTATCAAGCATGTGAACAATATAAGTCAGTTGTGTGACCAAGGAGTCTGGTCATGGGGAAGTATTGGTGAAAAATCATCACAAAAGAATGAAGAGATCAGTGAAGGCTCAATGATGGTTTTCTTTTGTACATTTTAAGCTGGAATGTATTGAAGGAACTAAATGAATGAACTGCATTATCTGAATGAACTTGGATTGGTCTTAAATACATTACATATTCTTCTCAATTGTAACCAAAATTTAAATGTTTTAAATTGAAAGACTAAAATTCAAAGCATGGTCCCCAGTTAGTTAAAATAACTTGGAATTTTCCCTTGAAAATATTTTACAAAAAGATTGGAATTTAGGTCCTGCCCATTTCACACATTTAAAGGATTAACATCTTCAACTGTTTTTGGTAATGTTAGTATTTATGTGAAAATTTTATATGTTTGTAAAATTAATGATACAAAATTAAACCTTTGCAGCACTCGGATTGGGTTTAAGCCAGTAAATCCAGTCTATTGTTACAGAATGGAATCTGATTTTGTGTATTTAAAATGTATGTTGCTTTGTCTTAGTGCAATATTTCAAATAGCAGAATATCCTTTTGTAGTACTTTTATGATTTGTAATAAATTTTTATTGAATGTTATGTAACTGTACATTGTCACTGAAATACCACTACAGAGATTATTGCTAGGTAGTGGATTTATAAAATGCTACCGGAACAATATTTTTATACATGAATTGGCCTGAAAGATAATCTGAGCATTTTATGTATGTTCATTTGTTGAAACACATCTCCAATCAAAGCTTTACTTCTATTGCACATTTTGTGATTGACCTTTGATAGTTATTACAGCCCATTTGTTTGTTTAAGGGAGCGGTAAGCTTTGGCTCAGTGTAGTGTGGATTGATCGGTACTGTACACAAATGGCTCAGATGGCTAAATCACAGCTAGCTAATTTTAGAAGTCAGTCCAGTCTCATAAGTGGCTTGTTTGAACATACCTGTGGTACATGTTCTGACTTGATAATTCAGTGTCATGCAGTCTCAGGTTATAATAAGAACAGAAGTTAAATGACTCAGTTCTTCGCATTGCTGTTCAGGACCATTTAGAATACATCACTACAACAAAAAGAATCAACAATACATGAATGATTTTTATAGGCTTTGTTTTCTTATAGCAGGCAAATTGTGCCCTTAGTGTTAACAGTGTGCCTTTTGTTACCAGTGCCATGTTGTAGGGTTTACATGCAATTGATTAATCCTTGAACTGTGCACACTATTAATGTAGCAGTTTACATGACCGTATTGGATTAGTTGTTGAGGTCGTCCAGAAAGGAAATTAATGCACACTTTGAATTTTATATTATAAATATTCAGTCCGAAATGTTTAACAGTATAACACTAAAGGAAGATCTAAGCTATTGGTTCACTTCATTAGCTGCTTAAGAAAAGCTATAACCAAAATAGAAAAATGGCTACATGTTTGTGGAGGGATTTGTGATCTTTTCTATTTTGAGCTATCCTTTTTCATTATTTCATTGTATTCAAATTATGTGAAGGATACTTTATTCTAAATGAAAATGTGAGAATTTTTTTTTGACAAGTTGTTGGGAGCAAAGGCAGGGATACAGCATTTGACTTCTACCCTGAATTATAGAGAAGGGAGGGAATAAATTAGTAAAGGTCTGCTAATTATTTTAATCTAGTGACTACTTGATAATGAAGAGCTCAGATGTGATTGAGTATGTGGTCCACTACTATGTTGACACACCAAGTTCAAATTTAATAATTCAGTCTGATGACTTGGGTAAGGTTCCAAAGTGTACTTGGTGTTCCTGAATCCATGCAGCAATGATAAATCAAAACTTCAGGGGAACAGGAGGAAAATTGATTGGGAAAAAAGGGGAGAAGTACACGTTATACTGGTTGGAGGGGGTACAAAAATCCAACATTAAGCACAAAACATGTTTTTGGCCATTGGAGTACATTGCCCAGTATGCTTCTCTGAACGTACTTTAATATGATGGAGGTCATATTATGTTGAGTAGATATGATAGTTTAAAGTAACTTGAACCAAACTGACTGATTATACACAAATGTTCCAACCAGAATTTTTTGCAGTCCACATTTTCAAATTGAAAATGTATTGGTATACCAAACTGACTGATTATACACAAATGTTCCAACCAGAATTTTTTGCAGTCCACATTTTCAAATTGAAAATGTATTGGTATACCATAATATATGAATGAAGCCAAATGAAGATATTGCATCTAAAGGAACATATTAATCTATTGATTTGCACAATAATCCTGAATACTATAAAGAAAATACCAATCTGCTTTTTGATAACTAGCCCTTTCTTCTCTTTGATATTCCAAACTAATGCTTAATTTTAGTGATAAATACTTCCTGTAATATATTTTTAGTAATGAAGCATGTCAAGATTGAAGGTCCCTAAACTATAGGTTACCTTGGGGAAAAAAATTGGTCCTCCTTTAACTCACAAAATATACATCCTTCTGTTAATTATTTGTTGTGCATTTGAATGTAATACAGTTAGTGTGCGCAACTGTAATGATCAATTAATAGAGGCAAATTCTGGATGTGTTAGTTATTAATTTTAAATTTAATTAGATTATTCACTTTTAGATTTGAGCCATTGTAGGTGCCATATTCAAGTTCCCTTAAGCCGCTCTAGTATTGTACACAAAGTCTTTACCTTACCACCCACTCGCACCCACCTCCCCGCTCCCAAATAAATATAGTTTAGGTAATATAAACTACTTTGTGCACTCTTAAATAGGCGTTGAAATATATATCAAGAAGTTTTTGGTTAGCTTTACAGCAGAAACATGCTTTTATGCTGAAGTGCATTCTTGAAGGTTTAAGATGGCCTAGCTAATTATTTCAGCTTCCAAGAAAATATAGTTAATGCATTAGGGCAAAATAATGATTTTTACGTTTACTTCAAAAGAGTTTTCTTAAACAAAAGAAAATCCAAGGTATTTGGTATGTACCAAAATGCATTCCTTTTCACACATCTAGCTAAATGTGTAGCCAGCAAATTGGTGTCGAAAGCATCTGGGCGTGGTTTGTTCTGTTGATATCTGGTGTAGCACCATGATGAACTTTGTATAATCTTTAAGCCACCATTGTTAATTTTTAATTTTGGATGAAATTGAAAACTTTTAAATGATTTTGTAGGCATTTTGGCATGTTTCAAGTCAAATCTGTATGTTACAACTCAATTTCTGTATTCCACAATATTGAATATTTGACTGCAGCACTGAAATCTAGTACCATTTTAGTTAGGTTCATACCAGTAAAGTACAGTATCATCCAAACCTGAACCTTGTAGCAATTTTTGTTTATAGCACAGTTCTGCTAAAATGTGTGACTTTCTATTGCAAAGGGCATTTAGCACTCTGAATACTCTGCCTACCTAGCTATGGTTGCTCTAACTGAGCAATGGCAGAGATTAGTTTAAGATGAGCACCCCACAAGATGTGTGTTTATAATACGCTGCAGTTGTGTATTGTATATAAATACAATTTTGAATAAATACTGACTTTGTATATATGTATGTAAAATTCTTGTGAAATGCTGTCGCCACTTGATGTGTTTTTAGTGGATCCCAGTGGCCAGTTTTATGATACTGTATGTATTGTACAGCTGATGACAGAAGTATGACTTTTTTTAGTGAATATTTGGTTAAAATTATTGTGGCCTAAAATTAATTTCAAAATAAATTTTATGTCAGAGTTTATAAGAAACATTGCATGTTGCTTTTGTTACTTTGGATTTAAGTTTTGCACATTATACACAATGATAGAAAGACCTTGAGATGAAACAGTTTATATTTAGAAATTATTTTGTAATTTTTTTCCGGCCGAAGGAAAATAAAGCACTGTGCTCATTCTGTATTGAGCATTTTATAGGATTATTTTAAGCATAGTAATTGGTCTAAATAACAACCTAAGCTTCAAAGATGCCCGTTCCTGAGTATTAAGTTTAATCTTACCTCCCATCTGTTTATGACACCTGATCTAGCTTGTTTTCAGACCTGGTGAGTAGCTCATATTGAATGGTGGAGCAGGCATGAGGGGTCATATGTCTGGCAACTGAAGCAGATTTGGTTGCTAGCATTTACTGCCATTTTGATGCTGAATGGTCCAGTGGAGTTTTTCTTTGAATTGTTTGCAGTGATTACTAAGCCTAAGTTAACTCTGAGAAATTACAAGCAAGTTTTGAATGAAGTTGATCTGAATCTCAAAAGGTTGGAGAATGTTTGATAGGTTAGGTAGAATGGGATCTATGTGCTGTTAAGGTTACAAGGACAAGAGGTGAAATATGTTAAGAGGATTTGACTAGATAGATGCTGAGAATCTGTTTTCCCTGGTTGTGGAGGGGAGGGCTTGGGTGGTAGTGGTTAGCTGAACAATTGTGACTATTTTAAATTCTTTCAGATATAAAAAAAAATCCAGTGTTCATAATGTTCAGGGATATGTGAGTTAGGTGCATTAGCCAGGAGAAATGTAAAATAATGGGGTAGGTGAATGGGTCCAGGTGGGATACTCTTCGGAGGGTCGATGTGGACTTGTTGGGCCGAAAGGCCTGTTTCCACACTGTAGGGATTCTGTGATCCTATGATGCTCACTTGTTGAGTAGGTTGTGCCTTTATGTCCTGCCTCTTTCCAAGCATGCAATAAAATGTAATTTGAGCTAGTTTGCATTTATAACTTTCTGGAGATACGAACTAAACTAGACTTGCTAAATACTTGCTCAGAAAGAAATCTTGATAAACAACCAAAAATCATAGAAAGTGAAAATGGTTAGAATAGCTACAATGTCTGTCTTTGGCAATGGTTCCAAATCTAATGTGCAAAGAGTTGAATTCTCACCAATGGATTTGTCTTTTAAGTACATTTTGCATCATATATGGGCATGTTATTGAGATTCCATATCAAGATGTTCCAATTATTTAATTACTTTAATCAAAAACATTTTAAGTCTCTGCTCTATTACAAGGATATCTGTGCTTTCGGTGACTTTTTACATGAGAGCTCTCACTGCATATTAAACAGCATTGTAGTGTCCAAGTATGTGTATATATGCTTGAAAAATTCTTGTTCTATTTTTGCAAGTGTAAATATGGAACTTTTCCCTTTGAACTGAGTGCTAATTTGTGCATATGTCGGTAAAATCTGAACAGTCTGAAATTCTTGAGCCAATAAACACCTGGAGAACTTCATAGGAAATTGTTTAACCTTCTATGGGCTAACTACTTTTCAAAATAATGCATGCATTCCTTTGATCTTTTTTCTTCTTTTGGAATTTCCTACATAATCCTAAATTTATTAAACCTTTTATTGGCAAAGATTTTTTAATAATGAGGCATGATAATATTTCCTCAGCAGACTTGATCTGAAAGTTCTGATTATCCAATTTTTTTATTAAAATAACTGAATGCAGCAAAATTCTTTTATTTTTCATCCTACGTAAATGTGGTTGTTTAATTGACATCATGTGACTTTGACAGAGCTTATTTGGACTTCTTCAAGGCTTTTTGTAAGGTCCCACATGGGAGACTGAGAGTGAAGGTAAGAGCCCATGGGATCCAAGGAAATTTGTCCACTTGATCCAGAATTGACTGAGTGGCAGGAAACAGAAGATGATGGTTGAGTATGTTTGTGTAACTGGAGGTGTGTGTCCATTGGGATTCTGCAGAGGTGTGTGGTGGGGCTTTTGCTGTCACAGAGTCATAGAGATGTACAGCATGGAAACAGACTCTTTGGTCTAACCCGTCCATGCTAATCTGATATCACAACCCAATCTAGTCCCACCTGCCAGCACCTGGCCCATGTCCCTTCAAACACTTCCTGTTCATATACCCATCTATATGCCTCTTAAATGTTGCAATTGTACCAGCCTCCACCATTTACTCTGGCGGCTCATTCCATACCCATACCACCTTGTGTGTGAAAAAGCTGCCCTTAGGTCTTTGCGATATAAATACTGTAAACTTAAGTTTGAATGTAGGAAGGTTGATCAATAAATTCATGGATGATACAAAAATTGGTGGGGTAGTAAATAGTGAGGAAGATAGTCTTGGATACAAGAGGAGAGAGATTGTCTGGTCACTGGTAAATAGATTTCCATCAGGATAAGTTTGAAATGATGTACTTTGGCAGGACAAACAAAGCAAGGAAATGATGATAAATGAGAGACCATGGGAAGTACGAAGGATCTGGGGGGACTTGGTGTGAATGTCCACCACTCTATTGAGGTAGCA
This sequence comes from Hemiscyllium ocellatum, assembly GCF_020745735.1. NCBI lineage: Eukaryota > Metazoa > Chordata > Chondrichthyes > Orectolobiformes > Hemiscylliidae > Hemiscyllium > Hemiscyllium ocellatum. Next base: position 28,036,443 of record NC_083419.1, read on the forward strand.
GGACAGGTAGATAGAGTGGTAAGATGGCATATGGGATACTTGCCTTTAGCCGAGACATAGAGTTTAAAAGGAGTGAAATTATGCTGGAACTGTAAAATGTTGGTTCAAAGAAGCTAGAGTATTGTGTGCAGTTCTGGAATCCATATTAAAGGAGAACTGTAGAATCCCTACAGTGTGGAAACAGGCCCTTCAGCCCAACAAGTCCACACCAACCCTCCAAAGTGTAACCCACCCAGATCCTACCCTATTACCCAACATTTACTCCTGACTAATGCACCTGACCTACATATCTCTGAACACTGTGGTCATTTAGCATAGCCAATTCACTTAACCTGCACATCTTTAGATTGTGGGAGGAAACCCAGGCAGACACAGGGAAAATGTACAAACTCTACACAGACAACGTCCTGAAGCTGGAATTGAACCAGCGCTGGTGCTGAGAGGCAGCAGTGCTAGTCACTGAGTCACCATACCACCCAAGAAGGGATGTGATTGCTCTGGGAACAGCACAGATGAGATTTAACAGGATATGTGGGCTGAAGAGTTTTAGTCCTGAACAGAGATTGGATAGACTGGAGTTGTTTTCCTTGGAGGAGAGGAGACTGAGGGCAGGCATGATTAAGATGTATAAAGTTACGGGGGGAATAGATAGTGTAGATTAGATTAGATTAGATTAGATTACTTACAGTGTGGAAACAGGCCCTTCGGCCCAACAAGTCCACACCGACCCGCCGAAGCGCAACCCACCCATACCACTACATTTACCCCTTACCTAACACTACGGGCAATTTAGCATGGCCAATTCACCTGACCCGCACATCTTTGGACTGTGGGAGGAAACCGGAGCATCCGGAGGAAACCCACGCAGACACGGGGAGAACGTGCAAACTCCACACAGTCAGTCGCCTGAGTCGGGAATTGAACCCGGGTCTCAGGTGCTGTGAGGCAACAGTGCTAACCACTGTGCCACCGTGCCACCCACAAGTGCCACCGTACCACTGTGTAGCCGAGAAGGAACCTAGGTGGGGGGGATCAGTAACTGGGGGCATAGATTTAAGGCAAGGAGGAATTTTTTTATTCACCCCAATTGTGGTGGGAATGTGGAACTTGCTACCTGTATGAGTGAAGGAGGCAGTACCTTCATGACACTTAAGCAGTAGTTTGATGTACACTTGTGACGTTAAGACTGTGGGCTAAATGCTGGAAAATGGGATTAGAATAATTAGGTGGTTGATTTTAATTTGTACAGACTTGATGGACTGAATGGCCTTTTCTGTAGATATTTATGAATATTGCCTTAATAGTTTCTCTAGCTAGTCATGTATTAGTTCAGTTTTCTCTAGCAATGATTCCATTGGCTTTACACTGTAAAATTAACTCACAGGCATTTTTACAATATTTACAGAACTAATACTTTTATTGCACATTTTAAAAACGTGATCTAACTACTTTTCCTGAGAATATTCATTGTAGCTAAGTTATTTTTAAAATTATTAAGTTCGGTATACATGCATATGTGGCATTTAATAGGACAATTTGCTCTTGCATTGTGAAATTGTACTAAAATCCAAGAGGACGCTGAACTCATTTAGAATGTAGTTTTCTTTTAAATCCTTGTTGAAGCCACTGAACTAAATAGACATTTTTCCTTTACCTCCTTTTAATTTTTTAAACTTTTTTAAGAGGCATGGTATTGTTGCTCAGTAGACATTTTAATAATAGGTAAGTCACTGCAGTTTGTAGTATACTGAGTCCAAACATGGCATGACAAGATTCTGCCTGTGTCTTAGTTTCTACGTCTATCCAGAGACAACCCAGGCTGGATTCCATTTTGGTAGACAGGCGTGGCATTTGCAGGCTTTGATGGTCATTCCTATGTTTTAGAGCCTTAGGATGCTTGGGATGCACAACTAAAATTCAGCCAAAAGTGAAGCCAACATCTCTCGTTGCTCAGGGGCAGACTTTGGTTAGGAATGATATAAAGTCTCAAAAAACCAAACCTGGGGCACTTCGGTGTATGTTTAATACATCTAATATGTGGTGGTTGCTGGTGCTAAAATTTAGGTTTGAAAATCACAAAGTAGTTTCTTACATTACAAAAAGGCTACACTTCAAAATGTGAGTTTTGTGTGACTATACTTCCAGAAGACAGATGATAAGGTGCCACAGGAAAGGCTGCTGTGAAAATTAAAAATTCAAGGTGTTGAAGGTGGCATATTGATCCAGATAGACAATTAGCTCATTAACAAAATTGACTTTGCAGCACTTTAACATATTCTCAGGTTGTGAAATGCCCTTAATACCAGTTCTTTATTCATCCTGTTTTAACTATTTTCACAGTTGCATTTGGAGTTGTGAAATTTTAACAATTAATATACTGTAATAATTTTATACAACCTACCTTCCAGTCAGGTAAGTAGTTAAATGTTTGCCACCTATTTCTACTGTAATAATACAACAAGGTTTTACAATTACACATGAATAATGATGATCAGTAATTACCAAACCAAAAATCCATGTTGGTTTGCCATTGTCATGGTCAAAATATGGAAGGCCTTTGCATTCAACAAACACAATTAAATGTGCAGTTTGAAGAAATAAGTAATCAACAACTAATATACAGCAAACCTTTTACTAATGGGCATCTATGGGACCAAGACGATGCTGGTTGATCAAATACTCTAGTTAATCAAGAGGTTCACATAATCAATATAAAAACACACTAAGTATAGAGATGTAATGCAGGAGGTATATACTGTTATACTTCATTCACAGCATCAATCACTTAAATAATAACTTAAATAAAACTTAACAAGGAGGAAACTATAGGCCAGTTTGCTGAACACTGTCATGGGGGAAAATATTAGGAACCACCGTTAAAGATGCTACAGCAAAGCATTTGGATAAGTTCAAGGTAATCAAGCAGAGCCAACATAATTTTGTGAAAGGGGAATCATGTTTAACTAATTTATTGGAGTTATTTGAAGTAGCCTGTGCTCTGGATAAAGGGAAAACAGTGGATTTATTGAAGTTCCAGATGGCACTTGATAAGATGCCACATGAAAGGTTATTGTGGAAATTAAAAGCTCGGTGGGGAGGGTAACGTATTGGCCCAGATAGAATATTGGCTGATTAACAGGAAACAGAGTGCAGGAATAAATGGGTCTTGTTCAAACTAACAGGATGTTATGAATGGTCTGCCACAGGGTCAGTCCTGGGGCCTCAATTCTTTTTAGTTTATATGAATGATTTGAATGGAAAATATGGTATGGTAAATTTGCTGATGACACCGAGATAGGTAGGAATGTGAGTTGTGAAGAGTCTATAAGGAATCTTCAAAGGGTTATAGACCAGTTAAGCAAATGGGTGAAATCTGGCAAATGATGTATAATGTGGGTAAATGTGAAAACGTCCAATTTAACAGAAAGAAGTAAAAAGAAGCACATTTATCTAAATGGTGAGTGGTTACACAGCCCTGAGATGCTGTGAGATCTGGGTGTCCTAGTGCATGAATCGCAAAAGGTTAGAATGCAGGTATTGGTGATGGCTAGTTTTCACTGCAGAGTGATGCCAACAGTCCAGGTTAAATTCCCGCACAGGATGAGGTTACTATGGAGGTCCCACCTTTTCAACTTCACCCCTTGCCTGAGGTGTGATGACCAAGTTAAAGCACCAGCAGACCAATCATGACATCCTGTTAGCTTGAACAAGACCCATTTATTCCTGTTCTCTGTTTCCTGTTAACTAGCCATTCTTCTATCCAGGTTGAGAGTGTTGTGCTGGAAAAGCACAGCTGATTAGGCAGCACCTGAGGAACAGAAGAATCGATGTTTGACGGGCTTATGCCTGAAACGTCGATTCTCTCCTGTTCCTCGAATGCTGCCTGACCAGCTATGCTTTTCCAGCACCACACTCTCGACTCTCATCTCCAGCATCTACAGTCCTCAATTTCTCCTAATCTTCTGTCCGGACCAATATGTCTCTTGTCTCTTGTATGTAGGAACAGCAAGTAATCAAGAAAGCTACTAGAATGTTAAGGGGAATGCATCAGTTATATAGGGCATTGAAGAGACTGCGTCTGGAGTACAGTACAAGAATCAGAGAAGACATGACAGGGTAGATGCAGAAAGGTTGTTTCTCTTTGTGGGAGAATCTAGGTTAAAAAGGTATAATCTCAGAATCAGGGGTTGCACATTTATGTGATGAAGAGGAATCTCTTCAGTCAGAGGACTGTATATCTGTAAAATTCTTTACCACAGAGGGCTGTTGAGGTTTATTCATTAAGTACATTCAAGGCTGAAATACATAAACGTTTAAATAGTAAGTTTAATAGTAAGTTCTCCTATGTCTAATGTTGTACAGTATTGGTCATTGTACTTTTGGAAGTATGTTAATACATTGGAAATAGTATAGAGAAGGTTTACTAGACTAATACCTGGAATGAGCAGATTGCCTGATGAAGAATACTAAGACAGTCCAGACCTGTATCCCTATGGAGTTTAGAAGAGTCAAAAGTGACTTAATTGAAACATAAATGACCCTGAGGGATCTTAACCAAGTGAATGAGGAAAGAATATTTCCTCTTGAGGTAGAAGATAGAATTGGAAGACATTGGTTTAAATGGGCTCCCCTATTTTTAAACTGAGATGAGGAAACATTTTTCTCTGAGGGTTGAGAGTCTTTGGAATTCCTCTCCTCAAATGGCAGTGGATGCAGAATCTTTAAATATTTTTAAGGCACAAGTAGACTTTTGATTATCCAGACAATGGAAAATTATCATGGGTATGCAAGAATGAAGAGTTGAAGTTAAAATCAAATCAGATCAGCCACGGTCTTATTAAATGGTGGAGCAAGCTCAAAGGGTAGAGTCGCCTGCTCATGATTCTTTGCAACAGAATACAAAAGTGGTGCAATTGGATGACCTTTAACAACATGCTTGGAGAAAACAAAAATGTGGTTTTTATTTTGAGACTTTTAGAATATTCAAGATGTTAGAAATGTTGATTGAATTGACTTGTGGGATGATACTGGGGTTTGTTTTAATGAAGGTTTGCAATATTTAACCCAGAAGTATAATTAAAACATTGCTTGTAACAAAATTAACAAACATTGAGTTCCTTGAAGTGATTGTATAGAAAATGGGATTGAAATGTAAGCACTTTGTCTGCTTTAAGGAACTCACAAAAGAAACTAATTTTGAAATAATTCTTGAAAATAAAGCAATTTTCATAAATGCTTGGGATATTTTAAATGCTGCAAACTAGATATAGTTACCCCTCACTGACACTATCTGGTGAATCCATGTTGCATGTTGCATATGGATAGATTTTCTGCTTCCTTGACTGGTGTGAGAGAAAATTTGGAAAATGTGGCGCAAAATGGAAAAGTCAGATTCTTGAGAACGAGTAAATGATTTCCAAAGTTTCCCTTGAGATTTGATTAGTGAGTTTTGAATCTTGCTAATCAGCAATGGCTACCTTACTTCTTTGTTTTTGCATCACATATTGGCTAATCTTGAATAATTTCTATGCAACTCACAATTCTTCTCTCTTTCCTCAAGAAGTTAGTTGCACCAATCCCCAATGTGCAATTCAGAGATTTTTCTGATGCCAGTAGCTCACTGTTTGCTGCTCTGGGGCTTCACCCAACATCACCTTCATGACAGTCCTTGCCTGGTCCTTTGGTACTACCCTCTTCCACCCTGTGTCCATACAACAGGGCATTGCCAAACTACCAGTCTCACCACATCATGGTTGCTTTTAGACCAGTCCATATGCCATTTCAACCATTCAGGACTTCACTTTGGAATGCAGGGATAATGCTAATTTATTTGCTTCTGTCAGCTTACTTTGCCCACAGAGGCGCACACATCTCCTGAATCTATACAGGATCCATCTTAAGGTCATTTCTTTTATGGGACTCATTCAACTTTGGCAAACCTAGAGCTGCCAGCCTCAGTGGCGCAGAGGAGAGGCAAGAAGCTTGTCACTCTTGTGAGCACTGAATAGTCAACAGGTTCAATCTGGCTGTTTGGAACCGTGCTAAGTCCATGTCACCCCTACAGCAGGTGGCAGCAGCTTATATGACAAGCACACTGCACATTCCTCAACCAAATGGCCAAGTGGGCTTAGGGGGTTTGCAATCAACCAAAAGAGTATACCATAGTCAGTCAAAGAAACTGTCCAATTTCAGTTCAGGGACTGGGTCAGTTTTTGTGACAAGAGATACAGGGAGGAATTTGTGAAACTTGAAAGGGTTCAGAAAAGATTTACAAGAATGGTGCCACAGTTGAAGGGTTTGAACAAAACTGAGGCTGAATAGGCTGGGGCTATTTTCCCTGGAGTATTTGAGGCTGAAGAGTGACCCTATAAAAGTTTATAAAATCATGAGGGGCATGGATGGAGAGAATAACTAAGGTCTTTTCCCATGGTAGAGGAGTTCAAAACTAAAGAGCATAGGTTTAAGGTGAGAGGGGAAAGATTTAAAAGGGACCTAAGGGGCAACGTTTTCATGCAAAGGGTGGTGCGTGCATGGAATGAACTGCCAGAGGAAATGGTGGAGGCTGGTACAATTATAACATTTAAAAGGCATCTCCATGGGTGCATGAACAAGTAGGGGTTTAGTAGGATATGGGTCAAATGCTGACAAATGGGAATAGATTAACTTAGGATATCTTGTCAGCATGGATGAGTTGGACTGATGGGAATGTTTCCATGCAGTCTTTTTGACTCTATGATTTTAAATGGATAAGAACATTAAATGGTGATCCATGAGCAGGAGTGATGGTGCAGCATCACTAGTGAATGTGTAGGACGATGAAGTGAGTTGAGTGGACATGAGATGATGAGAAATGTAGACCATGAGACTGTGACATGAGTGGTGGCCCTGTGAGTGTGGGCTTGGCAGAAAAAAAAGATGGTGGCATTTGCCGTTACAGAGCGTAGGAGATCATTAACCCTTTCTTTGCAGTGGCAGAAACACCTGGAATATTGCATCAGTCCAGGTTGGTAGGTCTGGTGGCGTGGTCTCCATTGCTGGTCAACAGGAGATGTTACGGCCTTTCTCTCCTCCACCTTATCCACAGCACCTCTAGCTTTATGTCAGTGAACTAAGGAGCTAATTTGCCTTTTTGAGGCGTTTCCTTTTGCATAAATGTGCAGGACCACAGAGTAAAGGGCAGTTCCTGGCTTGTAGCACCTGAAATACTGAGGAGCTGGGATTTAAATATAGTGTTCACATCATGAGCATTAAAAATTCCAGCAGCAGCAAACACCTGCACCTCTCTTGCTGCACAACTCCATGTGATGGACACCGCAGAGGATGTTTTATAATTAATGAGCTGAAGAGCAGATGGTTGCATGAGAAAATTTATCACAAACTGTGGCAAACGCTGCCACAAATGGAGAAACTCAGCCGACAACTTTAATGTCATCTGTATGGTTACACACAAAAAAGGGTGCTTTTTTTCACTTCTTTGAGGCTCTGTGACCCCATTCGTAATGCTGCAAATTCTATTGGCCTTTCATGTGACTTCATTAAACTATACTTTCCACTTTCACAGAGTTATCATGCCCCTCTGCTCAGTGTCTGTTCACTCAGTGTATATTCTCCTGTGTGTAATTCCATTCTTCTTCCCAAAAAGCATTGCACATGCACTCATCTATCGTAAAATCCATCTGTCATCAGTATTTCTGAATTATTTTGTAGACCTCACTTGTTTGCCAGGTTTATTTCCAATGCGCCATCAAAATGACACTCATATACAGAGATTGAATGAGTCTAACACAAACCTCTGGTATGCACCACATATGACATAATATGTTTATTTTCTTGCCATAAAGTAGCTTTTTGAACTATGCAACTACATTATTTTCTTATAGCATTTGCTGAGTTTCTTTTAACAAGTCAGTTGTGAGATGCCTTGTCAAATCTTCTGAAAATCCCGAAATGTCACATTTCCTGGGATCGCCTTTATCCAATTAGTCACTTCTTTCAAAGAAAAATCTCCAAACGTAACTACGTTTTATCCACCACGTCAATTCCTAATTGCCTTTGAGAAGGTGTCGGTGAGCCTTCTTGGACACAGCGGTCAGGTCGCACAGTCTGTTAGAAGAGCAGTTCCAGGATTTTTGACATTGTGAAAAGTGAAAAATGAGTGACATAGTTCCTGGTCAGGATAGTACTGTATATGACTTGAGGGTAAATTGCAAATGTTGATGTTCCCATGCATCTGCTGCCTTTGTCCTTCTAGATGCTGGGCATCATAGGTTTCAAAGGTGCTGTTAAATAAACCTGGGTGAGTGACTGCAATGCATTGTTTCGATAATATACATTCCTGCCATTGCTGGTGAAGTAAGTGGATGTTTAACGTGGTGGATAGGTGCCTATTCAATGGGCTGTTATTGTTCTTGGAAATACATCCATCTAGGCCAGTAGAGGTTATCCAATCACACAGCTGATTCCTGTGAATTGATTGTTATTTGCCACATATTAGCCCAAGCCTGAAACTCATATGGATATGATTACTTCAATATCTCGGGAGTTGCAGAAGTTGCTGAACACTGTGCAGCTTGCAAATATCCCCACCTCTGAACTCCTGATGAAAGGAAGGCCATGGATGAAGCAGCTGAAAATGTTGGCCTGGGACATCACTGTAGGCGTTACTCAGAATAATATCTGCAGTTTGAGATGTTTGACTTGCAACAACTACAATCATCTGCTTTTGTGCTAGGTATGTTGTAAACCAATGGATGGTCTGCATCCTGATTGACTCCAGTATTGCCAGGTCTCCTTGGTGCCACATTTAATCAAGTACCTTTGTTATCAAGGTGGTCTGGTTTTTCATATTTGGATCAGGAGATGAGTAGCTCTGGTGAAACCCAAGCTTGATGTCAATAAACAGTTTATTTCTTTGGACGTGCAGCTTGTTAGTACTGTCAATGGCCCCTTATAACACTTTGCTGATGATGCGAGCTGATGGATCAGCTGGTTTGTATTTGTTTTGATTTTTGTGGACAACTGATAATTTTCCACTTTGTTAGGTAGTTGCTAGTATTATAGCTGTACTGGCAACAGTTTGACTAGGGTCACTGCTAGTTCTGGAGCACAAGTCTTCAGTAATGTAGCTGAATATTCTCAAGGCTCAGCCTTTCCAGTATACAATGCCTTCGGCAGTTTATTGATGTCATGCAGAATGAATCAGATTGGTTGAATACTATATCTGTGATGCTGGGGAGCTCAGCTGGAGGCTGAGGTGGATCAGACACTCAACACGTTTCACTGAAAATAGATGCAAATACTTCTTATCTTTTGCACTAATGTTCTGGACTCCCCCATCATTGCGTATGGAAATAGTTGTGGAGCTTTCCCCTCCTGCTTGTTATTTAATTGTGCACCACATTCGTGACTAGATGTAATAGAACTGCAGACCTTAAATCTGATCCATTTGTGGGATTGCTTATCTGTTGCTTCTGTAGTTTGGCATGCAAGTAGTCCTGTGCTACAGCTTTTCTAGGTTGATACCTCATTTTAGGTTGCATTGAACTATGGTTGATCTCCTGGCTTTTTGATAAAGGTAGTGTGGGGAATAAACCAGGTTATGAAGTTATGGTTTGTGGCTGAATATAATTCCTCAGCTGCTGATGGTCTACAATGCTTCATGGATGTTTAAATTCGAGTCTATTCCATTTATAGCAGTGATAGTGTCACACAACGTGAGGAAAGATAACCCCATTATGAAGATTGGACTTTGGTTCAGTGACTGCATCAGTATGAGAGACCCCTGCACAATTGTAGACAGTTGCTTTGGGTAGATTGGTGAGGATGAGGTCAAGTAGGCTTCCCTCATCACCTATCACAAAATAGTAACTATGATCTTTTGGGCTCATTCAGTCTACTGAGCCACTCTTTGTGATGGTCATTGAAGTCCCATACCAGAATACATTCTGTGCCATTGCCACTGTTGGTGCATCCTTTAATAGGTGTTCAACATAGAAAAGTATTGATCCTTCAGTGGAAAGAGGGTAGTGGATGGGAATCAGCAGGAGGTCTCCTTGCCTATGTTTGATTTGACTTTCTATGAGATGTAATGGGATTTCGAGTAAATGTTGAGGATTCCAAAGCAACCTTCCTCATCTGTATACCACTGTGTCTGTCCTGTTGGTGCAACAGGAAAAACTCAGAGATAGTGATGATGCAATCTGAGGTATGGTCATCTTCACTGAATCATACCTTAGGCAAGTCAGGCTATTGTTTGACTAGCCTATTGGACAGTGCTCTCCACTTTGGCACCAGTCCCAATGGGTTGATAAGGACTTTGCAGGGTCAGTGGGGTTGGGCTTGCTATTTGTGCAGTTCATTCTTTTGTTTAGACTTTGTAATATCATGATATAGTTGACTGTCTTGCTAGGCAATTTTGGAGGTCAGTTAAGAGTCAGCCACATTATTGGGGGTCTGGAGTGACATATAGGCCACACCAAGTAAGCACTACAGATTTCTTTCACAGATGGCTTTTTACGATTATTATTATATAATCACCATTCAGTTAGCTTTTAATTCTAGATTGTTGTTGAATGCAAATTTCACCATCTGCCATGATAAGATTCAAACCCATGTCCCCGGAACTTTAACCTTTTGGCTTCTGAATTACCACTTCAATGATTACCACTCCACCACTACCAATGTCTCCACTTGTATTTTTTACAGGTTGAAATTGGCAGGTCCTGATTAACCCATGCATTCTTCAATCCTAACTAACTTCATATTAAATTGCAATTGCATAGATTAAAGATTTTATAAACAGCTGACTTCAGACTAACTGATTTTTAATTGTGTGCCTCATTCTCCTTTCTTGAACAAATATGTTTCATTGGAAATAGTTCCACTGTACTCTTTGGTCAATTGAATATTCCTCTCTGGCTTTTTTTCAATAGTGTGGACGACATCATCATGACTCAGTGACTTATTGATCTTGTGAGTTTGCTTTTGGAACTAGCTAACGACACTAAAGCATGCAGTACCTACACCAGGTGAACTGTTGTGCTCCAGGGAAACAGCTCATCACCATCTTAGAACATAGAACATAGAAGGATACAGCGCAGTACAGGCCCTTCGGCCCTCGATGTTGCGCCGACCGAGTCCTACCTAGCCTATACTAGCCCAATAACTTCCAAATGCCTATCCAATGCCCGCTTAAATGAACATAAAGAAGGAGAGTTCACCACTGATACGGGCAGGGCATTCCATGAACTCACAACCCGCTGTGTGAAGAATCTACCCCTAACATCTGTCCTATACCTACCACCCCTTAATTTAAAGCTATGTCCCCTAGTAACACCTGACTCCATTAGCGGTAAAAGGTTCTTAGTATCTACCCTATCTAAACCCCTAATCATCTTATACACTTCTATCAGATCTCCCCTAAACCTTCTCTTCTCCAATGAGAACAGCCCCAAGTGCCTCAGCCTTTCCTCATAAGATTTTCCTACCATTCCAGGCAACATCCTGGTAAACCTCCTCTGCACTCGTTCTAAAGCTTCCTATAGTATGGCGACCAAAACTGCACACAATACTCCAGATGAGGCCGCACCAGAGTCTTATACAACTGCAACATGACCTCAGGACTCCGGAACTCAATTCCTCTGCCAATAAAGCCCAGTACACCATATGCCTTCCTCACAGCACTATTTACCTGGGTGGCAACTTTCAGAGATCTGTGTACATAGACACCAAGATCCCTCTGCTCATCCACACTACCAAGTAGCCTACCATTAGCCCAGTAATCCATCATCTTGTTATTCCTACCAAAGTGAACGACTTCGCACTTAGCTACATTGAATTCCATTTGCCACATTTCCGCCCAGCTCTGCAACTTATCTATATCCCGCTGTAACCTACCACTTCCTTCCTCACTATCCACAACTCCACCGACTTTTGTGTCATCCGCAAACTTGCTTACCCAGCTTTCAAGTCCTTCCTCTAGATCATTTATAAAGATAACAAAAAGCAATGGTCCCAAAACAGATCCTTGTGGTACACCGCTAGTAACTGCGCTCCAAGATGAACATAATCCATCAACTACTACCCTCTGTCTCCTTCCAGCCAGCCAATTCCTAATCCAAACCTCTAATGTATCCTCAATGCCATACCTCCGAAGTTTTAGCATTAGCCTACCATGGGGAACCTTATCGAACGCCTTACTAAAATCCACATACACAACATCTACTGCTTTACCCTCATCCACTTCCTTAGTCACCTTCTCAAAGAACTCAATAAGGTTTGTGAGGCACGACCTGCCCTTCACAAAACCATGCTGGCTATCCCTGATCACGTTATTCCTACCCAGATGTTCATAAATCTTATCCCTTACCATTCTCTCTAAGACTTTGCCCACCACTGAAGTCAGACTCACTGGCCTATAGTTACTAGGGCTATCCCTACTCCCTTTCTTGAACAATGGGACCACATTCGCTATCCTCCAGTCCTCTGGTACTATTCCCGTTGACAATGATGACATAAAAATCCAGGCCAATGGCTCTGCTATCTCCTCCCTAGCTTCCCATAGGATCCTGGGGTAAATGCCATCAGGCCCAGGAGACTTGTCTATATTCATCCTTTCCAATATTCCCAAAACCTCTTCCCTGCATATTTCCAGGGCATCCATTCTAATTATTTGTGATTCCATATTCACATCAGCAACAGTGTCCTGTTCCTGAGTGAATACTGATGAAAAGTACTGATTTAATGTCTCTCCAATCTCCTCCGCCTCCACACACAACTTCCCACTACTATCCTTGACTGGACCGATGCCTACCCTAGTCATCCTTTTATTCTTGACATACCTATAGAAAGCCTTTGGGTTTTCCCTAATCCTGCCAGCTAAAGACTTTTCATGTCCCCTTCTCGCTTCTCTTAGCTCCCTCTTTAGCTCCTTCCTGGCTACCTTATAACTCTCAATCGCCCCTACTGAACCTTCACGCCTCATCTTTACATATGCCGCCTTCTTCCCTTTCACAAGGGACTCCAATTCCTTACTAAACCACGGCTGCCTCACAAGGCCCTTTACACCATGCCTGACTGGTACATACCTATCGAGGACACGCAGTAGCTGCTCCTTGAACAATCCCCACATCTCATTAGTGTTCTTCTCTTGAAGCCTGTTTTTCCAATCCACACAACCTAAGTCATGCCTCACTGCATCATAATTTCCCTGCCCCCAGCTATAGCTCTTGCCCTGCGGCGCACGATTATCCCTCTCCATCACTAAAGTAAAAGTCACCGAGTTGTGGTCACTGTCCCCGAAGTGCTCACCTACCTCCAAGTCTAACACCTGGCCTGGTTCATTACCTAGAACCAAATCCAATATAGCCTCCCCTCTTGTTGGCCTGTCGACATATTGTGTCAGGAAACCCTCCTGCACACATTGTACAAACACCGACCCATCTAATGAACTCGAGCTATAGCTCTCCCAGTCAATATCTGGGAAGTTAAAGTCCCCCATAACAACCACCCTGCTACCTTCACTCTTTTCCTGAATCATCCTCGCAATATTATCCTCTACTTCTCTAGGACTATTAGGAGGCCTGTAGAAAACACCTAACAGGGTGACCTCACCTTTCCTATTTCTAACCTCAGCCCAAACTACCTCAGATGGCAAGTCCTCTTCCATCGTCCATTCCACTGCTGTGATACTGTCTTTGACAAGTAATGCCACGCCTCCCCCTTTTTTACCCCCATGTCTGATCCTACTAAAACATTTGAACCCTGGAACGTGCAACAGCCATTCTTGTCCCTGTTCTACCCACGTCTCTGTAATGGCCACAACATCGAAGTCCCAGGTACCAACCCACGCTGCAAGTTCACCTACCTTATTCCTTATACTTCTGGCATTGAAGTATACACACTTCAATCCACCTTTCTGGTTACAGGCACCCTCCTTAGAGATCGCTGCATTATTCCTAACCTCCCTACACTCAAGGTCCTGTACCCTAAAGCTACAGTCCTGGTTCCCATGCCCCCGCGGAGTTAGTTTAAACCCTCCCAAAGAGCACTAGCAAACCTCCCCCCAAGGACACTGGTGCCCCTCAGGTTCAGGTGTAGCCCATCCTTTTTATAGAGGTCCCACCTTCCCCAGAAAGGACCCCAGTTGTCCAGAAACCGGAATCCCTCCCTCCTGCACCATCCCTGTAGCCACGCATTTAACTGCTCTCTCTCCCTATTCCTCGACTCTCTATCACGTGGCACGGGTAACAAACCAGAGACTACAACTCTGTTTGTTCTAACTCTGAGCTTCCAACCTAGCTCCCTGAAAGCCTGTCTGACATCCTCACCCTTCTTCCTACCTATATCGTTGGTGCCAACGTGGACCACGATCTGGGGCTGCTCCCCCTCCCCCTTAAGGACCCGGAAAACACGATCAGCGACATCACGTACCCTTGCACCTGGGAGGCAACATACCAAACGTGAGTCCCTGTCGCCCCCACAAAACCGTCTGTCTGTACCCCTCACTATCGAGTCCCCAAGAACTATTGCTCTACCTTTCTCCACCCTACCCTTCTGAGCAACGGGGCCAGGCTCCGTGCCAGAGGCCTGAACCTCGTTGCTTGCCCCTGGTAAGTCATCCCCCCCACAAGTATCCAAAACGGTATACTTGTTCTTGAGGGGAATGACCGCAGGGGGTCCCTGCACTGGCTTCCTCCTCCCACTCCCCCTCACTGTCACCCATCTATCTTGAACTTTCGGAGTAACTACTTGCCTATAGCTCCGATCTATGACCTCCTCTGCCTCCCGAATGATCCGCAGTTCATCCAACTCCAGCTCCAGTTCCCTAACACGGGTTTGGAAGAGCTGGAGATGGGTGCACTTCTTGCAAGTGTACTCAGCAGGGACGCTAATGGCTTCCCTCACCTCATACATGTTGCAAGAGGAACATTGCCCTCTCTGCACTGCCATCCCTCTAAAAGTAAGCTTTCCTTAAAAAAAACAACAAAAACCAACTAAATCTAAAGAAACAAACAAGGAAAATGCAGCACTTACCCGCTAGTCACAATTGGTCTTATTATTAGGTTAGAGGAGGTGGAAGGGTGGGAGGCACTACTCATGTAGTGCCTCGGGTGACTCGCCTGCGCCTTTAAATAAGGGGAGAAAAAAAAACCTTACCCAGGTAACCTAGCGTGCCTTCCGGGTCTGCTACCGCTTTTTTAAAGGAAAACTTTAAATTTACAACTATTAAATAAACGACCAAACTTACCCACCAGCCGTTGCGAAGTCTTCCGAGAGACTGAGGCCTAAAACTCGGAGCCCGCCTTTAAATAAGGGGAGAAAAAAAAAACCTTACCCAGGTTCTTCTCAAGAACATTTAGGGATTGGCAACAAATATTGGCCTTTCCAGCAATGCTGATATCCTAGAAAATAATGGTCCAATATTTCTATCAATTAAGTATAAAGCAGGAATTTCTTTCCGCCTTTGCGTAGTCCTTCATGAGATTTTGATGAGTGAATACAATGGCTTTGGAAAAGATCCAGAGAAATGTCCCAAGACTGATTTAAAGTTTGAAAAACCTTAGTTCTTCTGATAGATTTACCAAGCTAGGCTTATTTATTTTAGAAGAGTGTATATTTAGAGGTTATCAGTTAGAGATTTGTAAAACAATGTAAGGGCAGATTGTTTACCCATTGAGATTATTTGACAGATTAGAAAGGACCAATGGTTATGTAGTAAAGGGTAGGGGTAAGCATGAATTGTTATCTTTCAAGAAAGTTTATTTTTGGCACAGTCATGGCTAGTGCGGACTAGGTAGGTTTGATGGAACGTTTTATTCCTTCTGATGAAAATCGCTGTCATGGTTTACATAGAAACTCAATTATCACAGAACCCAAACTGTCAGAGAGATAACTAATTGCACTGCTCTAAAAATGACCTCATCTCCAATCCTGTAGATCCCTGAGCCCATGCAATTGTTTCATTTTGCTTCCCAAGATCCATAAATAGGGCTGCTCAAATTATTCCATTGTTTCAGCCTGTTCTTCCCCTACAAACTCGATTATCTTCTTTCAACCAGACTGCTGACACACACTCCTCTTAAGTTTTCAGACCCTAAACTCCTAAACATCTCTGCTTCACCTTTACACCCAATCTCTCTCCATTTCTATCCCTCTACTCCATCATCCAAACCAGGGTTGTCTGAGATATCTCCACTTCTCCCTGAGTAGGAGCCCACTCAGTTCCTTTATAAATTATTCCTAGACCTTGCTGGTCTTGTTCTCTCATTGAACACATTCTCCTTTGACTTTTTTTACTTCCTCCAAATAAAAGGTGTTGCTATGGGACTTTTATCTTACAAAAAATTAGAAATATCTATGTGGAACATTCTTGTTTCCACCCCTAGTCCAGCTCCTTTTCTTGCCTTTTTTCTGGGAAAATGACAAACATGGGTGCCATTTCTTGCTTTTGCAATGAATTGGGAAATCTTTGATAACTTTGATCACAATTTCCACCCTTCTATTATGTTCGTGCAGTCTATCTCCAATCTTTCTTTTCCTCAATCTTCAAGCTTCATTTCTGGTGTCAAGTATGGACCAATATCCACTATAATTCACTGACTACGACATCTCCATTGTCTACATTTCTTCTCACTCCACTTCCTGTAAGGACAACTCTACATTGTAAGTTTCTTCATCTCAATTGTAATTTAAGGTGCCTCCTTCAGTACTTCACCTTGATTGCCAGGGTCATTGAATATTTCTATTTGATATTCTGTCCTTCTGTTCTCACTGTTTCTAGTTTGTCCATGGACAATAATGGCATTCCTTTTCTCCTGTCACCTTCAAACCCAACAGCCTCTACATTCAGTGGATCGTTCTTCTTTGCTTCCATCATGATACCACTAGCCTAAAACACTTGCTCTCCCCCTGCAGCATTACACATTATTCTACTTCTCAATGAGCCGTCCTTTTCCTACAGCACCTTACTTTGCCAGCACAGGAGATGGAGAGAGAGATAGAAGTGTAGGCTCTCTATCTTATTGTCTCAGACCTTGAGCGCTCTCCAGTTGAAACTTTATTTCAATTTAATGCTTCGCATCCACTCCTCGTAACAGTGTTTTTCCCTACTCTGGGGAAGCCATAAACAGACTGAGTAATAGCTTTATGGACCCTTTTCATCAGTCTGAAAGTATGAGCCCAACATTCTGGTCACTTGACATTTTAATTCTCTGGCTCATTCCCACTCAGTGCTCCAACCTCAGCCTGCTACATTGTTCTAATAAAGTACAATATATATTTGAGAAATGGGACTTCGCCTTTTGATTATGCCTTGTGCAGTCTTCCATGTGGAAAAATTTCAGATCACAACCATTATCCAATTTTATTCAGATAGTCTTTATTGTTGATAGTAATGCACCTCCTATTTATTCATTCTAACCTTTTTTTAATATGTCCAATTACCATTTTGCTTACACTATTGTCCTTTTTGGCATTTTAACTTCTATCTCCAATCCTATGACAGGTGCTCTTATATGCACTTCTCCTCCTCACCCTTCCTGCCATTGTATTTGCTTAAAATCTGCCCTATCTCAATTCCATTCCATTTCTGACAAAAGGTCATGACCTGAATATTAATACTGTCTTTCTGTGTCCACAAATGCTGCCTGATCTGCTGAGTATTTTCAGCATCTGCAATAGTTCTGTATATTGAGGAGTAAATTGAGTGGCATGGATACAATAGAATTACAGTTGTCAGACTGGAACAGCACTACATAATTGAAAATATTTCTTGTCATCATATGGACTGCAGCCTTTTGCCATTACTGTACACCAAAAGAATGCTCGAGAAACCCCAATCTAACATATGATCTTCATTACAGTTCAAGGTTGATGCAGCAAAGCAGCTGAAAACATTTCTCACTATTAATCAGCATTGTTTTTATACATGCACAGGAAGACTTGGAGAATAAAATTACTGGCTGGTACAGCAACAGTGCTATTTTTGTTTCAGCCTGCATGGGAATTAGTTTGCACCCCTGATTTGCTATTTTTAAACAGGTTTGACACAACTTGTGCTAATTAGGTTAGTCAATACAGATAAGTGGCATTCTGTTTGTATATTTAATTTGTCAGGCCTTTCTACTAACTTAACTGTTGAATGCATCAACTGAAAATAATAAATTCAGTGGTTCCATTTGTGTTGCGTTGTTTGAATTCAGCTGGGAGGGCAGTTAGAATACAACAGTTGTCTTTAATCCTCCAAACTAGCTTCATTTGACGAGGACAATTCTTCTTGATTGCTGAATGACATCTGCTGGAAGTGCATGTGCGGCTCCATTGTGATATCTTCCATAGATGAATAGCCAGCTGCCAGTGACTTTGGCTTACGAGTGGAAAGTGTCACAAGTTATCTTAAGTACCATGAGTCATATTTGGGCAAGAAGAAAAGTAAAGTAGAGCAGAAGGTCACATTTTTCTAGAAAATGTGCTTTGCCTTATTATAGTGATCATGGAATGCACTTTTCAATAAACTTGTACTAACAGTGGTTCAAGTTTGAACATCATTCTGTGTCAGTGAGATCACTTTAGAATTAGCACAGAATTATACAATAATAGTCATCTCATTCAGGGCTCAGATCTAACCCAGGGTTCATTAATTCGTTAGTTAACCTGTAAATCTAATTATGACCTCTAAACTCAGCAAGTACATTTATTTTTCAGTCTTCTTTTGGAATATTTTAAAGCTGCACTACATGTGTGATATTCTATGTCAATGTGTTAAGCGTAGGTTTGTGCTAATCAGTTCAATAAATATGTTTAATTTCCTTTATCCCCTCCACACCACAAAGGTTTGTCAGAAAGTATTCTGTTAAGACCAACACAATTCTTTACACAGTGAGCACAAGAAATGAAATGGCTCCAGTTTTTAAGTATTCAGATGTTTCAGAGAAGAAAACATATTGACTGAGTAAACTTGCCAGTGAGAGGATTGTGTGGACTTGCACACCTTATTAGGAATGTTTCCAGTTAAAGCTCTGTCTGGCTTACATAGCCCTAAAGTTAAGAACTCAGTGACTGGATCTTAGCACAGTAATATTTAGTGGCTTTAGTGTGTTAAATTATTTGCCTATACCCAAACAATGGCTTCTAATGTGATGAGTATTGCAAAATGATATGAATTTCCATGAGACTCATGATTTTGGGGAATGCATACCCTTGTTCATTTGCAGCTTATTAAATACTTTGCAGCATGGACTTTTTGTTTCATGAACTGGATTAGGAATAGCCATTTTCCTCTACAAGTTTGTTGTATCTCTGCAAACTACACACATAAGTGTTAGATGCAGAGTGACTTTCTCCTGTCACTGTGTGCCTCGCTTGTTTTTGGAATGCAGCAACTGGTGTGCAGGGGTAAAAAAAGTGCTGTGATTCCACCTAAAATTTTAACCTGTAGTTTACTTCTAGCAGTTTCTGGTTTTATTTCAAGAAAATAAATATGTGTATGCTGTGGTGACCATTACCCAATAATATGATTCTCCTTCTTATGGTCCAAAAAGGAATAGCCTCCAGGGAAATACCAGAAAGGATCAAACACTTCTCTTTCCTCAGATGCTAATGCGCTAGGGTTTTGTGTAGCCAGCATTTATTTAAAATTGCTATTTTTATCTTGAGGGAGTGTACTGTGACACGTCTGGCATACAAAACAAACTGACATAGCTCAAAGGTACCTGTGAAAGTCAGTTACCAATTACACATTTTATAAAAAGAAAATTATATAAATAAACAGTGAAAGCTTTACATAAAATGCAATTTTACAACAACATTCAAACTGAAGAAGAATTGAACTGTGCCACACACTTACAGTGTTATAAAGTGTTATGACGTTACTGAGACATTTGTTGATGTCCTTCAGTTGTACCATGTTACATCGTTGAATGGAGATGGTCTAGTGTTGGGCGTTTTGTGGAGAATATGTATAAAATACCAATGACAATATGTTTGCTGCTCTCAAGCCATTGTTGTAATTCATGATATTATGGGGAATAGTTAGAATGGCACATGGAAGATGTTCTACACAGAATTCTGAAGAATAGAAAGCTTAGCAGGTATTTTTACAGAACACAGTGACAACAGCTAGTTATGACTTTTATTAACTTTGTAAAGTTCTTGGGAAGAAACTGTAAGATTTAGCAATGAACATTCAGAATTAGAACTACATGTGTTGTTGAAACACAAGACCAGATTTTCTGGTGGTCTCTGAATAGTTGGAGACGGGACATACCTTGCGTAATGCATTGACTATGCACTCTCTGTTCAGGGAGTTTAAATTTCCTTTAGGCAATTACCCAGTGTCCAGCGTCAAGGTTAGAAATGTAGGTTGCTTTAAGGCTCAACCAGAACAACTCCAGAGTTGACCAAGAGTTGGTGATGCTCAATGGATTTGTATTTAAGGTCTAGGTTCTTAGGGCCCTCTTGTGGTGCAGAGGTAGAGTCCCTATCCCTAGAACAGGCAAACTGGGTTCAAATCCCACCTGCTCCAAAGGTATGTGAGTACATCCCTGAACAGATTGGTTACAAAATTAAGAGCTGGCTTCTTCTAGCTCCATTGTGATTTCACTACCTCCTCACTTTAATGTTCTATATTGCCCTTAATGGCTTTGCACATAATAAGTTGGAGAATGTGGGTGATTTACTCCTGGTGGTTAGTTAATAGGTTAAAAAAATCTTTGGTGATGGGCAAAAAAGACATAGTTGTGTAAGAGCATCCCTGGATATAAATAAAGAGGGAAAAAAGACTGGAAATGATAAAAAAAGAGCTGTGTTCTTGTGGCAGTAGTAATGTTCCGATCTCTGAGCCGAGGGACCTGGATACTAGTCCCACCTATTCCAGATATGTGTAATAACGTGTCCAAACAGGATGATTAGAAAATATTAAAAGTTGGGTTCTTCCCCAGTAAGAAATTGGCTTCTGGACACAGAAAGGATCTAGAAAGGAAGGGTGGAAATTATTGTTTGTGAAAGATAGATTTGTAATAAAGTCACCATAGTCCTACCAGACATTGGACTACTCTTTCATTAAAGAGAAACAACTAGTGGTGGTTTAACCTAAGGGTCACCATACTCAGACAAGCAGAGGGATTGAGAAGGAGAGTTCTTCAAGATAACTCAGCTGGTGCAGGAATTGAAACTGCACCCATATCCGACATTGCAAACTAGCTGTCCAGCCAACTGAACCCCAAATTTATGATAAAACCCTCTTCTGGAAGTCTTTTGGCATTTAATACAATATATGTATGTCAGTCAGTTAAATACCTCAAAATAAAAGTACCCTGTTCTGAATTAGAATCAGAGATTTTGGAGGATTCTAACTTAATTAGGAAACGTTAGAGGAATAAAAAGCCTATTCCAGTTGCAGATTAACTACTGACCACACCACACCTCCAATGAATCACACTGAGTGCTTCATCTGAATTCCCCCCCCCCCCACCAACATGACTTCCCTCTCCTCCCTGACCATAATCAATCAGCCCTGGCCCCTTTCCACTGAAACCAGTAATGTGGTCAGCATACAACTGAAAATGTTGTTGATATGCCTAGGAGTTGTATATGTGACTGTGTAATCCTGTGCAGATCTGTTGTTATGCGGAAACTGATAAGTATGTCACATTCTTCAGATTTGACGTTGAATGCAGATTCATTCTAATGTCTTTGAATGAAACAGGCATTTCAAAATTCTCAATCACTTTCAGTGGTTTATCACTGTTGTAAATAGAAATTTTCACAGTCCGTGGTTTGCAGAGAACAGGGACATCTTGCACCTTGTTGAACATTTTGTCTCTCATGACGTTTACAGATGCTCCTGTTACTGTGAGAACATCAGCATTCAAACAGCCAGTGAGCATTGTCATACATGATTAGTTGCTGTGACTGAAACAGTACCATCACAGTAAGAGGGAGAATGGGGTAAATTCAAGTTATGATTGGTTTTCCCCCTGTTAAGCCTAATATTGAATGGTATTGTTTGATTTAATTTTTTCCCTTTTTCCTCCTGCCTCCTACTGAGATTGGCCAAAGTGTGTTCCAAAGCCATGGTTTGCTGACTCCAGTTTTAAAAAAAATAAACCCACAGTAATATTCTTTACAATTAAGTCAAAGATAGGGTTTATTATCAAACCATTTAAAATGCAGGGAATTTCTTTGCCACTTCATTCACACAAACACGAGTACTCAAAAAATTAAGGGAAACAGCAGAGGAGAGAAGATTGGTTATAACTTAAAAGTTTGAATAAATCCAGAGGTATAAAAACTTAGTATTTATGAGTTATAACTTCCAGGAGATGAATTCAATGCCAGTTTCTTTGGTGAGCAAGGTTCAATAGGTTTCTTTCATGCAGGTAAAGTGTAGATTTATTTCCAGTCAGTAACTTGGTGACAGAGATGAAAAATAGAAAATAGGAGCAGGAGTAGACCATTTGGTCCTTCAAAGCTGAACTGCCATCTGTTAATATCATGGATGGTCAACCAACTCAATGGCTTGTTTCAGGTTCCTCCCCATATTAGGTTGTTACCTTTAGTGCCAAGTATTATATCGAACTCCTTCTTGAAATCATATGGTATTTTGTCCTTAACTGTTTTTTGTGGTAGCAAATTCTACAGGTTCATCATTCTCTGAGTGAACAAAGTTAAAAGTCACACAACACCAGGTTATAGTCCAACAGGTTTATTTGGAAGCACTAGCTTTCGGAGTGCTGCTCCATTGTCAGGTAGCTGCTGCTGTGAGATTTTTAACTTTGTCCACCCCAGTCCAACACCAGCTCCTCCACATCATCTCTGGGTGAAGACATTTCTCCTTATGTTAGTCCTAAATGGTTTACTGCATATTCTCAGACTGTGATCCTTGGTGCTGAATTCCCCCACCATTGGGATTATCTTTCTTGCATCTACTCTGTCTAGTTCTATTAAAATTGTAAAGGTTTTCTATGAAAAACCTGACATTGTTCTTAAGCTCCCGGAAACAATTCTAACCACAACCTGTCCTTGTGTGCCAGTTCTGCCATCCCAGGAATCAGTCTGGTATACCTTCACTGCACTTCCTTTATAATAAGAACATCCTTCCTCAGATAAGGAGATCAGAATGCACACAATATTTCAGGTTTGGTCTCACCAAGGCCATGCATTACTGCAGCAAGACATCCCTGCTCCTGTACTTGAATCCCTTTTATATGAAGGCCAATGTACCATTTTGCCTCCTCTAGCACCAGCTATACCTACATACCTACCTTTAGCAACTGGTGTATTGAGGATACATTCTACATTCCCCTCTCTGTATATAGCCATTCAGTGAACAATCTGTCTTACTGATTTTGCCACCAAAGAGAAAGGTCTGAAGCAGGCTGCCAACTCAGCCTGGAATCTCATTCTTCCTCTGGAGCTCAAACTGCAGCTGACTTAGAATCTGTAGATGAGCAGAGAGATTTCGGTGTCCATGTACATAGACCCTGAAAGTTGCCACCCAGGTTGATAGGGCTCTTAAGAAGGCGTATAGTGCATTAGCTTTTATTGGCAGAGGGATTGTGTTTCAGAGCCACAAAGTCATGTTGCAACTGTATAAAACTTTGGTGCAGCCGTACTTGGAGTATTGCATACAGTTCTGGTCACTGCATCACTGCATGGTGGGAAGGATGTGGCAGCTTTGGAAAAGGCTGAGAAGAGATTTACTAGGATGTTGCCTGGTATGAAGGGAAGGTCTTATGAGGAAAAGCTGAGGGACTTATTAGAAAGAAGAAGGTTGAGAGGTGACTTAATTGTGACATAAAAGATAATCAGAGGGTTAGATAGGGTGGACAGTATGACCCTTTTTCCTCAGATGGTGATGGCTAGTACAAGGGGACATAGCTTTAAATTGAGGGGTGATAGATATAGGACAGATGTTCGAGGTAGTTTCTTTACTCAGAGAGTAGTAGGAGTGTGGAGCGCACTGTCTGCAACAGTAGTAGACTCAGCATATTTAAGGGTACTTAAATGGTTATTGGATAAACATATGAATGATCATGTAATAGTGTGAGTTAGATGGGCTACAGATTGGTTCCACAGATCGGTGCAACATCGAAGGCTAAAGGACTGCACTGTAATGTTCTATGTTCAATATTCTATCCCAGAATTGTATACTTAAGCAATTCAACAAGCTCAAATTTCAGTCATGTGAAAACGATGAGCATTTCAGGTGCTGAGGTCCATATCAACTAAACAGACGTTAACCATGTAGCTTTTTCTCCCAAAACAGTTTCCATTGTGAGGTGAAAGGTGCCTGTTAAAGTATGAGCACCCATTTTAACATAATGGGTGGTGAGGATTTCCTTTTCCAGAGCTAGCTATGGAGGCTTATCTGTTTTAGCTGGAATATATATAAATTATATAGGGTACAGAAACTTCTGAAACACTATCATGTGATCAATTTCAGACTTTATTATGAGTCCAACACAGTTGTCCATTTTTAAAAGCACCAGATTGTAAAGATGGAAAAATAGAAGAGAATACAGTCAGTTCTGCGATAATGTGTGTTTCTTCTTCGTGAATTGGTTTTAATACGATTGAAGAATTTAGACTGTTATTTGCAGAACACAAACTTTCCTTACCTGCATTGGCTATAACACGATTCCAGCCCCATTAGTCTAAATTGTGTGGCATTACATGATTTTCCTATAATGCAAGATTGAACAGGCACTGAACTATTGCATTATATCAGAACTGACTGAACAGTTTTTTTTCATATCCTTTTAGTTCAAAAATATATTCACAGTAATCTGCCTCTACATTGGTTAGATCTTTCATTCTTTCCTATGATATGCACAATTAGCACCCTTACTATGGTATATGTATTAATAATTGAGTTCATCAGTGAGGAACAAATGCAAACAAAGTAGTTTTCCACAGACTTTATCACTGTTTTCTGGTAATGGGACACTTTTAGTCAAGATACACACTGCCATAATGGAAATACCTTTTCAGCATTGAAGTTCTGTGAGACCACGTGTTGTTGCTTTACATGTGCTTTCCAGGTATGTGAATGATGAACAGTATTCAAAACAGTTGAACCTACAGGGTGGTGGCTACTGATGGCAGTGTCAACATTAATGGTGTTGAACTCTGAAAGTGATAACATCCTTGCCAGTTTCAGCAGCTCTGACAGCTTTCTCTTTGATGAGCGAGAAGACGTTTTGAATATTTGTTTTTTTGATCAATCATGCAACACATTTGCTATTAGTTGTCTCAATCATGTGTAATACTGTTATTTCTCTTTTATGATTCTTGCTTAGTACATTGGAGGGTTATTGTTTAATTTTTTTCTTAATTGTTCATGGGTGAGGGCATCGCTGGTTAGGCCAGCATTTATAGCCCATCCCTAGTTGCCTAGAGGGCAGTTAAGAGTCAACCACATTGCTGTGGATCTGGAGTCACATATAAGCCAGACCAGGGAAGGATGGCACCCAAAAGGACATTACTGAACCAGATAAACTTTTCCAAAATTGAGAATGGATATATGGTCATCATTAGATTCATAATTTCAGATATTTAAAGAAAGTTCGAATTCCACCATCTGCCATGGTGGGATTTGAACCCAGGTTCCCAAAACATTACCTGGGTCTCTGGATTAACAGTGCAGCTAGACCATCACCTCCCCGAGCAAGACAAATATTGTATAAACTAGATTGTTCGTGTACTTTTGTTAAATCATAGACGTTTTGCTCAGGCATAAGTATGTCAAAAACATCTGCTCATTCTTCACTCAGACATGGATTTTAAGTTAACAAAGTACAGAGTATTTATCTGGAGTTATATTGTCTGGAGTTTAGAAGAATGAGGGGGTATCTCATAGAAGCCTATACAATTCTTGACAGGACTGGACAGGATAAATACAAGAAGGATGTTCCCAATGAGTGGAGTGTCCAGGACATGGAACCGCAGTTGAAGTAAAAGGGCCATTTAGATCTGTGATGAGGAGTAATTATTTCACCCAGACAGAACTGAGTCTGTGGAATTGTCTGGCACAGAAAGCGACACATTTTCCTCATAAGTATGAACCAAAATACATTTGGGTAATTGCTTTTATCTTTGCTGACTAGATCTGCTTTCTGTGTGATGCATTTATTTTAGCACTTACTTTAATTCAGGCCTTTGACTGAGGCACTGATTATGAACTGAGACCCTTGCCCTTAAATTAAAATTCTGGATTAGTGGTGCTGGATGAGCACAGCAGTTCAGGCAGCATCCAAGAAGCAGCGAAATCGACATTTCGGGCAAAAGCCCTTCATCAGGAATAAAGGCAGTGAGCCTGAAGCGTGGAGAGATAAGCTAGGGGAGGGTGGGGGTGGGGAGAAAGTAGCATAGAGTACAATAGGTGAGTAGAGGAGGGGATGAAGGTGATAGGTCAGGGAGGAGAGGGTGGAGTGGATAGGTGGAAAAGGAGATAGGCAGGTAGTACAAGTCCGGACAAGTCATGGGGACAGTGCTGAGCTGGAAGTTTGGAACTAGGGTGAGGTGGAAGAAGGGGAAATGAGGAAACTGTTGAAGTGCACATTGATGCCCTAGGGTTGAAGTGTTCCGAGGCGGAAGATGAGGTGTTCTTCCTCCAGGCGTCTTGTGGTGAGGGAGCGGTGGTGAAGGAGGCCCAGGACCTCCATGGAGGGAGAGTTGAAATGTTGGGCCATAGGGCGGTGTGGTTGATTGGTGCGGGTGTCCCGGAGATGTTCCCTAAAGTGCTTTTACCCTTAAATTAAAATGTCTTGCTCAAAACAAAATGTTGCATCTGCCAATTTCACTCTTAAAGCCAGCAGAGATCTACTGCTTCACACAAGGCCTTGCTGTACTCTGTAAAATCTGCACAAATCAATTTCATTAAAGCTAGCATTCTACAAGTGAAAGGCATCCCTGAGTCAGTTGTGTGTGGCTGGTCAAAGCAGAACTTGGTCTGTCTGGTTTCGGCTGAAGACTGGAAAGAGACTTTGGTCTTGACTCCAGCAGTAGCAGGAAGAAAGACTCAATTCTGTAGTGTACATATCTCTAACTGCCCAAACCAGGAAAACCTTATCTGATGCAAACATGGCTGCTCATTGAACACAATACTAGATACATTCTGTGCCTGCATTAGCTTTTACAGATAGAGATGCTGGAGTTTACTTGCCACGTCTAACAATCCACTTATCTTCAACTCACATGCATCTGACCAGGTGAGTAAAGAATCCCTGCTAATTGACAAGTCCACTCATTTGTCTCTCTCAGCACAAGAAGGTGCACCCCTTTGTTGAGGAACAATCCAACACCATTATAATTAGCCTGCTTTAGGGGAATCAAATAGGTCTGCTAAGTTTTAAGCTGGTGAAAGACTAAATATGGAGTCAACCTCCTGATCCTCCAGATTTGGGGTGACACGGTGGCACAGTGGTTAGCACTGCTGCCTCACAGCGCCTGAGACCCGGGTTCAATTCCTGACTCAGGCGACTGACTGTGTGGAGTTTGCACGTTTTCCCCGTGTCTGCGTGGGTTTCCTCCGGGTGCTCTGGTTTCCTCCCACAGTCCAAAGATGTGCGGGTCAGGTGAATTGGCCATGCTAAATTGCCCGTAGTGTTAGGTAAGGGTTAAATGTAGGGGTATGGGTGGGTTGCGCTTCGACGGGTCGGTGTGGACTTGTTGGGCCGAAGGGCCTGTTTCCACACTGTAAGTAATCTAATCTATTCCCAGACAAGAACTAGGATTTGTCATGGCACCTTTTTTTTATTGCACCAAATCAATACCCTCACCATTTCCCCAAGCTTCAATATCCTCAGCCCCATCAGCCCAAACTGTTTTTTTGCATCATAATTGTCTTATTGATAAATTCTTGATTAGCAAGGAATTAAGGGTTATGGTGAGAGTGCGGGTAAGTGGAATTGAAACGTCCATGATTAAATGATGGAGTGAACTCGATGGGCCGAATGGCCTTGCTTCCACACCTATGTCTTATGTTCTTAAGGTGTTATAATAGTACTTTGAAATAATATTTAACTCCCAATGCATTACAAAATATGTACTACAGCATGTACTTTAAGAAATCAAAAGGAAACTGTGCAAATAATTATTGTAATAAATAACTGCAGTTCAATGGTCTGTACGGACCAGCAGTAATCAGAATAGAAACATTGAAAGATCATAAAATTATGAAGGGCATGGATAGGATAAATAGACAATGTCTTTTTTCTGGGGTGGGAGAGTCCAGAACAAGAGAACATAGGTTTCGAGTGAGAGAGGAAAGATATAAAAGAGACCTAAGGGTCAACTTTTTCATGCAGAGGGTGGTGCGTGTATGGAATAAGCTGCCATGAGAAGTGGTAGAATTGCAAAATTTAAAAGGCATCTGGATGGGTATACGAATAGGAAGGGTTTGGTGGGATATGGACCTGGTGCTGGCAAGTGGGACTAGATTAGGTTGGGATATCTTTTTGTCATGGATGAGTTGGACCAAAGGGTCTGTTTCTGTGCTATACATCTTTATGACTCTATGACCTGAAAAGTTATTTCTATTTCTTTCTCCAAATGCTGCCTGACCTGCTGAAAGTTTCCAGCATTTTTATGTTCTTATTTCAGATTTCCAGTATCTGCAGGATTTGGGTGTTAAAAACAAACTGCCTGGTTCATTTTCTAATCTAACTGTACCATTTTGAGATGAGGATTAAAATGTTGCAAATCTGTCTGTCTATTTGCAATTCCACAAAAGGAAAAGATCACTTCTGTGTGCATGGAGTTTAAAATGCCAGCATACAAAGCCAATAATAGATGTCAGCTTGGAGATTACTTCCGATAAAGTTTAACAAAGAAAATCTTGTTGTCAATCACCAACGGCCTTTTTATTTAACTCTGATCTTTTATACTGGCAGCAGGAAGGACTACGATGGATATGCATTAGTGAGTTTTACATTAGGCATTATTCAGCCTGTGTAATCCGCACTAATTCTTCAGTAAACTTGTCTGCAGAGATTGTATCACGATCCAGACCATATTAGAAGAGACAGGTCTATTTGTGATGCATTCCAGGCTATTTGTGAACCTAGATAAATTAAGTAATGTGTCACATTTCAGTGCAAGAGATTACTCCACCCCTCCCCCTTCTTTATCCCCCTCTCCTTCTACTCCACACCAACCCCCCACCACTTCATCAGCATATACCCTGTACTTTGTTAACTCAAGATACAAGTCTGAGTTCTGTAGGCCTAGAATTGGTTCATACCTAGTTTCAGGTAATTAAATTCTCCATAAAGTGACCAAATACAACATCAGTTTAAAGAGCAGGATGAGAAGAGTCAAAGAAGAGAGGACGCAGTTGCCCCATTAAGTTTTGTCCCTCTGTTACCATAACAACAAAAGATTAGTGTTCAAATGCACCACCTCACAAATAAATTATATTCTTATAAAGTTATAATTATTTAAAATTATATCTTTTTTTTAATTCTCTTTAATGAATATTTATTTTTTAAAAAGTGTTTAATCCCTCTTTGGAGATTTGAGGACATTATCTCAGCTCCAGTGACACTCCAGTGGGACATTGGAAATGATATTCTTCAGATGTACTTTTAAAACATGGCCCATCTGTCTTCCAAGGGGACATAAAAGCCCAAGACGCTGATTTGAAGAAGAGCTGGAGAATTCACCATGTGCTTAGGGAGGGAATTCCAAGATTTTGAGACACAATGACACTGAAAGGAAGGCGATGCATTCGCGAGTGATAGTGTCATACAGCATGGAAACAGACCCTTCGGTCCAAGCAGTGGAGATTAGCGCTGGTTTCACTTTTGTTTGGCATTTATGTAAATAATTAGAATGAGAATAGAGGAAGCATGGATAGTACGGATAGTCAGCATGGTTTTGTGTGTGGGAAATCATGTCTCACAAACTGCAATTGAGCATTTTGAAGAAGTAACAAAGAGAATTGATGAGGGCAGAGCAGTAGATGTAATTTTCAGTAAGGCGTTTGACAAGGTTCCCCATGGAGTTAGCAAAGTTAGATCTCATGGAATACAAGGCGAACTAGCTATTTGGATACAGAACTGGCTCAAAGGTAGAAGACAGAGGGTTGCTTTTCAGACTGGAGGCCTGTGACCAGTGGAGTGCCACAAGGATCGGTGCTGGGTCCACTACCTTTTGTCATTTATATAAATGATTTGGATGTGAGCATAAGAGATATAGTTAATCTGTTTGCAGATGACACCAAAATTGGAGGAGTAGTGGACAGCAAAGAAGGTTACCTTGGATTACAATGGGATCTTGATCAGATGCACTAATGGGCTGAGGAGTGGCAGATGGAGTTTAATTCAGATAAATGTGAGGTGCTGCATTTTGGGAAAGCAAATCTTAGCAGGACATATACACTTAATGGTAAGTCCTGGGCAGTATTGTGGAACAAAGAGACCTTGGAGTGCAGGTTCATAGCTCCTTAAAAGTGGAGTCGCAGGAAGATAGGATAGTGAAGAAGGTGTTTGGTATGCTTTCCTTTATTGGTCAGAGTATTGAATACAAGAGTTGGGAGGTCATGTTGTGGCTGTACAGGACATTGGTTAGGCCACTTTTGGAATATTGCGTGCAATTCTGGTCTCCTTCCTATCGGAATGATGTTGTGAAACTTGAGAGGGTTCAGAAAAGATTTACAAGGATGTTGCCAGGGTTGGAGGATTTTAGCTATAACGAGAGGCTGAACAGGCTGGGGCTGTTTTCCCTGGAGCTTTGGAGGCTGAGGGGTGACCTTATAGAGGTTTATAAAATCATGAGGGGAATGGATAGGGTAAACAGACAAAGTCTTTTCCCTGGGGTGGGTGAATCCAGAACTAGGGGGCATAGGCTTAGGGTGAGAAGGGAAAGATATAAAAGGGACCTAAAGAACAACTTTTTCAAATAGCGCGTGGTGCATGTGTGGAATGAGCTGCCAGAGGAAGTGATGGAATTGCAACATTTAAAAGGCATTTAGATGTGTAAATGAATAGGAAGGGTTTAGAGGGATATGGGGCTGGTTACTGGCAGGTGGGACTAGGTTACGTTAGGATATCTGGTCGGCATGGACGATTTGGACTGAATGGTCTGTTTCGGTACTGTGTATCGCTATGACTCTATGACTCTGTGATGGTATAGTAGACAGTGAAGAAGGCTATCTAAGCCTATAAAAAGATCTTAATTAATTGGGTCAATGTGCTGAGGAATGGCAGATGGAATTTAATTTGGATAAATGTGAGTTATTGCATTTTAGCAATACACACGAGGACTTATACAATTAATGATAGGATCCTGGGTAATGTTGTAGAACAGAGAGACATAGGTGTTCAGGTATATAGTTCTTTGAATTTTACAACACAGGTAGATAGTGTGCTTAAGAAGGCATTTAGCATGCTGGCTGTCATTGCTCAGCCCTTTGAGTACAGGAATTGGGATGTCATGTTGAGTTTATAGTGGATGTTGGTGAGGCCTCTTCTGCAGTATTGTTTGCTGTTTCTAGTCATCCTGTTTTAGGAAGAGTATAATTAAACTGGAGAGGGTTCAGGATTTATCAGGATGTTGCCAGGAATGGAAAGTTTCACATATAAAAATAGACTAGAAAGGCTGTGAATTTCTTCACCGGAGTGTAGGAGATTAAGGGGAGACTTTATTGAGGTTTAGAAAATCATGAGAGGCATAGACAAGGGTCTTTCCCCTAGGATGGGAGAGTTCAAAACAGGATTTTTCAGGTGAGAGAAGAAGGATTTAAAAAGGACACAAGGGGCAATATTTTTACAAAGAGAGTGATTCGTGAATGGAATGAGCTATCAGAGAAAGTGGTGGATGCAGGCACAGTTACAATGTTTAAAAGACATTTGGATAAATTCATGATTAGGAAAGGTTTGGAGGAATATGGCCAAATGGAAGCAGATGGGATTTGTTTAGTTTGGGAGCATGGTTGGCAATGGATGCTGAATGGCTTGAAGAGGAATTTGCTGTTGGTGGTGTTCCCATCCATCTGTTATCTTGTCCTTCAACATGAAAGTGGCATGGTAGATACTGTTTAAGGTGCCTTGGTACATTTCTGTGGCACATCTTATAGATGGTACGCATGTCTGCGACTTAGCACCGGTGATGATATGACTGAAAGTTTGAAAGCAAGTCGCTATGTCCTGGATAGTGTAAAGCTTTTTAAGTGTTATTGGAGCTGCACTCATCCAGGAACATGGGAAGTATTCCATTACAGGCCTGACTTGTGCCTTGTAGATGGTGGACAAGGTTTGGTGAGTCAGGAGCTGAGTATTCCTAGTCCCTGACTGGCTTTGGTAGGTACTGTATTACATGACAAGTCCAGTTCAGTTTCTGGTCATGGTAACCTCCAGCATGTTGATATACCATAATGTTATTGAATGTTCAGGGATAAAGATTAGGAAGACTATTATTAAAGATGCCATTTATGTAGCATGTAGTGCCAATATTCAGCCAAAGCCTGTATTTTTTGCCCCTGCACTGTATGTGGATATAAATTGCTTTAGTATCTGAGAAGTTGTGAGTGGTGCTGAACATTGTGCAGTGATTATGAACATCCCCCTCCTGACCCTATGATCAAGACAGGGTCATTGATGTAGCAGCAGAAGATGATTGGTGCTGGATAGAACACAACCCAGAGGGAATCATGCAGAGGTGTCGTGTATCTGAGATGACTGACTTCCAACAACTACAATCAGCTTTCTGTGTGTCAGGTTTGACTTCCACTTATGGAGAGTTTGCCTCCTGGTACTCAATGATTTCAAAATTGCCATGGCTCCTTGATGCCACACTGTGTCAATGTGATCTTGATGTCAAGGTCAGTCATTCTCACCTCTGGAATTCAGCTTTTTGTCCATGATTGAAGCAAGGCTATCATGAGTTTAAGACCTGAGTTGCCCTGGCAGAAACTGGGGCATCAGCAGACAGGTTATTATCAATCAGGTGCTTCTTGACTATAAAGCAATGATGATAAGTTACTAACAGTGACGGAGTCATGATGGGGACTGGTGAAGTTTCTCAAAAGTGTAACTTTCTGATAAAGCCTTCAGTTGTTTACCAATTTAAACTTCCACTATTACTCCTTTCCTCCAAATACATTTTTACAGTGAAGAAAGTGATATGTAAATATGAGTTTTCATTTTTTCTTAAAACATATCTAAATGGCTAAAGTGCTGCTTTTTCTCACTTACAAGCGCAATCTTCAAAGAATTTTACATATTAATAGTTTCAAACACTTCCGCAGCTCTGAATATTGTCTAAAATCTGCATGCAGTTGATCAACAAGTGGTTTCACAGTCTTAATTACGTTGTAGGAATTCTGTGGTATGTGGTCTCCACTATGAACTTTTGTGTAGGAAGAAAGCTTATAATGCAGGGATTATTATCCATTGTGTTACTTTTTCAAGACAGCCGTCAGCACACTGAAGATTCCAATAACAACATATTTTTCTGATGCATTGTATATATTGCTCAGCAGAAATTTGTTTTGTATGAAAAGCAATTATGCATCAGGCTTCTGGCATGTCAAAAAAATCCAAGAGAACAGCCAAAGGATGGTCCAATATTTCAAATGCAAAATTGCTTCATCAACTTCACTGCGATATGTAAATTGCTTTTCTGAAGAGTCAGACATGTGGTTTCTTTGATAACCTAAAGGAAGTATGCTTGCTTGACAGCACCTAAAGAAAGACTATACCTAATAATAAATAAATGAATGTTGTATTGTTGTTGATACTATGAGGTCTGAATCATTGGGATCTCTTCCAGGCCAGGTGGGACCTGTACAAAAAGGATAGGTTGCACCTAAACTGGAGGGGCACCAACATTCTCATGGGGAGGTTCACTAGTGTCACTTGGGAGGATTTAAACAAGCATGGCAGAGGAGTGGAAACTGAAGCAGCAGGTCAGCTTGTGAGGAGAAGGTAGAGGTTAATCGGATGAACAAGCAGGGCCGATTTAATGAACAAGGCATGACTATAAAAAGTGTATTGAATAAGACAGGAGGAAGAAATAACAAAAAGTTGCTGAAGGACAGAGTTAAAAATCACACAACACCAGGTTATAGTCCAACAGGTTTAATTGGAAGCACTAGCTTTCGGAGCGACACTCCATCAGGTGGTTGTGGAGGACACAATTGTAAGACACAGAATTTATAGCGAAAGTTTACAGTGTGATGTAACTGAAATTATACATTGAAAAATACCTTGATTGTTTGTTGAGCCTTTCGTCTGTTAGAATGACCAAGATGGTTTCACTTCTTTATACGTAAAACACAAACGTTTTTTAAAAGTTACATTCTCAGATTAACTGTAACAATTGGTGTCAGCCAGATAAGATGTTGAAGGTGTTAACCCCTGTGTTCTCTGTCTGTGCTATAATGTTTAGACTGATTCTAATCTAAGAAGTGAGTTAACACAGTCTTAGATGGATTCATGCAGTTTTTGAGCAAAGTATATGTATATGTGTGCATGTGGGTTTTTGTGTGTTTCCTACGGCAATATGTTTTGGATGCAATAAGGGGACAAGCAATATTGTGTCTAATAAAGAGCAATGAGCCTGATTTAATTAGTCACCCAGTTGGCCATATGCATTTATCGAATAGTGATCATAACATGAGCAAATTTTATGGAGCATTTGTAAGAGATAAGCAAAAATCAGGTACTATAATTTTAGATTTAAGTAAGTCAGATGTTAATGGAATGATGCACTGGGAACAGTGGAGGGTGTTCAAAAAAATAATTAATGCTATTCAGACTCAGTTGTACCCATGAGAAGGTAAAGCTCCACCTCACAAAATAAAGCTATGGACATTTAAGGAGGTATGGCATAGCGTGAAATTAAAAGGTAGTGCTTAGAAAATGCAAAGAACAAAATGATCCCACAGATCACACATGATGGAACAAATGCAAAGATGACCAAAGGGCCTCAAGGTGGCTTATAAGAGCAGCTAAAAAGGATTATGAAAAGAAACAAGCAAGGGACTTAATCCATTTGGATACAGAACTGGCTCAAAGGTAGAAGACAGAGAGTAGTGATGGAGGGTTGTTTTTCAGAATGGAGGCCTGTGACCAGTGGAGTGTCACAAGGATCGGTGCTGGGTCCTCTACCTTTTGTCATTTACATAATTGATTTAGATGCAAGCATAAGAGGTACAGTTAGTAAGTTTGCAGATGACATCAAAATTGGAGGTGTAGTGGACAACGAAGAGGGTTACCTCAGATTACAACAGGATCTTGACCAGATGTGCTAATGGGCTGAGAAGTGGCAGATGGAATTTAATTCAGATAAATGCGAGGTGCTTCATTTTGGGAAAGCAAATCTTAGAAGGACTTATACACTTAATGGTAAGGTCTGAGGAAGTGTTGCTGAACAAAGAGACCTTGGACTACAGGTTCATAACTCCTTGAAAATGGAGTCACAGGTAGATAGGATAGTGAAGAAGGCATTTGGTACGCTTTCCTTTATTGGTCAGAGTATTGAGTACAGAGGTTGGGAGGTCATGTTGTGGCTGTACAGGACATTGGTTAGGCCACTGTAGGAATATTGAGTGCAATTCTGGTCTCCTTCCTATCGGAAAGATGTTGTGAAACTTGAAAGGGTTCAGAAAAGATTTATAAGGATGTTACCAGGGTTGGAGGATTTGAGCTATAAGGAGAGGCTGAACAGGCTGGGGCTGTTTTCCTTGGAGTGTTGGAGTTTGAGGGGTGACATTATAGAGTTTTACAAAATTATGAAGGGCATGGATAGGATAAATAGGCAAAGTCTTTTCCATGGGGTGGGGAAGTCCAGAACTAGAGGCCAGAGGATTAGGGTGAGAGGGGAAAGATATGAAAGAGACCTAAGGGGCAACTTTTTCACACAGAGGGTGGTACATGTATGGAATGAGCTGCCAGAGGATATGGTGGAGTCTGGTACAATTGCAACATTTAAAAGGCATTTTGATGGGTATATGAATAAGAAGGGTTTGGAGGGATATGGATCGGGTGCTGGCAGGTGGAACTAGATTGGGTTGGGTTATCTGGTCTGCATGGATGGGTTGGTCCGAGGGGTCTGTTTCCATGCTGTACATCTCCATGACTCTATGACTCAAAAAGTCAATAAAAAGAGATTTTATTGTTATATAAAGGGAAAGTGGCTGGATAAAAGTACAAAAGCAGAAGTTGCTAGAAAAGCTCAGCAGGTCTGACAGATCTGTGAAGGGAAATCAGAATTAACATTTTAGGTCCAGTGTTCCTCAGGTCTACTGAAGACTGAGAGTGGGGATATTGTCAATGACCATGGGGAAATGGCAGACATGCTGAATTATTAAATAAAAACTGAAAAAGCTGAAGATGCAGTGACTGGACCCAAAATGTTAACTCTGCTTTCTCTTCACATATGCTGCCAGACTACTGTGCTTTTCCAGCAATTTCTGTTTTTGATGCTGAATTATTATTTTGTTTCAGTATTCCTAGCAGAAAAGGATGATAGCTTGCTGGAAGTCCTGCAGAAATTAATAGAGGATTAATTTATGTATATCATCAAAAATGGGGAAATTAATGGAACTGAAGAGTGACAAATCCCCAAAATCTGACGGCTTCCCTCTATGGTTGTTAAAGGAGGTAGGAGTTCACATTGCTAATGCCAATCATAATCTTTCAGTTCTCTGGATTCAGGAGTTGTACTATGGGTTGGAAAATTGTTCATGTCACTCTGCTCTTTAAGAAGGGTGTCAGAAGGAAACGAGGTAATTACAGACCAGTTAGCCTAAAATCTGTGATGGGGCAATTGCTGAGTCTATAATCAAGGATAGGGTAACTGAGTGCCTTGAAAAATTTATGTTAATCAGGCAAGTCTGCAGAGATTCATAAAGGATAGGTCATGCAGGCAAACCTTGTAGAGATTTTTAGAGGTGACAAAGATGGTGAGTAGAGGTAATCGATGAATGTTGTTTATAGTGACTTCCAGAAGGCTTTTGATCTAATCCCATAGAACAGAATGCTATGGGAAAGATGTGGTGAAACTTGAAAGGGTTCAGAAAAGATTTACAAGGATGCTGCCAGGAATGGAGGGTTTGAGCAATAGGGAGAGGCTAAATAGGCTGGGACTGTTTTCCTTGGAGGCTTGAGGAGTGATCTTATGGAGCTTTATAAAATCATGAAGGGCATGGATAGGGGAAATATATAAGGATATTTACCCGGGGTAGAGGAGTCCAGAACTAAAGGGCATAGGTTAATGGTGAGGTGGGAAAGACTTAAAAGGAACATAAGGGGCAACTTCTTCACGCAGAGGGTGGTGTGTGTATGGAATAAGCTGTCAGAGGAAGTGGTGGAGGCTGGCACAATTACAACATTTAAAAGACATCCGGATGGGTATATGAATAGGAAGGGTTTAGAGGGATATGGGTCAAGTGCTGGCAAATGGGACTGGATTAATTCAGGATATCTGGTCGGTATAGACGAGTTAGACAGAAGGGTCTGTTTCCATACTGTACATCTCTCTGACTCTGACTGAGGTGAAAACTCATGGAGTTGAGCACAAATTACTAACACAGATAGGAAATTGGTTGATTGACAGGAAACAAAGATTAGAATAATGGGTAAGCTCTCAATTTGTCAGGACATGCCTCTGCATAGATCAATGGTGGGGTCTCAATTAATTCACAATATTCATTAACGAGTTGAATAATGGCATAAAAGTCAAATATCCAAATTTGCTGATGTCACAAAATTTGGCAGCATATTTTACAGAGTTGACAACAGCATAAAATTACAACAGGATATTGATAGATCAGATGAATAGGCAGAGGTATGGCAGATGGATTCTACAATAAGCAATTATCCATTCCAGACCAAGAAAGAATTGATCAGGGTTGAATGTAGTGGATGTCCAATGAGATTTGGGGTTTCAGGTGCATAGCTTTCTAAACTACCATAAACATGTGCTAATGGATGCTGGTCTTCATATCTAAAGGTCTAGGGCATAGGGTTGCAGGTGTTATGCTGCCCTTATACAAAGTCCGATTCCACTTATAGTACTGTGAACAGATCTGGGCACCACGCCTTAGGAAGGATGTTTTGATCCTGGAAGGAATTCAATGCAAGTCTAGAAAGATAATACCTGGACTTCAGGATAAGGTTATGAGGAGAAATTAGACAAATTAGGCCTTTGTTCTCTAGAATTTAGAAGGTTAAGGGGTGATCTAATCGAAGTCTTCAGGGGATTAACAGGAAAAGATAATGTAAAGATAGAATATTTCCTCGGCTTGAAGATTCTAGAACTGGGGGCATAGTCTAAGATTTAGGGCCAGGCCATTCAGGAGATATGTTAGAAAGCAGTTTGAGGGATATGGGCACAAGACAAGCTTATGGAGTTAGACCACAGATCAGCTGTGGTCTTATTGAATGGCTGAGGTGGCTCGAGATACCAAACAGCTTGCTCCTGTTTCTGTCTTTGTCTCAGTTTATAGGCATATTCTATTCTAACATAATTTATCAGTTTTTTGGTCTGTTATTTCTGTATTCTGTAAATTTCCCAACCCTCAGATTTATTACTATTTCTGTTCACTTCATATGCTTTCTTAAAATCCTGTACGAACCTTAATTTCCTTTGTTAGCCACAGTTGACAGTCCATTTTTGGATTTTCCTCAACTTGACAGAATTTATAGTTGCTTTATACATTTCCTATTACACTTATGCCTTTTAATACATTTTCCCAATCCACCTCAACCAAATTGTGCCTCCTGCCTTCAGAATTTCTGTTGTTCAAGTTTAACACCCTTATTTCAGACTGTACTACCTCACTTTAAATATAACATTAGATACTATCGTATTGTGGCTATTCATCTCTATAGATTATTTAACAGCAAGATTATTGATTAGATCTTTCTCATTACATTTTACTAGATCCAAAATTGCCTTCATCTAATTGGCTGTTCAACATCTTGATCTAGAAAGCCATCCCTAACCATCCAGAATCTCTTCCTTCACAGGTCTAGTGCTCTATTGTCTTCCCAATCTATATGCAGATTGAAGTCACCCATGATAACAGTGTTGCACATACTACATGTTCCTCTCACCTTCTGATTGATACCATGTCCCAAACCATCACTACTATTTGTTGGCCTATAAATAACTTGAACCAATATTTGCTGCTCCTTGCTCTTTCTGAGTTCCACAAATTGTTCTTCCAATCTGAACTCCTTCCTTACCAATGTACTGATCCCATCTCATGTTATCAGTACAACTCCAACTCATTTTACTTCTTGTCTGTCCTTTGTAAACATAGAATATTTTTGAATATTCGGTTCCCTGTCTTAGGAACCATTCAGCCATGTTTCTGTAATGATAACGTGTTTGTACCTTTAGATTCTGTACTGTTATGAATGTTGAATGCATTCAGGTACATGCCTGTAATGTTAACTTTTTTGACATAATTCTGGAATCCAGTCATGCTCAATGCTCAGCTTTGATCCTATTTCTTCAAGTCTCCTCCACAGACTGTACTTCATATTACCAGCTTAACTTCCTTTCAAGTTACTTACCCTGAGGTGCTCAACCTCTTGAGACAAGCTAGCTTAAATCCACTCTCAGCAGCACTTGCAAATCTCCACTGGAGAATATCAATCCCAAACCTGTTAACCCATCCAGGTTGTGCAGGTCCCACTTGCCTCAAATCTATTCTCAATGCATCAAGCATCTGATGGCCTCCCTCCTACACCAGTTCTCCAGCCATGTTGATCCTCCTGTTCGTATGATCACTAGCACATGGCAATGTGAGTAATCCTGAGATTACTACTCTTGAGATCCTGCTTTTTCATTTTCTTCCTATCACCCTGAATTCTACTTTCAGGACCTTATACCTCTTCCTGCAAATGTCATTGGGTATTAATGTCAATTGTGACATCTGGTTGATCCCTCTCCCTTAGGAGGATATCCTGCAGTCATGCCATGACATCCTTAGCGCTGGGACCAGGGAGACAACATTTCATCCTGGAATGATGCTGCAGAAACACTTGTTTGATCTCATGACTATGAATCCCCTATCACTATAGCCCTTCCACTCTTCCCCCAAACCAAGGCCCCATCCTTGCAACCCCTGTACAGCTGACATGCCATTGCTATCAAGAAGATATCTTTGGCTGCATTCCATGGAGGAACCTCTTTCCACTGAGGAAACTGCTTTCACTAGTTTCCAAAATGGAATACCAATTATCACGCACAATAGACTCAGGGGCTTCCTGAATTACCGGCCTGGTTTTCTTAAACTGTCACCCATTCCCTCTCTTATTTCTAAGCTGTATATGACCGCTCCATTATGCATCCTAACTATGTGATCATCTGTCTTGTGGTTACACTAGAGATACTCCAATCACTGCTCAAGTTCCAAAGCCAGAGCTAAAACTTGTGCAGCCACTGACAGTCCCTGCAAATGCGATTAGCTGAGATACATGACTTCATGACTTCACATGTACTGCAGGATGTACAATGCACTTGTTTGTGCTGGCTTGCCATCCTGTAAGCCTGAAAAGTAATTGGAATCCTTAGAATAAATATAAACATACTTAAATATAAATACTTAATCTCACCTCGCCCACACCTCTTGGTGATGTCACAGAGTCTTTACCTCACCCAGCCTTCCCAGTCAGGTCCAGTAGAATGTTCCAATAGTGATGGAGCTGTCCTCTGAAGAAATACAAAAGTGTGAAAGAAGTAAGTGTTGCTATTATTGCTAGGTCAGGGGAGAAGGAGACTCACCATAGGATAGCCTGTGGTCACCATTGTTGCCTTCTGGTCACTATCGCTCTGGAGCAAGGGTAGTTTTAAGTAGATCCATTGATTCCCTGGCCAGCGACTGCAAGGCTGCTCAAGACATTGGACTTGGAGTGGGATCTACTTGCCATTATGAAGATTCAGTGGTATCTCCAGTTGGATCCTAGTGGGACATATTTCAGCTTAGATAGCTACTCAGTGGCTGTGATATGCTTAGCTGGTACCAGTCAGACTCTATCTCTTGAATATCATTCCTAAAGCAAGATTGTCTCATTTTCTTCCAATCTCGCCTTCAATCCCTCCTCCAATGTCACGTCCATGCAGGAAAGGAAAACTTTCCCCTTGGATTCTGTTCCAAAACAATTTCTTTACTAGATTCCACTTCCACTTGTTGCCAATTGGATGTGTTATTGATACTGTCAAAGCTGAGAAATTACTCATGTTTTCAGTTGGCAAATGTGAGGAAGTAACTTATTTCAGCTAGGTTTCCCTGTATTGTTCATATGCTAGAGAATCAGAAATATTCATGCCAAACTAAACTATAACATGCCAAGATACACTTACTACTTTAGAACCAACAATATTAATCACCAAAGCAACTGCCAGAAACTGGTACAATACTGATTATGTCGATTCAGTTCCAAAATTTCTAAAATAAGGTCACAATGGAAGTCAACGGTAAAAATAATTCTATCTCCAAACAACAAACAAAATGGTCTAAAAATGAAAAAAACTGAAGCTGTAGGGTGTATTCTCTAGTCATTCTAAAATTGTGTAGTGTATGTAAAATAGATTTACTCTCACAGCAATGCTGCAATTATACTGTGTACATAGCTTAATTCCAGAGTCAGAGCCCAGCTTTAACAGTTTGATGAAACTGTTCCATAGAGAAGACAGTTTCACGGCCTTTCACTTCCCAGTCAGTGTGGGCCTTGACAGCCAATTAGCAGTTCACAAGCTTCTTGATGGTATAAGCTATAATAGGTTTGTATTCTTGCTAACCCTATAGTGAATGTGAAAATTCCTGTTGATTCAGAACTCTGCTGTCAAATCTGGATATTTTTGTTCTATTCTTACTGAATTTTCTTTATGCAGATTGCAAATACTCAAAAAATAAATATTTCTACACTCTTGGGAAATGTTCTCACTCATTCACATGCAGTTTGTGAAAAAAGGTCTATAGCAACATCTGGAACAATGACAATACTGTTTACTTATATAGCACTTTTAATATAGAACAATAACTCAACAGGCAGCACTGAAATCTAATGAGAGAAAATGGTTCCAGTTCAGAGAAGGATGTGAGGACTATTGACCAAGTACTTGGTCATAAAATTTATTTTTATGTCAGATCTGAGATATTTAGGAAGGGAATTTTTGAGAATGTGGCCTAGGAAGCTGAAAGCACAGCTGCCTACAGTGGAACAGAGACAGATGAGAGCTATACATGATCTCACTGTCAGAGAAAATTTAAGGTTGAAGAAATTATTGAGCCACGGAAGATTATAGAGTTGGAAGGGTGAGGCCACAAAGGAATTTAAGTGTAAGAAAGACAATTTCAAGTTTGAAATCTTGGGGGTTTGGAGACAATGTGTATTGGTGAGACTCGTGGTGCTGGTAAGCATCATGTAATGCAAGATAGAATTTGACGCAGTGTTTTCGATCAGCTGAAGTTTGGAGAAAGTGGTGGATAGATGACTGATTCAAAAGAACACTGCTATTATCAAATCTAGAGAAGTATTTCTTACGCTGTTAATTTCATGTGACAAATCTTGTATTCTTCTTTGTGCGGTTTCCTCATTAATTTTTCAGATTTGAAGCAAACATGCATGTAAAGTGTTGCGGTCATTGTCCAGGCTTTACTAGGATTACATTGAATTTATTGGCTGTGTATTTAAAACAGGTATTATATTAAAGGAATATTCCATGAATTAGTTTCAAAATCACCTTCCTTCAATATTATTCACTTTTACTCTTCATTTCCAGAATCTCTGCTTCACCATTCCACCATTCTAATTAGGGCCACTATTTCCCAGACATGTTTTTATACAGCTGAAACAACAACTGCAAAGCTAGTTCATTCACTTCTTTCAACAAAACTGTGCAGGGCCCTAAAGGCTTCTTAGATCTGAAAACTGTACATGTATATCCCACAATACAATAGACTGTACTTCTCAAAGTATGCCATTGTCTGCACTGGGGAGGTCAAATACATATTGTTTTGTTGAACAACCTGACCGAATGGTTCACTACTTTAACTGCCTTTGTTATTCCTATTTTGATCCAATGACTTTGAGTCATAGAGTCATCCAGCAGAGAAACAGACCCTTCAGCCCAACCTGTCCATGCTGACCAATCATCCCAATTTGACCTAGTCCCATGTGCCAGCTTTTGGCCCATGTCCTCTATGCCCTTCTTATTCATATACCCATCCAGATGTCTTTTAAATGTTGTAATTGTACCAGGCTCCACTGCTTCCTCTGGCAGTTCATTCCATACATACACCAACCTCTATGTACAAAGGTTATACCTCAGGTCACTTTTAAATCTTTTCCCTCTCACCTTAAACCTATGACCTCTGGTTTTGGACTCCCCCACCCTAGAAAAAACACCTTATCTATTTACCTTATCCATGCCCCTCATGATTTTATAAGCCTCCTTAAGGTCATCCCTCAGCCTCTGATGCTCCAGGGAAAAAGGTCTCAGCCCTGTGACACTCCAGGGAAAAAAGCCCCAACCTACTCGCCTCTCCGTCTAGCTCAAATCCTCCAGTAGTTTTTCTGAGAAAAGAGTCGCGAATACAGTGGGGATTGATCTCTCCACAGTTCTGGCTGTGGCGTGATAAGTTTACAATGCTGAATAAAACCTATTCCCAAGCCTAGAATTTTCAAGACCACAGATTCAGCCATGCACTGGGTTTTGCTTCACTGAAACAGTTAGTTTCTT
This sequence comes from Hemiscyllium ocellatum, assembly GCF_020745735.1. Taxonomy (NCBI): domain Eukaryota; kingdom Metazoa; phylum Chordata; class Chondrichthyes; order Orectolobiformes; family Hemiscylliidae; genus Hemiscyllium; species Hemiscyllium ocellatum. Next base: position 28,080,144 of record NC_083419.1, read on the forward strand.
TACTGATTTGAACAATATTCTGTGCAAGAACTTGAAAGCAAGACAGTAACACCAGGACATGCAATCTAGATGTTGTAGCAGATAAGGTTTGGATGCTGCTGTGCACATTAAAAGCATGCTATAGATTTTTTGCAGTTGAGAAGTTAAATTTTATTGATCATTTATTATGCACGTGATATAAAAAAAGATTAAATTTGGAAGCATGTTTAAACAAATCATTGAATAACATTTAGAGAAACAGGAGTTACACGCAAAAATGTGTTTAGTGACATAAAAATCTAATGATGAATTGACAGCAGTTTCGTCATTCCTTGCTGTCTTTGTAAAACGGAAACAATAGTTTTGACAGTTAAAAGTTTAAGTGACATTGAAATTTGAAGGGGGTGATTGTAATGTCATTCCAACAGAATGTGTATTCAAATCATTCTCAAAAAGGGAAAATAAAAGATAATAATGCATAGAATTTGTGGTTTATAGGTATATTGTAGTTGTGAGAAGATGCACTGTATTATATATCTGCACATTTGTAGAAAATATCTTATAACATTGCCTAACCTCCAGCAGGTTCATTTGGGAGTTAGGAAGGCCAATGCAATGTTAGCATTATTTTTGAGAAGGCTAGAATACAAAGTTAAAAATCACACAACACCAGGTTATAGTCCAACTGGAAGCACTAGTTTTCGGAGCACTGCTCCTCCATCAGGTGGTTGTGGAGGACACAATTGTAAGACACAGAATTTATAGCAAAAGTTTACAGTGTGATGTAACTGAAATTATACATTGAAAAATACCTTGATTGTTTGTTGTGTCTCTGATCTGTTAGAATGACCATGATAGTTTCATTTCTTTCATATGTAAATCACAAACTTTTAAAAAAAGTTACATTCACAGGTTAACTGTAACAATTGGTGTCAGCCAGATAAGATATTGAAGGTGTTAGCCCTGTGCTCCCTGTTTGTACCATAATGTTTAGACTGATTCTAATCTAAAAAAATGAGTTAACAGAGTCTTGCATGAATTCACGCTGTCTTTGAGCAAAGTACAATGTAACTCTGCAAGTACAAATTCACTCCATGAAATATATGTGTGCATGTGGGTTTTTTTGTGTGCGTGTGTATATGTATGTGCTGAAAAATGTGTTGCTGGAAAAGCGCAGCAGGTCAGGCAGCATCCAAGGAGCAGGAGAATCGACGTTTCGGGCATAAGCCTGTGTTCTCTGTCTATGTCATGATGTTTAAATTGATTCTAATTGAAAAAGTGAGATAACAGAGTTTTACATGAATGCATGAAGTTTTTGAGCAAAGTACAATGTAACCCTGCAAGGACAAATTCAGCCCACAAAATATATGTGTGTATGTGGGTCTTTGTCTGTGTGTGTGTGTCTGTCTGGGTTGGGGGTTGTGAGTGTGAGAAAGTGTATGTGTGTGCGTGTGTAGTGAGTGTAGAGTGCCTTAAGTCTGTGAGGGGGTGCCTGTGTGATTGTGTGAGTGTGTCTCTGTAAGGGTGTGTGTGAGTGTCTGTGTGCACGTGTGTGTGTGTGTGTGTGTGTGTGTATATCTGTGTGTAGGAGTGTCTGTGTGTGTATATAGTGCAATGGTAGTCACCTGTAATGTGACATGAACCCAATGTCCTGGTTGAGGCTCTCCCTATAGGTACCGAACTTAGCTATCAGCCTCTGCTCGGCCACTTTTCACTGCTGCCTGTCCCGAAGTCCGCCTTGGAGGGTGGTCATCTGAAGGTCCGAGGTCGAATGTCCTGGACAACTGAAGTGTTCCCCAACTGGGAGGGAACACTCCTGTCTATTGATTGTTGTGCTGTGCCCATTCATCCATTGTTGTAGCCTTTGCTTGGTTTACCCAATGTACCATGCCTCAGGGCATCCTTGCCTGCAAAGTATAAGATAGACAGCATTGGCTGAATCACATGAGTACCTGCCATGTACAAGGTGGGAGGTGTCCCCACGCGTAATGGTAAAACTGCATGAATTCATGTAAAACTCCGTTATCTCACTTTTTAGATTAGAATCAATCTAAACATTGTGGCATAGACAGAGAACACAGGGGCTAACACCTTCAACATATTGCCTAGCTATCACCCATTGTTAATAGCTAATCTGAGAATGCAACTTTTTAAAAAAAGATTTTGTGATTTACACATGAAAGAAATAAAATTATCATGGTATTCAAACAGATGAAAGACTCAACAGACAATCAATTTTTCAACGTATAATTTCAGTTACATCACACTGTAAATTTTTGCTATAAATTCTGTGTGTTAGGATTGAGCCCTCCACCATCACCTGATGAAGGAGCGAAGCTCTGAAAGCTAGTGTGCTTCCAATTAAACTTGTTGGACTATAACCTGGTGTTGAGTGATTCAGAGTGAAGGAATTGAGATGAGTAGGAATTTCTTCAGCTAGAAGGTGGTGAATCTGTGGAACTCATTACTGCAGAAGGCTGTGGAGGCCAAGTCATTGAGTGTACTTAAGACAGGGATAGATAGGTCCTTTATTGGTAAGGAAATTAAGGGTTACAGGCAGAAGGCAGGACATTGTGATTGAGAAACATATTGGCCATGTTTGATTAGTGGAGGAGACTCAATGCACCAAATGGCCTAATTTGATACTCCATCTTATGGTCTCATGGTAGTGCAGACCCTGAAAACAACTATTTGCTTTCATCAAAAGTAAACTCTTCCCATAATTATTTTGCAAAGTACCCACCTCTTTGCCACCCCTTCTGGCTACCCACCCCTTTGCCACAGAAAATCATTTCTTCTTACTTAGCCTATCAAAACAATTAGAATTTTTGAACACCCGTTAACCTTGTCCACTCAAAGGAAAACAATCCCAGCTTCTCCAGTCTCTCATGTAATTGAAATCTATCATCCCTGGTATATTCTAATAAATCACTTCCCCGTCTTCTCCAAAGTGTTGGCAGTCTTCTTGAAGTATCCTTCCGAGATTTGAACACAATATAACAGCTGAGGCCCAACTGGTGTTTTAAAATCTGTCTATTATTTCCTTGTTTTCGTACTTGTTGTATCTATTAACAAAGTCAAGCATCCCATTTGCTTTCTAAATAAACTTTTCAACTTGTTCTTCATGTGTCCCAAGTCTCCTTATTCATGCTTCTCCTTTAAAATGACTCAGAAAGTGAAAATATTTAATTTACATTAGTAGTTCTCACTCTTCCTCCCAAAGCACATCACATTTCAGCTCGCTGCATTAAATTTGATCTGCCATGTGTCTGCCCAATTCTTCGGTCTACTTAAATCCCTCTAATTCTGTAGTTATCTTCCTATTTGTCCATTAAAATTATTATACTTCACTGAGCTAATGTGCTCAGAGGAGAAAGTGAGGACTGCAGATGCTGGAGATCAGAGCTGAAAATGTATTGCTGGAAAAGTGCTTATGCTCGAACCGTTGATTCTCCTGTTCCTTGGATGCTGCCTGACCTGCTGCGCTTTTCCACCAATACATTTTCAGCTCTAATATGCTCAGAGTCAAGCCCTGCTATTCCTAGAATATGTACAGAAGTTAAAAATTTTATAAAATTACATAAAATTCCCTAATTTTATATTCATATTCCCAGAAAACACAATCCAGATTTCAATACTTAACAAAATGACTATTTATTACAAATCAGTAGTGTCTAGCTACTGTTGGTGATTATGAAGCATTAACATATAACCAATTTGGTTAAAACGCTAACATTTTTATAAACTCACTTTCCTTACACGCATACAGACTGTATAGGAAACATATGCATGATGGTGGAGGGAAAGACTGGGAATATAATTCAGTGGTCCCTGTAAAGATGGCTTGCTGAGGTGATTCTTGTGCTTATTAAGATTCTGCTTCTCGCTCTCACTTCTCCAGATACTTTCATCTGTTTCTATGAGGCACAAGTTGATTGGTTTCCACTTATCAGTCTTTGACTTATCATTTAAAAGTCAAAGATAATAGCAACTGGAATGGGGAAATAAATTGGCTATTTTGAGGCTTGAGATTTTTTTTACTGCAGAGAAAAGAGACAACTCCTGTATTTGTAGAGATCCAACTGTTTCTCCCAAACAATCACACCCTCAAGCTGTTCAGCTAGTTGGTAGCCAATCACAAAGATGTTGGCAGGCAGCATGCTTTTGTCAATAACAACTAATTACTAGTCCACATACCAATCTGCTAATTTTTGCTAGCCAAAGCACCACTTGTACGCACCCTTTGATCCAGCTCATCTGCAAACCAGACTTTCACCACTGTTTTAAGACCAGCTGTGTAAACAATACTTACAATGAGGTTATTTGCTTTGAAAACGTTTGTATTAAAGCTTTCTTTCTCCATCTCAGTCTAATCTAAAATACATAAAAAGGAAAAGATATGGTCTTTGCACAATCCTAGCTTTGTGTTGCTGATAAGATGTTGAATTATTGATTGTATATAAATGTCCATGATCATAATCTAAATATGTCATAAAGTGTGATGATCCTAATACTAACCACTGGCGAACATCATTGTACACTTCCCTCCTAGATTGAAAAGCACCTCTCTCCATTACATTTTCAGGTCACTCCTATGATTTGTCTCATGCTCTTGCCATCAAGTTTATCCAAGTTTACACCAGAAAATTCTTCATGAGGCAAAAGGCTATTTGCATGGATCTCAATAAAATCTACTCACACACACGGACCATCTAGAAACATCCTTCAACAATTTTAGACTAACAGCCAGCACAAATGGATCATGACCACAGCTAAGGTATTTTGCTTATTTTTGTTGGTTTGATTAATGTGAAGATACATTGCTGTATGATCCTGGAGTTGCTTTTTAATCTGATATTGTATAGCAGTGATTTTTGTTGATGTGGCTTGGTGCCAACATGTTTTCAAAATAGGCACATGCAGCACTTCAATAATGGACTAACATCTAGTAAGCAAGATAACTGATGGAACAAGTTCATCTAGTTTTCCAGCTTCACCAACTGACTGGGACTATGCACAAAGTACTTTCACTAGCACATGGCAACAGACTCAGTCCTATTGAAATGAAAAAGAGGATCAATATATCTTGTAAGGTACCTTGCAAGTATATTGTAATTCTTGGAACCTGTATTTGAAAGATGAGTAGATCAGTTGAATAACAGTTCACTCTTTGCACGCTTAAGCAAGAAAACCTTAGTACGGTTTTGAGAAACCACTTTAGAACATCATGAATTAAACTGCTGTTCAACTAGTGGATTGTGGTGACAAAGCCATTGCATCATTGGATAATCAATCACATCCAGTTTCAAACTAAATTTGTTAGATTTGCTATCAACTTTTTTTAGCAGTAACTAGCCTAAGCAAATTTGACAGTTTTTCTTTGGTGTTGCTGCCAACTGTATTGAGTCTGTTTTGTTTCCTGCATTACAATATTGGCAATGCCTCAAAAAGTGGTGTACTTAATTAACTATAAAGCAATTTAAGACATTCTGTGGTTTTGAAAGACATTATATAAATGCAAATTATTGTTTTTTTCTTTGTGTTAGGAGTCAACACAGTTAACATGGCAGTACAGAAGCATAATAACAGTTTGAACTTGCAGCATTTGTTCATATAGACACAAATGTAACAGTAAATGTTTGACAGTAACAAACAGCATTTAACTGAATGACAAGTTAGTCTTCTTTCCTGAGAGATATTTCTGAAGATTTGATAATGTGCTCTGAAAATGTAAATCTTTTCTTTAGGTGTCTGCCAAAAAGGCATAGCTGTACTGGAGAATCTGAAGAGAAGACAGACTAGGATGATTCTAAGCTATAGGAGATGAATGAGAATTTATTTATTCATTCATGGAATGTGGTTGTCAATTACAAAGATCATCACTTACTGTCCATCTTTAATTTCCCTGGAGGAAGTGGTATTGAGCTGACTTCTTGAACTATGTTGTCTGTGTACTTAAGAATTCCCATAATGCTGTTTGGAAGGAAGATCCACAATTGCAGCTCAGTGAACATGAAGAAATAACACAATATATCAATGTCAGGATGGTGTAGAAAACTTGGATGTAATGACTTCTATCCTCCTGTTGCCTTGTCCTCACAATCAGTCAAGGCCTCAGGTTTGGGCCCTTCTCTCAAACCAATGCCTTGGCAGATTGTTGCAATGCATCTTGAATATTATGCTACACACTGCAACCAACTTGTATCAATAGTAGGGAGAGTGAGAATTTGAGATGGTGCATGGGGTATTGATCAAGAAGGTTGCTTTATCCTAGATGGTGTTGAGTTTCTCGAGTCTTGTTGAATCTATTTAACTTCCATTTTACCTTATATTATTCTGTTAAATTGACAAAATTGCTGTTTTCCTGTATGTTAAAGCAGAGAAGAAGGCCAAGCTGGCCATTGACTCTGGGCTATCCGTTTTGAAGAGCAATACAATGATACTCTCACATTCACAAATTCTTTCCCAAAGCCCTTTAGGTATTTAACCCACTTTAAAGGTGGTATTGGATCTATTTCCACTGTCCTGTCAGGCAGTATATTCCAAATCCTAAATGTTCATTGCATTAAAAAAATCTGTTTCCTCATTTGCCCTTCGTGTTTTGTCAATCACCCTAAATCTCTGCTCTCTGGTATTGATTCTTCTGTCTTTGGATACAGTTTCACTTTATTTAAGTATACAATTCCATCTTCTCCAATTTATCCCTGTAATTAATCATTTATTCCTGAACCATTTTAACAAATTTCTTCTGCACCTTATAGGAATAATAGTAAATGCCAGTGAAATCCAGACATGGTAAATTGATTAAAAAATGAAGATGATGCCAGCCTTAATTGTGTTTATTAAATCTTCAATTATATTCTAGTCCTGTTCACCGTTCATATTGTATGTGTCTAGACTGTTGAGCAGTGTTGCAAGAAATCTTTGCATTCAGCCCGTGGAGAAAGTCATCACAGTGAGGGCAGATCATATTACTGAACCTGATTGTCTAGAATGCTGTGAATGAAATTGCTTTTATAGAGGTTCTTTGCACTGTAATCAACTCAGAGTTTACACAGACATTTCTTTTAGCATACAGAAAATGTAAAAAGACTGTTCCAGATACAGTGGGATGTTGGTGGGATTGGGGGCAATGGGACTCAGCAAAGGTTCAGGAACTCATTAGAATGTGATGCATGCTTTGCTACACTCATTAACGATGACATGGTATTAGCATCCTGCTTTCAGATTTCCTGACCAATTGAATAGTGTGGCTATGAAAGCAGCACATATCTCTTAATAAAGCGCTCTACATTTAATAGGAATTTGACAAGGGTCAGAAAGGTTATGGTAAATTTGCTTGTGCTGTCTGGAGGATGTGCAACCATTTGGCACTCTATGAATTCCCCAGCCGTCTGCCTCACAGCATTCCTCTGAGTCACAACTCCGCTTATGTCTCAATCTTCAGGTAAATTCGCAAATCTCTATCTGAACAGTAAAACTAAAGCACTATCTGCTCCTGGTTGCCAAAAATATTGTCACTCCAGCTTTACCACACATTCCACTTCCCATGCCCAGAACTCTCCGCCTTCTCTCATTTCAGAAGAGACCTTGCAACTCCAGGGAGTGGCTGAGATCAACTCTCACACATCTGCCCGCTGCCCTTGAAACAGCAGCTGAGGGGTAGAGACTTTCTGGAATGTGCATTTGCAAAGGAAGTCTGGAGGAAGATGTAGTGGTTTCTGACAAGGTTTGTCTCAAGCAGCTCCGTGACGCAGGACACTGTGCTCTGTGATTTGTTTCCCCAGAACATACATGGAGACAGTCATCAGTTGCACCTGGAAGACCACCAATTCAGTGAAAGATGCTCTTTTGTCTGCCTGAACCTTGTTGGTCTTCCAGAACAAGGAGTTGACCCTGACTGAGTGTTGCAGTCCCTGGAACATTCCAAGCTCCAGGACTATGTGCTGAGGGGTGCACTAAAGCTTAGGGCAGCTGCTGCCAAGGTACAGTGGGGAAAGACCATAGTCTGAGGTCTTCCTGCTGGAGGTAAATGGGGGCCCTTTCAATTATTGGACCCTCTTAGCGCCTCAAATACATGTAATTAAAGTCTTGTTCAAGTAAGAGATGCTTTTGGTTTGTTTGAATAAAGTCAAACTCCAATGTTTTATCAACATATACTAGATCTCGTTTAATCAGGACAATGTGGATGAGGGGAAAACTAAAGATTCTTTACGCATTGTTTTATAGATGGTTATTGCCAGATGAGTTTGCAAAGGACTAATTTGTAGTGGGAGTGCAGAACAAAGCTCTATTAATATCTTTGCCAGGACCTTATATTAGAAAAGTCAGTGTTGTGCACCAGACAGGCTCATTTTCACAAGCATAACCAATTTTTTTAACCTGTGGGGACAAGAAAACTTCCTGGGACTAGATCATTGATTCTGACTTTGTTCAGTTCATCAATGTGCCAGTACAATGAAAGACATATACTGAAAACTCGGTTAAGACCCATTAATCTTGACACTCTGTCCTCTCTGTACTAACCAATCCTCAATTCAATATTATCCTTAAATACCGTGAACTCCTCCTACCATGTACGTGATCTTTTATGTGGCACCATATTACATATATTGTGGAAACATAAATGCACTACATCTACCAGTTTTCCAACTCTCTTTGTCATATCCCTCAAAGAATTCTAGAAAATATGTCAAACGTGATCTCCCTTTCAAAAAATGATGTTAATTCTGTTTTATTGCATTAGGCTTAGCTAAAGATCCTGCTATTTTAACCTTAATAATGGACCTAAGCATTTTTCCAACCAAAGATGTTAGGCTAACAGTTTCCTATAGTCTTCTACTTTCTGTTCCCCTTCCTTCTTGAACAGGACCGTATTATGAACAGTTTTCCAACCTGCTGGAACCCTCGTGGATTAGTGAGTTCTAGAATGCTTCAACCAATGCCTCCCCTGTCTATGTAGCCACTTCCTTTATAATCCTTGGATATATGTCATTAGGCTCTGGCAACTTGTTTGCCTTCAGTTCCAATCAGATTAGTGAGTTCCTTTTGCTGAGTCAACTTTTTCTTTGAGTATCCCTTGGCATTTTCATGGTCCATCTATTGTCTCATGGAAGAAGAACTTGTGGGAAGTGAAAGACATTAATTAGAACAGACATGTGGAAAAGTCTTAATTTCTACACTGTCCAGATCTTGACAGTTAAATTATTTTTGACAGCAATCACAAAATTTTGAGTAAAGTATGCCAAGTTGTGGCATAGAATCAAAATCTGACACCAGGTCTTTACGAGTCCCTGATCCCACCTTTGTCTATTGCCAGTGTCCATGCACCCTGAATGATCTCCAATGAGGTAGTTGTTACAGCAGTCAGGGTGGCTATGGCTGCCGGTGACCTCCAGATTTGTTTCTATATTTCAAAAATATACTTTATTTATTAAAAATAGCTTCACAATGTACATAGTCACAAATGTACAGTGGCATATCAAGGAAACAAACAAACATCAGAGCTCTGTGGAAGGGTCATTGGACCAGAAACATTAACTCTGATTTCTCATCACAGATGTTGCAAGGCCTGCTGAGCATTTCCGGCAATTTTTATTTTGGTTTCCAGTATACTTTGGGATTGCAACTAACATAAGAATAAAAAGCAGTAAGAATAAAAGGCCTCAATGATGTTTCATATTTCAGTTTCTTTTTCTAACTACTCTATAATGAGAATGGCATTAGCACTATTATTGATTGCACACAGCAGCACAATACTCCTTGTCCGGTTTGTTTTCAAGGCTGAAGGCAGTCTGGTACCTGCCAAAACCATAGCACCATTTGATCTAATACACAGTCTGATTAGAGTCTTCCACGTGGCCTAAGATCATGGATAAAGGCAAAGTTTCTCCAGTATCAGGTGTGGCTTTGGTGATGGTGAGTTGGTCTTGTACTGACTGGGAGCATTTTTTCCAGATGAGTTTTGATAGTTGAAAGCTTTTTTTTACTTGCTCCCAATTTGTCAGTGCAACAAGCTTTTCCCCACTCTTCAGTCGGTTTGCTGACTGGCTCCAAACTTTTTCATCTACTGCGCACTGGCATTGCTAGATTTCTCTTCAGACTTTTCCCTGCTGCTTACCACCATTTTTCTAGGTCTGGAAGAATATCATTAGAATCTTGAGATATATGAGGGCTGAATCCAAGGCTAGCATAAGCTGTTAACATTTATTGTCTGTATCTGTATACATAAGGATAATAGATTAGGGCTTTACCAGTGCCTTCTTACGTCAAGTCTCAATCTGATTTGATCTGACAACGTGATGGTGTAGGTCCTTACATACATGTTTAGTAGCTATTGTCAGAGCAATAAGATAATTAACCATTTTATAAAGACAAAAACAAATAAAGTGCATGATAAGTGAAATGACTTCCACAGACTCCTGTTCTATAAATGGGGCAATCATTTTCTCAGGATGAGGACTGCAAGTACAAGCCTTTCCCGTAGGCTTGGCTGTTGTTATTCTGTTTAACTATTTAAATACTTGCTGGCATGTCAATTCAATTCCCTATGATTTCCCACTGTACTATCACTTTGTGAATAATGGTGCAATCCAAACATTTTGGGAAATCCGTGGCTGCAGAATTGCCAGGTTAAGTTGTGAATTAATTGCTAATTAACATATTTAAAAGTTGGATCGCATTTGAAGGGAATTTTTTGATCAAATTCAAAAATGTCCCTGAAAAAGTGCAGGAAGATGGACATCTGTGCATTGTCGTAAATGCAAATAGTTTGTGTGAAAAATATAAAAATCTCTACAAGGATAAATCAAGTTCACACAAAGTACAGCAATGTCTGCTTCATTAACATAAACTGTTTTATTTTATAGGTAATGAACAAATAATAATTATGTTGGCATGAGTTGCTTGGAACAAAGGACTTGATTACTGGCACTGTTACAAAAATAAAGTATGAGTATTAGCCCACTCCAGTCTTCAGCTTAAAGAAACAGTTTTCCACTGGAAACATTTTCTGGTGCTATGAACAATGGCAATTTCCTAATATGTCGGCATGTAAGTTCTGATTTTTAATATCTGCTCTCCCTGACCAGGTCTAGGGGTAGAGGTTCATAGCTCCTTGAAAGTGGAGTCATGGATAGATAGTATGGTGAAGAAGGGTTTCATCAGTCAGAGCACTGAGTATAGGAGTTGGGAAGTCTTGTTGCAGCTGTACAAGATATTGGTGAGGCCACCTTTGGAGTACTGTGTGCAGTTCTGATCACCCTAATATAGAAATTATATTATTCAACTAGAAAAAGTTAATTTAATAGGATGCTTCCTGGCCTTAACGTTTTGAGGTATAAGGAGAGGCTGGGACTGTTTTCCCTGGAGTGTACGAGACTAAGGGGTGACCTTATAGAGGTCTATAAAATTGTGACAGGCAGGGATAAGGAGACTGCCAACAGCTTTTCCCCATAGTAGGGAAGTCCAAAACTAGAGGACATAGGTTTAAGGTGAGAGGAGAGAGATACAAAAGGGTCCAGAAGGGCAAGTTTTTCACACAGATGTTGAAAAGTGTCTGGAACAGGCTACCAGAGGTGGTAGTGGAGGCAAGTACAATTTTGGTATTTTGAGCAGCACGGACAAGTTGGGCTGAAGGGTCTGTTTCTATGCTGTAGATCTCCATGACTCAAATCAAAATGGGCCTGAACACCAAGATACTAGCTGTCTTTCTGAATGATAAGACATTTGGCAACTTGGCTATTGTTTGGTTTTTAACTTGAAATAACTATTGTGGGAATTAATCATTCTCATCAATCGATGGTTTCACAATCCTGCGTGACTTACTTCTGAAGCTTTGGTCAAAAGTCATTCAAAAAGAGAAAAAGTCCTTTTCACAGAAAATGGGCCAAATCATTAGAACTGTAAAGGGTGCGGAATTCAACACCCCTTCGAGTGTGATACAATAATTGAAATCAGATTAAGAATCCAAAGTGAAGGACCCAATGTTCACAGAACACAATATCACTCCATGTAAAAGAAGTAAGAAAATACGATAAATTAGAATGATGTGTTTGATTAGGTGATGTCATGCTTGGCTTTTAAAGTCCCGGTGTTGTAAAAGGCTATAACGAGGAGATACAGTGTCACAGTATTGAAATCCTTGAAAATAATGAATTAGACTTAGAAAGCTGTGTATTCCAGGCAACCTTCTCATTGATGCACATCTTCCATTAATGGGTACAGTTAGAATCAACCCAAGTTTTGAATTCAACATGGTAAGTCTATGAAAGTGAATATAATAGAATCTCTATTGCTGAAACCTGAGAGCTGAGGATGAATTGAGAACCAAATTTAACTCTAGGATGACTGCAAAGGTTCAAATGAAAAAAAGACCGCACTTGCTAGAAATCTGAAATGAGCACACAGAATGCTGGAGAAATTCAACAGGTCTGGCAGCATCTGTGGAGAGAGAAACAGAGTTAACATCTCAAGAGCAGACTGACTTCTTCAGGACCATTGTCACTATTGATTTTCTGTGATGTTTACAGATACAAGTTAAAATAAATTAAAATCTCTTTTACCTTCAAGTCTTACATTCTCTAAACCTTTCTTCCATAATTCTGTTCACGTCCCGGTTGCTTTCCTTCTGTAAGAAAAGTTCCCCTTTAAAGAAATCTATATACATTTGCTCTGATCTAGTCACCATGGTAACAGTTGAAAGTATTGCTGCTAGAATTTTTTTTGACAAATGTGTGTGCATATCGAGAAATATTGTTCTACCTAATCTGTGTGATGAATAGGTGTTGTCACATTTCAAACCATAAAAATCTCTCTCTATGTATATATTTATTATCTATTTATGAGATGTGGTTGTTCAATTTAAATTTCATTACTACCTGCTGAGTGAGAATCCCTCAGCAGTATGCTTCTTATTCCGAATGTTTTCTATATGGCAAAGATGATACATATCACTGTCAGGTATGCAAGACATCACTTCATACCATTATTCCCATGTAAATGTATTTTGATTGTGACACCATTTAAGGCAGACTGCTCATTTTATCCTCAAATCAGTCATCATGAAGTGGTGGGAAAATGCAAAAAAATGCACTTGGGTCATAAGTCTGGGAGGAGTTCTGGAAATCATTGATTAATTTGATAAGCTTGGTTGACCTATGGAAGAGATTTTTTTCTGTATCTTCAATGTTAGGACAGACATGTACTTTAAAATCAGAAGCATTTGTTGAAGTAGAGATTCTATGATGGCTAGACTATCAGTTTATGTTTTCCAGGTCTATTTTTATTCGAAGAGGTAATGAAAAACCCACTTTGTGGTGAATTGTGATTGTTGTGGCTATCATTGCAGTGTAAACGAAATGTTCTGGAAATCAGTGAAATATGATGTATCGATATTCCATCACAAGTTAATCAATATCAAATTGGATTTGTAGCTTATGGCTTGAGTCACACGACATAATTGGATTAATTCCTCTGCCATCAAAGGACTAGGAGGACTCAAGGGATATGTATTAATTCGGTAACTATTATATTATCAAGGATGCCTATGTAACCCTTCAGCTATCTTACACTGCAAGATATTGTGCATATTAAATCACATTGCAATTTGTAGAATAATCAGGCTTTTCTATCAAACCCATCTTTGACACTAAGTATGATAGCAATATATGAGCAAACACTAAACATTTAACAATTTTATTTTGATATATCTTCCTGCAATTTACAGTTTAGTACTAACTGATATTGGAGCTGCTGGTATCTTCAGGCTTGGATGAAGTAACATTTATCTTGTGAGTTAGTCCACTAGAATGTTCCCCATCTCTTGTCACTTGCAAAAACATTGTCATTTTTGTATCAAGATATTAAAATTATTGCAAATGCATTAGAAGACCAATAACAGATTCTTATCTCTTGTATTAAGTACCTCTCAGTTTGATAGAGTGTCCATCACACTACACATATATAATGCAATGCATGTTGCAATGACGAGGAACAGTGGAAAAGTAAGAGACACAATTCCAGGTAAATATTATCCTTTAATACAACTTTTGGAAATTGTATTGTTTTGAAAATAAGAAAATCGGATATTCATAGCTGTTTAATTAGTTTTATATATATATTTACAGATATTTGCCAAAATGTATTCATTTGAAAGCCTCCCTAGGAACTGAATGAGAATTGGCACTTTTCAGACAGTGTGATATCAGATTCAAAACACTAACTCTTTTCACACGTGCTGCCCGACCTTTTGAGTTTCTCCAGCATTTTCTGTTTTTATTTCAAATTCCCAGTTTTTACATACTTTGCTTCTATAAATAGGTTTGTGATTACTCCCTGTATGTAGGTAGATAAATGAAGAAATATTTCCGTGCAATTTTCGCATCAGTCAAATAATTAACGTGTGAGTGTAACAAGATACAAGGTAGCATGGTGGCTCAGTGGTTAGCACTGCTGCCTCACTGCATCAGGGAGCTGGGTTCGATTCTAGCCTTGGGACACTGTCTGTGTGGAGTTTGCCCATTTTCTTCGTGTCTGTGTGGGTTTCCTCCCACAATCCAAAAATGTGCAGGTTAGGTGAATTGGCCAGACTAAGTTGCCCATCGTGTTCAGGGTTGTGTGGGTTAGGTGCATTAGTCAGGGATAAATGTAGAGGAATGGGTTTGAGTGGGATACTCTTTGGAAGGTCGGTGTGGACTTGTTAGGCCCAAAGCCCTGTTTCCACACTGTAAGGATTCTAAGATATATGTGTTTAAATTTCTTGTACTTGGAAAGAGTACCTGCTAAGCACTGTTTTGTAATGTCTGAAAAAATGCTAAATCTGAATAACTCAGATGTGTTAATATTGGCAACTTGCTTATACAAATTAATATAAGCATGAATTAAAACCTTACATGTGACTATCATGATGGCCTTTGAAGAGAAGAATCTTAATCGTTCCTAATGTAGAACACTTTCTCTGATCATGACAAACTTTAGCACCAAATATTCTAAACTGGTTCATCGAATGGTCTCATTTTTGATTAAATTGAAGTGTATCAAAGAACGAGTGTGCCTTGCATCTCAATGCATGCTGATCTATTGGGTGAAATTGCTGCATCATTACATAAATGACCAATAATTAAATGAAACAGATCAAATAGCTATTTATTTTCATAATGAGTTTAACTTGTATTTCAATATTTCTTTGCTACTTTTATTTAAGACTGGAGATCAGAAGCCACATGTGCTTACCGCATTGTGACTAGTGCTTGAATGCATAAAACCTTAGATGCACTGTTCTGCAGCTACCATTCTAAGATATTAATTGTCTGTAAGCTGTGTGGTTTTGTTCATAATATTGCATTGTCTGTTGGTGATAATGGAAGCATTCTGAATTTAAAAACCTGTAAATTGATGCCTAAAAATCTATTACCAACAGAAAATGAAATGAACAAGTTGCCCTTGTGACTGCAGTGCTGTTTGTGTGATTATTTTCTGGTTGTTCAGGTTTTGTGTCACAGACGACTAGTGATACACTATTTGGTTTGGAACAATAATTTGGATGTGTGCATTTACTATTTAGAATCAGTTGCTCAGCAAGATGCTACATTTTCTTTCACTAAAAACATTTGAAAATGCTGGAATGTTCAAAAATCATTTTGTGAAAAGTTTTGTACCTTTCCCCCCTGTAAATACGGTAAGACTGTGTTTTCCAAGCATTTCCCTAGTGTGGTTTTAATGTTGTGCTACCCTGAAATACAAATTTTGAGGGATGGAGCAGACTGGGGACAGGAGTTGTTTGTGTGCTACATACCTGTCATTCATATACACAATTCCCCTCCTTCATATCCCCAAACTCATTGAGGATGGGGTGGGTTGTCAATGAAAAGGGAGTCCCACAGCAGTCATAGAATCATAGACATGTACAGCATGGAAACAGACCTTCAGTCCAACTTGTCCATACGGACCAGATATTCTAATCTAATCTAGTCTCATTTGCCAGCACTTGGCCTATATCCCTCTAAACCCTTCCTATTCATATACCAAACCAGATGTCTTTTAAATGTCATAATTATACCAGCCTCCACCATTTCCTCTGGCAGCTCATTCCATACGTGCATGAAAAAGTTGCCTCTTAGGCCCCTTTTAAATTTTTCCTCTCTCACCCTAAACCTACACCCTCTAGTTCTAGACTCTCCCACCCCAGGGAGAAGACCTTGTGTATTTACCCTGTCCAGGCCCCTCATGATTTTATGAACCTCTGTAAGGTCACCCCTCAGCCTCTGACATTCCAGGGAAAACAACACCAGCCTATTCAGCCTCTCCCAATAGCACAAATCCTCCAACCTTGGCAACATTCTTATAAATCTTTTCAGAAAGCAGTTTAAGCATTCCAGAAAATGTTTAAATTATTTATATCTCATTCAATCACATGGTCAATGTATGCACATGATCCTGCAAATGATAATACTCCATACATATCTGGAGAAACAGAATTTTGGACAAACAGTCTAAATAACTTTTATCACTATATACTTTGTACATTGTCAAAGGCAATTCCTCATTTAATGTTTAATTCCATCCTGAAGACAGAAACAGGAAACTTAAAGACCTCTCCAGGAATTAGCCATGTCTGCATTTGGGACTTCAGCCTATTTCTGAACCAGAGACAGATTGTTGTCTCTGAATGGAGGTCTGCATCTGGTTGTGAAATGTGCACTTAGTTTGTTTCCTGCTGGTTAAACAATTTTCCTGTCCCTTCCTGAGCCTGTCATCCCTTCCTCACTGTCATCTGGCCTTTTGGTGAACACACACACACACACCCATTGTAAGGGGCAGGGGAAAGTTCTGTGTGTAAGGGTGGAAGAGTGCATAAAAAACACAGTTCCTGGAGGAGGCTCATGACTATTGGGTGAAAAACGGAGTAAAGTTGGTAACACTTTGATAGTTAAGTGTGAACTTAGTTGCTGTATTGTCATGTAAATGTGTTTGTAATGCAGGATTCATCACAGGAATCTGTCCTACAAAGCTAAATTGACCTTTACATTGAGCAGAATTCTGTATTTGTTGTCACTTATTGCAATACTTTTCCCAGTGTCAAAAGTGCCAGACCGCATTAAAAGAGTAAATAAAAAGGTTCTGTTGACTCTACAGTTATATTAATGCTGAGATTTAAATCAACTGACAGCCCTGGCAGTTAAAAATTCCTGTTTTTGAACTGTTAAAAATTCACTGCACCTGCTCCCCTCTGTTGATTTACAGGCACTCTGTTTTGAAATGGAAATTGGACACCATTCTGTTCTGTTAGTTTCAATCAATGCAGCTGGAAGCTTTCCTAAGGACAGCACCGGCCATTATGAATGGTTGGCTGGTTTGCAAAGATTGGAATGCGATCAGCTCATTGGGTTGCCTACTGATTCAAGAAGAGTAGAAACTTTCAAATGGCTGTAATAACAGAGTATGATATGATTTCTTGTTTGTTTGCAAACTTAATTGGCACTTAGACAACTACCTTTTTTACATCATGATGGCGGCGGAGTATGGCTCCTGAGTTGAGGCTCCATCCATTCCGACTCTTTTCTTTTTTTATCTCTTTCACTGTGTTTTTTCTTTTCGTTTCCTCTAGCTCTTGTCCTGAGCTTGGACGACATTGGCAGCTGCAAGGAATCCCAATTTGGACTCGAGTGGACCCAGCCCAGATTCCAGCTGGTCCAATGTGGACTTGAGTGGGTCCATTGTGGATTCGAGTGGGCCCAGCATGGACTGGAGGAGAGCCAGTACGGTTTAGAGCAGGCCCACCATGGGCTGGAGCAGGCCCATCATGGACTGGAGGAGAGCCAGTACGGATTGGAGCAGGCCCAGCACAGACTGGAGCAGGCCCAGCACAAGCTGGAGTAGGCCCAGCATGGACTGGAGCAGGCCCATCATGGACTGGAACATGCCCAGCACGTACTGGAGCAGGCCTAGCATGGACTGGAGCAGGCCTAGCATGGACTGGAGCAGGCCTAGCACGGACTGGAGCAGGCCCATCATGGACTGGAGCAGGCCCACCACGGACTGAAGCAGGCCCAGCATGGACTGGAGCAGGCCCAGCACGGGCTGGAAGCAGGCCCAGCATGGACTGGAGCAGGCCCACCATGGAGTGGAGCAGGCCTACCATGGACAGGAGCAGGCCCACCATGGACTGGAGTAGGCCCAGCATGGACTGGAGCAGGCCCACCATGGACTGGAGCAGGCCCACCATGGGTTGGAAGCAGGCCCAGCACGAACTGGAGCAGGCCCACCACGGACTGGAGCAGGCCCACCACAGACTTGAGCAGGCCCACCATGGACTGGAGCAGGCCCACCACGGACTGGAGCAGGCCCACCACGGACTGGAGCAGGCCCAGCATGGGCTGGAAGCAGGCCCAGCACAGGCTGGAGCAGGCCCATCATGAACTGGAGCAGGCCCAGCATGAACTGAAGTAGGCCCAGTATGGACTGGAGCAGACCCAACATGCACTGGAACAGGGCCAGTACTGACTGGAAATGGCCTACCATGCACTGGAGTAGGCCCAGCACAGATTGAAGCAGGACCAATACAGACTGGAGGGGGTCCAGTACAGACTGAAATAGGCCCAGCATGGGCTGAAGCAGGGCGAGTATGGACTGGATTGGGCCCAGCACAGACTGGAATGGGACCAGCACAGACTGGAGTGGGCCCAGCAGGGACTCGGATGGGCCCAGCACAGACTAGAGCGAGCCCAACAGGGACTCAAGTGGGCCCAGCACGGACTTGAGTGGGTGGAGCGCAGACCACGTGATGGCAGTGGTGAGTGAGCTTCTACTTATTTTTCCAGGCTGAGCGCAGGATATGACAATGGAATTGGCAGCTTCTATATCAGAGGAGGCAATGTCGGTGAGTTCGGCCCAGCAGCGAAAGCTGTTGCCTGAGAATCAGTGACTTGGTCATTGACTGGGTACAGCATTGATGGCGGTGAAGCAGTAGCAGAACAGCATCCCAGTGACCTTGATGAGGTGGGTCCAGTGGCAAGAGATGCAACTCTGATGTTGGTGAATTGGCCCAGCAGTGAAAGATGGTGATTTCACCATTGGTTGGGAGGTGGCGAGGTGGTGGAAGAGTGATGGCACTGTAGACACCATTGATAACGAGTTGTTCGAGGAATGATGGACTCTATCTAAGTTATATCTTTCTTTTTTTGCTTAGTCTTAAGTTTAC
Source organism: Hemiscyllium ocellatum (assembly GCF_020745735.1). Taxonomy (NCBI): domain Eukaryota; kingdom Metazoa; phylum Chordata; class Chondrichthyes; order Orectolobiformes; family Hemiscylliidae; genus Hemiscyllium; species Hemiscyllium ocellatum. Next base: position 28,099,321 of record NC_083419.1, read on the forward strand.
TCAAAATGGCACTGCCTAGTGGTAACAGAGTAAAGGCTTTTCACTGTATTTTACCATTTTTCTCACTATAAAATAGACCTGACAATAAAATCATTCATTCATTCATTCTTTTTCCCCAGCAGGAATGAATTCAAGGCTTTATTAGGTTATTAGAAGGTTAATTCTCTGCCCCCAACGCCAATACTGCTGTGTGTCTCCTAAGGATTGTATATACTTCATACTTGGTGAAAGGTTATGGAGGATGCATGGGGAACATGGAGGTGACATAGCTGATCTGTCTGAGATCTGAGGTTAAATGGGGAGTGTGTGGCAGTAAGAGGGCATAACATATATGATCTGATGTGGCAGTGGGTGGCGTGAAGTGGATGGGGGTAAGAAGTGATGTTTAGTGGCCTTTAACTGATGTTGAGAGCTGAGTTGCTGTGCTTGGGAATCAAAGTCAACCTTGTCTCATGCAGCAGTCTCACGGACCCCATTGTGGCTCACTATCATAGAGCTCCCACTGTGTGGAAACAGGCCATTCAGCCCATCGAGCCCACACTGACCCTCTGAAGAGCATCCAACACAGATCTGCCCCCTACCCTGTCCCTATAACCCTGCATTTCCCATGCATAATTCACATTAGTCTGCACACCCTGGATATTATGGACAATTTAGCATAGCCAATCCACCCAACCTGCACATCTTTAAACTGTGGGAGGGGACCTGAACACCCAGAGGAAACCCACACAGACATGGGGAGAATGTGCAAACTCCACACAGTCACCCAAAGGTGGGATCGAATCCAGGTCCCTGGTGCTGTGAGGCAGCAATGCTAACCACTGAGCCACCCTGCCACCACTAAATGCACCATGGGCCTGAATCCTGGGTGTAAAGGTAAAAATCCTGGGCAAAGTCACATATACTGAGTCTACATGAAATTCCAGGACCAGGGCTCGGGGTCTGTTACTGAGGGGGTGGGGAAAGTGGACCACCTAGATGGTCAGATAGGTTGTTACCCAAAATGCCACAGAACAGTGCAGAGGAAAGGATCTGCTGATATCAAGAGGAACACTAACATCTCAATCAAGATACACGAGTTGATATATACACCAGATATCATCAATGTCATTGCCATATTGCTTCCCTCATCACAATCTGTTTCTAATTGCTCTCAAAATTTATATTGTGGTTCCATTTATTTCTTTTAATGTTTTTTTTAATCATTCTGTTCATTTGAGTGACTCCCATTATTTTTTGATGTTGTTCATTTATTTTCCTTTAATCACTCGAAGAAAAAGAGCTGACAGCGGCCACCTCATGTGGTACACAAACTGTCTGCGAATCCCCAGTGATTCGTACAGAGATGTTGATGGCATTTTATCATGGAGGTGCATATACATTTGGTGTTAGTGAAGGGTCAAAACTGACATAACGATGAGCATATCAGGAAGTCAATCCCTATCCACTAACTTTCTCCTTTAACTCGAGTGTGCTGAGCTGATTGAGTGAAATCACTTTGGAAGGGTTGGGTTGTATATTACCATAAGTTAGAGAGATATTTCTAAATGGTCTTAATAGTGAACCCACAGGTTACTTAGACTACCTAAAGCATGCCAATGGAAGCAAGGCAAGACTGCAATGGAGGTTGATTCCAAACTCCAGGAAAAATTACCATCATTTAGAGTCATAGAGTCATAGAGATGTACAGCATGGAAACAGACCCTTCAGTCCAACCTGTCCATGCTGACCAGATATCCCAACCCAATCTAGTCCCACCTGCCAGCACCCGGCCCATATCACTCCAAACCCTTCCTATTCATATACCCATCCAAATGCTTCTTAAATGTTGCAATTTCACCAGCCTCCACCACATCCTCTGGCAGCTCATTCCATACACGTACCACCCTCTGTGTGAATAAGTTGCCCCTTAGGTTGCCCCTTTCCCCTCTCACCTAAACCTATGCCCTCTAATTCTGGACTCCCCGATCCCAGGAAAAAGACTTTGCCTATTTATCCTATCCATGCTCCTCATAATTTTGTAAACCTCTATAAGATCACCCCTCAGCCTCCGACGCTCCAGGGAAAACAGCTGCAGCCTGTTCAGACTCTCCCTATAGCTCAAATCCTCCGACCCTAGAAACATCGTTGTAAATCTTTTCTGAACTCTTTCAAGTTTCACAACATTTTTCCGACAGGAAGGAGACCAGAATTGCATGCAATATTCCAACAGTGGCCTAACCAATGTCCTTTACAGCCGCAACATGACCTCCCAACTCCTATACTCAATACTCTAACCAATCAAGGAAAGCATACTAAACACCTTCTTCACTATCCTATCTACCTGCGACTCCATTTTCAAGGAGTTGTGAACCTGCACTCCAAGGTCTCTTTGTTCTGCAACACTCCCTAGGACCTTACCATTAAGTATATAAGTCCTGCTAAGATTTGCTTTCACAAAATGCAGCACCTCACATTTATCTGAATCAAACTCCATCTGCCACTTCTCAGCCCATTGGCCCATCTATTCACATCTGCTTTCTGACATACTTGTGGGAAACGTAAAAATCACACAACACCAGGTCATAGTCCGACAGGTTTATTTGGAAGCACTAGCTGTCAGAGTGCTGCTCCTTCATCAGGTGGTTATGGAGTCTAAGATCATAAGACACAGATTTACAGCAAAAGTTTACAGTGTGATGTAGCTGACATTATATATTGAAAAACACCTGAATGTTTGTTAAGTCTCTCATCTTTTAGAATGACCATATTGGTTTCAGTTCTTTTGTATAGAAATCCCAGAACTCGTTTTAAAAGTTATATTCTCAAGTGAACTTTAACTATAGGTGCCATGTCGGCCCAGACAATGCATTAAAGGTGTGAGATGCCCTGTGTGAGGCTGTCTGTGCCCCAATGAACAGACTGATTCTATTTCTAAAAAAGAGATTTACAGAATCTTATATGGATTCATGCAGTTTTTGAGCAAAACAACACAAGTACAAACTCACCCCACAAACTTATATGTGTGTGTGTGTGTGCATGTGGGTATGTGTGGTGGGGCGGAGTGGTATAAGTGAGATAGGAAGAGTGTGTATGTAATGCAGTGGGGTCACCTGCCATGAATCCAAGGTTCTGGTTGAGGCCATCCCCTTGGGTACCGAACTTGGCTATCAGCCTCTGCTCAGCCACTTTGCGTTGTTGCCTGTCCCGAAGTGCGTCTTGGAGGATGGTCACCCGAAGATCTGAGGTTGAATGCCACGGAGTGTTGAAGTGTTCTCCGACTGGGAGGGAACACTCCTGTCTGTTGATTGTTGTGCAGTGACCATTTATCCGTTGCCGTTGCCGCTGCTCGGTCTCGCCAATGTACCGTGCCTCAGGGCATCCTTGCCTGCAACGTATGAGATAGATAATGTTGGCCAAGTCACACGAGTACCTTGGTGGGTGGTGTCCCTATGTGTAATGGTGGTATCCGTGTTGACACTCTGACACGTCTTGCAGCGTCTACCATGACAGGGTTGTATGGCGTTGTCCTGAAAGCTGGGCAGTTTACTACGAGCAATTTGAGGTTTGGTGGAGGCATGGGGAAGGTCTTGGTGAGGTGCTCATCCTATTGATAACGTGTTGCAGGTCACGAAGAACATGGCATAGTTTTTCGACTCCTGGGAAGTACTGGACAACGAAGGCTACCCTGTCGGTTGCAGCACATGTCTGTCTCCAGAGGAGGTCATTACGGTTTCTTGCTGTGTTTCTTTACAAAAGTTTTGCTGCGAGTTTATTTGCTACATTTGAGAGGTTTCCTTAATCACATCAAGACCTTGGCTGCCTTAAATTCGACCTCCAAAGTAGAGCAATGTAACCATCACTGTCAGCAATGGCATTTTCAGCTTGCTGTTGACAGAGCTGCCATTGAACATAAAAGGAATCAGCATAAGTGGCAAATTAAAAACAAATGTGGTGACTTGGCACTTAACAACTAAGGATAAGAGTGTGATGCCAACTAACAACTTTAATGAGATTCTACGAAAAAACGGATGTTACCAGGATTGGAGGTTTAAATTATAGTCAAGAGTGGGGTGCTGGAAAAGCACAGCAGGTCAGGCAGAATCCGAGGAGCAAAGAATCGGTGTTTCAGGCAAGAGCCCTCCATCAGGAATGAGGCTGTGAGCCAAGAGGGTAGAGAGATAAATGGGAGGGGGATAGAGGGAAGGTAGCTGAGAATATAATAGACAAACGGAGGTGGAGGTGATAGTCAGAGAGGAGGGTGGAGTGGATAGGTGGGAAAAAAGAGGGACAGGTAGGACAGGTCATGAGGGCAGTGCCGAGTTGGAAAATTGGAACTGGGATAAGGTGGGGAGTGGGGAAATGAGGAATCAGGTGAAATCCACATTGAGGCCGAGGGTCCCAAGGCGGAAGATGAGGCATTCTTCCTCCAGGTGTCAGGTAATTAGGAAGTGGCGATGGAGGTGGCCCAGGATCTGCATGTCCTTGGCAGAGTGGGAGGGGGAGTTGAAGTGTTCACCCACAGGGTTGTGAGGTTGGTCGGTGTGGGTGTCGTGGAGATGTTCTCTGAAGCACTATGCAAGTAGGTGTCCTGTCTCCCCAATGTAGAGGAGACCACATTGGGAGCAACGGATACAGTAAATGACATGTGTGTAAGTGCAGGTAAAACTGTTGAATGTGGAAGGCTCCTTTGGGGCCTTGAATGGAGGTGAGGAGGGAGGTGCGGGTGCAGGTTTTATAATTCCTGCAGTGACAAGGGAAGGTGCCAGGATGGGAGGGTGGATTGCTGGGGACATGTGTACCTGACAAGAGATCCTCCAATCAAAAGGAGCATAGATAAGTTGAATAGCAAAGGTCTTTTCCCTTGGGCAAAGGAGTTCAAAACTAGAGGGCATAGTTTTAAGGTGAGAGAAGAAAGATTTAAAAGGGTCTGAGGGGCAATGTTTTCACAGAGAGGGTGGTACGTATATGGAATGAACTGCCAGAGGAAGTGGTAAATGCAGGCACAGTTACTACATTTAAAAGACATTTTGGACAGGTAAATCAATAGAAAAGTTTTAAAGGGTTACGGGTTTTATGTAGGCAAATGGGATTAGTTTAGTTCGGGAAAGTTGGTCAGCAAGGACAATTTGGACCAAAGGTTTTCATGCTGTATGTCTCATTAACAGAAACATTTTCTCATTCACTATATGCACAACCATGTATAAATATGAAGGAGCCTCGCTCTGAAAGCTAGTGTGTTTCCAATTAAACCTGTTGGATTTTAACCTGGTGTTGTGTGATTTTTAACTTTATACACCCCAGTCCAACACCGGCATCTCCAAATCTTGTATAAATATAACATCCTACTTTCTCCTTTTCTACAACTCGTACATTCTGTTACCCCCAAAACAGAAATAGAGGCTGCTGGTCCTGTTGACAACTGAGATGGTCTTTGCTAATGACTTCTGGATTTTGAAGCCTTCAAGACCCCTGCCAAAGACTGTTACACTTGCACTGGGAAACAAGATGAAGTGACAGGGGGTGGGGAGGGGGTTTTCTTTGTGGTATAGTAGGTGAGAAGTGGAAGCATGTTGAGTGAAGTCCCCACTTCCATGATCCCTTTCCCACCATTTCTTTCTTTGAGTAGCAACAGGTAACTTACATTTCTTTTGGAGAGCACTTTTGTGCACTTCAGTGTCATTCTTTAAGGCTAAACCTGAGAGATCTGTCATCCTATTTGAGTTGCAGATGTGTCAGCATTCACAGTGTATGGCTGTGGTCAATGTGTGGTCTGATTTGATTGACACATGTTGTTTTCTCCATAGAGTTTGACTCTCTGTCAATGCAAGAAGGCATTGTCACAATGACCTATGGCTTGAGGTGAACTGCACCATTCCATCTGCAAATGCAATCAGTGTGTTTGGAAGACCAGTCTCTGCAGGAGACATTCTCTGCTTCTCCCTGGTTACATATTTGATTGATCAGCATCTGGGCCCAGCTGACCAGTGCTGGGAGAGGCTGTATCATTCAAAATCTGTTCCTGTTATCACTGACTGTCCTTTCTCACTTGTGAAATGAGAGTCACTGGTGAGCATTCAATTATCTGTCTAACAGCACATAAGCAGATGTACGATAAGTGACAATTCACCCACAGAATGAATCAGTTCCTCTGATGACACATCATTCATGAATCCTGTGGATTCCTGCTCCATGTGTGAAAACTGTGCCAGAGGGAAAGGATAGGATTTATCACAGGCAAGTTAAGAGCTTTACAGACTACCCCCGATGACAACATCATCTGAAAAGATACCAGTTTACACATATACACTGGCAATACCCAGCTCTCCTTTGCCATCTTCTGTGTCAAACTTTCAACTGTCTCTGAATAAATGGTGGATCTGCAAAAAATTCCTCCAACTCAATGCTGGGAAGACACAAGCCATACATTTTCACACCCTGCCATGAACTCAGCTGCCTAGAAACTAACTCCAAGATTATCCCTGGCAACTGTTAGTGTCTGAAAGAGACTGTTTACAACCTTAGTGTGTGATTTGATCTTGCAATGAGTTCCCAATCACTTGCGCAGATCACCACAAATGCTGCCTATCTTTATCTCTGCCATATCTCCTGAATCACGACTACCTCAATTCATCTACTGCTGAAACCCCCATCTGTGCCTTTTTTTAACCTCCAGCCTGTAATGTTCTAATGCACTCATGGTCAGCCTCTCACATTCCAACCTGTGCAAACTTAATATCACCAGTTCTCTGCTGACAGTTTTCTAATTCCTGGAAACCCATTCACACACCACCCCTGTGTTTCCATCTCACTGGCTTAAATTAAGCAATGCCCTGATTTTAAAATGATCATCCCTAGTTTCAAATCCCTCCATTACCTTGCATCTCCCTATAGCTGCAGACTCAGCCAATTTCATAACATTCCGAGAGATCTGTGTGTTCATCCTGTTCCGGACACTTGTGACTTCCTACTTGTAATTGTTCTATGATGATGGCCTTCCCTTTAGCTACATGGGTCCTACACAGTGGAATTCCCTTCTAAATCACCACATCTTCCCATCTCACATTCCTTTTAAATCACTCCTTAAGATCTGTATCTGATGAAATGTTTGGTCATCTGCCTTAGTATCTCTGCTGTCATATTTTGTTGATTCTATGTTTCCTTGGAATACACTAAATGTACCACATAAATGTAAGTTATCTACACTGAGATCATATTTCACACTTTTTTGAAATTTTAACAATTTGACTGTATGATATTTAGATCCACAATATTTAGTTGTGTTCTCAAGTTATTGTGAGGTCTCCATCTCCAGTGGCTAGGGCCACTGAAGCACCAGTGATCTCGCCCCTCCACTTCTGCTATTGTTAGTTGGGAAGGGCCTGTCCTGGCTCCCTTCCCCTCCTTAGCCTTCTCTGCAGGGCCAAGAATTGACTTATGAGTGACTGCAATATCATGTGCTGACTTGGTGGATATAGTGTCATTGGTTGAGACTACTGGCAATTAAAATTGCATAAGGAGAGAGTGAGAGGCAGTGGTGAATAGACAGATGGGACGTGAGAAAGAACACTGACAGTGAAAGATGGATGTGCCTGCAAGGTAAGTGCTGTAAAGAATGGTATGGTAGGCTTAGTTTGAGAGGTGGCAGTGAGCAAAGAACAGTGAATACTATAGCACAGGAACAGGCTATTTGGTGCACCAAGACTGCACCAACAGGTGATGCTTTTCTAAACTAAAAACCTTTTGCCTCTATAGCCCTTTATTCCCTGCCTGTTCATATATCTGTCAAGATGCCTCTTAGCATTGCTATTGTATCCACTTCCACCACCTCCACTGGCAGTGCATTCCAGGCACTTACTACCCCATGTGTAAAAGCACTTGCCTCTCACATCTCCTTTAAACTTAACCCCTATTACCTTAAATCTGTGTCTCCTTGTAATTGATATTTCTACCCTGGGAAAAAGAAGACTCCAACTATCCACTCTCTTCATGCCTGTCATAGTTTTGTAAACTTCTATCAGGTCACCCCTCGTCCCTCGACATTCAATTGAAAACAAACTAAATTTTTCCAATTTTTCCTCACAGCTAATACACTCCAAACCAGGCAACATCCTGGCAAACTGTTTCTGTACCAAGTCCAAAGCCTCCATATCCTTCTGGGAGTGTGGCAACCAGACCTGTACACAGTATTCCACATGTAGTCCAACTAAAGTTCTATACAGCTGCAAATGACTTGTAATTTTTATACTCATTGCCCTGTCCAATGATTGCTATATGCTTTCTTGGCCACCTTTTCCACATGTAATGTCACTTTTAGGGAATTGTGGATTTGTACACTTAGATCCACCTGTATCTTGATGCTACTAAGGGTTCTGCCCTTTACTGTACTCTTCCCTCCTGTATTAGGTTTTCCAAAACACATCACCTTGCATTTGTCCAGATTAAACTCTATCTGCCATTTCTCTGCCCAAATATCCAGCCCATCTATATCCTGCTCTATCCTCTGGCAATCCTCCTCACTATCCGCAGCTTCCCAAAACTTGTGTCATCCATAAACTTACTAACTAAATCATTCACATTCTCCTCCATATCATTTACATGTACAGTATTATAACAAACAGGGGTCCCAGTACTGATTCCTGCAGAATCTCCAGATCTCAAGTCAGAAAAGCACCCCTCCACCGCAACTCTCTGCCTTTTATGACTAAGCCAGTCTTGCCAGCTCACCACGGATCCCATGTAACTTCACCCTTTGTATTAGCTTGCCATGAAGGATACTGTCACAGGTCTTGCTAAAGTCCATATGGACAACATCTACTGCCTGTCTTCATTAATCATCAATCACCTTTGTCACTTCCTCAAAGAACTCAAACAAGTTTGTGAAATACAAGTTCCCTGCACAAAGTCATGCTGCCTATTGCTAACAAGTTCATATTTTTCCATGATGCCTAACAGCAGGGTGTTGGTGAATGTGCAACTGTACTTACCTTTTCTAAACCACTTAGCTTATAAAAGTGAGTTCTGCATTGAACCCAGAAGCATGCCACAATGCTACTAGTGCTCACCTCCTGGGCCACCATTAGCCACACCATCCTTGTGGCAGCAGCAATGAGTTTCTTCCTCCCATTACTGTGGCTCTTTGTACCTCCCAGCTGTATGCTATGGGAAATATCATTGAAGCAGACCAAACCTTTCTGCATCCTGATCCTATTGTCACATCTCATCATTAGATTAGATTAGATTACCTACAGTGTGGAAACATTCCACACCGACCCGCCAAAGCGCAACCCACCCATACCCCTACACCTAACACTACGGGCAATTTATCCTGGCCAATTCACCTGACCTGCACATCTTTAGACTGTGGGAGGAAACCAGAGCACCTGGAAGAAACCCACGCAGACACTGGGAGAACGTGCAAACTCCACACAGTCAGTCGCCTGAGGCGGGAATTGAACCCAGGTCTCTGGCGCTGTGAGGCAGCAGTGCTAACCACTGTGCTACCGTGCCGCCCACCGTGCCATCCATCTCTTGTGACTAACTCCAATGCTTCCAAATTCCACCTTTGGATTGGGCCTTTGGAACTGAGGTTGCATCATTCATGTCTTCATTACTGCGGATCCTGGAATTGACTTTGATATTGAGCTGATTGTATTATAAATCCACCAAATATTGCACTGAACTTACTTCTGGATTTCTCATGCAATATCAGAACAAGCCTTCCCCCACATTCCGCTGTATTGGCCCAGGGCACGTCAGATTTCATGTTTTAAAATATATTTTGATCAGCTGTGGTCACTGTTTTGTATTTGTGCTACTGTTTTTCTGAATCATCCCTCTTCAGACAAATTGATTGGAGTGAAAATGATTGGAACGTCATGTTTACACCTGTAAATGGCCATGGTATTTTGTAAAATATGAAACCTTATGTCATTGAGAAAATTGCAAAATCCATCACAAAGTCAGTCTGTATAGAGAGGTTAATGTATAACTAGTGCTTAAATATTCAGTCCAGTCTAACCATGGTGGTGCATATTAATTATCTTTGTGAGAGCTCCACTGATTCAGTAAATGTAAAAGAGCACACTCAAGAAAGTGTTCAGAACAATGTTATTAAATAGCTGACAGATGTGAGTGCCAAACAAAGACCATTTGCAGCTTATATAATTTGAAGGTACCTCAAAAGAACTAAAGTTCAGCCCTCACGTCATCAAACAGTAGCGGGCTTAAAATAATTGCATTGTACAATCCTGGTCTTTATTGTGTTATTATTGTTCTAATAAAAACTGTTCAAAAGTTATTTGATGTTTGAAGCTAACATATAAAGAAAGAAAAGTTTTAGCTTGGATTTATGCAACAAATTCTGAACATTACAAAACACTTTCCAGCCAATGACTTTGAAAGTGTAGCACCTATTATAATGTAGAAATAGCAGGTGTCAACTCCTGCATGGCAAAGTCCCACAAACAATGATGAGACAATACCAGAAATTGCTGGAAAAGCTCAGCAGGTCTGGCAACATATGTGGAGAGAAATCAAAATTAACATTTCAGGTCAGGTGACCCTTCCTCAGATTACTCTTCATAGATGCTGCCAGACCTACTGAGTTTTTTCAACAATTTCTGCTTTTTGTTTCAGATGTACAGCACCCGCAGCTCTTTCAGTTTTGTTTTAATAAGACAATTGCCACACCATCTGTTCTAGTGATTCAGGACAGAAATAAATATTGGGCAAGACATCAGGAATAATTGCTCTGTTCTTCTCCAAAATAGCGTTGTTGGATTTTTGGTATCTATCAGACAGTGTTATGGTTTGACATGTCATCTGCCTCCACTCTCCATGATTGTCTACTTAGCTTATGTATCGCATCTAAGTTGTTGCTTCTGAAGTGAACACTTTCTAAACCACTTGTGTCTTTGACCTATTTGGTAATCCGTGACTCCTGGCTGAAATCTTTCTCGAGCACTAACTTGAAGTTGTTGAACTCTGCTTTCTACTTATTGAAGATAAAGCTGTAAGTGAGCTCAGGCATTGATCAAATTGCCATTGTCCTCGAGATTGCTTTCACTCGGAGAAATAACAAGTAACAAACAGGTAGAGTGGAATCTTTTCAGGCCCTGAACAATGTGGCTTATGGTGAGAAATCTGGGAGAATTGTGTGAACAGTCCAAGGAGCTCTTTCTCAACATCATCGAGCAATGTGTCACAATTTTCAAAAGACCTTCAGACGTTGAGATTAGATTCTTGCTATTCAGTGGTGAAAAGACTATAAACAGGGATTATCAGTCATTATCACCCTCATTATCAACAAATATCACCTCATTAATATGCCGGTTGCTATTCTACCACATGCTGTATAGAATTGAAATGTTGAGGAATCCCGACATGAAAGTCAGAGCAGATATCTGGTCGCAGGTAGATAGGGTAGTGAAGAAGGGTCCCCCTTGCCCTCACCGACCACCTCACCAGTCTCTGCATCCAACGCATCATCCTTAAACATTTCCGCCAACTTTAACTGGACCCACCACCAAGAACATCATCCCCTCCCTACCCCTCCTCTGCCTTCCACAAGGACCGTTCCCTTTGACAGTACTTGGTTTGCGCCACTCTCCCCACCAAGCCCACCCCGAACCTCCAGGTACCTTCCCCTGCATCCAGAAAAGATGCAAAACTTGCCAGTACACCACCCCCCTCACCTCCTTCCAGAGCCCCAAACAGTCCTTCCAGGTGAGACAGAGGTTCACCTGCCTCTCTTCCAACCTAGTTTACTGCATCAGATGCTCCCGTTGTGGTCTGCTGTACATCAGGGAGGCCAAACATAAACTTAGGGAGCGATTCGCTGGACATCTCAGTCGGGCTCTTAGGGGGTGTGGCTGAACAAAAAGACCTTGGAGTACAGGTTCATAGCTCCTTGGACGCTCACAGTATCCCTTTCCTTGAATAATCTTGGAACACTTTTCCCCACGTGCCAAAGTTTAAGGTCTCAGATCTGTTATATTGCCTTACCTTTGAGCGTGCACACAAAGCTAGGCTGTTTGCCATTCCTGTCAACAGTCGCCAGTCAAGAGGTGGATATTTTGTTGTCCAGCTTATTGCTATTGCACTATGTGCTACATAGTACATGGCAGACACACTACATTTGGCTTGAAGCAAATGGTCTAATCTCAAAGTCTAAAGCAAATGGTCCTCATTGAAGTCCAAGGAGGACCCATCAGTCAGGAGGGCCTGGCACAGGAAGCAGAGGGCAGCCTTTGATATCAGTGCAGTGGCTTGCATGATCATGCATCCTTCGAGGCAGTCACAGTTAGTGGGTATGTACCTTTGCAGTCTGAGGAGCAGGCCACAGTCAGCCCTTTAGGTCCAGTCTCAGGAATTGTGGGAAGGCAGGGAGCTGTACAGATATCAGTCAGGGATCTGGTCACTCAAGGGAATGAGACACAGTCAATCTGAGTGGTCTGCCCAAGGGGGAGGCGTTCATCCTGACAGTGTCTGGCAATGTGACCTCTTCCAGATGTTTTGAGGGCAAAGGATAATCTTCCTCTACAATGGCCCAGCCCATCAGCCAACTTCAGGCCCCTTTCTGTATATTGGCTGCCAATTTCCCCTTGTCTGCTTTGGCATCTGAGAGACTAAATACTGTCATGCAGGGCAGCTCCAGCTCCTGCATTTCAAGATACAGAAAGATAAAGTCTGAGTAGTTTGACCATGATGAAATGATATTTGTTTTTCTCTCTAATGATTGCTAACTATCATAGTCTAAAAGTTTCAAGTACATACATTAGGATTTTCTCTCCTCAGAGTTCAGCAATATGCTGACACAGTGTTTGGCAGGAAAGCCTTTTGTGATTATTATTGAATCTGTAAACCCAATGAAAACAGCTTGACTCTTATCCTAATTGTATAAAATATAATGTAATTCTTTGTTTTTATTGTTTTAATTGTAGCCTGCTGGAGATTTACTTAAGTCAGATCTCATGATTTGTATTAAGGCCAAGTTATAAACTATCATATTTGGTCTGGCAAAATCTGGTAGGGTGGAGAATGTAAGACCTAATGAAATCTTGCCATCCATACTAAAAACAATCTCTGTGTTATTTTGATAAAAGGCAAGCAGACACTAAGAAGATGCTTTGCTAACAAGACTGTTGTGTTACTCTTAATCAAACACAGCAACCACACAAGAGCTTGGTAACCCTTGATTTTTCAAGTATTCTTGAGATCATTTGGGTCATCTACCTGTTCAATGCTTCCATCATTTTCTTGCATTTAACCTTTATTTAGTTTTCAAGGGTAACTGAGGTGAAATGGATTCAGCTTTTTTGTAACAGTATTCATACTCTATCAGCACAATATTTCACCCATATTCACTTATTCTTTTATGTAAAATTCTGTTGATTCTAAATGGGAGACTATTTTGCCCATAGCAGGTTGTAAAGTTGAGGTGTATTTTATAAATCACCACATATTCCAGATGACTTTTAGCATTGTATTAACAAAAGGTTATGACATTTACAGTCATAATATTAACATCTTAACAGTAAAACCAACCACTTTAGGTTATCAGTAATATCTTGAGTGAAACAATGTAAACCTTCAAGATTGAATGCAAGAAAGATATATCTTAACACATTTAGCCATTTTTGCATGTTTTACCACTCTTTGTAACCATCATATAAAACACTACAGTGTCAAAAATGAATGAATTTCCTCTTAAATATGAAATTTTTATTCTTCCATTGTAGTTTCCAGCAAAGGCATAACAATCATGTCAAAGCATTCACGTTCAATAATGTCTGGACAATTTTGTTGAGTTGATTGGAATAAAATTTTGCTAAATATTATTATTGATAAATATTGCTGACTTTGATATTTATACAGATTTGGAATTAAGAATCTGTAGTCTTCATTGAACAGTGCAGTCACTTATTGTCTAATTTTATTAACTTTATAGGAAATAGTAGATCTCACTGCATGTACTTCCTCATGGCTTAATTTCTTATATACATATCTGCATTGAATATAATGCAGCACTTAACCAAATAAATTAATGAAGATTCATTATCTTACGTTTAGTTTAATGGAAGTTAGCTGCAACTTTAAATTTGATTTTCACATATATTGGGAAATATTTTATTTTTTGCCTTCATTCTGAACCATATTCAACTGAAGCTTTTGTATTGCTTACTGAACATTCATTGTAAAAAAAAAGCAATAGACCAAACATTTACAGCCTTTTCAGGTCAAAAGAGCAGCCAGAAATAGATTACTTTGGACTTCTATTGACTCTGCATAAGAGAACCCAGCTGTTAGTTTACTGAAGCCATCCAGACAATGTGCACTATCTAATGCAATTGACCCATTCTTACTTTGAGTGATAGCTTTCAAGTGCAAGTGACTGGATACTCGTTCCAGATTCTTATGTGTAAGTGAAATGCAGAAACCAGAATAAATTGGAAGACATCCTGCTTGCTAAACTAAAGAGAGCTGGCAATTTTGTTTTTAATCTTGGACCACACTTACAAACACATGTAAAATTAGAGTTTATAATTAAGTTGCTAATTTGAGCTGAAATTTAGACTCTTAATCCTTTCAATAAATAGGCTTGTCAGTCATGTCCTTTCTGCCTAAGCTGTGTTTTTTTTTGGTCTTGAAAGAAAGATAATTTATTGCTTCGGAATATAGCAGAGTTGATTTGTAATAATGGACAAGTAACTGAGAGCAAACAAAAACGTCAAGAAAATAAACATGTCCACATTATTAGTTTTCTGTTTTATTTAAATTTCTAGATTAAACATTTTATGGTTGAATCCAGCACAAATGAGTTTTTTAATATCAAACATATTCACCCTGTTTCAGCAAATCCTGTTTAATATAGCGTTACCATATCACCCAATAAAAGCATGCCAATAATACTTTAGATTCATGACACTCACGCAAATTATTGCCTCAACTACAAAGCAAAAATAGTAGAGTGAAATTGTTGCCAATGAACAAAAGAAAAGTAAAGCTGCTGTTTGGAAACAGCGCAATCTTTCAATGTTGAAGAAAACATGGATTGAGATTGTTACCAAAATAAATTCACAGTCCCACATGGTCTGGGCAGAAAATAAAAGCAGGATCATTTTCAATAGGTTTCACACTTTGGAAGATAAATTAGCTGACAGTTTTAAAAAAAGCAATGATTGCTCTATTGATTGGTGATGGTCTTCCTGACATTCCTAATTCATGATTTTTTTTCCTTAATGAATACAAAATAATGAAACTCTGTGAAAAAAGAAATTGATTAATCAATGGTTAGAAATTTAGGAGACAAAACCATCAGAAGATCAGTATTGTGCCTAAATTTGTCAATGAATCTTGATAGCTTTTTCCCCCTTTTCTCCTCAAATTTGAATATATTACAGTTGTAAATGTTTAAGTTTCACAGGGATTAGTAGATATCTAACACACTTGTATAGCATCCATCACAACTTCAGGATATTATACAACCAATGAAATGTCTTTTTCAAATGCGATCAGCATGAGATTGGAATATACTGTGTTAAATTATTTTATTACAGGGAGCAGATTGGGCTTACTATGAACCCACATGATGTTACTACTGGTCAAGTCAGTTTCAAGAATGACGTATAGCTTGATAGATCATTTTTTTAAAAAAGTGATAGTGGCAGTTTTTTTTACTGAAACCTAAGTATACAAGGTTATAGATTCTGTTTTAACAGTAAAACAAATGTTTATTACACAAAATAAATGAAAATAAAACAATCCAAACCAAGCTATCCAAATCTAACATAATTTGAGAGATTTCAAAACACTTGGCTAAACAAGGTCCCATCTATTTCTTAACACCACTACTTTACAGTTAATCAAGATCCAGAAAGGTTTCTTCTTCCCACTTCCACCTGCAGGTCTGACTTAATTGCTTCTTCTCACTTCCTGTCCTATGAGCTATGAAATCCTTTTCCTGGAATGTTTTTTAAAAACTGGGAGCTTAGACTTTGTTGGTTTTTTAAAAATCTGTGGAGTTCTAACAAAACACTCCTGGTCTGGAAGTTTCACAACTAATCTCTTTCAGTAAAGTAACACATTTTCTTAACCATTCCCAACAATTCTACTTTTCTAGGAGACAGAAAACATCATAGTCACCCTTATCAGATCTCCTTAATTTGAACCAAAACCCTCTTAAACTAATTTTAAAAACTTGCTCTTCCTAGATTCTGCTAAAGATGGATTAAAGTTTTCTCTTTCTTTTGTTATAAACCCCAATATAAACGAGCTTCCATTCACATTCCAGAAGTCCTTATAGCCACCTGCTGTGTCTGATGCATACTGGTTTGAAAGTAATGCTTCCAGTAAAACTGATCCAATTCATGTTTAAACCCCTTTATGAAAATACCTGAATGTTACTGG
Organism: Hemiscyllium ocellatum; assembly: GCF_020745735.1. Classification (NCBI taxonomy): domain Eukaryota; kingdom Metazoa; phylum Chordata; class Chondrichthyes; order Orectolobiformes; family Hemiscylliidae; genus Hemiscyllium; species Hemiscyllium ocellatum. Next base: position 28,115,710 of record NC_083419.1, read on the forward strand.
TTTGCAATCCAACTCCAAAAAGCTGATATATAAAAATATATTTAAATCATATACCTTTCGTTTTGTCCTCACTTTACCATTGTATCAACTTTCCAAAGAGATCTTTGGAAAGGCTTTTTCATCTTTTAGTCCAGTTCTTGGAAATATTTGTAGTTCTAATATCCTAACTGAGATCAGACAACTCAGCACATGCTCACAAGGCTTGAAGAGAGATCACTCTTTTAGAAGTATACTGTCTTGCTTATTTTGTTTTCGGGACTCTTGCTCGATGTGAAATTACTCCTTTTTAACACAAAGTAGGCAAGTTGGCTGCTTATCAAAAATTCCAGTAATCCACACCTCTCGTCATGCGGATATTGCAGCGGAACCCATATAAAGGAACAATATATGCAGTTTCTCCCCAGCTGATTTTGGTTTGAAAAAAACTTGAAAACCATTGCTTATGAAATGGTACTTAACAGCTGTTCAGTTATCTTCTAAAAAACTAAATAATATAGCCCAGAAAGTTTAAAACCATTTTATTGGGTTGCATTGGCCCATCTAGACACCCTGTCAAATAACTGAAACTTCTCATCTTGAACAGTTTTAACTGCACAGCATTGTAGAAGGAAAAAGCAGTAAAATGTGTGAATGACAAATATTAGTCTGACGCATATAATTCAAAATGGAGCTTCCCACCAACCCAGTGTGTTGATTTCCAAGTTTTACTTTTTTAAAACAGGTTTTTCTCTTTATGTTTTAACTTTGGAACAAGCAACAATCAGCTCTAGAGTCTGTTAAACCCTACTTCTAGTCTCCACCATTCTCAAAATCTGATTTCTTGGAAGAATCCTGTATATTTCTTGAAAGTTCTTAATCCCCAAGAATCATTTTACTGTATCTTCATTAGCATCAACCTACAACCAAACTCCTAACAAAAAGGAATTCTATAAGAATAGGCAACAAAGGAAAAATAAATAAAGTTTTAAAAAAATCACTTCTTTTATGGAATGCAAAGAGATCTGAGATAACAGGAATTAAAACTGTGCAAATAAGATTGAAATGCTAAACTAATTTTACACCTCAGTGCAAGACTGAAGGAGTGTTGCTTTGGCAGAGACACTGTTTTAAATTTTTTCTAACTTTATTTATTTTTCCTTTCAAATAAGTTGTAATATGCCCCCCCCCCACACACAAAAATCCTCTGTTTCTGAAATCTAATTTTTAAATGAATCATAAAAATCTAAATTTAGGATTAAAAAAGGATAGTGTATTTAAGCATACAAAAGCAAGGATTAATTTTCGCAATGCCAACGTCTAGTGAAGAATGCTGGAGTTGTCTGTTCTTATAGAATTCCTTTTTGTTGGGAGTTTGGATGCAGATTGATGCTAATGAAGATGCAGAAAAATGATTCTTGGGAACTAAGAACTTTCAGGAGATATGCAGGATTCTCCCAAGAAATCGGATGAGATGTCAAATAATGGCTGTGCCTTCCTGTCCAAAGTTAAAAATCACACAACACCAGGTCATAGTCCAACACATTTATTTGGAAGCACCAGCTTTCAGAGCACTGCTCCTTCATCAGGTGGTTGTGAAATATAAGATCGTAAAACACAGAATTTATAGCAAAGGTTTACAGTGTCATGCAACTGAAATTATATATTGAAAAAGACTTGGATTGTTTGTTCAGTCTCTCATCGATTAGAATGACCATATTGATTTCAGTTCTTTCATATGTAAATTCCAGAACTTTTTTTAGAAGTTACATTCTCAAGTGAATTTTAACAATAGGTGCCATGTTGGCCCAGATAATGCATTGAAGGTGTGAGGTGCCCTGTGTGAGGCTGTCTGTGCCCCAATGTTCAGACTGATTCTATTTCTAAGAAAGGCATTTACCGAATCTTGCATGGATTTATGCTGTTTTTGAACAAAATAAAATGTAATTCTGCAAGTACAAATTCACCCCACAAACTTATATTTGTGTGTGTGTGTGTAGTGCAGTGCAGTGGGGTCACTTGTAGTGTGACATGAACTGAAGATCCTATGGGGTGCCGAAGTTGGCTATCAGACTCTGCGCGGCCACTTTGTGTTGTTGCCTGTCCCGAAGTCAGTCTTGGACGATGGTCACTCAAAGATCCGAGGTCGAAGGTCCCGGACTGCTGAAGTGTTCTCCAACTGGAAGGGAACACTCCTGTCTGTTGATTGTTGTGCAGTGTCCATTCATCCGTTGCCGTAGCCTCTGTTCAGTCTCATCAATGTACCATACCTCAGAGCATCCTTGCCTGCAGCATATGAGATAGACAACGCTGGCTGAGTCACGTGAGTACCTGTCACATATATGGTGGGTGGTGTCCCCACATATAATGGTGATATCTGTGTTGACACTCTGACACGTCTGGCAGCGTTCGCCATGATAGGGTTGTATGGTGTTACTCTGAAAGGCAGATAGTTTGCTGTGAACAATGATTTAATTGAGGTTTAGTGGTTGTTTAAAGTTGACAAGTGGAGGTGTGGGGAAAGTCTTGGTGAGGTGCTCGTCCTCATTGAAAATGTGTTGCAGGCTGCAAAGGCCTCAACCGAGACCTTTGGTTCAAGTCACAGTACAAGCGACCCCACTACACATGGTCAGCCAGATGGACCTCATAGAATATGAGTTTCCTGATTGAGACTGTCGTCCAATCATAGAGACCTGGCTGACAAATATAAACAGGAGTGTCAGAGGTTCTGTTCACTCTGAGAGCTGGCTCTGAGAGAACTGGATCAGTGTCAAAGACTGCCCATGTGTAAATAAAGGGTGACTTGGTGATGGATATTGGCTTCTACGGAGTTATTTAAGGAGCCAAAAATATTTAAAAGTATACATAGAATAGAATGTAATTTACAACGTTATGGGTGGAGTGGAGTGTGTACTTGAGAAAAAGGTGAGGATAAATTTGAAAAGCTTATGTCTTGAGATGTAAGTGTCACGGACAAGGGTTTCAGAAACAACAGCTCAATGAAGGGATGGACTTGGCAATGTTTCAGAAATGTAATGAAGGAGTATAGGTGACGGAAGAGGGATTTAGATTTCATTTTACAGTTGGATGAGGTTAAGACATCAGCCAAGAATGTGAATCGACCTGAATTGTGGTGCAATTTTTCAAAAAGGGGCCAAACTGTGCTAAAGCTCAAGACATGCTAGTTCAACAATGAGTTTAGATTAGATTAGATTAGATTAGATTAGATTACTTACAGTGTGGAAACAGGCCCTTCGGCCCAACAAGTCCACACCGACCCGCCGAAGCGCAACCCACCCATACCCCTACATATACCCCTTACCTAACACTACGGGCAATTTAGCATGGCCAATTCACCTGACCCGCACATCTTTGGACTGGGAGTTCATTTTGTATGCAATGTGACAATGTCAGCTGATTGGAAATGAGTGCCCCAAATAATTAAGGTATCAGTTTTAACTAAGAATTGTGGGAACGTATCATCAAACCGAAAAAAATCCGAATCTCGAGGTCGAGAAACTTTTTCCAAATTTTCCCTTAAGATTTAAGCAGTGAGTTCAGAATCTCACTAACGAGAGGCGGCTACCTACTTTTCATGCATTTGCATCACATTATTAGCGCAACTCACCTCATTTCTTAGCAGCTTCAAATTCCCCTCTATTTTCCAGAGAAACTTGATGGTACTGATCCCTAAATTATCAGAGTGTGTACCTGGCAGCAGCAGCTCACTTCTCTGGGTCTTCATCACAACTTCCCTGCATGCCCCATGTTCATTGTCTTCCTCCACCCTCCTTCCAAGCCAGTCAGCATCAGCAAACCACTATTATCAGGCCTGCACTTGGACCACCTTCAGGACTTCACTTTGGAGCTCAGAGACATGTGCAGTAGATAACCAGTAAAACTGGGAGAAAGTGAGGGCCACAGATGGCTGGAGATCAGAGTGGAAGAATGTGGTGCTGGAAAAACACAGCATGTCAGGCAGTATCCGAGGAACAGAAGAGTTGACAATTCAGGCATAAGCCCTTCATCAAGAATGGGGGCAGGAAAGGGGATTGAGAGATAAATAGAAGTATGGGGGATGGGGTGGGTGACAGTGATAGATCAAAGGGGAGGATGGAGTGAAAACGTGGGAAGAAAGATGGATAGGTAGGACAAATCAACAGGTGGTGCCGAGTTGGAGGGCTGAATCTGAGATGAGGTGGGGAGGATGAAAGATTAGGAAACTCGTGAAGTCAATGTTGATGCCCCGTGGTCGAAGGGTTGCAAGATGGAAGTTGAGGTGTTCTTCCTCCAGTTGTCGGATGGCTAGGATTTGCCAGCGGAGGAGACCCAGGACTTGCATGAGTGGAAGGGGGACTTGAAGCGGTCAACACAGGGTGGTGAGGTTATTTAGTGCGTGTGTCTCAGTGATGTTCCCTGAAACTTTCTGCGTCCTGTCTCCCCAATGTAGAGAAGACCACATCGAGAGCAGTGGACACTGTAAATGACTGGGTGGATGTGCAGGAAAGTCTCTGCCACTGGGGCCTTGGATGGAGGTGAGGGGGAGATGTGGGCGCAGGTTTTGCTCCTCTTGTGGTTACAAGAGAAGGTGCCAGATGTGGATGGTGGGTTGGTGGGGGTCTGAACCTAATGAGGGAGTCACAGAGGGAATGGTCTCTGCAGAACACTTGTAGAGATGGGAGGGAAATATATTCCGGTGGTGGGGTCTGATTATAGGTGGTGGAAATGGTGGAGTATAATGTGCTGTATCTAGAGATTAGTGGAGCGGAAGGTGAGAACCAGGGGTTTCTGTCCTTGTTGCAATTGGAGAGGTTGGGTTCATGGGCGGAGGTGCGGGAAGTGGAAGAGGTGCGCTGAAGGGCATTGATCATGTAGGAGGGCTAATTGTGGTCCTTGAAATAGGAGGTCATCTGGGATGTTCTGGAGTGGAATTGCTTATCCTGTGGGTGGTTATGGCCTGACACAGACTGGTCTGAGTTGCCTTGTATGTGTCAAAATAGAACTCCAGTCTATCCACTTATACGAGTTTTTAAAAGTAGTTTTCCCCCCTGCTATGCCTTGCATGCTCTGCTAGGTCACCATACTAGGACAAACATGCACCTCATACGTCCACACGGAATGTAGATTATGACTCTTAGTTGCGTTCCTTAGCATTGACTTACTTTGGACTTTCTTTGGACCTACCACCCTCTTAGTGCTGAGGGGGAGACAGGCAGCTTGTCAGACTTTGGAGCACTGAACGTTCTCAGGGATGGACATGTCACTGTACAATACCATGCTGTATCAATATGACACTTACAGCATGTGCCAACAGGTTTCACAGCATATACTTCAAATAAATGTGTGTAACTCAAAGGGTATCAGTTCCAAGTGGGATCTCTGACTACTCTGGGGTGCTACCACAGTTAGCCAAGTGGTTCATCTGATTCCAGTCCATGGTTAGTCATGGTCAGTCAAGCACTTAGTCCTTTCAGAGTCTGGGGATTAGGCCACAATCCTGCAGGTCAAGTACAAGCCAGTCTGGGGATGACACATAGCTTAGCTGAGGTGCTGTGGGTCCATTAGTCCAGGAGGTGGCCAATGTTTTTGCAATGAGACAAAGGAAGTAATTGAGTCTGATGGAAGTGGATGGAGGAGCAGTTAGTGGTGTTACAGGAGCAGGAGAGATGGTGAAGTGTCCTCAGTGAGTGGATAGGAAGGAGACAGGAGGAAGGGTGAGTAGTTTGGGAGGCTGAGGTGGGTGAGAGCTAATGAGTGGACATTGTGCTTGCAACGGTGAGCATTGTGGACCATGAGCCTTAGCAAGATGTGTGTACAGTGGCAGAGTTCGAGTGAGTGGTAATCCTGTGAGTGTGAAGAGGCAGAGAGAAGATGCATTGCTGGGCATTGAACTTCATCCCGGATACTGCACTGACTCTGGGCCCTTGTACCGTCCAGGCTGGCTGAGTCTGGTGGCCTAAGTTCCCTTTATTTGTTGTCTTCTGTGTGAACCTCTGAGATCCACATGTGGCAGTGATTCCAAAGTCTGACGTCAATGCATCAGCATACAAACATATCATTCACCTCCTTCACAGCCTGTTCCACCATTAGCAGGACTCAGCTTGTCCAAATCAGACATCCTCCTCACAGCATAACTTCCCACAGAACTTTGTGTTGTCTTGGAGGTATTGTATTTAGATCCTTCGTCTAAATTATTAATACAACTTGTAAGTACACGGTGTCCAAGCACTGATCCCTATGATATTCCACTAACCACTGCCTGCCAATCAGAAAAATACCCATATATTCCTACTCTTTGTTTCCTGTCTGCCAACCAGTTCTCTATCTTTTTAGTGGTATCTAATGGAAAGTCTTCTGAAAGTCCAGGTAAGCCACACTGCACATCCGAGTTTTGTTCGGAGAATTGCAACTTTGTTTTTTTGGAAGTGAGTTGCCTGGTCTGCCCAAGGTGTATGATGATCCAGAGTCCTTATGTTCACTTTTACGGTGCTGTCTGTGTAATTCCACTGACCTTTACCTTCTCTTACTTCCATCAATAATTGTTAATGACCCACCTGTCCCCCAGAGAAGAATTGACATACACTTCATGGCCGTACATTGACCCCCAGTCAGAATGACAGTGATCAGTGAGAACCCCCACCCACTCCTGGAGCTCCCAGTCCCTTCCAATGGTCCAAGCGACCTCACCCTTCTGTTGAGGATTGCCTTTGGCTGAAATAATTTCCTCAGTGACCCAATGCAATGAACCTCATTCCCAGACTTGAGTTACCTGCTTGACACATCATACCATTGAATATCTCCTCATAAGGTGCCTGATCATTATTATTCAAACTCACAAAATTGACTGTGGCTACTAGACTGACTTGGTAGGACAGTCCACTCCTGGACTGGTTGCTCTTGACTTGCAGGGCACACTGTGTCTTAACCTTTGGATAGCAAGGACATGGATCTCTGGACTCTGGTAGGACCAAGTGACTGACTGACTGTGGCTGATCTCTTGGACTGCAATTGGATGAATCCTGACTGACTATGATGGTACCCCATCACTGATTGTTGTCCCACTTCACCTCACTAAAGGTTGCTCCCCATTGATTTTCACACATAGTAATTTTCTTGTTATCATTCTTGCCATATCTTCCCAATTTTCTTGCCAATGTCAATTGGGATTTTCCTCACTTAATTGCTGTCCAATATATTTTTTTAACCATAAACAAGAAGTTCAACCAAAAAGTATTCTAAACCAATCTTTACCTCTACTGTAGAAGGAAAGTGTTCGAGGTTTAGAGCTAAAGAGCAATTACATGTGAAATTACATTGTGAAGCTGTAAAAAGCTTTGTGTTTCTTGTACAAATGCTTGTAAAAATGTCATAGATAAAAACTGGCATTTACTTCTTACTCTCAAAATAAATAAAATAAACCATTCATAATAAGAATGTGAAGAATGAATCCCGATTACAGCTCTAAATTGGCAATTTGGCAGTGCATCATAAAAAAAAGTCTATCCAATACATATAATTAATGGTTTATATTAAACACATGAAGACAAGATAGTGCCACAACTAATATAAACTTTAGCTTCAAAGTCCTGTTTGCCTGCACTAAATATAAAGGCGCATTTAGATTTAGGGAGAAAGAAAGAACAGCTATAAATATGATGCATTAGTTGTACTGAGATAATGCAGAACAAATTGAGATTTCAAACCAATAATGACTTTGATGAGATGAGGAACAATTGAGTCCATCATTTTTAAAGATGTAAGTACCTTCTATTTCGTTGAACACAAGTCACTGAGTTAGGCTGGAGTATAGAGAACTCTTACTCGTCGTTGTCAGATAGTTTACTGGTATATTTTCATGAGCTGTACAAAGCAGTTAACTGAAGTCAGAAAATATCCAAAGGGTTGAATATACAAGGAGAAATAGTGGGACATGTTTCAATGGATAAGGGAATATATGAGATTATGCTGAGTACAGCAAGGGATTACTCAGATTTAGTGCAATGCAGCGAATGCGTCATGAGACATTCCATAAGAGTCTTTTTTTTTAGATCATTCTGAGTCATCAATTTCAGAGGCATGTTTCTTTTCTTGTAGTTCATTCAAAAATTTCAAAACATCACACCCTACTTACTTTGCATGAGTAATTCCTTTAGCTTAAAGACAGACAATCCATCTGCTGTGTTTGGAGTCAGGAACTGAACTCATTTTACTTTGCATGTTTCAACAAACTGCATTAAGTGATTGTCAGTGTCATTCATTCAAAGATTATGTTATTTTTCATTTTCCTTTTTATAGTTTTTCAAAGAGTACTTTTTGCAGGCATTCAATCTATTTCATTGATGATGTTAAGACTGTGTGTCTATCTACTTAATCTCTTTCTTCAATTGTAATAGATTTAGCTTTCTTATCCTCTTTACATAGCACACTGACCTAAATCATGGAATCACCTTACCACCGTTTCTCTGTTTTATATGTGTTGACTATGCCATTAAAGAATGCTTAAAGCGGGGAGGAAGGGGTTTTAATGGAGATTCTTTCTCTGCTGGGAGATTGTTGGTTTTAGTTAGTTTTCACCATTGTAGAGGAGGGGTACAGAAGATTCTTACTAGTGGAAAGAGCAGCCGAAATTTTGTTAATGGGGCACCTTTTCCATTTGCTGACCCTCTGCAACTTCCTGGTGTTCTACACACTGACCTTTCACTGGCTTTCAATTCAGGCCACATTTTAAAATTCTATGATGTGCTGCTTAGCTGCCTGGACAAAAATGCTACATAAAATTGGAAACAACCAGTTTAGGCAGATTTTAACTGGGAAAGAGAATGTGTGGGTTTTTTTACTGACTGACTACCTGTTTTCTACCCAGTGTACAGGCCTGATATTTTCTCACTGCAATCATGCTAAAGTTTTAAATATTGTTTGTAATATTTCATTTGATGTGTATGTCTAATGTAGATTTATGATTTTTCTTCAGTCTGCTTTCTCACAAAACCTACAAGATCTGCAGACCCAATCTGGTCTTGGATTCCTTCAAGCTTATCTTCAGTTAAAGAAAATGCAACCACTAAAGGAAGTTGTTGGCACTTAGATTGAGACTGTTTGTTCAGCTGCCTTTGCCACATTCTCCCATTTCCTTTATTTATTAAGCTGAACTTGCCCCAAAATTAGTTCCTGCCCTGACCCTGAACCCACATCTTTCTCCAAATTCTCTCATCATTTCTCAGGTCATCTCAAAGCTGATCTTGTGCATGAAACTACTTCCCAAATCACACTAAATAGCTGAATATTATCTTCCTGCCTAGTCAGCAGATATTGTAACAGGTTTATTTTCCTTAGGTACTGTCCCTTCTCTATAAAAAGTGTGAACATCTCTTCCTCCTCAAAATATCCACCCTACACCCATGCAAACCACTAGTCCACCTCCAGCCTTTCAATAAGAACTTGCATTTAAATCAGAAGATTGATTGTAGTGAACCTAAGTCATGGTTTTAGAGCTGCAATTTTGTTCTCACTTTTGAGTTGCATTATGTACAATGTTTCAATGGGACACTTTTTCAATTTAGGTTTATTGATCACTCATGTCAGTCTGAACAATGGCGGACTGGACTTTATTGATTTATATAAATATACTTCTAAACAGATTTAGAAGTAAAGGATTTTTTTCCAAAATAGCAACACACTAAAAGACACAATGAGTTTAGTAATCCACAAGAAATGCATGTTCTCTACTTCTCCAAAATGATTTCTAATCAATGATGGTGGAGGGAAGATTTGGTTGAGTGGCTTCTACATTTACAAACATAAATTGATTGATTAGAGAAAGTAACACCACAGTCAATACTTGGTAACTCATATGGTGTTCTTCATGATAACAATGAAACAAGGAGCTGGGGCTGTGCAGGTATTGGTTCTGACCTTCCCAGGGAATTTACATAACTCAATAATGCTTCTAGACGTGCATTGCATAAACAAATTTCTGTCCTTGTATGTTGGAGAAAAGCAAGTGTGTCAGCAAGTTGAGAAATATAACATGTATTTTCCTGGGTAACTTCACAAACAAACCTCTTCAGAAAGTAGAAACATTGATTTGTGAAATGACAAAAATACGCTTGAGCTGTATTTAGACTTTTATGCCTCTAAGCCCATGACACTTCTCATACTTCTTTAAATTCACTCATGGGATGTGGTGCTGCTAGCTGGGCCAGCATTTGCCTAGTTGCTCTTGAGAAGTTGGTTGTGAACTACCTTCTTGAATCCCTACAGTCCAAGTGCTATAGATAGACCCACAATGGTGTCAGGGAGGGAATTCCTGGATTTTGATCCAGCGTCATTGAAGGAATGCTGATATATTTCTAAGCCACGATGATGAGTGGCATGGAGAGGAACTTCCAGTGTTTTGATCTTCCCACATATTTGCTTTACTTTGCCTAATGTAAAACGCCAAAGCTATTTCTAGTTGCCTATTAGTTAATTAGAAATTGCAATTCTTACTTTAAGCATGTAGAATACCAACTGGTAAAGAACAAAATTTTGTTCAGATTACATCAAGGTACCTTCACTAACTTTAACAATATTTCCTAATAGCCCGGATGATGTGCTACTGGACGTCTTGGAAATCCCAATGCACTGACTCCATTGGAATTGCTTGGAACTTTGAAAATCCAATGGCCAATTTCATTGCTGTATGGAGCCCTCCACAAATTAGAGTAAGAGACTTTGGACAGTTTTGACGTACTTACCTAGATAATTACCAATGAAATGTTATACCAAAAAATCCTAGACTAATTTCTGGACAACTAAACAACTACACTTCCTAATAGACAATAGACAATAGACAATAGGTGCAGGAGTAGGCCATTTTACCCTTTGAGCCTGCACCACCATTCATTTTAATCATGGCTCATCATCCTCAATCAGTATACCCTTGATTCCACTATCCTTGAGAGTTCTATCCAACTCTTTCTTAAACAAATCCAGAGACTGGACCTCCACTGCCTTCTGAGGCAGAGCATTCCACACACCCACCACTCTCTGGGTGAAGAAGTTTCTCATCATCTCTGTCCTAAATGGCCTACTCCTTATTTTTAAACTGTGTCCTCTGGTTTGGGGCTCACCCATCAGCGGAAACATGTTTCCTGTCTCCAGAGTGTCCAATCCTTTAATAATCTTATACATCGCAATCAGATCCCCTCTCAGTCTTCTAAACTCAAGGTTATACTCGCTCAGTCACTCCAATATTTCAACATAAGCTAGTCCCGCCATTCCAGGAATTGACCTCGTGAACCTACGCTGCACTCCTTCAATAGCCAGAATGTCTTTCCTCAAATTTGGAGACCAGAACTGCACACAATATTCCAGGTGTGGTCTCACCAGGGCCCTGTACAGCTGCAGAATAACCTCTTTGCTTCTATACTCAATCCCTCTTGTTATGAAGGCCAGCATGCTATTAGCTTTCTTCACTACCTGCTGTACCTGCATGCTTGCCTTCATTGACTGGTGTACAAGAACACCCAGATCTCTTTGTACTGTCCCTTTACCTAACTTGACTCCATTGAGGTAGTAATCTGCCTTCCTGTTCTTGCCACCAAAGTGGATAACTATACATTTATCCACATTAAACTGCATCTGCCATGTATCTGTCCATTGACCTAACCTGTCCAGGTCACCCTGCAATCTCCTAACATCTTCCTCACATTTCACCCTGCCACCCAGCTTTGTATCAACACATATAATGTTGATGATACAAAGCGAATAGAAGCTTTTAAAACAATTGATATATGTCCTGAAAAGACTATTTGTCTGGATACAGGCATTTCAGACTGTTGATTTCATTGTGTCATTTTTATCAGTTCCATTACAGTCAGTGTGGTTTGAATCTCATTAACTGTGGGTGCACTGTGATATTGATATTCCTACCACTGCTGGACGTTGGTATCTACCAGTTAGAAGGTTTTGGAAAATAAAGATGTACTTGCTTATTGGCACTGCAGTGTCAAATGCTAACCCCACAGAGTAATTAGGATCTGCAACAATGTCTTTGATTTTTTAAACTTCTTCTTACAGATATTCCCAAATTGATAGATTTGCTCAAGAAGGAGCCACCATGTGGCAAAATGACCATCATTGCATAGAATTGGCGATTGATTGTGTCCTGAACAATGGAGCTTCTCTTACTGGTAAATATATTTTTCAGGACATGTCGTGGTAATATATCGCACTCTCTCTTGTGGTCTTTTACTTTATAATGTGTGTTTTCTTGTCTTTTCAGGACATATATCAATTGTTTTAAAAGCTTCTATTCGCTTTGTATCATCAACATTATGTGTGAGATTAACAATATGGAAGATATGGTCATCTTTTGAAATTTGCCTTTCACTTGGCTGGTTTAAACTTTGTTGATGTGTTTGTGATTTTTAAAAATCTTCTTAACACTTTTCAAGCTGCAATACTGTATTTTATTCTGGGGTCTGACTTGATTATTGATTAAAAAATTCCTGCACATGTCTGTCCAAAGTCCCTTGGTACCACATACTTTACATGTATCCAGAAAAGCTTTTGGATAGGTGTGGCAGGCCACATCTGTTACAGATGGTTTTTGGTTTGGTGCACTTTGCTAAATGTAGCAATAGTGTTGACTGCATCATAAGCACATAATCATTGTTGCCCTGTCATTATATGTCTTTATTCACCTGTCCGTTCTCAAGAAATATGTCAATAGTATGCCCTATTTCTTGTTCAGAACATAATATTGATGGCCTTAATTGGCATAGAGGTCATGACTAGCTGAATGATCGTTCCTCCATGGACAAGTTTTGCATCCTTTACTGCGGCATCTTCCAAAAAACTGGTCAGTGGATTCTTGGGGTCGTTGCATGTTTGACATGATGGAAATCTGTTAACCCTGACATTACTATTTTTTAACCTTGATCTAGTCATCAAGAACCTTCCTGATTGTCTGTGGAAAGACTCAATGTTAATTCTGAGGATCAGCTTTTGCTTGTTTTGCAAAGTAGAACTGTGTACATTACTGAATTAGTTGTAATTCAGTAAATTGGATGCTCCTTAATCCATAATGAAGGATTTGCAGATTTGTTTTTAGAGGCGGAGTCCTGTGCAGTCTTTTTGTTTATTGGTTTTACTTCAATCTTCTTTATTCCTCCTCTTATTGATTAATTTTTCCCATCCCAAGTTGCTCCTTAAGAATTACAGGTTGGAGTTTAAGAATTGAAAATTCCAAGTAGCAGTTTTCTGCCGGTAGATGGAGTTCACATGAGAAAAGAGTGATGATGTCAACATGGGTTTTTTTTATAACTTGGATACCAATGGAAAAAAAATGGCTGGACCAAAGTCTGCACATAAATAAGGCCTCTTAATGTATAACACATTTTTAGTGTTTGAAAGCTATATCTTCTTCTCGGAGACATTTAAAGGACCATTTAAAACTTCCATTTTAAAAAAATCATCAGACCAGTCTCTTCTGTTTACTTTTAAAGAGACAAAAAGAGAAAGATAGAGTATTCATTGTGTTTGATCTGAAATCTTTAGTTTTGATTGTATTTTTAACTTCAACCTTTTACTTTTAAGTGAGGCACTTGTTTATCTTGAAATAACTTCGTAATGTTTTTTAAAAACTCTGTTTTCTTTCTGGTTAATGCCCTAGTTACAGACCTATAAAGATCTCTGTACTCACAGATGCTGCTCATTGTTTGAATTGTATGTCTAAAGCTGTTGTCTAATTCATCTTCAATTAGTTTTCCAAATATCTTTCCTCAAGATCTTGCAGTCTTTTTTAGAGTTAACCATTGCTGCTAACCATGAGATGATGTTGCCTCCAGCAGCACATTTTACCTGATACTTATGTAATCTCTTATTACATTAGAAATTAGGCTTGAATATCATGCTATTGAAGAATTCAGCATATGTTTATTATAACTAACTATTTTCAAAAACATTATACTTCTCAGATACATAAGTGTTTAAACTAATATTAAGTTAATAGATTGTAACAGAGCAGCATGCTTTCCACATTGTGTTGTGCTTCAAGTAATCCCAGATAAAATGGAATAGAAGACCTTTATATCCTCAGGTCACACATGCTTTCGTAGTGATGATATCATGAGAATATCTCTTAAAGATATACTGATACATTGATTGTGAGAGAAAACGTGACACCACTGACTCACTGACTAACCTCTTGATTCACAGATTACCCCCTAACTTCACAACTGAACCCTTGGCTCCACAATCCACCCACTCTTACCTAATAGTCCCCTCCATTCAACAACCCCAACATCCCAACCCAATGACTCCTCTGACATGAACTGACCCCCAGACACCACTTGACACCCCCAAACTTCCTCCAACACATATCAACTGCCCAACTACCGACCTCCATATCTCACTTGCTTGCCATTAAACTTCCTCCAACACATATCAACTGCCCAACTACCGATCTCCATAACTCACTTGCTTGCCATTCTGTCCACCGACCACTCTATCGCTTAATCTCATTCTATTCCCTTGCTAACTCAACCTCCTTATTTTTCTTAGCCACCTATCCCTTTATCCTAACCTCTATTAAACCTTTACCAACTCTACTGCCTCACACCTTTACTTTCAAAGAAGCTTTAGGTCATTTACTTACCAGATGTAGCAGCTTTTGCTGTAAAAATTGGATATGGTTCTGCATTTCTCCCTCTGAAGTTTTACACACTGAACTGTTTCTGAAGGATACCCCATTGGAGGCTACCTTAGAGTCATTTCAACCATCTCTGTCCTGTATTCGCTGTCATAATTCCCAAAATCCATCAGTCCCTTCCCTTTGCTTAGCATACAGCTGCCTTTCAGTGATAGTCATTGATTAGCAAGGAAGCCTGGAATTTGATGTCAAAATGGTTGCCGCTTCACTCTTTCTACATGGCAGCATATTATATTTGTGTCCAGGTAGAAATATTGATTAATTATTTTTAAATTCTGGCTCATCTGTCACACTCTACCCTCTGTAAACCTGAGGTCATCCAAAGATCTTCTGTCCACTTGTATTTAGAACCATTCACCTATCAGCCATCTACTCCCTGACTTAACTGACCCTGCAATCAAACAACATCTCAATTTTAAACTTCTCATTCTGGTTTTGAATTCCGTTTATGGCTTCAGTCTTCTCTATCTCTATAATAACCTCAAGCCTCACAATCCGACAAGATATCAACACATCTAATTCTGGCACAATGTCCCTTCAGTTACAGAAACTCAACTATCAAATATCTGGAACTCCCCACATTACCTCTCTGCCTGCCAAACTCATTTTCCCCTTCTAAGGTACTTCTTAACATCTACTTCTCTAAATGAATTTCTGCTCATATCAGCTAGTCCGACTAATGTGGCTTGGTGTCATATTTTGTTTAGAATGCTCTGATGAAGTGCTTTTAGATTTTATTCCATTAAAGGCACTATGTAAAAATAAATTGTTTTTGTTGGTGTTATAGAGAATGAAACTGACATTCTGTATTGTAATCCTGTGGTTGCAGCTGGAGGCATCAGTAATGAGAATAGATAGCTCACAAATTGCTGCATCTGCTGACCCTTATCATAGATTCTCTTTGAATAGAATGCATCACGAATGTTATAGGGGAAAGCAGAGAAAACAAATGCAGGCATGAAAAAATAAATCAAGAAAATCAGCACTGTTGACATGGGGATTAATTTTCAAATGTCTACCTTGCAGTGATCACTGATGAACACAAGGTTGTGACATTCCCAGATCAGGCTGGCATGTGCTGAGGCACTGAACGTGTCGCGTTCCCTTCTAGCTTATTCGCTTTTG
Organism: Hemiscyllium ocellatum; assembly: GCF_020745735.1. NCBI lineage: Eukaryota > Metazoa > Chordata > Chondrichthyes > Orectolobiformes > Hemiscylliidae > Hemiscyllium > Hemiscyllium ocellatum. Next base: position 28,131,506 of record NC_083419.1, read on the forward strand.
TGGTTTTTGTCATGATAAAACAATTAATAACAAAGCCCTCATGAAATGAAGTGAAAGAGTGATTCTGTTATCATGTATATTTTCTGGAAACTGGTTACACAGTACTTTGGACAGAAGGGTTAAGAATAAGTTACCGGGCCACTGGGGATTTCATGTGTGATATGAGAATGTTCAATACAAAAAGCACTCAAGGAGCATTTAAAAAAAAATAAATTCAGATATTTCCTGTGCTTCAGAACTTTTTAAGTAGTCTTAAAACCAGTTTTCTTTCTTTCTGTGAAGAGATCATGCTGGTTAATAAGATTAAGCAGAACACTAACTGCAGGATGTAGCCAGCAGTCAGACCATTTCTGGGCAAAGGATAAATATAGAGCTAAGCATTTGTAAGCAGCACCTCACTGCAAGATGCCAGAAATAACTCAACAGACTGTTCACACATATGTAGAGATTGCCAGAGGCAAGTAGATGGGAAAATGGAATGTTTCCAGTTGTAACAGTACAATTCCTGACCCTATTTGACACTTCAGTTACAGTTTTTAAATCAAAGCCAAAATTAGCATAAAAGATGATTTATGATCCTCTATTAAATTCACAACTACACAATTTCACTCCTATGAAATTACTTCAGAATTCTCACCATCCACCCACAGGGTGAAAAATAAATGTGATAGGAAATGCTTCTTATTTATTCCCAATTCCGTTGAATCAACTTGACAATGAACTTTTATTCCCTCCATATTTCTTTTTGTGGTACTTAAATCAAAACTATGGGTGGTTCTGGAAAATTATGCATTTTCACTTTTACAATCATTTACAGTTAAAGCAAGAAATTGAAGTTCAAGCCAGTCCAGCTTGTCTCATTCTGGGGTTTTGTCTGATATATTATAGGAAACCTCAAGCCCTACGAGAATATAACATTTTGGGCAGAATCTAATAAGAGTTTGAAGAATGTGGCTGTGATGAGATGTGTGTCACAATTGAGTGACAAGTTCATTGAGGCTCATCTCAATAACTAGATCGCCTCACTCCATCTTCTCTGTTTTTTGCAGGTGACATGGTGAGATTCCCACTAGGCAGCGGCAAGATTGATGGGGATCAACATGTATTCAACACCCTGTCATTGCCTCACTTCGCTGATATTCAGACATCCGAATAAGCTAGGTGTCGGGAAAACATGAAAAGGAAACCAGGGCGAGAGCTCAACAGAGTCAGATCACTGATTGTTCCAAACGACCTCCATGTTGGAAGTCAGGCACTAACATCTGTGGGCGGCATGGTGGCACAGTGGTTAGCACTGCTGTCTCACAGCACCTGAGACCCGGGTTCAATTCCCGACTCAGGCGACTGACTGTGTGGAGTTTGCACGTTCTCCCCGTGTCTGCGTGGGTTTCCTTCGGGTGCTCCGGTTTCCTCCCACAGTCCAAAGATGTGTGGGTCAGGTGAATTGGCCATGCTAAATTGCCTGTAGTGTTAGGTAAGGGGTAAATGTAGGGGTATGGGTGGGTCGGTGTGGACTTGTTGGGCCGAAGGGCCTGTTTCCACACTGTAAGTAATCTAATCTAATCTAAGGGCATGTTTGATAGGCACCAAGTAGATACATCCGGCTTCCATGACATAAGCATCTGAAATATCCCAGGTCCTAACACCTATCATGGCATATCTCCGATCCACTTACAGTAAGCTCCTACATTTCCATGGCGCATTTTGTATTGCATTAGCAACCATTAATGTAATGCTGCAGCAAGGACACTGAGTGCTCAGTGATCTGCACCCAGCTCATAGACTGGACCTGGCTGCATCTCTGGTCTCTTTGCTCCTTGTCATTGCATACACTCACTCTGATCCTACCTGGATGCCCTCTGTCTTGCATCATTCTGCCTTTTTGTGCTTTGCCAGTCAACCAAAGATACCAGGCTCATATTACTGTTGACTTGTCTTGCCATTTCACATAGATTCAAAGCCAATAACTGGGCGAGGCCATGTTCTGATTGATCAGAGTCATGATAAGGGATGAGGAAATGAATGTTGAGCAGTCCATGACTGACCGTTTTGACTGTTTCTGCCTTACTGTGGGCTGTTTTCAGGTATTCTGAAGATGAAAATGGGCACCACAGCTATCACTGTTGGTGCAGATGGAGAAGTGTACAGAGTGAATGAGTAGGCAGTGCAAAGGATATACAAGGTTAGGATGGATAAGAGCAAGTGAGAGCCAGATGCTGCAAGCAATCGAGAGAGTAGTAGAGCAGAGATTAGGTGAGTATGAGGTATCAGTGAGAAGATGTGGCACTTATGCTGGTGGAGTGAAGAAGGACATTTACATCCTTTCTACAGTGCTGCCATTCCTCCAGATGGTTGAGACTGGTACAGCCCATGTGCCATCATCAGACCAGATTGGCATAATCTGGTGTCACCGTCTCCAAGTCCTGGGGAAAGAGGAAGTCCCATGGACCATCCCATCCAATAGGACACCCTTCACAAAGCAGGACTCCAATTTCCTCTGCTACATCCAGCAACGTAAACCTCCAGTTCTTGTCTTGGTCCACAACAGACTTAAAAATGGTATGGGCACAGGGGATGCTGCTGAATTCCAGGATATCCCAAAAGTGACAAATTATTCCAGGAATGGTGAATGGCAAGCTGGAGGCAGAAATCAGACATGAGAGATCTCTTCAGGGTTTGGCACATAACTAATGAGGTGACTTTGATAAGATTTAGCTAGCCCCTCAAGAAACACGGAGCAGCTTGGACATGGTCAAAATTATATGAGATTCACCCCTTTAAATGTTGACCCATGAGCCCAGATTACACTGTCACCATCACTTACATTGTACATCTAATTTGTCAAAGTGGCTTGCCCCCAAATAAGTGAACATGAAAAAATCTGAAACGTGAATCTGACATTTAAATGCACCCAACTCACCAATAATCAAAGCAATTCAATGTGCATGCAGGCACATTTATTTTATTTGAGACACTATTTCTCGTAGAAAAGATAAGACCTGAGAATTGCTGTTAGAATGATGGTGAAATTAAGTGTGAAACTGACAGCAACTTCTGCCATCTGTGTGCAATTATTTTATTATGAAAATCTGAAGTTGTTGTCAGCCATACTACGCCTCCACACAGTGCACTGTTGCAGCCTGTGGTATTAGTTTCTGACTAGTTGAAATATCTTGCTGTCACCACACCTACCATCTGAGTCAAAGCGTTAAAGCTGAAAGGGTTAAATATGCATTCACTTAGAAGTCATAGAGTCATAGAAATGTACAGCATGGAAACAGACCCTTTGATCCAACTGATCCATGCTGACCAGATATCCTAAACTATTCTAATCCATTTGCCAGCACTTGGCCCATATCTCTCTACACCCTTCCTATTCATATACCCATCCAGATGGCTTTTAAATGTTGTAATTTTACCAGCCTCCACTACTTCCTCTGGCAACTCATTCCATACACATACCACCCTCTGTGTGAAAAGGTTGCCCTTTAAGTCCCTTTTAAATTTTCCCCCTCACCCTAAACCTATACCCTGTAGTGTGAGACTCCTCCACCCCAGGGAAAAGACCTTGTCTATTTACCCTATCTATGCCCCTCATGATTTTATAAGATTGGGTGTTTGTAGTAAAATAAATGTAAGTACATGGTATTGTGCCAGGCCAGAAAGTGAATGTTGGAAAAAAGAATACAGACTGCACACTCAGCAGGATAACTGGAGATCTTGGATGGACATAAACAATACTTGATGTATGTATTGTGAGAAATAAATTAACTTTGGTTAAGATGCAATAATCGATTGATTAAATTAGAAATTGAATGCGTACTGTTACGTATACAATAGATGAGAACTTGTGAACTTTTGCTAGAGTTCAGTATTAGAATGTTTAAGGTTGATTTTCCTTTTTACTCATAAATAAATGATCTTGACCTGTACAAGCATCTCCAAATAGTTTGTCCCAATTAACAATCATTTGAGAGACAACAAAGGATGTATCTAATTTATTGGTGGTAGAGGATTGATTATTGTTGAGTCTTAACAAAAAGCCACTCTATAATTAAAGTTAGTTAATTGCATCATAGCAATTGGTACAAGTTACTACGACTGCTTAGACATGATTATTTAAGATTATCGGGAGCTTGAGATGACACATTTGTTTCTTTTGGGACCGTATGCTAGAATGCCCAATTTTGCATTAAAGAATGTGTGACATCATAAAATTAAGTAATGTTTAAATCAGGTTCGTTGTTGACTTTCAGAATCATTACCCTATACAAGATCTCTTCCCAGTATGTTTTCCCCGTCATTAATATTTATATATTCATCTATAAAACCACTTTATATTTATCACTGTCTCCTCTCAGGTTTCTGAATTCATAAATTCTGATAGTCTGGAAGTTTCATGATTCCTCCAGAACTCATCCTTTCCTGAAAGATAGGTAGGCCTTTGGCTTATGGATGATTGAGCTTGATTCTGATCTTGGCTATGATTGGTTTGTGTAACTTTGTCATCATGACATTCCTCAATGGGTTTGTTCCAATCAAACATTAGGAAATGATTGTTATGCAATGAAACTAAGTTTCTGTTGTTCCTCCTCACATCTCCCTCAGCTCCATAGTCAAATATGATTGCTGTTGGTTATTTGAGTTTTCGATCACAGAATTATTCCTATTGCGGTCCCTCATTTACATCCAGTGCTTACGGTCCAAATTTGGTGATTGTGATTGCTTTGAAACAAACATTTTTATAATCCTGTGACTTCACTGAGGAGTTAACCTCTTTAATTAGTACAGGGAGCTGAATCTTCATCTTCCACATCAGCAATGCTGATGATGATAAGGCACATTGAAGTGGGATGGGTCAGTATCTAATAAGGTAGTATAAAAGTCTGCATTTTCTTTAAAGGAGTTTTGACTTTCAAGACCCCATACTCAGCTCCCCATTTGACTGTGGAAATCTCAGCGAGCTGGTAATATGTTGAAATCCAGAATGACTGCAAACTGGTTGAAAGACCTGTTAGCAAAACGCAGTCTATTGTCCAACACAGCCACATTTGGGAGGCTATGTATAGTGAGTATTTCACAGAAGACCCTGAAAATTGCTTCTGTGGTGCTGAAACATATCACTTTTACCTCTATCCATGAAAACAGTTGATAGTGAAAAGGTAAGCTCACCTGTCAAATATAAGCAAGTTATTTTCCATTTGGTTCCATCATCTGGCGGACAAAGTAATGCGGATCAGAGGCTATCTTTGTTCACACCGTGAATTACACAAGCTTCACAGTCAGCTGTGAAGTTCCAATTGCCATTGAGATCCTTGAGCCTCATACCCACACCTGAGCTCTGGCTCAATTCTTGGTAACCCCCTCGTGTTTATGGTCTATCTTGTCTGTTTTACAATAGTGAAACAGTAATGACTAGCTAGTTTAGATCAGAATGGTGCTGGAAAAGCATAGCAGGTCAGGCAGCGTCCAAGGAATAAGAAAATTGATGTTTCAGGCAAGAGCCCAACGTTAGGAAGGGAGGCAGGGAGCCTCCAGGGTAGAGAGATAAATCGGAGGTGGGGGGTGGGGGGGGGGGGCTGCTGGGGAGAAGGTAGAAAAGAGTACAATAGGTGAATGGGGGTGGGGATGGAGGTGATAGGTCAGAGGGGAGGGTGGAGCAGATAAGTGAGAAGGGAGATTGGCAGGTAGGACAGGTCATGAGGACAGTGCTGAGCTGGAAGGTTGGAACTGGGGTAAGGTGGTGGTGGGGGAAATGAAGAAACTGGTGAAATCCACATTGATGCCCTGAGGTTGAAGTGTTCCGAGGTGGAAGATGAGGTGTTCTTCCTCCAGGCGTCGGGTGGTGAGGGAGCGGTGGTGGAGGAGGCCTAGGATTTGCATGTCCTCAGCAGAGTTGGACAGGGGAGTTGAAATGTTAGGCCACGGAGTGGTGGGGTTGATTGGTGTGGGTGTCCCGGAGATATTCCCTAAAGCGTTCTGCTAGGAAGTGTCCAGTGTCCCCAATGTAGAGGAGACTGCATCGGGAGCAATGGATACAATAAATGATATTGGTGGACATGCAGGTAAAACTTTGATGGATGTAGAAGGCTCCTTTGGGGTCTTGGATGGAGATGAGGGAGGAGATGTGGGCGCAGGTTTTGCAATTCCTGCAGTGGCAAAGAAGGGTGCCATGACAGGACGGTGGGTTGTTGAGGGGGTGTGGACCTGACCAGTAATCACGGAGGGAACAGTCTTTGCAGAAGGCGGAAAGGGGTGAGGAAGAAAATATATCTCTGGTAGTGGGGTCTGTTTAGAGGTGGCGAAAATGTTGGCAGATGAGGCGGTTAATGCAAAGGTTGGTAGGGTGGAAAGTGAGGACCGGGGGGGTTCTGCCCCTGTTACGGTTGGAGGGGTGGGGTTTGAGGGCAGAGGTGCGGGATGTGGATGAGATGTATTGGAGGGCATCTTCAACCACGTGAGAAGGGAAATTTCAATCTCTAAAGAAGGAGGCCATCTGGTGTGTTATGTGGTGGAACTGGTCCTCCTGGGAGCAGATACAGCGGAGGCGGAGGAATTGGGAATACAGGATGGCATTTTTGCAGGAGGTCGGGAGGTAGGAAAATGTAATCCAGGTAGCTGTGGGAATCGGTGGGTTTGTGAAAAATGTCGGTGTCAATTCAGTCGTCATTAATGGAGATGGAGAGGTCCAGGAAGGGGATGGAAGTGTCAGAGATGGTCCAGGTGAATTTGAGGTCAGGGTGGAATGTGTTGGTGAAGTTGATGAACTGCTGAACCTCCTCATGGGAGCACGAGGTAGTGCTGATGCAGTTATCAATGTAGAGGAGGAAGAGGTGGGGCGTGGTACCGGTCTAACTATGGAAGATGGACTGTTAGTTGTTTATAACTGTGAAATACTGCCAATACTCAACATGGTCACTGCTGTGGGCCTTTGATCTGGCCTCCTTCTGATAAAATACTGGTGAATAGCAACGAATTCAAATATCTTTGTTCCTATCAAATTTGTTTGGAACTATAATGTGTTGCTCACCACTGGACCACTATCGTCTGGATATTGATTCAGTTTCACTAATGAGTTCCTCATCAGTCATTTGAGAGCTTTAAATTGAAAGTTGATGCAGACAGTGCACCCAGCATTGTTTGTAACTGCCCCTGCACATATTTGGTCTCACAGACAAATTTCATAACAGAGTTGGAACTCCTATATCTGTGGGGGCATTCTTTCCAATTCTTTCTTGTCCAATAGGGAGACTAATGACTTATGGTCCATTTCAATGAGAACACTGAGGTCAATGATGTAGTCTAAAACCTTTCGTATGCCATGTGACTGAGTGTTCCTTTTCTGTAACTGCACAGGAGGCCTCCATGATTGATAATACCTTGGAGATATAACATACTTTTTTTTAATAACCAAAAGGTTTCTCCTGAAAAAGCACAGCTCTGTACACATTACTGAATCTTCAGCAGCTATAAAGGTTGGGATGGATGGATTGTAGTGCCCAGGACATCTGTGGATGTCAGTGTGAAAGTATCTCCTGATGTGAGTCCCAGCAGTATTCTTGTCAATCCTTGAGTATTTGTTTCAAGGGTTCAGTTGTAATTGCCAAGTGAAGTGGAAACTTTGGGAACTGATTTACCATGTCTAGAAATCTTTGTAGGTCATGAGCCCAGTTCAGAATGTGAAATTCCTTAACAGTCAATATTTTCTACGGACCTGGCCTTGTCATCTCTTTGTTAGCAATATGTGCCAAAAAGTGAATAAATCCCTTTTCATTGAGGATAAGCACTTTAGCTTGTAGGCAATTTAAATCTACAGGGACTCCATGCTTGAGTTCCTCAACCATCTCCATATGTATGACCCCCTGTAAACCATGTAATATGTTGGACATAGTCCATATGAAGACCTTTAAGACTGAGGCAGTCCTAAATAGAAGTCTCCTGAAGCAATATTTCCCAAAATGAAATAGTAACTGCAGTTACTGCTCATCTATTGGCACTTGTCAGAGGCCACTGTTGGCTTCGAGTTTGGTAAAAATTCTACTTTTACACAAATTGGCTGAACTCTTGTTGACTGCATACTTAGGATGGATTTCCCTAGCTACCACTTAATGAGCTATGCCATGTCAACAGATAGACTGAAGATTCCATTGGATTTGGTTACACTCACCATGCCCATACAACATTCAATTTGTATAACACCAGGAAAATGATGCCCATTATGGCCATTTCACCGAGTTGCTTCTTGTCTTCATTCATTAAGGAATGCAAAATTTTCCATGTAGAGACATATGGAACTACTTCTTTAACATGAGAAGTATTCAGATTTGAGGTTCACTAATCATTTGAATTTCATTGCATAATAACAATAGGTACAAGTTAAATCAATTAGTTAGGCATAATTACTGAAAACTGCGCGAGCCAGACATAACATTTGTCTCCTTCAAGGCTTCATGCTAAACTGCTTGATTCTTTATCATTGAGTATGCAATATCATCAGAAAAGGTGGAGTTTAATGCAACTTCAATCTCAACTCTTTCAAAACTTTTACCTATACAACACAGTCTTTCCCAAATGCAGTCATGTTCCGATCTTCTTTTCTCTGTGACATGTAACCACTGCTTTTATCTTTCTGTATTCAATGCAAACTTCAATCCAGATCAGATCCTCATAATTACATGAGTGAGATCCAATCTGACATCGTAAAATCAAGGGAATCCATCAAATTTCCCAGAGAGAACTACATAAGTTAGTCAGTTCCGGAACTCAATCCCTCTATTAATAAAGGCCAAGACACTGTATGCCTTCTTAACAACCCTGTCAATCTGGGTGGCAACTTTCAGGGATCTATGTACATGGACACCGAGATCTCTCTGCTCATCTACACTACCAAGAATCTTACCATTAACCCAGTACTTGGCATTCCGATTACTCCATCCAAAGTGTATCACCTCACATTTGTCCACATTAAACTCCATTTGCCACCTCTTAGCCAAGTTCTGCATCCTATCTATGTCTCTCTGCAACCTACTACATCCTTTGTCACTATCCACAACTCCACCGACCTTAGTGTAGTCCACAAATTTACTAACTCACCCTTCTAAGCCTTCATCCAGGTCATTTATAAAAACGGCGAACAGCAATGGACCCAACATTGACCCTTGCAGTAAGCCGCTAGTAACTGGACACCAAGATGAACATGTTCCATCAACTACAACCCTCTGTTTTCTTTCAGCAAGCCAATTACTGATCCAAACTGCTGTGTCTCCCACAATCCCAATCCTCTGCATTTTCTATAATAGTCTACTGTGGGGAACCTTATTGAATGCCTTGCTGAAATCCATATACACCACATCAACCGATTTACTCTCATCTACCTGTTTGGTCACTTTGTCAAAAAACTCAAGAAGATTCGTTAGGCACGACCTACACTTCACAAAACCATGCTGACTGTCCCTGATCAGATTATTCTTTTCTAGATGGTTGTAAATCCTATCTCTTATAACCTTTTCCAACACTTTACCAACAACTGAAGTGAGGCTCACTGGTCTGTAATTACCAGGGTTGTCTCGACTACCCTTTTGGAACAAGGGAACCACATTTGCTATCCTCCAGTCCTCAGGCACTATTCCTGTAGACAACGGTGGTTTGAAGATCAATGCCAAAAGCTCGGCAATCTCTTCCCTTGCTTTCCAGAGGATCCTAGGATAGATCCCATCCGGGCTGAAAATGTGTTGCTGGTTAAAGCACAGCAGGTCAGGCAGCATCCAAGGAACAGGAAATTCGACGTTTCGGGCCAGAGCCCTTCATCAGGAATGAGGAGAGGGTGCCAGGCAGGCTAAGATAAAAGGTAGGGAGGAGGGACTTGGGGGAGGGGCGATGGAGATGTGATAGGTGGAAGGAGGTCAAGGTGAGGGTGATAGGCCGGAGTGGGGTGGGGGCGGAGAGGTCAGGAAGAGGATTGCAGGTTAGGAGGGCGGTGCTGAGTTCAAGGGAATCGACTGAGTCAAGGTGGGGGGAGGGGAAATGAGGAAACTGGAGAAATCTGAGTTTATCCCTTGTGGTTGGAGGGTTCCCAGGCGGAAGATGAGGCGCTCTTCCTCCAACCGTCGTGTTGTTATGTTCTGGCGATGGAGGAGTCCAAGGACCTGCATGTCTTCGGTGGAGTGGGAGGGATAGTTAAAGTGTTGAGCCACTGGGTGGTTGGGTTGGTTGGTCCGGGCGTCCCAGAGGTGTTCCCTGAAGCGTTCCGCAAGTAGGCGGCCCGTCTCCCCAATATAGAGGAGGCCACATTGGGTGCAGCGGATGCAATAGATGATGTGTGTGGAGGTGCAGGTGAATTTGTGGCAGATATGGAAGGATCCCTTGGGGCCTTGGAGAGAAGTAAGGGAGGAGGTGTGGGTGCAAGTTTTGCATTTGCTGTGGTTGCAGGGGAAGGTGCCAGGAGTGGAGGTTGCGTTGGTGGGGGGGTGTGGACCTGACGAGGGAGTCACGAAGGGAGTGGTCTTTGCGGAACGCTGATAGGGGAGGGGAGGGAAATATATCCCTGGTGATGGGGTCCGTTTGGAGTTGGCGGAAATGACGGCGGATGATACGCTGTATACGGAGGTTGGTGGGGTGGTAGGTGAGAACCAGTGGGGTTCTGTCTTGGTGGCGGTTGGAGGGGCGGGGCTCAAGGGCAGAGGAGCGGGAAGTGGAGGAGATGTGGTGGAGGGCATCGTCGATCACGTCTTTGGAATCTGCGGTCCTTGAAGAAGGAGGCCATCTGGGCTGTACGGTATTGGAACTGGTCCTCCTGGGAGCAGATGCGGCGGAGATGAAGGAATTGGGATTGTGGGATGGAGTTTTTACAGGGGGCAGGGTGGGAGGAGGTGTAGTCCAGGTAGCTGTGGGAGTCAGTCGGTTTATAGTAGATGTCTGTGTTGAGTCGGTCGCCCGAGATAGAAATGGAAAGGTCTAGGAAGGGGAGGGAGGAGTCTGAGACAGTCCAGGTGAATTTGAGGTCGGGATGGAAGGTGTTAGTAAAGTTGATGAACTGTTCAACCTCCTCGTGGGAGCACGAGGCAGCGCCGATACAGTCATCAATGTAGCGGAGGAAAAGGTGGGGCATGGTGCCAGTGTAGTTGCGGAAGATGGACTGTTCCACATATCCTACAAAGAGACAGGCATGGCTGGGGCCCATGCGGGTGCCCATGGCAACTCCTTTAGTTTGGAGGAAGTGGGAGGATTGGAAAGAGAAGTTATTCAGGGTGAGGACCAGTTCAGTCAGTCGAAAGAGGGTGTCAGTGGAAGGGTACTGGTTGGTGTGGCGGGAAAGGAAGAAGCGGAGGGCTTTGAGTCCTTCGTGATGGGGGATGGAGGTGTACAGGGACTGGATGTCCATTGTGAAGATAAGGCGTTGGGGACCGGGGAAGCGAAAATCCTGGAGGAGGTGGAGGGGGTGGGTGGTGTCCCGAACGTAGGTGGGGAGTTCTTGGACGAAAGGGGACAGAATCGTGTCGAGGTACGCGGAGATGAGTTCGGTGGGGCAGGAGCAGGCTGAGACAATGGGTCGGCTGGGGCAATCAGGTTTGTGGATTTAGGGCAGGAGGTAGAAACGGGCGGTGCGGGGTTGTGGGACTATGAGGTTGGAGGCGGTGGATGGGAGATCCCCTGAGGTGATGAGGTTATGGATGGTCTGGGAGATGATGGTTTGGTGGTGGGAGGTGGGGTCATGGTCAAGGGGGCAATAGGAGGAGGCGTCCGCGAGCTGACGTTTGGCCTCAGCGGCGTAAAGGTCGGTGCGCCAAAAAACTACCGTGCCCCCCTTGTCTGCCGATTTGATGGTGAGGTTGGGGTTGGAGCGGAGGGAGTGGAGGGCTGCACGTTCTGAGGGTGAGAGGTTGGAATGGGTGAGAGGGGTGGACAGGTCGAGTCGGTTAATGTCGCGGCGGCAGTTGGCTATAAATAGATTGAGGGCGGGTAAGAGGCCAGCACGGGGTGTCCAGGTGGATGGGGTGTGTTGGAGGCGGGAGAAGGGGTCGTCAGAGGGTGGGTGGGAATCTTGGTTGTAAAAGTAGGTGCGGAGGCGAAGGCGGCGGAAGAATTGTTCAATATCTCGCCGCGTGTTGAACTCATTAATCCGAGGGCGTAGACGAATGAAGGTGAGGCCTCTGCTGAGGACTGATCTTTCATCCTCAGAGTGGGGAGGTCTGGAGGGATGGTGAAGATCCGGCAAGGTTGGGAGCTAGGACCTGATGTGGGACTGGAGCTGGGAGTGGGGGCGGGGTTAGGGGCGGGGGTGGGGCAGAGATCAGCGTAGGGGCGGAGTTAGACATGGTGACGAAGCTTGGTGTGGGGGTGGGGTTAAGCGTGGGGACGGGGTCACGCGTGGTGACAGAAGTGAGCGTGGGGGCGGGGTTACGCGTGGTGACGAAATTCGGCTTGGGGACGGGGTTACGCGTGGTGACGAAATTCGGCTTGGGGACGGGGTTACGCGTGGTGACGGAAGTGAGTGTGGGGGCGGGGTTACGCGTGGTGACAAAATTCGGCGTGGGGGCGGAGACACCTGAGGCGTTGTGGTCGTGTGGGTTAGTGATGTCAGTGGGGGCGGAAGTAGCTGCAGCGATGGCAACCGAAGGGGCTGAAATGGTTGTGGCGACGAAAGAGCCGTTGTCATTCCCGGTAGCTGCGGGGGTCGCGAGTCCTTCGGCGATCTTCCTGGCGATCGTGGAAGCAGTTGTCTGTGCAGTGATCGTCAGGGCGGTTGTTTGGGCGGCGATCGCGGAGGCTGCGATTTAGCTGTTGTCATTCCCGGTAGCCGCGGGGGTCGCGAGTCCGTCGGCGATCTTCCTGGCGATCGTGGAAGCAGTTGTCTGGTGATCGTCGGGGCGGTTGTTTGGGCGGCGATCGTGGAGGCTGCGAGGTCGGTGGGACAACACTCTCACAGACCAGCACCTGCCTAGATCCCATCCGGCCCAGGGGACTTGTCTATTTTCACACTCTACAGTATTTCTAATCTTAATCTCTTCTAGTCTAGATGCAAGTATCTCTGTATCTTCCTCGCCAACATTTTCATTTTCTATAGTGAACACTGTTGAAAAATATTTATTTAGTGCTTCCCTTATCTCCTCTGACTCCACACACAACTTCCCACTATTATCCTTGATTGGCCCTAATTTAACTCTCGTCATTCTTTTATTCCTGACTTACCTATGGAAAGCCTAAGGGTTAACCCTGATCCTATCCGCCAACAACTTCTCATGTCTCCTCCTGGCTCTTCTGAGCTCTCCTTTTAGGTCTTTCCTGACTTCCTTATAACCCTCAAGCACCCTAACGGAGTTTTCACATTTTGTCCTAACATAAGCCTTCTTCTTCTTCTTGACCAGGGATTCCACTTCCTTAGTAAACCATGGCTCACGAGTTCTATATCTTCCTCCCTGCCTGACAGGTACATACTTATCTAGGGCACACAGGAGCTTTTCCTTGAATAGGCTCCACATTTTTAATGTGCTCATCCCCTGCAGTTTCCTTCCCCATTCTACGCTTCCTAAATCGTTCCTAATTGCATTATAATTTCCCTTCTCCCAGCTGTAACTCTTGCTTGGTGGAGTACACCTATCCCTTTCCATCACTAAAGTAAACCTGACAGAATTGTGATCGCTGTCTCCAAAGTGCTCACCTAAAAGGGAGACCTTTTTTAATGATGAGAATAGTTATGATCTGCATTGTACTACCTGTGAGTATGTTGGAGGCAGATTCAATCAGAGGTTTTAAAGAAAATGGCTAATTATCTGAACAGAAAAATTTGTAGATCCTTTGGGAAAGGCAAGAGCGTGAGACATGTTGAAAAGCTCTTACTGAGACCTCCATGGACAAGAAGGGGTCAATGATTCTATGATTTACTCCCTAGGTTGACAACAGTACATTTTTGAATATCCAGCTGCTATGTTTCACCATTTTGGCTCACCTTCAGTGCCTCAACCATTTTGTTTAGGATGCCAATTTCTTCAGGTTGAGATTCATCAGTTCCCTCTTGTCAAATCTTCTTCAGTCAGTAAATATTTGGACAATCTAGAATTTAGAAATTAGGATTTTCTTCTGATTCAGTATGTGGATGTACCTACTAGAGAAGGTGCAAAACTTGACCTACTCTTGGGAAATAAGTCAGGGCAGGTGACTGAGGGGTCAGTGGGTGAGCACTTCGGTGCCAGCGACCATAATTCCATTAGTTTTAAAATAGTGATGGAAAAGGATAGACCAGATCTAAAACTTCAAGTTCTAGATTGGAGAAAAGCCAATTTTGACGGTATTAGGCAAGCACTTTCAAAAGCTGATTGGGGGCAGATATTCACATGTAAAGGGCCAGCCGGAAAATGAGAAACCTTCAGGAATGAGATGAGAATCCAGAGAAAGTATATTCCTGTTAGGGTGAAAGGAAGGGCTGGTAGGTGTAGGGAATGCTGGATGACTAAAGAAATTGAGGGTTTGGTTAAGAAAAAGGACTAAGCACATGTAAGGTATAGACAGGATAGATCGAATGAATCCTTAGAAGAGTATAAAGAAAGTAGGAGTATACTCCAGAGGGAAATCAGGAGGCCAAAAGGGGGACATGAGATAGCTTTGGCAAATAGAATTAAGGAGAATCCAAAGGGTTTTTACAAATACATTAAGGACAAAAGGGTAACTAAGGACAAAATAGGGCACACCTCAAAGATCAGCAAGGTGGCCTTTGTGTGAAGCTGCAGAAAAAGGAGGAGATACTAAATGAATATTTTGCATCAGTATTTACTGTGGAAAAGGATATGGAAGATGTGGGTGGCACGGTGGCACTGTGGTTAGCACTGCTGCCTCACAGCGCCAGAGACCCGGGTTCAATTCCCGCCTCAGACGACTGACTGTGTGGAGTTTGCACATTCTCGCCGTGTCTGCGTGGGTTTCCTCCGGGTGCTCCGGTTTCCTCCCACAGTCCAAAGATGTGCAGGTTAGGTGAATTGGCCATGCTAAATTGCCCGTAGTGTTAGGTAAGGGGTAAATGTATGGGTATGGGTGGGTTGCGCATCGGCGGGTCGGTGTGGAGTTGTTGGGCCAAAGGGCCTGTTTCCACACTGTAAGTAATCTAAGATATAGACTGTAGGGGAATAGATGGTGACACCTTGCAAAGGGTCCATATTACAGAGGAGGAAGTGCTGGATGTCTTGAAATGCATAAAGGTGGATAAAACCCCAGGACCTGATCAGGTGTACCTTAGAACTCTGTGGAAAGCTAGAGAAATGATTGTTGGGCCTCTTGCTGAGATATTTGTACCATCGATAGTCACAGGTGAGGTGCCGGAAGATGGGAGGTTGGCTAACATGGTGTCACTGTTTAAGAAGGGTGGGAGGGACAAGCAGGGAACTATAGACCAGTGAGCCTGACGTTGGTGGTGGGCAAGTTGTTGGAGGGAATCCTGAGTGACAGGATGTACATGTATTTGGAAAGGCAAGGACTGATTAGGGATAGTACACGTGGCTTTGTGCATGGAAAATCATGTCTCACAAACTTGATTGAGTTTTTTGAAGTAACAAAGAGGATTGATGAGGGAAGATGGGTAGATGTGATCTATATGGACTTCATTAAGGCGTTAGACAAGGTTCCCCATGTGAGACAGGTTGGCGAGGTTAGATCTCATGGAACACAGGGAGAGCTAGCCATTTGGATACAGAACTGGCTTAAATGTAGAAGACAGAGGGTGGTGGCGAAGGATTGTTTTTCAGTCTGAAGGCCTGTAACCAGTGGAGAGTCACAAGGATTGGTGCTGGGACCTCTACTTTTTGTCATTTACAGAAATGTTTTGGATGTGAGCATAAGAGGTACAGTTAGTAAGTTTGCAGATGGCACCAAAATTGGAGGTGTAGTGGACAGCGAAGAAGGTTACTTCAGATTGCAACGGGATCTTGATCTGATAGGCCAATGGGATGAGAAATGGCAGATGGAGTTTAATTTAGATAAATGTGAAGTGCTGCATTTTGGGAAAACAAATCCTAGCAGGACTTATATACTTATGGTAAGGTCCTAGGAAGTGTTGCTGAACAAAGAGACCTTGGAGTGCAGGTTCATAGCTCCTTGAAAGTGGAGTTGCAGGTAGATAGGATAGTGAAGAAGGCGTTTGGTATGCTTTCCTTTATTGGTCAGAGTATTGAGTACAGGAGTTGGGAGGTCATGTTATGGCTGTACAGGACATTGGTTAGGCCATTGTTGGAATATTGTGTGCAATTCTGGTCTCCTTCCTATCGAAAAGATGTGAAACGTGAAAGGGATCCGAAAAGATTTACAAGGATATTGCCAGGGTTGGAGGATTTGAGCTAACAGGCTGGGGCTGTTTTCCCTGGAGTGTTGGAGGTTGAGGGGTGACCTTATAGAGGTTTACAAAATCACGGGGGGCATGAATAGAGTAAATAGTCAAAGTCGCTTCCCTGGGGTTGGGGAGTTCAGAACTAGAGGCATTGGTTTACAGTGAGAGGGGAAAAATACGTGTATGGAATGAGCTGCCAGAGGATGTGGTGGAGGCTGGTACAATTGCAACATTTAAAAGGCATTTGGATGAGTATATGAATAGGAAGAGTTTGGAGGGATATGGGTTGGGTGCTGGCAGGTGGAACTAGATTGGGTTGGGATATCTGGTCGGCATGGACAGGTTGCACTGAGGGGTTTGTTTCCGTGCTGTACATCTCTATGACTCTATGACAATGTACTCAAGTACAGGAATATGAGAGTACAGTGAAAATTGTACAAATCTTTGGTATGAAGTAGAAAATAAAGAAATAAAGTTGAAAGTTTAGCATTACAGTCCTTCTTAAGTACTTAGCCATGGACCTAGACTTGGGCTCTTTCACCCTGACGCTAAGACCATCACCAGCACAGGTCCCTCGCCACGGTGCCACTGCAAAACCGTGTCACCATTCTGCCTCTAACAACAACATCTCCTGCCATGAGACCGCGCTGGGCTGATTTTGGCAATGCAGCCACTGCTGAGGCTGTCATTTGGTTTCCCCAGAAGGTAAGTCAGGTTAAAGTTAAAAAAACACAGAGAAAGAAAACAGTAAAGCAACTGGAAGAGACGAGTTCACAATGGGCTTCAACTCGGGCCAAATCTGTAAATAGACACTAATGACAAGAGACTCTATTCTTTCCGTTTAGGTTGTGAGCATTACTAACAAGGCCGGTGTTTATTACCTATCTCTATTTGGCCTCGGGAAGTTGGTGGTTTGCCAATCTCTTAAACTGTGCAATCTGTGTGGTGTAGGTCACTCCCAAGTGCAGGGTTAGATTCTAGACAGGGAATGGGTCTGGAAGGGAAAGTGGAAACTGGCACTTCTGTTAACCTTTTCATAAAGCTATTGTAAATCTCTAAAAGTCTTTTGCTGACTAATTCAAAATGTGGATAACTACTTATTAAACAATCCAATTTTCCAACTCTTAGTTTGTAGCCCTGTAGGTTGCAGTGCCTCAAATAACATTCCAAGGGTCCTTTTAAATGCAGTGAGAATTTTTGTCTCCCTTTCAGGCCGTGAATTTCAAATTTGTAACACACTCTGGGTGAAGACCATCTTCCTCAACTGTCATCCAATCCTTCCAGAATCCTGGTTATTGAACTCATTGCTAATGGAAGGAAGGTCCTGATTGTCCAAACTAAACGGCTGGCATTAATCACCTGACATAGACAGTTCTGTCAGTAACAGTGGAATGTGTAAATGTAGGGAAATGTTTTGAAATATCTGAAGAGAATGTGTTTTATTTAATCCAACCCGCTCTGGTGATGGTGATGAAAGATTTATAGCAACATAATCTAAAAGTAGAGTTTGGCTCCGAAGTGATTTCAAATTTGTAATATTATCTCTGGGTTCTGGATTCAGACATGGATAGAAATAACCTGAATTCTCAAGCTCTATGATCTATCTGCACTTCTGAATGACAAATACCTCAAATGTTTATGCACTT
This sequence comes from Hemiscyllium ocellatum, assembly GCF_020745735.1. Taxonomy (NCBI): domain Eukaryota; kingdom Metazoa; phylum Chordata; class Chondrichthyes; order Orectolobiformes; family Hemiscylliidae; genus Hemiscyllium; species Hemiscyllium ocellatum. Next base: position 28,149,461 of record NC_083419.1, read on the forward strand.
TATATTTTGGCATTAAGAGTTTCACATGCACTTACATATGCACATGTAGTCTACGACATCAGAAGAATACTTTTAATTGTGGACTGTTTATTACTTAGGAATGAGAACCAGTTGCTTTTCAAATCAGTGCATTTAAAATATTCCACAAAAACAGATGTTCTTAAGAATGATTTCTGGTCCTAAATGAATTTCTGTCCTATAGGTTGGATATTTGTATTATTTAGAAATCCTACAAATTCTGGGAAGGTTTACTGCAAGCAATTTTCTTTCCCCTGTTAACACCATCTTACCTTGCATCATTTGTAATTTATTGAAGAAGAAACATAGACAGTGATGAATAACAACAAATGGTTTATCTGGATGTTCTGCAGGAGAAACCTTCCCTTGCAAAACTATGCTTAGAATTGTCATTGATTAGATTAGAATCATACAGTGTGGAGACAGGGCCTTCAGCCCAACATGTCCACACCAACCCTCCGAAGAACAACCCACCCAGACACATTCCCTGAATGATGTCACCTAGCACTATGGGCAATTTAGCAAGACCAATTCACCTAACCTGCACATCTTTGGACTGTGGGAGGAAACCCACACAGACATGGGGAGAATGTGCAAACTCCACACAGACAGTTGCCTGACGCAAGAATTGAATGCGGGTCCCTAGTGCTGTGAGACAGCAGTGCTAACCACTGAGCCACTGTGCCGTCCCATGGTTTGGTTGCAGTCTGAAAACTGTATTAACTGTGTGATTTTGACACTGGTGTACATCAAAAGACTTTTATCTTTCAGAAAAGTATGTATATATTGGTCCTGCAAATATGACAGCAACACGATCAGCTTTCATAAGAATTATAATGAAAGTCATTTTGATTTCTCTGATAACTGATCCATTTACATGAATTGCACAGTCTCTTTCCTACCTTGATGAAAGCTGATTTTTAAATTTACAATCTGCAGATTAAAATCATAATAGCATCCAATTCAAGATAAAACAATATATAATTTAAATCAAAAACAATGCCTTCTAGCTTAATTGCAAACTGATGACAGTTTAGCAATCAACCCTGATTTGATATACTCCCAGATTTTACAATATATCTCTTTCATAGCCTTTTGTTCTTTGTAGAACTCTGTAACACCCACGTAGAGCAGGCTAATTGCTCACAAGCAGTTCGTCATGGGTGTTAGGAACTTCAAAGACCATAACATTTAACAGAAAAGCAATTGTGGAAAATGAAATTCTATTTCAGATGCATCCCATCATTATTAGGTGACTCCCTGGCTACAGGGATGCTGTTTTGTAACCATTTAATCATTCATCTGGCACCTAGCTTTTACAAAGTGTCATCCAATTTTCTAAGGCTATCATTTACTTAGGAAAGCATCTTCACTATGCTATCATTTAAAAATATCACTGTAGGCACCAGTCCAGAAGAATTATGTGATAGGCTCATTGTCTGACACTTTGACATACAGATGCTCACTGAGAGGTTTTATTTGTAAAGTCAAATTGCAGCCCGTAAAACCTGATGAAAGAATGAAGCTTTGCACTCAGAAGAGCTTACTACTGCGAAATAATGCAAAATAATTTAAAACACCAAAATCAAATTTCTTCATTTTCAAACTTTCACAGCTCTAGTCTTCATCTAATTGATAAATAATTCCAGAAGTGCAGTATGTTTTCACATACTGATTACCAGCAAACTTAAAGCTAATTAGTAAGCCTGACTAGTTGTTTGTATTCTCAAGTGCAACAGTTATAATGAAAAATTAGATTGTATTGCACATGCCAGGAAGCATTCTGGAGAAGACAGGAATAATTAAAATAGTAATGTGTGAGTGACTGGCTACATATGTTCAACTCATCCTTGTTTTTCTCTGAACCCTGCTTGGTGGTCCTGTTTGACGCCATGGATTGCATGTCATTCCCCTGTTTGTTTCTCGCTGACACCAGCATGTGTTATTTGTGACATTATTGGTAAGAAACCAAAAACTGCAATTTTGCTGCAGACAAAAGAAAAGATTTTCATGGAAGGTTCCTGTGCTTAGCTCGCTCAAAATGGCGAGTTAGTGCTGAGATGTGATATTTCATGAAACAATTTAAAACCTATCTGTAAACGATTTTACAGTAAGTGATACTACATCACAGGACTTGCAACTGGACATTTATTAGTTGCAACCTGTCTGAGCTCTGACATTTTTCTGATGTTAACTAGCTGTGAAAATATGATTGGAATCTTATTTGCAAATTGAGGATAAAATTGCTTTATAAACTTGAAATACAATTGTTATGTTTTTGCTGTCAGACATTTCTTGTTGTTTTTCTGATACAGTGATTATTGTAACTACCCACTGAGTAAATTTGCTTGTTATGAAATAAAGAAGAGAATTGAAGTATCCGGGAATGTAGAAATCAGAGAATGTGCTGTCTGCTGTATGCAGTAATTGAAGCAATTTTTTCAAGGTTTGAATGCAACTGAAACTAGTACATTAACTTTGATAAAAACAGAATTAGAGAAATATTTTGCAGTTGTAGTGGTTCTGTTCGCCGAACTGGAAGTTTTTGTTGCAAACGTTTCGTCCCCTGGCTAGGAGACATCATCAGTGCTGTGGAGCCTCCTGCGAAGTGCTTCTTTGATGTTTCTTCCGGCATTTATAGTGGTCTGTCCTTGCCGCTTCCGGGTGTCAGTTTCAGCTGTCCGCTGTAGTGATTGGTATATTGACACCCGGAAGCGGCAAGGACAGACCACTATAAATGCCGGAAGAAACATCAAAGAAGCACTTCGCAGGAGGCTCCACAGCACTGATGATGTCTCCTAGCCAGGGGACGAAACGTTTGCAACAAAAACTTCCAGTTTGGCGAACAGAACCACTACAACAAGCACCCGAGCTACAAATCTTCGCACAAACTTTGAACATTTTGCAGTGGTTAAAAAACATTAACTTTTCAGGCTTATGATTTCATCAGCATTCATATTATTTTGCTTTTGCAGGAAAAAAAGTTTTTCCTTTCTTTGACTCTAGTTAAGAATATCACAAGACTGGAGAAAAATCAGTAGCATTTCTATTTATAATGGATGGAAGTGCACGAGAAAATGACTCAAATTTGGTACATTTGTCATTAATTTGGAGGGTGTAAAAAGGAGCTGATGGATTCATAATTGGGAGTCCAGCATTGAGATTGAGAATTTGAGTAGATTGCTGGATGCATTCATTTAAAAGCAATCATTGGGTTGTTCCAAATCCTTACAGCAGTCAAGAAGAAGATCCAAATCACAGTGTCAGTATCTGCTCTTTGATAATCAAATGCAAAGTAATCTAATTACCCTACTCTCTCCACAACCACTTCCACCTTTTTCAAATAATTTGTTCAATTTCACTTCAAGAGTAAAATGTGATCATTGCACTTCAAGAATAAAAAAAAGCCTGTTGTTTGTAGCTAATAAACCTTAACAACCATTTACATTTAAATAGTGTCTTTAACTTTGTAAAATTTCCCAGACACATCACCAGAGCATTATGAAACAAAATTTGGCTGAACTGCATGAACAGCTATTGGACCAGAAGACCAAAAGGTTAATCAAAGAGATCAGTTTAAAGAAAATAGGAGAGAGAGGCATCGATTTTTAAGGAAGGAGTTCCAGAGCTTGGTGTTTGAACAACTGAAGGTAGAATGATTATAATTGCTGATAAATGCACAATAAGCCAGAATTGAACATGTACAGGGCTCTCAGAGAGTTTTAGGGCTGAAGGACCACAACAAAATGCTACTTCACCAGCAACTGCTTCCAGAAGTGAGCAACACATTCAAGAATGGATGTGAAGGGCAATGGACAGGGTTCAGAAAGGATTGACAAGAGTGGTTCCAGGGACAAAGAACCTCTTTACAGAGACAGATTGGAGAAGTTGTCATTCATCACTTTGATATCTAGTGTTGGTTAGATACTACAACAAATGACTGTATAAATTTATTTTTAAAATATATTTCCTCAGTCCTTCAGCACATTTTTTCATGACTAGTCCCTCATTACTGGTTATTCAACCAAATGTTGAACAACAAATGGAATAAAAATTGGGATTAGTTTTGCTTTGGGTTTTGGCAGTTGCTTTATCGAACGGAAATATAGGTAACCATCAGTTACAATGTGAGTCTACTTAAATTGGCAGAAAGAAATGAGCAGAGTCTAGTGTCCACACATAAATGCACACATGCATATTATTCAGAAGCAAAATGGCTGTCAAAGGCTCTCTATAGCAGTTCATTATTAAATTATAGTAAAAGATTTTTTCAATACAAAGGAAACAAACAAGAAGCAAAAGTTAAAATTGGGCCATTCCAAGTTGATGCAGAAAGGCGAGTGCTGGGAAATAAAGAAATAGCTGAATAACTTAATAAGTACTTTGTGTCAGTCTTCACAATGGAAGCCATGAGTAATATCCCAACAATTAAGGAGAGTCAGGGGGCAGAGTTGAGTATGGTAACCATTACAACAGAGAAAGTGCTAGCAAAGCTAAAATGTCTGAAAATTGATAAATCTCCTGACCCCGATGGGCTACACCCTAGAGTTCTAAGGGAGGTGGCTGAAGAAATAGCGGATGCGTTGGTTGTCACCTTTCAAAAATCACTGGAATCAGGGGAAGTCCCAAGTGATTGGAAAATTGCTGTTATAATTTTCCAATTACAAGAAAGTAATTGGAACTTGATACAGCCTGTTCAAGAAAGGATCAAGACATAAGATGGAAAATTATCGGCCGATTAGCCTAACCTCGGTTGTAGGTAAAATTCTAGAATCTATTGTTAAGAATGACCTTTCAAATTCTTGGAAGTGCAGGTTCGGATTAGAACAAGTCAGCATGGATTTAGTATGGGGAGGTCATGCCTGACAAACCTGTTAAAATTCTTTGAAGAGGTAACAAGTAGGTTAGACCGAATGTTATCTTTCTAGACTTCCAAAAGAACTTTGATAAGGTGCCTCACGGGAGGCTGCTGAGTAAGGTGAGGGCCCATAGTGTTCGAGGTGAGTTGCTGGCAAGGATTGAGGAAGGCAGAGAATTGGGATAAAGGGTTCTTTTTTAGAATGGCAGCTGGTGACAAGTGGTGTCCCACAGGGTTCTGTGTTGGGGCTCCAGCTGTTCACTTTATATATTAATGATCTGGATGAAGGGACTGGGGGCATTCCGGTGAAGTTCACTGATGATACAAAGTTAGGCAGACAGGCAGGTAGTTCTGAGGTGGTGGGGAGGCTGCAGGAAGATTTAGATAGTTTAGGAGAGTGGACCAGGAAATGGCAGATGAAATTCAACATGAGCAAATGTGAGGTTGTACACTTTGGAAAAAAAGAATACAGGTATAGACTATTTTCTAAAAGGTGAGGAAATTCATAAAGCCAAAGTACATAGGGATCTAGGAGTGCTAGTCCAGGATTCTCTAAAGCGTGACTTGCAGTTTGAGTCCATCATTAAGAAAGCAAACGTAATGTTGTCATTTGATGTTGTAAAAGCAGCGATGTGCCACTAAAACTTTATAAAGCTCTAGTTAGGCCCCATTTAGAATACTGTGTCCAATTTTGGGCCCCACACCTCAGGAAGACATACTGGCACTGGACCATGTCCAGTGGAGATTCACATGGATAATGCCTGGAATGGTAGGCCTAATATATGATGAACAGCTGAGAATCCTGGGATTGTATTCATCAGAATTTAGAAGGTGGAGGGGAGGTTTAATAGAAATTTTCAAGATAATGCATGGCTTAGAAAGAGTGGATACTGGGAATTTGTTTCTGTTAGGCAGGAAGACTAGGACCCATGGGTACAGCCTTAGAATTAGAGGGTGTCAATTTAGAATAGAAATGAGGAAATATCTCTTCAGCCAGAGAGTAGTGGGCCTCTGGAATTCTTTGCCACAGAACACAGTGGAGTCTGGGACGTTCAATGCCTTCAAAGCAGTGATTGATAAGTTCTTGATCTCGTAAGGAATTAAGGGCTACGGGGAGAGTGCGGGTAAGTGGAGTTGAAATGACCGACAGCCATGATTGAATGGCAAAGTGGAATCAATAGGCTGAATGGCCTTACTTCCACTCCTACGTCTTATGGTCTTATGATGGATTTGTAATGGATTATTTGCTATTGAACACTTCCACAAATAGAGGTTCATTTAAAGTTTTTCTATTTGCTAAATTAATTCACATGTATGCCAGATTTTAAAAAAAGAGACTGCTTACCATTTAACGTGATCAGGATGCTGTCAAAATTAACAAGATGAATAAAATAAGTTGTTTATGTTACAGGTATATTATTTTAAAATAAATGCATTAGATCATTTTATGATATTATAGTTTCTAAATGTACGCAATTTGTTGTGTTTTTAAATTCTGATATTTCTACTTTAGCCTTTGCTTCTTAAAATGAATAATTCCATGAAAACAGCAGGCCAATGTACTTCAAATCCAGTTTTGAGATGATTAGCAGCCAAGTATTTATGTACACTGTGGCTGTAATGACAAATAATTTGGTTGCAAACAGTGAAAAAAGTAGGAAGTGAATTATGAACTGTGTCAGACAAGAAAACACCAAGGTATCTGTTGCAGTCAAAATGCTTTACTTGATATCACCTTCTAAGAGAGTCTCAATGTCCAGGCTAATTAGGGGACAGAATGTGGAAAATTCCTCAATGTCCTCCAGAAGACTAAGTAAACATTGATATATCTTACAGGGAAACCGCTAAATCAGTAAAGTGGAATTAAACAGATGATTTTTCTTTTCTATATGGATTGTCTCATTACACGTGGATCAATCACTTACTTTGAGATTTTTCTATAACATTGTAGTATTTTGTTCTCTGTGAGTGTCCACTCAAAAATGAAGTCATGTTAGGTATTAATGCTGGTGATGTTATAATCTTCTATAAAGAAATAGCTTTTGTGTGCTCTACTGGAGATTTCTGATGTGGAGTATGATGTACTAAAATGATCACCATAATCCCCTAGTTGATTAGACTAATTAAAATTCAACTACAACAATCCTCTGAATAAAGAGACAGCAAGAACATTTTGATGCAGGGTTTTTCTGGCACTTTCCAAAGTGCAGATGACAAGGGAGGGGTCGAGATATTAAATAGGTGTAAGTTTTAGGTCCAAAAGGAGAAAATTGGTCCACTCCGCTGTCTTCACTTTTCACCCTATCTGTCTCCTCATTTGCCATTTCCACCATCTCCAGCAGGATATCACAACCAAACACATCTGTCCCTCTCTCTAATGCCAGCATTCAACATGGACTGTTCCATCTATAACAGTCTGGTCCGCACATCCATTATTCCTAAAACTTATTCAACCCCTCCTTTCCTTCCCTTGTCACTATTGCAACTGCAGAAAGATAAACATTTGCTCTTTCACCTCCTGCCTCCTTACTATCCAAGGCCAAACATACCTTTCAGTTGAAGCTTTACTTGTACTTCTTTCAATCTCGAGTTGAAAAGTGGGGCACTGGAAAAGCACAACAGGTCAGGCAGCATCCAAGGAGTAGGAGAGTCAATGTTTCAGGCATAAGCCCTTATCGTCACCCCACCTACCTTTCAACCAGCCCCACCCCTATTTATGTCTCAGCCCCCTTCCCACTCCACATTGCTGATGAAGGGCTTATACCCAAAATATCGACTCTGCTGCACCTCGGATGCAGCCTGACTTGCTGTACTTTTCTAGCGCCATTCTTATTGACTGAGTCTCCAGCATCTGCAATCCTCACTTTTTCCTTCTTTCAATCGAGTCTACTATATTTGCTTTTCACAATATACTCTCTTTTACATTTGTGAGACAAAATGCAAACTTGGAAATTGATTTGCAGAACATCTCTGCTCTGTGACTGTTGTCCTGAATATGTCTCATTTGTGTTTTGTTGGCCTTGATCTCAGCAGACTGGTTGTACTTTCTCCCTCTCATACTTATCCTTTATACAATAGACAATAGACATTAGACAATAGGTGCAGGAGTAGGCCATTCAGCTCTTCGAGCCTGCACCGCCATTCAATATGATCATGGCTGATCATTCCTAATTAGTATCCTCTTCCTGCCTTATCTCCATTACCCTTGATTCCACTATCTTTGAGAGCTCTATCCAACTCTTTCTTAAATGAATCCAGAGACTGGGCCTCCACTGCCCTCTGGGGCAGAGCATTCCACACAGCCACCACTCTCTGGGTGAAGAAGTTTCTCCTCATCTCTGTCCTAAATGGTCTACCCCGTATTTTTAAGCTGTGTCCTCTGGTTCGGCACTCACCCATCAGCGGAAACATGTTTCCTGCTGCCAGAGTGTCCAATCCTTTCATAATCTTATATGTCTCAATCAGATCCCCTCTCAGTCTTCTAAACTCAAGGGTATACAAGCCCAGTCGCTTCAGTCTTTCAGTGTAAGGTAATCCCGCCATTCCAGGAATTGACCTCATAAACCTACGCTGCACTCCTTCAATAGCAAGAATGTCATTCCTCAAATTTGGAGACCAGAACTGCACACAGTACTCCAGATGTGGTCTCACCAGGGCCCTGTACAGCTGCAGAAGCACCTCTTTGCTTCTATATTCAATTCCTCTTGTTATGAAGGCCAGCATGCTATTAGCCTTCTTCACTACCTGCTGTACCTGCATGCTTGCCTTCATTGACTGGTGTACAAGAACACCCAGATCTCTCTGTACTGCCCCTTTACCTAAATTAATTCCATTGAGGTAGTAATCTGCCTTCCTGTTCTTGCCACCAAAGTGGATAACCATACATTTATCCACATTAAACTGCATCTGCCATGCATCTGCCCACTCACCTAACTTGTCCAGGTCACCCTGTAATCTCCTAACATCCTCATCACATTTCACCCTGCCACCCAGCTTTGTATCATCAGCAAATTTGCTAATGTTATTGCTGATACCATCTTCTATATCATTAACATATCTTGTAAAAAAACTGCGGTCCCAGCACGGATCCCTGCGGTACCCCACTGGTCACTCCTGCCATTCCGAAATGGAGCCGTTTATCACTACCCTTTGTTTCCTATCAGCCAACCAATTTTCAATCCAATCTAGTACTTTGCCCCCAATACCATGCGCCCTAATTTTACTCACTAACCTCCTGTGTGGGACTTTATCAAAAACTTTCTGAAAGTCCAGGTACATTACATCTACTGGATCTCCCTCGTCCATCTTCAGAGTTACATCCTCAAAAAATTCAAGAAGATTAGTCAAGCATGATTTCCCCTTTATAAATCCATGCTGACTCTGTCCTATCCTGTTACTACTATCCAGATGTGCCGTAATTTCATCCTTTATAATAGATTCCAGCATCTTTCCTACCACTGAGGTCAGACTAACTGGTCTATAATTTCCTGCTTTCTCTCTCCCACCTTTCTTAAAAAGTGGTATAACATTGGCCACCCTCCAATCCTCAGGAACCAACCCTGAATCTATTGAACTCTGGAAAGTAATCACCAAAGCATCCACAATTTCCCAAGCCACCTCCTTCAGTACCCTGGGATATAGACCATCAAGCCCTGGAGACTTATTAACCTTCAGACCTAACAGTCTCTCCAACACCAAATCCTGGCAAATATAGATTCCCTTAAGTGCAGGTCCTTCAGCCACTGTCTTCTCCAGTGAACACAGATCTGAAGTACCCATTTAATTCTTCTGCCATTTCTTTGTTCCCCATAATATATTCCCCTGTTTCTGTCTCCAAGGGCCCAATTTTAGTCCTAACCATTTTTTTGCCTTGCACATACTTAAAAAAGCTTTTACTATCCTCCTTTATACTCTTGGCCAGTTTACCTTCGTACCTCAATTTTCCTCTGCGTATTTCCTTCTTAGTAATCCTCTGTTGTTCTTAAAAAGCTTCCCAGTCCTCATTTTTCCCACTTATCTTTGCTATGTTATACTTTTTCTCTTTTAACTTTATATGTTTCTCAACTTCTCTCGTCAGCCACAGCTGCCCATGCCTCGTCCTGGGATCTTTCTTCCTTTAAGGAATGAACTGATCCTGCAACTTCTGCATTATACACAGAAATATCCGCCATTGTTTCTCCAATGTCATCCCTGCTAAGGTATTGCACCATTGAACTTTGGCCAGCTCCTCCCTCATAGCTCCATTGTTCCCTTTATTCAACAGAAGTACTGTCACTTCCGATTGTACCCTCTCCCTCTCAAATTGCAGATTGAAGCTTAATGTATTATGGTCACTACTTCCCAATGGCTCCTTCACTTCGAGGTCTCTGACCAATTCTGGTTTGTTACACAATGCCAGATCCAGAATTGCCTGCTCCCTGGTTGGCTCCAGCACCAGCTGCTCTAAGAATCCATCTCTGAGGCACTCCACAAAGTCTCTTTCTTGAGGTCCAATACCATCCTGATTCTCCCAGTCTACCTGCATGTTAAAATCCCCCATAACAACTGTAGTAACATCTTTGTGACAGGCCAATTTCAACTCCTGATTCCTCTTACATCCGACATCCAGATTACTGTTTGGGGGCCTGTAGATGACTCCCAAGAGGGTCTTTTTACCCTTACTATTTCGCAGCTCTATCCACACTGATTCTACATCCCCTGACTCTAGGTCCCCCCGCACAAGGGACTGAATATCCTCCCTTACCAACAAGGCCACCCCACCCCCTCTGCCCGTCAGTCCGTCCTTATGATAGCACGTGTAGCCTTGAATATTCATTTCCCAGGCCCTGTCCACTTGAAGCCACGTCTCAGTTATCCCCACAATATCGTATCTGCCAATTTCCAAAACAGCCTCAAGCTCATCCATCTTATGTCTAATGCTTCGTGCATTCATTTATAGTATTTTTAATTTGTTACTGCTCTCACCCTTCCCATCAACCCCTATTTCACTCAACCTTATGCATGATCCCTTTCCGAGTTTCCTGCCTCATTGATACAGTTGTCTTTCTTGACTTCTCTTGTTCTAACTTTCCCTTCAATTTCCTTTTTAAACATCCAGTTTGTCGTCCCCCCCCCCGCTACTTAGTTTAAATGTAGCATTGTTGCAGCAGAAACCTACCTGCCAGAATGCTGGTCCCTAACCTTTTAAGGTGCAAACTGTCTTATTTTATATTTATTTTATACCTCTTTGCACTCATTTTGTGTTTTTGATCCTCCTCTTCCTCTGGCAATAACATGAAAAGTCTGATTGAAGATTTGTAGCTCGGGTATCCGTTGTTGTGGTTCTGCTCGCCGAGCTGGAAGTTTTTGCTGCAAACGTTTCGTTCCCTGGCTAGGGAACATCATCAGTGCTGTTGGAGCCTCGTGTGAAGCGCTGCTTTGATGTTTCTTCCGGTATTTATATTGGTTTGTTCTTGCCACTTCCGGGTGTCAGTTTCAGCTGCAGTGATTTGTATGTGGGGTCCAGGTCAATGTGTCTGTTGATGGATGTTCTTGCTGCTTCCGGGTGTCAGTTTCAGCTGTAGTGGTTTGTATATGGTGTCCAGGTCAATGTGTCTGTTGATGGAGATTGGGGATGAATGCCATGCTTCTAGGAATTCTCTGGCTGTTCTCTGTCTGGCTTGTCCTATGATAGTGGTGTTTTCCCAGTCAAATTCGTGTTGCTGGTTGTCTGAGTGTATGGCTACTAGAGATAGCTGGCCGTGTCGTTTTGTGGCTAGCTGATGTTCATGGATGCGGATTGTTAGCTGTCTTCCTGTTTATCTCTAGTAGCCATACACTCAGACAACCAGCAACATGAATTTGACTGGGAAAACACCACTATCATAGGACAAGCCAGACAGAGAACAGCCAGAGAATTCCTAGAAGCATGGCATTCATCCCCAAACTCCATCAACAGACACATTGACCTGGACACCATATACAAACCACTACAGCTGAAACTGACACCCGGAAGCGGCAAGAACATCCATCAACAGACACATCGACCTGGACCCCACATACAAACTACTACAGCTGAAACTGACACCCGGAAGCGGCAAGAACAAACCAATATAAATACCGGAAGAAACATCAAAGCAGCGCTTCACACGAGGCTCCAACAGCACTGATGATGTTCCCTAGCCAGGGAACGAAACGTTTGCAGCAAAAACTTCCAGCTCGGCGAGCAGAACCACAACAATAACATGAAAATTTTGTTTTTTCCATCTACTTTCAGTTCTGAAGCAAAGTCACACTGGACTTGAAATATCAACACTGTTTCTCTCTGCAAAGGTGTTCCAGACCTGCTGGTTTGATGGTGATCTACTGATTTTATTTCAGACTCACAGCTTCCACATTGTTTTGGACTGAGAGGGAGGCTTAATGTTCCATTCTGGAATTGTTGTTCAGGTAATTCTGATGCATGCGTTCAGATCTGTATTGGCTGCAATTTTCAAATTTAAATGGAAATGCTGGGAACATATTCCACATTTGTTAGTATGCAAACCTGTTCTATCTGCCAAACATTTCCTTTATGCTTATTTTCATGTCATTTAAGCATTTTTTAGTCACTATAGTTTTGAGGTTTTTCTTCTCATCTTATTGGTGTCAAGGAAGACCTTAAATCAGCCATTTGCATTGAATTTGAAATAACTCCACCAAGGCTGGTATCGCATCATCAAGTCACTTTTTATTCACATATGGAGAGTCCTTGATACTGATCCTGCTTCCTCAGAGCCAGGTCTCTCAGTGAGCCGAAACGCTGTCATTTCTGCTTATGTCTGTCAGCCAGGGCTCCCTGTTTGGATCAGATTATCAGCCCCAATCAGGGAACTCATGTTCCATGAGGTCCACCTGGCTGATCTTGTTGCATTCACTCCAGCTTATTCAGAGACCCACATGCCATTAGTGAAGTCTAATTGATTGCTGACATCAAAATCAGGGGGTACATATTTTGACAAAAGTGTTTGAACCACTACATTCTGACAAAAATCGCAAGATAGACTATCTAGGGTTTGTTATTAGTTAAGGGAACACATCCATTTATTTGCTTTCTTTAGTTGATGTCACTGGACAAATCAACACATCCATATTGAATATATTCACACAGGCCATTTGAAAGATTATGCTCATCTTAATCTTTCTTGAAATACTGAGGCAGGAGAAACAGTTTTAAAGATGGAACGAATTGATTCACTAGATGTCTAAATATTCCAACTTTTGGAAGCATATGGTAGTATTTAAAAATTGAGCAAGGTCAAAGCTTTTCACAGTGAGTCAGAAAGGACTCCAAGTGAACTGATAGTGCAGAGGAAGAAGATGGACTTGTGAGTATAGCCTCCTGCTGAATATTAATTGAAGGTCATGAAGTCTGGTCCAAATAACAGCTTAAGGGTTAGTGTTGTCAAAAATTGATCTGCTCTCTCTCTAAGTTATATGGAATAGGTATTTTCACAAGGTTAATCCTCTGAGAAAAACCTGAGTAGCAAGAAATTAATTATAAATTTGCTTTGATCTATGTAGTTACATTATTTATATATATAAGACATGAAAAATTGTAGTCATCGTGCTCTGAGCCAAGGATAGATGTATGATATATACAGCTTGTGTTTTATGGTTCGTGCTTAACCAATGCTGTACTTTACTAAGTTATTCTTTTTTATTTCAAAAATATACCTCATTCATAAAATAATCTTTATATATAAATTGTACATAGTCACAAATGCAGTTTGGTTCTGTACAGTAACAGCAAGGAAACAAACAAACATTGGAGTTTGACTCGATCCAAATAAACCAAAGTCATCTCTTACTTGAACAAAGTTATACTTGCATGCATTTGAGGCATTAGGAGGATCTGATAACTGAACAGACCCCCTGTACCTTCAGCAGGAAGAAATCAGACAATAGTCTTTCCCCACTGCACTTTGGTGACAGCTGCCTCAAGCTTTAACGCATCCCTCAGTACGTAGTCCTGGACCTTGGAATGTGCCAGTCTGTGACACAAGGTCAACTTCTTCTTCTTAAGGACCAACAAGTTCCAGAAAGACCAAAGAGCATCTTTCACCAAGTTCCTCCAGGTGCAGTTGATGTTTGTCTGGTGTGTGTCCCGGAGAACAAATCATCGAGCACAGAGTGCTGGGTTGCAGAGCTGCTTGGGACGAAGCTCGAGGAAAACCATTGCATCTTTCTCTAAACTTCCTTTGCAAAGACACATACCAGAAGGAGATGTGTGACAGTCTCTATTCTCCGCAGCTGTTTTGAGGGCAGTGTGCAGTGGCGCAGACCAAGCAGGCATACAAGGAGGATCTCCCTGGAACTGCATCCCGATGAGCACTGTGGAAATGCTTTCACAATAATGTGACCGTTCAAGACGGCAGCTCACCACCACCTTTTTGTGACCTATGCCAGTGAAACCCATGTATCAGTTTTAAAAAGCTACTGTGTCTTCCTAGTTTGGAATAACTGCCAGCTTCATTGGCTGTTGTCACTAAAATTATTTTACAATCAATTAATTATGGGTGAGTAGTCACCTTGATTAGCCTTTATGCATGCACAGTGTTTAGAGTATGGTTTGCTGTAACTGGGATTCCTCTTAAGAACCATCCAGTGTGACAGTTTATCAGGCTGCAGTATATATCCATGTTTTAATGTTACCAAGCATTACACATTTGAAGAGTTACAGCTTCTGAAGACTTGATTTTGTTTTCTAAGGAAGATCTCATTACAGTTGCCTGCAAATTTATGTACGTAATTGACTGTTGGGACATTTCATGTTGTACGTCCAACCCATTTACCATTGTTCTGGTTAATCCCAGTTGCTCTCAAATGAGGGAGTTTCAAAAAGGAACTCTTATAACAGTAAATATGAGTATCTAAGAGCCAAAATACAAAGGAAAAGAAAATAACTCGAGAAACAACAGTCAGATTTACTTCAAAACAGGAAAAAAAATGTTTTCACTCTTACTGTGATTAATTAGCCCACAATAGAAACCAAATTCAATGAAAACTATTTTCAGTTGCTGTACACATGGCATTAAGATGGAAAAAAATACATATGATGGGTTAGGACAATGCACCTGCATCATTTAATTATGATAATAAAGATCCAGTTCTTAATGTAGGAACTTCCTCCTCCCAAGCCTGGCCTATTATATGCAAATAGACTAGAGATTTGGTGTTATATGTCTGTACCTTACTTCAGTTGTTGGTAAAGTGTTGGAAAAGGTTATAAGAGATAGGATTTATAATTATCTAGAAAAAATAATTTGATTAGGGATAGTTGGCACGGTTTTGTGAAGGGTATGTCGTGCCTCACAAACCTTACTGAGTTCTTGGAGAAGGTGACCAAACAGGTAGATGAGAGTAAACTGGTTGATGTGGTGTATCTGGATTTCAGCAAGGCGTTCGATAAGGTTCCCCACAGTAGGCTATTGTATAAAATGCGGAAGAATGGGATTGTGGGAGATATAGCAGTTTGGATCAGTAATTGGCTTGCTGAAAGAAGACAGAGGGTGGTGGTTGATGGGAAATGTTCATCCTGGAGCCCAGTTACCAGTGGTGTACCACAAGGTCGGTGTTGGGTCCACTGCTGTTCGTCATTTTTATAAACGTAGAAGGGTGGGTTAGTAAATTTGTGGACGACACTAAGGTTGGTGGAGTTGTGGATAGTGACGAAGGATGTAGTAGGTTTCAGAGAGACATTGATAGGATGCAGAGCTGGGTTGAGAGGTGGCAAATGGAGTTTAATGCAGACAAGTGTGAGTGATTCACTTTAGTCGGAGTAACCAGAATGCAAAGTAAGATTCTTGGTAGTGTAGATGAGCAGAGAGATCTTGGTGTCCAGGTGCACAGATCCTTGAAAGTTGCCACCCAGGTTGTCAGGGTTGTTAAGAAGGCATACAGTGTTTTAGCTTTTATTAATAGAAGGATTGAGTTCTGGAACCATGAGGTTATGCTACAGCTGTACAAAACTCTGGTGTGGCGGTACTTGGAGAATTGTGTACAGTTCTGATCACCGCATTAGAAGAAGGATGTGGAAGCTTTGGAAAGGGTGCAGAGGAGATTTACGAGGATGTTGCCTGGTATGGAGGGAAAGTCTTATGAGGAAAGGCTGAGGGCCTTGAGGCTGTTTTCATTAGAGAGAAGAAGGTTGAGAGGTGACTTAATAGAGACATATAAGATAATCAGAGGGTTAGATAGAGTGGACAGGAAGAGTCTTTTTCCAAGTATCGTGATGGCGAGCACGAGGGGTGATAGATATATAACAGATGTCAGAGGTAGTTTTTTTACTCAGAGAGTAGTAAGGGTATGGAATGCTTTGCCTGTAAAGGTAGTAGATTCGCCAACTTTAAGTACATTTAAGTCGTCATTGGACAAACATATGGACATACATGGAATAGTGTAGGTTAGATGGGCTTCAGATTGGTATGACAGGTCTGCGCAACATCGAGGGCCGAAGGGCCTGTACTGCGCTGTAATGTTCTATGTTCTACCTTTATTCATTTATGCTAATATACCAAAGACTAGGATAAAGATATGAAAATGAAAGAAAAACTAATGAACAAAAAGGACAGCTATATAACGTGAATTGGATAAAATATTCCATTTCATCACATGTCTCATGTAGACTGTAAACTGCTATTTGACAGATAAAATGAAAGGGATATTTAAGGAGCTGCAGCATGTTAGTTTTATGTAATAATTGTCAAAATAATCTTTCTTAGCGTAAATACCGTGTCTTTTTATTCTTCTCAATTTTTAGTTGTGAACTAGCATGAGAAAAGAACTGTTTTAAATATATGGATTGCTAGAGATTTGGAGTATGTTTTGAAAGCTAGTATCCCAACACTCATTACAAGTGTTGGCTACACAGCCACTGGTTCCAACAGTGCTTGAACCATAGTTTGCAGACAAAATGGAGTCAAAGGATTGTGTACAGACTTCTGGCAACAAGCAGCAGTTTGGTTTATATTTTAGTGACAGTTACTGATGACATTGACCTTTTGATTGCCAACAGTTATGTGATTGATTCTTGCAGGCAAGCAGCTTCAACTGCTTGTACAATATGCATACGTAAAGGCAAGTCACAGTAACTGTTTACTAACAATTGATTGTAGAACAATTTTATTGACAATAGCCTGTGAAGCTGGTAGTTATTCCAAACCATGAAGTCATGAGAGCTTTTTAAAATTCATTCATGTCTGTCATTGGTATAGCTGAAAATGTGTTGCTGGAAAAACACAGCAGGTCAGGCGGCAACCAAGGAACAGGAGAATCGATATTTCGGGCATGAGCCCTTCTTCAGGAATGAGGAGAGTGTGCCAAGCAGGCTAAGATAAAAGGTAGGGAGGAGGGACTTGGGGGAGGGGCGTTGGAAATGCGATAGGTGGAAGGAGGTTAAGGTGAGGGTGATAGGCCGGAGTGGGGGTGGGGGGCGGAGAGGTCAGGAAGAAGATTGCACGTCAGGAAGGTGGTGCTGAGTTCAAGGGTTGGGACTGAGACAAGGTGAGGGGAGAGGAAATGAGGAAACTGGAGAAATCTGAGTTCATCCCTTGTGGTTGGAAGGTTCCTAGGCAGAAGATGAGGCGCTCTTCCTCCAACCATCGTGTTGCTATGGTCTGGCATTGGAGGAGTCCAAGGACCTGCATGTCCTTGGTGGAGTGGGAGGGGGAGTTGAAGTGTTGAGCCACGGGGTGGTTGGGTTGGTTGGTCCAGGTGTCCCAGAGGTGTTGTCTGAAACGTTCTGCAAGTAGGCGGCCTGTCTCCCCAATGTAGAGGAGGCCACATTGGGTGCAGCAGATGGAATAAATGATGTGTGTGGAGGTGCAGGTGAATTTGTGGTGGATATGGAAGGATCCCTTGGGGCCTTGGAGGGAAGTAAGGGGGGAGGTGTGGGCGCAAGTTTTGCATTTCTTGCAGTTGCAGGGGAAGGTGTCGGGAGTGGAGGTTGGGTTGGTGGGGGGTGTGGACCTGAGAAGGGAGTCACGGAGGGAGTGGTCTTTTTGGAATGCTGATAGGGGAGGGGAGTGAAATATATCCCTGGTGGTGGAGTCCGTTTGGAAATGATGACGGATGATATGATGTATATGGAGGTTGGTGGGGTGGTCGGTGAGGACCAGTGGGGTTCTGTCCTGGTGGCGATTGGAGAGGCGGTGTTCAAGGGCGGAGGAGCAGGAAGTGGAGGAGATGTGGTGGAGACATCGTCGATCACGTCTGGGGGGAAATTGCAGCCTTTGAAGAAGGAGGCCATCTGGGTTGTTCGCCTCCACCCCACTCCGGCCTATCACCCTCACCTTGACCTCCTTCCACCTATCACATCTCCATTGCCCCTCCCCCAAGTCCCTCCTCCCTACCTTTTATCTTAGCCTGCTGGACACACTTTCCTTATTCCTGATGAAGGGCTTGTGCCCAAAACGTCGAATTTCCGGTTCCTTGGATGCTGCCTGACCTGCTGCGCTTTAACCAGCAACACATTTTCAGCTCTGATCGCCAGCATCTGCAGACCTCACTTTTTACTCTCTGAAGTACAAGACAATTTAAGCCAGAAAAACAAAGCCAGTTTATCTTTTCTTCAATGGTTCTGTGAGCTCAGACTTCCAACAAATAAATCAGAGACCTTTTGTAAGTGTAAACCAGCTACCATGTGACCATGCAACTCAATGATAATATCCAAAGAAGAAAATCTTGAGAAGCTAAGTTCTGATCAGCACTAGAACCATCTCAGTTCCTGTAAACAGTGGCCACTGACTGGCCTTCCCAATGTTCTCTAATCTTTAACACCCATGTTTTTTCCCTTGCTCTGTTTGTGTGTATATGTGTCTATAGATTTATATGCCAGTGGTTCATGTTGTTTACGTTTGGCTAGAGTCTATTTACTATTCAATATCTCTTGCAATGAATGATAACATTCTATTAGCTTTCCTAATTATTTGTTGGCCTTGCATACTAGACTTTTGCAATTCATCCACTACGTCATCCAGGTCCTTCTGCATCTCAGAACTCTGCAAACTCTCACTAATTAAATAATTTGCTTTTTTAAAATCTTCCTGATGAAATTGACCATTTCACATGATACTCAAAGCTTTCCCATTGAAGGAGACTTCTAAAGGAGGCATCCACATCTGCAAGAAACACTTTTCTACTCGATGTGAGTGTTGATCTCATTAGAGGTGTCCGTTCAACTCAAAGCAGCTGTTGTACTGGGGGTTTATGTTCCATTAAAGGTGTTTATTCATTAGGAACATGGATCCTTGTGGCGATGCCTGTCAGTGGCAGCTCTTTACTTGGCCAGTTCAGTTATTAATGTTGGCTGCAGCTGAGCACTGTGGTTTTATTTTATGAATTAGAAAATTACATTCACACAGGAAATAAAAACAGTTTTCAGTTTCTCACTACCTCTACCAATATTGATCTATATTGATGTAGCTGGTTGACTGATTTGATAGTTCAAAATTGACTTGGGTGCAGCAAATTCAGTCATTAATATAAAGTGCAACTGATAAATGACAATATAGCTGGCACAAGCTAATCATGCAATTAATCATCTATGAGAAAATATTTAATTCGAAAAGCTATTTTGCCATGAACATATAGTAACTTGAATTGTGCGCTGATCATAGTCATGTGGAAGATAGTCGCTGTTTATCACTGACTTGGTAATAAGGAGAAACTAAGGTATTTCTAGAACATTTGAAATTTCTGCAGATTCGCATTTCAATAATGCTGTTAAAAGATAAATACTACATGCCTGAAAACACTGGAGTATAGTTCTAATTTGGGGCTAAGTGTAAAATGTAAAGTGTAAAATTTAACATGAAGATTGAAATAGAGGTATCTTCATCTTATTTCTCCAGTATTTTAGAAAGTATTTTAGCCTGCTGTTGAAGCCTTTGATCTTCCAATAACTTTTTTGCTGAATCTTAACAATATCTGCTTGGTGTGAATTTAAGAGAGTATCAAGGAAGGTTTCGTCTTGTGAGTTCCTGCAGGTTTTCTCACACAATTCTCCAATTCCCACCTTATTAGGTTTATGCCAAATCTCTCTGATGTCCAGCTCACCAATAATGGAAGTACTCGCTACAGCTGGGACCTTCTGGGTGTCCTGGTGCTGGCACCATCTTTAAAGCCCAGTCATGAGCAAGTCAAATGCATTCATATTGTGTGTAATGGAATGAGATCAAGGAAAAAGAAGCTTCTGATGTATATGGGTTGCTTGAATGACACATGTGATGATGCTGCTTCTTTAACAAGGTTATTCTGTCCTTGGTTTTATTTTCAGAGAGGTCGTAAAGGCAGAGGTTCCAATATGTCTAAAAATGTCTGCTTGAGAAGGCTTTTAAGTTTTTTTCTAAACCACTTGTACAATGAAAAGGGAGTGATCAGTTCTCCCAGTTCAGGGTTTGGTTTTAACAAGCTGGTTTGTTTGCAGCTATTAGGCAATTTTTAGCTGGGAACCCAGAGAAGCTGCTGGGGATCCGAGAAGCAGTTCCATGCTCTCTCTGACATCTGTCTTGTAAAAACCTGTGTTTGAATTTACATTTTCTTTGCCAAGGAGGTGTTTATGGGGATGGTACAAATATTTGGGACAGCATCATTAAGTTGTGATAGAGTCGACTGGGGTTGCAGAGAAGTTAAGTTATTTTAAATTTGATTCTCTTTTGTTCGCGTTCATTCAGTAGTCAGTAAATACATTCTTTTTTTGTTTAAAACTGAGTGGTTGGGCCAACTGCATCACTCCTTGAATATCCACTCTACACCTGCTTAAAACATCTAGTCGAGAGTGTGATGCTGGAAAAGCACAGCAGGTCAGACAGCATCCGAGGAGCAGGAGAATCGATGTTTCAGGCATAAGCCCTTCATCAGGCTAGAAGAGTTAGGGTCTTGGGCTGCCTTCTTGAAGTGTTTTGAAGGGGTCTGGCCATAACACACATCATTGCAAATACAAGCCCACATTCATAAATGTACTGCTATTTTACAGTATCACCTCTCTGATTGACTGTCATTGTAATTGCAGCTACAAGAATCAAGATACACAGACTACCTATCGCTTCTGTCATCTAATCTTTAAATCTTTTCCAAGAGAGTGTTAACTTTTTCTCCAATATCCAGTGTAGCAAAACATCACCTCATTGCTCGACATAGGAGTGTCACATACAGGAAAGTCTTCAAATGGAGCCTTTACATCTGCATCACCCAAGAAAACATTCATTTTATTTAACAAGACAAAAGCAAAGAAACAAAGAAATGCAGAAAACTTCACTTGGTTTTGGGAACAAAGAGGGACCACTTGTCTTTTAAGCAAATGTGAAGTTACAGTCAATGACTGATCACATCTATAGGAGATGGGTTGCAGTTAACTCTTGTGTGGCCTATTGTGCTCAATGTCCTCATCATTCTCTCAGAAGAATGCTACGACTCTCCCAGCTCTCCATACCTCTTCTTTCCTGGCTTCCGTTGTGTAGAGCACAACAAGCAATGATTGTCTGGCACAGGAATTCTGAGGAGGGGTCACCGGACCTGAAATGTTAACTCAGATTTGTCTTCGCAGATGCTGCAAGAGCTGCGGAGCTTTACCAGCATTTTCTGTTTTTGTATCTGATTTACAGCTTCCAGAGTTCTTTTGTTTTTTATCTGGCACATTCTGTCTGGAATGTACTGCAACATTGCAACCTCCCCACCCTCCAAATGCCTGATCTAATGTAAGGTGTGTTGGTTAGTTTGATCTTACAGTCGGATAAAAGGTCAGCACAACATCGAGCGCTGAAAGGCCTGTATTGAGCTATACTGTTCTATGTTCTAGTAGTCAGAACCTCAACTTCAGCAAGACCTTCATCTACTCCAGGTCATAAACTCATAGAGATGTACAGCATGGAAAAGAACCTGCAGACCACTTGATCTAGTGTCATTTGCCAGCACTTGGCCCATATCCCTCTAAACCCTTCCTATTCATATACCCATCCAGATGCCTTTTAAATGCTGTAGTTGTACCAGCCTCCATCACTTCCTCTGGTAGCTCATTCCATACACACACCACTTACAGAATCCTGCGTAATCCAAGATGGAGGACAGAAAACATTTCTAGCTGTAACAGCTGCACCTTGTTTGACGTATTTTAGGTGTTGGAGGGGAGCAGCAATTACTGTTTTACATGCTGTTGCTTTGTTTTGGCACTTTGGAGAAAAAAAGCCAAAATAACAACAGTTTTAAAAGGCAGAGGTACAGACAAAGGAAGCACATGGTGAGTTCAGTGCAGGAGAGAGAGAGAGAGAGAGAGAGAGAAAGAGACTGACACCACAGTGAACCTGCACAGTTACTGCCTTTGCTGTTTGAATTGATATATCGCTGGATATCGGAGTGCAGCAAGGAAAATTAACAGTGAAATTCACAACTGATCTTGGAGGAACCTGTTTGGACGAGGTCACAGCAGAAACAGAAGTGAATATTTAACTGTGGCCTTATAGTAAGTCTGCAGTAGTGAGTAAAGTGGGTTCTTTCTTGATTATATGTTTTATTGAGATATGCCTCTTGATTAAACTTAAAATATAAGCCATAACTATTAATTTAACCTGGAGCAGTGTTTTGTAGAGGAATAAGATGGTGTTATTTTCTGGCTCTGTAGATTGCAGAGGAGCAAAAATGGCCTTAGTAGAGTGATGTGCTTTTCTTGTCGCATGTGGGAGTTTAAGAAGTGTTTGCGGGTTACTGCGGATTATATCTGTAATAAATGCCATTGGTTGTGAATCCTATCAGATCAAATGGATTGGTTGGAGAGACAGTTAGAGGCAATGAGGAATGTACAAGAGCAAGGGGATGTGATGGATGACAGTTATAGGAAGTGGGAAAAGTCATAGATACAGTCACATAGATGGGTTAACTCCAGGAAAGGTAAGAGAGGTAGGCAGTTGGTGCAGAAGTCTTCTGTGGCTATCCCCATTTCAAACAGGTATGCTGTTTTGGAAAATGTAGGGGGTGATGGATTCTCGGGGGAATGTAGCACGAACAGTCAAGTTTCTGGTATTGAGACTGCTCAAATGCAATGAGGGGTATGTTGGGTTCCAAAAGATCAGTTGTGTTAGGGGACTCTCTAGTCCGAGGTACAGACAGACATTTCTGTGGCCAGCAGTGAAAAATCAGAATAGTGTGTTGTTTCCCTGGTGCCAGGACCAAAGATGTCTCAGAGAGGGTGCAGAATGTTCTCAAGGGGGACAGGGGCCAGCAGGAGATCATTGTACACATTGGAACATTGGGAAGGAAAAAATTGACATTCTGAAGGGAGAATATAGAGAGTTAGGCAGGAATTAAAAAGGGGGCCCTCGAGAATAGTAATATCTGGATTACTCCCGATGCTATGAGTTAGTAAGGACAAGAATAGGAGGATATAGCAGATGAATGCATGGCTGGTGAGCTGGTGTATGGGAGGATTCACATTTTTGGATTATTGGAATCTCTTTTGAGGTAGAAGTGACCTGTACAAGAAGAACGGATTACACCTAAATTGGAAGGGAACTAATATACTGGCAGGGAGACTTGCTAGAGCTGCTCGGGAGGATTTAAATAAGCAAGGTGGGGATTGGGTGGGACCCAGGGAGAGATCAATCTGAGACTGGTGCAGTTGAGAACAGAAGCGAGTCAAACAGTCAGGGCAGGCAGGGACAAAGCAAAGAACAAGGTAGGACTGATAAATTAAACTGTGTTTATTTCAATGCAAGAGGCTGAACAGGGAAGGCAGATGTACTCAGGGCATGGTTAGGAACATGGGACTGGGCTATCCTAACAATTACAGAAACGTGGCTCAGGGATGGACAGGACTGGCAGCTTAATGTCCAGGATACAAATGTTACAGGAAGGATAGAAAGGGAGGCAAGAGAGGAAGGGGAGTGGCATTTTTGATAAGGGATAGCATTACAGCTATACTGAGGGAGGATATTCCTGGAAATACATCCAGGGAACCTATTTGGATGGAACTGAGAAATAAGAAAGGGATGATTACCTAATTGGGATTGTAGTATAGATCCTCTAATAGTCAGAGGGAAATTGAGAAACAAACTTGTAAGGAGATCTCAGCTGTCTGTAAGAATAATAGGATGGTTATGGTATGGGATTTTAACTTTCCAAACATAGACTGGTATTGCCATAGTGTTAAGGGTTTAGATGGAGAAGAATTTGTAAAGTGTGTACAAGAAACATTTCTGATTCAGTATGTGGATGTACCTACTAGAGAAGGTGCAAAACTTGATCTACTCTTGGGAAATAAGCCAGGGCAGGTGACTGAGGGGTCAGTGGGGAGCACTTTGGGGCCAGTGACCATAATTCTATTAGTTTTAAAATAGTGATGGAATAGGATAGACCAGATATAAAGGTTGAAGTTCTAGATTGGAGAAAGGCCAATTTTGATGATATTAGGCAAGAACTTTCAAAAGCTGATTGGGGGCAGATGTTCGCAGGCAAAGGGACGGCTGGAAAATAGGAAGCCTTCAGAAATGAGATAACAAGAATCCAAAGAAAGTATATTCCTGTCAAGGTGAAAGGGAAGGCTGGTAGTATAGGGAATGCTGGATGACTAAAGAAATTGAGGTTTTAGTTAAGAAAAAGAAGGAAGCGTTTGTCAGGTATGACAGGATAGATTGAATGAGTCCTTAGAAGAGTATAAAGGAAGTAGAAGTACATTTAAGAGAAAAATCAGGAGGGCAAAAAGAGACATGAGATAGCTTTGGCAAACAGAATTAAGGAGAATCCAAAGGTGTTTTAAAAATATATTAAGGACAAAAGGGTAACTAGGAAGAGAATAGGGGCCCTCAAAGATCAGCAAGGTGGCCTTTGTGTGGAGCTGCAGAAAATGGTTGAGATACTAAATATGTATTTTGCATCAGTATTTACTGTGGAAAAGGACATGGAAGATATAGAATGTAGGGAAATAGATGGTGACATCTTGAAAAATGTCCATATTACTGAGGAGGAAGAGCTGGATGTCTTGAAATGCACAAAGGTGGATAAATCCCCAGGACCTGATCAGGTATACCCTAGAACTCTGTAGGAAGTTAGGGAAGTGATGGCTGGGCCCCTTGCTGAGATATTTGTATCATCGATTGTCACAGGTGAGGTGCTGGAAGACTGGATGTTGGCTAACGTGATGCCACTATTTAAAAAGGGTGGTAAGGACAAGCCAGGGAACTATAGACCAGTAAGCTGACGTCAGTAGTGGGCAAGTTGTTGGAGGGAATCCTGAGGGATAGGATGTATATGTATTTGGAAAGGCAAGGACTGATTAGGGATAAAAAATGAGGTCTGCAGATGCTGGAGATCACAGTTGAAAATGCGTTGCTGGTTAAAGCACAGCAGGTCAGGCAGCATCCAAGGAATAGGAAATTTGACATTTCGGGCATAAGCCCTTCATCAGGAATGAGGAGAGGGTGGCAGGCAGGTTAAGATAAAAGGTAGGGAGGAGGGACTTGGGGGAGGGGCGATGGAGATGTGATAGGTGGAAGGAGGTCAAGGTGAGGGTGATAGGCCGGAGTGGGGTGGGGGCGGAGAGGTTAGGAAGAAGATTGCAGGTTAGGAGGGCGGTGCTGAGTTGAGGGAACCGACTGAGACAAGGTGGGGGGAGGGGAAATGAGGAAACTAGAGAAATCCGAGTTCATCCCTTGTGGTTGGAGGGTTCCCAGGCGGAAGATGAGGCGTTCTTCCTCCAACCGTCGTGTTGTTATGTTTTGCCGGTGGAGGAGTCCAAGGACCTGCATGTCCTCGGTGGAGTGGGAGGGAGAGTTAAAGTGTTGAGCCACGGGGTGGTTGGGTTGGTTGGTCCGGATGTCCCTGAGGTGTTCTCTGAAGCGTTCCACAAGTAAGCGGCCCGTCTCCCCAATGTAGAGGAGGCCACATCGGGTGCAGCGGATGCAATAGATGATGTGTGTGGAGGTACAGGTGAACTTGTGGCAGATATGGAAGGATCCCTTGGAGCCTTGGAGGGATGTGAGGGAGGAGGTGTGGGCGCAAGTTTTACATTTCCTGCGGTTGCAGGGGAAGGTGCCGGGAGTGGAGGTTGGGTTGGTGGGGGGTGTGGACCTGACGAGGGAGTCACCAAGGGAGTGGTCTTTGCGGAACGGTCCACACCCCCCACCAACCCAACCTCCACTCCCGGCACCTTCCCCTGCAACCGCAGGAAATGTAAAACTTGCGCCCACACCTCCTCCCTCACATCCCTCCAAGGCTCCAAGGGATCCTTCCATATCTGCCACAAGTTCACCTGTACCTCCACACACATCATCTATTGCATCCGCTGCACCCGATGTGGCCTCCTCTACATTGGGGAGACGGGCCGCTTACTTGTGGAATGCTTCAGAGAACACCTCAGGGACGTCCGGACCAACCAACCCAACCACCCCGTGGCTCAACACTTTAACTCTCCCTCCCACTCCACCGAGGACATGCAGGTCCTTGGACTCCTCCACCGGCAAAACATAACAACACGACGGTTGGAGGAAGAACGCCTCATCTTCCGCCTGGGAACCCTCCAACCACAAGGGATGAACTCGGATTTCTCCAGTTTCCTCATTTCCCCTCCCCCCACCTTGTCTCAGTCGGTTCCCTCAACTCAGCACCGCCCTCCTAACCTGCAATCTTCTTCCTAACCTCTCCGCCCCCACCCCACTCCGGCCTATCACCCTCACCTTGACCTCCTTCCACCTATCACATCTCCATCGCCCCTCCCCCAAGTCCCTCCTCCCTACCTTTTATCTTAACCTGCCTGCCACCCTCTCCTCATTCCTGATGAAGGGCTTATGCCCGAAACGTCGAATTTCCTATTCCTTGGATGCTGCCTGACCTGCTGTGCTTTAACCAGCAACGCATTTTCAACTGATTAGGGATAGTTAACATGGCTTTGTGCATGGGAAATTATGTCTCTCAAACTTGATTGAGTTTTTTGAAGAAGTAACAAAGAGGATTGATGAAGACAGAGTGGTATATGGACTTCAGTAAGGCATTCAACAAGATTCCCCATGGGAGACTGGTTAGCAAGGTTAGATCTCATGGAATATCGGGAAAACTTGCCATTTGGTTACAGAGCTTGCTCAAAGGTAGAAGACAGAGGTTGGTGGTGAAGGGTTGTTTTTCAGACTGGAGGCCTGTGACCAGTGGAGTACCATAAGGATCAATGATGTGTCCACTATTTTTCGTCATTTATATAATGTATATATTATGGACCGGCACGGTTGCTCACTGATTAGCACTGCTGCCGCACAATGTCAGGGTCCTAGCTTTGATTCTTGTCTTGGGCGACTGTCTGTGTGGAGTTTCACATTCTCCCCGTGTCTGTGTGAGTTCCTCCGGGTGCTCAGGTTTCTTCTCACATTCCAAATATGTACAGCTCAGGTGAATTGGCCATGCTAAATTGTTCATAGTTGCTAGGTGCATTAGTCAGAGGGAGATGGGTTACTCTTCGGAGGGTCGGTATGGACTTGTTGGGCCAAAGGACCTGTTTCCACACTGTAGAGAATCTAATCAAATTTAATCAAAATGATTTGGATGTGAGCATAAGAGGTATCGCTGGTAAGTTTTATTGGAGGTGGACAGTGGACAGTGAAGAAGGTTACCTCAGATTACAAAGGGATCTTGACCAGATGGGCCAATGGCCTGAGAAGTGGCAAATGGAGTTTGTTTCAGATAAATGCGAGGTGTTGCATTTTAGGAAAGCAAATCTTAGCTGGACTTATCCACATAATGGTGAGTGTTGCGGAACAAAGAGACCTTGGAGTGCAGATTCATAGCTCCTTGAAATTGGAGTCGCAGGTAGATAGGATGGTGAGGAAGGTGTTTGGTATGCTTTCCTTTATTGGTTAGAGTACTGAGTACAGGAGGTGGGCGGTCATGTTGCAGCTGTACAGGACATTGGTTAGGCCACTATTGGAATATTGTGCACAGTCCTGGTCTCCTTCCTATCG
This sequence comes from Hemiscyllium ocellatum, assembly GCF_020745735.1. Lineage (NCBI taxonomy): Eukaryota > Metazoa > Chordata > Chondrichthyes > Orectolobiformes > Hemiscylliidae > Hemiscyllium > Hemiscyllium ocellatum. The sequence goes on from NC_083419.1 coordinate 28,177,289, forward strand.
GAAAGATGTTGTGAAACGTGAAAGAGTTCAGAAAAGATTCACAAGGATGTTGCCAGGGTTGGAAGGTTTGAGCTATAGAAAGAGGCTGAACAGGCTGGGACTGTTTTTCCTGGAGCGTCGGAGGCTGAGGGGTGACCTTATAGACATTTACAAAATTATGAGGGGCATGGATAGGATAAATAGGCAAAGTCTTTTCCCTCGGGTCGGGGAGTCCAGAACCAGAGGGCATAGGTTTAAGGTGAGAGGGGAAAGATATGAAGGAGACCTAAGGGGCAACTTTTTCACACAGAGGGTGGTACGTGCATGGAATGAGCTGCCAGAGGAAGTGGTGGAGGCTGGTACAATTGCAACATTTAAAAGGCATCTGGATGGGTATATGAATAGGAAGGGTTTGGAAGGATATGGGCCGGGTGCTGGCAGGCGGGACTACATTGGGTTGGGATATCTGGTCGGCATGGACAAGTTGGACCGAAGGGTCTGTTTTCGTTCTGTGTATCTATATGACTCTATGACTATGACTCTGCATGAAAAAGCTGCCCCTTAGGTCCCTTTTAAATTGTTCCCCTCTCACTTTAAACCTTTGCTGTCTGGTTCTGGACTCCCCCACCCAGGGAATAGTCCTTCTCTATTTATCATATCCATGCCCCTCATGATTTTATAAACCTCTATATGCTCACTCCTCCACCTCCAACACTCCAGGGAAAACAGCCTCAGCCTATTCAGCCTCCTCCTATATTCCTCCAACTCTGGAAACATCCTTGTAAATCTTTTCTGAACTTTCAAGTTGTGACCCTGTTTGAAGAATGAGTTTCATTGTTTTGACGTTTACCCTGAATCACGGGGTTGTGTAGCAAATTCATTAACCATGGTCACAGCAGCAGTCCTTGTGTCCCAGTAACCATCCATATCAGACATGCAACCCTTGAATTGACGCAAAATCTGAGACTTCTCGAGTGTATGGGCAAGCTGCAGCTCCCGTTATCTAGTACAGACTGTAAGATTAGATTAGATTAGACTTACAGCGTGGAAACAGGCCCTTCGGCCCAACAAGTCCACACCGACCCGCCGAAGCGCAACCCACCCATACCCCTACATTTACCCCTTACCTAACACTACGGGCAATTTAGCTTGGCCAATTCACCTGACCCGCACATCTTTGGACTGTGGGAGGAAACCGGAGCACCCGGAGGAAACCCACGCAGACACGGGGAGAACGTGCAAACTCCACACAGTCAGTCGCCTGAGTCGGGAATTGAACCCGGGTCTAACTTTTACATTGATGGAATGGAACCCTTTTCTGATGATGAAGTCAGCTGACATGACTGTGTATAGCCTATAGTGCCCTGTATCAGGGATCGGTCAGTTGTTGGCATTGCCTCCGCTACAGCACTGACCTCACCACTGAGGAAATGAGTTGAAACAAATTGTTTCGGTAACAGCCTTCATATATGTGTGGGTTGAGAATTGTGAAACCCCACACAAGTCTTCAGTGGATGCTTGGAAACAACCAGGTGCATAAACATTTACTGATGGCTTTAGGAATGGGAGAGCCACCATTCCTTCAGCTTTGCAGATCCCATTCTAGCTGTTGGCATAGTTCTGTGCTTGGTACCCTGGGACATCCATAGTTTGGGGTGACAATGCAACTTCATCCACTTTCAGAAATGGCATCAAGGATGACAGACTCTGTGCCTCCTGTATCTCCTTCCCATCCTGAGGGATTTTCAGCTGTGATTTCTTCAGGTTATTTGGCATCAGCAGAATATTGTTGCAGGACCTGGGCTTACAGGTGTATTTGTTTCTCCTGTATTTTTCTATTCTTTTGCAGCACTGTGACAATATTCTCCAGTGTGGCTGGATCCATTGGTCACAGTTCCAATGAAATGGTGTGGTGACCATCAGGAACAGAAGAGTGAGCAGTCAGCATTCACATCATCCACAAATGATCAAAGCAAATTACTGCGGATGCTGGAATCTGAAACCAAAAGAGAAAATGCTGGAAAATCTCAGCAAGTCTGGCAGCATCTGTAAGGAGAGAAAAGAGCTGATGTTTCGAGTCTAACTGACCCTTCGTCAAAGCTGGTCAAAGCTTTGTCAAAGCTGCCTTGACAAAGGGTAGTTCGACTCAAAACGTCAGCTCTTTTCTCTCCTTATAGATACTGCCAGATCTGCTGAGATTTTCCAGCATTTTCTCTTTTGGATCCACAAATTATAGTTTAGCATAGTCCTCCAAACAGTGGGACATGGTAGACTCTGGCAAGGAGGACCATGGAATACCTCGACAAGTACCATTGACATAGAGACCTAATTCTGATGAATGTAGCACAAGCCATGTAATGCAGCAGGAGATTTTAAGTGCTGAATGGTAACGAAACCCTGTGCCTCTGCCTCCACATCATCCAAGAAAGGCAGGATCCAGTTGCATTTTGGTGAAATTAGCTCTGTGCAACCTATGGGATCATGGATTGTCTTTGTGAATTGTGGATAGGAATCTGCATATAAATGGGGTAAGACTAATGGCAAGCAAATACATACAAATAGGTTTCTCAACGCTCACTCACGAGATTCTCACCTCACTGTTCAAAACCTAATTGGAGAATCTGACCTTTTTTCTTGATGATGAGGATCTCATTTCTCCAATCACCCCATTTTTTACCAATTGATTCACCATTGTCGATGTTGTTCAGAGGCTAGGAAGATTCTGTCCTTTACAATCATAGCTGGATGGTTGACCCCGGTGGGACAATGTTGTTACATTTAAGTTTTAGCCAATGTCAGACAGTGGCTGCCTTGCTTGTGTCTGTTGCCATTTCACCAGGCCTTTTTTTACTGACATATGGTATTCCCAGCTAATGAGGCATTTTTGCTGCAACCAGCAATACTGTGCCGAAGCATCTGCAACTGTAATAATTCATAGTCAGCACTTGATATGTATGATTATCTTTAACGCCTGTGTGTGTAATGATAATTTCTTCCACTGAACTCAGCATAACCTTTACCTGCTAATGGCAATACCTTGGAGGTGCAATAAAGGAAGTCAATTCATCTAAATAAACACAAATGGGAATTCTTAGTTCAAATGCAATTTTGGCTTTTGAGTTATCAGTTGCCTTTAGGCCATTTTGCCTGATGGTATCTTATCAAAACCATTCAACTGGGTTTATTGATGCTGTAAGCAAGGCATATGCATAATGAGGTGTTACAAGGTTGAAAAGGTTAGTAGGATTGTCTCTCTTCACATGATGCCACTCATTATTATACATTATACTCTTCTGAAAACTGAAAATCTGTTCAGCACAAAAGTTAAAAAATATATGACCCTGGGAAAACTCAATGCAAATTGCATCTATTTATATTTGATCTGAAGAATTACAATTTATTTTTCCATTAATATAACTTAAATTTGAATAGACTCGTCTCTTTAAGGGAATAACTGCATTTGATTGGAATATTATGATAATTTTGTAAGTGTGTTCATTTTGGACTTGACCCATTTTTAAAAATTAATATTTGCACTTTGCCTTTTGTCAACAAATTTTTCTGCTTTCCTATAATATTATTATTTTCCTCAATACATTTACTTCTACTTGCAATTGTAACTATGTCCTGGAAAGGTCTACTGCACCTGCCCCACATTTGGCAAAAAAGCTATACGTTTTTATCCAAATTTAACATAACATTGGCTTTATTCATTCTGTACTTAAGGATTAAAGACTGTTTTGCCTTTTTTAGTGCAGTGATTACATAAATTACTTAACTATGTCTTAACCAGAAGCCAAACATAGTCATTTCAGATACAGGTAGTTCTTCTATAACATGGTGGTTGCATTTAGATAAGATTAGATTTCCCACAGAATGGAAACAGGCCCTTTGGCCCAACACGTCCACACTGACCCTCTGAAAGTAACCCAACCAAACCAATTCCCCTACCCTATATTTACCCCTGACTAATGCACCTAACACTATGGGCAATTTAGCATATCTTTGGATTGTGGGAGGAAATCGGAGCACCCAGAGGAAACCCATGCAGACACGGAGAGAATGTGCAAATTCCACACAGACAGTTGCCTGAGGTGGGAATTAAACTCAGGTCCCTGGTACTGTGAGGCAGCAGTGCTAACCACTGAGCCACTGAGCCACCCCTTGTTCTTTTGCAATCCCTCATTAAAGAAAAATCGTGTTTTAGAAACAGCACTTAAAGTGTTGGATGTAACCGCATTACAACCAATACACATTCTGAAACTTTGTGCTTTAGAAACAGTGTCCACAATTTGTGAATCACGTTATGTGAATTTGTGTTAACGAAGCCTGTGTTATAGCAAAACGACCTGTACAAATACATTGTGCTGCTAAAATATTTTTGCATGGGAGCTTTACAATCAAAAGCTAAATCCTCCATTGCACTGGCAAGAAAGTTTTCCATTTTTTCATTTTGTGGCCTGTCTGAGGGAGATTGCCATTTTAATATCGGGTAGTGCCAGGTCACACAGCTTTGAATTTTAAACTCTTCCCACAGTAAGGATTCTGCCATTCATAGCAACTTTCTTGTATTTCGACTGTCTATCCAACAATGTTTAACATGGAAGTAAATGAGGGAGGCATGAACTGTTCCCATCTGTTTTCATAATTGTATTCCTCAGAGAGCAACTGATTGCCTCAACAGTCCCCTTTATTCTATGGAAATGCATTTCATTTTAAGCTGTATTCCAATGATGAAAGCAGTATGACCAATTTGAACTGGTAGGGTTACATTTTTGTTGGGTTAAAGAGATACATGCTGGAAATTTCATGAAACCATCTTGAATTCCACTTCAATAAATTCTTATGGAGCTGGCTTCAGAGCATGTGTGGATGGTGGGTAATGATGATTGTCAACCACTTACCAGAGATCAATTTAGGCCAATTAAGATATCTATTGAGGGCACTTGATGACACAATCTGTGATTTTTCAGATGGCAGGTAGGATTTCCCTTGCTGAGGCCCTGTGGATAGAACAGGCCACCTGGGCCCACTGAGTCTCATTTCATTTCCAGCAGCACCTTTGCAGCTGTAATTTCTAGAAGGCCACAGGTTACCGTATGAAAGGGCTCCTTCTCCACAAATGCTGACCTTTAAATTATGACTACATTTTATTTTTAATGATTGACAAAGCTTTAGTAGCCACCTGAATATTGATGCACCCTTGCCTTTCGCACCTGCTTTAGCACCATCTATCTCTGACACTGGGGCTGCTGATCTCTCAGTGCGTGGAAGTCTTAAATTAGACACCACGCCATTCTGTAACTGGACAAGACTCTTGGAGGCAGCCACAAAATGAATGGCCTCTTTTAAAGGTCTTCTTCTGCTCCTGGGTCTGATTTCATACCAAGAGGCCAATGAGGATATGTGAATGTAAGTCCTGCCCATAATATCCAATACACCATGGTCACCTAAGTTTCAATACTTGCATCACCTATTAGTTGATCAGCCATTTCCAGGATTCCAATTGGGTTTACGTCTTGTTGCTACTATACCTAATTTCAATTCTCCTCATTTGGAATGGACAAATAAATTTACTGCATCTCTTTTAACAGGGATTCTTCATTAAAACTGGTGCGATGTTCTGAATGTGATGGAGCATCCATCAGCAGGTGGCAAAGGTGGACAAGGGGGCCAAGGAGGGAAGCTCCAGCAGTTCTGCTGATCCCTTTACCAGCAGGTGGCAGCAAAGAGGGAGGGCAGCACCAGAAGTGGAATGGACCCTCCCTGGCAAAAGGGCTCAGGGGAGGAGGAGTAGAAAGACAAAGCATTCCTCAACTCAATGTAAACAACAGGCTTCATTCCATTTTAATAATTCCTTGTTTGAACTTAATTTCTCTTCATGCTTGTAATGACTTGATGCCAATGGAATAAAAAAAATGCCTTCTTCATAATCTTTGTGTTCAAATCCCATCTTGCCTGATGCGGTTTTGGAGCTCCACTCAGGCCCTTGGCAGAGGATTAAGAGGACATACTGGCCTCTATGGTATATGAGTCCTCTTCTTAGCCAACTGAGCATTTCTCTTCTCTTTGCCTCTTCCAATGCCCCTGTAAACAGTTAGCATTTCAAGGTTGCAGTTGTCAGCAGCAACAGTTTTCCTGTTGTCATTTCTCAGTTGTCATTCCCAGGGTCTCAAATCTTCATATCTTGTTTGGGTGTATCCTCATAGGAGAAGCATGGATGCCAACCAAGTCTAACTCAGACACCCAGCCAATAATATAAAACACCTATTGAAACTGGCATAATTTGATATTTATTATTAACAGAGAACAATACAGCACAGGATCAGGCCCTTTGGCCCTCCAAGCCTGTGCCGCCACATTTTGTCCTTCCATACTAAAACTGTCTTTACTTACAGGATCCATATTCTTCTATACTCTTCCTATTCATGTATTCATCCATGTGCTTCTTGAATGTTGCTACTGTATCTACTTCTACCTCCTATGGCTGTGTGTTCCAGGTACTCACCACCTTTTGTGTGAAAAACGTGCCTCACACATCTCTTTTAAACTCACCTAGGCCCACCCCACACCTTGAACCTGTAATTGACCCCTCCACCTTTGGAAAGAAAATTTCCTACTTCCCACTCTATCTACGCCATTCACAATCTTATAAGCATTTTTCAGGTCGCTCCTCAACCTCCTGTGATCTAGTGAAAATAAACCCAGTTTATCTAACCATTCTTCATAGCTAAAATACCCCATAATAGGCAACATCCTGGTAAACCTTTTCTATACCCTCTTCAAAACATCCACATTCTTCTGTTAGTGTGGTGACCAGACTGTACACAATATTCAAGTGTGGCCTAACTAAGGTTCTATAAAGCTGTATTATAACTTGTCCATTCTTATATACAATGCCCCTTCCTCACTGAGGACAAGTGTAATCAAGTATTGATTATCATCTCTTGCACCTTTGTAGCCATTGGCAACATGAATCAGTACTCCTCCATGTTAAACATCATTCAGAGGAAACACTAAGGGTAGCAAACCCACAGAATGTATTCTGAGTTGGAAATTCCAATGTTCACCATCAAGAGCGGCTTGATCACACCATTACTGAATGAGCTGTATAATCCGTGAAGGGCATAGCTACCAGACTTGGTCTGCAACAAGTGCTGAAGGAACCAAAAAGAGGGAAAAAATTGCTTTATCTCACCCTCATCAATCAAGCTGTTACAGATGCATCTGTCCATGAAAACATTGATAGGAATGATCACTGTCGAGATCATATGGAGACTTATGAAGTCCATATTCACATGGATACCATCATGCTGAATAAAGTAGATTAGAACTAGGTATTACAGGGTTGGACTGACAGCAAGCACAAAGGAAAATGGTTCCAGTTCTTGAAGGTTGCTCATCTGGGTGCAAGAGCATCTCTGTAGGAATTCCTCAAGGTAGTGCCCTCAGCCCAACCACTTTCAGCTGGTTCATCTGTGCTCTTCCTTCCATCAAAAGGTTTGAAGCAATGACTGCATGATGGTCAGCACCATTTGTGAATTTCAGAGACTAGCGCAGCACTAAAGATATGAAGCAGTACCTGGACATTATCCAGGCATAAACTGACAAGTGCCAGACAATGACTATTCCCAACATTTCCCTTCCACATTCAACGGTATGATCATTGCTGATATCTCACTGACATTAACTTGAAGGTTACCATAGATCAGAAATTGAACTAGAGCAGCCATTTAAATACTATGGCTACAAGATGAGGTCAGAGACAGTGGCAAGTAACCCACCTCATCTCCCTAGTGCTTGTGTACCATTTCCAAGGCAAAGCCATCTAGATGAGTGCAGCCCCATCAATACTCAAGAAGCTCACACTATCAGGACAAAGCCACCCACTTGAATGGCACCTTATCCACAACCACCCAGATTCAGTCCCCTCCTCCGTGATGCACAATGTCAACAGTGTGTACTATTTACAAGCTGTCTTTCAGCAACTCATCAAATTAGCTCAACAACACCTTCTAGCCCGACAACCTCTAACACCGAGAAGGACATGGGAGTACTACCACCAGTAAATTCCCCTTCAAGGTACACATCATTCTGGTTAGGAAATATATTGTTGTTCTTTCTGTATTATTGAGTCAAAATCCTGGAACTTCCTTCCTAACAGTACTATACTTGAACCCAAACATCAACTAGGCAACTCTTCATCACAACCTTCTGGGGGATTAGAGATGGGCATGAAATGTTGGTATAGCAGCAATGCTCTCATCCTTTGAAGAAATAGAACAAAATTTCACTCTACATAGTCTCTTAAATTTATTTGTAGCTCAAAGCCTGCTTATCAGAAAATCTTCAAGTTTTCTCCCATTCGGTTGTAACTGGATTTGAACATTAATAAGAAAATAAGTTACAATTGTTTTTAGCTTTATGCTTTTTCCTGTTGAAGGTACAAATTTCCAATTCAAATTGATGAACCTTTCCCAGGACAACACAGGAAACAATTGTTTCCTGATCACGTTGGGGAATTAATTACCTGGGTTCTGTTATCAAATAAGTTGGCAAAAGTGAGGGTCTGGAGGTGGGTCAGTCAGATTACATGGCATATTGTCAGTATCTTTGGTGACTGCCATTTGCACATTATGTTTGAGGGTAAAACTTGGCAATGTGAAAAGTTAGGGGAAGTGAGGACCGCAGGTGCTGGAGATTAGAGTTGAGAGTGTAGTGCTGGAAAAGCACAGCAAGTCAGGCAGCATCTGATAAGCAAGAGAATTGACGTTTCAGGCATAAGGGCTTATGCCCACAATATTAATTCTCCTGCTCCTCAGATGCTGCCTGACCTGCTATGCTTTTCCAGCATCACACTCTCGAATGTGAAAACATATTGAATGGCAGTGGGGGTCAATTGATAATAGATTCTTTAAAATTAGTGAATTTCATCTAATAGGGTACAACTATTTAAATGGTGCATATATATTACAAATGCAAAGCAAATCTGCAAATAATTTATGTGGTATCACCCTTTTGAAGTGCATTCAGGCACCAGTTATGACTAATGCAACAACACAGTTCATGAATGTCAGTTTTTCATACTCACTGTCAAGTGGAACTTGTGCTAGCATATGCTGTAAGTGTAGCTTTTTGTTCAATGGCACCTTTATGTTCTTTCATAAGTATCTTGCCTCCACAGGAAGTAGAAAATACTGAATGGAATATTGTAATATGAATTTCTTTCCTTGGTTGGTTATAAACACGCAAAATCCTTTTGAAGTTGGTTGGTAAAGATGCATTTACACTTTCTTAACAACATCATTTTCACTTTCTACTAAATCTCAAATGATGTACGTGTTCTACATTCAGTCAGCACTGTAGCTATGGCAACTGCAGTGAGCTTTGACAACTCTTATCACTATTAGTAATAACAATAATGATTGAAAATTTTAAATATTTCCTTCTGATGCATTTAATATTTAGACATCCAACAGATAACCACATCCAAGGTGACTTACGCAATACACTCTGTGCTGTAGCTTAGTAATGCATTAGACTTATTCCGTTAGAAATTAAAAGTTGAGACACTTGGGAGACATGCTTCATGAACAGAAAATGTTCCATTTGCATTGTTTATAGGATTCATAGATCCAAAAGAGTCAGGAGGTATGTCACCCTGGTTACCTTAGAAAGGAAGTTTCCAACTTTATTATGGTGACAGTATTTCAAAATTACTTCATGTGGCTATAAAATGCTTTGGGATATCCAATGAATGTGAACATTTATAAATACAAATACTTATTTAATAATATTCTTGTCCTAAATGTGCAATTTTGGATGGATTAGTGGAAGTTTTCTGTTTGGTATGTTGTGCATTGTAGCGCATGTACTTCTGGAGGCTTTTCATTTGTTTAACCTTTGTTGTTTTTGTCCCTGTTAAAATATTCAGAAAATCTCATTGTTGGATGCTATGTAATTAGATCAAGTTATTAACTTAAAATGTACAACATTTCATAGCCTTGAACTGATCAAATTCATTGGAAATGCAGAGATAATTATAGCTTGGAAAATAGGAAATTACGCAGAAGATTTTTTAAAAACGTATTCTTTACGTTATTTTGCAGAGGCATTAGGTTATTTACTATAAGCATTAAACATCAATGTGATATTATTTACAGGCATTTATGTAAATCTTGAATTACTCAGATTATTTATGAATAAATGCACACTATTTAATTGCTGCATGCAATCAAAGTTGAATTTAGGTCTAATGATTTGAGTATGGGCAATAAACTGGGAGGATAGCTCACAAATGTTGATTGATCATGTGTTAAAAAAATAATACTATCAGATTATAAAACTCCATACGGTGTACATGAAAGCGTTTGGTTAGATAATAGACAGCAAAATATTGAAGAAGATTAGGACTTGCGAAATTAGGGGAAGGATAAGAGTGTATTTCAAGTTTCCCAAATTGATTGGAAGTGGCTAACTGTATCCTTCAGTTTTCAGTACTCAGATTGCTTCTATACAATGATTTAGGTCAAAAGTCATACACTACCAGGTTATAGTCCAACAGGTTTATTTGTAAACACAAGCATTTGGAGCCTCGCTCCTTCTTCAGGTGCTCGTGAGAGAATGTATAAATCAAAGATCAAAGGGTCATACAACTGATGCAAATGAATTGAGCATACCTAAGATGGCTGTTAAATCTTTAATCAGTTAGAATGGAGGTGCAGGTTTCGATTGATTAGTATGCAAATCCCACAGGTGGCATCTCAGGTAAGACAATGCATTTTAGGTGTGAGGCCTTGTTAAGAATATGTCTGTGTCTTAATCTAGAATCAGACAGGTTTTATTCCCAAAGTAGGAATTTATAAAATGCCACATTGACTGACTGTCTACACATTTATGCTTTCTAAATAAAATAGAATGTATCTACGAATGCAAATTCACCCCATAGATTTGTGCGTGTGCATGCACACATGTTTGTGTGAGAGAGGGTCTGTGTCAATGTGCAATTGTGTTTGTGTTAAAGAGAGTGTGTGTATATGTGTGGGTGTGAGAGTGTGTGGTGTGGTGGGGTCACCTGAAATGCAACATGAACCCAAGATTCCGGTTGAAGCCATCCTCCAGAGTACTGAACTTGGCTATTAGCCTCTGTTCGACGACTCGGCATTGTTGTGTATCCCGTAGTCTGTCTTGGAAGACATTTACCCAAAGATCCGAGGCCAAGAGTCTTTGACAGCTAAACTATTTCCCCACTGGGATGGAATATCCCTGTCTGATGATTGTTTTGCAGTGTCCATTCATCAGTAGTTGTAGTGTCTGCATGTATTCTCCAATATACCATGCTTTAGGACATCCTTGCCTGCAGCAAATGAGATAGACAACATTGGCCAAGTCACATGAATATCTACCTTGCACGTGGTGGGTAGTTTCATCACGTGTAATGGTAGTATCCACGTTGATACTCTGACACGTCTTGCAGAGACTGTCCTGACAGGGTTGTATGATGTTTGGTTGATGTTGTTCTGAAGGCTGGGCAGTTTGCTGTGAAGAATGGTCTATTTAAGGTTTTGCGGTTGTTTGAAGATAAGGCAAGGGAAGATTTTGGCGAGGTGCTCATCCTCATGTGTTACAGAAGAACATGGCGTAATCTCTCTGCTCTCAGGAAGTAGTGGACAACAAAAGGCACTCTATCAGTTGTTTCCTATGTCTGTCTCCTGAGGAGATTTTAATAATATTTCATTATGGCATGTCAGAACTGGCGATCAATGAGTTGAGCATTGTATCCTGTTCTTAAGAGGGTTTCCTTCAGCACCTTCAGGTGTCTGTCATGTTCCTCCTGATCTGAACAGATCCTGTGCATGCATAGGGTTGTCCGTAGGGATGGCTGTTTTAATACATTTACGATGGAAGCTCAAGAGGTGCAGCATTGTGCGGTTATCCGTAGACTCGCGATGGAGTGAGGTACTGAGGTGTCCGTCCTTGATGGAGATGTGTGAGTGTTCAAGAATGAGACTGATTTTTAAGAGTAATCCATGGTAAGTCTGATGGTGGGATGAAACTTGTTGGTATCACTCTGTAATTGTTTCAGTGATTTCTCGCCATGAGTCCAAACGAAGGAAATGTCATCAATGTATCTGGAGTATAATGACTACAATGTCTTCACTTAGCAACCAATTCTTCATCCAGACACATGGAACAGCCATGGGGGCAAAACCTGCACCCCAATATGACAACATGTTCATGCACATGTTCAAACAAGACTTCTTTGCTACACAGGACCTGAGACCAATCTTATACATCAGATATACTGACAACATTTTCTTTGGATTTTATGTTCTGTTCAAGGTTGGCGGCAAGTGTGGAAGTGAGTGCCACTTCTGTTCAGGAACAGGCCTGCTCCTTTTGTGCAGTTACACATTTGTCAGCTCATTACAAATGAATGCACAAAGATCACGCTATTGCAATTACTTATTGCAAGTCAGGAGCATTGCCTAGCTCTTGGAGTGGTCACCTGCAGCTAAACGTTATGGTCCCAAACCGCTTCCCTGGTCAATTTGCCTCCTTTCCCTGGTCAGCCTACATCCTGTGATGGATTTTGATCCTTAGCCAGAAAGAATACAACTTTTGCCATTACCTTTGATCCAAGACCATTTCGAAAATCCTCAATGTCCTGTACAACTTAGGTAACTGCCAACCATTCTCAAGCATAGAAAAATACTCCCCCAAAGAAGACGAAACAGTGGCTACCCACTCCAAAGTGCAGCAGATAAAGTATATTGCCTATTGCATCCTCCTCATACAAAGTGAGGAATCTGAAAGCCCATATTTCTCACTCATGGAGAACGTAGTTGGGAAGGAGAACTTAAGGAAACTGGCCTTTAAATGAGAATAGATGATGTGCAAATGCATGCAAAAAGGCTTCCTGTGTTCACTGTTGAGAAGCTTGGACCTTCCTTTTAAGTTCAAAGGACTTATTAATAAACTTTTATCACATGTCGGGAATCTAACTTTTGGCCTCTCTGCTTGGCTTGCAACACATGTTCTGACTGTGGTATCTTTTCCATCCAGCAGAGACAGCAAATATACTGTAGATTTAACATCACCTCTGAAGGATGGTACTTCCATCAGTGCAGCACTTCCTCCAAACCGTGTTAGAGTGCCAGCCTTGATTTTTGAACACACTGGACTGGACTTAGGTCCACAATTTTCTGATTCACGTGTGAGTTGTCACGGCCCACTGGATGGTGCACTAGAATCCAAATTCCAAATTCCTGGAGTCATCTCAAATTGTTTGAACCAACAAATTATCCAGTTCGATCTAACCTTCTCTGAACATGAACAAAAAAGGGGCCTGCCGACTAATGCCAAACTGTTGGAGAAATTTGCCCAATAGGTTAGAGATCACAAAACACAGCTCAAAGTGAAATTGACAAATAGTTTATTGCAAGCGATATCACTGGAAGAGAAATTGACCCAGACTGACACAGAACTGACAGTCTGCACAGGTAGATCAGGTTTCTCCTCCCAGAGCTGAGGATGAGACCAGTTTTAGAGTAATGCTGCACAATGACACTGGTTAAGAAATGGGAAGCTACAATGTTTCTGGAAATGGAGTAATTTAGTTGCAAGGATGCTAATTGAAAAACAGTTTATCGGATGAATGTCCTGTTCCTTCACACAATGCAACATCCTGACAGTATCATGGTTCCATTCATCTTCACAGGTAGGTGTTAAAGTCTTTTCTGAAGTGGTGAGGTGCTTCCATTATCCTGTGGTGCCCGTCTGTCTGACCTGCTCTTTGTGTGGCTTTGGTATTGCTGGGTTGTGAAACTGCCCTTGGGACTTTGAGATCTCTGTCATGTCCATGGGAGCTTAAAGTGTATTCCATTTTCTGCGTGCTGTCTGACCCAGCTTGTGAGCTGCTCAGGAATTCTGGGTGTCCTGGTACAATTTGGTCAATTTGCTTTTGTGAGCCTGTCATGGGTTAGCAAATCTTTTCCCACACTTAACCCCTGCTGCTGCTTAAACTCCACCTTCAGAATCAGACAGGATCACAGTCTGGACCACAGGTATCAAGGAGATATTTTCTTTCATTTCCTTTCTATTCTTTGATGTTGAGACAAGGTTGTTTGCCTGCTGATGTACAGTCTTTCTGTCACTGGTTGAGAATTCAGGCTTTCAATGTCTCGGGAGGTGCTTCATTCCTCCTTAAGCACCTTCCTCTGCAGAGGAAGGTGAAAAGAAATCTGTTACTGGAGACTTTCTGCTATCTCCATACAGAAGAGAATGAGATTTTTAATGCTTTCTACAGGTTGGATATTTCTGCTGCATTGGCCCCACACAAGCCATGGTCACCTATTCAGAAACCAATCAAAACATTATTGTCAAGCCATTCTGAACGAGTTCAGTACCCAATTGGTCCATTCTATTTGCTTTCATTCTCAATACTCGAGGGAAAAAATAGCAACTTTGAATACAACTCACAACATGCTTGAGAATGTGTGATTTTTAAAACTGCAGCTCAATCTTCCTGGTTTAAAATGATATCTTCCTCTTTTAAGTCCACTGTCCAAAAAAAAATGTAATCTTTACAGAGTGTAACTAACACTAACAACTTTGGGCAGCACAGTGGCTCAGTGGATAGCACTGCTGCTTCACAGTACAAGGGGCCTCAGTCCAATTCCAGCATTGGGTGATTGCGTGGAGTTTGTACATTCTCCCTGTGTCTGCGTGAGTTTTCTCTGGGTGCTCCAATTTCCTCCCACAGTCCAAAGATGTGCAATTCAGGTGAATTGGCTATGCTAAATTGCCCATAGTGATAGGTGCATTAATAGTGGAATGGGTCTGGGTGAGTTACCCTTCAGAGGGTCAGTGTGGACTTGTTGGGCCGAAGGACCTGTTACTACACTGTAGGGAATCAAATCTAATTAGCACAGAAGGAAAGCATTGATTTCCTGACCAGTTGCTCTACATTTATATCTTTTTGCAGCCACAAAGCTTTGAGTTACCAATTATGAGAGCTATACCGCTTATTGTCAATAATATCCTTATAATCAGATACCTGCAAAATTGTAATGTTTATTCCTCAGCATAAGACAGTAGTATTGTAATTATTCCTTGATTATTTCCTTGTGTAAATGCTAAAGCAGTTTGTGTCAATTCATTAAAATAAATTATAATAGGACACATACTCATGGGATTATACATAAATGCATTCAAAATTCAGAAAGCAAATGAGACATTACTGTAATGGAAGATATTAAGGGACTTTGTGACATGAAAGTTAACAAAAAGTAAGAAAGTTATGAAAAATATTTGAGCAGTAAATAAGGATTATTTAAGAGTTAAATAAGAGTGAATAATGAAAACCCTGGCTCTTACACAAATTTATTGATAATATTAAAATGTGTTATTAAAATATTAATTATACTTTAACGATAACTTCATCAGAGTTGTGTATCTTCCAGAGTGACATATTTCATTTTGTCATGCAAATAAATCTGTGGTGTTACAGGACATTACAAAGAATCTGCACTATGAACTGAAGTGAAACTGATAAAACTCTATCCACTTAAAATATTGATAACCACAGATTGAGGAAGCTATTCAGTCAGCCTAGTCTGAGGTTGGCCCTGGATGAAAGTGAAACTCCAGAATTAAGAAACCATATCGTTTAAGTATTGAAGCAGAAGTTGGTATTAAAATAGATTAATATCGTACATTAATTTCTTGCTTCTCTCCAAATATTTCTATATCATAGTGACCTACTGATTACTTAGAAATACTTGATTATTACTGGAAATAGAGATATGTTGCCAAAGATTTTCAGCTTGCACTCCATGGGCCATAAGATTGAAGAGCAGAAACAGATCACTCAGCGGAGTCTGTTTTCCCATTTCACAAGATCATGAATGATCTGACAATCCTTAACTTCACTTTCCAGCCTCATTCCCTTAACCCTTGATCACCTTACTGAAAATCTATCCATCTGAGCCTTGAGTACTCTTAATGACCAAACCTTGATAGCTCTTTGTGAAATAGAATTATGCTGATTCATTACCCTCAGAGAAGAAATTCCTCCTCACTGTAGTTAAGCCACCCCTCATTCAAATATATGTCCTCTTGTCTTGAGCACTTTCACAAGGAGAAACCCAACTTCTCTGCATCTATTCTGTCAAGCCCCCAAAGAATCTTATATGTTTCAACAAGGACTCCTTTTAATCTCCAAACTCCAGTGAGTAGGACCCTGACTTATTCAACCACTCCTCGTGTGGGCGGCACGGTGGCACAGTGCCTCACAGCGCCAGAGATCCGGGTTCAATTCCCACCTCAGGCAACCGTCTGTGTGGAGTTTGCACATTCTCTCAGTGTCTGCGTGGGTTTCCTTCGGGTGCTTCGATTTCCTCCCTCAGTCCAAAGATGTGCAGGTTAGGTGAATTGGCCATGTTAAATTGCCCGAAGTGTTAGGTGAAGGGGTAAATGTAGGAATGGGTCTGGGTGTGTTGCTTTTCAGAGGGTCGGTGTGGACTTGTTGGGCTGAAGGGCCTTTGTCCACACTGTAACTAATCTAATCTAATCTAATTTAATTATCATAAGAAAATCCCTCCAGACTTCAGGTCAACATGATGAAACTTTTCTGTACTGCAAAGAAATGCCAATGATCTTTCCTTAGATAAGGGGACCAAAGGCTGTTCACACTATTCCAGGTGTCATCTGACTAGCGCCTTGGATAGTTTTAGCAAGACTTCCATATTTTTATATACCATCCCTTTTGAAATAAAATACAAATGTCCATTTGCTTTCCCTATTTCCTGCTGAACTTGTATGCTAGCATGTTGTAGTTCATGCACACAGATCTTCAAATCCCTCTGTTCTACAGCCTTCTGCTATCTTTCCCTGTTTAAATAATATTCAGCTCTTCTATTCTTCCTGCCAATGTGCATTCCCTCACAATTTATGACATTATATTCCATTTGGCAATTTTTTTTGCCCACTCATTAACCTGTCTATATCCCTCTGCAGATTCTTTGTGTCACTGTCACTACTTGCCTCAATGTCATCAGGACAAATGCAAAAATATGAAACATCAAATAATCACACCAGTTTACACTACTATAAAAGAAGGTGCTGAATTGTTTGCAAGTTGACTCTGACTGACCAAGGCACTGCTATGGAGAAAACAAAAGGATAATTCAGAAAAAGACACAAGGTTTGAGCAAATTCCTTCGGTTTGCAAAGATAGGTCCCTGCGTGTCAATATAAGTATCATCTAGCAAGTGTCAATGAATCATGTTACAAACTGAACTAGTTTAAATTGGTTCAAGAATAGAAATTGCTGGAGAAACACAGCATCTGTGAAGATAAGACAATCCTGTTTTGAGTCCAGTGAACCTTTTTCAGAACCAGTTTTATTTTATCTTAAGTTGGTCATAACTTTAGCTGTTATAGCAAACAGGGTTGCTCAGCAAATGTTATCCAATCACAGAATCATATCTAATGGTAATTTTTTTGCGCAAGCTTTTCCAAGCAATATTCATCGATATTTTCCTGCTCACTATTGAGACACCTTTTCAAAGAAACCAGTCAGGTTTGTCAAGTGTGACCTACCTTTTTCAAATCTACACCGGCTCTTTTGGATTGAATAGTAATTTTTGAAACGGTCATCACCAACTTAATTATAAATGCCAGTAGTTTACTGACAATAGGTATGAGGCGAACTGAACTATCATTCCGTGCTTTCTCTCTCACACCTTTCTGTAATAGAGGAAAGACAAGTGCAATTTTTTAATCTAAAGGAATCAAGAAAAAATTGTTCGATTATAAAAAGAGCATCTGAATATTGTCAGCTATCTTCTTTAGAGCTCTGGAATGAAAATCATCTTTTCTAGGGATTTATCACTTGTTCTCTTCATTTCTGTTATCTTGCATATGTTAATTTTGGGAGTCCCTATTACTAAATTTGTCTGTATGTATGTACGTACCTGTTTTAATGTTAGTTTCTTTTCAATTTCTAACCTCTTCCTCTGTTTATACAGGCTATTATTTTTAACGGCGCACACTACTTACAACTTCTCTGTGCTGAGCAGGTATACATTTTTGTGAACCGCACCCAAGTTATAAGTTTCCATTCAGCTTCCTGTTCTCAGTATTTTGCACCTGTTCAGACAATCTCCCAGCTGGCTGGCTATTAACTGTCACTGTCAAGTGATGTATGATAACCAACTTGCAGTTTCTTTATCAGTCTTTTCAAGTGCAAAGTGAAATTCAAAATCTCAAATTGAATTTCAGTATGAATTCTATTAAATAAAGAATTCCACTTCCATAAAATTTACATGTTGTTTACGATGCAGTCTGTTCACAACCATGTTGTGTGACCATATGTGACCTGTGATGATCTAATCAATTGAAAAAAGAACAAAAATGGCTTGCTATGTGACTGGTTAGCCGATACAACTATAAGCAAATGAAAGTAGTTTGGGTTGTTAAGAGTTAATTGATATATTTAAGGTGAAATTAAGTTTGTTGAGGAGCACAAGGTATTGTTCACAGTGTTGCCTTTATTAATTCCTTCATAGTTGCCTTTATATTTCCGTCCATGATTTTGTTTTTCAGGGCTCGGGAATATTTCAATAGTGAACCAAATATAAATACATCAAATGACTTTCAGGAATCATTTAAACCAATTAAAATAATTATAACTTTGTAAAATATCATATTATAATTATGTTCCATTGACTTAGCTATATAGAGCGCTTCACTGAAGGCTTCTGCATTATCATAATTAGGTAATGGAAATGCATCAGAGCACAAGGAAAGAAGTGTCAGTCATTCGATCTTCAAAACACATCGTGAAAGAGGACATAAAGCAATACTGATACGTTAAGTCAGTAAACAAATATCTGGCAAATGGAGTATAATGTGGATAGATGTGAATTTGTTCATTTTGGCAGGAAAATTACAAAAGAAACATATTATCTAGATGGTAAAAGAGCACAGAGCTCCAAGATGCAGAGAGGTTTGAATGTCCTCACACATTAAACACAAGATCAGACTTACCAGGATGCAGCCATGAATGGAGAGTTTGAGTGATAAAGAGAGGCTGGGTAGGCTGGGACTTTTTTCACTGGACATAGGAGGTGAGCTTATAAAAGTCTATAACATCATGAGAGGTATACATAAGGTGAATTTTTTCCCTATTGTGGGGATTTCAAGACTATGGGGAATATTTTGAAGATTTAAAAAATATATGGGGGCATTTTTCTTTACACAGAGAGTGATTTGTGTGTGGAATGAACGTCAGGAGAAAGCAATGTATCTGCAATAAATGCCGTTGATTGTGAATCCTATCAGATCAAATGGATTGGTTCGAGAGGCAGTTAGAGTCAATGAGGAATTTACAAGAGCTGGGGGATGTGATGGATGGCAGTTATAGGAAGGGGGGGATGTTTCAGATACAGTCACATAGATGGGTTAACTCCAGGAAAGGTAAGAGAGGTAGGCAGGTAGTGGTTATCCCCATTTCAACAAGTATGCCTTTTTGGAAAATAAAGGGGGTGATGGATTCTCATGGGAATGTAGCATGAACAGCCAAGTTTCTAGTATTGAGACTGTCTCTAATGTAATGAGAGATATGTTGGGTTCCAAGCGATTGATTGTGTTAAGGGACTCTCAAGTCCGAGGTACAGAGAGACATTTTTGTGGCCAGCAGCGAAAAATCAGAATGGTGTGTTGCTTCCCTGGTGCCAGGATCAAGAATGTCTCAGAGAAGATGCAGAATGTTCTCAAGGGGGAGAGGGGCCAGCAGGAGGTCATTGGAACCAACGACATCGAAGGGAAAATGTTGAGATTCTGAAGGGAGATTACAGAGAGTTATGGAAGGAATTTAAAATGGAAGTCCTCGAGAGTAGTAATATCTGGATTATTCCTGGTGCTAGGAGGTAGTGAGGGCAGGAATAGGAGCATAGAGCAGATGAATGCATGGCTGAGAAGCTGGTGCATGGGAAAAAGATTCATATTTTTGGATCATCGGAAGCTCTTCTGGAGTAGAAGTGACCTGTACAAGAAGGACTGATGGCACTTAAATTTGAAGGGGTCTAATGTACTAGCAGGGAGATTTGCTCGAGCTGCTCAGAAGGATTTAAACTAGTAAGGTGGGGGCGGGGGAACCCAGGGAGATAGTGAGGAAAGAGATCAATCTGAGACTGGCACAGTTGAGAACAAAGGCGAGCCAAACAGTCAGGGCAGACAGGGACAAAACATAGAACAAGATAGGACTGATTAATTAAACTGCATTTATTTCAATCCAAGGGGCCTAACAGGGAAGGCAGATGAACTTGGAGCATAGTTAGGAACATGGGACTGGGATATCATAGCAATTACATAAATGTGGCTCAGGGATGGGCAGGACTGGCAGCTTAATGTTCCAGGATACAAATGCTACAGGAAGGACAGAAAGGGAGGCAAGAGAGGAGGGGGAGTGGCATTTTTGATAAGAGAAAGCATAACAGCTGTGCTGAGGGAGGATATTCCCAGAAATACATCCAGGAAAGTTATTTGAGTGGAACTGAGAAATAAGAAAGGGATGATCACCTTATTGGGATTATATTATAGACCCCCTAATAGTCAGAGGAAATTAAGAAACAAATTTGTAAGGAGATCTCAGTTATCTGTAAGAATAATAGGGTGGTTATGCTAGGGAATTTTAACTTTCCAAACATAGACTGGGACTGCCATTGTGTTAAAGGTTTAGATGTGAGGGAATTTGAGCAATGTGTACAAGAAAATTTTCTGATTCAGTATGTGGATACTAGAGAAGATGCAAAACTTGACCTACTCTTGGGAAATAAGGCAGGGCAGGTGACTGAGGTGTCAGCGGGGGAGCACTTTGGGGCCAGCGACCATAATTCTATTAGTTTTAAAATAGTGATGGAAAAGGATAGACCAGATCAAAAAGTTGAAGTTCTAAATTGGAGAAAGGCCAATTTTGACGGTATTAGGCAATAACCTTCAAATGCTGATTGGGGGCAGATGTTCGCAGGTAAAGGGACAGCTGGAAACTGGGAAGCCTTCAGAAATGAGATAACGAGAATCCAGAGAAAGTATGTTACTGTTAGGGTGAAAGAAAAGGCTGGTAGGTACAGGGAATGCTGGATGACTAAAGAAGTTGAGGTTTTGGATAAGAAAAAGAAGGAAGCACATGTCAGGGGTGGCATGGTGGCTCAGTGGTTAGCCCTGCTGCCTCACAGCACCAGGGTCCCAGGTTTGATTCCAGCCTTGGGTGACCGTCTGTGTGGAGTTTGCACATTCTCCCCGTGTCTGCACGGGTTTCTTCCCAAAGATGTGCAGGTCAGGTGGATTGGCCATGCTAAATTGCCCATAGTGTTAGTCAGAGGGAAATGGGAATGGTTGGTTACTCTTCGGAGGTTCGGTGTGGACTGGTTGGGCAGAAGGGCCTGTTTCCACACTGTAGGGAATCTAATCTAATCTAAAGGTATAGACAGGATAGATTGAGTGAATCCTTAGAAGAGTATAAAGGCAATATGTGTATACTTAAGAGGGAAATCAGGAGAGCAAAAAGGGGACATGAGCTTTGGCAAATAGAGTTAAGAAGAATCCAAAGGGTTTTTACAAATATATTAAGGATAAAAGGGTAATTAGGGAGAGAATAGGGCCCCTCAAAGGTCAGCAAGGTAGTCTTTGTGTGGAGCCGCAGGGATGGGGGAGATACTTAGTGAGTATTTTTTCAATATTTACTGTGAGAAAGGAGATGGAAGGTATAGACTGTAGGGCAATGGATGGTGACATCTTGGAAAATGTCCATATTACAGAGGAGGACATCTGTTTGTCTTGAAATGCATAAAAGTGGATAAACCCCCTAGACCTCATCAAGTATCCCGTAGAACTCTGTGGGAAGCTAGGGAGGTGATTGCTGGGCCCTTGTACTGAGGTATATGTATCATCGATGGTCACAGGTGAGGTGCTTGAAGACTGGAGGTTGGCTAACATGGTGTCACTGTTTAAGAAAGGAGGTACGGTCAAGCCAGGGATATATAGACCATTGAGCCTGATATTTGTAGTGGGCAAGTTGTTGGAGGGAATTCTGAGGTACAGGACTTTCACGTATTTGGAAAGGCAAGGACTGATTTGGGATAGTCAACATGGCTTTGTGCGCCAGAAATCATGTCTCATAAATTTGAGTTTTTTTGAAGAAATAACAAAGAGGATTGATGAGGGCAGAGCAGTAGATGTGTTCTATATGGACTTAGATAAGGCGTTCGACAAGGTTCCCCATGGGAGACTGATTAGCAAGGTTACATCTCACGGAATGCAGAGAGAACTAGCCATTTGGATACAGAACTGGCTCAAAGGTAGAAGACAGAGGGTAGTGGTGGAGGGTTGTTTTTCAGACTGGAGGCCTGTGACCAGTGGAGTGCCACAAGGATCGGTGCTGGGTCCACTACTTTTCATCATTTTTATAAATGGTTTGGATATGAGCATAAGAGGTATAGATAGTAAGTTTGCTGATAACACCAAAATTGGAGTAGTAGGGGACAGCGACAACAGGATCTTGATCAGATGGACCAATGGGCCGAGAAGTGGCAGATGGAGTTTAATTTAGATAAATCCGAGGTGCTGCATTTTGGGAAAGCAAATCTTAGCAGGCCTTATACACTTAATGGGAAGGTCCTAGAGAGTGTTGCTAAACAAAGAGACCTTGGAGCGCAGGGTCATAGGTCCTTCAAAGTGGGGCCGCAGGTAGATAGGATAGTGAAGAAGGCATTTGGTATGCTTTCCTTTGTTGGTCAGAGTATTGAGTACAGGAGTTGGGAGGTCATGTTGCGGTTGTGTAGGATATTGGTTAGGCCACTGTTGGAATATTGTGTGCAATTTTGGTCTCCTTCCTATCAGAAAGATGTTGTGAAACTTGAAAGGGTTCAGAAAAGATTTACACGGATGTTGCCAGGGTTGGAGGATTTGAGCTATTGGGAGAGCTTGAATAGGCTAGGACTGTTTTCCCTGGAGCGTTGGAGGTTGAGGGGTGACTGTTTAGAGGTTTTTAAATCAGAAGAGACATGGATAAGATAAATAGATAAGGTATTTTCCCTGGGGTAGCGAAGTCCAGAACTAGAGGGCATAAGTTTAGAGTGAGAGGGGAAAGATATAAAAGAGACCTAAGAGGCAACCTTTTCATGCAGAGGGTGGTACGTATATGGAATAAGCTGCCAGAGGAAGTGTTGGAGGCTGGTACAATTGCAACATTTAAAAGGCATCTGGATGGGTATATGAATAGGAAGGGTTTAGAGGGATATGGCCAGGTGCTGGCAGGTGGGACTAGGTTGGTTTGCAATATCTGGTTGGCATTGACGGGTTGGACCGTAGAGTCTGTTTCTGTGCTGTACATCTCTATAACTCTATGACTCTAAGCAGTGGATGCAAGTTGGATAAGTACATGAATAAGGAATGTTTAGAAGGATATAGACCAAGGGAAGACAGGTAGGAATAGTTCAGTTTGGGATTAAAATTAAGATTAGGATTAAGCTAACAGAATGTTGTTGTATATTGTAAGGCAATTTGAATGAAAAGGTAGGTAGATTATATTTCATTTAGACAGGGTCTTGGAGAGGCCACACCTGGACTACTATGTACAATATTGGTCTCCTTATTTAAGGAAGGATATTATTGCATTAGAAGCCATTCAGAGAAGATTTGCCAGACTGATACCAGAAATGGACAAGTTGTATTGTGGGAAAATGTTGGCAATGCTAATCTTGGAACCACTGGAGAGTTGGAGAATAAGAGACACCCTGATTAAAACATAGAAGATCTTGAAGGGCCTGGGTGGTGTAGATACGGACCGGATATTTCCTCTTGGTGGAGAATCTAAAAGTAGAGGATACTTTAAAATTAAAGAATTGCCCATTTAAAACAGAGATAAGGAGAAATATTTTTTCACAGAGAGCACTGAATCTTTGGAACATTTCTTCAAAGTTTGTTGACAGCACAGGGTTTGAGAATCCTGGTCCTGGTCACCAATGGAAGTGGTACAGGGACGAGAAACATGGACAATATCTAGTATTAAATATTTGAAATCATAATGAAAGACAGGATTCTCAGTATGTTTGAAAAACATAGTAAATAGGAACTGAAAAGTTAGTACAGAATACTTTAAACTATTGGGACAGAACAAGACGAGATGAGCCTTATTAATCTAGGATGGCAGCGGAGTAAAACTGGAGCTTGTTTGCACTGCCCTTTCTTCTTCTTGTTCTTCTCTTTTTTTCCTCTTAGTGGTTTTTCTCCTTCTCTGCTGACCTCTGGTGGTGATTCCCGTTCTCTGGTGATGACCCCTGGTCTCTGGTGATGACTTCTGGTCTCTGGCGATGATTTCTGGACTCTGGCATTGACATCTCGCCTCTGGCAACAACTCCTGGCCTCCAGTGACGATTCTCGACCTCCGACAACTCGCCCCACTGGCAACGACTCCCAGCCTCTGACACCTCCTGGTGTGACGTGGCAAACTCTTGGTCTGGTGTAGAGTTTTTCTGGCATGAGCTGGTGGCCTCCCAATGTGGCGTGGCAACTTAGTGGCCTGGTTGAATGATCTCCCTGCCTATTGTGGTGGCCTGCCAAGGCAGGCCTCCCAGCAGGATGTCCTCTCAGCTTGGCATGGCATCCTCAGCCCAGCATTGCCGTTTGAAGTGATCTCCCAACCTCAGGACCCTCAGGATCCTCAAGGTGAAGCCCAGACCCATGTGGAGCCAGGACCCACTGCAGTCTGGAAGCTAGATGCCAGCGTGGACTGTTGTTCTGAGCTTTAATTTCTGCAACGCTGGACATTTTATTTCTCTCTGTCTAACACTTTGTAACTAAAGAAGCTGTAACTAGATACTTTGTACTTAAGATGGAACTTTAACTGGCGATGTATAAACTTTTCACTGTACTCATTGAATATATATGACAATAAAGCTAATTCTATTCAATTGAATATTAATTAAAATTAACTCTGTGTTTGGGATTAGCAGGTCTTCTTCATGCAGAGTATGAAGATCATTTGGAATAGACTGAGAAACAGAATGGTTGAGGGCCTGATTTTTAAGAACTTGATGCAATGATGGATAATTATAACTTTGCATTGGTTATATGAAAGAAGGTGAAATCAATAGCTTTCACCTAGGTTTCTTATTCCATTGTATAAAGTTAAAATATTGTCAATTTTCACATCAAGATGCCAAAAGATGTTTTTCAGCCATAGTCTTGCCTGAGAGTTGTTTCACTTCCAGGTGTAATGTCATACCTCAGATTATGGGCTGAATTTAGTGGAACTTGCTGGAGTCGGAAGAACAGCAAACAGATATGGAGAATTGTGCAAAGGTCAGCATGCCAGGTGAGAGTGGGAGAATTGTAAGCAATTAAGTGAACCATCAGAAGATTACAAAATGTTAAACTTGCTCATGAACAGTCGAATGCATGTATTTTCATAATGTCAATAATCTGCTCACTGAAAGCTGCTGACTTACATGTGGTTTCCTTAACTCATTATGACAGTCCCTTTGACTTCTCAGAGATTGAGTGACAGAGCACACGATTGACATTGCAGACATTTTGTTCTGTTGCACCTTATCGAGCTGACTCTGATGATGAACCAAAATAGGAAATTCACAACTCAGAAGTACTCGGCTCAAATTTTAAAGCAGCAGCACCCAACATGCATGGAGAGGCCATCCCTTAAAATGCTGTCACAAATTTGATTCCCAAAGGAAAGAAGACTGCATCCAAAGAAAGAAAGATATCATGACAACATGGGAATTATCCACCTTATCTTTCTTCCTTGAGTGTTAGGGGGGATGCATCAATTGGTGAATTTGTTGATGTCACCAAACGGTTGCATGAACACAGTAGAACCTTCTCACCTAATTTTAGAATTTTTTTTCATGCTAGACCAACACAAATTCACTTGTTGTATTTTTGAAGTGCAGCACTTCCTTACACTTTCTTAAAGGTATAGTCCATGCCTTCAACTTCATAACATATTGGAGTAGCTGCTGCTGAGGGTTGGGGTAAAGGCCATTGACCAAACCTCTCCACAAATCCAGCTTTGACTACTGTCTACTGACTTCCTTAAAAAGTCTGTAAGATGATTTGCAGCTCTTGCACATAACTACATCTCCTTTAGCTATGGCACCAATTCTTCAAGCCCAGTAGGTGATGCAGGCTTCTCAAGATCAGAGGCTGAAACAATCTGTCCTCTTTCACTATCTGTGCATTTATTCCAAGGTCTTTCTTCATCTTTACCTCTGAAGCCTTTTCTAGACCTACTTGTGTCCTCCACTCTGCTGACTTTGGAATATTTTATATCCTCTGTTTTCTTCGGTAGTTTTGGTGGCAGAGCCTTCAAAAGTGTTGGCTTCATCCTCAATTTTATAACTTTGCATCCTACTTCCAGCTTTGGTGAAAGAGTTGAACCATCAATCCAAATTTTTCTTTATTAAAGCAGGTAAGAGTTCTTTATAATTTCCTAAATGTGTTAAGGGTTCTTTGTATATCCACAGTTTTCTATTTTTATTTCAGAATTCAAGTGTAATTTCCATTTTATCTCTGTAAGAACATTTTAGTTCATTTGAATGTATAATTTTGTCATTATAAGACCCTCAATTGTAACCTGATATAATTCTACTAGGCCTTGTGTATTTCCTCTTCAAATTATCTTTTAAATGATCCATGATCCACCATAATGTATATCTTGATAAGAGTACACAATATGCTTGGCTTTCAAAGGATATGTTATACCTAATGAGGAATGCATCATGAATTCATATCCATTGAAATTCTTCATTTGTCCATTTTATCTTTGCTAAGTAATGGTCACAATATCTTAATGGTACAATATTCAAGATGAAATATCTTTTCAGAAGCTACCATCCAGCTTTCTTGTGAGGACAATAATAACTTCCAGTTAACACACTTTACTAGTTCTGAAAATCCTTGGCCGACTACAACTGGGTAATATTTCTCCAGGGAACTGGGAACTATTCCCTCAACAGCACTGAAAGCTAGAACCATATTAACATCATAACTAATTAATTTACATGTACAAAGTCTGTTTCAAAATGAAAAAAGAATCTCAGTCATAATGTGCCAACAAATAAACTGCAGGGTGAATTAAATTGCTTTTCATTGGTCCTCAGGCTGTGAATTTCTGTCTGTTGATGTAATAAACTGCAATAACAGCATTCCCTGACCTTTGATCTATTTCCTGGATTCTTTTAATGGCAGAGAAGCTAAAGAAATAAACTAATAACACACTTACCACACTTATAATTTTTGTGCACCGCACAGAAATATTTAAATGGATCTGTTGCATTACATAAACAAAGCTGAAGTGCAGATATAGCAGTGCGCTGGGAAGGAACAATACTCAATCTTGAGGTGCTGTGCTCTGTCAGTTTATGTTGCTACAGCTCTTTGTGATCTGTTATAGAATGGTTCAGGCTTATTTTTGTGGCTTGGCCAACAAAGCAAAAAAATGTTTCTTAGTAACGTAAAATCCACAAAGGTGCAAAGGGCCACTGTATGTATCATGCACCTAACTACTGGAATTCATATTTTAATGGACTGTCTTTTGTAATATTGGGAAAGAGTGAAAGAGTGACATTTTTTATGACATGGATGTGGACCCTTCTGTTAATTAAACCAAACATCCAGAAAAGTCAACCTTACCTCGTAATCTGTTAAAATATGAGTGACAGAGAACTTCAAGACAATAACATCAATTTATTTTGTTAATTCTAAAATTGAACACGAAACAACAACTATAAGTCCTCCATTCTCTTAACTTATTATCTGCCTCCAATGCTATGATGATACACTGTTCCAAGAAAACAGTTAATAGTACATCAACTTAATTTCAAAATCATACAGCGGCCGTCATCTTTGGTGTCTGTCTTCTTCCATCTGAAGATCTCCCTGGGTTGTCTTTTTTCTTTTTATTGTGAATATGTTTCATATGAAAAGGTCCTTTGATCGAGATTGTTTCCTCATTTCTTGGATCTGTGTTGATGGCAGTTACTCTGTCTGATTTTCAAAATACCTGCCTTTTTTTATCCCCAAGATTGGATTGTCTCATTGGTTTGATGTTAGCAAAATGATAAATTCAAACTCAATTGGGTTTTAGTATCATGGGGCATAATTTAAACTGATTACTTAAATTCGAATTGTTGTCAAAACCGCAACCAAATCAGGTGACCATTTCACAGCCATGTGTTATATATGTTCAATTTCCCGGTACACTCTGAGACTGCTCTTATAAGCTGAAAATGTGTTGCTGGAAAAGCACAGCAGGTCAGGCAGCATCCAAGGAGCAGGAGAATCGACATTTCAGGAATGAGCCCTTCTTCAGGAATCCTAAAGAAGGGTTCATGCCCAAAATGTCGATTCTCCTGCTCCTTGGATGCTGCCTGACTTGCTGCGCTTTTCCAGCAACACATTTTCAGCTCTGATCTCCAGCATCTGCAGTCCTCACTTTCTCCTGCTTTTATGAGCTCTCAGTTCTGAAAGGTACAGGTACACTTTCTTAAAGGTATAGTCCATGCTTTCAACTTCATAACATATTGAAGTAGCTGCTGCTGAGGGTTGGGGTAAAGGCTGTTGTCCAAACCTCTCCACAAATCCAGCTTTGACTACTGTCTACTGACTTCTTTCCACAACTTCCTATTAATTCCAATACACATAACTAAATTACTCCCTTAGAACCTCCTTTCAGTTTACCTGAAAAATCTTAAAAACAGACTTACTGGGTTTCTCAGCAATTAAGTCAGTACAGATGTAAAGTTCGCTGCAGGTGGAATAGTGTAATATTACTAAACTCAGAAGTTAAAAGGACTGATTTTTTAATGTTCCAATTGTATGAAGAAAAGAAGTTGAAAGTGTAGCATCGGGAAAGGAAAATGTTTTGTTTATAAAGAAACAAAAGCCCCTTTGACCTCAAGTGTAAGACGCAATAGACAACAAGAACATCCTTGAGGTCATGTGAAAAAAGATGATAAATCCTATCGCTGAGCAGATGTCATTTTGCATAGCACCTTATCACCAGAACTTACAAATAACCACCAATTTATAGCTTGGCCAGTGGTGAGAAAGGCGTTTCCCATCAGATACATCCCACATGCTGCAGAGGCATGAGAGGGCTGCTTGGTGTCTAAGCCCTTTCAGCCATAGAACACCAAGAGGGTGGAATCTGTAGAACCCACCGTGCTGTATGTCTGATGAGGAATGCACATTGTGAACATCAAGAGTATTGAAATTGGACTGAGACATTTCAGACAGGGACACAGCATGAGCAGAAAAGTTTAGTTCTATTGCACTTTATTAATATTCAATTTGAAATATTATACCCTCAGATTGTATGGCTAACATGGAATGAATATTATAAATATTAAGACTATGATAATTGTATTGTGACACCTAAGAGCGGAATGTGTTGTATGAAGGCAATTTGAATTAGTTGCACTTTCTGTAATTTTCATGTTTAAATAATTTTAATGGGCTTTTACAAGTGTTATAAATAAAACACATATTTAGGAAAAATGGAAATGTTTTATTTAGGCTGGCATTGCCACTAGTAGTTAGATATCTCTCTTTGCTACTGCTACTTCGAGGTTATTGTTTCCATATCCTGGAATAAATCTCTTTCATTCCTTCACTACTGTAACACTCTTTGTTTACACCAATATATCCCACATTACTGAATACAGCTGTCTAGTGCAGTATTCCAGACCTCAATGTATGCTTTTTTTAACAGTCTGAGTTTTTTTTTCTTAGATTTGCCTTGCTGACGTCAGAGTAACATAATGAGTTACACTGTCACAATGTGCATATCCAGTTAAAAACACCAAAAAAGACATGGTGGATGAGTGAAAAATACTATCTGGATACAACAATTTACCCAGTGTTATTTGCTTTCTAGTCAAAACTTGGGGAAGATTAGACCCTATCTCAAAGTGAAGTGGGACATTGATGAGTTTTGAGCATACAATCCTTTAGCAGCCTGAATGCTAATCCAGAGAAGATTAAGTGGATTACTTAGAACATTGGCAGCAAATTAAGCTGTGACAACAGAACACAAATATGATTTACTGAATGATGTTCCACTTCAGAAAAATGGAAAATTCTTGAGAATTTTTTGCATCCTTAGTGCAATTATCTAAATTATTGTGATGTTACCACTTAGCCACCTGGTGTTTGCCACTGTATAAGATTGTAAGGGCATTAGACATTGGAGCAGACGTAAACCATTTGGACAATTGCCTCTATTCAATAAAATCATGGCTAATCTGATCTCCACTTTCCGGCCTTTTCTCCGTAATATTTGATTCCTTGAATAGGTAGAAATATGTTTATCTCAGCCTGGAATATACTTAACGATACAGCCTCAACAGCCTTCTGCATGCAATCAATCCATGTAATATTTTATAAATTCCTACTTTGGAAATAGAACCATTCTGACTCAAGATTGGGAAAGCGACAGACTCTAACCTTACACCTTTAATGCATTGTCTGATCTGAGATGTCACTTTTTTTAATATAAAACCTTGTTATCTTGAGAATGTGACTTAAAAGAAGTTCTGAGATTTACATATTAATGCACCGAGACCTGCAAGCCATTCTAAAAGATGAAAGACTTAACAACAATCTGGGTTTGATCAATATATTATTTCAGTTGCATGGCACTCTAATCTTTTGCTAGAAATTCTGTGTCTTATGGTCCTGTTCCACAACCACCTGATGAAGGAGCAGCACTCCAAAAGCTAATGCTTCCAAATAAACCTGTTGGACTGTAACCTGGTATTGTGTGATTTTTAACCATATTTTTGTGTCATCGGCAAATTTGGAAATAGAATATTCATTTCCCTCATTCAAGATAGTAATAAATATTGTAAATATATGTCACAGTGTCTGATCCCTGTGATTTTCCACTGGTGACAGGTTGCAATCCAACAAATGCTCTTTTATGCAAACTTTCCCTTTTTCTATTAGTTAGCCAAATCTCTATCTATGCTAATATTGTACCGCCAATAACATGGATTCACCTTATTCAGTAGCTTTCTGTGTGATAACTTATCAAATGCTCTTCGGAAATCAAGATATAGTGCATCTTTGGTTTGCCTTTATCTATCGTGAATGTTGCCTTCTCAAAGAATTATAATACATTTGTCAGGCATGGTTTCCCTTTCTTGAATCTATGCTGACTCTAATTAGTTAGATTATGTATTTCTAAATGTTCTGTTTTTTACTCATTTATAAAAGATTCTAACTTGTTTCAATGACAGATAAGACTTAATTAATATTAATTTGCAGAATTGTGAAATGTTTTTCCTTCTATCTGATAATTTTGAAAAGTGCAGCATTTTAATAAACAATCTATTACAGATTATTCAAGCAGGACTAATATCAGCAGGCATGTACTGGTGTTAGAATATTTTTACAATCATTCTGATATAATTTAAAGAAAATTTGAAATTAAAATCTGCAATGTGAAAATGATTTTTGATGATTGTAATACAATCCTTTAAATGAATGGCAGACAGATTGAATTCAGGAAAAGCATAGCACAAAATAAAAATAGCATTGCGTAAGTACTGATTGCTGCACTACTTTCCAAACAGCTATACATCAACTTTAAGTGTACCCAATTTGCAAATGAACTTTTCATCTGATTTGAGGCATTACTGTGATGTACCTTGTGGTTATTTTGGAGCAGAACAGAACATATAGCACAGAGAATTGGTTCTTCGTGAGACAGATGTCATGAAGTTTATCAACAACTAACTTCATACAGAGTGACAATATCACAGAGTATTCACATCGCCTGGGTTCTGCCCTACTGATGTTATTGTGAATTGCATACACATATCTGACTGACTGAGGAAACTGCACCATCTCACAGAGAGAGTGACTGCAGGTGAGGTGGGTACCTTGTCACTGGAAAATCCAATACCATGATGTCATGTAACTGTTGTAAATTGCAGACCTGTATGAAACCACACCTGGCTAGTATAATACCCCTAGGTAAAAACAATGAGTGCAGATGCTTGAAACCAGATTCTGGATCAGTGGTGCTGGAAGAGCATAGCAGCTCAGGCAGCATCCAAAGAGCAGCAAAATCGACATTTTGGGCAAAAGCCCTCCCCTGTTTACCTTTCAACAAATGAAAAGCTTTTTTCCAATAATATGTAAAAGGATGCAGACAGATTTGTCATCTCAATGCATTGGTAGACACATGACACAATCAGCTGTAGTCCTTATATAGTTATCATGACATGGCAGTGTTGCTTCGCTCTGCAATGTGCCATCTGTTCTCACAAATTAATGTGAATCATTTGTCATAGATGTAAAATTGATAGCTTCAACATCCAAATCACCATCCTGTAGTAGGGATACCTGCACATGGTTTGGATGTGTAATCTAATTCTTATCAGGACTCAAGCATTTCTCATTGCAATATCAGATGACTTAGGCAGGTTACAATCACAAAGCAACATTTTCACAAACCCACATGCTTATGTGAAAATCTTGAACTATTATGCTTTGTCCTGGTTCAAATTGAGACAATTGACCACAGGGTCATTAATTATGCTCTCGTCTCCCACTTCTCCCTTCTTTTCAAACATGCTTCAGTTTTGGTTGGATGCTGACAGTGTGTGAGGGGAGAGCTGTGGATATGGTTCCCAAATATGAGAGCTGTGGGTGAGACCAAACCATTATCTAGAGATGTAGCACATTGATTTAAAATATTGTCAAGTTGTTTTCCATTCAGTGATCATCAGTTTTACTGTAGGAGCAGTACCATTTTGCAGGTCCTTTAGACTGAGGGTTGTGAGGCACGGAGTAAATATGTCAAAAACCCCAATTACTGCATGTCATTGAAATGTGCACTAATGAATTGAGGACTGACTTAAAAATAATTTATCAGGGATCACTGAGCATACTGGATATGGCAGTCAATGTGGCACCAACCATCTTTAATAATTGATTCAAAAAGGAATGTGAATTGTAGAATCCTTGCAGTGCAAAAAGGGGTCATTCAGCCCATCAAAGAGCATCTCACCCAGACTAGCCCCCACCCTATTCCTATAAGCATATATTTACCATGGCTAATCCACCTAGCCTGCATATCCCTCGACATTATGGGGCAATTTCACATGGCCAAACCATCTAACCTACACATCTTTGGACTGTGTGAGGAGACCAGAGCACCTGTTGGAAATCCATACAAACATGGGGAGACTGTGCAAACTACACACAGATTGTCACCCAAGGCTGGAATTGAACCTGGGTCCTTGGCACTGCAAGGTAGCTGTGCTCACCACTGAACTGTCATTGGTGAGCTAGTTGGTCACCAGAATGTAATCCCATCTTTGGAGTGGCAAATGTCAATGACAATCTCTTACCACAGCTCAAAAAAAATCTCATATGCAATGAAAGATTCCCTCAATAGTTAAGGTTGGTAAAATTGACATGTTTCACATGATTTGATTAGTTGATTGATGTTTTTATTAATGTTGGGCTAATATATAGATTCACACAACAATCTTGCAGGTTTTTTTGCATTTGTATACATGTTTGTGATCTGACACACATAAAGGTTCAGCGCTATAAGAATGTTCATGCCACTTAGGATAAATTTTTAATGTAGTGTAGATAGATTTTTCCTTTTTTTCTTCAGGGCTTTTATTTCCTTCAATAGGGAGTTCAAGCAAATGATCCTTAGACATCTCTGCGACACAGGTACTATGTTCTTCACATACTTATGTATAGCTTATGGAAGTATGACTTCAAAGTTTGCCTTTAAAAATTATATTCATTAAAGTCCCTTTCATCTTTAAACTATCAGAACATGCTAGTTCAGGGGGTCAGGCAACTCATTAATGATTATCTTCTTAAGTTTCTGTGGGTGGTCATCATCTGACATAGTTTGCTGAATCAGCTACGATCAAAATGTATCAAATTGCTGTTTCAGTCTTGAAGCTTTAGTATTGCAACTGTTGGATTTATCACATTATGGATCATAATAACATGTCAATCCATGCTTGCCAGTAAACCAGTGAGAGGGATCCATCTATCTCAACAATGGAAAAGGTTTCAGGTGTCTATCCTGGGAGCTGTATTGACATTTCAGATACATAATGCCAATGCGTAGGTTGTTACACCTGTTGCAAATTCATTGTGCCAGCTTCCTGGGTTCATCTAATGTAAGATGTATAAAGGGATGATATTTGTGCTGATATTAGTGTCAATTTTAGTGTACAGTGTACTTTTTCCCTTCCTTCATGGGTATATCATTAGGTGAAGGCTTTTCAAATGGCATTCATGTGGTGATTTATCATCCCCTACTGATTGACTATTACATCTACTAGTCTGGTAATATTGTGTTTGCTTTATGGGAAAGCCCGCCATGCTCCTCCCATTACAACTGATCACACCTCCTGATCCCACACACCCACTTGACCCCTTATAGCCTTCATGCCAATTTATGGTCCTTTCAAGCCCATTCACTCAGTGAAAACTATGTACACAACTAATGAGCCATATTGATAGAGTGGCACGAATGGAACTGATCTGAAAGAATACAATATTCATAAATCTTGGAAAAACAAAATTGCTATTCATACAACTTTCTAAAACATGTTGATTAAAGAACCTATTAAAATATCAATAACTTCAAACATTATGAAGTTAATCACTTTCTTCATTTTAGTCTTGTGTAAATAAATACACGGCAACTATCAAAAGGTATAAAGCGTTTATTATAATCATTTAAAGATGTCAAACAAGCAAATTTACCAGTTATCAAAACAACTCCCACTGAAATTGTTTGAGTTATAAGAACAGACTGAATAGGTTGGCACTTGTTTCCCTAGAGCATAGGAGACTGAGGGGTGACCTTATAGAGATCTATAAAATCCTGAGAGGCATAGATAAGGTAAATAGCTTTTCCCCATGGTAAAGGTGTTTAAAACTAGAGGATATAGGTTTTAGGTGAGAGATAACAAAGGGTCCACAGGAGCCATGTTTTCACACAGAGAATAGTGAGTGCAGGAATGAGCTGGCAGATGTGATGGTGGAAGCAAGTACAATCTCATCTTTTAAGAAACATTAGGTAGGTACATGATTGGGACAGTGTGGAGGGAGATGGAACAACTGCAGGCAAATGGGAATGGTTTAAGCTGTGAAAACTGGGTGGCATAGGCAAGTTGGGCTGAGGGGCCTTTTTCCATGCTGTAGACCTCTATGACTATATGATTCCAAATTATCCTCCAATGAATCTGGTCTCTTAGTCTATATAATAACACTTGAGAAATGAATGGCAGATTAACTTTAAAATGGCCATTGTCTCAATATGTTCTCTTCATGCCTGGAAAAAATTTGAACATATAATTTGTCCATGTGTATTTGCTCTCCCAATGCATGCCTATATTTAAAAATACACCAACCTAAAATGACTCTGTACAGGCAGCACATAAGCTGGCTCCTTTACTTTGCTGCTCATGCCCAGTTGTGCAAAAAAGGTAGATTGATATCTTAAACAAAATGACATTGGGTATTGATAACTTTTTTTCATGGACAATATTACACATTTTGAATTTACTTTGCTTTAATCTGCTTTAGATTATCTTCTGAAGTTGTTTCAGTAAGCTTTTTGATGGCAGCATATGTTGTGTTACATTCCAGCAAGAATAGAGTTAAATTAATTTAGTGGGGCTGCTAGTTTCCTTTAATTAGATTGGTAGTAAGAGAACTTAATTCCAATAGTTTCAAATAGTATGTGAAGAACATAGTACCTGTGTCGCAGAGATGTCTAAGGATCATTTGCTTGAACTCCCTATTGAAGGAAATAAAAGCCCTGAAGAAAAAAAGGAAAAATCTATCTACACTACATTAAAAATTTATCCTAAGTGGCATGAACATTCTTATAGCGCTGAACCTTTATGTATATTTCATGAGTAAATGTATATGTATAATAAAGAATGTACAGTAAAATATCAATTTGCCATTCAAATTAAAGTGAAGGTTTCCAAACATAATCACAACAAATAAAATATTTTATGTATGTTCATTTGTTAAGCAACTGAAGGCTGTGTCATCTTCTATCAATAAATGTTGAAAGAAATTAATGGCAAAACAGCTGTGTTACAAAATATGGTGTTACAAAATACATTGTAGAAAACTGAAGGCATTTCTTCATTATACTGATTAGTCTTTGCACATATTGCAAACTAATTTAGCAAAATAGTGATTAATTTTTCCATTCAATTATTAAGACAGGAACTATCATATTTACACATGCCACATTAAAATTTTTGATTCATACAAAGTGATTATTAGTTAATATGTAGGCACTGTATTTTGACAATGCCAAGTATTGTATAAGGCAATGAAAGGAGAATGTTAGAATGTATTAACTGGAAAGTTTAGAAGTACATATTTGTGAAACATAAACCTGCAAATTATTTTATACTCATTTATTTATTGTCATGTTTATGAATGTTCTTTTTGATGGTAAATCATATAAGATAGGACAAGTGGTCAGGGAAATATATTTGCTATGTTAATTGATGATTTATAGCACCCTTACAGCAATAGGGATTGGTAACTTGTCCAGCTGTAAATCTATAGATAATGAGTGGTGTGGTTATGAAGTAATCATCATGACTATTGGAACAAATGCTTCAAAACATTGCAAGACACAATGAATTTTGGCATGTAGCTTAAATGCAATTCTACAAAAGTTAAAACAGGAATGAAAAATGCTGATTTCTTTACAGATGAGCACAAAATAGTAAATCCAGTTTCTACAAATCTCCTAACCACACTGTCTTCTGGCAGTATATTTGATTTATTTCATTGGATTTCTTATCTCTACCATTTTCTCACAACATATATGCACTGAGTTGTTATACAATTAGAATGAGATTTAATGACAGGTTCAGTTTATGAAATTTTTTTGTGCAATACAGTTGTTGTTTCATTATAATTCTGACTAGTTGGGTATTGGCTCTTGTCAGTAAAAGTATTTCGCTTTATGTTCTTTTGCACCAGATTCTGCTATTATTGGACATTTCTGGATGTAGAGTGTTGAAATTATACACTTTAATTCGCAATCAGTCTTGGCAATCAGAACAGAAGTAGGCCATTCAACCCTTGACCTTGTTCTCTTGTTCAATTAGATAAAGACTGAGTTGCACATCAACTTCATCAATCTGTCTTTGCTCCATATTCCTCATCAAAAAATCAATCTCAGTCTTGAAAGATCCAATTTACCTTATCTCTTCTGTAGCCTTATAGAAGAAACAGAGCATGCCAGATTTCTGGTTGAAGTGCTTCGTTGATTTAATTCTTCAGTGTCCTGGCTCCAATTTTATGGTTATGTCAATATATTCTAAAATTTCCCAAAATAACTATTTATTCTGCGTGAGCACTGTCTAATCCCTTTATTATTTTAATAACATTTATGTTTTAACACTTCACCTTTTATATTCAGTGGAATACAGACTCAACTTTGTTTTTCTCTCTCAACGTGTGGTGCCTGACCTACTAAGTTCTTCATTTTCTGTTTTTATCTCAGATCTTCAGAATCTTTGTTTTATTATGAAATCTATCTTCACTTTCTAACTCACTTAGCCCTGGCACCAGCACTAAACCTGCAGTACACCCCTCCAATGTCAACATGCCTTTCTGGAGTTGTGATACCCAGATCCCTGTTTCCAGGTAGGATCTGTATAACTGCAGCATAATTTTCTCCCCTTTGTAATTCAGCCCATTTCAAATAAACAAACAACATTCCATTAGACTTCCTGATTGTTTTTGTACTTGTCTACGATCAATTAATGATTTACACACGTAAACATCCATACATCTTCACTTCCCCAAGTGCTTGTTGCTTGCTGTTTAAATATTTAATCCATATTTCCCCAAATTGAACTGTATTGAATTCACTCATTTAATTGATTTGTTTTTGTAATATTCGGCTTTTGTCTAGTTTAGAAAATATGCTTATTCTTTAAAAATCTCTCAACCAATAATCAAATAGTAAACATTTCTTAATAGAATCAATCAAAACATTTCTAACAAACATTTATTCGTATTATTACTGAAGTTCGAAGTGACTGAATATTATGAGCAACAATAATCAGGCAAGACTTCCACAGATTTAAAACATAGCTGATATTCAGAGACTGTAGGATTTCTTAATTGTGGGCATTAATGAAATAACTTTACTGCCAAATTACCATTAGTTTCAGGTATACTTTCAACAGTATTTGATCTTCAATGGAAAAATTGACAGTTGAAAATGGGGTACATGCTGTTGAATCAACTAGCGTAATTAACCAATGAAAAATGAAGCTCTTTCACTCTAATTGGATTACGTAAATATTGTTCTGATATCAGTGCCATGTGCAACATCAAAGGAGCTGAAATTTGTTTCAATTGTATTGTGACATAAGAATGTAAAAACAAGTGAAGTAGGGCATTTGGGAGGTAGAGCCTGATCTGCCAATAAATGTGAGCATGGTTGGATTCACCTCCACCTTCCTGCACTATCTCATATCTCTGAATTCCAATGGTATTCATCCAAAAATCTATCGATCACTGTTTTGATTGAATGCATTGACTGAATATTCTTGTGTTATAAACTCTTCATATAATATATTCAGCACAACTGTGATTTTTGGCATTTGTATCTTGGTACATGGCTAAACAAGTGTGAGATTGTGTTTTCTTTAAAGAAATGAGAATTGATATTGATCCTATAATATTTAAAATCAGAACATGAAGTAATGAACAGAGACAGAGGTCAGTGCTCCAGTTTGATTTGATTGAGAGAATTTACTCTGTTCTAGTTGCTGCTAGGTAATTCTTTTCTTTGAATTTTCAAATACCAAATCATTCCACCATTGACATTTAATAAGTGAAAACTCTTATATTCTGATGCTGATGCTGGTTATGACATCCATCCATTTCGAGAGACAATGGACTGTGACCAGAGTGTGTAGTACTTCTGGATTGAAAATTGTCTATTGTGGCTGTAGATAATGTTTCACGAATGGTAATCTCTTCTGCAGTAGGAACAGGTAAATAGCATTTGCCCACGGCCAATTGATTGCTTTGTTTCCTTCCAATGGGTTTGTTTTCCATAACCTGGTAATTTCTTTTGTCTTAAATGTTTTCCACACCTTTTTCAACTGCTTGTGTCCAGAGACTCCCATACATTAACTCTGATCTTGGTCAACTTGGGTTTTCCTTGCAGACATTCTTGTATCGCAATTAGGAACAACCTATTGGTTTTGTGCTGATAGCAAGCTCACCATAGAGTATGCCTTTGGAGATGTGATTATCATTTATCTGGCTCACTTGTTCCAGCCAATGCAATCACCTCAGACTCTAGAAGGCAAAAATAATGGGGATCCCTGCATGCTGATAAATCTTCCTATTCATCAGTCATAACCTTGCCACCCCTTTTTAATGGTCTCCCAGTGTAAGTTTCTATTTGGTGTTTCTGCGGTTTCTAATTTTTCACAATCTTTGTTTCCTTAAACATGATCCTCATTAGGTCTTTGCTTGGTGGTTAATTTCTCTTGCTTGATACAGCAGTGCCTGCCTTGAGTTTACTTATATAATTAAAGAATTGTTACAGTACTGAAGAAGACCATTCAGTCCATCATATCTGCACTGGTTCCTTGAGCATTTTAACAAAGTACCAATCTCCTACCTTTTCCCTGCAGCCTTGCTCATTGTTTCATTCATATAATGATCCAATGCCCTCTTGAATGCTTCAATTGAACCTGCCTCCACCATATTTGCAGGCAGTGTATTCCACACTCTAACTACTTGCTGTGTGACAATGTCTTTTTTCTGACTTTCCATCTGCTTCTTTTGCAAAGTGCTTTTCATTTGCACTATTTGGTCCTCAATCCATTTGTGAATGGGAACATTTTCTCCCAATTTTCTTCAACCCAACCCACTCAGTCCAGATTGCTCATGATTTTGAAAACTTCTATCAAATCTCCTCTCAGCCTTCTCCTTTCCCAGAAAAACTTTCCCAAACTTTCCTCAGAACTGGAAGTGTCGCTGGAACAATTCTTGTAAAACTCTTCTACACTCTCTCTAAATTCACACCCTTTTTATTGTGTATCACCTAGAAGTATACATAATTCTCCAAATGAAGTCTAACCATCTTACAAATGTTTCTCCCCCCTCCCCCCTCCATTCTTGTACTCTGTGTTCCAATTTCCAAAGTGTGGAATATGTACGCTTTATTAGCAGCTGTCTCTATCTGCCCCCTTTAATGACTTAAGTATATATACACACTCAGGTCTTTCTACTCCTGCACACTCTTGATAATGTCTTGCCTTAATCTTATGCTGTCTATCCATGCACTTGATCTAAAAATTCATCACTTCCCACTTGAACTTCTCACCTCCTTTAATCTTCTTTACTGAGTATGTGAGACTGTGAAAAGCAAGAATAGCTGCTTCTTTCTTTGTGTCCAAGTTTGAAAACTACTGAGAGAGTTTC
The DNA here is from genome assembly GCF_020745735.1 of Hemiscyllium ocellatum. Taxonomy (NCBI): domain Eukaryota; kingdom Metazoa; phylum Chordata; class Chondrichthyes; order Orectolobiformes; family Hemiscylliidae; genus Hemiscyllium; species Hemiscyllium ocellatum. Next base: position 28,217,837 of record NC_083419.1, read on the forward strand.
AATAGCACCGCACACTTGGATGGTCTCAAGCTTCTTGACTTAACTCCATTTTTGCCTCTTAACGATGATGAATGAGCATTGGGGAGACAAGAGGTGTGTTAGTCACTAAAGAATTAGAGCGGCACAGTGGCTCAGTGGTTGGCACTGCTGCCTTGCAGCACCAGAGACACAGGTTTGATTCCAGCCTCAGTTGACTGCCTGTGTGGAGTTTGCACATTGTCCCTTTGTCTGTGTGCATTTCTGCTATGTGGTCGGGTTTCATCCACACTAGTCCAAAGATCTGAAGGTTAGCTAAATTGTCCATAATGTCTAGGGATGTGCAGGTTAAGTGGATTAACCATGGGAAATGTGGGGTTGCAGGGATAGGATTTGGGCGGGATCATCTTTGGAAGGTCAATGTAGACTTGATGGGCTTATTTCCACATGGTAGGGATTCTAATTCCTAATCACTGACCTACTGTTTTTTTTAGATTAGATTAGATTACTTACAGTGTGGAAACAGGCCCTTCGGCCCAACAAGTCCACACCGACCCGCCGAAGCGCAACCCACCCATACCCCAACATATACCCCTTACCTAACACTATGGGCAATTTAGCATGGCCAATTCACCTGACCCGCACATCTTTGGAATGTGGGAGGAAACCGGAGCACCCGGAGGAAACCCACACAGACACAGGGAGAACGTGCAAACTCCACACAGTCAGTCGCCTGAGGCGGGAATTGAACCCAGGTCCCTGGCGCTGTGAGGCAGCAGTGCTAACCACTGTGCCACCGTGCCGCCCTAATGTTGCCATCTTTTTTAATATAGCTAGTTCAGTCAGTTGCTGGTTAATAGTAACCCCAGTGTGTCGATGGCAGCGGATTCAGCAAATACCATTTAATGTCAAGGGGTTACTATTAAATTCTCTCTTTTTGGAGATGGTCACTGCCTGGTATTTGTGAGGCACAAACATTCCTTATCAGCCCAAGCTTGGATGTTGTCCACATTTTGTGCATATGGAGATGAGCTGCATCACTGTCAAAGGAATTGCAAATGGCACTAAACCTTGTGCAATCATCAGTGAATTTGCCCACTTCTGATTATACAATGGAGGGAAAATCATTGATGAAACAGCTGAAACTGGTTGGGCCTAGCACCCTACCCTGGGGAACTTCTGCAGAGATGTCCTGGAGCTAGGTCAATTGAGGTCCAACACCTACAACCATCTTCCTTTGTGTCAGTTATTACTCCATATCTATGCCACCTCTCACATTGTCAAGTACATGTCACAGTTGTAACTGTACTGGAACAGCTTAGCTAGGAACACATGTAGTTCTAGAGCACAAGTCTTTAATACATTTGCTAGAATGCTATTAAGGACTATGGTCTTTGCGGTCTCCAGTGCCTTGTGCTGTTTCTTGACATCATGTGAATGAAATTGTCTGAAGACTGGTATGCAAGGGATCTCTGGGGGGAGGGGGGTGTGTGGGCGAGATGTATCAGGGACATGGCATTTCTGGATGAAGATTGATGCAAATGCTTCAGCTTTGCTTTTGTGGGGAAGTTGGTGTATTACTGGTGTGAGGCAGAGGTTATCACATGCAGATGAGAAATGACCCATGCCATGTTGTTCTGAAAAGGACTTAGAGCAGTCATCAGTGAAAACAAAGTCACGAATCCCAGGTTTATGCACTTCGCTTTTGACCTCAAATTGAAGACTTTGCTGATTGTATGTTAATTAATGTGGATTCTACTCATGCTAACACAGACTGTTGCAGAAGCATGGCAGTGAAAGAATGGGAGCCAACATGCCATCCTTTTTCCCTCCATTGTGACAGATGCATCATTTATCACTATCCAGGGCACAAGCAGGCATGCCATCCTGGAATTGCCATATCTTAATAAGGAATTGATCTCTCAGCAAACATTTGCCGTGATCTTTTGAAGACAATTGTAACTAATTGTATGGAAGGCTTTAGTCAGATCAATAAATATTGTGCACAAGTTATAGTTCTGATCTTGGTGTTTCCCTGTGTTGACTGTAATACATAGAAGGTCCTGTCCCAGATATAGTGTTAAGCCATTGCATAAGATTTGTATGAGTATTTTCCCAGCAATGCGCGGTCGGGAGACTCCTTGATGACGTTTAGTGCAACAATGTCCTTGCTTTTGTAAAAGTGGACAACTGAATGCATCTGTGGATTCCTGAGGAATGGCTTCGTGGTTCCACATTATTTAAAATAGTTTGGTGAATTTGTCAGTGATTGTTGTGCATTCCGTCCTTTACATTTCATATTGTACTGAGCAGGAGACTGTTTTAATTATCTCAATTTTACTGGACAGCAAGTAACACGTTGAATTCAATTCAAGTTCGGTTGTTGAGAATCAATTCAGAACAATGTTAAAAATTCCCACTGCATTCTCTAGGGCGTTTGATTCTATTTTATAGTCAATGTGATTTTATTAAAGCCAGTGAGTGAAGAATTTCCAAAAACATGTAGATTGTAAACTGTCTTTAGAGCTGTGTTTTGTATCATGTAACGTTTACAAATTTGATTTTGCACTCTCCAGATAACTTAATCTAAACCAGGAAGTCTTCAGTTTTGATAGCACAAAAGATTTTGAACCCAGTGAAAAAGAAATCTCCAAGCAGAAAATGCAGGAAATAACCTTTATTGCAAACTTATCTGTGCTTTACTGAGCTGAAGATAATCCCTGGGTTTTCAATGGGGCAAGTTCTCATCAGACAATGTAAAAAATAAATATTTACCAATTGCATCTGTCATGTCTTATTAGTGAAAGCTCTGATGCTGTGAATAAAATATTAAAAATTTCATTCAAATGTGATGGTAGAATTTTATTACAATAGAATAGATTTGATTATGCCGGTTTATAAATCCATCTAGATTGTGGCAACCTGTGTAACATTGTGGCATCTGATTGGAAGATGTATTTTAGCGTTAGGTTGAACTACACTAAAAATGCACACTGTGACTACATTGCCCCCTGCAGGACATTTTCATAGCACTTTTGTGATCTGTAATGGGAAAGTTGAGCATTAGTAAATACTGTTAATCTTTCGCTCCTTGTTGTCTGTCCATCGCTATCTGACCATGCTATGTTAGATTCTTTTCAAATCCAATGATGGATTGTCTCTAAGAAGTAACCTTATAACAATTGTTCTAGGATTTAATTCATTTTTTTCATATTTTACAATACACATCTTTAGAATACTTAGCCACTAATAGATAGCAACAGAATAACAACTAGATCTTTTGATGGTTGAAAACATTTTACATGCACTCAGAACTAGATCTTAGATTTCTCAAAGATTATGTTAGTATTCACAAAGATGTGAATACTGTGTATAGAAGTGATGGATAAGCAATACTTTTCTAATTCTTTGATTGGGTTCATGGAATATTTTGCATTCCAAAGGTTGGTGTTTGAATACATTTTTATCTATACCACACTCATACAATTTAATACATCTTTGTATGCATGACAACAAAACTTGATTGATTGATTTATTGCCACACATTTCTAATTACAGCTTTGGTTATGAGCAGTACAGGGAGATTATAGTAAACAAGGACACACAGATCATAGGGTGAAAAAACAACTTGGACACAGGCATACAGGCTCCATCACACAGGACATGTGCAAGGAAACATCACCATTAGCAAATAAGCAATATTTGAAGTTCATCAGTCTAATAACTGCAGGGAAGAAGCTATTCGTGAACCTGCTAGTGCAAGCGTTCAAGCTTCTGTATCTTCTGCCTGTCAGAAGAGGTTGTAGAAGAGCATTGCTGGGGCAATGGGCTGTGTAAATGGAGTCCACAGAGAGAAGTTTGGCTTCCATGATGGTCTGGGCTGTGCACACAGCCTTTTGTAGTTTCTTACAGAGCAGAGCAGATGCCATACAAGGCTGCTATGCACCCATACAGTAAGCTCTCGGTGGTGCATCTGTAAAAGTTGGTGAGGGACCTAGTGAACGTGCCAAATTTCCTGAGCTGCCTGAGGAAGAAGAGGTGTGATGAAACTTCTTGAACATTGCATCTACATGGGTGTATATGTACATGTACTTATACAGCAACTTTAACATTATAGATTACCGAAAGTTCTTCAAATCATAGAATCCCTACATTGTGGAAACAGGCTATTTGGCCCAAAAGTCTACACTGACCCTCCAGAAAGTGACCACCCTATTATTCTACATTAATCCCTGACTAATGCACCTAACCTATACATCTCTGAACACTATGGGCAAGTTATCTTTGCCATTTCACCTAATCTGCACATTTTTGGATTGTGGGAGGTAGCCTGAGTACCCAGAGGAAACCCACGTAGACATGGGGAGAATGTACAAACTTCACACAGGCAGTCGCCCAAGGGTAGAATCAAACCCGCGTCGCTGGTGCTGTGAGGCAGCAGTGCTAACCACTGAGCCACTGCGCCACCCAAATGAACATTATAAAGCAATATTAAGCACTGCAATCACATACTGCTGTATTAAGACAGCCAACCAAAGGTTTTATCAAAGATTTAATGAGTGTCTTAATGGAGCTAAGTGAAGAAGAGAAGTAGAGAGGTTTAGTGAGAGAATGCCAGAGCTTGGGGCCTTGAGTCTTGGGTGCTGATACCAACATTGGAGCAATCAAAATCTGGGATGCTCCAGGGTCTTTGCATATTCTTGGAATGGAGAAAATTGCAGAAATTGGGAATACATCTGTCTCTCTTTCTGTAGAATTTTTAACTCTAAAACCAAGAAAAAGAAATTCATTTACTGAATGTTTTCTAATTTGTATTTCTGCCTCTTCATTGAATTTTCCTACATATTAGATTCAGAAAAAAACTTTGGGGAAAACGTTAAAAAAACCTAAATGTTGATTTTGAAATTCAAATAGAGATCAGACAAGAATGCCCATTCACACTGAGTATCTGCCAGCTATTTATTGTTTACGGCACCCAGAGGTGGTTAAGGATTGTACTTTAACAGGCATTAGGCCCTTGCTTAAACACAGACAGCATGACAGCTATTTCAGATTCCTTTGAAACCACTGTTCATTTTCTCAGGCACATCACAGTCTAGCCAGCGATCATTAAATTGACGGCTGGAAATTGCTGTTTTATGATTCTGAAAAAGTTAATGTTGAAGTTGTGCTGAGTTCTATCCAATCTGATGATGTCTCACAGTCTTTCGATGAGAATCAGGCAGTCTACTGCCTGGTCCCAATGGTGATAGATGGGTCTTCCCTGCCTTACATGATTAGGACTAACAAATCAACATAATTAACACATATTATTACCACACAATAAACTACTTCTTGTGATGTAAGATAATTACCTCTTCTTGTTGGACCACCAGTGGTCTGCCATCTACCACTTGTATTTACACAGTCCTTTAGACTCAGTCTTGGAATCCTTAATTCCCAGAAAGGAGGATTTATGGTAAGTCTATACATGAATCATGCAGAGCTCAATATAACAATTGCAATAAAATCAAAACTAAGTGACAAATATTGTACTAGAGTGTATATGGAGTCAGAATGGACAGGAGTGCTAATGGACAAATTGTCTGTTGATCATGCAGTGTCATTAGTGTCCCTGAATGCTGGTTATATAACAAGGATGCAAGAAGAAACCAGCATAGAATTCAGAAACATATTAATCTCTGGAAAGTCTATTCAGGACTTCACATCAAGTGTGAAAAGTAGAATTATTTCTGATGATGTGAGAATTATTTTTGAGTACTGGATAATCACATAAACTAATAATGTGTTAGAATTTAGAAAATGTTGGGGAAATATCAAGATTCATCATTCTCAAATTTTCATCTGTCAGAGAGGAACCTCAGAGACAATTGAAGGATTAATTATTTACTTTTGATATGGCCACAATCCGAAGAACACCTCCATTAGCACAATGATGCCAACAGTGTGGGTTCGATACCTGTATAATCCCGATAGTCTCCTCACCTTTCTCCATGCATCAAGCTTTATAACTTTATAACAGTGATTCTTACTTTTCGATCAGAGTAGAAGAAAAATTGCGTTGATGAAACAAACTCTAAATTGCTCCATGTATTGCTGGTCTTATTTGAAATTATAATAAATGCTTAAAATGGAGCTGCACATGCATGTTTTAACTTATAACCTCTAGCTTCAAGTAAGGGTAAAGTCACCATAGTCTTACCAGACTTTTGAGCTGCCCTCCCATTAAAGAGCCAACTAGTGGTTGTTTAACCTGAGCACACCTCGGCAAAGGGAGAGGTTGAGGAGGAGAAATTGAACCTATGCTGTTAGCATCACTTTGCATCCCAAACCAATTATCCAGCTAACTGACCCCAGTTTCAAGTAAGAAATGATAAGTTAATGTCTTACTCAGGACTATCAGCTAAGAATAAATTCCAATGGAAATGATTGTTACATGCAATACAAGAACAGAAACAATGCTATGTACAAACAATATTTACTGTTTTGATAAGAAACTTGTAAAGTAGGTCCCAACAAGACTGCATGTTCATATCTATCCTTCCTCACTGAGTATCATTGAATCATTGAAATGAGGAGAATCATAGAAACATAGGAAATAGGAGCAGGAGTAACCTGCTCTGCCATTCAATATAATCATGGCTGATCATCCAACTCTGCACGCTGTTCCTGTTTCCCCCATACTCTTTGAGCCTTTTAACCCAAAGAATTAAGCAGGGAACCTCCATTTCAATTGCAAAATCACAGCGAGATGCTGCTGTTACAGAACTGAAAGCTGTAAAAGTAGGGAATTAAAACAGCATATATAAATGCCTGTCAGGCAAAGAGAATAAAGCAGCATTGAGATTTGCAGAATTGAAATGCTTTAAAGTAATAAAAAATAAATAATCACATTAGGAAGAAATGGCAGGAGAAATAATAATTAGCTGGCAAGTTTAATTTTAGAAATGAGCCAGATCAACACAGGATTTGATATCTTAAAGAAAACAGTTCTTCAGATATAGAATTGCATCCATACTAGAAAAGAAAACAACAGTGGATAAGTAATTGTATTCAATAGGACCCAGAGCTGATCAAATCAGAACAACATTTTGATGAAATTAAATCAAAACATAAAAACGACACATATACTTTTAATAAAATTCTACAAACTTCTGAAAATTACTTTAATCTGGAAACAAATAAACCTTGTTCCTTTCAGAATTCTAACAGAAGATTCTGCATCCAGGAGAACCGGAAGTTAATTTACTTAATAATCATCACATAATACTGGAAAATGAAGACTTTGGAGCTTTGAATTTCTTAGTGATGGAATTGTTGAATTTTCTGATGTATTTTTGTAAGATATATTACAATTCAAAGAAGATGCAAATTTCAAGAAGGTGATTCAGAATATGCTGGCAATAGAAACCAATATCATCAGCACACCAGAAGAATTATAGATTACATTTACCATTGTTACCAGGAATACCTGCCACCAACAACTCATCAATGAATACAGGACAGGAATGCTGGTGCCTCTACCTTTGCTAATTAATTTCTTCCTTGAGACTCTTGACACAAGTAGGAAACTGTAGCAGAATCCAAACTATGTCTAGCTGTTAAGAATGCAGAATTACTTTCTTTATTAAAACACACATCGTTCAAATCTTGCAAATAATTGCTAAACTGTGCTGAACCTGCCTTTCCTGATGTGAAAATCAATTGTCAACATTTCATTAGATCACCTTCTTACTACAAAGCATGTTGTCCTGCACTCAAAGGCAGCAAACTCATTTTTGGCGAATGAGATACCTTCTCTTACTTCAGTGGTTCATTTTGTTTTCAAAAACTATATTATAGTTTTGTTCCATGCACTTTATTACACAAAGTATTGCTTATAAAAGTTTTTCCATATATTTAGATTCTTAATATTTAATTTGTACGGAATAGTTTTAGATGAGAAAGCAGTCATGAATATATCCTTCTCGAGCACTATCTATACACAATCAAGGTTCATTTCAGACAGTTGAGTGTATTTCCTGTTTTTTTTAATCTGATTGTGTGAATGTTTTGGTTTTGCAGACCATAATGTAAAATCGGGTGTTTGGTGCAATGCCGTTGGTTCAAAGTTCTTTCAAAGTATAATTGTTTTCTGCACCGCTTCTGATAGTGGCTGTTTTAAAATAATGTATGTATAGACACCAATGTGAAGAGGAACAGTGTAGGTTATGCATCTGACTGGGAGTGGCAAATGCTAATTTTATTATGTTGTTAGTTGTCCTTGGTAATTTGCGGAATAATAACACTTTGTAAGATTAGGGAGCATGAAAAAGTGCCTTGATTTTGAAGCGAGAATATTTGACATATTTGTCAAAGAATTTGAAAAAAGGAGACTTATACTCAGGTCAGTGAATGCAATGTGAAGTCTATTTTAACTATGATCAAAGAATGTGAAAGCAACAATCATTGTTCACTTTGCAATATTGCACAGAGATGGTAAATTAATTATTGTTCTAAGATCCTATTCTCAAGGTACCATTGTTCCAATTCTCACAAGGGCATCTATAAATGATTTTTTTTTAAACGACTTGCTCAATTTAATTTTACCAAAATAATAATCCCTTGTACATATAATCAACAATTGACATTATAAAAATGCTTTATAATTGTCTTTTAAAGGTGAAGAAGAAAATTGGACATGAATTTCCTTCCATTTAAAATAAGGACTGTACAACTATGCATGAGGACACCGGTCTGATGGGTAAGATGGATGTCTTTCTCACCTAAAATGTTAGTCATTCACAGTGTAATCTTTTGATGGATTGTGTGGGATAAAGTTGAAGAGATAATACAGAAAGCACATTAAAATCATTAATAGTGACAGAAAAATATTTTATACCGTAGTATGGTATCAGTTAATTATTAGTATGGTATCAGTTAATCTATTTACTGATGGCGAAATGCCAGGGATCAAAGAAGAAGTGGTGAAATTCCTCTTAATTTTAGCATAGTTATAAAGCAGAATTTTGTGAGACAGAACCTTAAAATAAAAGCTTCAAATTGTTCTTTGGAAAAAAAGTAACTCCAAGATGTTAAATGACCATTGTGCAGATTCCTGACATTTAGAGTGATACTAAGAATACTACTAAAGATCTGTTGAAAGTGGTTCCATGATGTGTGCTAATCTGGTACTGCTTCGGTCCTGCCCCATATCCCACATTATTGTGGCAATGAGGTGTAGAAGCAGCAAATTAAGGAAACCTCTCCTGACAGAATTTCCAAGGCAATGTGCAGAACAGTTTGATGAGAAAAAATCAGAGAGAATGGGAAATTCAAGACCGAGGATTTTTTAAACCTAGTCTTCTCCACTCTGTGACAACTGTTACCATGTACATTTGGAAAGGAAGATCTAAATTAGGAGCTACATTGAACCTTTAGCCCTAAGTAATAGTGGAACAAGGGAGAGAAGTCAAACATTCACCACAGGATGGGCTTGCATTGTATTCTATTCACCAGCAATGAATCCGAAGTGACTAGTAATGAAAGGTATAGGCTGCACAAAGTATTCCATGATGTTAATTAACCCCTGAATTGTACATGAATATTAAAGCTTTTAATAGTAGATCTAATTGCACTGTTTGTTATAAGAATATCTACTTAATAGAAGCACATAAAGGAATTTTCCACAGAAAGAAATAGAATTTAGATCAATGCAACAGACAATTCAGTTCAATTGGTGAATGCTCATTTTTGAGCTCTGCATAAGCCTCCTTACACACCACTTCATCTAGTACTATTAACATAACATTTGTCTCTAATGTGTTCAGATAATTTCCGCACAAATGCATCTATTCAATTAAATTTAGCTATTCTGTGTGTTAGGAAGTTCCACATTGTAGCCACCGTTTAGGTAAAGGACATTTTATATATTTGATATAAATATTTGCTATTTGAATATTCTGAGATGTTCCATTGCAGGTGTGTTTTTACATTACTCAACTTCTAGCGGGTGGCTTGGTGCTTTTTTTTTTACCATTACATAATAACGTGGGTGATGATGGAAACACATTAAATTAAACCACCAAGAAATTTAATATTTGACAATTTTTTCATGATAATTAAATCTATTTTGCCATAATATTATCTACCAAAAGAGGTAAAGAGACATTCTGATATTTCTCACAAGTTTTCCACAGTCTTGCTTTTTCCAATGTACATAACAAGTTGGATCCTTGAAGTAATGTATTTATCGCATAATAATGTTGACTTTAATGACATGAATTTACCTATCATGATTGTTATAGGCCGGATTGATTGAAAAAGCAGATAATTAAAGGGGATAAATAAATAGGAAGAAATCTATCTCTCCTATATATTCTCAAACTATCAATAAAAAATTTGAACCATTGGCATTGGCAGTAAACTTCAGATTGTAACACTCATAATACCCTAAATGTGAGCCAGTAAAAATTGTAGTTTCATGCAATTCATCCTTGGAAGCCCCTAATAATTTGATCCAATTTAATATCATTCAACAAATATTCAACACTCAAGGATATTTGGACAGATTCCTATTGATTCTCAAAACTCCAAAAAGGTCTAATGTGAGAATTCTTCTGATCTCCAAATTCACAGGAATTTTAAACTAGTATGATTTCATACATTTATTTGTTTGGCAATATTGTAATCATGGACATAACTTTAACCCTCACTGGTCCTGTTGAAAAGTACAGCACCTGTTTGGTCATCTGTAACACATCATTTTCCTTTATATTGAAGTCAACAGGACAACAGCTGTATATAATGAATAGCTGATCCATAATTCCCCTTATTATCCTACCAGTGAAAATTAAGATTATCCATAAGATTTTTGTAAAATTGCTAAACAGGAAGTAGTTTCTCCAGAGAGATTCTTATCCTGTGCCAAAATTTATACATAGAACACTGGGAAATCATCACCTTAAGGCTGCTTTGAAGATAATTTGATTGTGTCATTCAGGAGGTACAAAGTTGAAAGGCACACATGTGGAAAAATATTGCCATTCAAAGTGATGCCACCAATCATAATTAAACCAGTTAAAGCAAGCTGGGCTCCAGACTCTGTGCAACATATGAAAAGAATCCTCCAAATCAAAACAAGATTTATAAGAACATAAGGACAAAAGACTGAGAAGCAAGAGTAGGCCATTCAGCCCCTCAAGCTTACTCTGCCATTTGATACAACCTTGGCTGATCTCATCTCGGCCTCAACTCTACTTTCTTGCCCACTCCACATTAATCCATTACTTATTAGCAACCTGGCTATCTCCTCCTTTAATTTACTCTATGTCATTTGCATCCACTGTACGCTGGTGAAGTGATTTCCACAGAAGCATGACCCTTTGGGAGAAGGTATTTCTCCTCATTTCTGTTTTAAATCTGCTACCCCTTATCCTAAAAGTATGACCACTCACTCTAGATTGTCCCATTTTGTCAATCCCTTTTAGCATCTTATATAACTCAATTAGATCTCCTCATTTTTCTAAACACCAGACAGTATAGGTTTAAACTGTTCAATCTCTCTTCAAACCCTTCAACTAAATTGAATTGAATTGAATTGAATTTATTGCCACGTGAACCAAGGTAAAATTAAAAGCTTTGTTTTTGTGAGCAATACAGGCAGATCACAGAGTTAAGACACATAAATAAGTAGTTAATAGTTAAGCAGCGACAAAAACAAAAACACAGGTACAGGCGAATGTTAAGAGTTTGAGTCTATTCAGTACTCTAACAACAGTATGGTAGAAACTGTTTCAAAACTGGCTGGTGTGTGTGTTCAGGCTTCTGTACCTTCTTCCCGATGGTAGAGGTCGTAAAAAAAACATTGCCCAGGTTAGATGGATCTTTGAGAATGCTGAAGGCCGTTCCTTGACAACAGGCCTGGTAGATGGATTCCATAAATGGGAGGTTGGCCTTTGTGATTGTCCGGGCCAAGTTCATTACTTTCTGTAACCGTCTCCGATCTTAAATGGTACCGTTGCCATACCAGGTAGTGATACATCCAGACAGAATATTCTCGATGGTGCACCTATAAAAGTTGAAAAGGAATTCGCCGTCATGCCAAATTTCCTCAGCTGCCTGAGAAAGAAGAGACGTTGTTGGGCCTTTGTAATCACTGTGTCCACTTGAACAGTCGAAGAAAGCTTGTTGTGAATGACCACTCCCAGGAGCTTGACACTCTCCACTCGTTCCACCTCTGTGCTGTTGATGTATAGGGGGCCATGATTAACATCTCACCAAAAGTCAATAACGAGTCCTTTGGTTTTGCAGACATTGAGAGCCAGGTTATTCTCAGTGCCCCATTTTTCCAGGTCTTCCACCTCCCGTCAGTACTGTGTTTTGTCGCCATCTGAGATTCAACTGACTATGGTGATGTCATCAGCGAACTTGTAAGTGACATTAGTCTGGTATTTGGCGACGCACTCATAGGTATACAGTGAATACAGTATGGGGCTCAGTACGCCCCTGAGGGGCTTCAATGTTGAGTGTTAGTGAGGATGAAATATTGTCCCCAGTCTTCGCTGATTGTGGCCTGTGGGTCAAGAGACTGAGGATTCAGTTGCAGAGAGTGGGGCTAAGTCCGAGATCACTAAGTTTAGTAATTAGTCTCAAGGGGGTAACAGTGTTGAAGGCTGAACTGTAGTCAATGAGTAGGATTCTTACGTAACTGTTATTGGTGTCAAGATGTTCTAGAGAGGAGTGAAGGGCAAGTGATATGGCATCTGACATGGATCTGTTGGTCAAGTAGACAAATTGGAGTGGGTCGAGAGAAGTGAGGAGGCTGGAGTTGATTAATGCCATGACCAGCCTTTCAAAGCACTTCATGTTCACTGAAGTTAGGGCCGCTAGATGGTAGTCATTGAGACATGCTGCACAAGCCTTCTTAGACACAGTGATGATGTTGGCCTGCTTGAAACAGGCAGGGACAATGGCCTGCTGCAGGGACAGGTTGAAGATGTCCAAGAAGACCTCTGTCAGTTGATCGGCGCGTGCTGAGTGCATGGCCTGGTACTCCATCTAGTCCTATCACTTTTCTTGGGTTCACATGAAAGAAAACTTATCTGACCTGTGATGTAGCGACTGTTGGGATGAGTACATCAGGACTTGTCGGAATAGATGTTATCTCTTCGCCAAAATTCTGCTCAAAACGAGCATAGAAGACATTGAGATGATCTGGGAGGGATGTGCCATCGTCTGCTATCTTGCACTGTCTCCTTTTAGATACTGTGATGTCATTCAGTCCTTGCCATAGTCACCAGGTGTCTGTCTGGGTCTCTCGTTTGGATTGGTGTTGGTCCTTGGCTGTCTTAATGGCTCTGTGAAGGTCATACTTGGATTCCTTATATTTGAATGGGTCTCCTGATCTGAAGGCCTCACACCTGGTTTTTAGCAGGTTTTGTATATCCTGATTCATCCAGGGTTTCCTGTTGGATTGACTTCCTTGGTATGCAGTCCTCCACACACTTGCTGATAAACTGCCTTCAAAGCATTATTTCAACAATTACATCCCTCCTTAATAAAGGAAACATAATGATTAGAACTTATCAGGATCCATTTGTCCTTCTTGAGCTCTTAAAAGATGTTACTCATGTGAAAAGATGGTTTGTGGGTGAGCAGGCATATCCCTTCTGCCATGGACAATGATCTCACAAAGAGTTGCAAGAGTAACACAGAAAAGTGATGCAGTGAGGCACATTCCTCTACTAGGTTGGCCATTAATTTTTTCAGCAAACACCTTTGCTGTACAGTCAATCAGTAGGTCCTTTATAACATACTGCTAGTCATATGTCCAGCATAGTTGTAGCTTGCCATGCCCTGCATAAATTTACTATTCAAAGAGATCTAGGTATGGACATTATGAGAAGCTTTGAGGATCTCGAAGAGTTAAAGATTCATACAGCATGGTAACAAACCTTTCGGTCCAACTCCTTGGTGTCAACCAGACATCCCAATCTGACCTGGTCCCATTTGCCACCATTTGGCCCATATGCCTCTAAACCCTTTTTGCTCATATACCCATTCAAATGCTTTTTAAATGTTGTAATGGTAGCTTACTCCACCACTCCCTCTGGCAGCTCATTCCATACATGCACCACCCTTTGCGTGAGAAAAGGTGCCCCTCAGGTCCTTTCTGGATCTTTCCCCACTCACCTTAAACCCATGCCCTCTAGTTTTAGACTCCCCCACCCTTGGAAAAAGACCTTGACCATTCACCCTATCCATGCCTGTCATGATTTTATAAACTTCTATCAGGTCACCTCTCAGCCTTCGATGCTCTCGGGATAAAAGCCCCAGCCTATTCTGCCTCTCCCTATAACTCAAACTCTCCAGTCCCTGCATTATCCTTGTAAATCTTTTCTGCATCCTCTTACTTTTAACAACATCCTTCTTCTAGAAGGGTGATCAGAATTGAACACAGTATTCTAAACGTGGTGTCACCAATGTCCTGTACAGCCGCGACATGGCATCCCAACTCCTACACTCAATGCTCTAATCAATGAAGGTAAGCATGCCAAAGACCTTCTTCACCACCCTGTCTACCTGTGACTCCACTTTCATGGAAGTATCCATCTGCACCCATACATCTCCCTGTTCAGCAACATTCCCCAGGGCCCTATCATTAATTGTCTAAGTCCTGCCCTGATTTGCCTTACAAAAATGCAGCACCTCATATTTATCTAAATTAAACTCCAATGGTCACTCCTCGACCTGTTGGCCCATCTGGTCAAGGTCCCATTGTACTCTAAGATTATTTTCTTCACTGTCAACTACACCACATATTTTGATGTCATCTTACTAACCATACCTCCTCTATTCACATCTAAATCATTTATAGAAATGACAAAAATCTGCTTTGGAACCAGATCAACAAGAACGGTGTTGTGGGAATAATAATCATTCACGAGTCCTCAAGGACTACTCCACGGAGAATCTAAAGACAGCTTACTGATTAAATGCTCTTGTCTATTTAACGAAGTTGACCTGCATTAGAAATTCCATAATTTCTCCCTCCCCTATGGAATAAACGAACATTTCTCCAAATTTGTTTCTTTCCAAGGATATCACACTACATTATCTTGATGCCTATCACTGTATTAATGATTTAATTCATCGGGCTGGCACCAATGAATGGCACAATTTACGACTAATTGAATTAAATAGCTGGGTTTTATGGTGGGATTTGAACTTGAGTCATCAGGGCCTGAGCCCAGCATTATTTGGTCCAGTGACATTAGCACATTGACATTGCCTCCACCAGCACGTCTGTATACTCTTGAATAAATGCCTGTAATTTCCATCAATAAAGCATGACATAGAGTGCATTCTACTTTAATACAAACTGCAAATTGATTATAAGTCATTTTACTGTTTCTCAAATCATGTTTCTCAAGCTGTTTAAACATACTGTTCTTTCCCCTGTTCTATTGTTTCTCCTTGGTAAAGCTCTCAGACTATGTTGTGAGAAGTAATTTAGCTGCTCCTGTTCTACAAAAGGTTCCTGAGACTAATATGTCTCCTGGTCCAGGTCAGCTTCTATTAAAAGTGGCCCACTTCTTGTGCCTCGGCATTTATGCAGCCCCTTCTATGCACAATGAATGTGGTATCCTCAGAGGATGGCATTGCTCTATCCTTATTCTGTTTACCTTGGTTCTAGATTTGAGGTTTGGCTGGTCTCACGGCATCAGTCTAATCCAGAGAGCTCTGAGGCTACGGTATAAGTGTGATATAGCTGCAGTTGTGTTATGGTTTAGTTAATTTCCAAATAAACGTATAATGCTAATGCAGGAAAAACTGTATGGGGAAAACTTAATGAGCCTTGATTCAAAAACAAATCAGGACATATAGAGAATATTATAAGCAGAATGAAACAGAAAATTGTGCAGTAAGTAACAGAATAAAACCCTCTTCTACATTATCCCACAGCTTACCACCCGATATTTCTGTAATAGTTCTCCATCGCTATGACAAGAGATTCTCAAAAGTGACTGAAATGTCCATTTTATGTTGTAATTCTAGGGTTTCTACTGATCTGACAAGGGGACAGAGAGTAGAATCCTGCAGAATGTTGCATGTTCCTTGAATGACAGACAGTAGTGTTAGTGGTAGCATGAAGAATGCTCTGTAATAGCTTTACAAAGCTGACATGTTCTGTGTGGAGCTCTGCCCCAAGAATTAACATACCTGGGACTTTGAAAATATTACTTTTTGGGCATAAGCCCTTCATCAGGCTTATGCCCAAAATGCTAATTCTCCTGCTCCTTGGATGCTGCCTGACTGGCTGTGCTTTACCAGCACCATAGTCTCGAGTCTGACCGCCAGCATCTACAGTCTTCCCTTTCTCCCTCTTTGAAAATATTGACCCAATGTTGGGAATCAACTGTTCCACCTACCAAGAATAGGCAGAAATCTCGATGCTGTTTACTTGGCCACGACAGGGATCCTTCCTCAGACGAGGGGTTTAGAACTATGGGACACTGTCTCAGAATAACGGGCAGGGCATTTAGGACTGAGATGAGGAGGAATTCTTTACTCAGGAATGACGAATCTTTAGAATTTTCTATCCCGAGAGGTATTGAGGCTCAGACACTGATAACTCTAGAAATTGATAATATTGAGAAGTATGATGATAAATATTTGGGAAAATGTATTTGAAGTTGAAGATCAGCTGTGACCTAATTTAACAATGGGACAGGCTTGAGGGGAATGAATGATTTGCCCTTGCTCATGTTTTTGGTGTTTAGTTAGATTACTTACAGTGTGGAAACAGGCCCTTCAGCCCAACAAGTCCACACAGCCCTCCGAAGAGCAACCCACCCAGACCCATTCCCCTACACCTAACACTACAGGCAATTTAGCATGGCCAATTCATCTACCCTGCACATTTTTGGTCGGCGGGAGGAAACTGGAGCACCCGGAGAAAACCCACGCAGACATGGGGAGAGAATGTGCAAACTCCACACAGACAGTTGCCTGAGGCAGGAATTGAACCCGGGTCTCTGGTACTGTAAGGCAGCAGTGCCACCGTGCTGCCCTTCTATAAAGGGCTTTCATTTTTGCTACAATATCTTTATTAAAAGAAGAATTCTTACTGGATTTTAAAAATCGGGGAAACTGGAGAACTGTTGATTATTAAACATATTGTGTAGTTTAATGAGACCAATAACCTAATTGTGGGATTGTGTGAAACATATAGTTCCATGATAGGAAAACTGGCTAAGCCCTGGTTGTTCTTTGCACAACCTCAAACCTGCCTGACACAACACAAGTTAAGACTATAACAAAGGTCAAATCATTGCTACGATTGAAGTAGGCTGAGTCCGCATAAATTCTTTAACCTTGGTAGGCCATGGCAGAGCTTGTTCCACATAAACTCTGGGAAACTGACTAAGCCCAAATAAAGACATTCCACAAAATCCCTTGGGCACCCAACAAGGATGAGATTATGAGATGATGTATGTGGCACCAGGTTGTGGGAAGTCAATATGAAAAACCTCTAAAGGAATAACATAATTCAAAGTACCGGTCTAATGGATAACTCACTTCGAGTGATAGTTATTGATAGCGATTAATAAGTTTTAAGTATAAATATTCCTGCTCTTCTCTCTGTAAGTGCGAACTTGTGAGAGACTCAGAGCTGTGAATAACTCTCTCTTTTCTGAGTTCAGCCACTCTGCATGCAGTTTCCTTGTTAATAAAGACCAATTGTTTTGTCGGAACAAGTTTTGTTGAACGTTGCTGAGTGTTGTAGAGCTTAGCTCTCACAGTCTTGTAGCTATTTTTTTGTCCATTTCTACACAATCAAAAATTAAAGTAGTGTATCACTTATCACCACTAAAGTTATTAATATAGGTCTATTTTCCACTTTATATTCCTCTAATTAAAAATCCAAAAGTAACTACAAACCACTTACACAAGTGTTTTACTGTTCCTTTTAATCAGTGAGATGAACTACAGAAAATTCAAACCATAAAACCTTAAAACGATAAAATGCAGAAACAAGCACAAGAAGTTTGAAAACTGTTACAAGTTTTCAACTGACAGCTGCCAATGTATCACCTGAGAAGTGGCAAACTAACAGAGGAAGACCTAGTGATAATGTTCAGGGCCTGATATACCATCAGCCAGTACTCAACCACAACAGTCAGAAAGTTGCCAAATATACAAATTAGAGACTTCCTGAATCTCCCTCATTCCAACTTTTAAGTAAAATGGACAATACGATATGTGTCACAGTTGTACTGTATGTGTTAGACAAAATTGTATTGGTGGTCCTTTTTAAGGGGTTCCGAAATGCCCTTGAACTGAAAGTATAAAGTGAGTATTCATGATCCTCTTGTCTTCATAAATATCGAGGCTGCCTGCTGGCCCTTTGACACGTTTTTCCAGGACCACACTACCCTACTCCAACCCCCACTCACCTACACCACCCTCCCCCCCACCCTGCACAGCAGAATAACCTACCTCTTTTTAAAGCTTTAGAACACTCCAGCCTATGCAAAAGCTCCAGGTTGGTCCCAGACTGGCTCATTGGAAAAATTCAAATGATAGCCAATCTTGAACCATGTTCCATGCTTGTGTCAAGTCTTCGGAACTTGCTATGGATGCACAAAGAACTTTCAGCCAGTTGTGAGCTGAGGTTGAAAATTCCCTCCACTGCTCACAACAGTATGAATGCAGTTATAGCATTTTAAAAAAAAATAATGTGTTGACCACTAAATTGCTTTTGCATGGGAAAAAATAGGTGAATTGTTACTGCATCATAATATTCCCCTCCCCCAACCTTTTCACTTCCACACTTTGTCTTGCTGTTGCTTTGACATCCTGTGTGCACAAAACTCAAAACATGCAATTTTTTTTTGCTTATTCAGTTGATTGCACTTGTGCTTTGTTCCATTCTTCTCTGACACCTCTGTTTTCAGAAACTCTGCAACTGGCAGTCTTGTTTCCTGACTCTGTCTACACATAAGCATCTATGGAAAATCTCTAATACCATTCAGATGTACAATGAAAGTCATAATATGGTGTACATAATTATTATGGGAGGAAATGGTGAAAACAAACATTGCAGTTCTCCTATAGACTGGCTCATTATACATTTTAGTTTAAACATGTGTTCTAATCCCCCAAATATCTTTGAGAAGATGGTAGTTGCAAACCACTTCCTTGAACGACTATAGTTCATGTTATGTTCAGAAGAGAATTCCAAGTTTTTGACCTACGGGCAGGGAAAGATCAAATATTATAATTCCAAAGTCAGGACACTGTGTTGTTTGGAGATAAACTTGTAGATCTTGTTATTTTCCATGCACCTGCTGCACTTGCCTTTCTAAATGATAGTGTTTGTGGTTTTAGAAGGAGCTTATGAAAGAGGCATGATGTGATAATTGGGAAATGTTTTGGGTGAAGGAAGCACTTGCAAATCTGTGGATTGTTCCAGCAAAGAAAGAACAACATGATGGGCCAAAAGGTGTTTTTCCATTCTGTAAACTTCTATGACTAACATAGATTTATAATTTTTTACAGTCTTCTCCTATAATAAAAGATGTAAACATCCGTCCATCAAAACAATAATGCTCCAACATTGTTCAGCAACTGGGTGCATGTATAGGATGCAATTTATATAATTCGTGTTCATGATTTATTTAGCAGCCTCTGTCTTGTGGTTCTAAGTGCAGAACTTGCATTTAGAGGAAAATGTGAGGCATTACTTTAAGTATAATATCTTACAAAAAGGTTTTACGTGTTTCAAATGCACTTAATGTGTTGACCATGTTTTTAAATTATTTTACGAGCAATATAAAATCCATTCCTACTTATATCTAGAACTAATTAAACAAAGAATTTACAATCATGTCACATTTTTTCATGTGAAAACAAATGACACGATTTTAAGATCTTTGTATGTGTACTTTAAATTTCATAATTTTAGTATTGAGAACCATTCAGGTAGCTGGGTAATAAGATTTTCTTTAAAATAATTTTATTGGTACTTTAACAAAAATGAAAGAAGAATCAGGATTTGTTTCCAAAATGTTAGAACATGGGGCAGCAAATTAAATAATATTTGGCTTACACTGGTGTTATTATTTCCACCTATGTTAATACTTTAATTGAATACATCAATTTTTCAGAAGTAGCTTTGAAAAGATGAAAAATTATGCAATTTATATTAATATGTACTGTGATAATATGTACTGAAGTATTCAGCATCTAGATTATAAAGAGATGTTGATCAATTGTGTCAACGGGCTGACGAATCGCAGATGGAGTTTAATATGGATAGATGCAATGTTTTTTGCATTTTGGTAAGATAAACAAGGGCAGGACTATACAATTAATGTTGGGCCCTGGGTAATGTTGCAGAACAGAGTCCTAGAGGTTCAGGTACATGTTTCTTGAAATTTACATCTCATGCAGACATCTGGTTAAGAAAGCATTTAGTAACTTGCCTTCATTGCTCCAACCTTTGCGGATGGGAGTCGGGATGTCATGTTGAGGTTGTACAGGATGTAGTTGAGGCCTCTTCTGGAGTACTGTGTACAGTTCTGGTTGCCCTGTTATCAGAAGGATATTAGGAAATTGGTGAGGGTTCAGAAAAAATTGTTGCTGGAATGGATGTTTTGAGTTATAAATATAGACATGATAGGCTTAGACATTTTCCCTGGAACAAAGGTGGTTGTGGGATGACCTTATAAAGGTTTATAAAAGCATTAGTTGCATAGGTAAGGCAAGTAGCAAGGGTCCTTTCCCTAGAGTGGGGGAATTCAAAACTAAGGGGCATATTATTAAGGTGAGAGAAGAAAGATTTGAAAAGGACATGAGGGGCAATTTTTTTTATACAGAGAGTGGTTTGTGTGTGGAATGAACTGCCAGAGGAAGTGGTAGATTCAGATATAGTTACAACATTTAAAAGACATAAATAAATTAATAGGAAATGTATGGAAGGATATGGGCCAAACGCAGGCAGGTGGGACTGTTTTGGTTTGGGAACATGGTCATCGTGAACTAGTTGAACCAAAGGGTCTGTTTCCATGCTGTATGACTGTATGGCTAGACTATACAGCTACCAAGATTAGAGTAGCACTGGAAAAGCACATCAGATCAGGCAGCATCCGAGGAGCAGGTAAATTGCCGTTTCGGGCAAAAGCCCTTCATAAGGAAGGATGAAAGCTACCAAGTTGAACTTTCAATGATGTTGTCCAAGACAAAGAAAACCCTTTTGTTTACTATGTCAGCTATGATAAAATCCAGAAAAAAGTTGTAAATTTTACATTGAAGACAAGATTAGGAATGATATTTGGGAAAATAATGACACTTAAATGATAATATTTAAACAGAGGCTCAGAAAAGAAAGCTCGGTGTGCAAATAAACAGAGCATTTAAAATGGCAGCATTCTTGCGTCTGAAGGCATAGAATGCAAGAAGCAGCATGCAAAGTTGAAAGTGTATAATATATCTGTTAGCTTCAGACTTAGACCTGCCGTTTTCTCATTTATAAACTGTTATTCCTTAATTGTGAAGTTGAGTTTGAAATAGCACTCTTGACATAGCTCAAAAATATGCATCAGTTGTAGTATTTACCTTTTGAGTCACAAGATCATGGATTCAACTCTACGTTAAGGGATTTGAGCACACTTAAGAGTTAATGACATTCTAAAGGACGTTAGTGAACTAAACATGATGTTTTTAATGGCAATTAATAAAAGTTTCATGATCACAATTATTGAGAGTACCTTTCGATTGCAGATTTTATTAACTGAATTTAAATTCTGTGTTCCCAATTTGTAATTTGAACCCACACCCAGAGTATTAACATGGGCCGCTAGATTACTAGTCCAATGACATTGTGCCACAGTCTCCACCAGTACTCACCCCTCGACCAACACCATAAAACAAATTATTTGCTCTTTCATTTCATTATTGTTTATGGTGCTTGCTGTGCATAAGTTAGCTGCCACATTTAGTTATGTCACATCAATGGCCTCACTACAAAAATTCTTTAGGAAGTCATGAAAAGTGTTATAGATATTGCAGTTATTAGGAGGAACCGTGATTATTCAAACAAGATGGGCAGGCACTATTTCGTTCGGAAAATTAATTATTTGTTGAAATGATTCAATGCATTTCCTCAGAATTTTCTATTAAGACCGTTCCCCATTCAGGAGACAATGCAGCAGCACACCACGCGGGAGCCCCCATGACCATGTCCACCCCCGCATGCCCCCCAACCCCATCCAACCTCGCAACCCCTTCCGCCCCAACAACCCCATCCAGTCCCGTGCCCCCAACCTCATCCAACACTGCACCCCCGCCCCAACCCCATCCAACACCACACCTGTCTCCATCACCCCATCCCCAACCCTGTCCACAACACCCCCTATCCCTGTCACCCCATCCAAATCCCGTCCAACAATGCCCCCTGTCCCACCTACCCCAACCCCAACCCCATCCAACACCGCACCCCCATCCCCACCACCCTACCACAATCCCGTCCAACAATACCCCCAACCCCAACACCCCCGCCCCTACCCCATACAACACTGACCCCATCCCCACCACCCCATCCCCCAACTCTGTCCACAACACCCCTCAACCACGCCACACCACCCCCAACCTCAGCCAACAATGCCCCCGTCCCCACCACTCCACCCCCAACACCGCAACCCCAACCCCACCACCCTACCGCAATCCCGTCCAACAACGTCCCCATCCCCACCACCCCAACTCCCAACCCTGTCCAACAACCACCCCAATCCCCGCCACCCCACCCCCAACCTTGTCCAACAACCACCCCCATCCCCATCTCCCCACCCCCCAACTCCGTCCGACACAGCCTCGCCCATCCCCAACACCCCCAACCCCATCCGCCACCTGCCCCTCGCACACCCCGCAACCCTGTCCAACACCGCCCACGGTCCTTGCCACTCCCACCCCTAACCCCATCCAAACACCATCCCCCACACACCCCCAACCCCATCCAAAACCGCCCCCACGTCCGCCACCACCCCTGCCTCCGCACCCCCCCAACCCAATCCGACATCACCTCCCCGTCCACCACCAGCCCCCCACATGCCCCCCATTCCAACCCCCACCCACTGTCTGACCCCCGTCTGCACCCCTGTTCTCAGTCCGATCCAGCCCGCCTGCCTCCCATGCAACCCAGTGCGCCTGCCCCCAGGGGGTGAGTCTCGAAACAGAGTACACACACACACACACACACACACACACACACACACACACACACACACACACACACACACACACACACACACCTTTTGACAGGTTCCACCATTGCCCTGTACAGGACAATGTTGGAGAGATTATCTGGGGAAGGGGAGGGTTTAGGGTACACCCCTGTGCAGAATTCCAGGGAAAGTGTTTGGGGGGAGAGAGAGAGGGGTGGGAGGTCAGTCATTTGGAGACGGTGCCTGGACTCCCAATGATGTCCAGGACTGTTCTCGGCAGCATTTCAGTAAGTCGAGTTCACTTTTATTCACTGTAAACAAACACGCGATCAGTGTTGGAAGCACATCTTTGGTGTAATGTTTCTTTCGGGACTTTGAGGTCTTCTTCGAATAATCCAAAATTCGGATAAATGATATTCAGATAATCGAGGTTCCTCTGTATTTCCTCCTAAGTTATAATAAGATCCAAGTTGGTTACTGGTTAATAAATTATTATTGTATGGATAATCTTGAAGACTCTTCTTGATAGCTATGGAAGATAGGCTTAAGAAATGACCTTGGCTATTTTGTTTCTTTTTCTCAAATTTATGCTGAAGTTGACTGTAGCACCTCTAAGACTGCTACAAATTAGATCAACTTAGCCCAGACATTGAAACTGAGATCTTCTAGTCCTCATGGATTTCTGCTAAACCAAGTCATAGCATTATCCACCAGACCATTATTAGCTTTAAGTATATTCAGCCAGTAAGACAACAGGCAAATTATTCAGTTTTAATTATTCAGTTATTTGCTGATTTAATCCTCCAATACTTAGAGAAAAAACAAGTAGTGTTGATCCTGGGATTATGTGAGGACCATTTCTGATATTTCCAAGTTTGCAGAAGTACCAAAACTCGGTGGGAATGTGAGTTGTGATGAGGATGCAAAAAGGTAATGAGAATATTTAGACAGGCTGAGTGAGTGAGCAAGAGCAAAACAGAATATAACGTGAACGAGTGAGGTGTTATTAAAGGTACAGAGTATTTCTTAAATATTGAGAAATGGCAAAGTATTGATGTCCACAGGAACCTCGCTGCCCTTATTCATAAATCACTGCAAGCAACGGCAACAAGAAATTCAGAAGACAAAAGGCATGTCAGCCATCACCACAAGAAGATTCAAGAATAGGAGCAAAGTTTGATTTTATAGAACATGTGAGAACCTCTCTGGAGCACTGCGTGCCAAAGGAAGGATGTACTTGTCATAGAGTGATTGTCATACATCAGACTGATTCCTGGGATGGTGGAACTGTCCTGCGAGAAGAGATAGAAGAGACTGGTTCTATATTCTCTGAAATTTAGAAGAACAAAAGGCAATCTCAATGAAACTTACAAATGTCTGAAAATGATGTGGAGAGTAGAATTAGAATTAGAATCCCGACAATGTGAAAATGGGCTCTTATGCCCAGCAAGTCTACATTGACCCTCTGAAGAGTATCCCACCTCAACCCATTCCCCTACATTTACCCCTGACTACTGCATATCTCTGAACACTGTGGGCAATTTAGCATGGCCAATTCATCTAACCTGCACATCTTTGGATTGTGGGAGGGAATCAGAGCACCTAGAAGAAGCCCACGGAGACACAGGGAGAATATGTAAACCCCACAAAGAGAGTCGCCTGAGGCTGGTATTGAACCCAGGTTCCTGGCACTGTGAGGTAACAGTGCTAACCACTGAGCCACCATGCATACAGAAGGAATGTTTTCTTGCCCTCAGTAATTAGGGGACAGGATATCAGAATCAAAGGCACATTTTATAAGAATAAGACAAGGAAGAATTTCTTCACCCAGAGGGTGTGAATCTTTGGAATTCTCAGAGGGCTGTGGAAGCTCTGTTATGAAGTGAATTTAACCTAGGGATTGATAGATTTTTAGTTACAATGACATCAAAGAATATGGAGTACAATTCAGAAATGTGACCTCAAATGCCATCAGCAGCCATTGTGAGGCCCTGACATCATTGTTGACATAATAAACAAAAGATTTTGTTGGACAACATTATTGATAATGCAGTTTAGTAATTATCACTATTCTCATTACTTCAGTACATATTATTGTTGAGATAAACCTTGTCCATTTTATTATTTTGTATCTTTCTAAAGTTATTTCTGAAGAATTCATATATTAAAGAATTAATATAGTCTACATATTGGCAACAGAGAAACCAAATATTATTTAATTTGTTGCCCCATGTTCTAAGATTTTGTCAGGGCCATATTTGACCCTGCCCCCATTACTGAGAGGAATATGACCTGATTACAAATCCAAGCACCTCATGTCCCTCTGTCCGTGGCTCTGGGCACGAGTCAGAAAGCATACACAGTATCCCATCAGTGAAGAATCACCCTCTATGACAGTCACTAGCTCCCCCATGGAAGAAACCATGTGTTCTGTAGAGCAGGCGGGGGGAGCAGTGGTGGTTGCGAGGGTTGAGAGGGTTGCAGTACTCGTGGTCTGGATGGATTCCTCAAGCCTGACTCACTTGAAATCTCCACACATCTCCACTACATCTCCATGTTCTGCACACTATATGTTCAGCATCTATCATCTGACTGACTGATTCCAGAGACCCACTATCAGACTGCAGCTCAGAATCAAGGTTGCATCCAGCGTTCCTCCAAGTGCCAGAGGGCTGCTCTATTTGACAGCTGGTTTTGCCAATCTGTGTTCTAACCTGCGTCTGTGTCTCTTACAGGACATGCTGTGCTTACTCCCGATGAAGGGCTTTTGCCTGAAACTTTGGTTTTCCTGCTTGGATGCAACCTGAACTGCTGTGCTTTTCCAGGACCTCTCTAATCTTGACTCTGATCTCCAGCATCTGCCATCCTCTCTTTCACCTATGCTGTGCTTACTTACTACATAAGTGTATCAACAGTGGTGCTAGACCATAAGACCAAAAAAAAGGAGCAGAATTAGGCCATTCAGCCCATTGAGTCTGCTCTACCATTTGATTGTGGCTGACCATGGATAGGTTTGGTAGACAAGTAGGGGGCTGGAAGAACACAGCAAGCCAGGCAGCATCAGGAGGTGGAGAAGTTAACGTTTCGGGTGTAAGCCTTGGCAAGGATATGATGGTACACTGTTTGAGGCTTCCTTCTCCTCACAGATGACTGATGCTTCTTTTGGGACAAGTAGCTCCAGCTGCTGATGTTTGTCTTTTGGGAAAATAAAACAAGGAGAATGAGGTAAAATAAAAATCATCAAGTGAAGCCCATATTTTTAATTCCCCTATGGGTGACATAGTGTGGTGCTCCCTAATCACTGCTGACTATACAGGTGACAGGCTGTTGACTCTTACCTCCCCTTACACCATCATTTGAAGTGTTTTCAGATAGCCAGGCTTACTCAAGATTCCCAGTCTTCTTTGGGAAATGGTAGGCACTGTTTGAATCTCAGAGCATTCAACATTGAAAGACACCTTCTTCTTTGAATACAGCAAACCTTTAAAGTCAAGTGCCATTAATCTTATCTGTCTGCCTGATTTCCCAATTTCCAACACCCTCACCACTCCACCCCTGCAGAACAGTTTGCAGGAGAGAGGTGTGTCCCTTTGGAAAATCCCCACCCTGGAACATCCAATGACTCAACTCCAATTATTGGCTGATATCTCCAGGACTTCCTCTTCAATTGACCAGGTTTGCAGCTTTAGCTCCATTCCTGGCCATTTCTCTGGAATTATATGTCACCTTTTCCTGCAAACAAAATGGGCCATTGCCATGAATATGTTGTGTTACAGTCATACTTTAATATAAAAGATCATAAGACGTAGGAGCAGGAATAGCCCAGTCAGCCTCTCAAATCTGTCCCACCTTTCAATATGATCAAATCAGATCTGCCTCAGGCCTCAACTCATCTTTCATATTAGCTCTTCATTGCCTTCAACTCCCTAACATTTCAAAACTTTATCTACCTCCTCTTGAAATACTTTCTGATTAGTTTGTCAAATAATTTATCACATCTGTAGAGACTGTTATAAGATTTTCCTCCAATTAGTACCTTGCTTATTTGTTATCTTTGGGCTCTTTGGAGTACCCTTCGCCATGGTGACCAGGGGAAAGTATGGGTTTCGAGTATCTGCCATTTTCGTGTTTCCCAATTTTAACTCCTAGATCCACTGTCCGAGGCCCTAATTTAGCTACCCTCTTTCTTTTAAATACCCATAGAAACCCATGCAGTTTACTTACTTTATACATCTTGCCGATATATTTTCATAATCAGATTTTTTGTTCTTTATTAGATTTTAGTCATCTACTGCAGGTTTCTAAAAGAATTCCCAATCCTCTGGCTTACCACTGGTTTTGGTATATGGTATGCTTTAGTTTTGATTGAAAACTTGCCTTCACTCCCTTTGTTAGCCATGGGTGGTTCATCCTTCTCATCAACTTCTTCTTTTTGACTAGAAATATCTGCTTAAATATTTGCCACTGACCTTCCCCTTCGTCTGTCTTTCCAGCTCACTTTAGATAACTCTCTCTTCACTCCTCTGTGATTTCCACTATTTAGGTTGAGATCGTTGGCTTGAGACCTAAGTGGCCATTCCTTGATCTGAATTTTACATGCAACCATCGCTACCTCCTAGAGGATCCTTGTCTATGAAATCTCTTATTAACCCTGTCTCATGACAGATTACTAAATTAAATACGTTTTTCCAGGTAGGTTCTGCAACATACTGCTGTAAAGATCAATCTTTGATTCCGTGTTACCCTTTCCATCCAAATTGTCCAGACAATGTGCAGATTAAAAGCTCTATCCCCAAGGCTCATTGCCATGCCATGTGGCATACCTTTATCATACTTTTTTTTATATACTTGTGCAAGACATTGAACAATTCTATAATTGACCCATAACGCATTCTCTCATACTTCCACATAGGTCACCTCAATTTGATAACTTTATTGTCTGTAAGAGCATTCATTTTTGATATATCACTCATTTAGTTTTTTAAAAAAATACCCAATCACAAAGATCCAATTTTCATTAAAATACATACTAAAAATCTATTGCAATTCATAAAAATAATGATTCGTGTGTCTAACCCTGAGTTCATTTCCCCATCGATTTATCAAACTTGTGTTATGTGATCTCATGGAGAAAAGTACAAACAAGCTGAGGAACTGATCCGTGCTGCAGCTGAGGAATTATAACATTTTCCCTGAACGCATCTAACAGCAATACAGAAACAAGGCACAATTCTCATATTTCATGTCATCCTTTACTTTCATCAAAGTTCTTCGAGAGCAGATTTTGTCAGACAGGAAACACCTTTCCTGCCTTTTTCAATAATCTCTGTAACTTTAAAGAATCTGCTTTTCTAAGACCGCAGATGCAGTGAGACATCCAAAGTGAACAGCATGCTCAGCTACAACTCTGTAAAATAATTCCATGATTGTATGACCGACTTGAAAGGATTTAAACTTTCTGAGTTAGCATGCTCATTATGACTTTTATCCACCACATCTATATCTTGTTCCCTCAAATGTAACCATTCATCTACTTCATAGTTAGTCATTAATTCAACATCCATGTCATGAATCTCAACAGCAGCAGTGTCGTTAAACTGTTTTTCTCTAAAGTCAATAACTAATTCTTTCATTTTATTTTCATTCAGATTAAGAGATTGTTACCATACTGTTTCACAAACTTCTCCAAAAAGTTTTGACTTTTTATTTTGTGATTCTTGATGAGAACCACAATTAGCAAACTGTCAGCATATTTCAGGATCATTATTATACTCAGATTGACATTCATTCATATAGAGTATGAAATACAGAGGTAAGTGTACACAGCCCTGAGAAGATTCAATAATTCTTTGACATAGCTCAGAGTAAATCCCAGAAATTAACACACATTGCATCCTGTTGTGGAGAAAATTACTGGTCTGAAGTGGAATCCTCTGATTAATATCATAGTTTTTCAATTTTGCAATACGGTTGAATAATTGCGTGACAATAAAAGCTGAAGAAATTCAATAAAAGAAGTGTGAATGTGGTTGTCCAATCTATCCATTGATCCATGTTGGATCAATAGGACTAAGGTCAGAAGAATGCCATCCACTGATTTATTAAGACTATGTGAAATAGGATCAGGAGTAGGCCACTTGGCCCCTTTAGTCTGCTCTACCATTCAATAGGGTCATTGCTGAGCTGAGATTCCTCACCTTAATTTTCCTGCCCTTTCCTGAGAGCTCTTGATTCTCCTGCTGATCAAGAATCTGTCTTAGCCTTCTGTATACACAAGGACTCTGCCCACAGCTCCCTGTGACAAGGAGTTCCAAAGACTCAACACTCTGAGAGAAGTATTTACTGCACATTTCATTTTAAATTGGCGTTACTCTATTTTGAGACCATGTTTTCTGGTCCTAGACTCTTCCATGAGGGATAATATCCTCTCAGCATTTTCCCTGCCAAGCCCTGATATGTTTCAAGGAGATTACCTCTCATTATTCCAAATTCTAATGAGTCCCAAAATCCCTCTATACTGGGAAACATCCTAGTGAACCTTCTCTGAACTGCCTCCAATGAAATTATATCTTTCTTTAAATAAGCGGAAGAAATCTGCTCACAGTACTCAAGATTTATTGAATTGATAGGCAAACTGTATCTGAACAATAGGTGGAACAAGGGGATCAAAAAGACACTTTGATACAATTGCACTCACAACACAATGCTCACTACATCACGAAGGTAACTGGTCAGTAATTACCTAATTCAGCAGGCTATGAATTTCTAACAGCAAGGGCAATGCTATTTCCAGCAGCAATTCACAGCATAGTATCAAATAACTTATGAAAGACCAGAGAAAAAGGAACAGTCAACTGATGAGCAAGTTCCTTAAGAATTTTTCTGCTGATTTATGCCTTGTGCTTTCTGGATTCACTCGCTCAAATTGCTCCTATACCTTTCAATTGTTGATCTAACAAAAGAACCTTCTAATGTCACAAAGTGAAGCCTGCTACAGAATCTCATGCATTCTAAATTCATTGGTTTCAAATGGGTTAAGAAAAACCTTCTCAATTAATTTGCAACATTATAAGTATTATCTGTGGACAAAACAGAGTAAGTTATCTTCTTTGATGTGATCTCAGCCATTTTATGCTGACATGTCTATGCATCTCTCGGATTCTTTGTCTATCTCTAAGATACTCAGACGTCGAGCTCATTGAGCTTTTTTTATGGTTCTTTGGATGACCCCCACAGTTGCTGATCTCTTTTTGGACCTCCATCAGGCTGCTTTAGTCTGCCTGGGAGGGCTCCGTCTCCTTTGCATGAGGAGGTCCTGCTAATCACTAACAGCCTAGTAGAGTTATCCAAATAGCAGCATCATTCATGGCCTCATCCTTGGTCAGGGTCTTCCTGCATCTGTGGCATCATTCTCTTCTCCATCTGTGGAAAAACAATGAAAATTTAAAGGTTGATTTTGAGATTTGTCCTAAGTCCTTACTGTTCATAATGGTAATACATCAGCTACATTCAAATGTTCATTTCTTTCTGACAAGAGTCCTGAATGGTTCACTATTACTTAACAGTCATCAACATTGGAAATCAAGACCTTATCTGCTGATGTCGAAATAATGAATGGATTTAACAGGTTTGATAACAAAAACCTCTACTTCCCAAAGACTATTTCCACAGAAGGCTGCCCTTAAATAGGTGACAGAGACTGGCTTCTGGTTCAAAACCTTCCCCCTTTTCTCTGGACCTACCCCATTTCTTGTCAAATTGGTTATGATGATGCCCCCATTGTTTGCTGCTGTTAGCCAGATTCTTGCCAGGAAGCCATTAGTTGGTTCAAAGATACATTATCAGACACCTTTGGAAGTCCAAGGTGGGAACTGTTTCTCTGGACATGCTCTGGTCGGACTGTGCCTGACCACTGAGCAGTGTAAAACTCAAGCCATGTAACCCCTTTCCTGCCTAACAGAGGAACCATGATTTATTAAACTTTAAAATTTTTGATTGGGATGAAAACTATTTTGGTTTGACATTGAGCAGATTTTGATTTTACATGTAGCAACATATAACAACGCTGTTTTTTGTTTGTAAAGTATGAGTTCTGACACAAGGTGGCACTGATGATACGTGTAGTAGGGAAGAGAGTTCACAAACATTTCTTAAGTTGTGATGAGGTCAATCCTTAAAATGTTATTAATTGGCCTCCTGGTGAATCTGCTACTTAACTTTTGGGGAAATTAGCAAACTAAAATAAATTGAAACTGAATTAATAAGAGAACCAAAAAAAGGGAGCAATGGGACATCAACGTCATGAATACAAGTGCACTAAAATGGAAGCAAGTACTGTAGAAATCTGAAATAAAATCATAAAATACTGGAAGTACTCAGTGGGTCTCACAGAGTGGAGAGAATAACATCATTATTATTTCAGGTTCATGATGTTTCAATGGAACTGAAAATGTTAGAAATGTAATAAATTTTAAGCAAGGGATGTTGGGCAAGAGGGGAGGGAAGAGGGAAAAGGTGGAAGGTTTGTAATAAAATAGAAGACAGAGAGATTAATTAAAATAGGAGAATGGTGCAAGAAAGAAGGTGGTAATTAAAGAAGGGACAAAAGATGAACCTACCGAGGTTGAAATGGGAACATGATTAGGATCTGAAACTGTTGAGAGTCCCCATTGAGCCTGGAAGACAGTCAAGTACCTTGTTGAAAGATAAGATTCCTCAGACTCGCAATGGGTTTGATTAGAAAAGTGCACAATTCCACTGTATCTCAAACCCTCCAAAAAAAAAGTTGGGGAATTCTGAGGATTCTGTTTCAGTTAAACTAACAGTTATTCAGGAAAAATCCCCTCTAGCCCACTCCCACATATTCCACCCCCCGCCAACAACATTCCAATTCCTGCAACCAACCAAATTTAATCAACACTGTCGAGCACCCAGCCCACCTTGAGTCCTAACTCCTTAACCAGCTGCCCCTCTCATCTCACATCTTACATACTCACCCTTTCAGAAGAGGTGTCATTGGCCAACTGTGTTGATATTTAAAGCGCAGAACATGACAGACTGCCATAAAAGTGAGAGTGTGTATCTTGCAAGATATAGAAAGTGTGTGTTTTATATTGAAAGTGTGTAATTTCAAGTATGCTTCTGAAGGAAGGAGTGAGCATCAGAATGCAGCAAGACCGCTGAAGCTCATTTCTCAATTTTTAAAAAAATCATCATTGACGTTCTCATGTAGACAGTGTCATTGCCATTCTCAGAATATCCAAGCTATTAACTCATTACACAAATGCTGGCTGACCTGCTGAGTATTTTCAGCAGTTTTTGAAAAATACATCATTTAATCGATAGTGTTGTTTTATCTTGCCAATAGTTCAATATTTGTTCACACATGATATAGAGGTGTCAACTGCTTACAGTTTCTGCTTTGATCTATTACAGTTCTAGTTGTTTGATACTATTATAGGGTTGTAGTAACAATTTTTTTTCAGAAAGTTATGAATGGCTGTTTGTTAAGCTTTTCTGTACATCATTATTGTTACAATAGGGTTTATTTGTTCTTATAAATTTGTATGCTGGGTAAATGTGATGGAGGTCCAATGAGCTGCTGGAGTTTTGCAGAATTAGGAAGATTTCACAAACCTTTCAAAATGCTGAACAGAACCTAATTCTGGAACTCCCATCCACATGACCAGCAATTTTCACCAGGATGGAAGAAAGGTGTGCTGATTTTCCTGATCTGTCCAGATCCATTGTGGGAACAGGTATCTCACAGCCTTCCATGATTTTCTCATAGAGTCATGCCATATTCTCAAGGAATTGCAGTTCACAGCTAATCAGAGAATTCTGAATATGGGAACCATTTGAAAGATAACTTTAAAAACATCTTACCCCTGCCAGTTCAATGCCTCACTTAGCCCTTCGTGCCAACATGACCCCCATTCAACCCATGGGCCTTTACAGCCCCTATGTTAACTTAGTGCCAATCTTGCCTGCCCTTTCCCTCTATCCATCCACTCCTAATGGCCATTCATACCTCTTTCTCATAACACATTTAAAATTAAAGCAAAACTTAGTTGTTTAATGCCAGTCATTAGCTAACTTGGGCATTTTCCATGGTAAAATCTCTGCCAATCAGAATCCACTTGCTAGACAATCAGCGCTCTCTTTCATACAATCAATATACAGGTTCCCATTACAGTGGTATTTCTTGTGAATTTTCTGATGAATGCAAGACAAAGCATTTCAACAAAATGTGTTACTTTTCGGCAATGCAGTCCAGTTAGGTAAATGCTGCAGGAAATGAAAAAAGATGGCTTATTAAACATTACATTTTAAACATTTGGAGTGGTAAAAGAAAAAACAAACCTGACATGGTAATATAAAGCACAGTATCTGTCAGGTTTATTTAAATGTGAGTTTTGTGCTGTTGCTATATTGGATGGTGTGTGTCTTTTAAATAAAATACCGTAGATGTTGGAAATCTGAAACAAACACTGAAAATGCTGGAGAAACACACTAAGTCTGGCAGCATCTGTGGAAAGAAAACAAAGATAAAGTTTTGAGTCTGGTGTGATTCTTCTTCAGAAATCATTTCAAACACACATTAACTCTGTTTCTTCCTCCATAGATGGGGATGTGTTTCACCAGTGTGTTAAATAGTCTGGTGTTGATCACATTTGAGTACAATAAATTGCTGTACAGTTTATTTTCATAAGAACATGATTCACATTCCATAGATTTCTCAAGACCTTTTTGTACATTTGTTGCATGTCTCTGTGTTTTAACCAGCAGGTGGCTTACAAGTTACTTCAAAGGGATAAACAAATTAACAAATTTGAGGAAACCCTTTTTTATTTGCATCTTGGCTTTACAGATTCACCTTTAAGATAACCAAAAACTCTTAGTGTAGATATTACAGATATAGTCCAGAGATGGTTGGTCAACCCTAATTCAGGAGAACAGAGGCTTCTACATACACTGTTTACAATGGATTAAACAGTGTATCGCTTGATTACAAAGGAGTGTAAATATCTGGTAAATTTATTTGGGGCTGCTCAGGGAACCAGAATTCCTTGAACCAATGAAAGCTGCCACAAACATGCTTCTGCTACAGTTGGTTAATTGTAGTTTTAAACTCGTGTAGACGAAAGACAACAGTTCAAGTGATGACAAGGAGTTGGAGTTTCCTTTGGAATTCTGCCCATTTTAAGTGGTTTTGAGGTACAACCGTGCATAGAATCTGTTGCTACTACTGACCAATTCAATCCTCCCACAGGAAATGGCTTTCAAAACCCTCTCCAGTCTTTGTAACCACGATTTCTATGTCCACCACACCTCATCTGAATGGACAAATGGCTCAAAACAATGTCATCAAATATAATAAACTGATAAGTGCCTGTATAAGTAACTGCGATTCTTTTATTTATTGTTTAGTGAATGCAATCCCTGAAACCAGATAATAGCCTAAGCTATTACTAAATTTAATTTGGTTAGTATGCTACTTATTCTGTAGAGGGGACACTGTCTGGTAATGTGCAGCAAAGTTTGTATCTTTCCATTATCCTGCCTAAGGGAATTGGATTGCTTGCAGTAGAGGTTAGCTCTGCAGGAGCCCTGGTTTGTTTGGGCAGCACGGTGGCTCAGTGGTTAGCACTGCTGCCTCACAGCGCCAGAGACCTGGGTTCAATTCCCGCCTCAGGCGACTGACTGTGTGAATCTAATCTAATCTGAACCTGTTTAGCAAGGACCACTCTTGCCCAAACCTGTCGGGGCTTGTCACAGGAATTTGGTTAGTGACTTCCCATGTTCCAAATGTCAGATCCAAGGGCTCAGCTCATGGGGAGGCTTTCTTCACATGGGATTCTGAGATACATGGAAGGCAATGAGTGGATTGAGCATGCCGTTACAGAGTGGGCATGGATGGGTTCCGTGAGCTTGTGTCCTTGGTGGATGTAGGAGGGTTAGTGATGTTTTGTGAGGTTCCTGAACAAGGCCATTATACCAGAGTCGATCTTGGATGAAATCACTGAGCTTCCTGACAACTTCCCAGAGATCCATTTTTTAAAAAATATTGTAATTTGGAGCTATACAAAACATTGAAGTACTTTTGCATCTTAGATTGGGAAAAATGGATTTCTCAAGGGAAAACCTTCTACATCTCTGATATGAAGAGAAGGAATATGAATCAATGGGGGATGCTAAGTCAGAGAACTTATAATCAAGCATCATAAAGGGCATGTCTTTCTAACATATTTATACCCACTGCATGGGCTTTAGAAAAAAAGTCTTGTAAGTATTTCTCTGCCAATCAATGCACTCTCTCACTGTTGTCCTACCCCCAACCCATCTGAGAGATTGCTGGGAATTTAAGATCCTACTGGTTGAACACATTATCCATAATAAAACTGTGAAATTTGCTGCCACTGAATCATTCCTAGTAACCCCTGAAGGCTTTTGACAAATTGGTAAAGCAGTATCTCACCATTAGGTTATTAGCAATATATTTAGGTGGCCTTCTTTGTTTATTACTTTCTCATTGGAACCTGGAAAACAAATTCAGTTAATTGTGTGGATTTCCATGTAGAGAACATATGACACTGAAAATGTATCCTTTAAAGAAGAGGGCACTGTTGGTATGATCAGCAAGTTTGCAGATGACACAAAGATTGGTAGAGTAACAGAAAGCATAAGGGACTGTCAGAGAATACAGGAGGATATAGATAGACTGGAGAGTTGGGCGGAAAAGTGGCAGATGGCTTTCAATCCAGACAAGTGTGAGGTGATGCATTTAGGCAAGTCTAATTCTAGAGCGAATTATACGATGAATGGAAGAGCTTTGGGAAAAGTTGATGGGCAGAGAGATCTGGGAGTGCAGGTCCATTGTACCCTGAAGGTTGCTGCACAGGTGAATAGAGTGGTCAAGAAGGCATATAGTATGCTTGCCTTCATCGGACGGGGTATTGAGTATAAGAGCTGGCGGGTCATGTTAAAATTATAAAAGACATTGATTTGGTCGCATTTAGAATACTGTGTACAATTCTGGTTGCCACATTACCAAAAAGATGTGGACGCTTTGGAGAGGGTGCAGAGAAGGTTTACGAGGATGTTGCCTGGTATGGAAGGTGCTAGATATGAAGAAAGGTTGAGTAGGTTAGGTTTATTTTCATTAGAGAAAAAGGAGATTGAGGAGAGACCTAATTGAGGTTTACAAAATCATGAAGGGTATAGACAGGGTGGTTAGAGACAAACTTTTTCCCAGGGTGAAGGATTCAACAACGAGAGGTCATGCTTTCAAGGTGAGAGGTGGAAGGTTTAAGGGGGAGACACGCGGCAAGTACTTTACACAGAGGGTGGTGGGTGTTTGGAACACGTTGCCAGCAGAGATGATAGACGCAGGCATGGTAGATTCATTTACGATGCGTCTGGACAGATGCATGAGTAGGTGGGGAGCAGAGGGATGCAAATGCTTAGGAATTGACCGACAGGTTTAGACAGTACATTTGGATAGGCTCAGGCTTGAAAGGCCGAAGGGCCTGTTCCTGGGCTATAAATTTTCTTTGTTCTTCTTTGTTCTTTAAAAGCTCATACACCAAAGTTAATTTACAGAAACTACCAATGCCCCTTTTTTGGGGAGCCTTGTTGTCTTGGATATTTCTTGGACAGCCACAATCTCTGAGGTGCTCTGAATAGCATTTGAGTTTTTGTATTGTAATAGAAATATTTGTAATGGACTCCTCCCTCTATCCATTCCTTGAACTGTATATTTGGAAACCCTCTTAACTATGTTATGACATGGGGTAAATTTAAACAGCAACACAGAAAAGATTTATCCTGTGCAGTAATCTGTGAAAATTCATGAGGCCAAGAACTATTTAAAGTAAAAATTAATAACTTTATTTCTTAACATATAACAGAGAATACTTAACTAAAACCTATTTACAACTTCTTCCTCCAGCCTATCTTTTACCTTCACCTTCTACAATAATTGTCTGATAAAACCCCCGATTAAGATTTACAAAGCAAAACCTCTTATGACAAAACCAGGCGGCTTTCAGTTCTTCTCTGTATTCTGGTCTTCTTGCCTTCTTCTTGGGGGTTCTGCTTCATATGTTATAGCTACCCTAGCTACCCCAGTAGATGGACCACATGTTGTATTATGTCTTAGTGAGACCACATGTTGTATTATGTCACTGCTAGCTTTTAACTCTCTTAAAGGCACAGTACACCCACATCTTCATAACACCTTCCTCCTTAAGAAAAAAAGGAACCATCATAACGAAAAGATTCTTTTTTTTCTATTTTTTAAACACATTATCCTAACAGACAGATAGCTTTCATATACGTTCACCTTAACTTCTTCCCATATACCTGTATGTATATATATATATATATAAAAACATTAAATAAATACAAATCTCATCTATACTCAACCAATTAAATCTGTGATAACACATCTGTGATTACATTCTTACAACCTGCAACATGTATTAATTTAAAATTAAAAGTCTGTAACATAAGACTCCAATGAAATAGACTCATATTCATGTCTTTAAAGTGTTCTAAGAATGTAAGTGGATTGTGCTCTGTGTACACAACCGTCTCTGACACATTGTTCACAACATCCACATTAAACGGTTGTAAAGCCTGTACCAAACTCAATAGTTGCTTTTCACTTGAGGAGTATTTCCTCTGGTGGATGTTGATCTTCTTTGAAAAGTAACCAACTGGCAGTTCAATCCCATCCTCATCTTCCTGTAGGAGTCCAGCTCCAAGTCCTATGTACTAGCATTGATGGCAACTTTAAAAGGTTTTGAAATGTTTGATGTAGCTAAAACTGGTTAGATGGTTAATATTGATTTCAAATGGTCGAATGCCTGCAGGCATTGTTCTGTCCATCGAAACTTTGTGTTCTTCTTCAGCAAATCAGTTAACACTGACAATACACTTCTGAATTTAAAAAAAAACTTCCAATAGAATTTACCGAGTGCTAAGAATTAAAACACTTCTTTCTTCAAGGTTGATGGTGGAAATTCCTTGATGGCCTTCGTCTTTGTATTCCATGGGGTCAACCTTCCATGACTGATGTTATGTCCCAAGAATGTCACCTCTGCTTTCATGAATTCAGTTTTATTTAAATTTATCACCAGTTTTCCTTTTCATAGTCATTCAAAGAGCTCTGCCATCTATACCATGTGATCTTTCCAGGACTTGCTGAAGATCACTACATCATCCAAATAGACTACACAGCTGTTCATGAGTTGTTGGAATGTGGCAGGTGCGTTCTTCATTCCAAAGGGCATCATTTTAAACTGATATAGCCCATTTAGGGTTACAAATGCAGAAATGTCTTTTGCCAACTCTGATAAAGTTACCTGCCCGTAACCACGCATTAAGTCCAACTTGGTGATGTAACTGGCTTGTCTGACTTTCTCGATACAACTTTCCAATCTAGGAATTGGATATGAGTCCGATTTTGTAACGGCATCGACCTTCTGATAATCCACGCAGAATCATTGAGTCCCACTTGGTTTGGGAACTGTGATGATTGGTGAAATCCACTCGCTCTGGAATGGTTCGATGATGAGGCCTCCATCTCCATCTGGACCTGTCTGGCTTTGAAAGAATTAAGCTGATAGAGGTGTTGTTTTATCAGAGCAGTATTCCCTATGTCTACTTCATGCACAATAGCGCCAGTCCTCCCCATCTGATTCTTATATATGTCCTTATACTGCAACAACAAATCTTTCAACTGCACTCTATGCTCCTGAGACAGACAGCTTAATAACCTCTCCCACTCCTCAAGGCCTTCTTCATTTTTTAATATATTTTGAGGCACACCAAAACCCCCATCATCTGCATTTGATTGCTGACTCTGCGGGGCAGCAACTAACACTTGTTTCTCCAGTTCTTTCTCTCTCATATAATGCGTTTTCAACATGTTCACATGATATATCCGATACCTTTTTGTGCTATCTGGCATTTTACTAAATAGGTCACCTGATTTGACTTTTTCTCAATTTGATAGGGACCACTAAACCTGGATTTAAAGGGATCTTCTATCACTGGGAACAGTACTAACATGTCATCCCCACGGGAAAACATCCGAGCCTCAGAGCTTTTATCTGCCACCTGCTTCATTCTACACTGTGCCCTCTTTCGGTGCTGTTTACCCGACTCACCTACTCGATTTAGTCTCTCCCTCACCTCTAATGCATAATCTAAGTGTGAGATCTCCGACTTTGGTCCAATCAATTTTTTAAAAATTAATTTCAAAGGGCCTCTCACTTCATGCCCGAATATTAACTCAAAGGGAGTGAACTGAGTAGATTCATTTGGGGCATCTCTAATGGCAAACAATACGAATGGGGTACCTTTATCCCAATCATTCAGGTAATCCTGACAGTATGGTCTCAACATGGTCTTCAAGGTCTGATGCCATCTTTCTGAAGCTCCCTGGGATTCAGGATGATACACACTGGATTTAAAGTGCTGTATATCTAAGCTATCCATAACTTCCTTAAATAGTCTAACAGTAAAATCTGACCCTTGATCTGACTGAATCTCTCTGGGTAGCCCATATTGTGTGAAGAAAGCTATTAGTTCCTCTACTATCCTTTTTGCCTTGATACTCTGTAATGGAATTGCCTCCGGAAATCTGGTAGACACATCCATTATGACTAACAAGTACTGGGTCCATTTTTAGTTCTTGGGAAGGGAGCTACACAATCAACTGTAACCAGCGTGAAAGGTTCTTCAAATGTGGGAATTGGCAACAAAAGTGCTGGTTTTATACCTGCCTGTGGCTTAACTACCATTTGGCATGTATGACACATACGGCATAAGTTAACCCATCCTTGCGCATTCCAGGCCAATAAAAATGTTTTTGTACCTTAGCCTGAGTCTTTTGTACCTCTAGGTGACCTCCTCCAGGTAGTTCATGTCCTACCATTACACCTCCTGTCTGTATGCTACCAGCTTCACAATCTGGTGCACGTCAGCCCAGTTCACCTCTGCATTAACCTGCTGAGGTCTCCATTTCTACCTTAGGATACTGTCTTTCTGATAATATTCTCACTGGAATATTCTCTGCCTCCTTTTCAGAGTACGCATCCACACATATATCTTTTATTGTCTTGTCTATGTTGCAAATCCCTTCACCTTTCAGGATTAAACACATCTGTCTGACCCTCTGATTGTTCAGGTTTTTCTTGCACTGTTATGTCAAACAGGGTATCTGCTAACTGAACCTCAACTCCTTCATCTTTCACTTTACTTTTCACTTGTGCTGTGACCTATGATAGAGGGATCTGGTTACCACACAGTCTGGGAAAATACCAGGGTATTTCTGTTTCAACTCCTCAGTTTCTTGGTCTTCCTTAGGTTTCTCCACAACACGGGGTATCACTCCCACCTTGGATCCGGCCAAATCATTCCCAATAACAAACTGAATTCCTAGAACTGGCACTTTGTCAATCACTCCCAATGTAACTTCCCCAGTCTTAAGTTGGCACTTCAATCTGATTTTACAGAGGGGAACGCTAAATTTCTGTCCATCTATCTCACAAATTAACACACTCTCGGGTAACAGATCAGAAAGAGATTCGTTCATCTCTTACTATCAGCGACTGATTAAATCCTGTATCTCTCAAAATTATAATTTTTGTCCTTCTCCCCCTGTTCTTTCCGAGTAAACAGTAGTTAGCACTGCTGCCTCACAGCACCAGAGACCCGGGTTCAATTCCCGACTCAGGCAACTGTCTGTGTGGAGTTTGCACATTCTCTCCGTGTCTGCGTGGGTTTCCTCCAGGTGCTCCGGTTTCCTCCCACAGTCCAAAAATGTGCAGGTTAGTTAAATGGCCATGTTAAATTGCCCGTAGTGTTAGGTGAAGGGGTAAATGTAGGTCTGGGGGGGCTGCTCTTCGGAAGGTCGGTGAGGGCTTGTTGGACTGAAGGGCCTGTTTCCACACTGTAAGTAATCTAATCTAAACTTTATCCACAGAAGTGAATTCTTTGTCAAGATCAGGTACTAACTACATACCCAACCCCTGCCTAGCCTGTGCACTCTCCTGCAGCTCCTCGGCTCTTCTTGGCTCTTCTTGGGGTCTCCTTTACTACCTTCACTAAAGCCATTGGCTTAGCTTCTTTTATCACATCTTTTCCCACAGTGCCTTTCCTTAACGACCAGCACTGTGTCTTTATGGGTCCCACTTTACCACTGTGGAAACACCTGAGGCCTTTCACCTCCTTTCCACCCTATTGGGCTTTTTTTTATCCTGTGGTAAATTCTTACTAGTGCTCTCTACTTCTGGTTTTGTAGTATAGGATCTCCCCTCCTCCCAATTTCTATCCCTCAGGACGAAATTCTGGCCGGAAGCTTGTCATGCATGTAGATGTGCTAATTCTGCTGCCCTTCTTACTTCCTGAACTTTCTGTTCCTCCACATGAATTTTTACTAGCTCTGGAAATGAGTTTGTAAACTCCTTCAGTAGAATAATCTCTCTTAGAGCCTTAAAGGTCTTATCTATTTTCAAAGCATGTACCCATCGATCAAAATGACTATGTTTAATTCTTTTAAACTCAACATAAGTCTGAACTGGTTCCTTCTTTGTGTTTCTGAACCTCTGTCTATATGTGTCTGGTATTAATTCATGAGCACTTAAAGTAACCTGTTTAAACTCTTAGCAATCTTTTGACACCTCATCTGACAGTACGGCAAATACCTCACTAGCTCTGCCTGCCAGTTTAGTCTGAACTAGCATTACCCATAACTCCTTGGGCCACTCTATCTGCCTCGCCAATTTTTCAAATGAAATAACGATGGCTTCAACATCTTTCTCATCAAAATGTGGCAGAGTTTTGACATATTTATACATATCACTACCTTCTCTCTCTCTCTCTTTCCTCCCGCTCCCTCTCTCTTTCCTCTTACTCTCTTTGTTTATCTAACTTCATTTTCCTCAATCGTAATTTACATCTTCCTACCTCTACTGCCCTTGTCTGTTTCTCTGACACACCTAAGAGTTTGAGTAAATCCCTGACAATTTCAACTTTACTTTTGTCCTTGGTTAAACCCAAATCTAACTTATTTACTAATTTCTCTTTCCTTCTAACCTTCCTTAGCAAATTTGAGAATCATCTTCAAATTCCAGAACCCCTTTAGCAATTTTAAGATTTATTTCTCTCACTTTTAATTTAATGAACCACAAGTCATCTCAAGTAAACAAATTGCCTCACCTACATGTTACTTGAAGATCTAGGACACTAACCTGCAAGTGTTTAAATCTGATGGGAACTTTCGTACCCCAACATCCTTTCAAATCGGTCTAAATTACTTCAAATCCTGACAATGAGCCCCAAAACTGTTATGACATGGGGTAAACCCTCTTGCTTAATTTAAACCAGCAACACATTAAATATTTATCCTGTGCTTTATTCTGTGAAAATTTATGAGGCCAAGAACT
Source organism: Hemiscyllium ocellatum (assembly GCF_020745735.1). Classification (NCBI taxonomy): domain Eukaryota; kingdom Metazoa; phylum Chordata; class Chondrichthyes; order Orectolobiformes; family Hemiscylliidae; genus Hemiscyllium; species Hemiscyllium ocellatum. The sequence continues at coordinate 28,260,477 of NC_083419.1, forward strand.
ATTTAAAGTAAAAATTAGCAACTTTATTTCATAAGGTATAACAGAGAATAATTAACTAACCACTATTTATAACTCCTTCCTCTAACCTATCTTTTACCTTTCCCTTCTCCAATACTACTTTTCTTCTTCTTGGGAATTTTGTTTCACAGGTTACTCATCAATAAAGGTACCTTTAAGAGAACAGTTCTCTGGATAGTTTGCAGATGTCATTGGCTTGACAGTTCTCTTCTCAACTGTTAAATTTTCTCCAGTCTTATATCCCTAAAGCATCGGAATGTGTCATTGGCTTTTAAGATTGTCAATATACTAAATTCAAACTTGAATAAAGTTTGTGGATTTTTTTAGGGGTATAATTTAAATGGATTGGCCTGATTCAAATCTGTTTCTGTCTCCAAGCAACCAGCTACCCTAACTGCATCAGTAGATGGAACAAATGTTATATTGTATCTTATTGAGAGCACTTAGTGATGTCACTGTTAGCTTTTAATTCTCTTAAAGGTACAGTACACCCACATCTTCATAACAACTACATGTGCATAAAGTGTCCATTAGTCATTGTTTCTTTTAAGATTGAGGACTTAAGACCAAGGTTCCTCAAACAACTCTCTCCACATCTTCCCATTTCCTCACTAACGTTCTGTATTTCCATCCTGTGAAAAACTCCTTTTGATAGGAGTTTTAGTAGGCAACTCTTTTAATAGGCAACTCCTGCAACAGCTTACTTCCCCCTGCCAACTCCCAACTTCCTCAACCATTTGCAGTAGCTGACTCCAGAGTGAAGCTGTTAACTTTAACACCTTTTCCAATCAGTAAATTGCATTGAATTTGTCTATAGAATGGGAATTAGGCTTGACCAAGATAATTGTTGAGTCCTTTTCTTACTTCAAATGCTCAGAATCAATGGACAGCTTTTTCATTTCATGCCTGGTTTGAGTGCCATTTCCCCTAGAATATATCTTCTTTTTTTTTAACACTTGACTTAGAGTGCAGACTTTCACCAAACAACAGAAACAGTGTGGTGGAGTAATGTGCAATCCGGCATTCCACCTGACAAAAGGCAAAAATCATTTTGGTACAAATCTATAGTCATAATTAAGGATTTTGGGGTAGATTAAATTGTCAGAATATCTGGGAGATACAGTCTATGTTCAAGAAGGTGTGTTTGTCAACAGGACGAGTTGACAAGATATTGTGCAAGTTTTCATAAAATAATACTTCTTTTGATGGTTTGAATTAATTTTATTAATCTGAAATTTAGTAATTGGCCTATCAAACTTGGAAAATGAGTTAATTGAAGTGCTACGATGTTTGAAGACATAACAAGTAGGTTAGACCAGGGAAACCCAGTGGATGTTATCTATCTAGACTTCCAAAAGGCCTTTGATAAGGTGCCTCACGGGAGGTTACTGAGTAAGGTGAGGGTCCATGGTGTTTGAAGTGAGCTACTGGTATGGATTGAGGATTGGCTGTCTGACAAAAGGCAGAGAGTTGGGATAAAAGGCTCTTTTTCGGAATGGCAGCTGGTGACAAATGTTGTCCCGCAGGGTTCAGTTGTCACGGGATCCATTACTTCTTCATGAAAAGACTCGATTCCTCTGTGGAATTTTACCTGATTATATTATATTGTATAAGATTAAGCTTAACAACAATGATGCTATTAACTCGTTAAGTGTCATGGGATCCGTCTACTTCTTCATGAAAAGACTCGATTCTTCTGTGGAATTTTACCTGATTATATTATATTGTAGCAACAATGATGCTATTAACTCTTTATTGTATTTTAGCCTAGCAACAATTAAGTATAACTATGACTACGTGGCAGCTGCTCTTTACCAGCTACTTATCAGCTACTTATTGTTTTCTCAGCTAATTAAGTGTTTAACGCGACCTTTAAACAATGCTGACCGAGGCACAGTTTGAGATTCCAGTTCTTTAAACAAATGATGTAATTGCTTAACTTAGACTGTAAAGGATAAAAAGCAGAGCTAAAACAGACAGAACTCACATTGTCTTGAAACACAGACAATGAGTCACGTAACCATCTCGGCTTAACTGCAGATCCACTGAACCACCAGGCTTGCAGAAAAGACACATTTGTGCAAAATACAGACCGATCGGATGAAACATACGGACGGCTAAGAGCTTGCTGAAATACGCCTGCCTAAAAGACTCTTGGTTGAGGCACTGCATTCTAGCCTGAAAAAGATACAATCTGAACCAACTAGCTGAAACACGCTAGTCTAAGAAGATCCCATTTGGGACACTCAGGTATTAAGCTCTGCTTTTATCCTAGGTATCTTTTAAAAACATTCAAAAAGGCTGTAACGATTGTGATTAACTGAAAACACCTGATTGTGAGTATTCAACTTATTATAGTGATAAATTTCTATTATATTTTACACCACACACTTCGTATTCGCCGAACCTTTATTTGATAAGATATGTTTACCTTTGTGTTGGTATGTTAAGTCTAGAACTTAGCTGAGAAGGCATTAGGATTGACTTAAAGTGAATCCCTCTCACTCCTAGGTGAAAGGATAAACTGAAGGGACCTAGAGACCTGTGATAAACCCAGCCGAGTTTGTAGCTATCAGGACCATACAGTCAATAGGGACCACTGGTAAACTTGACAGGTAACGGCCTCAGGTATATGCCCGAGGTACTGTAGTTTAATCCGGTAGTAACCCATACCTATTGAGGATATCCACCTGAATAACATAACACAGTGTTGGGGCCACAGCTATTCACTTTATATATAAATGATCCAGATGAAGAGACTAGGGGCATTCTGAGGAGGTGGGGAGGCTACAGAAAGATTTAGACAGTTTAGGAGAGTGGTCCAGGAAATGGCTGATGAAATTCAATGTGAGCAAATGCTAGGTTTTGCACTTTGGAAAAAGGAATACAGGCATGGACTATGTTCTAAACAGTGAGAAAATTCATAAAGCCAAAGTACAAAGGGATCTGGGAGTGCTAGTCCAGAATTCTCTAATGGTTGACTTGCAGGTTGGGTCCGTGGTTAAGAAAGCAAATGTAATGTTGTCATTTATCTCAAGAGAGTTGGAATATAAAAGCAGGGATGTGCTTCTGAGACTTTATAAAGCTCCAATTAGGCCTCATTTTGAGTACTGTGTCCAATTTTGGGCCCCAGACCTCAGGAAGGAGATTCACATGGATGATCCTTGGAATGGTAGGCCTAACATATGATGAACGATTGAGGATCCTGGGATTGTATTCGTTAGAGCTTAGAAGGTTGAGGGGTGATCTAATTGAAACTTATAAGATAAGGCATGGCTTAGAAAGGATGGACACTGGGAATTTGTCTCCATTAGGTGGGGAGACTCGGACCCGTGGGCACAGCCTTAGAATTAAAGGAGGTCAATTTTGAACAGAAATGAAGAGACATTTCTTCAGCCAGAGATTGCTGGGTCTGTGGAATTCATTGCCACGGAATGCAGTGGAGGCTGGGATGTTGGGTGTCTTCAGGGCAGAAATTGATAAATTCTTGATCTCGCAAGGAATTAACGGCTACGAGGAGAGCGCGGGTAAGTGGAGTTGAAATGCCCACCAGCCATGATTAAATGGTGGAGTGGACTCAATGGGCCATATGGCCTTACTTCCACTCCTATGTCTTATGGTCTTATGTCTTGTCCAGTTGTGACTCAAGACAATATTCTGTCTAAATTCTCCCTACACCCAATGTGACATTATACTATGATGTGTAGAATTAATTTCTATAGTTCTAAATTCAATATAACCTCGTTGTTGTGGTTCTGTTCGCTGAGCTAGGAATTTGTGTTGCAGATGTTTCGTCCCCTGTCTAGGTGACATCCTCAGTGCTTGGGAGCATCCTGTGAAGTGCTTCTATGATGTTTCATCTGGCATTTACAATAAGCGGCAGATACAATACACCAGAACTGCAAAAAGAGGAAGAAGAACACCGATACAATGTATTCGCCAAAAATGGATGCCCGCGCAATTTCATCAACAGATGCCTGAGGGAAAGACAACGGAACGAGGACATGCCGCAACCCAAAGGACTAGCCACACTACCATACATCAAGAGCATTTCCAAACTGACAGCCAGACTACTGAGACCACTAGGGCTCATAACAGCCCACAAACCAACAGTCACTCTCAGACAACAACTCACCAGGACGAAGGACCCGATACCCAGCATGAGCAAAACCAATGTAGTGTACAAAATCCCATGCAAGGACTGCACAAAACACTGCATAGGACCAACAGGAAGACAGCTAATGATCTGCATCCATGAACACCAACTATCCACGAAACAACACGATCAGCTATCCTTAGTAGCCACACATTCAGATGACAAGCAACATGAGTTCGACTGGGACAACACTACTATTATAGGACAAGCCAAACAGAGAACAGCCAGGGAATTCCTAGAGGCATGGCATTCATCCACAGATTCAATCAATAAGCACATTGACCTGGACCCAATATACCGGCCACTGCAGCAGACAGCTGGAACTGACAACCAGAAGCGGCAGATACAAATCACTATAAATGCTGGAGGAAATATCACAGAAGCACTTCACAGGAGGCTCCCAAGCACTGAGGATTCCCAGCTCGGCGAACTGAACCATAACCATGAGCACCCGAGCTACAAATCTTCTCACAAACTTTGATCAATATAACCTCATTCTTTGCAGCTTTGTTTATGATCTTATAGACAATAATATTCTTAAAGGATGTCATTTTACAGTGCACACTTGCAAATACTCAGCTAGTGAGACAGTATCTATGTAAACAGCAACAAAATTCTAATGAAACTTCATCCACCTGAAACATTAACTTTATTTCTACCCAACCTGCTGAGTATTTATGATATTTTCTATTTTATTTTTCGAGCATTGTTGTATTTCACTTTTGTATTGCATATTTAGTCAAATCTTTTGGTATTGCACGGCAGAACATATTCCTGTACCGTATTAAGTTGAGCTCAATAGGATTCGAAGGTGGAATCTGAGTTAGGTAGAGAATTGATTGCATTCTTGAATATGGAAGTTTACTGTTGGAGTCCTGTAGGATGTTAGAGCTGTCCTATGATGGAGCATCCAAAGGATATGACAATGAAGACCTTCATTGTGTGCACTGAAACTTTGTCTCCCATATGTTTGCTTTCTTCCTGAGTTGGACAGACAAATAGAGAAAGTGAGGACTTCAGATGGTGGAGATCAGAGTCGAGAGTGTGGTGCTGGAAAAGCCAGCAGGTCAGGCAGCGTCTGAGGAACAGAAGAATCAATGTTTCGGGCATAAGCCCTTCATCAGGAATGATAGGACAGATAAATACCCAATGTAGGATGTGAAATATTACCACATCAAGTGACAATAAACCAATCCTCTTTTGCATTATTATCTTTGCTTTGTTATCTCCATAAATATTTAAATTTCTTAGATGTCATCTTCTTGCCTCTCAATGTAGCTTGTGTTTTCAGTGTGGAGAACCCAAATGTTGTATGTGTGCCAATTTAGATAACAAACAGATGTTCCTCAACAACTATATTGAGAAAGTCTGGCACATCTTCTAAACAGCTGATCATTTAAAAAAGCAACGCTAAATACAAGCCGCAGAGCTGCGGTTGCACTGAAAGTGTGTTGGATCAAGAGCTTGTTACAACTTAAACTGCAGACGCCCCCTATAGTTGATTGCTTGATGAAGAAGCTAATAACTTGGAGGGTCCGTTTTTCCGGATGTCATGTGAAAAATTGTGGGCTGTAGCAGATATTTACATGAACTTTCTGTTTCTAAAACTGTTAAGTTATTTTAGAATTGGTTATTTATACAGTCGTTACAATAATTCGGAGGCACTTTTTCCCACCCTCCCACTCATTCACAAAGAAACCTTTCTCCCCCAACATCTCCCAGTTCACAATAGTAATGTTTTCCCCACACTCCTTCCTGTCCATGATGGCTCACGTTTCCACCTCCACCTCTCACATCACTTCATCCCGGTGTTTCCCCCACAAACATACCCCAACAATTGACACTGTTCTCCTTTCTTTTTCCTTTTCAGGTCATTTTAGCATATACTCCTCTTGCTCATTCGTAAGGTGTAGGTATTACACATTTCTTGGCACTCATCGAGGTAAAGAGTCTTGGTAAGGTTAGACAATTGCAGGACAATTAAACTTTTCATTTTGAAGTATTGAAATTTGCTACATCAACTATTATTCTGGTTACATTGTAAAAGAAGTAGAAACAAGGTGATCACCATTAATTTTTTTCAGGGTTCTCTCCAGTGTCCATTATAACCTCTGCCATGTTAATGCAAACAGTGTAACAATCACTCACTTACCAGTGATAAAATAATTCTGTGTGTTAGTTAATTAAAAACAGTAAAATACCTTATAAGTTACAAAGCAAACTGATGTGTGTGTGTGTGTGTGTGTGTGAGTATAGCCTTCAAACCCACACAGACTAATTGTCAGGCAGAGTTTCAACACTGTATGCACCCAGCACATGAAATTTGTCAAGCTGATCTTTCTTTAAAGGCAGGGTGCACATTGAACAATTCAGCAGCAAAATTGCAGAAACCCTAGAGAAACTATGTGAAAATTAATGGTTTATACATTGCTTTGTCAGGACTATATTGGATGCTGTCCTCAGACAACAGTTGGCATTTGTGTGGATAATTCAATTCATTTTTAAACTGCTTAAGCCATTTAATTATAATTAAATTGATTTTTCTGCTTCCAAGTAATAAAGCAAAGCGAAACTCAAATTGATGTATTTGATTTCCTGATGTGCCTTTAATCTGAAAAGATTATTGATGAGAAGGAGAATTAGCATTGTGTGTTACATGGAGGTATTAAAGATCCCCTCAGGTTTACCATATGACAGATGCATTCAGCAAACTTCAATGTGCCTTTTACCTCATAAACCTACAATGCTATCCTGTGTGGTAAATGGGGTTACAAATTCAAGGTATCATTGGAAATACCCACCGCTTCAATTACTGTCTGTGATTGCCATAACTACCTTTTGTAGGCATAGCTTTGATCTGCTTGTCAAGTTGTAGCATATCAATGGGATGTGGCTGATTGCTGAGATTGATAAGCAGAACAATAAACGTGCTCTGGCTAATTCATTTATAAATTTCTTGGTAAGTTTAAAACCACTTGCAAATTTGAAATAGTAAAATAACTATTCAGAACTTTCGATCTTTTTAACATCCTTCTTTAATTTTGTCGACACTATCTGGGAATTCTTTTCTAATTTTGATAGTTTTATTGAGTGAGGTTTAGGATCATGTCAGTTACCTGAGGCGTAAGGAGAAATGACTGGGATAGTCAGACTAGTGCCATGCTTTCCTGTATTAAAGGAACATGGAAGATGTATTCCTTATCCCAGTCACTGGAGTTTGGGTTCAAAATGGAGTTCAATGTAGGTAAGTGTGAAGTGATTCACTTTGGTAAGAGTAATAAGAAGATGGAGTACTGGGCTAATGGTCGGATACTTGGTAGTGTGGGTGAGCAGAGGGATCTTGGTGTCCATGTACACAGATCTCTGAAAGTTGCCATCCAGGTAAATAGTGCTGTGAAGAAGGCATATGGCATACTGGCTTTTATTGGTAGAGGAATTGAATTCCGGAGTCCTGAGGTCATGTTGCAGTTGTATAAGATTCTGGTGCGGCCACATCTGGAGTATTGTGTGCAGTTTTGGTCGCCATACTATAGGAAGGATGTGGAGGCACTGGAACGGGTGCAGAGGAGGTTTACCAGGATGTTGCCTGGTATGGTAGGAAGATTGTATGAGGAAAGGCTGAGGCACTTGGGGCTGTTTTCATTGGAGAAAAGAAGGTTTGGGGTGACTTGATAGAGGTGTACAAGATGATTAGGGGTTTAGATAGGGTTGACCATGAGAACCTTTTTCCACGTATGGAGTCAGATATTATGAGGGGGCATAGCTTTAAATTAAGGGGTGGTAGGTATAGGACAGATTTTAGGGGTCGATTCTTTACTCAGCGAGTCGTGAATTCGTGGAATGCCCTGCCAGTAACAGTGGTGGACTCTCCCTCTTTATGGGCATTTAAACAGGCATTGGATAGGCATATGGAGGATAGTGGGCTAGTGTAGGTTAGATGGGCTTGGATTGGCACAATATCGAGGGCCGAAGGGCCTGTACTGCGCTGTATTTTTCTATGTTCTATGTTCTAAAATGGCTGGAGATATGATTTAGTATAGCAAGCTCCTGGCTAGCAGGAACTGTATTGGTCTTGCTAAAAAGTGCATGTCAGAATTAGAAGATCAAACATTTCCTGCTCTGAATCTGCGGTTGTTTAAAGTCTTACATTGTGGGCACAACTTTATGCTCATTGCAATGGACCCATTCAACAACCAGAGTTCTGGTGACAACTTTGCTACAGTCATTACATGCCTAGTGACCCAATTTAGTGACACTTAACCACTCAGCTGGATGATATTTGAATCCTCCTCCTCCTCGGAGCATTTTCCACCCCTGGGAATGGCTAAGCAAACAGAAACTGGCAGATCTTCAGTACGAGCAGGAGCAGTAGGCAATGGCAGAGGGTAGGAGGTCTGAGCAGCAGGAATTTCACTACAGCCTTGTGGATAAGGCGGGTTCACCAGGACCAGACAAAAATGCAGTGAGCGGACAATAATATTCAAGGCTAGTAGGGTTAGGGAGAATGATCCCATGCTATTCCAGATATCCCTGTTAGGCAAAGGCTGCCCAAGGGTCCTTCACCAGGGTCTTGGCTTTACCTAGTGGGTACCCACATGTGATCCTGACTTGCTGCCTGTTGATGCCCTCAATTAATCCTTAACTGCCCATTCTTGAATCTTCCCAGCCCAGACCTAATTGTGAAGGTCAGGAATACAATAGATCTCCATCCAACCCCTTCACACCCAAATAAATGGACCCTGTAGTCTCCCTTCTCATCCCAGGGGAAGGTGGGGTGCAAGAATAAAATGGTATTTCACATCAGCTTGAAATTTCCAGCTTCCAATCTACCTCTGCTTCTCTATGCTGTTCGTTAAGACTTCTGGCATGTCCAACACAGAAATTTCATGCTTTGAACTTCCAGTCAATATTTTTAAAAAGCTGTCAAACAAGCTATTGATATGGCTGCTTTGAGTTATGTGAGGTTTGGTATTTGAGTGACAGACAATACAATGTCTCAAGTGAATACCAAAAACATATAAACCTTCATAGCCATCAGGAATCTCAATACGTCTCTTTGTTCAGAAGTAGTCAATACCAAAGGAATCTTTATGTTGACTGTTTCTAAAGGTCATTCTGAATAACAGAGAAAATTAAAGTTAATTTTTGTCAGATGGAAGTGTCCTGTTGTATCAAGATTGATAGTTTCAAGCTGTCAATTTTTTGAATAATTAACACAGGCTATCAGAATCAACATGAATACTATGTCTTATTTGAAAAAGGATTTGAACCTGTAGAAAGTCACATGTCAGGTGAAATGTGAAAGTCACATAGGGCCATAGCGGTGTCTGCTTTTATAATCACCTAAAAGTTGTTTGCAGACAGCTCCAACCATGAGAAAGTCAGACCACATATTAGCTCTGAACCATCAAGCAGCCAAGGTGATTAACAGCAATACATTGAAAGTACAGTACAAAAAAGAGGAGGACTCCCAGTTCAGTTCCAACCTCACCTGAGAGCCAACATCTGAGAGATTCAACTACAGGAAACTGTTATAACCCCAGCCAATGATATTACCAGACAAGTCAGTTCCAGACCGAAATCTAGTCATAGAGCATAGATCAAATCTAGTCATAGACCAAAGTCATAGAGCATAGAAACAGACCCTTGGTCTAACCAGTTCATGCTGACCATGTTCCTAAACTAAACTAGTCCCACTTGACTGTGTTGGCCCATGTCCCTCCAAGCCTTTCTTATTCATGTCATTATCCAAATGTCTTTTAAATGTTATATCTGTCCCTGCATTCACCACTTCCTTTGGCAGTTCATTCCATACACGAGTGACTGTCTGTGTAAAAAGGTTGCTCCTCATGTTCTTTTTAAATCTTTTTCCTTTCACCTTAAAAATATTCCCACCAGTTTTGAACTCTCCCACCCTAGGGAAAAAGATCCTTGCTAGTCACTTTATCTCTGCCCCTCATGATTTTCTAAACCTCCATAAGGTCAGCCCTCGACCCCTTCTGCTCTGAAAATGTCCCAGTCCAACTTTATAACTGAAACCTTCCATGCCTGGCAACATCCTGGTAAATTTTTCTGAACCCACTCCAATTTAGTCATATCCTTCCTATAGGAGGGTGACCAAAACTGCACACAGTACTCCAGAAGAGGCCTCACAAATGCACTATACAATCTCAACATGATATTCCAACTCCTATACTCAAAGGTCTAACAAATGAAGGCAAGCATGCTTGGATCCTTCTGAACCACCCTGTCTACCTGTGATGCAAATTTCAAAGAACTATATACCAGAACCCCTAGGTGTCTCTGTTCTACAACACTACCTAGGGCCCTACCATTAATTATATAAGTCCTGCCCGTGTTTGTTTTGCCAAAATGCAAAACCTACGTTTATCTAAATTAAACCCCATCTGCCACTCCTCAGCCAGTTGAGCCAGTATCTCTTTGTAATGTTAGATTATCTTTTTCGCTGTCCACTATACCATCAATTTTTGGATCATCTGCAAACTTACTAACTTGATAAATCATATTTCCTTTTTATTTAATGAGGTGGTCTTCCACTGGAACATAAATATGTAGTGTTGCAGAATTGGTTCGAGCAATAAGACAGAAGTTTATTATGGAAAAGAAATGAAGCTAAAAGAGAATAATCCAAACTATATGCATATAACACAATTTGAAAGATTTCAAAACCATCTATCCCAATATCATGACTTTTTGGTACTCAAACACTAGGGAGAGTTACCTTCTGCATTACATCTGTACTTTTAAGATCATAATAAAAGGCCATAAGACATAGGAGTGGAAGTAAGGCCATTCAGCCCATCGAGTCCACTCCGCCATTCAATCGTGGCTGATGGGCATTTCAAAGCCACTAACCCGCACTCTCTCCATAACCCTTAATTCCTCGCAAGATCGAGAATTTATCAATCTCTACCTTGAAGATATTTGACGTACCAGTCTCCACTGTGCTCCGTGGCAGTGAATTCCACGGGCCCACCACTCTCTGGTTGAAGAAATGTCTCATCATTTCCGTTCTAAATAGAACTCCTCTAATTCTAAGGCTGTGCCCACAAGTCCTAGTATCCCCACCTGATGGAAACAATTTCCCAGTGTTTACCCTTTCTAAGCCATGCATTATCTTGTAAGTTTCTATTAGATCACCCCTCAGCCTTCTAAACTCTAATGAATACAATCCCAGGATCCTCAGCCGTTCATCGTATGTTAGGCCAATGATTCCAGGGATCATCCATGAGAATCTCAGCTGGACACGCTCCAGTGCCAGTATCTCCTTCCTGAGGTGTGGGGCCCAAAACTGGACACAATATTCTAAATGAGGCCTAACCAGAACTTTATAAAGTCTCAGGAGCACAGCACTGCTTTTACACTCCAGATAAATGACTACATTACATTTGCTTTCTTAACCACGGACTCAACCTGCAAGTCAACTTTTAGAGAATCCTGGACTAGCACTCCCAGATCCCTTTGTACTTTCTCACCGTTTATAAAATAGTCCATGCCTGTGTTCTCTTTTTCCAAAGTGCTAGACCTCACATTTGCTCACGTTGAATTTCATCAGCCATTTCTTGGACCACTCTCCTAAACTGTCTAAATCTTTCTGTAGCCTCCCCACCTCCTCAGAATGCCCCCAATCTCTTCATCTGGATCATTTATATATAAAGTGAACAGCTGGGGCCCCAAAACTGAACCCTGCGGGACACCACTTTTCACCAGCTGCCATTATAAAAAAGAACCTTTTATCCCAACTCTCTGCATTCTGTCAGACAGCCAATCCTCAATCCATGTCAGCAGCTCATCTCGAACACCATGGGCCCTCACCTTACTCAACAGCCTCCTGTGAGGCACCTTATCAAAGGCCTTTTGGAAGTTTAGGTAGATAACATCCACTGGGTTTCCCTGGTCTAACCTTTTTTTTACCTCTTCAAAGAATTCTAACAGGTTTGTCAGGCATGACCTCCCCTTACTAAACCCATGCTGACTTGTTCTAATCTGAACCTGTACTTCCAAGAATCCTTAATGATGGATTCTAGAACTTTACCTACAACCAAGGTTAGGCTAATCAGCCTATAATTTTCCATCTTTTGTTTTGATCCTTTCTTGAACAAGAGAGTTACAACAGCAACTTTACAATCATCTGTGATTTTCCCAGACTCCAGTAAGTTTTGAAATATTACAACCAACGCCTCCGTTATTTCTTCAGCCACCTCCCTCAGAACTCCATGATGTAGCCCATCGGCGCTAGGAGATTTAACAATTTTTAGATCTTTTAGCTTATCAAGTAGGTTTTCCTTTGTAATGGCCATCATACTCAACTCTGCCCCTTGACTCTCCTTAATTGTTAGGAAAATACTCATGTCTTCCACTGTGAAGACTGACACAAAGTATTTATGAAGTTTTTTAGCTATTTCCTTATCTTCCATCACTAGCCTTCCTGTATCAATTTGAAATGGCCCAATCTCCACTTTTGCCTCTTGTTTGTTTCTTATGCATTGAAAGAAACTTTTGCTATCATTTCTATTACTACTGGCTAGCTTACCATCATCCTCTCCTTCCTTATTTCTCTGTTTCGTATCTTCTGTTTGTTTTTGTAGTCCTCCCAATCTTCTGATTTCCCAGTGTTCTTGGCCACTTTATAGGCTCTCTCTTTTTCTGTGATACATTTCCTGAGTTCCTTCGTCAGGCATGGTTTCAAATCCCAAGCCCCCTGGGTAATTATTCTTTTCTTTAGGATGTACTTTTGTACTATGTGCTCAATTACACCCAGAAACTCCTGCCATTGTTCCTCTATTGTCCTCCCCACTAGGCTTTACTTCCAGTCAGTTTTCGTCAGTTCCTGTCTCATGCCCCTGTGATTACCTTTATTTAACTGTAACACCAATACATCCGATTTTGCCTTCTCTCTTTCGAACTTCAGACTGGACGCCTGTGACCAGTGAAGAGCCACAAGGATCGGTGCTGGGTCCACTACTTTTTGTCATTTACATAAATGATTTGGGTGCGAGTGTAAGAGGTACAGTTAGTAAGCTTGCAGATGACACCAAAATTGGAGGTGTAGTGGACAACGAAGAGGGTAATCTCAGATTACAACAGGATCTGGACCAAATGGACCAATGGGCTGAGAAGTGGCAGATAGAGTTTAATTCAGATAAATGCGAGGTGCTGCATTTTGGGAAAGCAAATCTTCGCACAACTTATACACTTAATGGTAAGGTCCTAGGGAGTGTCGCTGAACAAAGAGACCTTGGAGTGCAGGTTCATAGCTCCTTGAAAGCGGAGTCACAGGTAGACAGGATAGTGAAGAAAGCTTTTGGTATACTTTCCTTTATGGATCAGAGTATTGAGTACAGGGGTTGGGAGGTCATGTTGCAGCTGTACAGGACATTTGTTAGGCCTCTGTTGGAATATTGTGTGCAATTCTGGTCTCCTTCCTATCAGAAAGATGTTGTGAAACTTGAGAGGGTTCAGAAAAGATTTATAAGGAAGTTGTCAGGGTTGGAGAATTTGAGCTACCGGGAGAGACTGAACAGGCTAGGGCTGTTTTCCCTGGAGCGTCAGAGGGGCATGGATAGAGTAAATAGGCAAAGTCTTTTCCCTGGGGTCGGGGAGTCCAGAACTAGAGGGCATTGGTTTAGGTTGAGAGGGGAAAGATATAAAAGAGACCTAAGGGGCAACGTTTTCACACAGAAACTGGTATGTGTATAGAATGAGCTGCCAGAAGAAGTGGTGGAGGTTGGTACAATTGCAACATTTAAGAGGCATTTGGATGGGTATATGAATAGGAGGGGTTTGGAGGGATATGGGCCGGGTACTGGTAAGTGGGACTAGATTGGGTTGGGGTGTCTGGTTGGCTTGGACTGGTTGGACCGAAGGGTCTGTTTCCATGCTATACATCTCCATGACTCTCTGACTCTATGCTGACTGAACTCTACCATATTATGATCGATGCCTTCTAAGTGTTCCTTGACTTTAATATCTTTTATAAAGTCTGGCTCATTATATAGCACTAAGTCCAGAATAGCCTGCTCCCTTGTGAGCTCCATCGCAAGGTGTTCCAAAAAGCCATACTGTAAGCATTCCATGAATTCCCTTTCTTTGGATCCACCGGCAACATAATTCACCCAGTCCATTTGCATACTTAAGTCCCCCATCATCACCATGACCTTACCTTTCTGATATGCCCTATCTATTTCCTGGTACATCTTGTGCCCCTGGTCCTGAACACCACTGGGAGGTCTGTACATAACTCCTATTATAATTTTTTGTCTTTGTGATTCCTCAACTCCACACAAACGTACTCCACACAAACCTACTCCACATCGTCTGGCCCTATATCATTTAATGCTATAGACTTAATTTCATTCTTAACTAATATGACCTCCAACAGGTCTGTTGTGTGATTTGGATGGCAAAAACACTGGCATCCAAAAAACATCTCTGTCCCCATAATGTTCTGGCTCATCAGATGACAGCAACTCTCCACTGCCAATTGTGCTCCCAGCATGCACTGAGGCCCAGCCCCAGGATTGATCTCTACCTAAGACACAGGTGGGTGAGGGCAGGCTGGGGGGTCACCAGACACCAGCGGGAGGGGAGTTAGTTGTAAGCGCAGCTGATTGGACTTCGATTGATACTTCTCCTCCTTCCCAATGTCAGGTCCTCTATCAGGAACAGAGTCTGTCAACAAGCCAGCCTCCCTCCCTCAAGAGGAAGTAAGCTGGTTGACTTTAGGACACATGAGAAAGTCTGGTGAATCTAGCAGAATCCCAGAGTCACCACTGAATTCGGTGGGCTGATGAATAAGGCAGCTCATTAATGAACCTGACTGTTTTCTCTCCAGTTCTCTCATCCTCACCTTGCCACAGTGTTTACTCTGGCAGACTTCACTGCATTCTAGCCCACTCAATAAATGCAAGCTGTCATTTTAATCAAGCAAGAAACTCAAAAATTGTCATAAACATTACAATTTTGAGAGACTTTGGAGGGTGTAACAGTGTTCTCTTGTGAAATCAGTACTTTATT
This sequence comes from Hemiscyllium ocellatum, assembly GCF_020745735.1. NCBI lineage: Eukaryota > Metazoa > Chordata > Chondrichthyes > Orectolobiformes > Hemiscylliidae > Hemiscyllium > Hemiscyllium ocellatum. Next base: position 28,275,688 of record NC_083419.1, read on the forward strand.
GGATGCTGACTCTCATTTTTCAGATATTACTATCTAAATGGTATTCACACTTTCAAGCGATACTCTCACGGGAAATTTTCATCTTCTTTCCACATGGTGGGGGGAAATAATTTCTTGTAAATATCAACCGAGCAAAATGTCATACTGGGGGCTCATTTTCAGTGCCCAATGAGTTAGATCAAGGGGAGGAAATGTTCTGAAAGATTAATCTGAAGCAACAAAAATAAACCCATAGAAAAGAGAAAAAAAATACTAAATTATTTTTTCCATAGTCTGCTTACTCCATGAAGTTAAACTTTCTCCCATGTCATAGCGGGAGATAATTTTGTGCAAGAGCATGGCAATTGTGCTGTTCCAAAAGTGAACATAAATTATAAGAAATGGAGAAACTAAGTAGGAGATAATGCGTCAAAGCAGAAATGCACAGTTCCACTTAATGTGTTATCTAGTGGCAGTGAAATGACGTCAGTCTATATATGGAACATGTGATTGAGTTATTCACGTGGATCACGGCAGCATGTTTGCCAGCAGCTCGAATTAAAGATCTTCAGAGTCACGCAAGAAGGAAAGTCACCTTCTAATCAGTTGACTACCCATGTTGTTGAACTCAATCTGAATATGTTTGTTATATAGCAATACCTTTATTGTATCTCAATATCTGCAAACATTATTCCGTAAAAGGGGTAGAACTTTTAATGTAACGGCTCCTCTGTTGAGGTTAGGAGATTTCTGTTTGCATGAAATGGGATTGAAGTTACAGTACATGCCAGTGACACAGGTAGTGGATAAGTTGGAGCAGGAAGTAAATTCTGGATTTATTAGGAACGCATACATCCCAAGAATGAATTTGAAAAGTTTACACGACCAATGTTTGTGGTTAGCAGAGAAGCAAGGGCATTCATTACTGAAACAAACAATAACATGGTGGCTCAATGGTTAGTATGGCTGCCTCACAGCGCCTAGGACCCAAGTTTAATTCTCAGCCTTGGATGACTGTCTTCATGGAATTTGCATATTGTCTACATGGGTTTCCTCCAGGTATTCTGGTTTCCTCCCACAATCCGAAGATGTTCATATTAGGTGGATTGGCTATGCAAAATTGCCCTGTAGTGTCGAGGAATGTGCAAGCTAGGTGGATTAACCATGGTGAAGGCTGTGTTATGGGGATAGGGTGGTTGGGATGCTCTTTGGAGGGTTGATGCAGGCTTGATGGGCCGAATATCCTCTTTCTGCACTGTAGGGATTCTGTGACTCAGGAATTGCTGGAGAAACTCAGGGCTGGCATCAATGAATAGAACTGAAGAAGGGTCATGGGACTCAGAATGAAAAAAGGTGACAGCACTCGAAACGCAAATGCTGCTTTCTCTCCAACAATGCTGCCAGACCTGTTGTGATCCTCCAACAATTTCTGCATTTGTTTCAGATGTCCAGCATTGATAGTTCTTTGTTTCATTCAGTACTTGTCCTAAAAAAAGCCTTCACACTGAGGATATCCTCCACTGAGTTAGTTGGGTCTATTACAGTGCAAAATGAGGTAGATTTCAAACCGATCTAGCAACCCAAAACTAGCTAGACTGTATTCAACTGCAATCTGTAACCTAATGGCCCAGGATATCCACCACACTACCGTGACCATCAAACAGGGAGATCTACTGTGGTTCATGCAGGAGGGAATATTGGGAGCAGCACCAAGCATGCCTCACAATAAATAAAGGTAAAATACTGTGGAGCTGGAAATCTGAAACAAAAACAGAAAATATTGGAGAAACTCATTAGGTCTGTCTGTATCTGTAGACAGAGAAACATACTTAACATGTCAAATCTGATATGACTTCTGAAGAGTCATACTGGACTCAAAACATTAACCTTTCTCTCCTCACAGATGCTGCCAGACCTCATGAGTTTCTCCAGCATTTTCAACATTTGTGTACCTGAAATTGAGGTGTCATCCTTGTGAAGCTTCAACAGAATCATGAAAGGAGTAGACACTCACTTGAAGTTGAAGGTACACACGTATCTCTATCTTCAACAATGAGAGCACCCAACACAGTGCAATAAGGCTGAAGCATTTATATCCATCTTCAGATAAAAGGCCAAGTGAATGATCCATCACAGCTTCTTGACATCACCAGCATGGTCGATGTCAGCCTTCAACTAATCTGATTCACTCCACATGCTGTCAAAAAGTGGCTGAAAACACTGGATATTGGAAAAGCTGTGGGCCCTGACAACGTTCTGGCATATGATGCTGAAGACTTGTGCTCCAGTGTATCAATGCGTTGTAGTACATCTACAACCTGACAATGCTGAAAATTTCTCAGGTATGTCCTATTCTCAAAAAAACAGATCAAATCCAACCCGTCAAGTATCATCCTCTTAGTCTGCTCTTGACAATTAGCAAAGTGAGGGAATGGGTCACTGACAGTGCTGTCAAGCTATGCTTACTTAACAGTAACCTGCTCACTTATGTTCATTTGGTTTACACCAGAGCCACTTAACACTGAGCTCATTACAGCAATGGTCCAAACATGGACAAAAGAGGTGATAATAACTGCCCTTAACATAAAGACCGCATTTGGTCAACAATAGCGTCGAGGAACCCTAACATAGCCGACGTCAATGGGAATCAAGAGGAAATCTCAATTAATCCCTCACTATCAACATACGGCAGTTACCCTTGATGTATATCTGCCGTATACTTACTATAGGTCAGAGACTAGGAATTCTGTGAGGAGGAACTCGCTTGTCTCCTGAAAACCTGTCTTCCATCTACAAGGCACAAGTCAGGCTTATAGTGGAATACTTTTCACTTGTTCGATAGGTGCAGCTCCAACAACTCTTAAGCACCTTGAGACCATTCAGGAAAAAGCAGTCTGTTTGAATTGCACCTGATCCACCACCATTCACCACTGCCACAGAAGCAAGGTGCAAGAAACTTTGCAATGATTCATCAAAGCTCCTTCAAAAGAACCTTCCAAACCTCCAACTCCTGTCATCTAGAAGGACAAGAGCAGAAGATATGTGGCAAAATCACCAACAGCAAGTTCCCTCCAAGCCACACATCACCCTGTCTCAACTTCAGTGTCTCTGGATCAAAATCCCTTCTTAACAGTAAAATGTTTGTTCCTACACCTCAAGAACTGTAGTGGTTTAAGGTGCCAGCAACTTCTCAGGATAATTAGGAATGGACAACAAGTGCCTGTTTTGCTTTAAGATCTAGTGATTTCTAAGGTGGGAATCTCAGCCTTATTGCCATGCAGTGATACTGCAACCCATCACAGTGTTTTCTTTTTGCCCGGCATTTCCAGGGTGAAGGCACAGTGGTGCCACTGATAATCTAAACTGCCAATCATGTCAAAGGAGAGCCCAACTGGGAAATTAATAAAAGTGGTATTTAAAAAATCACTTTTAGCATATTTTATTAGTAGAACAAATTAAAAATTGGAATCTAGACATGGAGTGAAGGAAGAAGATATTTTTCTGGAAAATAATTTTTAGAATGTTGATTAATCATTTCTTCAGACTTGTTCTGATGTGTATCAAATTCTTTCATCGCATCATCATTAAAAATACATCTTCACCTAATTAAACTAAATCATCAATAAATTTACATTGTGTTTTCAAACAGAGACACGAAAGCACTAAAGAAAACATTTTCATTGATTTTGATCATTCTAGTCTGGGGGAGCTGGGTGAGAGGGCTGGTGTGATCCACAGCACAGCCTACGGTGGAGGCGTGAGTGATAGACAGCAGCCTCAGAATTTCCATATTGATCTGTATATGCTGAACCTTTTGAAATTGCTGCCAGTTTCATCGGAGTAATGACAACAATCAGTTTGCTGTTCACCCCAATCTCCACTGCAAAATCTGAGGCGTAGAATGTCTCCTATAGAATGTCAAGTGGTTCATAGCAATAGAATTTAAATTTTTTGCTGGATAGTTAATTTATTTTGAGTCTATCCCTTTTGCATGTCCTGATTGATTTCTGTACTTGTAACTTAGTATTTATCAATTAAATACAGAGTCAACAGACCAAACCTGAATAAGTAATATTATTGATTAAATTGTTAAAAAATAAGGAAACCCATTTACTATTTAATACTAAAAATACATACTGATGACACACCAGATTTATATCTTGGAATGGTATGAAATGGAATGTTCTCATGATTGAATAACAGGAGTTATTACCAATTTGCCAAGTTCCACCCCCCACCCCCACGCCCCACCCTCAAACCAACCAACCAGGCAGGTACGTGGCCATATGGAACACAACATTTCCCACTGTAAGGAACAAAATCCACAATTTAAAGTCACACTACTTATTTTATAATCTTCTGTACTTCTGCTGATTCAACAAATCATTTGGAGGGGTAAGGAGTAGGTCATCTGGTTGGGAGAATTTCGGAGTAGTGTGTAGAAGATTGAACATAGAACAATAAAGCACTGTACAGGCCCTTTGTCTCTCAATATTGTGCGGGCCTTTTATCCTACTCTGAGATCAGACTAACCTACATACTCTTCATTGTACTGTCTTCCATATGCATATCCATAAGTCACTTAAATGTCCCTAATGTATCTGATGCCAGTACGACTGCTGGCAGTGCATTTCATGCACCCACCACTCTCTGTGTAAAGAACCTACCTCTGACATCTCCCCTAAACCTTCCACCAATTACCTTAAAATTATGCTCCCTTGTAATAGACATTTCCACATGAGAAAAAATCTTTGGCAATCCACTCTATCTATGCGATGCAACACCTCCATCAAGTCACTTCTCATCCTTCTTCGCTCCAATGAGCAAAACACTAGCTCCTTCAACCTTTCCTCAAAAGTCATGTCCTCTAGTCCAGGCAGCATCCTGGTAAACCTCCTCTGCAGCCTCTCTAAAGCTCCAACATCTTTCTATAATGAGGCAAACAGGACTGAACACAATATTCCAAGTGTGGTCTAATCAGGGCTCTATAGAGGTGCAGCATGACCTCACGGTTCTTAAACTCAATCACCCTGCCAATGAAAGGCAACACACCATATGACTTCTTAACAACCTTATCAACTTGGGTGGCAACTTTGAGGGATCTATGGACAAAAACCCCAAGATCCCTCTGTTCCTTCACACTGCCAAAAATCCTGCCATTAATCCTTTATTCTGCATTCAACTTCGATGTAAATCACTTCACATTTTTCCAGGTTGAACCCCATCTGCCACTTATCAGCCCAGCTCTGCATATGTCAATGTCAGGTTGCAACTTACAGCAGCCCTCCACGCTATCCACAATTCCATCAACCTTTGTGTCATCAGCAAGCATACTAACCCACCCTTCCAGTTCCTCATCCAAATCATTTATAAAAATCATGAAGAGCAGAGGTCCAAGAACTGATCCCTGCAGAATACCGTGCTCTAGGGTTGAATACTTTCTATCTACCATCACCCTCTGTCATCTATGGGACACCAATTCTGTATCCATACAGCCAGATTTCCCTGTATTGCATGCCTCCTTAACTTCTGAGTGAGCCTACCATGGGAAACCTTATGAAACCCCTTGCTAAAATCCATGTACACCACATCCACTAATCTACCTTCATCAATGTGTGTTGCCACATTCTCAAAGAATTTAATAAGATTTGTGAGGCATGACCGGCCCCTCACAAAGCAATGCTGACTACCTCTAATCAAATTATGGGTTTTCAAGTAATCATAAAACCTGTCTCTCAGAATCCTCTCCAGTACTTTGCCCACCACAGACGTAAGGCTGATTGGTCTATAATTCCCAGGATTATCCCCTATTCACTTTCTTGAACAAGAGATTAACACTTAACACCCTTCAATCATCTACTCCAACACTACTCCAATGGACAGTGAGGATGCAAAGAACATCGCTGAATGCGCAGCAATCTCTTCTCTTGCATCCTGTAGTAATCTGGGGTATATCCCAACTGGCTCAGGGGATTTATCTATCCTTATGTTTTTCAAAGTTTTCAGCACATCCTCCTTCCTGATATCCAGTTCTAGCATATCAGCCCATTTCACACTGTCCTCAGAAAAATCAGGGTCCCTCTCAATAGTGAATACTGAAACAAATAATTCATTAAGGACCTCCCCTACTTACTCCGACTCCAAGCTCAAGTTTGCTCCACTATTCCTGATCGGCCCTATTCTCACTCTGGCCATCCTTTTGTTCCATACATAAGTGTAGAATGCCTTAGGGTTTTCCTCAATCCTACCAGCTAAAGCTTTATTATGCCCCTTCTAGCTCTGCTATGTCCATTGTTCAGTTCCTTCCTAGCTACCTTGTAACCCTCTAAAGCTGTCTGATCCATGCCTCATCAACCTTAAGTATACTTCCTTCTTCCTCTTGACTAGATGTTCCATATGGTGAAAGTGAGGGCTGCAGATACTGGAATTAGAGTCAAGAGTGTGGTACTGAAAAAGCACAGCAGGTCAGGCAACATCCGAGGTGAAGGAAAATTGATATTTTGGCTAAAAGCCTTTCATCAGGAATGAGGCTGAAAAGCTCATCAATTCCTGATGAAGGGCTTTTGCCCGAAACATAGATTTTCCTGCTCCTCGAATGCTTCCTGACTGGCTGTGCTTTTCCAGCACCACACTCCGGACTCTAGATGTTCCACATCCCTTGTCACCCAAGGTTCTTTCAACCTACCATCCCTTCCTTGCCTCAGTGGGACAAACCTGTCCAGCATTATCAGCAAGTACTTCCTAAACAACCTCCACATTTCTATTGTGCATTTCCCTGAGAATATCTGTTCCCGATTTAAGCCCTCCAGTTCCTGCCTAATAACAACGTAATTCCTACTGCCCGAAGTAAATACTTTCCCATACTGTCTGCTCCTATCCCTCTCCATGACTGAAGAATGGCTTATGCCCGAAACGTCGATTCTCCTGTTCCTTTGATGCTGCCTGACCTGCTGCGCTTTTCCAGCAATACATTTTTAAGCTCTCCATGACTATAGTAAATATCACGGAGTTGTGTTCAATATCACCAAAATGCTATCTCACTGAGAGATCTGACACCCGGCATGGTTTGTTGCCAAGCACCAAATCTAATATGGCCTCCTCTCTAGTTGGCCTGTCTATATATTGCATCAGGAATCCTTCCTGGACACACCTGACAAAATCTGCTTCATATACTTATTTGAACTAAGGAGGTTCCAGTGAATATTAGGGAAGTTAAAGTTACCCATGACAACAACCCTGTTACTTCTGTACCTTTTCAAAATCTACCTCACAATCTGCTTCTCTGCGTCTCTGTTGCGATTTGGGGTTGGGGGGGTGGGGGGTTCCTGTAGAAAACTCCCAATAAAGTGACTGCTCATTTCCTGTTTCTGATTTCCATCCATACCGACTCCACAATGGCCACAGCATCATAATTCCAAGTACTGATCCATGCTCTGAGTTTGTCACCCTTATTCCTAATACTCACATTAAAGTAGACATGCTTCAACCTATCACATTGACTGCACTTTTGCCTCTCTAGTGCCTAGCCCTCCTCACAGACTCTCTGCATGCTGTATCTGGCTGTTCACTACCTGCTCCATCATCTGATCTGTAGCTCTGATTCCCATCCCCCTAGCAATCTAGTTTAAACCCTTCCAAAGAGCTCTAACATACCTCTCGTCCAGGATATTGGTGCCTCTCCAGTTCAGGTGCAACCTGTCCAAGGGCAAGGGTGCTGAAATAGTGAAGAGAAAATTGCAAAAAATAATTCCCAGAAAGGTCACAACAGGAACTTTACAGCAAACTTAAATTGTGAACTATGGAATATTACAGAAGTAATCAGTTGATTTTTGAACTGCACTGTTTTGGGTTTTGGGTCATATGACTGTGAAGTGCTGTGCTGAGTGAATTCGAGGCATATTTGATGAAGTTATCTTATTGATAAGACCTTCCTAGCTACGGAGGAGGGGGAAATTAATTGGAAAAATGTCCCACTTGTATAAGTGGGTGAGAATTCATTTTGACCTCAACAGTATCACTTTGTCAAGTTCCTCTTAACTGTCAGTTATTAATTTTGTGTGGTTATTTTAAAGCATTTGCTTGTTTATAAGTATTTTGAAACAAAAGTCGACAGATTGTTCACTGGGCTTTGGAAATAGAATGATAGGTCCTAACTTTGTGTGATACAATAAATCAGGGAGAAACACATGAGCAACCTGAATTACCTTTCTGGCAAAATCTACTGTTCTTTGATTTACACACTTCTCAAAAGTCTTGGGCTGTCTTTTGTAAATAAAGGTGATTTCTTCAAACAAGTTCTTGTCAGGTTTAAATGATGCTGCAAACTTTTTGAAAGTTGTACAATGTGGTATCAAGATCACACATATTTACAGTTGCATTATAGCATTATCCCTTGCATTTTGCACATAAAAGTGGAACACTGTAGTCTGTAAAAAGTGCAAATCTGTCTGTCATCTTAAAAACACTGCCAGATTTGACTCAGTTAATGAAATGTGAGTTGTGGTTCAACATTTGGAAAACAATTACTAGGAAGCAATGATAGCTAAAATTGCTACTAAAATCTTTTCCTAACTCAATTTTTAATATTATCAGAGCAACTTAGTTATGTCTCTCAGGCAATGGTTCACTGTTTTATTTTGTGGGCCTAGCCAAAATAATGTTAGACTGATTTACAGGAACTGGAGCCAAGAGGCATATTGTTAAGTAAGCTGAGATTCCTGTGAGATGCCACATACCTCAGAATATTGCTTTCAGTTCGGGGCACTGTACCTTAAAAAGGAAGTGTGACTTTGCACTGGGTGTAGTGTAGATTCGCCAGAATAATACCACCCAAATTATGAGAAGGAGTTTCTGAAAATAGGTTTTTATGCCCTTGAATATATACAACATACCAAATTAGCAATTGTTTAATTTGATGAAATGACTTGGTCAAGGAGATAGAAACCATTTCCTCTCGTGGGAGAGTGTACAGTGGGGGTGGGTGGGTATATAACGTTAAAATTAGTGCTAAGCAATTCAGGGGTAATGTCAGGAACCACTTCTTCACAGAGTGTTGTGAAAATCTGTGACTTTCTGAACAAGAAAGCTGTTGCTGTTTTACAAAATTTCAAAAGTGTAACAGATTTTATTTTTTCGACAATTAGCATTCAGGTCTCTGGAATCAAAATGGATAAATTGTGTTCATATACACAGCGGTCATAATCTAACTGAATGGAGAGTCAGGCTCAAGTGCTGAATGGCTTACCCTGTCTCTATGCTTTTAATCCGTATAAATTGAGTCAAATTAATTAGTGGTTGCAAATGAGAATTTCTGGAACATCAAAGTTGATGGGACATGAGTAGGAAAGGGGGTTTGGAGGTATATGGACCAAACAAAGATAATGGTACCAGGTTAGTTTGGGAAACTTGGATGGCGTGGGCAAGTTGGACTGAAGGTCTCTATGACTCTATAATTTGAATTCTATTTGAGCTTTGAAGCAGAGAATACAGCTGAATTGATTTGAAGTGGGATTGGAAGCTAATCCAGGTGTACTTACTTGACTGCTGAAACACATAAACAGAATTGTCATATTGCAGGCAAGAATGTATTTCACACTAGTGCGTCTGGTTTATAACAAACTTGAAAAATCCAGGTTGGTGTAATATTATATATTATGTGTATGTTGCGCCCAAAAATCTCCACACAGTAAATCCACAAGCTAGTTGTTGGATGGAGAAGGGAATCTTAAGTAATGTATACAAACACCTCACAAATAGTGAAGATATGATATAAGGGTATATTTGCTGACCTCTCCATGGAGCAACAGGTAGATTTCTATAAGTGACCACAATCCCTTTGCTGGTGTGTAGGAGAAATGCCTAAAAGTGAGCAAGAAAAATCAAGATTAATTGAGGTCTGATGAAGAGTAATTAGCTTGCTCTCTCTCCGCAGATGCTGCCTGACCTATTATGATTTCTAGCATTTCTTGTTTTCAGTCCAGATTCTAGCATCTGAAGTAATTTGCTCCTCCAAAATTAAATGAGAATTGTGATTTGTGTCTATGATACTGATATCTTCTTGAATTAAATCATCTTTAAGAATTTTTTTTCTCTGCAACAATCTAGGAGACAATGCTTTAGCTCATTCATGTGGATCATGTTGCTCCAGTCAGTAATCAGCTCTATTCTTCCAGTTGTTAGGATTCTCTCCCTTTTTCAGTACAATATTCCCTTCATCTAATGCTTGAACTTTACATCCCCCACAAGGTCAAATTTGTTATTAGGGCAACATTCTCATCCAATGTTCACCTGATTCTACCACATGTTGTATCCAAAAGAACTTGCCACTGCTGGGGTATCCCAGAATTGATTGTCATCATGGACACTAACATCATCTTTACAAGGCCATGACCATTGTGCAACTGGGAAAGCATTGTCAGTCCAGGCTGTGCTGTAGAGTTACTGACAATTGCTCCAGACGTAGCAGAGAAGTGGAAATTAGTGTCTTGCTTTGTGGATAGAGACCTAGAGGACCTGATGGACAAAGTGATGGAGTGGAGGACTATCCTGTTTCCTCTGGGAGCAGAAGTCAGATGCAACACCAGTTCCTGCTAGCCAAGGCTGAGATTAGATTAGATTAGATTAGATTATTTACAGTGTGGAAACAGGCCCTTCGGCCCAACAAGTCCACACCGACCCGCTGAAACACAACCCACCCATACCCCTACATTTACCCCTTACCTAACACTACGGGCAATTTAGCATGGCCAATTCACCTGACCCGCACATCTTTGGACTGTGGGAGGAAACCGGAGCACCCGGAGGAAACCCACGCAGACACGGGGAGAACGTGCAAACTCCACACAGTCAGTCGCCTGAGTCGGGAATTGAACCCGGGTCTCAGGCGCTGTGAGGCAGCAGTGCTAACCACTGTGCCACCATACCGCCCACAAAGATTGCCACTCAGGTCAATACAGACTCAGGCACGTGGAGGAATACTCAACAATAACCTTCTCCACTCTGCCAGGATAAAAACAGCTGTTTACTCTCTGCTACCTCACACTCTAACACTGCTACTGCACACACCTCCCACCAAGTCTGAAACTCAACTCTTCTGGCGATAATATACAACTTCCTCCCCCACTCATTCTCACCCAGGCCAATATCTGACACCATCAACTCTGCATGATCTCTGTGCTGCCTACTCACTCATTCACCATTTTTCCCCCACCCGCGCTGACACTAATAGCCATGCCAATCACGCCTTCCCTTCCTCTGATTCCAGGAGTAAAAAACCCACAGTTGGGGTGCAAGACAGGTGGTGGATCCTGAATGCCCCAAGTGTCCAAGCCCCTGCACTGATATCAGAGATTAACCTTGACTAACTAATCCAGGACTCCCTGACTAATGTTGGACTCCCCCCATGTGATTGAAGACTGCTGACAATTGTGACAGGCTTCCTGGCTTTGTGTCTGTGTTAAACAGCAAGGAGAGAGCACTGTGTCTGGAAGCTCTGACTGAAAAGGTACGGCAAAGCAGGGATGCTGTGAGCTTCCAGGTAGGCTCAGAGTGAGTAAGCAATAAGAAAGTGAGTGAACAGCCCTGAGATGCAGTCTGGTTCAGTATGTGAGCAAGGCCCCTGTCCCTGCACCTAAGGTGTGCTTGCAGCAGCATTGCATTGCTAGTTTCCAGGGCACCCCAAGTTGCAGCATTGAAATGCAGAAGTGTCCTTCAAATAGATCGAAGGGATGCTGTGAGGTCTCAGAGAGGTGGTTAGGTCTTAGATATCAGCTGGAAGGTGCCATGAGACATGTTGTTGGCTGTCCAAGATGGTGGCCTGGAGCTGTAAGCAGTGAGCTGGTGTTGGGAGGTACCCACGCAGATTTTCATGTCAGGAATTATCGATGGCTAGTTAATTCGTGGATGGTAGGATAGAAAGATGTGTATTAATGAGAGAAGTTTCATCGTTTGTGAATTTCTGTTAATGAGGAGTAATCCCTGAAAGTAGGCATCTTACCATTGCCTAGCCACAGTGTCATCTTGATGCCCAGATGTTGTTAAAAAGATGTAGTTAGTTGCTCCTGACTTTGAGATGGTTCTTATTGAATATCTCATGCGATTCTGCCATTTTGTTGCCATAGCACATGTTGTTCAGGCCCCTATAATGTTCTGCCCATTGAATCTGTTCATTTATAAAACTTTGCATATTAGATGTTGTAAATTTTGTCCTGATCTCCAATTTGTTTTTTTTTTGGTGAAAATTAATCATATCAATGGAAAGTTGTTTGAACGTTCCTGTCCATATTTCAGTAAGCACTATCACACATCCCCCATAACAACTCAGTCAGAAAACTAAGATCAGCAGTTTAATGAGTGTTACAGACAAGAATTAACAACATCAAAATATTTGTGTACAGTTGGCAGTATCTGTAAAGAGTGCAAATACACTGTAATACAGTCACTTGAGATAGACATTAATGTCTATATTTGGCTTTGGAACAAAGGTAATGTTACTCAAGATAGTTCAATTTCAGTAATTTTAAATGTGTAAAGTTTACAGCATGGATTGACAATCTGCAAACTGATTTTCTATGGCCGAAGGAGAATCTTTGATAGCTGTGTGAAGTTTCCTCAACCATTCAGTCCTAATAGTTTGGATTGTATCTTGTCAACAGGAGGCTGGTCCAAACTGGGAGAAGCCAGCCCAAAAGGAACCCATTTCAAGGTGACAAACAGGCTATAACCAGAGCTGAACAGGTTCTCATCATTGCACTTAGCTGATGATATTCCAGATGGGTTGGTATGTACCACAAGCAAAGCAAAAGAGGAATCTGTTACAACAACAATCTATTTTATTTGTCAGACCCAGAGCAGCAGACCTGCTCTTGTTAAACCCATGAAGATAAGCTTTGTATTTAGCTTACAGCGCTTTCACTTAAACTTTGACTGGTCTACTGGAGAGAACATCCAAATCTGTGCTATGCTTATCAAATATTTAAAAGGCTGTTCAGGCCCAAGAGGTAGTAATCTTTTACCTTAAACTGCCATACAGGAAAGCAACAGTGTGCAAAATTGAAATGTGAAAATGTGAATGAAGTTTACAGAAAATAAGTGTACAACTACCTTGTTCAGCTCAGTGTTAAAGCAGGTGGGAAAAAATAAATGTAGACCTCATTCCCTTCCTGCCACGCTTTTCTTTCTCACCACTACTTTGTTCAACTGTTCCCTTTCTGATCCCCTATGCTTTTCTTCCTTCACCAAGTCCCATTGGTTCCTGTCCTCTTGCTGCTTTGATCTCTTTCTTCAAAGTCTCCAAACCTTTCTCACCATTTCCTGCTGAAAGCCAGCAAATGTCCTGTCAGATATATGCTCAAGTATCACTGAAGAATATTCAAGACCGCAACTGACAGATTTTTAATCAATAAGGTAATCAAGGATTACAGGAGTAAAGCAGGAAAGTGGAGCTGAGGATTATCAGATCAGCCATGATCTCACCAAGTGGCAGAATGGATTTGATGAGCAGAACAGCCTATTTCTGCTTCATGCCTTATGTTCGAATAAGTTTCTTTCAGCACTTTTAGGTAAATCATTTTAAATAATCAGTAGCCAGTTTGTAACAGAGACATGAACCACTCAAGTGTTTCCCTCAATTGCACAAGACTAGCCTCTTCTTAAAGGTGCTAACTCCCAAAATGCCCATTGTATTGTTCCTGTATCTGACAGCTATCTATCTAATGTCCCAATATCTCCATCCCATTGCTCCCACAAGTATTAATTGAACTCCTATCTCTGCCATGCAACACTACTCATCAACTACACTCAGACTGCAACATATTGTTCTTAGAAACCCCATTTCCTACTGCTTCAATTGAGAGCTACCTCCTTTCAATGTTCCTCTATCCCAGATGAGACTCTGAAGACTAAAACCACTTCTGCTCATAAATAGAGTCTTGTCTACTTACAAACTGCAACATCCTTTTTTGAACCGGGGTACACCTAAAAAAAATGCATAAAATATTGATGAGAGTGGCTAAACAAAAGAAAATAGATGCAATTAATTTATAATTTTCAGAAAATTATGAGCATATTCACTGTTTTGAAACCTTAAATTCCATAAATACTTTGTATAATTTAAATTATTTTCTAGTGAAATGTCCATAAATTAGTGACACTGATGATACTTTGTAGCATAATCTCTGACTCACCATGAGCAACACTATTGGAGATGTATGTACACATTAGCATGTATGACTATCTGATATACATGTGGATATATTGTGTGAATTGCTCATAGCACATGCCAATCAGAATTTAGATCGTGCAGTTGATATATCACACCTTACATCTTCAGATATGTAAATGAAAGTGAAAGTAAGTCAGTTATTTCCTTCTGAGTGTGTTTCTATGAGGACAGGAAGAAAGGTTGCAACTGCTGATCTACCAAATCTTTCCCCAGGGGTTGGTCACTATTTTCTTCTAAGAGTTGTTGACATTGATCAATTGGTGCTGGCAGGAAATGTCTTGAGCAAAAGCCTTAAAGAGATAATCCAGTAAAAGCCAGCACGGTTGTACTTCAGAATCTATACCATATGGCTGGCTGAGCCCACCAAGAATGGTTTGCAGGAGTGTCTGGGAGCAGAAGTTGAAACAACCGTGTCTGAATTGGCTCTTGCACATGTTTACCCAACAAGTGATTTTGCCAGTTGTGAGATTAAATTGCAGAGGTGTCCATCTGCTTTCAGCAGGTAGTCAATTAGGCCATTTAAAAGGCCAAGTGAGAACAAGTTTCTGGCAGCAAGTGAGAGCGTAATCTGAGCCCATTCCACTGATCTCATGAAGATGCCTCAGAAGTTGCAAAGACTACAGCCCTAGCCCCAGCCCTAACCATAGCTTTATCCCAAGTCCAGCCCTACCCCAATCATAACCCTAGCCCTAGCAAAAGGATTTCCACTACATTGTGCAGGTGTAATAAGAGGGAAACCTTCTGGTTTAGGTCCTCTTCTTGACTGGTAATAATGGAAGTATCCTGTTAATCCAGAAAACTCCCACTACAGATGCATATCCAGGTCTGATTAATGTTGGAACTCGCATATAGTCCCAGTGCCTGATATTTCTCAAATGACAGGATTTTCAGCCTTCTGTGTGCAATGCTGTCGGAAATTAACTTGCATTAAAAATTCTGGGGTAAAATATTCTTGAGATTATGACAGTTTATACTATAAGTGCAACAAGTTACCGGTAAAATCTTTATACTCTCTCCCACGTGTGTTAAAATAGCAGAGGCACAGTTGTATCAAGTCTCCGTTAGTTTTGCAGTTTCCTGTTTGCCTTGGAATAGCTAAAATATCCATCCATTCCTTGAATGGTAAATATTGTCAGTGATTTTGATTGTTTAAGAATAGTCATCATTATTCTACCAAGGGAAGATTATGTCAGATTAGTATGATGGAATAATTGATGGTGGTAACAAAAGAGTAGATTGGGTTTCTTCTTCTTAGGCAGGCCCTCAGGATTACTTCCAATATGTCGGTTGTGATTCAGTGGTGGCTGATAAGTCCAAAAATGATGTGCACATTCTGCCATATGGAGGAGATGCTTGAAGATTTGGATAGAGGTGTTGTTTAGAGGTTTGATAACTCTCTTTGACACCTTCTAATTTCCCCAGCCTGTTTCCAACAGAGTTTCTTTGTGTATTTGGTGTCTTTTAAATGAATGTTCTACAATTTGTTCTGTCACAAACCAGACATTTTCAGGAGTCATGGAATATGTTTGACATTATCAAGGATACTTTAAAGAATCTGTAAAGCATTTCTGCTATTTTCTCGGGAGTGACCCATGATAGTCAAGATTAGAGTGGTGCTGGAAAAGCACAGCAGGTCAGACAGCATCCATGGAGCAGGAAAATCGACATTTCGGGCAAAAGCCCTTCAACGGGCCATTCCTTGTAAACTTGGACAAGGAAGTTGCTGCTGGACTGTCTTTTTTCCAACATTCTGTAACAGTATGTGGATGTGTAGAATGCATAGCCAGAGATAGTAGTAGAGTCAGATCCATTAGGCACATGGATGATAGTTAAATGAAGTGTATGTAGGTTAGTTTGATCATACAGTAGGATAAAAGGTTGGCACAACTTTGAGGGCTGAAGGGCCTGTACTGTGCTGTACTGTTCTATGTTCTATGTTTTAGACAGGGCTGTTAGGTGCTTGCAGTACAGCAATCACCGCTGCCCAGTAAATCATAAACTTAGGCTCAGACTTGAGATCATGATCCTCAAATATTCTTTTCCTTCATCAGCCAAGATGGCAAATTGAGGACAGAACATTTAACATTATCTGCATAGATTTTAGCAGGTCTTTTAGTGAATCCTACCTGGCAGATTGGTCAGAAAAAAATGTAAGACCGTTATTTGTGGAATCTAAGGGAAAGTAACAAGTTGTGTCCAAAATTGGCTCAGTGGCAAGACTGAAAGGTAGTAGTTGATGGATGCTTTAGTGTCTGAAGATCAGTTTCCTGTGGGGTTCCACAATGCTCAATACTCCCTTACTTTTCATAGGCAGATAGGTACAGACAGAGACAAGAGAAGAATCCAAATGCTGTTGTGTACATCTCTCCATGTGTATACAAACTGTGGAGAAATTGTCTGGAAAACAAAGTGGAAGTTTATATCTGATGTTACCACATTCAGAATCCTCAGCACCACATCGCAGAAAGGCCACCTTGGCATTGGAGATTTATCAGAATTAACAAAGGCACACACATTAAATTAAGAGGCAAGGTTGTACACGCTAAACTGGTTTCCACACTTGAGAGAATAATTAAGGAGCAGTATAACTGAGGTGTTGAAGATGATCAAAGATTTTGATGCAATAGGTTTGTCTGCATACATTAAATATGACATGACTGTATTGGTGAACAGAGTTGCTAAGATTTACACCATACCAGAATAACCACATGTTACCCCAAAGTGTTTTGTAGTTAATAAAGTAATTTTGTTGAATGTAATCATTTTAACCAAATAAAGCAACATTATTGCTCAGAGAAAGCTCTCACAAATAACTAAATAACTGACCTACAAATTTGTTCCAATGATGTTGGGTTTTTCTTTGTAATAATATTGGCTAAGCACTAAATGTTAGGAAATACACATCCCTATTCTTGTTCAAAATAGTACTATGAAATCTTTTATATCTACCTGATAGGAACAGACAGGAACTCAGTTCAACAACACATTTGAAAGATAGCATCTCCGATAGTGCAACATTCTGAATACCATACCAAAGTGTTAGCCTAAAATCTATGCTGAAGTTTCTGAAGTTAATTTTAACTGCTTCACCACTGATAGCTATATAGTAAATTTCCAAGGCCCTGAGCTCCGGAAGGTTCCCGATATCTTTCAGCCTTGCCATTGTTATGAAGTTGTGGGTGTACCTTAAAGAGAGCTAAAAGCAGCAGAACTACCGGACACAACACCAAGTGTTTTCAATAAGGCAACAATGTAACCTAGGTCAAAAACCTTGTTTAGTTCATTACCTGGAGACAAAGGAAACAAATTCGAATTCAGCCAATCAGTTTAAGTTATACCCCAAAAGATATCAAACTCCAATCCAGTTTGAACGGAGTATATTGACAATCTTAAAAGCCAATGACAATCTGATGCTCTGGGGGTATAAGATTGAGGAAACTTGAACAGTTGGGAGTAGAATTGTCAAGTCCTAGCATGACTGCTTGAAAAAAATCTCTCTTAAAAGTACCTTTCGCTCAGTAACCTGTGACACAGGAATTCCTAACAAGGAGAAAAAAAGACACAAGAAGATCCGAAGCTGCCTGGTTATGAGATAAGGACTGTTGTTTTGCAAATCTTAATTGGGACTTTTATCGGACTAGTATTTTAGAAGAGAAGGTAAAAGATAGGTTACAGAAAGAAATTGTAAATAGTAGTTAGTTAATTATCCTCCATTATTCTTTAAGGAAATAAAGTTGTTAATTTTTACTTTACATAGTTCTTGGCCATTCAAATTTTTACAGATTACTGCATGGGATAAATCTTTTCTGTGTTGCTGGTTTTAAGCAGGAGTGTTTACCCCGTGTCGTAATACCATTTTGCTTTCTTTTGTTCAGATGCTCCTTAGAAGCTAGAAATCCTGTTGTTTATCAACCTAATCTCCTGAGGGTCAGTGTCTTTTTCTGATTTAGAACAATCCCATGATGAATAGGGGACACTTCAGTCAGTTTGAGCATTGGTTTGTACAATATTACGGTAGGGTACTGATGCGGAAAAAAAAAATTATGAACACCATGCCCAATTTTGATGTGTTTTTACATACAATGTAATTCCAGTGATAAAGTAAAATGAATCATGGATGGCAGTTTGGAGTAAATAGGTTGGCAATTTGTTATGAAACGGTTTCATGAGGATTGTGAAAGACAATTTTACTGTCCATATATTAACTGCAGAATTTCCAGTTGTTATGAACCAGGCTAGCACAAAGGGAGGCAATGGCCTGGTGGTATTATTGCTGGACTGTTAATCCAGAGACCCAGGTAATGTTCTGGGGACCCAAGTTTGAATCCCACCACAGCAGACGGTCGAATTTGATTTTTAAAAAAATCTGGATTCAAGAGTCTAATCCATTGCCGATTGTTTGAAAAACCCATTTGGTTCACTAACATCCTTCAGGGAAAGAAACTGCCATCCTTTCCTGGTCTTCATGTGACTCCAGACCCACAACAACGTGGTTGACTCCTAACTGCCCTCTGGGTAATTAGGGATGGGCAATAAATGCTGGCCTAACCAGCGACATCCTCATCTCATGAATGAATATAAAAAGCATAACCATTGGTACCATCTGGTTTTGGTACCATTACTGTGGGTGAGCTCCAGTCATTGCAAATCACTTCGACTATGTTGTCTTGGAGCATGCATTCAAACACCTTCTGAACCTGTGCCAATTTGAGAGGATTAAGTCTATAAGGACGTTGCTTAGTTGGAATACCATTTCCTATATCTACATCATCCATAATTAGATTTCTACTTCCCAACTTATTTCCACATATCTCCCTGAGCTGTAGCAATAATGCTTTCAGGTCATTTTGATTTTTCTTTGGGAGGTAACAATAATTTATCCAAATTTTTGACAACTTCCTCATTCTCCAATTTAATTTGAGGAATGTCCAATTCAAAATCCTCTGAACTTGGTTCTTCACTCTGTCTCATAACCAGTAACAGATTCTCTTTTTGCTTTCCTTCCCGATAAAAATACTTTTTGAGTATGTTCACATGACACACTCTGTGAGATTTCTTTCTGTCAAGAGTCCTTATCAAATAATTCACCTCACTCAATCTCCTTTCAAGGTGATAAAGTCCACTAAGCCATGCTTTTAAAGGTTCATCTATCACTGGAAGTAACATAGAACATAGAACATTACAGTTCACTGACCTGTGGAACCAACCTGAAGCCTACCTATCCTACACTATTCCATTCTCATCCACATGCCTAGCCAATGACCATTAAAATGCCCTTAAATTTGGCAAGTCTACTACAGTTGCAGGCAGTGAATTCCACTCCCCTACTACTCTCTGAGTAAAGAAACTACCTCTGACTTCTGTCCTATATCTATCATCCCTCAATTTAAAGCAATGTCCCCTCATGCTAGCCATCACAATCCAAGAGAAAAGGCTCCTACTGTCCAACCTATCTAACACTCTGATTATCTTATATGTCTCAATTAAGTCACCTCTCAACCTTCCTCTCTCTAACGAAAACAGCTTCAAGTCCCTCAGCCTTTCCTCATAAGACCTTCCCTCCAGACCAGGCAACATCCTGGTAAATCTCCTCTGCACCTTTTCCAATGCTTCCACATCCTTCCCGAAATATGGGGACCAGAACTGTACACAATATTCCAAGTGTGGCTGCACCAACATTTTGCAGCATGATATTGTGGCTCCAGAACTCAAGCCCTCTATGAATGAAACCCAACACACCGTATGCCTTCTTAACAGCACTATCCACCTGGGTGACAACTTTCAGGGATCTATGTACATGGACTCCAAGATCCCTCTGCAATCCACACAACCAAGAATCTTTCCATTGTTCCAGTACTTTGCCTTCCTGTTATTCTTCCCAAAGTGCATCACTTCACATTTAGCTGCATTGAACTCCATTTGCCATCTCTTAGCACAATTCTGCAGTTTATCCAAGTCCCCCTGCAACCTGTAACATTCTTCCACACTGTCCACTGCTCCACCGACTTTAGCGTCGTCTGCAAATTTACTAATCCATCCACCTATGCCTGCGTCTAAATCATTTATAAAAATGACCAACTGCAGTGGTCCCAAAACAGATTCTTATGGCACACTACTAGTAACCGGACTCCAGGCTGAATATTTTCCATCAACTACCACTCGCTGCCTTCTTTCAGAAAGCCAGTTTCTAATCCAAACTGGTAAATCACCCTCAATTCCATGCCTCTGCATCTTCTCCAACAGCCTACCATGTGGAACCTTATCAAAGGCTACATGTTTGGTTACCTTCTCAAAATCTTCAATGAGGTTTATGAGACACGACCTGCCCTTAACGATACCATGTTGACTATCTGAAATCAAATTGTTGCTTGCTAGATGATTATAAATCTTATCTCTTATAATCCTTTCCAAAACTTTCTTACAACAGGCTCACTGGTCTATAATTCCTGGGTCATCTCTACTGCCCTTCTTGAACAAGGGCACAACATTTGCAATCCTCCAGTCCTCTGGTACCAAACCTATAGACAATGACGACTCAAATATCAAAGCGAAAGCTATCTCCTCTCTAGCTTCCCAGGGAATCCTCGGATAAGGCCCATCTGGCGCAGAGAACTTATCTACTTTCACTCCTTCTAGAATTGATAACACCTGTTCGTAACTAACCTCAATCCTTCCTAGTCTAATATCTTGTACCTCACTCTTCTCCTGTACAATATCCTCCTTTTCCTGAGTGAAAACCGATGAGAAATGTTTGTTTAGCACCTCTCTGATCTCCACATGGTCCACACTCAACTTTCCACTTCTGTCTTTGATTGGCCCTATTCCTACCCTAATCATCCTTTTATTCCTCACATACCGATAGAAATCTTTAGGGTTTCCCATTATTCTATTTGCTAAGACTGCTCATGTCCTCTCTTTGCTCTCCTTAACTCTCTCTTTAAATCCTTCCTACCTGATCTGTAACTCTCCATTGCCTCATCTGAACCATCTTGCCTCATCAACACAAAAGCCTCCGTCTTCTTCTTAACAAGAGATGCAATTTCTGTAGTAAATCACAGTTCCCTTACCTTATCACATCCTCCCTGCCTGACAGGGACATACCTATCCAAGACACGCAATATCTGTTCCTTAAACCAGCTCCACATTTTCATTGTCTGCATCCCCTTGCATTTTGCTACCCCATTCTATGCATCCTAATTCCTGCCTAATCGCATTATAATTGCCCTTGCCCCATTGCCTCTTGACCTGTGGCATGTACCTATCCCTTTCCATTGCTAAACTAAACGTAATTGAATTATGGTCATTCTCTCCAAAGTGCTCGCCTACAACTAAATCAAACACCTGGCCTGGTTCATTACCAAGCACCAGATCCAATGTGGCCTCCCCTCTTGTCGGCCCTTTGACATAATGTGTCAGGAACCTTCCCATACACATTGGACAAAAACTGATCCATCCAACATACTAGAGTTAGAGCATTTTCAGTGTTTATTCTGACCCACCAACACTGTGACTTCATGTGGCCTACTTTAATGCAGTGAAAACACTTGAGCTTTTTAACTTCTCTTTCCTGTTCATGAGTTTTCTTTTTACCCTGTGATATGCTATCTCTATTCACCGAGATCTACTTTTCCCTTACCAAGTGAGGATTTCTCTTTTCCCCAATTTCTATTTCTCATAGATTGATGTTGGAGCCCTTCCAACTCATAATCATCAACCATTTCAGCTGCTAATCTTGCCATTTTAACTCTCTGCTCTTCCACATGAGTTCTCATGACAGCAGGAAGTGAATTTTTATACTCCTCCATCCTTCTAAGCCAACTTTCCTGTTTAAGTGCCAATTTCTGAAATTCAAACTGTCTCCCTTTTTCCCTTTCTTCTCTCTGTGTCCCTCTATCTTCTGCCAGGACCTTCCTCTCCTTTGCTTTTTCCTCCACATTTAACCATAATTCAAGTTGTCTCCGTTCTCTTGCATATTTGGGCAGCGCGGTGGCACAATGGTTAGCACTGCTGCCTCACAACGCCAGAGACCTGGATTCAATTCCCACCTCAGGTGACTCTCTGTGTGGAGTTTGCATATTCTCCCCGTGTCTGCGTGGATTTGCTTCGGTTTCCTCCCCACAGTCCAAAAATGTGCAGGTTAGGTGAATTGGCCATGCTAAATTGCCCGTAGTGTTAGATGAAGGGGTAAATGTAAGGGAATGGGTCTGGGTGGGTTGTGCTTTGGTGGGTCGGTTGGGCCAAAGGACCTGTTTCCACACTGTAAGTAATCTAATGTTCAAAGCTGCTTCATCGGCAATTGAATTCCAGCCATTACCAAGGATTGTGATGGTCTTTCCAACAAATTTAAATGCTGAGCTTTTGCTGTAACTACCTCTCCTTTCCTCACAGATGAAAGCAACCCTAACCCCAGCTTGTCGGCCAATTCCAGTAGCTTTGTTTTGCTCACATTTTGTAAAACCCCCAAAGTCACTTCTTCTGCCTCCTAGTGGAAAACTGAAAGAGCCATTACTACACCAAACACAGTTTAAACTAACCAAATCTAACACCAACACCTACCACTTGTTGCCTTTGAGTCCAATTACCCGAAACCCAAATTGGAATTATAAGACCATAAGACATAGGAGCAGTCTGCTCTGCTATTCAATCATGAATGATAAGTTTCTCAACCTGCTTCTCTTGCTTTCTCCCCATTAAACCCTTGTTCCCTTTGATACTCAAGAACCTATCTATCTCAGTCTTAAATACACTCAATAACCTGACCTCCACAGCCTTCTGTGGCAATAAATGTCATGGATTCGCCACTCTCTGGCTGAAGAAGTTCCTCTTTATTTCTGTTCTAAAAGGTCTTCCCTTTACGGTAAGGCTACTCCCTCGGTCCTAGTCTCTCCTACCAATGGAAACATCATTTCAACATCCACTCTGTCCAGACCAATCAGTATTCTATATATTTCAATTAAATCCTCCTTCATCCTTCTAAATTCCATCGAGGAATTTAGAATACCACACCTTCCCCTCTTTTACCAGCTTCTCTGTTCTTACTGAAACACCTAAGTCGTGGAACCTGCAACAACCATTCCTGACCCTGCTGTACTCATGTCTCTGAAATGGCCACAACGTCGAATTCCCAGGTACTAACCCATGCTGCAAATTCATCCACCTTATTCCGGATGCTCCTGGCGTTGAAATAGACACACTTCAAACCAACTTCTTGCTTGCCGGTGCCCACTTGCGATACTGAAACCTTATTTTGGATCTCCCTATTCCCAACCTCCTCTATACTCAAACTACAAATCAGGTAAAAAAGTGAGGTCTGCAGATGCTGGAGATCACAGCTGAAAATGTGTTGCTGGTTAAAGCACAGCAGGTTAGGCAGCATCCAAGGAATAGGAAATTTGACGTTTCGGGCATAAACCCTTCATCCTGATGAAGGGCTTATGCCCGAAACGTCGAATTTCCTATTCCTTGGATGCTGCCTAACCTGCTGTGCTTTAACCAGCAACACATTTTCAGCTACAAATCAGGTTCCTACCACCCTGCTGAATTAGTTTAAACCCACCTAAAGAGCATCAGCAAATTTACTCCCCAAGTTATTGGTACTCCTCTTGTTCAGACGTAGACCATCTTGGTTGTAGAGGTCCCACCTACCCCCGATAGAGCCCCAATTATCCAGGAATCCAAAACCCTCCCTCCTGCACCATCCTTGTAGCCACGTGTTCAACCCCTCTCTCTTCCTATTCCTCGCCTCAGTAGTACATGGCATGACCAACAAATCAAAAATAACAACTCTGTTTGTCCTAGCCATAAGCTTCCCCTCCCCCTCAAGGATCCAAAAACACAAGCAGAGACATCACAAACCCTGGCACCTGGGAAGCAACATGCCTCTTGTTCCTACCAAGCCTCCTATCTGTCCTCCAGCTATCAAGTCCCCAATGACTAATGCTCTGCTCCTCTTCCCCTTTCCCTCTGAGCAACAGGGACAGACTCTGTGCCAGAGACCTGTACCTCATGGCTTGAATTGAATTGAATTGAACTGAATTCATTATCATGTATACCGAGGCACAGTGAAAAGCTTTGTCTTGTGAGCAATAGAGACAGATCACAGAGTTAAGTAACATAGATAAGTAAATATTAGGTAAACAGCAGCAAAACCAAAAACACAGATACAGGCAAATGTTTAGAGTTTGTGAGTCCATTCAGTATTCTAACAACAGTAGGGTAGAAACTGTTACGAAACCAGCTGGTGCATGTGTTCAGACTTCTGTATCTTCTCCCCGATGGTAGAGGTTGAAGAAAAACATTGTCAGGGTGGAATGGATCTTTGAGAATGCTGGCGACCTTTCCTTGACAGTGGGCCTGGTAGATGGACTCTACAGATGGGAGGTCGTCTAACCCCTGGTAAGTCGTCTCCCTCAATAGTATCCAATACGGTATACTTGTTGTTGAGGAAAATGGCCACAGGGGATCCCCGTACTGTCTGCCAGTTCCCTCTACATCTCCTGATGGTAACCCAGCTACCTTATACTTATGCCTGAGGTGTGAATACCTCCCTGTAATTCCTCTCAATAATCCCCTCCACCTCTGAATGATCCAAAGTTCATCCAGCTCCAGCTCCAGTTTCTCAACATGATCTTCGAGGAGCTGAAGTTGGGTGCACTTCCTGCAGATGCAGCTAGCCGGGACACTGGTGGTGACCCTTACCTCCCATACTCTGCAGGAGGAACATTCAACTGCCCTAACCTCCATTCCCACTATTGTAAATTCTTTTTTGTGAGAGGAGAAGAATTGGTTGGGAGACACTATCCGAGTAGTGTTTTGGGTAAAGCAACCACTCAAATTACCCAGCAGTCGCTGTCACTCCTCCCACTGCAACTGCCACTGAGAAAATGAAGATCCCCTCCAAACATTTTAAGAAGATAGCCTAATATTTCCTTATTTCAAAGGCAAATATGAAGTAGATATTCCAGGTGTAATGTGGCTGGTCAAACCACTTGGCTTCAAGCAAAACAGAATTTATTTACACACTACAGTTGAAACACAAACAAAAGAAAACAGAATTTAGAATAACTTATCTATTGAAAAGTTGAACCGACCCGATACAGCGACTTCACAAAGGAACTATTCCAATCCAGTAACACCAATTAACACACCCCTTGGCAAAAATATAAATTCAAATACAGGTTCTTACAGGCTGGAGGGAACAACTTCCAAAGATATTTCAGAGAGAAAATCAGTCAGGGATCATTTGCTGAATCTTGCAATCTTCCTGACTGCAGGATCTTGTGACTGCTACAGCTAAACCAAACTAGAAAAAAACCTGAACTAGGATAACTAGCCATTCCCCTGCTATTGTTATAAAAACTCTACTCAGCAACTGTGTTACCACGAAATGAGGAAGGGTAATTCTGCTAACCTCTTTTCAACTCCTTCTTGATGGATCATAGCAAATTTTTTAAAAATTTTGTTTTAGCATGCAGCTATTGTATTTCAATTAAAGGTGCAGTTAATGATCAAAATAAAGGAACCAATTACAAAGTTTCCTTGAGTGAAAGAAAGAGGAATTTCTAACCTCAAAAAATAAATAATAAAATGTGATATCAAACACAAACACAAAATAAATAATAAAATGTGATATCAAACACACACACACAAACACAGGTAATAAATTTTAGGAAAAGGAGTGTCAGTGCCTATCAAGAACAGATATGAAGAATTTTAAAATCTCATGGAGTCCTCAAAGCATTTAATTTTAAATCAGCGACAACCATTATTAAATTGTTGACTGGTATAGAGTCAGAAAATCATACAGCACGAAACAGGTTTTTCAGCCCAGTTCATCCATGCTGACCAGGTTCCTTAAACTGAACTAATCCCATTTTCCTGTTTTTTACCGATATACCTCTAAACCTTTCCTATCTATGTACTTTGCCATATATCTTTTAAATTTTGTTAATGTACGTGTGTCTTGCACTTCCTTTAGCAGCTTGTTCCACATATCACCACGCTCTGTATGAAAAGGTTGCCCCTCAGGTCCCTTTTAAATCTTTCCCCTCTTACCTTAAACCTCTACCTTATGTTTTGGACCTTATTTATGCCCTTCATAATTCAATAAACCACTATAAGGTCACCTTACAGCTTCCTACACTCCCAGCCTATCCAGCCTCTCCCTTTCAGCCAAATGTTCCAGTTTTGGTAAAATTCTTGTAAATCTTATTTGCACCCTTTCCAGTTTAATAACATCTTTCCTGTAGCAGGGCAACCAGAATTGTGTGCAGTACTCCAAATGTGGCCTTACCAATGTCTTTTACAACTGCAACATGACGTCCCAACTCCTGTACTCAACGCTCTTATCAATGCAGACAAGCATGCCAAACGGCTTCTTCACCACCCTGTTGACCTGTGATGCCACTTTCAAGGAACTACATATCTGCACCCTAGGCCTCTCTGTTTGAAAACGTTTCCCAGAACCCTACCATTAACTATATTATTTCTGCTCTGGTTTGTCTTACCAAAAAGCAACTTCTCACCTTTTGTCTAAATTTAACTCCATCTGTTCTCCTTGGCCTACTGGCCCAGTTGATCAAGATCCCATTGTACTCTTAGATAACCATCTCCACTATCCAGTACACCACCAATTTTGCAGTCATTCGCAAACTTACGAACCAAGCCTCCTATATTCTCATCCAAATCTTTTATGTAAATGACAAACAGCAGTGGACCCTGCACCAATCCTTCTGATACAGAGTATTCTCAACAATAGGGAAAGTTATAAATATCATTGAGTTCACGACAATTAATTGTTTCCTCGGAATGCTTTTCCACTTTTTGAAAATTATGAGGGAAACAGGAAGGGAAAGGTAGAAAGTCATCTAGTTCTTGTTTACAAATCCACTTTTGTTCTCTCTCTGATTCTTTAGTAAAGAATGGCTTGAAATATAGTTCACTGTTTTCCTGAGACTTTCAAAGCATGGATAACTTGATGGCAAACCTTCATCTTCTATTATGTGAAATTAATGTACAAGTGTGAATTTAAAAAATGAGAATTTCTTGGAGCTGACTCAATTGTCTTTTTTGATGTCTGCAGATAAAATGGTAATTATAGTGCCCGTGATTTTGTTCATTCCACATTGGTGTCCTCGACTTGCCTCAGTCAGTGGTCAGGTGATCATAGAAGCCATTTTAGATTAACACTTGTTCTTTTATAAAATCATTTTAGACTCTGAAAGGAATTAGGTATTACATTCAGATGGTGGATGTTAAAATGTAATAATTCATAGTTACCATTATCGTAACCATTGTGATACAAAGGTCAGTATGCTGGACATTATTGTGCAAGTGAGAGTTTGTCAGTGTGCCTGGGGATCAGACAATAGTCACTCTCAGCTAAGATAGAACAGAGATGCAGTAGATTCGAAGTAGGGACAGTTCAGTTAAGTACAGCAGCCTCAAGATACCAGCACAGACAACCAAAGCCCAGACTTCATGGTAAGTACAATCCTTGAGCACAGAACAACATTGGATTGAATGCCAGGAAGTAATCCAAGCCAGAATTGTTAACGACACAACATTACATTGGAAGCCCTTTTCAAATTTAAGCTCCTCCAACTTACATTTAATGACACATGAATAGGATTTGTACAAGATAGTTTCATCTCTCTATTTTGAGAATTCTATCCCTGATCAATGTACATTTTGCCAATAAGGATAAAATAAAACCTGGAAAATGGATTTCTTTAATGTAAGAACATGTTTCTCCTGATCTTGCTTTTAATTGGTTATCCTTTACTTGTAATGCCCCTATCTTCTGAACGGCCAGGGGTTCTGCCAACCACTTTTTAAGGATAGAGGAAAATGAAAATGAAAAAGCCAATGCAAACCACATCAATCATATCATGCTCAAAAATGTCTCATGGTTTTTCTTCAGAAACAGGGTTTGGGAAATTCTTTCCTGTAATGAGTTTTGAGACAGATGGTCTGTTGTTTTCAGTTTTCTAGTTTATGACGATGTGACTCAATGTGGTCAGCTGCTTCAGTTGATTTCAGCTTCAGCTGCCCCTGACTCATCACTGTTTCCTTTAAGCCACGTGAACAATTTCAGTTTGGGTCATACATGTGAAAAGATGCAAGTCTAACAATTGAAATTAGTTTCACCATTTTAAACATGAAGGTTCAAATCTTACACAGGTGCACATACTCATATAATGCTTCAAAGTCAAAAATAATGTTTTATACATGCAGCGTTAAACATCAACACATACTTCAATCAAAACAAGGTAAAAGTTAGGAACTATAATTTGTAAATAGTTAAACTTTTCAAATGAATACAACCTCTACAAATGAGTGGCAAGTTATGAAATTAGAACTGAGAATGGTTTCTAATTCTGCTCCACTGCTATCTTAATAACGTCACAACTTTTGCTCTTATCAGATTAAAATCATTTAACCATGAACATATACCAGACTTGTCAACATATTTTGTGTGCAATTTACTTCAAAGATGTTACCTAAAGCAATGCACATTTGATATTAAAAATGGGTGTAATCTGTTGGAGTGCCTAGAAATCAAAATGCAACCTTTAAAGGGGCAGTTTAACCTGCAAACTTCAGAGTCAGACATGAGGGACATCCCTCATAATGACAACTGGTTCCCTCAATCCTCCACGTTAGCTTTACTGCATGTCTCATCAGTCTTTTCAAGACATCTCTAGCAACAAGTCAAAGCTGTAAAACAAGGCATATACAAAGGAGGTAGAATTTAAAAGGTTTGTACCTCACAAAATCCTAGAAAGAAGTTCATTTTGAATGTGACAAATAGCATACAAAGAATCAAGGTATTGTGGCCAGGCATGGAGAAAAACATGGAGAAATTTATCAAAACAGATTATGGGTGTCAATTTGTCAGCAGACTTAATCCACCATAACCTGTACACAGCTAACTGTTAGTTGTGGATGATGTCACAGTTGTCCTCTTAGTCCTAATTCCATCAGGATAGGCCATACGCATGGTGATTGGCTACCACAATAACAAAGAAATCTATAGTGGTGAGAGCGTTTGTATTGACTGAAGTGCTTACAAGGCATGTTCTACCAGTCACTCTTCATTCAGAAAAAGGGACACAATTCAATTCTCTTCCCTTTCCAATCAGATGCAAGTCATAGGCATTCAGCATCACAGAGTGATCCTTCAATGACCAAAATTTTAAAAAATGGAACAACAAAATCGATCCTGAGAGAAAGAAATGAGAATGCTGAGGCTGAGGGCAGAGAATGGAAACAGACATTGCTGCCACATGTAGTATGTGAGCAACAACACATAATTCAGCTGGGCTCTTCCCCCTTATGGTGCAATTTGGATACATCAATGCAAATAAGAATGCAAAGCTGAGAGACATCAGTGGTGCCCAAAAGGTTTTGAGAATGTGATGCTAAGGAAAGGTGCTACTAATTTCTGTGTAGACCACAAAAGGGGTGCTAGACTGATGTAATGCCAAGTGATCAAGTTTTGCTGAGAAGGGAGAGTCCATGTATGATGGATAGACCGTGTTAACTCATGTTGCAAATTGCATTGCCAGGAGGAAAATAGTGTGACAATGCTGTCACTAGAAAGAATAATGTCTCAAAAAGTATTATGATGGCAAAGACACAACATAAAATAAGCCAAAGGTGAGGTGAAGTTCACATTCAGAGATCCAGAATCCAAGCCAGCAATGCTGATGGCAGGCAGGCAGCTTGCTGTCCAGATAACATTATTTCTAAGGGAATGGTGACATTTGCTAAGCCTGGCATGATGGCCATAGTTTCTGAGACATGGGGCAGACCCCAGCACAAGAGGAGACCATCAAAGTGATGTGAAAAATTTTATTTATGATTTGAAGCAATGTGATTTTACACTGAAACACAGCAAACCTGACACAATATATGTGCCGAGGTATAAATCTTTTCTGTTGCAATTGTCCTCAAAACAGAAAGGGGCTACATTGAATGCTATCATTGAAAGCAAGTGTGCTAAAAGAGAAACAATGAAAATACTGAACCTATGTTGGAATGACTTGCACTGAATTTATGTGACATTTGCGGTTGAAGAAATTCACATGGTATGTTAGAAAAATGATTTATTAAATTTGTTTTCACAATTTATTACAGTATGCTTGCTTAAAGATGGGACATGAGGTAGATTTGGCAAATAGAGTTTAGGATAATCCAAAGAAATTCTATAGGCATATTAAGGGCAAAAGAGTAACTGAGACACCTTAGGGCCCATTAAAGATCAATGTAACTGGTTTTGTGGAACCACAGGAGATAGGTGAGATACAAAACAAACATTGAAAACTAGGGAACTTGGGGAAATTAGTAGTGATGGTCTTGAAAGTAACTCATATAACAGAAGAGGAGGTTCTGGAGGTCTTAAAATGCAAAAAATTAGATAAATCTCTGGGACCTGGTCAGGTGTTTCCCAGAATTTTGTAGGAAGCTAAGAAAAAGATTGTTGGGCCCCTTGCTGAGACAGTTTTATCATTGACAGCCACAGTTGAGGTGCCAGAAAACTGGAGATTGGCTAATGCAATGCCATTTATTTAAAAAAGGTAATGAGGAAAAGGTAGGGAACTGGTGAGCCTTAGTTAGGGTTGGGTAAATGTGGGAGGGGATTCTGAGGGACAGGATTTACATGTATTTGGAAAGGCAAGGACTGATTAGGGATAGTCAACCTGGCTTTGTACATGGGAAATCATGTCTCACAAACTTTTTTGAAGAGGTGACAAAAAAGATTGATGATGGCACAGTGATAGACATTATCTATATGGACTTCAGCAAAGGTTTCGAATGATACACTGGTTAGTAATGTTCAATCAAATGGGATCCTGGGGAAGCTAGCCAATTGGATGCTAAATTGGCTTGAAGATAGGTGACAGAGGGCCATGGTGGAGGATTGCTTTTCGGACTGAAGGCCTATGACTAGCACTGTGCCAAAAGGATCGGTGCTAAGTCTACTGCTTTTTGTCATTTATATAAATGATTAGGGTGTGAATATAGGAAGCAATGATTAGTAAGTTTGAAGATGACACCAAAATTGGCAGTGCAGTGGACAGCGAAGAAGATTATCTCAGAGTACAGAGGGACCTTGTTTAAATGGCCCAATGGACTGAGGAGTGGCAGGTAAAGTTTAATTTAGATAAGTATGAGGTGTTGCATTTTAAGAAGGCAAACAAGGCAAGAGTTATACAGTTAATGGTAGAACCCTGGGGAGTGTTGCTGAATAAAGAGACTTAGGGATCTATGCAGATGCACATTTCCTTGCAAGTGGAGGTGCAGGTTAATGAAGAAGGCACTTGGTGTGCTTGTCCTTCATTGGTCACAACTTTGAATATAGGAGTTGGGAGGTCATGTTGCAGCTGTACAGAACACTGGTGAGACCACTTATACAATACTGTGTGCAATTCTGTTTGCCCTTCTACAGAAAAGGTGTTGGTAAACTTGAAAGGGTGCAGAAGACATTTATATGGATTTTGTCGCAGACTGGAGTTTTGAGTTTTAGGGAGAGGCTGAATAGGCTAGGGCATTTTTCTCTGGAGGTTTATAAAATCATGAGGGTTATGGATAAGGTGAAAAGCCATGGTCTCTTTTCCCAGGGTAGGGTTGTCAAAAATAGAGGGCATGTGTTTGAGGTAAGAGGGAAAAGATATAATAGGGACCTAAGGGACATCGTATTCATGCAGAGGGTTGTGCATGTATAGAATGAGCTGCCAGAGGAAGTGGTGGAGGCTGGTACAATAACAACATTTAAAAGGCATCTGGGTCTGTGTATGAATAGGAAGGATTTAGAGGTATATGGGCCAAATGCTGGCAAATGGGACAAGATTAATTTAGGATATCTGGTCAGCATGGATAGAAGGGTCTGTTTTTGTGCTGCACAACTCTATGAATCGATGACTTGAAAGTTTTGATATATCTTTGATAATCTTAAATCTGTGACTGTGTTGTTCTTTCAGCCTGAGCTGTGACAGCCACCTCACCTTTTATTCCCGGTCATCATCCCAAGTGCTTTTACCAGAGGAAGCATGGTTGTGATTAGATTAGATTATCTACAGTGTGGAAACAGGCTCTTTGGCCCAACAAGTCCACACCGACCCTCCAAAGAGCAACCCACCCAGACTCATTCCCCTACATTTACCCCTGACTAATGTATCT
The DNA here is from genome assembly GCF_020745735.1 of Hemiscyllium ocellatum. NCBI lineage: Eukaryota > Metazoa > Chordata > Chondrichthyes > Orectolobiformes > Hemiscylliidae > Hemiscyllium > Hemiscyllium ocellatum. Next base: position 28,308,071 of record NC_083419.1, read on the forward strand.
AACACTATGGGCAATTTAGCATGGCCAATTCACCTAACCTGCACATCTTTGGACAGTGGGAGGAAACTGGAGCACACAGACGGTTGCCCGAGGTGGGAATTGAACCCACGTCCCTGGAGCTGTGAGGCTGCAGTGCCAACCACTGAGCCACCATAGAAGAGATATAGAAGAGACTTTCACTTTGGACACATAATAAAATACAATGTGCACTAATGTTGTGTACTGTTAATTGCATGAGCCAGTCATATAGAAAGACTACACTTATTTGGTGCTAGCTTAATCATTCACATTAGCAGAAACACTGAGACAAATAACTGATGCAAAGTGCAACAAAAACTGAATGAGAGATTGTCCCTTTGCTGCAAAGTTGGGGAGAAGAATGTAAGGCTCTAGTGTCAAAGTTAGTGTGTTCCAGAGAAGACTGCCGTCATTATATATTCCCTTATCCTATCACCTGAAGAATTTTCTGAGTCCAGATCATTATGTTTCCTCTTCTTTTTAGTTTGATCTCCAAAGATACTGGGACTCCTCTCAAAAGTTGAGTCCTTTTGAATGCAAAGTTGTGAAGGACAAAATGATTTATAAACACTCTGAGAATCGTGTGGACCTCCACCGAACTGGCGCAGCATTTGCAGAGACCTGCCTGGTCCTCCCAATTCAGGCATGTGCCTCTACTTCCCACCTTTCCCTTACTCCATGCTGTCCTTCCTCTCTGTAGGACATCCCATGGAGTTTGGTGGTAGGAGAGGGGAAATGATCATTCAGTTGTCTGGTTTGTTAGGAGCAGTGAGAAGCCAGTACAGGTGAGTTTGAGCAAACATTTTTAAAATGTTGTTCAGAATTGTTTTCTTTTTCTCTGTTTGCTTTTGTGGCATGTGAAATAACATTCCAATCAAATTTAGACATTGAGAGTGAATTTCCTCATTCGTTTCTGGTATATTTTCACTACATACTTGAGCAAAGCAACATTTTCTGGCAAGAAACCAGGCATGAATCTAGAATTCATTTTATTAATTAATTTGTAATGAAATCTGTGGGCCTTTTATGTGGTGATTTGTTTTGTCAAAATGCTTTCTTCCAATTTAAAGATCTTCTTAAAAAGTTATTTTTATATTTATATTTATATTTCTAGAACTTAAAATAGGATATTTGAGAGGGTACAGGATCAGATGCACTAAAACTGAACAAGTTGGTGAGCTGATTAGGTCTTCACTGGTCTTATACATATTATATTATTCCAAGGTGTAAAAATTGGCTAATTAGCAGGCTTGAAAATTGTATCAGAAGGTCCTTAAACACGTTTCTAAGCACATGGAAGTCTTCGGCTTTAGAGTTTACATCAGTGGTATTGACACCAGAACTGGTATTTCACACTAATGAGTCAAACAAATATTTTCCTTTCCATGTCATGTTATCTAAACATCTTCACCATTACAAAATGCGAAAAGCAAAATGATAATTATATGCATTTTCTATACTGGTATCACAACAGAAGTATATCATCTCAATTATTTTCCTTCTACTTATGACAACCAGGGATGTTTCTTCTGGATTCTTGCCCTCCACCCCTCACTGTACTGCATTCAGTCCATATTGATATTAACCATAACAACTGCACCTACTGGTGGAGAAACAATCGTCACAATTCCATCACATACTAAGTAATGAAATTAGGCCAGAAATCTTTGAATATAGAAAATATAAAAATTAAATTAGTTACAGTTCAATAGCATAGGCAAATTAACCAGCAGTAACTGTGATAAATGTTTCTACAGATGCATCAAGATTTAGCTTTGGATCACAAACAAAATATCCATAAAATCATTTTAACGGGTTTTTAAATAAGCCATGATCACCCTTACTTGCTAATTTGCTGCTACCTAGACAAGAACTCACCTCATCACTTAGCACACACATAAAAAGATGCAATGAGTTGTTCCTAACATCAATATAAGCCTCGCTAGACACCCTATGTAATTCTGTCACAAATCTTACTATGGCCAACATCACTCAGGCTCATATTGGTTTCTGCCCTGTTAATCTATGAAGTATTGTACATAAATATACTATCCTGCAAGTACTGGATGGTATGATGGCACAGTGGTTAGGTTGGTTGCCTTATAGAGCCAGGGATCTTGGTTAGATTCCAGCCTTAGGCAACTGTCCATGTGGAGTTTGCACATTCTCCTTGTGTATGTCTGGGTTTCTGCCAGGTACTCTAGTTTCCTCCCTCAATCCAAAGATATACAGGTTGGGTGGATTAGCCATGTTAAATTGCCCTGTAGTGTCGAGTGATGTGAAGATTAAATCGATTGGCCATGCTAAATTACCCTGTTGTGTCCAGGGATGTGCATGCTAGGTGGGTTAACTTTGGTAAGTGTAGGGGATAAGGATAAGGTGGGATGCTCTTCAGAGGGTCAGTGCACACTTGATAGGCCAAATTACCTCTATCTGCCCTGTAGGGATTCTATGCAATCAAGTAATTAACTTCATGTGAGAATAAAACTGTGATTTTTTTTGTATCAGCACGTAGATTTTATTTCTAAACAATTTCAAGAAAATAATATCATACTCTGGGAGACGGTGTGCAGGTTTTTCACAAAGGTATTATCCTTTAGATAGGACTCCATGTTGAACAATTTGGTATCACCTAGAACATGGTTTGAGCCACAGAAAAGTGGCAACAATTATTGCATACACAGAAAACATTTCAAGCTGTTTTCACAGTGGGCTGTTAATTTGTTGCATTTGCCATTGCTGAATCATCAGAAATACTTCTAAGAGCAGTTAAATACCACTTCATGGCATAAATAGTTTATGGTCAGCTGTGCAAATAGAATTATTATAGTGGCTGTATACTACCTCTTAGACTTACACTATCATTTAGTTAAAAATGATTATATTTCAACTGATATAGATTCTTGTTCAATGAATTAATGTCTGTCCTGCCATTAGCATTCACCAACATTACAATCATTTCATCTCTTAAAATTTCATCCAGGAAACAGATTAAAGTCATTAGCAGTTTAACCTTTGGTATTGTACTTATGATATCAACTGAAAGCTTGATCTTAATCAGGATACTCATAAAATTAATATTCATTTGCAAAATTGCATATTCCACCCCAGGAAATTCTTTGGAAATAGTTTTATGAAGGTCATGTTGTTATGATAGTGAATTGCTTAGAATTACATTGAATTCAGCATAGAATTCAGAATTAGAGAGCCTTAAATCCTCCATATGCAATTACCCTAATGCTACTTGCTTGTCCTATTGACATATCTCTATATTCTGTTTTGCCTTTAATCATGTATCTAATTCATTCCCTTCAAGATTTGCGTGGTGTCTGTTCTAATTGACTTTGTTCGTCATGTATTTTTGAGTGTGACAGACACCAGCTTGAAAATAAAGTTTCTCCTGCCCTCTGTCCTAAGACTTATTTGGTTATACATCTATGTCTAGTCATATTTTAATGACAGATACAATCTAGTTATATTTATTCCACTTAAGCCCTTCATCACTTTGTCCTGTGATCCTCTGTTTCAATGAAAAACAGACTTTTTTTCCAATTGATTCGATTTATTATTGTCACATGTACCTAGGTACAGTGAAAAGGTTTGTTTTGTGTGCAGTACAGGCAGATCATACCATTCAAAGTGCATTAGGGTAATAGAACAGAGCAAATGATAGTGTTACAGCTGCAAAGAAAGTGCACAAACAGCGAGATCAACATTTAAATTTAAAATTTGAGGGGCCCATTCAGAACTTTGATAACATTGAGAAAGAAGCTGTTCTTGAATCTGTTGTTACGTGTGTTGCATACCTGATGAAGGGCTTATGTCTGAAATGTCGACTCTACTGCTCCTTGGATGCTGTCTGACCTGAATTTCCCAACGCTACACTTTTCGACCCCTGAGGAAGTAGAGACTTTGATGTGCTTTCTTGACCATGGCATTACTATTTTCATATTTCATTTCCTTATACGAGGGAACATCTTAATCGGCGCTGTTCTTTCTCTGCTGTCTCAAAATCCTTCTGATAGTATTGAACCCAAAATTGCATTTGACACTGCACTATATAATTCATCATTACTACACAATCCAATAATTTCCTCTGACTTTGTTTACTTATGCTGTTGCCTATGTATTTGAAACCCCAAAGTCTTATCTTATTTTTCATATTCAGTCATCCTGTTCAAAGAGTAGGGTAACATATTGTTTCTTTGACTCAAAGTTTACCAGCTTATGTTTGAATTCCATCTGTCATTTTAGTACTTACTGAATTTTTTTAAAAAACTATTCCATTTAGCCCTATGTCCAAATATAAGTAATGTTTTTTTTCCACCTGGCTATGCTGAAAATTTCTAAAAGTTACGAATTTACAGCATTGTAAGTAGAAAATGCATCATGTATATTAAGTCAAAGAGAATTGAAGTCTGTATGTCTGTTAAGGTGAGATAATTCGTGCTTCTCAAACAGCATTTCAAAACAAGTGGTGTGAGAGATTTTAACTGTTTGAAAACCTATCCACTCTCACATAGTTGATATTGAGCTACCTCAGGTGATCTCTTTACTATTTTCCACACCTTTTGTCTTACTGCTGCTCCTTAAGTAATGCAATAATTGTTTTAATTAGCATCAATATATTGTAAAATAAACTTAACATTGCTAAGATTATTGAAGGCCTTTTATACCAGTCTAAATATTATTCTTATGTATTGCATGTTTTACAAAAGAATGTAGGCAGTTGTAGATTGTAATAGAAACAGTCCTTGCACACAACATGTCTTGGTTGTTTAGTTGCCTCAGGCAAAATTTTAAAGGGGCATCAACTCTTTAAGATGTTTAGAATAGCAATAATATTGCTCATCATGTTTAAGTATGTAAAGCTAGACTGCCATATTGGGCTTGGGTGGTAAAATTATTAGCTGAAAATGTGTTGCTGGAAAAGCGCAGCAGGTCAGGCAGCATCCAAGGAACAGGAGATTCGACATTTCAGGCATAAACCCTGAAGCAGGGCTTATGCCCGAAACGTCGAATCTCCTGTTCCTTGGATGCTGCCTGATCTGCTGCACTTTTCCAGCAACACATTTTCAGGTCTAATCTCCAGCATCTGCAGACCTCACTTTCTCCTGGTAAAATTATTAGCATCCAAAATATTTTCATAAGTTTAAGTCAGTTGTAAATACAGTAAATTAATCAGTCTTCATTCAATAACATTTTTCACCAATTACTTTGATACTTTAGATACACATAGATGAAGGATATTCTATATGTAATTATCAGTTGAACAGCGTTGTTGAGATTCTGCACTTTACTGATGTTTTTTGAAAAATATCTCTAGGATGGGGAATAATTGAAATAATATATGGTATATATTTGGGCAAAACTCTCATAAAAGTTGACCCTACACTTCTTGAGCTAAAAATGGCTAACTTTTCATAACTTAACTTAGGTAAGAGTCAACCTGTGTTTTCCAGGGAACATAGCCTCGAAACTTCATAAGCAAAGTATAATCCTTGAGATGTTAGTGATTTGACGTCATTGAAAATGTGTAAGTATCATCTAAAAGGAAATGAATATAGTTTTCATTTATTCAAATTAAGTAGATTATAAATTTTAATTAATACAAATGCTTTAGCGTTTCTTCCACTGCAGAGACTTTCTTGAGTCCAAATTAAGTATGTATGTCAACACCACAAAATAGTGCCATTTAACAACATTTTCCCCATGATTGTTAACCTAGAACATTGGTCTCAAAAACTCAACTTTTACTTGCGCATTTGTGGTATCTCTTCATGAAAGGAAGTAACTTTATGAGTTTTATAACTTGTTTGAATTATATTTGAAGATAGAAAAGTAGAAGTTGAGAGTCAGAATATAATGAGCATAAAAGCTTATAATTATTCTGCATCTATCATTTTTTTCTGTGGGTCCGTAACAAGGTATGGATTTTACTTGTCTGCATTCTATTGAATATTGACATCTTCCTATACTTATATCTTCATACTTTTGTAAAAATGGTTCAAAATTTGTCAACAATTTTGCCTCAGTAGCATCAGACTCAATCTGCCATTGTAATAGGTCTCAGCACCAAACAGATGGCATCTGAAGAGTGGTGACTTCGCGGGTCTGGTGCAGGCACTGGAGAGGTGGTAGAACAGGTGTGGAAGGTGAGTCGACTCAGGACTTATGGCGGAGGAAACAAAACAAAGATTGACTCTATTTCAGCTGTAACTTGTCATTCTTTTTATTCTTAAACTATTCAACACGGATAGTGTTGGATTGTGGTGTGGTGTGGGTTGAAACTTGTCACTGTATTTTACTGGGTTGTCTATTTTAGAGTACAATGACAATAAACCATGATTCATTAATAGACAGAGGAGCCTGCTGCCACTCCAAAGATGACTGCCAGCTTTGAAAATGTTAAAAATCACACAACACCAGGTTATAGTCCAGGACTAGCCACCTGACCAAGGAGCAGCACTCCAAAAGCTTGTACTTCCAAATAAACCTGTTGGACTATAACCTGGTGATGTGTGACTTTTAACTTTGTCCACCCCAGCCCAGCACCAGCACCTTCACATCATAGCTCTGAAAGGAGCCATTTTTCTTGAAGAGAGAAATGAAACACTCCTCCACAGGACTGATAACCTTGGCCTAATTGTAGTTTGTAACCTTTCAAACTGCCTCATCAGTAGAACCCATACCTACCTTCAGCAGGTAAGTTTTTTTTTGTTCAAGTCCCATATGAATGGATCAAGTTGGTTGAGAACTTCCTTCATCACACACTTTTGATGTGTTGCTGTCTCCAAGATCTCCCTGCAGCCCCGTCGGTAAAAGGATAAAGGTTACAACACAGAATCTGGGTAGACCTTGATTCAGGCACACTTTAAAGGTTAAAATAGCCAATTGGAAATCTGTTATTCAGGATAGAAGAAGTAATTTTAGAAATGCATGTGCTAAACTCGAACTTGGAGTGCATATCAGGAATCCATATACATGTACTCCATACTATATTGCATCCACTAATTTTGCTAATCAGCCAATTATATATCCATATTTCCAATTTGCAGTCTGACAAGGGGATATTCTGAGTCAGATGTACTTAGTTATCTATAAAAATGAAACTCTTTTTATGATGTCTAGATGTTGAGGTGTCTTATTGCACTAAACTGCCAACAACTTACTTATGAACTGTAATCTTTATTGTTATTTAGGATATGCAGTATACAAGCATACAAATTCAGAATGGAAGTAGACAATTCAATCTGTGAAGCATGATCCATTATTCAATAAAATTGTAGCTTATCTATTTGCATGCTGCATTTCCATCCATCCTGATGAAGTTTGATTCTAATAAGAATCATACACTTTGGCCTTAAAAGTATTTCACAGATCCCACCACCACTACCTTCTGAGGCAAAGCGCCAAAGTAGCACAGCTCTGTAAGAGTGAGAAAAACTTCATCTCTCTCCTAAATGGACAACCCCCAATTTTAATACAGTCTTAGATTTGAAGCATTGAGTTCTGGGCTGACCCACAAGACAATTGAGGATCTTATGACTAAACATTATTTTGCACTCTTCTAAACTCCAGTGATAAAAAGCCCAGCCTGTCTAACCTATGTTCATAGGAAAACCACACATTCCAGATACCAATCTAGTAAACCTCCTCAGAACCATCTCAAATACATCTACACCCTTCTGTAAATAAATAGACTAGAATTGCAAACAGTAATTGAGATGGTAGGGCAAATCAGAGACTTATATACTCAATGTTAAGGCTCTGAAGAGTGCTGCCAAACAAAGAGGCCTTGGAGTGCAGGTTCATAGTTCCTTAAAAGTGGAGTCGTAGGTCAACAGAGTAGTGAAAAAGGCATTTGGTACATTTACCTTTATTGGTCAGTGCAATGATTATAGGAGTTGGGAGGTCATGTTGCAGATGTACAGGACACTTTTGGAATACAGGGTCAATTCTTGTCTCCTTGCTATAGGAAAGATGTTGGAAAACTTGAAAGGGTGCAGAAAGGATTTACAGGAATGTTGCCAAGGTTGGAAGGTTTGAGTTATAGGGAGAGGCTGACTTCCTTTATAAGACAATAAGAAATAATAAGAAGAGAAAACTGTTCAGCCCCTCACATTAATGATAGCCCCCATTAGGAGCTATTCATATACCCAGGCTGACTTTTACACACACCTCTGTCTGTCCAACTGTCTTTCTCTCTTTTTGAGCTCTGTCTGCACCTATCGTTTACTCCTCCCCCACCTCCTACATTGTCTTCTGCATATATACTAATGTTTTCCTAGGATACCATCAGTTCTGAAGAAACGTTACTGGACTCGAAATGTTCAGTCTAATTTCTCTCCACAGACCTGCTGAGATTTTCCAGCCATTTCTGTTTTTGTTTCTGATTTCCAATATCCACAATTCTTTCAGTTTTTTTTTCTCTATCCTGATTTCATTATAATTCCCTCTACTTAAGTTTTCAAGGTGAGTTCAGAAATGCGGGAGATAGCTTACACTCGGCTAATGGCGCTATCAGCCATGGTAGTGGGGAATCCTCAGTTCAGGAAAATGGTGGCAGAATTCTTTTCCACCACCACCATCTCCTCACCTGGCAGAGCTCGAGCTCACATTGAACAACTTCTCCTTTCATGCTTGCACTTTCTTCAGACCATGGCTACCTGATTGGGCCCCAGTATTGCCTGTCTCTTGTGTGATACATGGAACATTCCTTGTTCCAGTGCTACTCAGGCACCTACCCAACAACTCTTTCTTCAGTACATCAATGATATTATTGGTGCTGTTTCCCTCTCTCTTCTGTAATTGGACAATTTTATTAGTTTCTCTTCCAATTTCCAACCCACCCTCACCTTCACCCAGACCATCTCTGACTTGTCCCTTCCCTGCCATGGTATCTGTTTTGATTTTTGGGGATAGGCTGGTCACCTCTATCCACTACAAACTCACTGATTCTCACAGTCACCCAGATTGTACTTTCTCAGATCCTGCTTCCTGTACGGATTACATCCCATCCTTCCAATTTCTCCTGTCTCCGTTGCATGTGTTCTAATGATACCTCCTTCTGCAATAGGGCCTCAGAAACATTCGCCTTTTTCCTCAACTAAGATTTCCCCACTAACATGTTCAACCCATCTCCAGCATTTCAGCCCTCACCCTTTCCCTTCTCTCCCACAACAATGATAGGGACCCTGGGTCTTCACTTACCTCTCCACCAGCCTCTGCATCCAAACTAATATAAGTTGCCATTTCTATAACCTCAACGGGATGTAATGACCAGAAATGTATTCCCCTCCCCTCCCCTCCCCTGTCAGCATTCTGCTGAGACTGTTCACTCTGGGGCACTCAGGTACACTCCTCCTTCATTCCCAACACCTCCTCACACCCCCAGGGCACCTTCCCATACAAGAACACACCAGGTGGCCTCCTTCTTTAGAGACCGCAATTTCCCTTCCCACGTAGTTAAAGATGCCCTCCAATGCATCTCGTCCACATCCCTCCCCTCCGCCCTCAAACCCCACCCTCCAACCATAACAAGGAAAGAACCCCCCTGGTGCTCACCTTCCACCCTACCAACCTTCACATAAACTGCATCATCCAACAACATTTCCGCCACGCCCAAACAGACCCCACCACCAGAGATATATTTCCCTCCCACCCATTTCTGCTTTCCACAAAGACCGTTCCCTCTGTGACTACCTGGTTAGGTCCATGCCCCCAACAACCCAACCTCCCTTCCTGGCACCCTCCCCTGCTACCGCAGAAATTGCAAAACCTGCACCCACATCTCCTCCCTCACCTCCATCCAAGGCCCCAAAGGGGCCTTCCACATCCATCAAAGTTTTCCCTGCACATCCACCAATATCATTTATTGTATCTGTTGCTCCCGATGTGCGGTCTCCTCTGCATTGGGGAAACTGGACGCCTCCTTGCAGAGCGCTTTAGGGAACATCTCCGGGACACCCGCACCAATCAACCCCACCGCCCTGTGGCCCAGCATTTCAACTCCCTCCCCCACTCTACCAAGGACTTGCAGGTCCTGGACCTCCTCCACTGCTGCTCCCTCACCACCCGATGCCTCGGAAGACTTAAACCTCATGGCATCAATGTGGATTTCACCAGTTTCCTCATTTCCCCTTCCCCCCTCACCCCAACTTCCAGCTCAGCAACTTCCTCATGACCTTTCTTAACTGCCTATCTTGCTTTCCACCTATCCACTCCACCCTCCTCTCTGACCTATCACCTTCATCCCCACCCCCATTTACCCATTGTACTCTTTGCTACTTTCCCCCACCCTCCTCTCTGACCTATCATCCCCACCCCCATTCACCTATTGTACTCTATGCTACTTTCTCCTCACCCCCACACCCCCTCTCATTTATCTCTCCACTCTGCAGGTACCCTGCCTCTATTCCTGATGAAGGGCTTTTGCCTGAAACATCGATTTTCTTGCTCCTCAAATGCTGCCTGACCTGCGGTGCTTTTCCAGCACCACTCTAATCTAGACTCTGGTTTCCAGCATCTGCAGTCCTTGTTTTTACCACCTTCCCATACAATACTGGTCTCACTCCTTTAGGAATGATGTTGTTAAAGTTGAAAGGATTTAGAAAAGATTTACAAGGATGTTGCCAAGGTAATAAGGTGTGAGCTATATGGAGAGGCTGAGTAGGCTGGGGCTATGTTTCCTGGAGTGTTGGAGGCTGAGTGGTGACCTTATAGAGGTTTATCAAATCATCAGGGGCATGGATAAGGTAAATAGATAAGACTTTTTCCCTGGTATATGGGAGTCGAGAACCAGAGGGCACAAGTTTAGAGTGAAAGGGGCAAGATTAAAAAGGGACCTAAGCGGCAACTTTTTAACGCAAAGGGTGGTGCATGTATGGAATGAACTGCCAGAGGAAGTCTTGGAGGCCAGTACAGTTACACCATTTAAAAGGCATCTGGTTGGGGTATATAAATAGGAAGGTTTAGAGGGATATGGGCTAGTGCTGGTAAATGGGACTTGATTAATTTAGGATATCTGGTCAGCATGGAGGAGTTGGACCAAAGAGTCTGTTTCCATGCTGTACATCTCAATGACTCTATGACTCTAATTGCAAAAGCTGTAAGGCCTGCCCATTTACCTCCTTCATCCAGACCATCCAAAGCCCTAGATATAGCTTCCAGTGGAGCAGTGATTTACCTGTACTTTATTAAATCTAGTTTACTGTATTTGCTGTTCACAATGCAGTCTCTTCTGCATTAAGGAGACGAAACACAGGCTGGGTGACTGCTTTGCAGAACATCTATATTCTGTCCACAAAAATGACCCTGAGTTACCAGTTGCCTGCCAGTTCCACACACCACCATGAATCATAGAATTGCTACGGTGTGCAAACAGGCTCTTTGGGCCAACAAGTCTACAACAATATTCCAAAGAGTATCCTATGCAAACCTATTCCCCTACCCTATTACACTACATTTACCCCTGACTAATGCATCTAATCAACACGTCCCTGAAATTATGGGCAATTTAGCAGGACCATTTGACCTAGCCTGAACATCTTTGTGAGGAAACCCACACAAGCAGGGGGAGAATGTGCAAACTCTACTTAGACAGTTGCCTGAGGCTGGAATTGAGCCTGGCACTGTAAGGCAGCAGTGCTAACTACTGAGCCACCGTGTTCCCATAGCCATGTTTCTGTAGGAGGCCTGCTGCAGTGTTTTAGCAAGCCTCAGTGCAAGCTTGAAGAACATCATCTCACTTTCTGAAGAAAAGGTTCTGAAGAAGGGTCACTGGGCCCAAAACATTATCTTTGCTTTCCCTTCAGAAATGCTACCAGTTTGTCCAGCAATTTATGATTTTGTTATTAATTCCAATAACTTAGCATCTAATTCCATCCTTCCATGTTTTTTACCTACCCAGCTTCCACTCCTGTAATGACATGGGTTGCTTTTAGCACAGTCACCAGTTCCCCCTGTTTTCCTGGGCCCATGATCACAATGTATGGGTTGCATTCGGTACAGCTAACTCATTTTCTCACTCTTTATTATCACGTACCCAGCTTACGTCCTGGCCTGCCATCCAATACCTCCTTGTTTTTCTGTCCCTTTGATATCTTTCTTTTTCTGGGCATCTTCTCCACCTGTCCAGTCACCACTTCACTACCTCCCATCCATTTCAGCTTCAGGGCAAGTACCATTGTTTCCAAAACCATATTAATGTTAATTCTGTTTTCTTCCCACAGATGCTACCAGACATCCTGACTTCCTCCAGCAATTTCTGTTTGTGGTTAGGATCTCTAGCATTCGCAGTTCTTTATTTTGTTTTAATCCTGCATTTTTGTTTGTAATTTCGGTATTGTAATTTCCTATGAAACTATGCCCCACACCCCAATTTTTAGTTTAAAGCCCTTTCTACTAATTATGGATTTTGCCAGGTATGATTCAGGTGGAGCCTTTCTCATTGGAACACTCCCTCCTTCCCCAGGACTGAAGCCAGTGTCCAATGAATCCATTTCTCCCACACCAATCTTTGAACCACGCGTTTACTTCTTTAACCTTGTTGACACTGGACCAGATAGCTCGTGGCTCAAGTAGTAATTCATAGATTATTATCTTTGGTTCTGCTTTCTAATTTTGCTGCAAATGTGTTGCTGGTCAAAGCACAGCAGGTTAGGCAGCATCTCAGGAATAGAGAATTCGACGTTTCGAGCAATTCTAATTTTGCCCCAATTGCGCATATTCCTTGAGAATCTTTTTCCTCGTTTATGCAAGACCAAAATAACATTTTAAAACCTAATTCACAGATGAGGATGTTGCTGGATAGGACAGCATTGATTGCCTGTCCCTAATTACCCACAGGGCAGTTAACAGTTAACCAAATTGCTGTGAGTCTGGAGTCTCATGTAGGCCAGACCAGACATGGAGAGCAGTTTCATTTCCTAAAAGGATTGGTAATTCCCCATCTGCCGTAGTGGGATTCAAACTCAGGTTCCCAGACATTCCCTGGGTGTCTGAGAACAAGCCAGCAATAATTAGCAGTTCAGCAATAATTCCCCTCGACCATCTGCTCCCCAATGTTGCTATAACTTGAGCTATATATGTTGTCATGCTTGATTTGAGCATTAAAGTGAATTTGCTGGATAGCCTGTCCTCTGTGGCTCAAGTTGTCTAGTTTCTTCACCTCTTATTGACACAAATTAAAACTTGGTATCATAAAGGTGATCAAAATAATGTCCTGAGTAAGTCAGACCCAAATGGAATCATACAGTATAGATTCATTATGAACATAGATGCAGTGACTATGTTATTAGGTTTTTTTTGTTTATTTGGAATAAGCTGCTTTTTATGTACAGAGAGCAGTAAATTACAGTAGCATTTATATTACTGCATTTGGGATAAAACTGTGTCTTAGACAGGGCCCACCCTATAATGGATCTATTTCGAAATAAAACTCAGATACATACAGCAGTCAGAATGTCTTTTTTTCTAAAGAGGTTTTCATATTCCATATTTCCATGATGTCAATAATCATGTAAACAGCTATGAGAATCATATTCTTTTCAAATATAATTTACACTCAAGATGCATTGAAAAATATTGCCCTCATATTGCAAAAGTGACACCCTCATTTCCTTTTCAAGATGTGCTATGTGTTTATGGCTACAAGAATTTTGTGACCCACCTGCAATTTTTAGAATGACCCAAAAATAGTTTTAACCTTTCATTTTTAGGCAGGTATATGCAATGTGTACTTCAAAGCTTCACACAGTACAGATTTGGTTTATATAGATTTAGCATATTAGCAAACTATAATGAATTAATATAATTTTATCATGAGGTTGGACATAGATTCTACTATTTCTTATTCCATTTTAGTTTTGTCTGATTTATGAGAGAATGTACATATAGTGACCATAAAACCATAAAATTAAGAACAGACATAGGCCATTTAGTCCTACAAGCCAGTTCTGGTTGATCCAACCTTCTTATGTTTACATTACTGCGTTTTCCCCATTAACTCTTGATTCCTCTACTGATCAAGAATCTATCTAATCTAGACTTAAACATACATAAGGAATGTATCCCTCACTGCTCTCTATGGCAAGGAAACTCTCAAACCTCTGTGAAAAAAAAGTCCTCCTCATCTCAGTCTTAAAGTTTTATTCTGAGACTATCCCCTGTGGTCCTAGACTTTCCCATGAGGGCAAAATCCTCCCAGCATTTACCTGTTCATGATCCTTAAGAATCCTAAATGTTTTAATGAGATCACCTCTCATTTTTTTACACTGCACTGAGTACAACCCCCATTTGTTTAACCTCTCCTCAGTAAACAATCCCTCCGTAACAGGGGTTATCCAAGTGAACCTTTCCTGAACTGCCTCCAATGAAATTATATCTTTCTTTTAATAAGTGGACCAAAATTGTTCACAGCTCTCCAGAAATGGTCTCACCAGCTCCTTGTACAAAGCCGTCAGATGTCCCTACTTTTATACTCCAACACTCTTGACATAAAGGCCAACATTCCATTAGCCTTCTTGATTACCTCCTGTACATATTTGCTAGCTTTCTATGTTTCATGCAAAAGTACTCCTAAGTCTCTTGTGTTATAGCTTTTTGTAGTTTGTCACCACTTAAATAATATTCTATTCTTTTGTTCTCCCTTCCAAAATGAACACTTTCATATCTTCCCACATTACACTCGATTTGTTACTATCTTTCCACCTATTTTTGTATTGTCTGCAAATTTGTCTATAGTATATTCACTTCCTTCTTGCAAGTCATTTATATATTATACACAGTGATAGTCCCAGCACCGATCCCTGTGGAACCCCACTCGTCGCAAGTCGCCAACTTCAAAAAGACCCATTATCTCCACTTGCTTTTAGCCAATTCTCTGTACAAGTCAACGTGCTACTCCAACACCATGGACTCTCATCTTATGACTTACCTTTTGTGAGCTACCCTTTCAAACATCTTCTGGTTTACTGGTTCCCCACATCCATTCTGGTTAAGACTTCCCCGAAAAACCCAAATAACGTAGACATGATTACACTTTTTTGTTGCCACAGTGAATCTGCGTGATTAGACATAATTTTCCAAACTTTCTGTTGTTACATCCTTAATAATTGATTCTAATACTGTTCCAACAATACATGTTTGGCTAATTGGCCTTTGTTACTCATTTTTTGCCTTTCTCCCTTTTTAGATAGAGATTTCACTTTAACAATTGTCCAATTCTTTGATAATTCTTCAAAATCTAAATATATCCACTCTGTGTAACTACCTTTTTTAGGATTCAGCATGCAAGCCATCAGGGGACTCATCTGCTTTTAGCAACATTCGGGTGCCTAATACTGCTTCTTTAGTAATGGTACTTAGTTCCTCCCCTTTGTTCTTTATTATTAATGGGATGTTCAAAGTATCTTCCACAGTAAACACTAGTGCAAAACATCTGCTTAATCCTCTGCCATTTCCTTGTTCCCCAAAACCATCTCCCTGGATTCAATATCTAAAGTGCCCATGTTCACTTTGACCTCTCTCCTTATTTTTATATATTTAAAGAAGCTCTTATTGTCAGTTTTTATACTCCTTATACTCTTGTCCCACACTTATGTTCTCACCCCTCCCACAAACGTGATAGGAGGTCTTCACTTACCACTCCATTGGCATCTGCATCCAAAGGATTGTAAACCGCCATTCACATCAACTCAATGAGATGCCACCACCAGACACGTACACCCCTCCCCTCCCTTGTCAGCATTCTGCAGAGACTGTTCCCTCCAGGATACTCTGGTACACTCCTCCTATATTCCCCACACGTCCTCACACCCCTATGGCAGAAAAGATAAGACCTGACTATTTACCTCCTCCCTCTTCACCATTCAAGGCCCCAGATATACCTTCCAGGTGGAGCAACAATTTACCTGCACTTCATTAAATCTAGCTTACTGTATTTGCTGTTCACAATGTGGTCTCCTCTGCATTGAGGAGATGAAACACAGGCTGGTTGATTGCTTTACACAACACTTTCGTTCTGCCTGCAAAGATGACCCTGAGTTACCAATTGCCTGTCACTTCAACACACCACCATGTTCCCACAGCAACATTTCTGTTGGAGCCCTGCTGCAGTGTTCCAGCAAGCCTCAGCACAAACTTGAAGGGCATCATCTCGTCTTCCTTTAGGCACCCTGCAGTCTCTAGGACTCAACATTGAGTTCAATACCTTTAGAGCATGGTTCCATCCTTCTATGCTTGTTTTTACCCAACCCACAGCCGGTTCTGTTGTGACACAGATTGCTTTCAGCACAGTCATCCATATTCACCTAATCCTACGCCCATTATCACATTATATGGGTTGCATTCATACAGTTAACCCACTTTCTCACTCTGAACTCTTCATTATCACTTAGTCAGCTTTTCTTCTGTCCTGGTCTGCTATCCATAAATTCCATGCTTGCGACCTGTTTCATTTCTCTCTGTCCCTCTCCGACTCCATCTCCACTTATCTACTGGCTCCTCACCTATCCCACACAGCCCCCCACCCCAGCATAAATACCACATTTTCCTGGTTACTCACAGTTCTAATAAAGAGTCACCAGTTAACTTGAAACATTAACACTGCTTCCTTCCCAAACCATAGCTTCTGCCAGACTTGCTGAGTTTCTCTGGCAATTTCTGTTTTTGATTGAGATGGCCAGCATCTGTAGTTTTTTGGTTTATTATAATCCTACCTTTGTCCTAACTTTTGATTTTGATTTTTTAATTTTCCATGCAACTGAACACCCCCCATCATTTAATTTAGTTTAAAGTCCGAACTACATTTCTAGTTATGCCATTTGCCGAAACTCTGGCCCCAGCATGATTCAGGTAGAGCCTGTCCCATCGGAACAGTTCCCTCCTTCCCCAGAACTAATGCTGATGTCCTGAGAAATCACATTTGTTTCTCCCATACCAGAGTTTGAGCCAGTACAGGCGTTAACATCTTTAATCTTTTTGTTCCCGTGACAATTAGCTCGTGGCTCAGGTAGTAATCCATAGATTACTACCTTTTTGGTACTGCTTTTTAATTTAGCCTCTGGCTGCTCATATTTCCTCAGCAGAACCTGTTTCCCCTTTTTTTTGCAAGAAAGAAATAACTTGAGCTATATACGTTGTCGTGTTTTATTCAAACATTAAAGTGATTGTAGTCTGTGCTCTGTAGCTCAAGTTGTCTTTAGTTTCTTCACTTCTGATTGACTCAAATGAATCGTTGTATCATAGAAGAGATAAAATTATGTCCTGAGTAAGTCAGACTCAAATGGAAGTACACTTATTTCATGCATTGATACAAATATAGACTCATTATGTACATAGATGCAATGTCTACATTATTTTGTACACAGTAAATTACAGTAACATTTGATTTCAGTATTTGGGATAAAATTGTATCTTACACGGCTACTACAATGGATCAGTTTGAAACTAAAGCTCAGATACATATAGCAGTCAGAATGAGGCTTACATATTGCATATTTCCGTGATGTCAATAATAACACAAATGGCTGTGAGAATCAAATTCTTTTCAAATACAAGTTACACCCAAGAGGCATTGAAAAATGCTGCCCTCATATTGCAAAAGTGGAATCTCTATTGCAGAGTAGGCATTTCCTTTTCAAGATGAGCTATGTGTTTATGGTTACAAGAATTTTATGACCCAGCTGCGATTTTTAGAATGATCCAAAAATAGTTTTAATCTTTCATTTTTAGGTAGGTATATGCAATGTGTATTTCAAAGCTTCACACAGTTCAGATTTGGTTTATATAGGTTTTGCAAAACATTACAAGTGAGTATAATTTTATCCTGAGGTTGGACATAGATTATTCTATTCCTTATTCCATTTTACTTTTGTCTGATTTGTCAGCGAACGTACGTATAATGACCATAATGACCATAAAAAATAAGAACCATTTGGTCCCTCGAGCCTGCTCTGCCTTTCAATAGGACCATGGCTGATCCGACATTCTTCATGCATTTTCTCCATAACATTTGAATTCGACATATCTCAGCCTTAAATATACATAAGGACTCTGTCCTTCAGTGTTCTCCGAGACCAGGATTTCCAAAGACTCTCCAAAGAAATTCCTCTTCATCTCAGTCTTAAAATGATGCTCCTTTTTTCTGAGACTATCCATTCTGGTCCTAGACTTTCCCATGAGTGTAAACATTCTCTCAGCATTTACCTTTCATGCTGCTTAATAATCTACATGTTTCAATGATATCATCTCTCATTCTCCCAAACTCCAGTGAGGAGAATCCCGATTTATTTAGCCTTTCCTCAAAAGACAACCCCTCCATCCTAGTGAACCTTCTCTGAGCTGCCTTCAATAAAACAATATCTTGTCTTTAATAAGATGATCACAGTACCCCAGGTGTGGTCTCACCAGCCCCTTTTACAGTTGCAGTAAGACTTCCCTAGTCTGATACTTTAACACCGTTAAAATAAAGACCAACATTTCATTGGCCTTCCTATTCCCTGCTG
Organism: Hemiscyllium ocellatum; assembly: GCF_020745735.1. Lineage (NCBI taxonomy): Eukaryota > Metazoa > Chordata > Chondrichthyes > Orectolobiformes > Hemiscylliidae > Hemiscyllium > Hemiscyllium ocellatum. The sequence continues at coordinate 28,326,598 of NC_083419.1, forward strand.
CACTTGTGAGCAAGCTTTCTGATCCATGCAAAAGTACTTCCAAATCCTTTTGGTTGCAGTTTTCTGCAATTTTTCTGCACTTAAGTTATATTCTGTTTTTCTGTCCTCCCTTCTAGGTGCACTGCAGCAGTTCAAGAAGACAGCTTAACACTACCTTCTCAAGGGCAATTAGAGACAGGCAATAAATGCTGGCCAGCCAGCGCTGCCCATGTCCCACAAATGAATAAATAAATGCTTTCACATTTTCCCATGTTATTCTCCATTTGCCAACTTATTGCCCACTTACTTAAGCTGCCAACAATTGTTGCATCCTGCCTTTCACTTATTTTTTATGTCATCTGCAAATTTGGCTAAGTACATTTACTTCTTTCTTTCAAGCCATTAATATATATGATAAACAGTCGAGGATCCAGCACTGATCCCTATGGAACTCCTGTGGTCACAAGTCATCATTCTGAAGAAGACCCTTTATCCACACCCACCGTTTCCTGCCCATTAGCCAATTCTCCATCAATGCCGATATACTACCTTGATCATCATGGGCTCTTATGACATAACCTTTTAAGAGGTACCTTGCCTTGCACTTCCTGAAAGTCCAAATGAAACATATTGACTCATTCTTCTCCATCTACTCTGGTTGAGAATTCCTCAAAAAACTAGTAAATTATTAGAGTTCCCTTTCATGAAGCCATGCTGGCCCTGCTTGATTAGATTTTTCTTTTGTAAATGCTGCATTATTACTTCCTGATTCCAACACTTTTCCACTTGTAGATGTTAGGCTAATGGGCCTATAGTAATCAGCATTTTTTTGCCTCTCTCTGCCAAACCGCTTTTGGAAAGGGATGTCACAAGGGCAGCTCCAAATGTGAATTGTACAGAAATTGGAGACAGACAGCTGATTAAAGAACACCACATGACAAACACTTTAAACAGCAACTTGTTTCTCATTCCAGAAAAGGGGCATATTAAAAATTCTTTAATAGGCTGGATTTTGATCTGAGCTTATGCTTTCCCATAGATGTAAACTACAAACTTTGACAGTTGAGGCTCAATCAGTTGTTATTTTTAAATCTGATACAGATAAATTTCCGTTAAGTGAATGGTTTAAGGCTCATGGGCCAAAGTCAGGTGTATGGAGGTAGACCATAGATCGGTCATGATCTCATTAAATAGTGGAACAGATTCAAGGACTGAATAGCCAATTCCTGCTCCTATGTTCTGCATTGTAATTGCCAGGCAGCCAATCAATCAAAATGTGCAGTGCCCTTTACAGAGCAACTTTATCATGTGACTAGTGAAAACAATTGTGCATCTTAAATAATCAGGTCAAGGAATCATTATTGAGCCAAGTAGAGTCAGAAAAATAAGACAACATATTTTATATGTATCTATTATTTTATCTATTAAGTCTCCGATGATAATTAAAATTTTGACAAGTGAGACTGTGAAAGCTAATTTTCAGTGTCAGAGTGCTTTCTTAGCAGTAATTAAGGGCACTTTCACTGGAATGAGCATACCCTAATTTTTTGTGTCTATTTAGTGTCATTAACATGAGTAATATCAGCAAGTCAGCATCTTGGATACAAAATGTTTGGAATTCCATGTTTAATTGCACATTTGCAGTGGCTGCAATTAGCTGTCCAATTCTAACATAAATAATGAAGAGCATTGTTAGGTTTTTTTCTATAGCACAAGCACGACACCATATAATAACCCAGCTTGTGAAGGATAGCTAAAAGAATAGTGCCCATACTAGCATAAAACCTCATCATGTTTGAATAAGGGAGCACCAGTTCTTGCTGAGGGCTTCATCAGTTTGTAATGTTAACTTTTATTAAACAAGAGCCAAAGGTATGTAAGATCAAAGCGGTAAGCTGCATTTGGGATGAGACAGGAAATGCCGGCCTTTGCAGCATAAATGCATTTACAGTCAGTGAGTGTTGTCTTCCCCCAAAACCCACTGTGATCTCCAGCATTTGTTGCTTTCAGTTTCATTGAAAGAGGTCGCCAGAGAAGTCCTGTAGGGGTCACTGTGGGCAATGATGCTGTGGGATGGTGAAGATGCCATTCCTGCTGATGAACTTTGTCTTTTTCATGCTTGGTACAATGTTGCAGTTCTCACAGATACACACATTGCAGCCTTCAGTTGTCCAGGGCAAAGCATGCAAGGATTAAAAATCACCCTGCATCTATGTTTGACGACAATAAAACCCCAGATCAGAGCAAGCACAGGAGCCTGACATCAAGAAGATATTGTATGGCCCTCATTGGCTTCAGTGGAAGAAAGGGATGTCTTGTATATTTGCTACATCTCATAGGATAGTATTGTGATTGCTACAACAGTACAGACTTAAGCATCCTGCACCTGAAATTCTATACCAGATGATAAGCTATGTCACAATTTCCTGGAAAATCCTCATTCAGTTGAACCACTACTCCTCTCTCATCAGGAGGACTTCCCATTCATAAAGAATGATTGTGGATCTCCTGTACTTTCACTGCATCATGAGGGCACATTGTACTGGAAATGTTGCATTAGGAGGTTGCTCCACATCTGTTGGAGGTTGATGCTGGTCCTGAGCTGATTGATGTATCCTCTGAGGATGTTTGCAGTGATATGGGAGTGGAGACAGATAAGGTTTCAGTAATCTCAATGCGACTACAACCCCTACTGTATTTACAGAGGATGGCTTCTGCTGCACATATTGGAATAAGGTCCCTTACCATATAGAGAAGTATTGTTCACTGTCATTTATGTGCAATGTAAATGCTGACTACTCACATTTCCAAGAACCTGTCCTATTTCTGATATTCCACACGCAATACCATTGGATCTAATCACAGCTGGCATTATCATCATTTGTGGTTGTGGTGCTATAGAGTTGCAGAGGGATGGAGGAGGAAGCCAGCAAGCCCAGGCCATTAGTAATTTCTAGCAGTTATCAAACAGCCTCCACATGAAGTAATCGCAACTGAAAATGCCCCCAGGAACTAACAGAAATACAAGAGGCCTGGAGTCTAACATCATTAGCATTGCCTCCAGACACATTGCTACCATAGACTAAGGATGCCCCTCCACATTGTCAACAAACCATGCCAATTGCGGGAGCAGTACCTATGAACCTGAAGGGGTGAGTGACCATCCCAACATAACTATCCCAACGTGACTGCTGCGCTAAATTTTTGCATGACTGGCTGCTTCCAAGGATCCACTGGGGATCTGTAGGGGATCGCTCAATCATCAACTCACAGATGAACCAAAATTGTAGTCAAAAGCAGAAATTGCTGAAGGAATTCAGCAGGTCTAGCAGCATCTGTGAAGGCAGAAACATAGTTAGCATTTTGATCCCATTGGCCCTTCTTAAGTTCTGATGAAGGTTCAGCAGAATTGAAACGTTAACCCTGAAGCTGTTAAACCATCAAAGGCAGCTTCTTTGGAGTCTGGAGTCCTGGTGTCTTCAGAGGCAGCGTGGCTAGAGAGTTGTCTGGCCTGTGAAGCCTGGAGCAGGATTGTGCCAGCGGAATGGCATGAGCTGGTGTAGCCCAGAGCAGGACTCTAGTGGCAGAGCGGAAAAGTTGGACTTTCTTTAAATTATCCTTCTTTGTTTTTTCCTTTTACTGTGAAGTTAATGAGAATGATGTCTATGCATGTTGATGATATAAACTTTTCACTGTATTTTATATTGAATACACATGACAATAAATGATTGAACTAAATGATTCAATTCAGAACCTGCTGAGTTTCACCAGCAATTTCTGCATTTGTTTTAGATCTTCAGCATCCATTGGTCTTCATTTTATATTAAGGCTGTAGTCAATGATCACACTGTATCTATGTCATTAAACCTGTTGGACTATAACCTGGTGTTGTGTGATTTTTAACTTCATTCTCCAATGACAGGGTCAGGACTGGAGCCTGAGGTAAACATTGCCAAAAAAGCTGGCTTCCTCCAGACACAGGAAACTATGAAGTGTACACGGGCTGCATTGAGAACACGATATCATAATGCAACAGATTTCACAAATAGAAAAGAAATCAATGTACAAGTCACCAATGATCATTAATACACACTGGAAGATTCAAAGTTATCCCTGTCCTTGACCACTCTTAGGCTCCAGCTTCATGGGGTTGTATGTTTCCCAAGGATCATTACCTGGAGACAAGAGCTGCTGTCTGCAATCATATATTTCCCTCCCCTCCCCTATCAGCATTCCGGAAAGACCACTCCCTCCGCGACTCCCTCGTCAGGTCCACACCCCCCACCAACCCAACCTCCACTCCCGGCACCTTCCCCTGCAACCGCAAGAAATGCAAAACTTGCATCCACACCTCCCCCCTCACTTCTCTCCAAGGCCCCAAGGGATCCTTCCATATCCATCACAAATTCACCTGCACCTCCACACAGATCATTTATTGCATCCACTGCACCCGATGTGGCCTCCTCTACATTGGGGAGACAGGCCTGCTACTTGCAGAATGTTTCAGAGAACACCTCTGAGACACCCGCACCAAACAACCCAACCACCCCGTGGCTGAACACTTTAACTCCCCCTCCCACTCCACCAAGGACATGCAGGTCCTTGGCCTCCTCCATCGCCAGACCATGGCAACACGACACCTGGAGGAAGAGCACCTCATCTTCTGCCTAGGAACCCTCCAACCACAAGGGATGAATGCAGATTTCTCCAGCTTCCTCATTTTCCCATCCCCCATCTTATCTCAGTCCCAACCCTCGGACTCAGCACCGCCTTCTTGACCTGCAATCTTTTTCCCGACCTCTCCGCCCCCACCCCCACTCCGGCCTATCACCCTCACCTTAACCTCCTTCCACCTATTGCATTCCTAATGCCCCTCCCCCAAGTCCCTCCTCCCTACCTTTTATCTTAGCCTGCTTGGCACACCTTCCTCATTCTTGAAGAAGGGCTTTTGCCTGAAACGTCGATTCTCCTGTTCCTTGGGTGCTGCCTGACCTGCTGCGCTTTTCCAGCAACACATTTTTCAGTGTCTGCAATCATAGTCGGTGACTCCATTACACAAGTCCCTGAATGAGGCTGAACGTGGATCAGTGAAGTCCATTCTTCCACCTGGGCCATAGTTGAGCAGATGATATACCTGCTGAAGTTAAGGTTCTGATGTTTCAATAGGCCATTTTGGGAGTGGATGGGTCCTTACAGTACACTCCAATATGTGATACATAAACTAAGCATATTGTACTCTACATAACTGGAGCAGGGAAAGAAAGGCTGTGATAGAGGCTGAAGAGCTGGGAGAGTGAAACAGACTTCCAAGGAGGAAGATGAAGGCATTGAGTGGGAGGAACATCACCTTCAGCATAATCGATTGCTGCAGTGTCAGGCACAGCAAGGCAGGCAGCACTTACTTGACCCAGTTCTAATAGATGTGAGCTGGGTCCAGCGATTACGCACTGACAATAAATTTGTTGATGCTCAGAAGACAAATATTCCCTGTTTATTTTTCTGTTTGTGTTTTGCATTGATTTTGCGATTGTTCCATGTTTTCAATAATTTGAAAGCCTTCAGCATATGACTCTCCCACATTGAACAATGAGAAAACATTTTATTACGTTAGGCATTAGGAAAATTGTAGGTAACTCCCTTAAGTGTGTATTTCGATAAGGAATGCTAACCTGTGTAACTTGATTCTTAAGGTAACAGTTTCTATGGCCGATGATTCGACACATAATGATATAAAGTGGAAATACATTTCCGACTGTAAACCTGTATTGCAATGAAGTGTCACCTGCTACCTATCTTCCCTCAGAAGCTTTATACTACTATTCCCCTCAGTATGCATATTACTATGTGTACTGAAAAGGGCCAGTACCTGGCTGACAGTGCTCGACCAGGTGCATGGCTGACCTTTAAGTATGGCATGGGGATCCCAGAAGTTCTCTGCAGTGGCCAGTACATCTGCCACTGGTGAGCACATGATAATGTGGGTAGGGTGCCACAGGGATGCAGTGCTTGCATCATCAGGAGCGCTGCAAAGAACTGTATGAGAAAACTCTTTAGAACGCATTGAAAGAAATCCCATTTCTGGCAAATACTATTCCATCCAGTGGGAGAAAGGAAGCAGGGCACAAATAACATTGGCAGAATGCCTGAACACTGCAAGCTTGTGAAAAATTTGCGTTGATTTCAAACAAACATCATTTCTGCTGTTCCAAGAGCCTTAAACCACAGTATGGAAGCTGCACCTGAATGGAGAAGATGTAAACACTCATAATGGGAAGATAAGCCTGTTTAAGTTCATTATCTGAAGTGATTTAAATCCACAGGCCTTTCAAAGTGAAGAAAACAGCATGTTGCAGCCTTCAGATAGAGCAACAAAAAAAAACAGGTACGTTCATCTAGAGTACATTGTTTGACGAGAGGGATTATTGTCTGTGGAAATAGTAGGACCAACTATAGTCCACCCTGCCTCTTTGAGATGAAGGTATTGCAGACAAGGCCCCTTTGAAAACAGACAGTCAGCTGATGTGGAAAGTATTCTGACTTGAGCTTCCTGTCTCAAAGACAAAAAATAAGTTCACAGTCTTAAAAATGCAACTTTTCAAACAAATATTCCAAAATAACACCATAGATAAGTTATATGATATAAAAATCTCTAACAGCAATTAATGTTTGTTTGTGTATATGTGTGTGTGTGTGTGTGTGTGTGTGCAGAGGGTGAGATTATAAAGGGGAGTTTTAACCAGTAGATAGTTAAATATAGTTAAAAATAGTAGATATGTTGATAGTTTTGAATTGTTTAACTATAGTTAGAATCCATTTACTTGTAATAAATAGTCATTCTTGTTAAGTACAGAAGCCTGGCCCACCATTCTACCAATCTAAGGTAGAAAGACATGTAAATTGAGGAATTCTGCATATTGTTAAATCTTTAACTTTTGTGACGACTCTGGGAATAGCAGGACTTGATTTCCAATGTGCTACTCCAGTGAGACATTATGTCATGCTTTAAATAGATTCTGATACTTAGGATGACAAGACTTAAAGTTTTCAGGCAAATTTAGTTTGTCCTACACAAGCAATGTCTTGCACATATGAATGCTTTAATTGTTTGTTCGTGGGATGTGAAAATGAATTTCCTCACCCGAATTGCTCTTTAAAAGGTTAGTGAGGAAGTTCCAGGATCTTGATAAAACAGTAGTGAAAGAATGGTGAATAATTCCAAATCCTGGTGATATGTGGTATGGAAAGGAACTTGCAGGGGTTAGAACTCTTGGATGTCTACTGTGCTTTGTCCTTCTAGGCAATGTAGTCATGGATTTGAAAGGTTCTGTTGAAAACATCTTGAATGTTGCTTCAGTGCAATTATTTGATGGCACATCCCGAAGCCACTGTGTCCCAATGGTGGCAGATTATATTTAAGATAGTGGATGAAGTGGGCTGCTTTGTCCTGTATGGTGTCAAGCCTCATGATTGTTGGAGCATCATTAAGAATTCCAGGAAAGTTATCTTGCACTTCTCTTTGCAGCAGTGTTAATCACCTGTTGTGACAGTACTGGCAGAGTGAGAGATATGATGGGTCATAAGACGACTGGATTGCTGTAAAAACTCAATGTGTTCACCAATGAACTCTGCCTTCCTTATTTGGAATGACCTATGTATGGTTCCAGTCAAACGTCCTTAAATCATTCTTCCACTCACCGTTTACCAGAAATTCATGAAGGAAAACTACCATTATCATATGGGCAACAATGGAAGGCTCTGCCAGTGTCACCCATATCTCAACAATTAAACTTCAAAAAAATTATCTGGATGTTTCTTAATTTAGATTCAGATCTGAATAAAATTGAATTTACAGTATATACTAACTGTTACATCAGGGTAACCAACATAAAATAACCTTCCACAAACTCATATTGGCTCAGTTACTTTTATTTTGTTCAATGATTTTGTTTTTATTACACAGTAACCACGTTTTATTTTGTTCAATGCTGTCTAAATCTGTCAATGATGTTTCTGGTTTGTTGTAACTTCAGTTTATCATTATTCTCATTTTATCCTCGAAATAGATTTTGTATTTGTGAAGAAACAGAATGTGTAACTTTACCGTAACTACAATGTGTAGTGTCTCAACGCTATTGAACCCAAATTGAAGCTGTTACTTATTGGTGGCATCTCCTTTATGAATACAAGCAGAGTCCAGCAGTCAGCAGTGACATTCAGAACAGTCCCTGAACAATACAGGCAATGACAAGTCAGTTGGGAAAATACGGTGGGATCAGAAAATTTAGATTCTTCCTGTTGAGGAGAAATAAGTCCAATTTTCCATTTGAGGTTTTACTAGCAAGATGAGACTCTTGTTAGGCATACTTGCATGCATTGACATCTCATATTACCGAATCGCACCTCATTTATCTGTAGTTTGCTATTTTCCCAGACATTTAAACTTGATGGCAACAATTCCTAACATGAAACTCTGTGTTGATACTTGGTGGCTCATGCTGTTGCTGGTTTGACGGGGCCTCCATCTTATCTAGAATTTCCCAAGACCTCAGGGCACACTCCAAGGGGAATGGCCACCTGCATCACTTTCCAAGGAGTAGGGCATCAAACAAGTACCAGGCTCACGACATTATCATGGCACATTTCTAACTCACAATATAATACTGCACCACTTCAGTAGTACACTTTGGAGCACACTAACACCTTACATTGCAGTGCTGCTACCAGGCTACTTTGTGAATAGGGAGAAACAGCCACCTTACATCTCAAAACAGTGTGCTTTCCTGAGCTTTTAGCATATTTTCTTAGTACCCTCTTAGGGTCCTATAGCATCTCTGCCTTGCTTTGTCTTTTTACACATTGGTGCCTCATTCAGAATTTACAACCTCATGGTACATCTGTCTTGCCTTGCCCTTTAGCACATACACAAAGCCAGGCACCCTAACAGATTTGCCAGTCTTCCATTGAGGGTGGGCAAGTTGCTGTATGGCACTGTGCTGCATCAATGTTACATCGACAGCATGTATCATCAGTTTACATAACAGACATATCTGCCAAATGGGATGGGGATTCAAGACTTGATGGAACACAGAGACATTGGCGAAAGTGGAAACAAAGGAAGTGAAGTGAGGCAAGACTCAAAATGTATGGGGGTTATGCAGAACAACATCAGAGGGCATGGTAGACTATGGGAGGGGAAATTATTGGCAATGATTTATTTTCTACCCCAGATTCAGACTACAGCTAAGAGCCCTGTACGTATCTCCCATCAGCGTCTTTTTCCCTTGGCAGTTCCTCAACTCGACCCTTTCACGTCTTCCGACTCTATATTGCTTCTTGCTATTGATTTAATCTCACTTCATACTAACAAGGCATGCCAACCCCTTCTGACCATCTACCTGTTCTTTCGATAGGATATGTAACCTTGAATATTTAATTCCCAGCCCTGATCCCCTTGCAGTCATGCCTCTGTGATGCCCACAACATTGTACCTGCAAATACTAATCTGCAGTACAAGCTCATTTCCCTGGTTTGTATACTGTGTACATTTAAGTACAACACCCTCAGTCATGTGTCAAGCGCCAGTCCACTCCCCCATAATTTTTCTCTTATCTGCTGTGCCTGAAGTTAGATTCCATGCCCTTTCCATTCTCTGTCCTATTACTTGAACTGGAAACTTTAATAATCTCTCCTGAACTCCCCACTACTGATGCTCTTGTGACCTCTATATGTGCCATCAGTTCATCTACTCTATTCCAAATGCTTTGTACATTAAGTTACAGAGCTTTTAACTATGTTCTATTGTCAGGTTTCCCTACACTTGGTACAATATGAAATCCACACATTTTGTCCATTCCTTCCATTTTATGGTAACAACCAATCTTATCATTACTTTCTTGTTTACTTTTGATTTTATAATTTTCCATGTAACTGAACATACCCTTCACTATTTAGTTTGAACCCTTATTTAAAGTCGTAGTTACATGATTCACCAAGACGCTAGTCCCAGTATGTTTCACATGGAGCCTTGTCCCATTGGAACAGTTTCCTCCTTCCTCAGTATTGGTGCCAATGTCCTATGAATTCAAACCGGTTTCTCCCACACTAATCTTGAGCCACAGGTTTACCTCTATTTTTGTTGCCCCGGTGTCAGTTAGCCTGTAGCTCAGGGTAGTAATCCAGAGATATTGCCTTTTTGGGTCTGCTTTTTGATTTAGTCCTTAGTTGGTCATATTCCTTCAACAGAATCTCATTCTTCTTTGTAACTATGTTGTTGGTACCTACACGTACCACGACAACTGGACCTTTTCCTTCCCACTCCGAGTTACTCTGTTGCCCAGATGAGATATCCTGAATATGGGCACAGGCAGGCAGCATAGCCTTCAGGACCCTTGATCCAGTGAGACCAGTGTCATTCCCCTGACTATATAATCTCCAATTACAACTACATTTCTCTTTTCTCCCTCCTCTTGAATAGCTCCTTGTACCATGGTGCTATGGTCAATTTGCATAACCTCCTTCCAGATTCCACTGTCATCCACATAGGGAGCAAGAATCTCAAACCTGTTTGATAACTCAAAGGCTGAGGCTCCTACAGCACCATCTCCTGGATCCCTCTCCTGAGACTCTCTTGCTCCTTGATAGTGTTTGAAGTTCAGACTCCACGTCATCAAGTGAGCTGAAGTTCCTCAAGCAACAACATTTCTTACAGATGTGGTCACTACGAACGACAATGGGATCCACTAGCTCCCATTTGATTAAGATGCAACACATCGCCTGGCCCTGCTTCCCTACTTTATTTGCTTATTCTTAATTTTATTTTTTAAAATTTCCCATTGGTCATTTAAATTTAATCTGTAAATACTTTATTTGCTTAGTTCTTAATTTGTTTGTTTTTTAAATTTCATATTGGTGTTTTAATTTTTAATCTGTAACTATTTCTCCACTCTCAAAGTGGCCTATAATGGAGAGTCAAATTAGCAACTAATCCCAACCAATAAACGCATGTACAATTCTTCTCACAAAGCAATGCTGAAGGCCGAATCCTGGCTTGCAGCATTTGACCTGGCTAATATTATGGTACCAGTGATGCAATATCCAGCAGATTCCAGTAATGGTGAGTACTTCTGTACTGGTGAATGCAAGATAGTGTGAATGTAGCGCTAGATGCCTGGGACATACATAATGAGGGGACCTGTGGAGAATTGCATGGGATCACAAACTAGAGTTCACAAAGAGAATGAAACTCCCAAAATTGACACATAGCCTTTTGTTTTGTATTTAAGCTGGTAGATGTACATAATAGGAAAATGAATGCAGAAATCAGCCCACTCAAATTTAAGGTCACCGAAATGTTGCGAGGCAGTTTCGAAATTCAGAAAATGCACCTAGTTTAATAGAGACAAAACATGACTTTGAATTTCAGAAAAACTGCCAGCAGCAATAGTCAAGATAAATTATAGTTTTGATTTTCTTTTGATGAGCCTCCTTATACTGACTTCTACTAGTTTCAAGTGAAACATCTTGGCAAATGCACAGAGGATTCTTTATGATGACATCAGTTTAGCAACTGTGAAAGCCTATTATGACTCATTAATTCAGCTATAAGCTTCAGAACAGGCTAAAATACAAAGTGGCTTGCTTTTCATTAGCAATTGCATTCATTTTCCATTTGTGGAATAGAATGCATACACTCTGTACTATTAGAATAAGTACTACAAGGTATCACATAACGCAATCTAAAACAATGCCAATGACAAAAAATAAATTTATCATTATAGCTCAGTTTACTATTTTTTAATATTGCATACATGGTTTAAATAGAAACTGCCTACAATTTTATTGACATCGCCAAACCACATAGTGATTAATAAAACAAATAATTGCTCCTATTTTTTCAAAAATATGAATTCTTCTGCTATAGCAGCAACATTAGCAGATCATGAGGGTTTAAGTGAACAACATCTGAAGACAGACGCATGGATCATAACTCCCTGATTAACTCATGTGATTTTAGTCATTATTCAATGGATTCAGGTGTCAATCTCTTATATCCGCTGACAATATCTGGGCTGCAGTACTGAAAATTAGTCACCAAAAAACTATGTTATAGATGCTATCAAACATGCTGATTATTTCTACCACTTTCTGTTTTTATTTCAGATTTCTATCACCTGCAGTATTTTATTTTCACATCACTGTATGTGGAGTAGTGTTTTATTTGTCATACTGACTGTGGAAGCTTGTTTGAAAATCAGATTGATTCCTAATGTCATTAGAGTTTAGATGCATTCTTTGGATGTACCAAAAACTTACAGTTTGAAATGGCAAAGGGTTAAATCTCAATTGTGTTCAAGAATGCCGATTGAGCGTAGAGTGAACCACACAAAAGTTATATGTATGAGATCCACAGAGGATGTTCAACAAGGCAATAAGAAATGGACTTCCCCACTACTTGATAAAGGCTCAACAAACAAACAAAAAAAAATTCCCCAGAGCTTGCTTTCTTGCATTTGACTTAGTGTTAAACTGAATATGTGGTTCAGGCCAGAAGCTTACTAACACCTTTCTGTTCTTTTCCTGTATGACAAGAGTCAAATAGGGTTGTTAACATTTTTTAAATCAGAAGTTTAGAAATGAACAGGAAACCTATTAAGCAGTAAGTCACAATGTACTAAAACCTCAGCTTGAAGAGTTTTAAGACTTCTCAACTATCTTCTGATACGACAGGTGGTTCCAGCATTGTTCTTTTTTTTCAGTTCTGGGGTCATGTGGAATTTCCCAATGCTGCAGCATTGAGTGAATGCTGGAACACACTACATCTCAGAATGCTCTATCCACACTTTTATACAGAAATCATGGACTAAAGTCAAAACCAGAGCAACTTCCTCCATGAACTGTTTTCCTTAATTCTTTCCATCATTGCAAATCAAGGTTTGGTGGAACCTTATTCATAGAATCAGAGAGTCCTTGCAGTGTGAAAGCAGGCCACTCAGTCCATCAGATCCAGATTGACCCTTAGAAGAGCGTCCCACCCAGACTCTACCCCCTACCCTATCCCAGTTGAAAAGAAGCAATAATAAGATAAGACCTTTAAAGTTTGCATTAATTACCCACTGCTCATCAGGGCTTGAATTCCATTTCCCAAGATTGGTCCACCTAGTTTGTACATTTTTGAAGACTATGGACAATTTAGCATGCACAAAGCACCCAACCATGACTTTGGACCATGGGAGGAAACCCACATGGACATGGGGGGAATGTGCAAACTCCACACAGACAGCTCTCCAAGGTTGCAATCAAACCAAGGCCCCTAGCATTGTGAGGCAGCAGTGCTAACTACTGAGCCACTGTGCCACCCATTTTCATGTGAAAACATGCTTTGTCCTGGGTGTAGGTTTACTTATATGTTAATATGTAAAAATAGAAAGCAGGAATCATGTACAGTGCTTTACCTGGAAGCCCGCTGAAGATGTTACCTAGTAGGGTGACGAAACATCTGGAAATGAACCTTCCAGTTCAGCGAGCAAACCTACATCCAGAAGCTCAAACTGAACTACAAATCTTCTCAAAACATGCTTTGTCCATAACCTCAGTGTTCATTGTTGTGTATGTATGGAAATATAGTCACACTAAAAAATACAAGCAGGAGTAAGCCATAGAGTCCCTCAAGTCAATGTGATAGCAAAATCTTTTAAGACACTGAATTCTTCAACTAGCATCCCCGATTTTCTTTTGTTTAGATTTTAACTTGATATATAATTCATTTTGGAAATCTGACTTCCAGTACAACAATAGCACAATCCAGGAATTGGCACAAAACTAATTCTCCACAGCCATCATGATATCCGAAATATTACATTGCGGTCACTCCATTGTTGTTCCAGAGGGATCTTAGGCTGGAATATCTCAGAAAATGTGTTGACAAAATCCCCTTCAACTTGACCATGATTAATCATATTCTCTGGGGATGAGCTACCATTTTGACAACAGATTTCAAAACTGTTCAGCACTTTTATCTTTCAGATCAAAGTTTCCTGACTGCAGATATTTAGAGTTAGTCATTTATATTTCTGAGTGCTACATACATGAGTACTATGCTTTTTGAGGCAAAAGTATATTGGAAATCTTGCACATATATTTTAAATTTATGCTTAAAAGACAGACTATTAATCAAAACAAAAGCAGTGCAATTGGTGATAAATTTGGAAAAGAAACCATTATGGAGTTTGAGAGAGGAAGTACCAGCAAACCAGAGGGATTTCAATGATTAGTATTTACTCCTGTCTTCAAGGTGTTGTTTGTTGGCAGAGTAGGGACTTATCTCCCCAGGGTGAGGACCCTGCAATGCCTATGTTCAGGGTGAGAAAGGTCTTAGATGGCATTCCAACCCCACTGATCAGTGGGTAATTAACAAACTTTAAAGGTCTAATCTTTTAAGCTGGAGATGGACAGGGGGCTCACCATGTTGGAAATGAAAATGCACATACTGTTACTGTTGCTTATGGGCTCCCAGGAGGTGGGAATCCATCACTGAGGACTCTGGCAAGAGAAATAGTGGTCTGCTGAAAGCCAATGTCCACCATTGCTGCCAATCATCTTTGAGACTTTCATCTCTCCAGCTATCAGCCACCTATGCCCTAGTTTCCTCAGCAATCCTAAGCCTTGGGTGAGTGTTCCTTCCTGGAGGCACTACTGGGCAAGTGCCACTATCAGCCTCTTCTTGGTAAACAGTCCTCAAGAGATAATATCTGCAACTTCACCTCCACCACCACACTCCTCCCACCCCCGCCAAAGGTCCCTTACCACAAAAAAAGACACATTCACATGTCTGAAAAATTCTTGAGTTAAATAAAGAAGCGTGTGTAGAGCATTCCAAATGGAGGCTGGTACAAATACAAGATTTAAAATGCATCTGGATGGGTATATGAATAGCAAGGGTTTAGAGAGATATGGACCAAGTGCTGGCAAATAGGATATCTGGTCAGCATTGATAAGTTAGACTGGAGTTTCCATGCGATATATCTCTATGGATTTGTGATTCTATAACTGATGCTTCCAATCTTTTCACAATACTGGAACCCTGGGCAATTCCACAAATCATGAGAGGTTATTTCAGGGGGCAATCAAGAGTCAACCACATTGCTGTGGGTCTGTAGTCCCACATAGGCTCGGCTGGATGGGGATGGTAGATTTCCTTCCCTAAAGGAAATTTTGTGAACCATGTGTTTTTTATAATAATCAAAGATAGTTTAATGGTCACCAATATTGAGATAAACATTCAATATCAGATTTAAAAGAATCAATTTAAATTTTGCCAGAGCATTAGTCAGGGTCTATGGATTATTGATTTAGTGTCATGACCACTACAATACAACCTCCTCTCTTGCAACTTCAATTGTTACAATTTAATCGTTTATAATTATTTAAATGTGTTTCCACTGCAATGGTTTGATTTTCATGTTTACGTCTTCTATGCCTTTGAAGCACTCTCACATTAACTCTAGTACTAATGAACTTTATCATAACACAGTCAAGTCTTTGAAATGATTGTGAATTTTAAAAAGTTACACAGGAAATCTTGCTAGGGCTCACAGAAAGAAACCTTCCATGAAATTCCACGCAAATTTTGGGAATATTTCACCCCCCCAAATCTAATGTTGTACCCAAAATTGCTGTTCTAATCTATTTTATCCACAAAGGCTAGTATTAAAGAAAACTTGAGTGTTATTTTGGAAAACTGTTAGAAATCACACTACACCAGGTTATAGTCCAACAGGTATAATTGGAAGCACTAGCTTTCGGAGCGCCGCTCCTTCACCAACCTTCATCAACCACCTGATGAAGGAGCGGCGCTCTGAAAGCCAGTGTTTCCAATTAAACCTGTTGGACTATAACCTGGTGTTGTGTAATTTTTAACTTTGTATACCCCAGTCCAACACTGGCATCTCCAAATCATGACCACTTTGGAAAACAGGACTTTTTATAACAAATTCTTTTGTTCCTTGTGCTGTCTGAATGAATTTCTTGGCAGATCAAGCTAGGTTTGAGGATTCTAATGCCCTGTGAATAGTAGGATTTTATGCTCAACTTCAAACTCAAAAGCCTCACATGTGGGGGACAGGGAAAAACATAAAGAATTCATAAAATAGACAATTCCCCAGGGCCTACTGGGATCTATCTCAGAATGGTGAAAGAGCCAGGTGAGGAAATTGTTGTGATCTCATTCAAAATCTTTGCATTCTGTTTAGTCACAGAAGAGGTCCAGGAGGACTGAAGGGTAGCCAACATTGTTCCTTTGTTTAAGAACGGCAACAGGGATAATCTGGTTCCTGATAAAGAGCTAATGCTCAAAATGTCAATTTCCCTGCTCTTCAGATTCTGCCTAATCGGTTGTGCTTTTCCAGTACCACACACTTCAACTCTTATCTCTGGCATCTGCAGTGCTCACTCTCTCCCATTAATCTGGGAAATTACAGGCCGATGGTCAGGAAATTTCTTAGAGATAGCATTTACTCATATTTAGAAAACTATTGACTTATTGGTGATAGCCAGCATGGCTTTGTGCAAAGAAGGTTGTGTCTCACAAACTTGATTGAGGTTTTTGAGGAAATGACAAAGATGATAGATGACGGCAGAGAAGTAGATGTTGGCCAAACGGACTTTAGTAAGGCTTTTGACAAGATAGTGGGCGGCACGGTGGCACAGTGGTTAGCACTGCTGCCTCACAGCGCCTGTAGACCCGGGTTCAATTCCCGACTCAGGCGACTGACTGTGTGGAGTTTGCACGTTCTCCCCGTGTCTGCGTGGGTTTCCTCCGGGTGCTCCGGTTTCCTCCCACAGTCCAAAGATGTGCGGGTCAGGTGAATTGGCCAAGCTAAAATTGCCCGTAGTGTTAGGTAAGGGGTAAATGTAGGGGTATGGGTGGGTTGCGCTTCGGCGGGTCGGTGTGGACTTGTTGGGCCGAAGGGCCTGTTTCCACACTGTAAGTCTAATCTATAAGGTTGATATAACAGGGGGAAATCATATGGGATTTGCGTTGAGCTGATAATTTGGATACAGAACTGGCTGAGTCATAGAAGACAGAGGGTAATGGTGGAAGGATGTTTTTCTGACTGGAGATCTGTTCTGCAGGAATCAGTTCTGGGTCCCCTCATAATGTTTATGAGAATGTTGGTGGCCTGATTAGTAGATTTGCAGAGAACGCAAAAGGTTGGCGGAGCTGCGGACAATCAGGAGGATGGCCAGAGGATACAGCCTAACATAGATCGGCTGGAGACTCAGGTGGAGAAATGACAGGTGGAGCTTGATCCAGACAAATATGATGTGATGCATTTTGGAAGGTCTAATGCAGGAGAGAAGTATACAGTAAATGGCAGAACCTAAGTAGTATGAATGTATAGAGAGATCTAGGACTACAGGTCCACAGTTTCCTGTAAGTGAAAACACAAGTGGATAAGGTGGTCAAGAAAGCATTTAGCATGCTTGCCTTCATTGGTCAGGGCATAGAGTATAAAAATTGGTAAGTCATGTTGCAGTTGTATAGAACTTTAGTTCAACCACTTATGGAATATTGCATACAGTTTTAGTTACCACACTGCCGGAAGGATGTGGAGGCTGTCAAGAGGGCACAGAAATTATTTCCCAGAAAGTCGACTAGTTTGGAAAGTATTAGCTAAAATGAGAGATTGGACAAATTTGGTTTGTTTTCACTTGAACGTCAAACAATGAGGGGCAAAATGATAGCAATTTCCAAAATGATGTGTGGCACTGATAGAATGGATGTCAATCTTTTTCTCAGGGTAGAAGTGTCAGTTTCTATGCGAAAACAGGTTTACAGTAAAAAGGAGACAGTGAGGCCTGCAGATGCCGGAGATCAGAGTTGAGAGTGTTTTGCTGGAAAAGCACAGCAGGTCAGGTGGGGAGGAAGATTGACAAGTGGGACAGGTCATGAGGGTGTTGCTGAGCTGGAAGTTTGGAACTGGGGTAAGGTGGGGAAGGGGAAATGAGGAAATTGGTGAAGTCCACATTGTTGCCCTGGGGTTGAAGGGTCCCGAGGCAGAGGATCTTCCCTGCCTATCCGCTCCACCCTCCTCTCCGACCTATCACCTTAGCCCCCACCTCCATCCACCTATTGCACTCCCAGCTACCTTCTCCCCAGCCCCACCCCACTCCCATTTATCTCTCCATCCCTGGGTTTCTCAGCTTCATTCCTGAAGAAGGGCTCATGCCCGAAACATCGTTTCTCCTGCTCCTTGGATGCTGCCTGACCTGCTACGCTTTTCCAGCAACACATTTTCAGTTTTAGTTTAGAAAGACATTATCTGTTGGTGCAGTCTTGATGGGCTGAAGGGCCTGTTCCTGTGTTGTACTATTCTTTGTTCTTTGTTTTAATTAAACATGACAAAAGAGCGAGAGAATTTAATTTGGTTGAAATAAATTAATCCAAAAAAAAAGATTTTGCCCTGTCTGCACTAAAAAGCAAGGCAAGACAAGACAGAGATGCTGTCAGCATCCAAGTAAGTATAAAGTGAGTGAGTGCTAAGAAAACAAGTTGGGAGCCCTGAGATGCATCCTGTTCTGAGATTTGGCATGTGTACCTGTATCTCTACACAAAGCAGCTGGCAGCAACACTGCAATGTAAGGTATTGGTGATCTCCAAATTGTATATTGAAACTGGGATTGTATGTTAAGTTAATTTGAAATGTGCCATGATGTTATGGCAATGCTGGTCCTTTGCTTAATGAAATTATTTGAGATGGAAGCTGTAGCCAGTGACTGTCCATGGAACACGTCCTGAGATGCTGGTGAATTCTGAACAAGGTGGAAGGCCAGAGAAGAGTTGGGAATTGTCAGCTGTCTAGTTTCTCTCTGTCCTGTGAGAAAATAGCAACCTACATGTAACTTAGGGGAAGTTAGTCATTTTAAGATTATAATGCATGAAAATAGATCCTTGCAACTTACTAGTGAGATTTTTATAAAGCTGTGAAAACCTTACGTGGAAAGCAGGAACTCTATTTTTCTCGACCTAGTTTTTCTTTCTCACTAGATTTTCCCAAACATGTCACCATTGCCCACATCATTCAGAGACTCGGAAACTTCAGCCTGAGATCACTGAGGGAAAAAATGCTGTTAAAGCTGAGAAAAGACATAAAGATACAAATTTGTATTGATGTTGTTAGTATCATTTTCGTTGAATAATTGCATATCCTCTTTGTCTTTAGGCTGAGTCATAGGATGTAGGCATTGCTGCTTGGGACAACATTTATTACCCATCCCGAATTACCCTTGAGAAGGTGATGGTGAGCAGCCTTCTTGAAATGCTGCAATCCATATGCTGTAATTAGACCCTCAATGCCTTTAGGGAGGGACCTCCAAGATTTTGACCCAACAACACTGAAAGGATTATGATATATTTACAAATCAGGTTGGTGAGTCACTTGGAGGAGAACTTTTAGATGGTGGTGTTATCATGTATCTGCTGTAATCTACCGACCTTGTCCTTCTAGATGGAAATAGTTGTGGGTTTGGAAATTCTAAGGGGATTTAGTATTTTTCTGCAATGCATCCTGTAAATGGTACATACTGCTGCTCGTAAGTATTGGTGTTGAAGGGAATGATTGTTTGTTGATGTGGTGCCAATCAAGTAGGCTACTTGGTCCTGAATGATATCAAGCTTCTTGAATGTTATTGATGCTGCACTCATCCAGGCAAGTGGGGAGTATGCCAACACGCTCCCTGACTTGTGCCTTATAGATGGTCGACAGGCTTTGAGGAGTCAGGAGGTGAATTATTCACTACGGGATTCCTAGCCTCCAACATGTCCTTGCAGCCAACTGTCTTTGTGTAATTAGCCTGGTTCAGTTTCTGGTCAATGGTTACCCTTAGAATGTTGGCAGCAGGTTATTCAGCAATGGTAATTTTATTAAATGTAAATTGGTGGTGGTTAGATTATTTCCTATTGCAGTTGATCAATGCCTAGCACTTGTGCGCCATGACTCTTATTCACCACTTGTCAGCCCAAACTTGGACATTGTTTAAATCTGGACATGGAATTGGACTTGGAATGCTTCAATATCTGAGGGGTTGTAAATTATGCTGAACATTGTGCAATCATCAGTGAGCATTCCCCATTTCTGACCATATAATAGAGGAAAAGTCACTGGTGAAGCAGCTGAAAATTGTTGGGCCTAAGACATAACCCTGAGGAATGTCTAGAGAGATGTCCTGGATTTGAAACAACCACAAATGTTTTCCTTTGGGCAGGTATAACATCAACCAATGGAAGGTTTTCTCTCAGTTCCCATTGACTCCACTTTTGCTAGGCTCATTGATGTCATACGCAATCTATTATGGCCTTGATGTCACAGGTGGTCACTCTTACTTCACCTCTGTCAGCTCTTGTTTGAACCACGGCTGTAATTCCTTTCTTTATTCATTCACGACAAACGGGCATCACTGGCTTGACCAGCATTTATTGTCAATCCCAAATTGCTCAGAGGGAAGTTAAGAGACAACCACATTGCTGGTGGGTCTGGAGTCACAGACCAGACCAGGTAAGGATGGCAGTTTTCTTCCTTAAAGAACATCAGTGAACCAGTTGGGCTTTTCTGACAGTTGGCAATAGGTTCATGGTCGTCATTAGACTCTTAATTCCAGATTCTTTTCTATTGAATTCAAATTCCACCACCTGTCATGGCAGGATTCAAACCCAGGTCCCCAGAACATTTTTCTGGGTCTCCAGATTAACAATCTAGTGATAATACCACCAGGCCATCACCTCCCCCCACTAAGGTCAATGGTCTTGGCAGAACCCAAACTGGGCATTAGTCAGCAAGTTACTCTGAGAAGGTGATGCTTGATAGCCCTGCTGATGACACCTTCCATCACTTTACTGATGATCCAATCTAAACTGAGGCTGGCAACTGGCCAGATTTGTCTTGTTTATTGTGTACAAGACACACCTAGGCAATTTTCCACTTTGTCCCATAGATGCCAGTGTTGTAGCTGTACTGGAACAGCTCGGCTAGAAGGAATGCAAATTCTGGAGCATGCGGCTTTAAAGCTAGCTTCAAACTGCTGTCTGAGCCCACCATGTTTGCAATATACACTGCCTCCAACTGCTTCTTGATATCACATGGAGTGAGTCAAATGGCTTCCCCAGGGTAGGGGAGTCCAAACTTTGAGGGCATATGTTGAATGTGATAGGGAAAAGACTTAAAAGGGACCTGAGGGGCCCTTTTCACACAGAGAGTGGTGCTTATATGGAACAAGCTGCTAGAGGAAGTGTTAGAGGCAAGTATAATTACAATATTTAGCAGACATTTGTACAGCTACATGAATATGAAAGATTTAGAGAGATATGGGCCCGACGCAGGCAAATAGGACTAGTTCAGTTTAGGAAAGCTAGTGGGCATGGATGAGTTGGACCAAAGGGTCTGTTAGCCTCTCTGACCTCTGACCTATGATGAGAACCTCTGGAGGAGGCTGAGAAGGACATCCGCTTGGCACGACTGGCTGAAGATTGTTATAAATACTTCAGCCTCATATTTTATACTGATATGCTGGAATCCTCTATCATTGAAGATGGGGATATTTATGGAGTTTTCTCCTTCATTGAGTTGTTTAGATTGTTCACCTCCATCATGACTAGTTATGGCAGGATTGCCTATGACATAACTAATATTGCACAGCTTGTTGGTAAGGCTGCTGAGAAGACCAGGAGCAGAGTTAGGTCATTCGGCACATTGAGCCTGCTCCACCATTTGATCATGGCTGATGTGTTTCTCAACCACCTTTCCTCTGTAACCTTTGAGCCCCTTGCCAATTGAGAACTATCTATCTCTGTCTTAAATACACTCAATGACTTGACTTTCATAGCCCTTGGCAGCAATGAGTTCCACAGATTCATTACCCAATTGCTGAAGAAATTCCTCCCTATCTCAGTTCTAAAGGGTTGTCCTCTCACTCTGAGGCTGTGTCCTAATCTGTCCTACTTGTTGAGACATCTTCTCCATGTCCAGGTCTCTCTGCATTGTTTAAGTATCAATCAGATATGCTCTCATTTTTCTAAACCCATCCTTCTGATATCCTTTAGGGAAGGAAAATGCCATCCTTACCTGGTCTGGTCTACATGTGACTGCGGACCCACAGCATTGTGGTTAATTCTCAATTGGCCAATTTGGGATGGGCAATAAATGCTGGCCTAGCCAGCGATTCCCTCATCCCCTGAATGAATAGAGAAAAAAGAAACTCTACTGCGTAGAGACCCAGAGTCCTCAACTGTTCCTCATCTGATAGCCCTCATCTCCAGGGTCATTCTTCTAAGCCTCCTCTGGACCCTTTCCAATGCCAGCATATCCTTCCTTAGATACGGGGCCATAAATTGCTCACAATATTCTAAACGCAGTATGACCAGGGCCTTTTACACCCTCAGCAGAACATCCCTGCTCTTGTATTCTAGCCCTCTTGAAATGAATGCTAACATTGCATTTACTTTCCTAACTGCCATCTAAACCTGCATGTTAACCTTAAAAGAATCCTGAACTGGGGCTCACAAGTTCTTTGTACTTTAGATTTCCAAAGCCATTACCCATTTAGAAAATAGTCTATGCCTCTATTGTCCCTATCAAAGTGCATAACCTCATACTTTCTCACCTTGTATTCTATCTGCCAGTTCTTTGCCCACCCTCCTAGCCTCTTCAAGACTTCTGCAGCCTCCCCACTTCCTCTGCACTATCTGTCCCTCCACCTATTTTGATGTCATCTGCAAACTTAACAACAAAGCCCTCAGTTCCTTCAATCAGATCATTAATGTTTAACATGAATAGTTATGGTCCCAGTACTGACCCCTATAGAATTCCACTCATCATCAGCTGCCAATTTAAAAAAGACCCCTTTATCTCTGCTCTCACTGCTGCCAGACAGCCAATTCTCTATCCATGCCATTCCTTTCCTCTATCATCATGGGCTCTTACCTTATTTAACAGCCTCCTGTGTGGCACCTTGTCATAGATCTTCTGGAAATCAAATAGATCAAGTCCATTGACTTCCCTTTGGTGACCTTGCTTGTCATTCCTCATAGAATTTGGACAGATTTGTAAGGCATGACCTCCGTTTATGAAGAGGCTGACCCAGCCCTATTTTACAATGAACTTTCAAGTATTCTGCAATTTCATCCATAATAACAGACTCTAAAATCTTATCAATAACCATGGTCAGGCTAACTGGCCTCTAGTTTCATGTCTTCTGCAACCCTCCCTTCTTAAACAGTAGTGTTAGATTATCTTCTAGTACTCTGGGACTCTCCATGACTCCTGTGACTCCTGAAAGATCACCACCAACGCCTCCACAATCTCCTCAGCTACCTCCTTCAGAACTTGGAGTTGTAGTCCATTTGGTCCAGATGATTTATCCACTTTCAGACCTTTCAGCTTTCCCAGCACCTTCTCCTTAGTGATGGCCACTAGACTCATCTCTGTCCCCCTACTTTCTTGGTGTTCTGGTACACTGCTGGGCTCTTCCACTGTGAAAACTAATGCAAAGTTGTGGCGTTGGAGGTGAGTTTGGGTTCCCGATGGCTTCTGCATCGAAGAAAAAGTCCTGGCACTGACTCATACCTGCTGTGACAGAGGCAAGTTTGGGTTCCCAGTGACATTTGTGTCCAACGCAGATTCATGGAGGCAGTGGTGGAGGCAAGTTTTGCCCATTGTGGGACCCAACAGCATCAGCAGCAGTTACATTGGCACGGTAGGCCTGAAGCAGACTCATAGTAGTGGCAGAGTCAAGTTTGTGCCGGTGCAGTAACCAGCAGTACTAGTTCCGTCTCCATTGGTGAGGTCCAGTGAGGACTCAGTGGCTGGAGCATCGGTGGAGGTAAGATGGCACCAAAAATTGGTGATTTTCATTCCAACGCTAGCAGAGCAGTGAAGAGGACTCGCACCTGGCCTCCAGACCGATGGTTTACGGTGGAGCTTTTAACAAGAAGGACTGTAATGTTGAACACTTTCTCTTTATTTCTTTATTTTTCTGCTTTTATATTCTATATTTAGGTTTATTTTTCTGTGTTTTAAGATGGTGCCGGAGAGTGGCGACACTATACAACACTTTTCATTGTACTTTGTAATAAAATATATGTGACAATAAATAAATAAATCAAACATCAAGTACCTATTCAATTCTTCCACCATTTATTTGTTCCCCATTACAATCTCCAGCCTCATTTTCCAATGGTCTATTGTCCATTCTTGCCACTCTGTTGTCTTTTAAATTACTCAAAATCTCTTGTAATCTTTCTTTATTATACTAGTTAGATTCTACACTAACTGCTCCCACTCCCAACCCACCTTATACCTTTTTTAAATTACATTGTGCTGGCTTTTAAAGTCTTCCCAAACATCTGGTTTCCCACTGTCTTCACCATATTGTACGCTTTCTCTTTTGCTGTTATGCTGTCCATAACTTCCCTTATCAGCCAGGGTTGCCTCGTTCTTCCCTTATCATGATCTTCTTCCTTGGGATAAATTTCAGCTGTCCTCCCGAATGTTTAAATAACATTCAGCTGTTTTATTCCCCCCTGTGAAAATAAACAGCTTCACAGTTTTCCACTTTGTACTCTATCTGCATGACTTGCCCACTCACTACACCTATCTATGTTATTTCATGTTCACAGCACTACCCATCTCTGTGTCATCTGCAAATGGAGATATCATGCCTTTAGTTCACTTCATTCAAGTTATTGATATAAATTATAAAAGGTTGCGAGCCTAGCACAGACCACTGTGGGACCTCACTTGTCAATCTGAAAATTAGCTATTTATGCAAATTCTTGCTTTTCTGCCAGACAGAGATCTTCTATCCATGCTAGTGTGTTACCCTCTGCACCATGAATTCCTGTTTTTTGCAAAAATATTTTATGTGGTGCCATCCAAAAATTTAAGTGCGCATAATCAACAGAGTCCCCTTCATCCACAGCACATCTCATTCTTTCAAAGAATTCAAGCAAACTAATTTCATACAATTTCCCTTGAGTTTTTCCAAGTGTCCAATTATAACCTTATTAATGATCAAAACTAATACCCTTACCACAACAGATGACTGGCCTTCAGTTCTTAGATTTCTAACACCCTCCCTTCTTTATCAGAAGTTTTCTACTTTTCCAACTCAGATGTGGGTTGAATGTGAATTCCATTCCTTTATGTTTGATTACCCATTTTGACCTCTGAGTTTCAGTTTCACAGTTTTGCTTGGTTTCAGGTTTTCATGGTTGGATCCTGTGCACACACAGTTTGTCTTTTACTACTGGTCAGCCAGGAATTTTGCATGTTTGCTGAAGTGTTGACATTTTCCTTCTTGTGAAACAGTGGGTTGTGGTCTTACTTCCTTCTGGTCATTTGTGGGGACTACCATGGCTGTTAGAGCTATCTTCTTTTGTTCTGTAGGAGATTTCTTGGCAGCCTTGAGAATCGTGGATCTGCATGACAATAGGAAAGTTTTGGGTGTTCTTTTATCACAATTTGTAAGTTATGTTTTCTGTCTCTGGAGTGTTTTTCTATATACTTGAAACTCTTTGGGTAATGTGGTATTGAAGTGATTATGCTGAATCTATTCTTTTCAATAAATCAGTTAAATTCTGTGGAAATGAATTAGGTTCCATTGTCACATATTACCATATTATGTCTCAACAAGGGATTCTTGACAGAGTAATATGTGACAATGTGTAGGATGCCACATTATTACTCAGCATTTGACTGCAGTGCACCAGTAATATGTGACACCCAGATGTGCATTCCCATAGAATCGTAGAATCCAAACAGTGTGGATAGAAGCCATTTGGCCAATCAAGTCTGCACTGACCTTCCAAAGTGCATCCCACCAATACCTTGTAACCCTGCATTTATCATAGATTGTACCACCTAACCTATTGGGTAATTTGTACATAGCCAATCCACTTAACCTACATATCTTTGGGATGTGGAAGGAAACTGGAGTATGCAGAGGAACCCCATGCAGACATGGGGAGAATGTGCAAACTCCAGTCACCCAAGGCTGGAATCAAGCTAAGCCAGCAGTGTACCCTAAACATTTATTCTTATTTTTCATAACTAATTTATTAACATTTACTGACCTGCCATACATGCAAATTTAAGTTTTATTTTCCAAAATTGGATTAGTGATACCAATTTAAAATTTTTATTTTATCTTTATGGAGAAGATAGGTGGCAATGTACCAATGAGGTAATAATGTTTGATCTACAGTGGTCAATGAATCCCTTAATAAACTTGTACCACTCTGTCAGTTGATGTTTCTTTTTACTGAGACAAACTAAAACTCAAGAAATTCTGGGATTTGGCCCTTACTTTGAAGTCCTTTCATTCATATATTTATTTTTATCTGAGACTTTTATTGATCTCAATTTCATAGGTATTTACAAAGCATTGTGTTTCAAAAAACATTTGTTATTTCCAGTTTAGTGAACTGGTAACAATGGTAAAGGACTTCAAATATTGCTCAGTACACCTATTAACAAAGTAAATTGACATGCAGTTTTGCAAAGTGGGTTAATTCCAGAAATAAATTATTCATCCGGAGGTGTTAACCAACAAAATGCTTGGCTTTTGCTCTTCAGTGTGCATTGTTGATGTGGAAAGTGAGATTTAGCAGAAAATGAACTATAAAGACATCAACATTCAGACCCTGACCTATAGGCAGTTAAAGATAGTGATGTTCTTCAATTTGTGTCATTAAAACATGTTCCTGTTTTTTCTAATCATTTTATAAAGTTGGAGTTGTGCATATTTAACATGTTTCATAGGATTTTTTAATAGATACGGTGTTCTGCTGTCCTTGGAGTTTGGATGTGGATTTTATAACATCCCTTACTCTTCAACAAAGGTAGTGTATTTTTGTAGCTTAGAACATCTTATCAACAGTTATATTGCAAACTGTTTGAAGGGTGTTTGCTGGTTTCACATCAACCTTATGTCTAGATTAACTGGACAACGTATGTCCTCTGTAATAAGTAACAATTCAATTTCACTAACTTCTACAGTTTAAGACGGAAGTCATCCTGCTTGGCTCCCAACTGAAACTCATTGGCTCCGTTTCTCATTCGGCTCCTTGGATGGATGCCCATTCCTTACAGAAAATGTATCAAAACAGGAACAAGCCAGCAGGACTACATAGGTGTGATTCTTTGATAGTCACTTAACTGTAGGCTGTGGTTCAAACATGCCATTCAATATATCAATAATTCTACTTATCTCTACCTGTGAAACATTGCTTGTCTATTTTATTTGACTGCAGTTCTGACTTGCCTTTTGTCACAACATGCTTATCTTTTCCAAAGTGTTTATAACAGTTGTGAATTTAAATACCGTAAATATTAATTCTTTCAGAACATTTCCTAACCAATGTCTGGATATTATCTAGTTTCTGCAGTAGACAGGCATAGGTAATATTATTTTCAGAGGAAACATGAGTGGAACTAATTAACAAGTATCCCCATTTCTGATCAAAGTGAATATTAATAAAATAATTGAGGAAGATTGCTCCAAGGCAACAGTGATTTCCTGGATTTATGATAATTTCCCTCTGACTCCAACCAGGGAAGAGTTTCTCCTTGACCTTATAGACTTCATTTTCAAGGCATCCTTAGTTCCATAATCCATCATCCCGAATATTGAGGACAA
Organism: Hemiscyllium ocellatum; assembly: GCF_020745735.1. Classification (NCBI taxonomy): domain Eukaryota; kingdom Metazoa; phylum Chordata; class Chondrichthyes; order Orectolobiformes; family Hemiscylliidae; genus Hemiscyllium; species Hemiscyllium ocellatum. The sequence continues at coordinate 28,354,264 of NC_083419.1, forward strand.
CTAAATTTTACTTCTATGGCAGATTGGTCTAGGTCTGGATCAATAGTATTGTATATACTGGTTTCAAAGGTCTCTGATGAAAATTCATAAACTAAATTCCCTGAAATTTGACCCTGAACTTGCTGACTTCTACCAAAATGCCCTGTATTCCCATTGTCATACACCGGAACAAAAACGAAGAAACATAAACAAGTAGAAATTTATGGAAACAAGTGCATTCTCAGTGAGCACAGAATTTGCACCACATTCTGTCTTTAAGTCTGTTTTTATCTGTGAAAATTAATTATTTTATGCCCATCCAACAAGGCATATTCAAGACATTTTGATCATGGACAATTTTTAACTTCTATTGCAATTTGATAGCAAAAAAGCATTCAGATGTGGAAAAAATATACCATTAGCATTAGTAAGAAATAATTTGAAAAAACAAATCGCCATATAAAGTCTAAAATAAATAAAATCCATTTGAGCTATTCTTTTGCATGAGAGGAATGGTCACTGTATTAATCAATAACAGAGTGTTTCCGCAAATGTTACATAGAACATTACAGTGCAGTATAGGCCCTTCAGCCCTCGATGTTGCGCCAACCCGTGAAACCAATCTGAAGCCCATCTAACCTGCACTATTCTGTTTTCATCCATATGTTTGTCCAATGATCATTTAAATGCCCTTAAAGTTGGCGAGTCTACTGCTGTTGCAAGTACAGCATTCCACGCCCCTACTACTCTCTGAGTAAAGAAACTACCTCTGACATCTGTCCTATATCTATCACCCCTCAATTTAAAGCTATGTTCCCTCATGTTAGCCATCACCATTTGAGGGTGATGTCCACCCAGCTAACCCTCTGATTGTCTTATATGTCTCAATTAAGTGACCTTTCAATCTTCTTCTCTCTACCGAAAACAGCCTCAAGGCCATAAGCCTTCCCTTGTAAGACCTTCCCTCCATACCAGGCAATATCCTAGTAAATCTCCTCTTAACCCTTTCCAAAGCTTTCACATCCTTCCTATAATGCAGGGACCAGAACTGTACACAATACTCCAAGTGCGACTGCACCAGAATTTTATACAGCTTGGCTTTGAAACTCAATCCCTCAACTAATAAAAACTAACGCACCATATGCCTTCTTAACAACCCTATCAACCTGGGTGGCAACTTTCACGGATCTATTGACATGGACACCGAGATCTCTCTGTTCATCGACATTACCAAGAATCTTACCATTAAGCCAATACTCTGCATTCCTGCTACTCCTTCCAAATCACCTCACACTTTTCCGCATTAAACTTTATTTGCCACCTTTAGCCCAGCTCTGCAGCTTATCGATGTCCCTCGGTAACCTATAACATTCTTCAGCATTATCCAGAACTCTACCAACCTTAGTGTCAGCTGCAAATTTACTAATCCATCCTTCTACGCCCTCATTCAGGTCATTTGTGAAAATGACAAACAGTAGTGGCTCCAAAACATATCCTTGCGGTACACCACCAATAACTGAACTCCAGGATGGACATTTCCCATCAACCACCACCCTCTATCTTCTTTCAGCTAGCCAATTTCTGAGCCAAACTGCTAAATCACACTCAATCTCATGCCTCTGTATTTTGTGCAATAGTTTATTGTGGGGAACCTTATCAAATACCTTACTAAAATCCACATACACCACATCAACCACTTCACCCTCATCCGCATTTTGGTCACCTTCTCAAAGAACTCAATGAAGTTTGTGAGGTATGCCCTACCTTTCACAAAACCGTGTTGACAATCCCTAATTAACTTATTCCATTCTCGATGATCATAAATCCTATTTCAACCTTTTCCAACATTTTACCCACAACCAAAGTAAGGCTATAATTACCAGGGTTATCTCCACTGCCCTTTTTGAACAGTGGAACAACATTTGCTATCCTCCAGACTTCTGGCATTATTCCTGTAGGCAAAAATGAAATAAAGGTCAATGCTAAAGGCTCGGCAATCTCCTACTTGGCTTCCCAGAGAATCCTAGGATAAATCCCTGGGGACTGATCTATTTTCACACTTTGCAGAATTGCTAACATCTCCTCCTTGTGAACCTCACTCCCACCTAGTCTAGTAACCTGTATCTCAGTATTCTCCTCGACAACATTGTCTTTTTCCAGTGTGAATACTGACGAAAAATATTCATTTAGCGCTTCCTCTATCTCTTTACGCAACTTCCCACTACTATCCTTGATTGGCCCTAATCTTATTCCAGTCATTCTTTTATTCTTGACATAGCTATAGAAAGCCTTAGGGTTTTCCCTGATCCTATCCACTAATGATTTGTCATGTGCCCTTCTGGCACTTCTTAGCTCTCTCTTTAAGTCTTTTCTGGCTAAATTGTAACTCTCAAGTGCCCTAACTGAGCCTTCATATCTCATCCTAACATAAGCCTTCTTCTTCCTCTTGACAAGAGCTTCAACTTCTTTAGTAAACCATAGCTCCCTCTCTCATCAACTACCTCCCTGCCGGACAGGTGCATACCTACCGAGGACACACAGTAGCTGTTCCTTGAATAAGCTCCGCATTTCAATACCCTGCAGTTTCCTTCCCTGTCCTCTGCATCCTAAATCTTGCCTAACTGCATTATAATTGCCATTTCCCCAGCTCTAACTCTTGCCCTGCATTATAGACCTATACTTTCCATCGCTGAAGTAAATATAACCGAATTGTGGTTACTATCACCAAAGTGTTCATCTATCTCCAAATCTAGCACTTGGCCGGGTTCATTACTCAGTACCAAATCCAATGTGGCCTTGCCCCTTGTTGGCCTGTCTACATACTGTGTCAAGAAACCTTCCTGCACATATTGGACAAAAACTGAAGTACTTGAACTATTGTATTCCTAGTCAATATTTGGAAAGTTAAAGTCACCCATAACAACTACCCTGTCACTCTCGCTCCTATCAAGAATTATCGTTGCTATCCTTTCCTCTACATCTCTGGAACTATTTGGAGGCCTATAGAATACTCCCAACAGGGTGACCTCTCCTTTCCTGTTTCTAACCTCAGCCCATACCACCTCAGTAGGTGAGTCCTCAAACATCCTTTCTGCCACCATAATACTGTCCTTGATTAACTATGACCTATGACACCACCAACACCCCCCCCCCCCCCTTGCATTTACCATTTTCTCTGTTCTTACTGAAACATCTTCATTTTGTGAGATTAGCACACATGGCTGTGCAAACTTAAACTTAATGCAAATGCTGACAATAAGTCACGTTCAAATGTTCTCAATCTTTTCTTCTGAAAAGCCAGCTTTCTTATTTCACTGTGCACCACCACGATGACAAGTGGCAATAGAGGCTTGGCAACAGATGCCAAAACTGAAAATAACCACAACAATACTTGGGAGCTTCATATACAGCACTTTTCACAGAACCTACCTCTCAAAGATTCACTTCTTTAGCTGTGAGCAAAGGTGCATCATTGGAAGATATTCCCTCTGAATTGATTTGTTTGCTGCATGTCCATTTTTTTTTGTAGATGCTGCCTGCATCATACCTAATTGAGGGCGGCAAGGTGGCACAGTGGTTAGCACTGCTGCCTCACAGCGCCAAGGACCTGGGTTCACATTCCCACCTCAGGCCACTGACTGTGTGGAGTTTGCACGTTCTCCCCGTGTCTGCGTGGGTTTCCTCCGGGTGCTCCGGTTTCCTCCCACAGTCCAAAGATGTGCGGGCCAGGTGAATTGGCCATGCTAAATTGCCCGTAGTGTTAGGTAAGGGGTATATGTAGGGGTATGGGTGGGTTGCGCTTCAGCGGGTCGGTGTGGACTTGTTGGGCCGAAGGGCCTGTTTCCACACTGTAAAAAATAATCTAATCTAATTAGTTTAACAGATAACAGTAAATACCAAAGTACCTACTCAGACCTTCTTTACTTCGCATTCTCATGACTATTAATGTTAATTCATCATGCAAATAATTATTTTCCAATATACATGTTCATTTATATAAGTTTTGATTGCTATTAACATTGAAGATAATTGAAAAATTGGGAAAATCTGTCAGATTTTGAAACTGTTTTGGATTTGCATTAGATGTATGGTTAGGTTTTGTACTAAAGTGTGGGACAGTAGTTAATATGCACATTGCCTCTATTGGTACTCATGCCTGTCTGTCACCACAGATACAATTAACTAAATCTAGCAGTTACAATTGGGTGGCACGGTGGCACAGTGGTTAGCCCTGCTGCTTCACAGAGCCAGAGACCCGGCTTCAATTCCTGCCTCAGGCGACTGACTATGTGAAGTTTGCACGTTCTCCCCGTGACTGTGTGGGCTTCCTCCCACAGTCATGTGTTAAGTGAATTGCCCGTAGTGTTAGGGGTAGAGGGGAATGGGTGTGGGACGGTGTGGACTTGTTGGGCCGAAGGGCCTATTTCCACACTGTAAGTAATCTAATAGAACATAGAACAGAACAGGCCCTTCAGCCCATGATGTTGTGCTGACCACTGATCCTCATGTATGCACCCTCAAATTTCTGTGACCATATGCATGTCCAGGAGTCTCTTAAATGTTCCCAATGACCTTGCTTCCACAACTGCTGCTCTCACAACTCTCTGTGTAAAGAACTCGCCTCTGACATCCCCTCTATACTTTCCTCCAACCAGCTTAAAACTATGACCCCTCGTGTTAGTCATTTCTGCTCTGGGAAATAGTCTCTGGCTACTTACATTTCATCTTGACTTCAATCTGCATTTATCTCTTTGTAACCTACACAGGTTCTCTACTAGTGTATTTCAAAAGGTTCAGCAGTATATTTCAGAATGTTAAGAATGTTGAATGATTTGTCCAAAGTGTACACTCTATGAAAATCACACAATTGTGGTGCATTTCAGTTTGCTTCCTGTCAGTTTTTGTGTCTGCAGCCATTAACCTTTGTAATGTCAGAGTCTGTGGTCAACTTTAACTGCAATGTTGACTGAGTGTTTACGGTAATCTTATTGTCTACCAGATGACATTTCCAGTAAGCTACGTGTGGGTACAATAGTTTTCTAGGCAGTCCACACCTACAAAAGAATTCAAGGTAACCCTTTACCCTTACAGAGATGCTACAGTGTAGAGTCATGTTTATTCACAAAAAACAAGGTGAAATAAAGGGTTAAACTTTACATGAAACCGTTTAAAGGTTTTAAGGTCTGCTAATCTAGCACCCAAGGACTTTTACTTGAAAGCATTTCTCAAAGTTATATATTAATCAAAATAGATATTATTAATTCATAACAGAATTTTTTACTGAAAAATGCACATTCCATATTTGTTAAAAAATATACAGTTTAACAAAAAAAACTCAGTCACAGAAGTCACAGTTCATCCAGGATGTCAAAACTTTTGTTTGTAAGAGATATTGATCTGGTCACTATTTGTTGGTTGTTCTAACAACAGAACAATGATCAAGCACATATTTTATTCTGTATTTTTTAAAAATTCTTTGTGAATTTTTGATTCTTGAACTTTCCGCTCAAAATTCTGAGGTACACTGGCATATATTGTGTTCATCATCACCTTTCAGACAACTTAATATAATTACATTTTCAAATGTGTATATAATTACTTTTGATTCAAGGATGGTTTGAGGCCGAGGTGTCAGGTGTTTGTCTACTAAAAGAAATCATCCACGGAATAATAGTGTGAAATACCAAAATCCCTCACATGAATGTTGGGCTCAATTTTCCCATGGGTTTCAGGGACCCCATGATGGGACCAAATGAGGATCCAAGGCCTGCACTTGCACAGAACAAGTTCAGAGAAGCCATATTTTTGATAATAACAGTGCTCTTAGGCAACAGAAGTGGTACAGTCTATGCCCCAAAGGAGTTTAGCTTGCAGTCTGAAGGGCTTCTTGATGAGTGCTTCTGAATTTTTATTTTAAATCAGGATTCTTCACATCCTATTAAGGACAGTAGGACAGGAGGAGTAATTGGCCCAATGAGAGAGCCAGCAGTTGTAAAGCCTCAGTAGTTCCAACAGAAGATATGCATGCTTCAAAGGAACTTTGGAGACTTCAAAGTCAACTTGAAATGGAGATGCCCTCAAAGGTGGGAGGGAGGTATATCCAAACTGCCCTCCCTCAGAACAGTGTCAATTCTTATGGGTTTCCCAGGCTGAGTGCAGACATACTGCCCGCTGTCCAGAGACAAATAATGCAAGTACTTGCAATCCCAATTTGAGTTGATTTAAGCATCCATTGACATTTTGTAAGTGACATGTGGAGTCTACCACCTGAATAGAGGTAGCTTCCCTCAACAGGCTGGGATCCTTGAGCCAAAGGCTCCAGACTCCAAAGAGGTCCTGGGCAGCTAAGACTGTATCCATGGCCCAAATGCTGCTACCAAAGGAGTTTTGCCTGTGTTCTGAGGGCTCCTCCTGTTCAGTGCCTCTGAAATTTTATTTTAAAATCTAGGCTTTCAAGGAACCTTCCATTTTGAAGTGCCTTCATAGTAACCAAGCTTTCAGCTCTACCAGTGGGACTTCCAAGGCGAACACATTGCTGACCCTGTAATTTGGACCAGCATCATTGGGAGTCTGTACATCATTCTTAAGTGGTAAAGAAGAACAAAGGTTGCCAGTCAGGAGGTATTCAGGAAAACAGCTCCCTCTGGTCTGGCTCACAGCCATTTGGCATTGATCCCAAAGCCCATGGAAACATTCTGTCCAACGTAATGGATAAAGGTTGCATCATTTCGGTCCAAATGCCTTTTTTTTTATCATCACAAAATAGTTATCTCCATTTTGTGAACTCCTGATCCTCCAAATTAACAATTAAAATATGCATCTTGAAATTCAAAGAAAACTGTTCAAATTACATCTGCTTTGTTTAAATGAAGCACACAGTTGTAGCTTGTATAGTTGGAGCAGTATTACTGAACAGGTTTGTCATTGGCCTACCTGCATACTTTAGCCCAAAATGTAAGTGGAGGAAAATTGTGGAGGCGAAGCAATGTGACAAGCAGTTTGTGCCAGTTTATCAGAATTTCCATTGACCCAGTTTATGTCCTGAGTTTCCACTGGCATTATGTCCGCTGATGCAGATACTCAGAGTGAATAGCAAAATTTTCAGTCATCACAGACTCTAATGATAGATTGGTCAAAGCCAGGATTTGAGCACATAGTCCTGCTGGCACTGAACCACAGTGCTGAGGAAATATTGTATTGCTAGGGGTATTATCTATTAGATGTGACATTAAACATCTATATGTTCAGGTGGGTGTGAAAGGTTCCATTTCACTGATAAAAGAGCACCAAGTGTCCTGCATTGCATTCTGTTGCAATCATCACCATCCAAAACATTTACCTCTTTGCAGTCTGTGGCACAATGCCATATGAAATTGACTGCTGTAGTAGCAATTAATTCATAGTTGATAGTTCATAATTAACATAGTTCTTGAGACATTCTGAGGCCATGTCAACTATACAAAAACAAGTTAATTTTCCAAAATATAAAATGCAATGAAAAGATAACACAGGCAAGCAAATGTATTGCTATGTGGGAAAGTGCACTTATTTGGGCTGAATTCTAGACTAAGTATAGATTTACTCATCTTTCCAACAATGAAACTGTTTCCGACAATGGCCACTCTCATAATAGAAGTCAGAAGACATAATGACTTCAAAGCACCATTTCATTTGATAATTTTGGTGTCTGATTTGACAATGTTGTTGACAACAAGATTAATGGGCTAGTGCTAACTATGCTGGACATCATGGCATCATTGTGGGTTTTACATTGTTGGTTTATTTAAACATTCCACACCGTTGCTTCGATCAAGCTCAGCCCAGGGTATGAAGATGTGAACTCAGGCTATCAGCAATCTCACCACATTGTAGAACTCCTACAAATGGAAATTATTACACATCTTCAGCTCACATGCTGCAAGAGTTGCTGCAGCTTCGAAAGGCTGTGGAGAGCTGCCACTGGTACAGTAGCAGCCATGCCATGTCGTTCTCATTGAACCAAATTTGCTCATCAGATTCAAGCATAATATATGATCAATTTTTGAAGAAATTCAGGTTTCTTTGATGTTTTCGAACAGATAGATCTTTTGTCATTCTTTAAAATACAATCAATGCAATTTCAGTAGCACTTTTCTTTTTAAAGTGATGTACAAACAAAGCAAGGGTAATGGAAAACAAAGACTCTTTCACACAGTGAATAGTCAGAGAATGGAATGCACTGTCTGGAAATGTGGTGGAGGCTAGGTCAGTTGAGGCATTCAAGAAGATATTGGATGATTATTTGGATAGAAATGGTGAAGCTATGTAACATTGTTATGACTAGAGTTCACCACTTGAGCTGTGTTACTCTTTTAGCAGCAATGTAAACTAATACGTTATAACTTTTTGCCGGACTTATATTATGCTTCCTATATCAAATGAAATTGAGGAAAAGTATACGTACATAAAATGTGTTTTGTTGCAAACAGAAGCCAGTATTTTGCAGTCATTAGCACATGAACAGCATGACACTGTATTTATATGCACCCACAGGCTTTCTGTGGGCTTTTGCATTGTAACCTGCGGTCATTAGAAATCCAAAATATCACTGCTCTCTCTGCAGAATATCTGGAACTTGCATGATCAAGGAAACGACTGTGTAACTCCACACATAACCAATCATAGAGTCATAGAGATGTACAGCATGGAAACAGACCCTTCTGTCCAACATGTCCATGCCGACCAGATATTCCAACCCAATCTAGTCCCACCTGCCAGCACCCGGCCCATATCCCTCCAAACCCTTCCTATTCATATACACATCCAAATGCCTTTTAAATGTTGCAATTGTACTAGCCTCCACCACTTCCTTTGGCAACTCATTCTTTACCCTACTACCCTCTGTGTAAAAAAGTTGTCCCTTAGGTCTCTTTTATATCTTTCCCCACTCACCCTAAACCTTTCTTTCTCTTTCTACTTCCAAAGCCACTTTACTTTGTATTTTTATTTTATTACGTATTAGGCAGGGAGGATGTACGTTAAAACAAACGTGTACACTGATACACTCATAAGTATACTTTAATTGTCCATTTTTATTTTGGTGCTCTTACTCATATGGCTCAAAGATCTGCATTTGATTATCTAAACAAGGCCAGGAGCTGATAAGTCCAGTAATAGGAGCCAAATCAAATTCCATTTGCTTCTAACTAAAAGCAAAAAAAAAACATGCATATAGTCAAGAGTACTCCACAATTAAATAACCAGAGAAAGAGGGGCTGAACGTCTTTGGTATTGATTATTTCAGTTTATCCATCATTTTGAGATGAATTCCAAGATAGGTATAATTTTCTGTTATTTGCTAGTTCCATTCATGCCAAAATTATTTTTCATAAAGCAAAATGCTAAATTATTAGACATTAAGAAATCCCTACTAACCAAATAAAGTAAAACAAACTGCAAGAGTTTTCAGGATGGTTCTATGTCCCAAAACAAATTATGTGTCCAATTGCAGCAATTGTGGTCACCAATCTCACTTCCTGTTTTAAAAACATTGTTATAAATATTAATACTTGGCAGATGGTGAGCTACATTATAATAAAATCTATGGAATGAAAGCATCTGACGCATTAACCAATAACAGACTCTATGTGAGAAGCAAAGTAATCAAATCTTGGACGTTTCAGTTAAGTGCTTGCTCAATTAATTTTGCGATATCTGTGCAACATATAAACATTCATGGCAGACTCCCTCAAATTAGAAATGAAAATAATAAATTTAATTTGGGGAGAACACATAACTACTGACACAACTGAATTCTACTCAGCGAATTACTTTCTGAAATCTCAGAGGACTTAGCCTTAAAGTTTGGATTACCATTAACTTAAACAATAATCCCTGACAGATTTAGAAATAAAACAAAATGGGGATCTGAAACAAAAAAAGGTAGAAATTGCAGGAGAAACTCAGCAGGACAGGCATCTGTGGAGAGAAAACAGGAGAATTCAAAGAGGAGAAAGATGTTGGAGATAAGTCAACAGGGGGTACTTGAAAAGGCAGCATCCGAGAAGCAGGAGAATCAACTTTTTGTACAAGAATGAGGCTTGAGGGCTGAGAGGGTGGACAGATAAATGACTGGGGTGGGGGTAGGGGGGTTTGCTGGGGTGGAAGGTAGCTGAGAGTGCAATAAGTAGATAGAGGTAAGGGTAAAGGTGGTAGGTCAGAAAGGCGGTCTCAACAACCCTCACTGAGACAAGCACAACACACAAATCACATCAGTAGTACCTGATGATTGGGGCCCACAGGTGCTGCTTGATATCCAAAATACGCATGAGGTCTGAGGTGCATGTGACCCATGGTGTAAGGCATCCCAGATTACATTTTCCTAAGGTCAAAGCACAGTCAGTACCTGTCAATTACATGCAAAGTAGGCAATGCAACATTGACTTAGTGCCCTCTCTGTTGCCATTTGGTAGCATGTGGTTTGAGGATTGAGCATTTGCCTGGAAATAAATATTAACCCAAAGAGACTATGGGATGAATGGGAAGTGGGATGTGAGGGCAGCTTGGTGGCTAGTGGTTAGCACTGCTGCCTTACAGCGTCAGGGACCCCGGTTCAATTCCTGCCTTGGGTAACTGTCTGCGTGGAATTTATATATTCTCCCTGTATCTGGGTGGGTGCTCCAGTTTCCTCCCACAGTCCAAAGAAGAACCTGCACAGTTACTGCCTTTGTGTTGAATTCATGTATTGCTGGACATCGGAGTGTATCTGGGAAAATGAACAAACAGTGAAACTCACAACTGATCTTGGAGGAACCTGTTTGGGAGAGGTTACAGCACAGAGACAGATGAGTGAATAGTTTTAAATGTGATCATGGGGTGTCTGCAGTAGTGAATAGAGTGAGTTCTTTCTTGATTATACGTTTTGTTGAGGTATATCTCTTGATTAAACTTAAAATTATAAGTCATAAGTATTAAGTTAGCAGGAGCAGTGTTTTGTAGAGGAACAAAATGGTGTTGTTTTCTGGCTCTGCGGATTGGATGAAGCAAAAATGGCCCTTAATAGAGTAATATGCACTGCTTATTAGATGTGGGAGTTTAGGGAGCGTTTACGTGTTACTGACGATTATATCTACAATAAATGTCATTGATTGCAAATCCTATCATACTGAATGGAACAGTTGGAGCAACAGTTAGAGGAATTTGCAAAGTCTAGATTAGGGTGGTGCTGGAAAAGCACAACGGTTCAGGCAGCATCTGAGGAGCAGTAAAATCGACGTTTCGGGCAAAACTCCTTCATCAGGAATACTGGCAGAGAGCCTGAAGGGTGGAGAGATAAGTGAGAGGAGGGTGGGATTTATAAGAGCCAGGGGGTGTGATGGATTGTAGTTATAGGAAGGGAGAAAAGATGGGTTAACTCCGAGAAAGATAAGACAAGTAGGCAGGTAGTGCAGGAGTCTTCTGTGGCTATGACCATTTCAGACAAATATGCTATTTTGGAAAACGTAAGGGTTGATGGATTCCCAGGGGAATGTAGTACAAACAGCCAAGTTTCTGGTATTGAGACTGGCTTTAATGCAATGAGGGGTACATTGAGTTCTAAGAGCTCGATTGTGTTAGGGGAATTGCTAGTCTGAGGCACAGACAATGTGTTTGTGGCCAGCAGCAAATAATCAAAATGGTGTGTTGCTTCCCTGGTGCCAGGATCAAGGATGTCTCAGAGAGGGCGCAGAATGTTCTCAAGGGGGAGAGGGCCCAACAGGAGGTCATTGTACACATTGGAACCAACGACATAGGAAGGGAAAAGATTGAGATTCTGAAGGGAGAATACAGAGAGTTAGGCAGGAATTTTAAAAGGAGGTCCTCGAGAGTGATAATATCTGGATTACTCCCGATGCTATGAGCTAGTGAGGGTAGGAATAGGAGGATAGGGCAGATGAATGCATGGCTGAGGAGCTGGTATATGGGAGAAGGATCCACATTATTGGATCATTGAAATCTTTTCTGTGGTAGAAGTGACCTATACAAGACAGACAGATTTCATTTAAATTGGAAGGGTACTAGTAAGGTGAGGTGGGGGAGGGGGCACCCAGGGAGATAGTGAGAAAAGAGATCAATCTGAGGCTGGTACAGTTGAGCAAAGAAGCAAGTCAAACAGTCCAGGCAGGCATGGCTAAAGCAGAGAACAAGGTAGGACTGATAAATTAAACTGCATTTATTTAAATGCAAGGGGCATAACAGGGAAGGCAGATGTACTCAGGGCATGCTTAGGAACATGGGACTGGGATATCAATGCAATCACAGAAATGTGGCTCAGGAATGGACAGGACTGGCAGCTTAATGTTGCAGGATACAAATGCTATAGGAAGGATAGAAAGGGAAGCAAGAGAGGAGTGGGAATAGCATTTTTGGTAAGGGATAGCATTACTGCATTACTGAGGGGAGGTATTCCCTTAAATATATCCAGGGAAGTTATTTGTGTGGACCTGAAAAATAAGAAAGGGATGATTACTTTATTGGGATTGTAGTATAGATCCTCTAACAGTCAGAGGGAAATTGAGAAACAAATTTGTGAGGAGATCTCAGTTATATGTTAAAACACTAGGGTGGTTATGGTAAGGGATTTTAACTTTCCAAACATAAACTGGGACTGCCATAGTGTTAAGGATTTAGATGGAGAGGAATTTGTTAAGGATGAACAAGAAAACTTTCTGACTCAGTATGTGGATGTACCTACTACAGAAGGTGCAAAACTTGACCTTGGGAAATGAGGCAGTACAGGTGACTGGGGTGTCAGTGGGGGAACACTTTGGGGCCAGTGACCATAATTCTATTAGTTTTAAAATAGTGATGGAAAAAGATAGACCAGATCTAAAAGTTGAAGTACAAAATTGGAGAAAGGCCAATTTTGACTGTATTAGGCAGAAACTTACAAAAGCTGATTGGGTGCAGATGTTCGCAGGAAAAGGGACGGCTGCAAAATGGGAAGCCTTCAGTAATGAGATAACGAGGGTGCGGAGACAGCATATTCCTGTTAGGGTGAAAAGTAGGTATAGAGGATGCTGGGTGACTAAAGAAATTGAGGGTTTGGTTAAGAAAAAGAAGGAAGCATATGTCAGGGATAGACAGGATGGATTGAGTGGATCCTTAGAAGAGTATAAAGGCAATAGTAGTATACTTAAGAGGGAAATCAAGAGGGCATGAGATAGCTTTGGCAAATAGAGATGTAGAATCCAAAGTGTTTTTACAAATACATTAAGGACGAAAGGGTAACTAGTGAGAGAATAGGGCCCCTCAAAGATCAGCAAGGCACCTTTGTGTGGAGCTGCAGGAGATGGGGGAGATACTAAATGAGTATTTTGCTTCAGTATTTAATGTAGAAAAGGACAAGGAAGATATAGAATGTAGGGAAATAGAGGTGATATCTTGAAAAATGTCCATATTACAGAGGAGGAAGTGCTGGATGTCTTGAAACGCATATAAATGAATAAATCCCTAGGACCTGATCAGGTGTCTCCTAGAACCCAGTGGGAAGCTAGGGAAGTGATTGCTGGGCCTCTTGTTGAGATATTTGCATCATCGATAGTCAGAGGTGAGGTGCCAGAAGACTGGAGGTTGGCTACTGTGGTGCCACTGTTTAAGAAAGGTGGTAGAGACAAGCCAAGGAACTATAGAGCAGTGAGCCTGATGTCAGTGGTGGGCACGTTATCGAGTCATAGAGTCATATAGATGTACAGCATGGAAACAGACCCTTTGGTCCAACCCGTCCATGCCGACCAGATATCCCAACCCAATCTAGTCCCACCTGCCAGCACCCTGCCCATATCCCTCCAAACCCTTCCTATTCATATACCCATCCAAATGTCTCTTAAATGTTGCATTTGTACCAGCCTCCACCACATCCTCTGGCAGCTCATTCCATACACGTACCACCCTCTGCATGAAAAAGGTGCCCCTTAGGTCTCTTTTATATCTTTCCCCTCTCACCCTAAACCTATGCACTCTAGTTCTGGACTCCCCAACCCCAGGGAAAATTTACCTATTTACCCTATCCATGCCCCTCATAATTTTGTAAACCTCTATAAGGTCACCCTTCAGCCTCCGACACTCCAGGGAAAACAGCCCCAGCCTGTTCAGCGTCTCCCTATAGCTCAAATCCTCCAACTCTGGCAATATCCTTGTCAATCTTTTCTGAACACTTTCAAGTTTCACAACATCTTTCTGATAAGAAGGAGACCAGAATTGCACGCAATATTCTAACAGTGGCCTAACCAATGTTCTGTACAGCTGCAACATGCCCTCCCAACGTCTGTACTCAATACTCTGACCAATAAAAGAAAGCATACCAACTGCCTTCTTCACTATCCTATCTACCTGTGACTCCACTTTCAAGGAGCTATGAACCTGTACTCCAAGGTCTCTTTGTTCAGCAACACTCCCTAGGACCTTACCATTTAGTGTATAAGTCCTACAAAGATTTGCTTTCCCAAAATGCAGCACCTCGCATTTATCTGAATTAATGAATGTTGGAGGGAATCCTGAGAGACAGCATTTTCATATATTTGGAAAGGTAGGATTGATTAGGGATAGTCAACATGACTTTGTGCTTGGGAAGTCATGTCTCACAAACTTGATTGAGTTTTTTTGAAGAAGTAACAAAGAGGATTGATGAGGGCAGAGCGGTAAATATTGTCCATATGGACTTCAGTAAGGCATTTGACAACGCCTTGGGAGACTGGTTAACAAGGTTAAATCTCATGGAACACAGGGAGAACTTGAAGGGAATTTGATATGTGAGAGGCTTTCAAAGATAGGTTGAAGGTAGTGCAGCATAGGCACGTCTCATTGAAAGCAAGAGATAGGAAAGGCAAGGTTCATGAACCGTGGATGACAGGAGAAATTGTGCGACTGGCCAAGAGGAAACAGAAAGCGTACATAAAGTCCAGGCAGCTAAGAACAGAACAGCCCTGGAAGAATATCAAGAGAGTAAGACCAGTCTTAAACGAGGAATCAAGCGGCCTAAAGGGGTCATGAATTAACTTTAGCGAGCAGAATTAAGGAGAATCCCAAAGTTTTTTATTCTTATATAAGAAGCAAGCAGATAACTAGAGAAAGGATTGGTCCACTAAAGGATAAGGAAGGAAGGCTGTGTGTCGAACCTGAGAAAATGGGTGAGATTCTGAATAATTACTTTGCATCAGTGTTCACTGAGGAGAGGGTCATGATGAATGGTAAGATTAGAGATAGAAGTCCAATTACTTTGGATGTCACGTTGACATAAGTAAAGAAGATGTGTTGTGTTAGCTAGAGGTTATTAATGTGGACATATCCCCAGGACCAGATGGGATCTATCCCAGGTTGCTGAGGGAGGTGAGAGAGGAAATAGCTGGGGCCCTGACAGATATCTTTGTAGCATCCTTAAACACAGGTGAGGTGCCGGATGACTGGAGGGTAGTTCATGTTGTCCCCCTGTACAAGTAGGATAGTAGGGATATTCCAGGTAACTACAGACCAGTGAGGCTGACATCAGTGATGGGAAAGTTTCTGGAGAAGGTACTGAGGGATAGGATCTATTTATATTTGGAAAAGAATAGGCTGATCAGTGATAGGCAACATGGTTTTGTATGAGGGAGATTGTGCTTACCAACTTAATAGAGATCTTAGAGGAAATGACCAAGTTGATAGATGAAGGAAGGACTGTAGATATCATATACATGGACTTTAGTAAGGCATTTGATAAGGTTCGAGCTGAAAATGTGTTGCTGGTTAAAGCGCAGCAGGTCAGGCAGCATCCAAGGAACAGGAAATTCGACGTTTCGGGCCAGAACCCTTCATCAGGAATGAGGAGAGTGTGCCAGGCAGGCTAAGATAAAAGGTAGGGAGGAGGGACTTGGGGGGGGGGGGTTGGAGATGTGATAGGTGGAAGGAGGTTAAGGTGAGGGTGATAGGCCGGAGTGGGGTGGGGGGCGGAGAGGTCAGGAAGAAGATTGCAGGTTAGGAGGGCGGTGCTGAGTTCGAGGGAATCGACTGAGACAAGGTGGGGGGAGAGGAAATGAGGAAACTGGAGAAATCTGAGTTCATCCCTTGTGGTTGGAGGGTTCCCAGGTGGAAGATGAGGCGCTCTTCCTCCAACTGTCGTGTTGTTATGTTCTGCCAATGGAGGAGTCCAAGGACCTGCATGTCCTCGGTGGAGTGAGAGGGAGAGTTAAAGTGTTGAGCCACGGGGTGGTTGGGTTGGTTGGTCCGGGCATCCCAGAGGTGTTCCCTGAAGCGTTCCGCAAGTAGGCGGCCCGTCTCCCCAATATAGAGGAGGCCACATCGGGTGCAGCGGAGGCAATAGGTGATGTGTGTGGAGGTGCAGGTGAATTTGTGGTGGATATGGAAGGATCCCTTGGGGCCTTGGAGAGAAGTAAGGGAGGAGGTGTGGGCGCAAGTTTTATATTTCCTGCGGTTGCAGGGGAAGGTGCCTGGAGTGGAGGTTGGGTTGGTGGGGGGTGTGGACCTGACGAGGGAGTCACGAAGGGAGTGGTCTTTGCAGAACGCTGATAGGGGAGGGGAGGGAAATATATCCCTGGTGGTGGGGTCCGTTTGGAAGTGGCGGAAGTGACGGCGGATGATACGTTGTATACGGAGGTTGGTGGGGTGGTAGGTGAGAACCAGTGGGGTTCTGTCTTGGTGGCGGTTGGAGGGGCGGGGCTCAAGAGCGGAGGAGCGGGAAGTGGAGGAGATGCGGTGGAGGGCATCGTCAATCACATCTGGGGAGAATCTGCGGTCCTTGAAGAAGGAGGCCATCTGGGCTGTACGGTATTGGAACTGGTCCTCCTGGGAGCAGATGCAGCGGAGATGAAGGAATTGGGAATATGGGATGGCGTTTTTACAGGGGACAGGGTGGGAGGAGGTGTAGTCCAAGTAGCTGTGGGAGTAAGTCGGTTTATAGTAGATGTCTGTGTTGAGTCGGTCGCCTGAAATAGAAATGGAAAGGTCTAGGAAGGGGAGGGAGGAGTCTGAGACAATCCAGGTGAATTTGAGGTCAGGATGGAAGGTGTTGGTAAAGTTGATGAACTGTTCAACCTCCTCGTGGGAGCACGAGGCAGGGCCGATACAGTCATCGATGTAGCGGAGGAAAAGGTGGGGGGTGGTGCCAGTGTAGTTGCGGAAGATGGACTGTTCCACATATCCTACAAAGAGACAGGCATAGCTGGGGCCCATGCGGGTGTCCATGGCAACTCCTTTAGTTTGGGGGAAGTGGGAGGATTGGAAAGAGAAGTTATTCAGGGTGAGGACCAGTTCAGTCAGTCAAAGGAGGGTGTCAGTGATTAAGGTTCCCCATGGTAAAATAATGGAGAAAGTGAAGTCACATGGTGTGCAGGGTGTTCTAGCTAGGTGGATAAAGAACTGGTTGAGCAACAGGAGACAGAGAGTAGTAGTTGAAAGGAGTTTCCCAAAATGGAGAAAGGTGACCAATGGTGTTCCACAGGAATCAGTGCTGGGGCCATTGTTGTTTGTGATATACATGAATGATCTGGAAGAGGTCATTGTTGGCATGATCAGCAAGTTTGCAGATGACACGAAGATTGGTGGAGTGGCAGACAGCATAGGACAGTCAAACAGTATAGGAAAATATAGATAGACTGGAGAGTTGGGTGCAGAAGTGGCAGTTGGAGTTCAATCCAGGCAAATGTGAGGTGATGCATTTTGGGAATTCTAATTCTAGAGTGAATTATAGAGTAAACGGAAGAGCCTTGGGAAAAGTTGATGAGCAGAGAGATCTGGGAGTTCATGTCCATTGTGCCCTGAAGGTTGTTGCACAGGTGGATAGAGTGTTCAGTAAGGCATATGGTATGCTTGTCTTCATTGGACAGGGTATTGAGTATAAGAACTGGCAGGTCATGTTAAAATTGTACAAGACATTGGTTCGGCCACATTTAGAATACTGTGTACAGTTCTGGTCGCCACATTACCAAAAGGATGTGGAACCTTTGGAGAGGGTGCAGACAATGTTTATGAAGATATTGCCTGGTTATGAAAGGTGCTAGCTATGAAGAGAGGTTAAGATTGTTTTCATTAGAAAAGAAGAGATTGAGGGGGGAACCTGACTGAGGTATACAAAATCATGAAGGGTAGATAGAGATAAACTTTTTCCTAGGGTGAAGGATCCAATAACGAGAGGTCACACTTTCAAGGTGAGAGGTGAAAAGTTTAAGGGGGGGAAAACTCAGCAATTATTTTATGCAAAGGGTGGTAAGTGCCTGGAATGCTTTGCCAGAAGAGGTAGTAGAGGCAAGCACAGTAGCTTCATTTAAGATGCATCTGGACAGATGCATAAGTAGGTGGGAGCAGAGGTATACAGATGGTAAGGAATTGGGCAACAGGTTTAGACAGTGGATTTGGATTAGCTCAGGCTTGGAGGACTGAAGGGCCTGTTCCTGGGCTATAAATTTTCTTTGTTATTTGTTCTTTGGTCAGTGAATGACATAGGGTCAGATGATGCGGAATCTGTGTGGGTGGAGTTGAGGAACCACAGAGGCAAAAAAACCATAATGAGAGTTATGTTCAGATCTCCCAGCAGTGGTAAGGACCAGGGGCGCAAGAAGTACCAGGAAATAGATAGGGCATGTCAGAAAGGCAAGGTCACGGTGACCATGGGGGGCTTCAATATGCAGGTGGACTGGGTGGATAATGCTGCCAGTGGATCCAAAGAAAGGGTATTCATGGAATGCTTACAGGACTATTCTGGACTTAGTTCTATGTAATGAGCCAGACTTTGTAAAAGATCTTAAAGCAAGGGAACACAAAGGAGGCAGCGATCATAATATGGCAGAGTTCAGTCTGCAGTTCGAAAGAGAGAAGGCAAAATCAGATGTAATGTTGTTACAGTTAAAAAAAGGCAATTACAGGGGCATGAGAGAGGAACTAATGAAAATTGACTAGAAGCAGAGCCTATTGGGGAAGACAATAGAGCAACAATGTTACGAGTTTTTGGATGTAATTGAGGACATTAAAGAAATATTATCCACGGAGGGGCTAGATAGCCATGGCTGACAAAGGAAGTCGGGAAATGTATCACAGAAAAAGAGAGCGCCTATAAAGTGGCCAAGAGCACTGGGACATCAGAAGATTGGGAAGACTACAAAAACAAAGGATAACAAAGAGACAAACAAGGAAAGAGAGGATCAAATATGAAGGTAGACTGGCCAGTAATATTAGAAATGATAGTAAAAGTTTCTTTCAATACATAAGAAACAAGCAAGAGGCAAAGGTAGAAATTGAGCCCCTCCAAATTGATACTGGAAGGCTAGTGCTGGGAGATAAGGAAATAGCTGAAGAACCGAATAAGTACTTTGTGTCAGTCTTCACAATGGAGGACATGACTAATATCTCAACAATTAAGGAGAGTCAAGGGGCAGAGTTGAATACAGTAGTCATTACAAAACAGAAAGTGCTAGAAAAGCTAAAAGGTCTAAAAATGAATAAATCTCCAGGCCCCGATGGGATACATCGTAGAGTTCTGAGGGAGGTGGCTGAGGAAATAGCTGAGGGACTGACTGTGATTTTTCAAAAATCACTGGAGTCAGGGAAAGTCCCAGATAATTGGAAAATTGCTGTTGTAACCCCTTGTTCAAGAAAGGATCAAGACTAAAGCTGGAAAATTATAGGCTTAACCTCGGTTGTAGGAAAAATTCTAGAATCCATAATTAAGGATGAGATGTCTAATTTCTTGCAAGTGCAGGGTTGGATTAGAGCAAGCCAGCATGGATTTAGTAAGGGGAGGTCATGCCTGACAAACCTGTTAGAAATCTTTGAAGAAGTAACAAGTAGGTTAGGCCAGGGAAACCCAGTGGAACTTATCTATCTAGACTTCCAAAAGGCCTTTGATAAGGTGCCTCACGGGAAGCTGCTGAGTAAGGTGAGGGCCCATGACGTTCGAGGTGAGCTACTGGCATGGATTGGGGATTGGGAGACAGTAAGGTCTACAGATGCTAAAGGTCAGAATTGAGAGTGTGTTGCTGGAAATGCACAGCAGGTCTGGCAGCATCCGAGGAGCAGGAGAATGATTCTTGATGACGGGCTTTGGCCCGAAACATCGGTCTCCTGCTCCGTGGATTGGGGATTGGTTGTCTGACAGAAAGCAGTGAGTTGGGATAAAACATTCTTTATTGGAATGGCAGCTGGTGACAAGTGGTGTCCCGCAGGGTTCAGTGTTGGGGCCACCTCTGTTCGCTTTATATATTAATGATCTGGATGAAGAGACTGGGGGCATTCTGGCAAAGTTCACCGATGATACGAAGTCCAGCAGACAGGCAGGTAGCACTGAGGAGGTGGGGAGGCTACAGAAAGATTAAGACAGTTTAGGCGAGTGGTTCAGGAAATGGCTGATGAAATTCAACGTGAGCAAGTGCGAGGTCTTGCACTTTGGAAAAAGGAACACAGGCATGGACTATTATTTAAATGGTGAGAAAATTCATAAAGCCAAAGTACAAAGGGATCTGGGAGTGTTAGTACAGGATTCTCTAAAGGTTGATTTGCAGGTTGAGTCCGTGTTTAAGAAATCAAATTAATGTTATCATTTATTTCAAGTGGATTGGAATATAAAAGCAGCAATGTGCTTCTGAGACTTTATAAAGGTCTACTTAGGCTTCATTTAGAATACTGTGTCTAATTTTGGGCCCCACACCTCAGGAAGGACATACTGGCACTGGAGCATGTCCAGCGGAGATTTCCACGGATAATCCCTAGAATGTTAGGTCTAACATATGATGAACGGCTGAGGATCCTGGGATTGTATCATTAGAATTTAGAAGGTTACGGGGAGATCTAATAGAAATTTTCAAGATAAAGCATGGCTTAGAAAGGGTGGATGCTGGGAATTTGATTCCGTTAGGCGGGAAGACTAGGACCCATAGGCACAGCCTTAAAATTAGAGGGGGGTCAATTTAAAATGGAAATGAGGAAACATTTCTTCAGCCAGAGAGTGTTGGGCTTGTGGAATTCATTGCCACAGAGCACATTGGAGGCTGGGATGTTGGGTGTCTTCAAAGCAGAGATTGATAAATTTTTGATCTCGCAAGGAATTAAAGGTTACGGGAAGAATGTGGGTAAGTGGAATTGAAACGCCCATCAACCATGATTAAATGGCAGAGTGGACTTGATGGGTCAAATGGCCTTGCTTCTACTCCTGTGTCTTATAGTATTATGGTCTCATTAGTCTTCTTGTGCAAAATTATTAACCATAGCTTTATTTCCTTCAGCAGTCTATTGAATACTTTGCAATCAAATATGTAGATGGCTATAGAGTATCCAAATCCAGAAGTACTTCAGCTGGCAATCTCATTCAGGGAGACAGCATAATGATTGGTGTGTAAGATTTAAAAATGTCATGTCACTCATGCTGTGCAAAGAAAATAGAAGCACTTATTTAGGGAAAGGTCAAAGGAATTTTGCTCTTTAATCAGCTGTGCTCATATTTGACCACATATCTGAATTGGTAGAGGTTAACTTTTGTATCATCAGTCACCCTCATGAGCACAAAAGATGGAAAAAAATCTACATATCAAGAAAGTTATTTTCTTTCTACCAATGAATGGAGGGTCTTTCACAAATAGCATTCCATTGCCCAGCTAACTGCGAAAGCTTACAATAATGTATATATTACTCAACACTGAGTTAAACAATTTCAGCTCATAAGCTCTGACCATATTTTATTATTTTTTTCAGCAGTTGTTAGTGATGATTTCACTGTCCCATTTACAGCCCTCCTAAACTATTTTTTATATCTTGTCACATTACACCTTCTTTAGAGCATATCTGTTTTATCTTTAATCCCTCTTGCCTTCCATCCTGCCACAGACCTCAGGGTCACTGAAACATTAACTCTGATTTCTCTTCACCGATGCTGCCAGACCTTTTTTGTTTCCAAAAAAATTGCTGTCTATTTTTTCAGATTTCCAGCGTCCACAGTATTTTCTTTTTATATAAACATAGCTGATACAAAGGAAGATAGTTGTAATTTTGGAAATCAGTCATCTCAATTCCCAGACATCTCTGCAGAAATTCTTAACAGAAGTGCTTTAGGTCTAACCAGCTTCAGTTGCTTTATCAATGACCTTCCCTCCATCATAAGGTCAGAAGTGGGGATATTTACTGGTCATTTGCATAATGTTCAGCAGCATTTGCAACTATTCAACTACTGAAGTAGCCCACATTCCAAATTCAGCAACATCTGGATTTTGGCTAGTACGTGTCAAGAAACATTTGTGCCACACAACTGACTGTAGTGGTTCAAGAAGGCAGCTCACCACCACCTTATCAAGGAGAACTAAGGATGGGTAATAAATGCTGGCCCAGTAAATGGTACCCACATCCTATGAGTGAATAAGAATGCACTTCTTTTATTCATGTAGTTAAGTAGGAAAAGTCAGTTGACAGTTCTAGTACTCCAGCACTTACATATTTATGCTCCACCAATAGTGCAGATGTACAAGTTCTACCCAGCATTTTGTATGCATATTGATTTTTAAATGTTGGACTGCACAGTATAGGTACAGCTCCCAAATAGTGTATTTAAAAAGTGGATTATACTTCTTTTCCAATTCATGCAAAAGTAATGACAATTATGTCATGTATGGCCTTGAGCATGAGGATTAAAACTAGTATTACCAATGTTAGCTTCAGGAAACTTCACTGTTAACTTTAAATATTATGTTGACTGGAAGCCAAATGCAAATGTAATTAAATTTACTTAATTTTCTCCATGTTCTTTTATATGGCCACTGAGTGACCTGACAATTCCCAAATCTTGACTGCTTTGCTCATACCTTATTCTTTGCTCACAACGATCCACAAATATATTGCAAGTTATTATAACCAGCACCAGCTCCCTCTATGGGACCGTCATTCAATTACAGGCAGCGAAAACAAATATCCCTGAGAACAAATTGGCCCCGAGTTTGTTGGCACCTGTGTAATAATGAATGCAAAATGCAAGCTGTTACCAGTGCAACATATTAAAAAAAATGTTAGGTTTACGCTGTGAGTTTTGAGTCTCCACAAGTTGCTGGAGGATTTACATTGCTTCTCCATCAGCTCCCAAACCAGGAGTCTGTTCCTTCATCCAACCACTTATGTCCACAGAAAGAAAAGAGGATCAGGAATACAGTTTTAGAATCACTGAAAATAAGGCAAAAAGCACAGTGTTTAGTCTTTATGAGATGTTTGTACATTTGTCCTTGGAGTGTTATGGGCAATTTTGGATCTTCAAATGGTGAAGTATGTTGGAACGATGTGTTATGGACCAGCTAGACCCCATCAAAATATGTTAAGAAGGTAGCCCAGACTCTAACCTTTTCTTATTTTAATGGCAGATGTGAAGTGGATATTCCAGGTGTGATGCAGTTGGTCAAACCACTTGGCTTTAAGCAAAACAGAATGTACAATTGAAACATGAACAAAATATAACAGATTTTGGAATAACTTAACTATTTGAAAACCCAACCGGCTTGACACCTCAACTTAACCAAGGAGCTGTTCCAATCCCCGTAACATCCCACAAACACACCTCTTGGCAAAAGGTAAATTCAAACTCAGGTTCTTAGAGACAGGAGAGAGTTCAGAGAGGGAAGCCAGTCAAGAATTATCGGCTGAAGCTTGAACTCTTCTCTGGACTGCAGCAGCTTCTCACTGTCACAACTCAAAGAAAAACTAGAAAAAACCTGAACTGGAAGAATTGGCCACTCCCTTGCCATTGTTAAACTCAGTTCTTCCCAGACATTTTGGCACCTCTACCTTCACAAACTCTCTTTAAAAAACCCTAGGACAAAATAACCTTGTTAAAGGGGCAGCATAGTCACAGATGATAAATACACAAGAAATTCTAACTGAACAAAACTTACCTTAGCACTGCTACTGGAAGGGTGAATTACAAGAGCTATAGGTATTTATTTTATAGAAAAGCAGGTGTAAAAAGAATCTTCTTTAAATGATATAAGAATCAATCCAGTTGGATAGATAGTTTCAGATTGATAAGCATGAGAGAGGTCATGCATATAAACCATTCAAAAGTCAAAATAAAAAAATAGACTAGAAGTTAAAGAAGGAAATATTAGGATAGGTATTAAATTCTTATATAAAGGGCTAAGTTGCAAGCCAGCCTTAAACATAGCAATGCAGAAACAAAGAAAACATGAACAGGAGTTGACCATTCAGCCCTTTGAGTGGCAGAGAAGGCTCAATCTGATCATGGCTGATCATCCAACTCAGTACCCTGTTCTCACTTTGATCCCTTTAGCCCTCAGAACTTTATCTAATTCCTTTATGAAAACATTCAATGCTTTCTGGTTCCTGGTTGAATGACTAAATCAGAAATCCACAGAAAGTAGTTTCCTCCGTTAGGAACTTCCTCTTGCACTTGTTCTGCTGAGGGAAGGGACAATAAAGTTCTGAAGAAGGGTGACTGGACTTGAAACATTAACTCCTCTTCCTCTCCACAGACGCTGTCAGGCCACCTGAGTTTCTCCAGCAATTTGTGTTACTGTTATTGGGAATGTAATGGTCTGCAGCATGTTGTCTTGTCTGCCCTGCTGGGAGTTACAGACTTCTTCTGTCACTATTCCAAGGTCTCAGGCATGTCAGAGTTTGCTGTCCATGACAATGCCTACATCATACATGTGGCATGAGTTAACATTAGAGATGGTGTGATGATACTCACACTCAGTTTGACCTTAATTCAGTGTATCTTAGGGGTGGAAAATTCCATTTGAGATTATGCATTTTTTGCCTGATTTGGTTCATTGCTATAGTTGGTGTTTGAATATTCATAATTCTGTCCAAGTATAACAAATGCTTCCAGTAGCAACAAAAACAGAATGATCTATTTCACCGATATAATCCTGATATTTTAAAGAAGAATGAATTTTTGAATATCATTAACTAACCTTCTATTATTCACCCAGCCTTTGCTCTATTGTGATCCACTTCCCTTCTTTATTTAGATGTTTTATTTCTCATCCCATGCCCTTCTGCTGCCCTCTTTCGCGAACCAACAGATTTCCATATCTATCCTGATAATGATGTGGAGGAGCTGGTGTTGGACTGGGATGGACAAAGTCTTATAATCCTGTTTCACAACTATCTGACAAAGGAGCTGCGCTCCAAAATCTAGTGCTTCCAAATAAACCTGTTGGACTGTGACCTGGTGTTGTGTGATTTTTAACTTTATCCTAATAATGCTCTTCCAATTATGGTTCTTGCAAAAAATCCTTTCTTCTGTCCAGATATCTCCAACTCTATCATTCCAACAACTAGTTGAATCCCTTTTCCACATCAGAGAATAAGAAATGCCTTTTGCCCTTGACCAATAATGGCATCCATTTCCTGGGCCTCCTTTCTCACCTGCTCCACCTCCACTCAGACAATGATAGGATAATACATCATGTCCCAACTTATGAGCTTCTGCATTCCTCAGATTTTTCCGTTCCAGTCTCATCTCTGCTTTCGAGAACCTTCATTCCGTCAAATATATTGTTCATTACGCAGAAATCTGATAACTCTTTCACTGGCACTTTCAACCATAACCGATTTATCAGAAATGATCACATCATTCATTCAACTCTTTGCACAATGCTGTTCAATTCATAAATGTATTTTCCATGTACAATCACTTATAGTATCTATTTCTCCATTAATCAAACTTCATTTTTTTCTCTCCACATCATAGAGATCAAATGCAATGAAAAATGATATTCTGTCTACAAATATGACCATTGATTATCTACATGCAATCCCTCTTAATCCCATCCACAATCCAGCTTTTCAAAGAGACACTTGCTTTTCCTCCAACCCATAAGTGCATTCTTCTCCCATTCCAACCCTGTAGAGCTTATAGACTCCATTCTAACTTTCTTTATTTTCCCTTCCCAGGTTTAACTGGCATTATTATTACCCCTGAAACCCACTACTCCCACCCGTTCCCAGCTAAGCTCAAGGTCTGTGCTGGCACTTCTACTGCCAATTGCTTTATTCTGACCTGCTCCCTTCCAAGGCCAAATAGCTGCTCCAACTTTCTGAAAACATAAAACTTTTAAGTAATTTTATTGCAGCGAAAGCTGAACAGGACCCAGGGGCTGCTGGGTAAGTAAACTAATATATTCAGGTAGAGGCTAAACTTGAAACAGTACAAGTGGAGTGTCTCCCACCCGTCCTCCTCCTCCTCCTCTAACCAAGAAAAAATACTATGTGGAGGGTTAGTAAGGTAAGGATTTTTTTTAAAAATCTCCTTTGGTAATTTAAAGCAGAGGGGATGGGAGTCAGGACAGTTGCCTGCTCCTTTTGCAGGATGTGGGAGGTAAGGGTCACTGCCTGCTGACTTCAGCTGTGAGAATTGCACCCAAATCCAACTCCGCATTAGGGAACTGGAGCTAGAGCTGGATGAGCTTTGGATCATTCGGGAGGCTGAATGGGTGATAGAAAGGAGTTAAAGGGAGGTAGTCAACCTAAGTTCAGGATAAAGGTAACTGGGTGACCATAACAGAGGGAAAGGGAATAAGCAGACACTGCAGGCCATTCCCCTCAATAATAAATATAGTGCTTTGGATACTGTTGGGTGGTTGACCTGCCAGGGAAAAGCGACAACAGCCAGGTTTCTGACACAGAGCCTGGCTCTGTGGTTCAGAGGAAAGGAGCGGGGGGGGGGGGGGGGCGGGTGGTTTGCTACAGCTCTTTGGGAGGATTTAAACTGATTTGGCAGGGGTGTGGGAACCGGAGCTATGGATCAGAGGATGTGGTAACTGATGAACAGGCAAATACAGCATGCAGAAAGTCTGTGAGGAAGGATAGACAGCTGATAGGGCAAAGGTGCAGTCAGTGTGATGGTTTGAAATGTGTCTATTTTACTGCAAGAAATGTCAGAAATAAGGGTGACAAATTTAGAGCATGGGTCAGTATGTGAAGCTACGATGTTGTGGCCATTATGGAGACTTGGATATCGCAGGGGTTGGAATGCTTGTTGGATGTTCCGGGGTTTAGATGTTTCAAAAGGAATAAGGAGGGAAGGAAAAAAGGTGTGGGAGTGGCATTGCTAATCAGGGTTTGTATCAGAGCTGCAGAAAGGGAGGTCATCTACTGAGTCAGAATGGATGGAAGTCAGAAAGTGGAAAGGAGCAGTCACCTTATTGGGAGTTTTTTAATAGACCCTGCCACACGCCCCCCACGCTCATCCACCAACCCCTCCCCCACCCCCCCAATAGCAACAGAGACACCGAAGAGCACATTGGGAGGCATATTTTGGAAGGTGCAGAAATAACAAGGTTGTTGTCATAGGTGACTTCAACTTCCCTAATATTGATTGTAACCTCCTTAGTACAAATAGTTTGGATGGAACAGACTTTGTCAGGCGTGTCCAGGAAGGATTCCTGACTCAATACACAGATAGGCAAACCAGAAGGGAGGCCATATTGGATTTGATGCTTGGCAAGGAACCAGGTCAGGTGTCAGATCTCTTGGTGGGAGAGCATTTCAGTGATAGTGATCAAAACCATTTGACCTTTGCTATAGCCATGGAGAGAGATAGGACCAGATGATATAAGAAAGTAGTGTCACGAGTGTGGTGCTGGAAAAGCACAGCAGGTCGGGCAGCATCCGAAGAGCAGGAAAATCAATGTTTCAGGCAAATGCCCTTCATCAGGAAAGTATGGGAAAGTATTTAATTGGGGGAGGGGGGTTATGATGCTATTAGGCAGGAACTGTGGAGCATAAATTGGGAACAGATATTGACAAGGAAACACAGAAAAATGTGGAGGTTGTTTAGGGAGCACTCGCTGATAGTACAGGTTAGCTTTGTCCCACTGTGGCAAGGAAGGGATGGTAGGTTGAAAGAACCTTAGGTGACAAGGGATGTAGAACATCCAATCAAGAGGAAGGAGGAAGTTTTAGAGGGTTACAAGGTAGGCAGGAAGGAACTGTATAATGGACTTACAAGAACTAGAAGGGGTGATGAAATAACTTTAGCAGGCAGCATTAAGGAAAACCACAAGGCATTCTACACTTATGTGAGGAACAAGAGAGAGTGAGGGTAGGGCCAATCTGGGTAGTGGAGGGAACATGTACCTGGAGTCAGAGGAAGTAGAGGAGTCCTTAAGAATACTTTGCTTCATTATTCACTTGTAAAAGGGACATTGTTGTTTATGAGGACAGCATGAAATAGGCTGATATACTCAAAGAAATTGATGTTGAGAAGGTGGATGTGCTAGAAATTTTGAAAAACATGAGGATGGATAGGTCTCCTGAGCCAGGCAGAATCTGCCCAAGGTTACGAAAAGAAGCAAGGGAAGAGATTACTGCACCTTTGGCAATGATCTTTGCATCCTCACTGTCCACTGAAGTAGTGCCAGGTGATTAGAGGGTGGCAAATATTATTCCCTTGTTCAAGAAAGGGAATAGGGATAATCCTAGGAATTGCAGACCAGTCAGTCTTACGTTGGTGGTGGCAAATTATTGGAGAAAATTCTGAGAGACAGGATTTATAATTTTTGGAAAACCATAGTTTGATTAGAGATAGTCAGCATGACTTTGTGAGGGGTGGATCATGCTTCACTAGTCTTATAGAATTCTTAGATGATGTGACAAAACATATTGATGAAGTTAGAGCAGTGGATGTGGTGTATATGGATTTTAGCATGGCGTGTGATAATATTCGAGTAAAAAATGAGGTCTGCAGATGCTGGAGATCACAGCTGCAAATGTGTTGCTGGTCAAAGCACAGCAGGTTAGGCAGCATCTCAGGAATAGAGAATTCGACGTTTCGAGCATAAGCCCTTCATCAGGAATAAGAGAGAGAGAGCCAAGCAGGCTGAGATAAAAGGTAGGGAGGAGGGACTAGGGGGAGGGGCGATGGAGGTGTGATAGGTGGAAGGAGGTCAAGGTGAGGGTGATAGGCCGGAGTGGGGTGGGGGCGGAGAGGTCAGGAAGAGGATTGCAGGTTAGGAGGGCGGTATTCCTCAGGATAGGCTCATTCAGAAAGTAAGGAGGCATTTGATACAGGGAAATTTGACTGTCTGGATACAAAATTGGCTAGGCTATAGAAGGCAGAGGGTGGTAGGAGGTGGAAAATATTCAGCCTGGAGCTTGATGATCACTGGTGTTCCATAGGGATCTGTTCTGGGACCTCTGCTCTTTGTGATTTTAATAAATTATTTGGATGAGGACATGAAGGGAGTGGGTTAGTAAGTTTGCCGATGACATGAAAGTTGGTGGAGTTGTGGATAGTGTAGAGGGTTTTGTAGGTTGCAACAGGAGATTGACAGGATGCAGAACTGGGCTTAGAAATGAGAGATGGAGTTCAACAGGGAAAAGTGTGAAGTGATTCATTTTGGAAGGTCAAATTTTGTATGCAGATTATAGGATTAAAGGCACAATTCTTGCTAGTGTGGAGGAACAGAGAGATCTTGGGGTCTACATCTATAGATCACTCAAAGTTGCCAGAAGGCATATGGTGTGTTGGCTTTCATTATGCAGGGTGATTGAGTTTAAGAGCCGCAAGGTTATGCTGCAGCTGTATAAAGCCCTAGTTGGACCACACTTAGAATATTGTGTTCAGTTCTGGTTGCCGCATTATAGGAAGGATGTGAAAGCTTTAGAGAGAGTGCAGAGGAGAATAACCAGGATGCTGCCTGGACTGGAGGACATTTCTTATGAAGTAAGGTGGAGGGTGCTAGGGCTTTTCTCATTGGAGTGAAGAAGGATGAGAGGTGACTTGAGAGAGATGTGCAAGATGATGAGAGGCATAGATAGAGTGGATAGCCAAAGACTTTTTCCCAGGGCAGAAATGCTTATCAGAAGGGGGCATAATTTTTAAGTGATTGGAGAGAGGTTTCAGGGAGATGTCAGAGGTAGGTTCTTTATGCAGAGAGTGGTGGGTGGATGGAATGCACTGCCAGACGTGGTAGTAAAGTCAAATACATTAGAGACATTTATGCATCTCTTGGATAGGCACAAGGACGATCATAAAATGAAGGGTGTGTAGGTTACTTTGATCTTAGAGTAGGATAAAATGTCAGCACAACATCGAGGGCCAAAGGGCCCGTACACTTCTGTGTTCTGTGTTCTATATAGTATTCAACTTTTCCATTCCAAGTTAGTTTCATTGATATGTAGTGAATTAGCAACTGAAGTATATGGCTCAGTCTTTCAAAGATATATTAATGAATGATTCTTATCTTTACATCTATTATTTACAAGTATGTGGTTTGATCATTCTGCTCATTGTAAAGTTTTAATGCGGCTGCTCAGCCAGTAAATCTTCCCACAGCTGAGCGAGTGGGTAAATAGGTCAATGTATTTGGTTTTACCTGAGTGTCATTTAGGAAGCGGGCATGAAGTCTGGAAATTTTCTCATCACTCAATTCTATTTTCCCCGATCTAAAATGTTCTGAATATCAAATGAGAGCTTCAGATAAACTATGGACCAAACATTCATTGTGGGCAGTGCACAACAGGAGTTGTAGAATTTGACTACACATTCAGCCCGATATTCATCCAATTGAACAGTAAACAGGACTTGTAATTAATAGTCAAACAAATACCATTATGGAATAATATGTTTTCTCCTGCCAGGCTTTGTGGATTTCAGAGATTTGGAGGATACTTAACTTTGACTGATCCATTCCTGATCTTATAAAGACATTGATCTAAAAATGGCATTCTGTTATGAATTTCTCTGTACTTGGGAGATGTAGAGGTAGAGCAACAGAGGGAAAATAGCAGTGTCTGACTATATAAAAAATGTGTTCCTTACCTGATGGTATCTGAGCAGCAAAGGTACCAGCCACATGTTTTCATAGCCTGACCCAGGTGGCATCACTTGAAAGCTTTGCTTCTTTACAAATGAGATCCAAATGCTCAATAGCATACTGAACAGAGATCTTCTTCCTTGAATGCAGCACAGTTCACAATGCGTGAAGTCACTTTTTTTTATTCACCAGATCTGGCAATTATAAATTGCCTTATGAATGTCGAGTCTCAGTGAGAGGTTATGTGCCTCTGCAGATAGATGGAACTTCCCAGGCTTCAGCCATCCATTAATTGAATATCTACAGCTCCATTGCTGACATTTTGGCTAACTTTCAAGAACAATGTTCATAGGTTGAAGGTGAGAGGGGAAACATTTGAAAAGGAATGAGCTGCGAGAAGAAAGTGGTGGAGGCAGACGCAATTACAGCATTTAAAAGATATCTGGATGGATATATAAATAGGAAGGATTTAGAGGGATATGGGCCAAGTGCAAGCAAATGGGACTAGGTCAGATTAGGTTGTCTGGTTGGTACAGGTGAGTTGGACCAAAGGATCTGTTTCCATGCAATATGATTCTAACTCTATGACTCTAATAGGCAATGTCCAGCGAATTTGAATGGTTTTTACTGTCATTGAGCATCTAAAAGTCTGAGAGTCATACAGCGTAGAATAAGACCAATCATGTGTAGACTTGCCCTTTGAAAAAGTTACTCAGTTAATTTCACTACATTGCCTGCTCCCCATAGCTATGCAAATTTCTTAGCCTTCCAGAGTATGAACACGGCATATTTGTTGCACCTATTTCTAATGTAAAATTGTTTACATTAAGTTAGAACTCTTCATGTGTGTGAAATAACTGCACAAAGGCCGGTATCCTGTCCCAAGTCACCCTTTATTTACACATGGAGAGTCCTTCACACTGATCCAGATCCCTCAGAGCAAGGTCTCAGAGTGAAGAAAACCTTTGACATTTTGTGTGCACGTGTAGGACACGGTGAATAACAACAGGTGTATAAATCTTCATTTATATTCCATCACCAGGAAGAAAGGAAACACCAGGATGGCCAGTGACAAGCAGGTACCCTTCTCAACAAAGGGCAATGCTGTGCAATCAAAAAAATGTGAAGGAGAGGGCAGGGATTTATTGAAAAAAGAGTTGGAAGGGGGGAAAATACACTCCACTCCCTGCGGTGCCCAGCTCTCCCTGAACAGCTCAAAGGTGTTGGTGGACATTGCGTGCTCCTTTCCAGGGGGCATTCCTGTTTATATCTGTAAGCTAAGGCTCCCTAATTGGACCAGATTAACAGTCCCAAGCAGTCAAGTCATATTCTATGAGGTCCACCTGCCTGGCTTCATTACAATCATTATAGAGTGGATGTGTATCTCATCATACTTTGAAAAAGGAAAAAGCAAAGGCTGAATATAAATTAGAAGAAATTAATGATGATCAAAGGCTTAGATGAAGAGAGATTTTTAGATATTTTTTGGATACAGAGACAAATATAGCAAACCAGAGTTAGTTCAGGTGACCATACATCCCCAGTTGATTGTAAATTACCAGTAAAGATACATGTATTGGAGTCTGAGTTCAATCAAAATCTGAAATTAAAAGTCTAATGATGACTATGAAACCATTGTCAATTGTCAGGAAAACTCAAGTGGTTCACCAAATGCCCTTTAGGGAAGGAAATTGCCTTCCTTACCTGGTCTGGCCTACTTGTGACTTCAGAAGGATAGCAATGTGGTTGACTCTTAACCTGCCCTCTGGGCAATTAGGGTTGGACAATAAATGCTGATCTAGTCAACGATACCCTCATTGCATGAATGAATATGAAAAAGTTCAGTGAGTTCATAGGTAAGTTATGGTGCAATTCCTGGATAGCAAAGGTATGATGTTGAAGGGCAACTGATGGATGTCCAGAGGTGGGGGTTTAAGTAGGAAACAAAATTCAAAGGGATAGTATGCATTCACAGCCATGTATGGAAGGTGGAGTCAAGTCAGTCAGTCTCCTGCTCGGAAACCTAGGGAGGGTTAGCTGTAAGAAGGGTGTCATCTTGTAAAACTTCCTGTCAAAACCAAAAATATGATGGTTGAAATGAATGATGACTTAGAAATGATCAACTAACAGTGTGGTAACCACATATAACATAGAAAAAAAGCCAAAATAGAAAAGTTGATGGAAGGTTTAAAAATTATTGACCTGAGCTTAGCAAAAATCATAATCATAAGATTATCAGCATTATCAAGTTGTGAATTAGACAGCAAATTATAAGATCTGCTATGTATAGTTGAAAACAGCAATTAAGATTTTTCCAATTGAGCTATGCTGCTCCTCCAAAAACTTCAATAAACCAGCATTTAGTAATTAAACATGAAGAATATAAAGTTGCTGATCTTGTCTATCAAATGTTTATTAAGCAGAAAATGTTGAGACTTGGTTAATCAAGTTTAGGTAAACGTTTTACAACATGAAAGCCTTATTTACTTGCATACTATCTTTCTGACCCTGAAAATGTGCCTTTGCGAGTGTGGAATATCTTAATTTGTTGGTGATTTTAAAAAATATTTTATCACTTTATTTTTCTTTCTCTTTTGACTGACTCTTAAACCCATCTTTCTTTCCCTCATTTTATTTTACTTTCTGTAAATGATTTCACATTGAATGAAATGTTCAAACTTACACTTTCTGCTATGGACTCTTTGCCTAAGTGAGGGTTCTACATCTGGCACATTGTTGTTTGTTCTGTTCACAGATTCAGATACTCTATAGGGCATCACACAGTTGTGGGCTGTTGATGATGAAGTTGCTGGGTTAAAACCTATGCAAATTCTGCAAGCTGATATAAATGTAATGAATGTTGAGTGCCAATTGGTAACCTCTGATAGCAAAAATGGAGTCATTATGTTGAAACTGAACTAATATTAAACAAGGATGGGAGTGCTGAATATGTGTAACTTTGTGTAACAGGAGCTCTAGGCTATAACTTACAAGATAAAGTTTTTGATGCTGACTCCTCCAAAAGGGACAATAGAAAGAATTAAACCTGAAACATAGTGAAGGAATTTCAGTCAGCCCTGTATAATCCATTGGCCTTTTTATGACATCAAGCAATCTAGTGAACAGATGTTATAGAAGCATAGAAACACAGAAAATAGGAGCACAAATATACCATTCAATATGATCATGGCTGACCAATCAACTCGGTACCCTGATTCCATTTTCTCCACATATCCTCTGACCCCTTTAGTCCTAAAAACTATATCCATATTTTTATTGAAAGCTTTCAATGTTTTGGCCACAACAGTTTCCTGTAGCAGAGAATTTCACATTCTCTAGATGAAGGCATTCCTCCTCATTTCTGGCCTTTTGTGAAGGCGTGAGACTCTTCATTAAGACATTCCCCACTTGCAAAGGAACAAGTACCAAGCATTAACCATCTCCAATAAGTGATGACTGAATCATCACCCCTTGATGGTGTTACCATCACTGAACCACCCACTATAAACATCCTTGGGGGGGTTACCATTGACCAGAATTCAACTAGACTCACCATATAAACACAGTGGCCACAAGAGCAAGTCAGAGGCTCAGACTTGCAAATAACT
The DNA here is from genome assembly GCF_020745735.1 of Hemiscyllium ocellatum. Classification (NCBI taxonomy): domain Eukaryota; kingdom Metazoa; phylum Chordata; class Chondrichthyes; order Orectolobiformes; family Hemiscylliidae; genus Hemiscyllium; species Hemiscyllium ocellatum. The sequence continues at coordinate 28,388,606 of NC_083419.1, forward strand.
CACCTCCTGATTGCCCAAAGTCTATCCACTATCAACAAGTCATAAGTCAGGAGTGTGATGAAATACTCGCCTCTTATCTGAATGGGTGCAGCTTCAACAACACTCAAGAGGATTGATACCATCCAGGACAAAGAAGCCCACTTGAGTGACATCACATCCAGAAGCATCTGTTCCCTGCACCACCACTGCTCAGTAGCAGCAGTGTGTACTATCTACAAGATGCACTGCAAAAATTCACCCAAGTTACTTAGACAGCACCTTCCAAACCCATGAGACTTTTATCTAAAAGTACAGGGACAGCAGACAAATGCGAACACCACCACTTTCAGGGTTCCCCTCCAAGCTACTCATCATCCTGAATTGGAAACATATTACCATACCTTCACTGTTACTAGGTTAAAATCCTAGAGTTTCCTCCTGAAGGGCATTGTGGGTCTACCTATTGCATGTGGACAGCAGCAGCTCAAGATGGCAGCACAGCACCACCTCCTTAAGAGACGGACATCAAATGTTGGCCAGCCATGAGTGAATAAAATAAAATGAATTCTCTGTAAATATCGGGAACAAAGTTTTCAACTAATGAACGTTGGTGTAGAAAGAACTAGAGAAATTTGTCTTCCAGAAGATGGAAGCTTAGAACAGAATTTGAGCAATAAAGGACATAAGGACCCAGATCTCCTAAGCACTGTTTCCAACCCTGATCAATCAAACAAAAACACTTATCTTCCTCTCATGTTTCCAATGGTCCTTGAGAATTGACTCAATGAATGAAACCTTAAAGCAAGCAGCCCATAGAATCCATGCAAAAACAGCACTTCCTTTCTACAGCAGTAGCTGCACTATTTTGGGGGTATCATGAGTCAGACAAGTGCATTATCGGAAAACGGTGAGTAAGAGTTTTAGAGCAACACATGGGATGGATCGTGTCAGTGGGGGTTATCAGTTCAGAAGAGTCAGGTTGCTGAGAGTGCAGTCTAAGGTTCAAGGGAATGGTCACAGAGGTGACTTTGGGTTAGTTGTATAGGCAGACAAAAATTACAGTCAGATTTTCCAGGCTGCCATTGCCTGGGTAACAAATGAAGTAAACGGTTTGGATGGTCTGAAGTCTCTGACTTAACTCAGAGTGCGATACATTTTTAGAGGGTGCCAAGGAGCAGAGGAATTGCCCATCTGAAGGTCCCAGAGACATTGCATTGGGACTTGTGAGGTATCCTGAAATGCACCTTCGGCTTCACATCCAGTCTATGATCATCCAGAGATCTGAAGAGCTGGGCCAAAGTTGGTGTTTGGAAAATGAGATTTAAAGCTGGAAGTTAAGCAGATCACCAGATTTTCACACCATCAAATAAATAGCAAAGGAGTTGATGGAGAAATAGAAAGTAGAGATTCTATACTATGTGGAAAAACATGCAAAAGATTAAGATAAACAATAACACTGATTTTTTAAAAGATTACGGTGATTACAAATACAGTATATATATGTAGTACTACTCAAGTTAATTTATGACTAATCCTCACAATCACTCAGAGGTCTGTTCCAGTGTACAATGGATTGCCACAACTCCTAACCTGACCAATCAGATGTCAGGACCAGTCCTGCATTTACACTCATCCTGCACTGTGACTGACAGCAGCATGCACAGCTTTTCCCAGTAAACTGGAGGGTGTGAATCTTCTTGGCCTCAAGTCAGTTTCACATGGAAATTTTAACTGTATAAATGAAATGCCAACTATTGGTTTTGAATAGATTTTTCTCTGCTGATTTATTCTTGTTAAAACACAGTTGTCCCTACCTTAACAGCAGATCATGTAATCATCAAAATTCACTTTAGTTTCAGATTGGATGATAAAACTGAAAGAGTAATATTTGCTTTTACCACTTGCCCTCTCTGAACAGGCTTATAAAGAATGTATTTTGTCTGTCTGGTGAGGAAATGTTATAAAGATAATGAACAAGTTGAAACATTGTGGGCGGCGGGGATGGGGGGGCTGGTTGGTCATTTTAGGATTAGGTGTTGATTATTTAGGATTGAGAGGAGGAGATATAATTTTTTTAAAGAGTTGGGAATCCTTGGAATTCTCTAGCTTAAAGCACTGTGGAGTCCCCATTATTGAGTACACTTAAGATTGAGCTTGTCAGATGTTTGGTCCAGCAGAGAATTAAGTGATATGAGATACAGGCAGAAAACTGGAGTTGAAGACCAAGATCCACCATGATTGTATTGAATTCTAGAACAGGTTCAGTGGGCTGTATCGTCTACTCTTGTTCATACTTTGTGTGTTCTTGTGAACAGTCAGTGTGTGGGGAGTTCCGACAGAACCTGGCCAGTGAATTCTTAGCTAAATGGGACTCTCAATCCCTGGGTTGCAGTTTTGAACCCTATATGGACAACGGATTGTTCAAAGTACATCTTTATTGATTTTTACCATCTCATTATAAGGTTACAAATTGAAATAAGTTGGAGATTCCTCTTTTCCAAAACATCTCCAGGATTGATCTAAGTTAATTCCAAAATTCCTTTGTTGTTTATTTCTGAAGAGCTTACTTACTTATTGTTTACTTTTAAATATAATTCCACCACATTCTAATTTCTCTCAATGGTGCCATATTTTATTTTTATTTTATCTTTTAAGTTATCTTTAGAAGTGAGGGAAACTAGAATTAGGGGATACAGTTTTAATGAGGCCGTCTCCCATTTAAGACAATGATGAGAAGGAATTTATTTGATCATTTTTGGAATTCTCAACTCCAGAGAGCATGGTGGCTGGGACATTCAATGTATTAAAGGTTAGTTAGAAAGATTTTTGATCTGCAACCAAATCTAGCGTGATAGAATGTGCAGACTGGAAAGAGAGTTGATGCCAACTTTAGATCAACCTTGCTCCTGATGAATGCTGGAGCAAGCTCAAGAGGTCACCTAGCCTATGGCTCTATTTCCTATTTTATATAATTAAGAAACCAGCACCTATTCCCTGTAGCTAGGCATTGCTGACTATAATGTTAATTAGTGTTTCTACACGTGTGAGAAGTAATTCTCCGACATTTTGTAGCATCAATAATAACAACCATAAACTGTGAAACAAGACACTTGAAAATATTACAGTTAAATAATTTTAATCATGTAGAAAATCCACCAGAGTCATACTTTCCAAATTTATGTTCCCAGTGCACAACTAGCTTTAGCTGCTGTAAGGATGCATCATAAATTCAGCACAAGCTTCCTGTAATTTTCTAACCTCTATTTTTAAAAGAACAGAAAATCAGAAAGATGTGGATGAGATTTCCCTTAAAAATACATTTGGAAATATAACATCTTTTATACTTATCATTTCACTACTAAACAGTTTAGCCATTTTTAAGTTGGAAGTTGTACCTTGAGCCTGACATATAGAGTCATAGAGTTCTACAGCACACAGACAGGCCTTTTGGCCCAAACTAGACCATGACGACCAAAATGTCCACCTACGCTAACACCATTTCTTTACAGTTGATCTAGGTCCTTCTAAACCTTTCCTATCCATGTATTTGTCCAAATGTCCTTTAAATGTTGTTAATGTACCTGCCTGAACAACTTCTGCTGGAAGTTCATTCCATATGTGTGTCACCATCTGTGTAAACAAGTTGCCTCTCAGGTTCCCTTTCATTCTTTCCCCTATAACCTTAAAGATGCCCTCCAACGCATCTCATCCACATCCCGCACCTCCGCCCTTAGACCCTACCCCCCAACCGAAACAAGGACAGAATGCCCCTGGTGCTCACCTTCCACCTGCAAACCTTCGCAAAAACCAAATCATCCGCCGACATTTCCGCCACCTCCAAAAAGACCCCACCACCAGGGATATATTTCCCTCTCCACCCCTTTCCACCTTCTGCAAAGACCGTTCCCTCTGTGAGTACCTGGTCAGGTCCACGCCCCCCCCCTACGACCCACCCTCCCATCCTGGCACTTTCCCCTGCCACCGCAGGAACTGTAAAACCTAAGCCCACACCTCCTCCCTCACCTCTATCCAAGGCCCTAAAGGAGCCTTCCGCATCCATCAAAGTTTTCCCTGCACATCCACTAATATCATTTATTGTATCCGTTGCTCCCGATGCGGTCTCCTCTACATTGGGGAGATTGGGCGCCTCCTAGCAGAGCGCTTTAGGGAACATCTCTGAGACACCCGCACCAATCAACACACCTCCCCGTGGCCCAACATTTCAACTCCCCCTCCCATTCTGCCAAGGACATGGAGGTCCTGGGCCTCCTTCACCGCCTCTCCCTCACCACCAGACGGCTGGAGGAAGAACGTCTCATCTTCCGCCTCAGAACACTTCAACCCCAGGGCATCAATGTGAACTTCAACAGCTTCCTCATTTCCCCTTCCCCCACCTCATCCTAGTTTCAAACTTCCAGCTCAGCACTGTCACCATGACTTGTCCAGACTTGTCCGACTTGCCTAGCTCCTTTTCCACCTATCCACTCCACCCTCTCCTCCCTGACTTATCACCTTCATCTCCTCCCCCACTCACCCATTGTACTCTATGCTACTCTCTCCCCACCCCCACCCTCCTCAAGCTTATCTCTCCACGCTTCAGGCTCACTGCCTTTATTCCTGATGAAGGGCTTTTGCCCGAAACAAATCTGGTTTCCAGCATCTGCAGTCATTGTTTTTACCTCGTTGATCTTAAGTTGATACCCTCTAGTCCATGACTCCCCAACCCTGCAAACAAAATTGTATATTCACCCTATCCATGTCACTCATCATCTTATACACCTCTATAAGATTACCCCTCAGTCTCCTATGCTCTAAAGAAAAAAGTCCTAGTTTGTCCAACCTCTCCCTATATTTCAGACTGTTGATTCCTGGCAACATCCTTGCAAATTTCTTCTGTCCTCTTTCCAGTTTAATAACATCCTTCCCATAACAAGGTGACCATAACTGAACATTATGCTCCAAGTGCAGCCTCACCAATGTCCTGTGTAACTGCAAAATAACTTCCCAACTTATAATCTCAATGCCCTAACTGATGAAGGGCGTGTGCCAAAAATTTCTTCTGTGATACCACTTTCAGAAAACCATGCACTTAAACCGAAGGTCCCTCTGTTCACAACACTCCTTAAGTCCTGCCATTCACCATGAAATTCCTACCTTGATTTGACTTTGCAAAATGCAAGACCTCAAACTTATCTGTATTAAACTCCATTTGCCATTTCTCAGCCCACTTCTCTAGCTGATCAAGGTCCTGCTGCGATTTCTGATAACTTTCCTCACTGTCCACAATACTGCCTATTTTGATGTCATCTGCAAACTTACTAATCATGTAGGTGTACCTTAGAACCCTGTGGGAACCTAGGGAAGTGATTGCTGAGCCTCCTGCTGAGACATTTGTATCATCGATAATCACAGGTGAGGTGCTGGAAGACTGGAGGTTGGCTAATGTGGTGCCACTGTTTAAGAAAGGTGGTAAGGACAAGCCAGGGAACTATAGATCAGTGAGCCTGATATCAGTGTTGGGCAAGTTGTTGGAGGGAACCCTGAGGGACAGGATGTACAGATTGTATTTAGAAAGGGAATGACTGATTAGGAATAGTTAACATTGCTTTGTGCGTGGGAAATCATGTCTCACAAACTTAATTGAATTTTTTGAAGAAGTAACAAAGAAGATTGATGGAGGCAGAGCGGTAGATGTGATCTATATTGACTTCAGTAAGGCATTCGACAAGGTTCCCCACGCGTGACTAGTTAGCAAGGTTAGATCTCACGGAATACAGGGAGAACTAGCCATTTGGATACACAACTGGCTCAAAGGTAGAAGACAGAGGGTGGCAGTGAAGGGTTGTTTTTCAGATTGGAGACCTGTGACCAGTGGAGTGCCACAAGGATCGATGCTGGGTCCACTAGTTTTTGTCATTTATATAAATGATTTGGATATGAGCATAAGAGGTAGAAGTTTGCAGATGACACCAAATCAGAGGTGTAATGGACAGCGAAGAAAGTTACCTCTGATTACAACAGGATCTTGATCAGATGAGCCAATGGGCTGAGGAGTGGCAGAAAGAGTTTAATTTTGAAAAATGCGAGGTGCTGCATTTTGAGAAAGCAAATCTTAGCAGGACTTATACACTTAATGGTAAGGTCCTGGCGAGTGTTGTTGAACAAAGAGACCTTGGAGTGCAGGTTCATAGTGTTGTGGAGAAAATGTAGAGAATCACCAGGAGACGCAGAGAGTTCATCAAGGGGGAGGTCTTTAATTTGCAAACACAAAACCATGACACTCAGAAAGCGAATTCTTGATTGCCCCCGAACCTCAGGGTCCGTGGTTCTTTTTACCTTTTTGTCATCATGCTTAGGTTGGCTTATCAATCTGCCCCACTGTGTTAGTCAGTTACCTCACTCCAGATATACAATAAACCAATATTTAGTTACTATTATCTCTCCGCTTCTGCCGCTATGGTTTTTTTCTATGTTCCACTTAATATTATTCTAATGTCATAGTTAAAATTTTTTACCACCACTTCTGCCACAATGGCCTTCCAATCTAGGCCGACCTGTCATGATTAGATATTTTACTAGCCCAACTATCACAATGGTCTCCTGTCCCAGGCTGACCCTGCTAACTACTGATTAGATATTTATTTTCATGTCCTACCACAAGGGTCTCAAGCATGCTGACTCTACTAACTATTATTTAAATATTTAGGGTCATGTCCTAAATATTTATTGGCGCGACCTGTCCCAACCTGCCATGATGATTTTTAGCAGGTGAGGCTGACTTTACTAATTGTTGTTATCCTATCCTGGCACAGTGACCTTTCAGCCCCAACCTGACTCTGCTAGTAGGTGTAGTAGCATACCACTATTCTAATATCATCCCTCCACAGTGACCCATCCTGCCACAATCAACTTTTGACTAGTGTATCATTCCACAGACCCCTAGTAATAGATTGCCAGTGTTCTTCATGCTTTAACCCATCCCATGCTCTCATGCTCTTTATTTTCCATAATAGCTTCTTGAAAGTAGAGTAGATAGGATAGTGAAGAAGGCATTTGGTATGCTTCCCTTTATTGGTCAGAGTATTGAGTACAGGAGTTGGGAACTCATGTTGCAGCTGTACAGGACTTTAGTTAAGCTACTTCTGGAATATTACGTGCAATTCTGGTCTCCTTCCTATTGGAAAGATATTGTGAAATTTGAAAGGGTTCGGAAAAGGTTTACAAGGTGTTGCCAGGGTTGGGTGATTTGAGCTATAGGGAGAGGTTGAAAAGGCTGGAGCTGTTTTCCCTGGAGCGTTGGAGGCTGAGGGTTGACCCTATAGAGGTTTATAAAATCACGAGGGGCATGGATAGGATAAAAAGGCAATGTCTCTTCCCTGGAGTGGGCGAGTCCAGAACTAGAGGGCATAGGTTTAGGGTGAGAGGGGAAAGATATAAAAGAGACCTAGGGGGCAACTTTTTCATGCAGAGGGTGGTACGTGTGCCAGAAGAAGTGTTGGAGGCTCGTACAATTGCAGCATTTAAAAGGCATTTGGATGGGTATGTGAATAGGGAGGGTTTGGAGGGAAATGGGCCAGGTGCTGGCAGGTGAGACTAAATTGGGTTGGGATAGCTGGTCAGCACGGATGAGTTGGACCAAAGGGTCTGCTTCCATGCTGTACATCTCCTTGACTCTATGACTCTTTGCCTTGTACATTGTCATGCTGTAGATAACAAAAAGCAATAGGCCCAGCATCGATTCCTGAGGCACTCCACGAGGAGAAAATAAGGACTGCAGATGCTGGAGATCAGAGTTGAAAAGTGTGGTGCTGAAAAAGCACAGCAGGTCAATCGGCAACCAAGGAGCAGGAGAATCGATATTCTGGGCATAAGCCCTTCATCAGTTTGAAGGATTGATGAAGGGCTTATGCCCAAAATATCAACTCTCTTGCTGTTCAGATGCTGCCTGACCTGCTATGCTTTTCCAGCGCCACACTTTTCGCTAGTCACAGGCCTCCAGTCTGACATTTTTCCACGATTACCCTCTGCTTCCTACCATCAAGCAAATTGTGTATAAATTTGCCAGCTACCCCTAGATTTCACGAAATCTAACCTTCCAGAGCAGCCCACCATGTGGAACGTTATCAAAGGCCTTACAGAGATCCATATAGACTATGCCTACTGCCTTGTCCAGGTCAACCTTCCTGGTCATTTCATGAAAGAACTCCAGCAAATTAATGAGGCATGATCTCCCATGCACAAAGCCGTGCTGACTCCTCCTAATCAAACCCTGTCTTTCTAAATGCATGTATATATCCCTCAGAATTTTCTCAAATAACTTACCTACCACAAATGTTAAGCTTACTGGTCTATAGTTCCCAAATTTCTCTTTGCAGCCCTTCTTGTATAAGAACACAACATTTGCCACCCTCCAGTCTTCCAGGATCTTGCCTGTGCCTAACAATATGCAAAAATATCAGCCAGGGCTCCAGTAATTTCTTCGCTAGCGTCTAGCAGTGTTCTTGGATATATCTGGTCAGGACCAGGAGATTTACCCACCTTGATACATTTTAATATGTTCAATATCTGTGATATAGATTGTCCCCAATATATCGCCAGGATATCCCCCTCACTGAGGACGAATGATCAGTCCTCAGCAAAGGCATCATCTTCATTCCCCTCCATCCACGCATCACCAAATTCAATACACTTTGTGACGTTGAGCACTTCTTCACCCCCCCCCCCCCCACGCCTCCGAGCTTACTTTTTCAATCAAGACTCCCACCCACTTTCTGAGGACCCTTTCACCTGCCTCCAACACACATATACACAACCTTATCACCTCTGGGGATCTCCCACCCACAGCTTCCAAACTCATAGTTCGGGAACCCCACAACCACTGGTTCTACCTCCCACCCAAGATCCACAATCCTAACTACTCCAGCTGAGCTATCATCTCAGCCTGCTCCTGCCCCACCAAATTCATCTCCACCTATCTCGATACTGTCCCTTCCCCCGGTACAGGAACTCTCCACATACGTTCAGAATACCACCTACGCCCTCCATTTCCTCCAAGCCTTTCATTTCTCCGACTTCCAGCGCCTCATCTTCACCATGGACATCCAGTCCTTAAACAACTCCATCCACCATGGTCAGGGCCTCCAAGGTCTCAGTTTCTTCTTCTCCTGACATTCCCACCAGTACCCTTCTACTGACACTCTCATTTGTTTGGCTGAACTGGTCCTCACCCTCAAAAATTTTTCCTTTGAATCCTCCCACTTCGTCCAGACGAAAAGGGTAGCCATGGGCACCTGCATGGGCCCAAGCTATGCCAGTCTCTTTGTCGGCTATGTGGAACTGTCTATCTTCCACAGTTACACTGGCACCACTCCCCACCTTTTCATCCCTTACATTGATGACTGCTTCAGCGCCACCTTGTGCTCCCATGAGGAGGTTAAACAGTTAATCAACTTCACAAACACATTCCACCCCGGCCTCAAATTCACCTGGGCCATCTCTGACACCTCTCTCCCCTTCCTGGACCTCTCCATCTCCATTCACGAGGACTGACTCAACACTAACATCTTCTACAAACCCACCGACTCCCACAGCTACCTGGATTACACTTCCTCCTATCTTGTCTCCTGCAAAAATGCTATCCCTTATTCCCAATTCCTCCGCCTCTGTTGCATCTGCTCCCAGGAAGTCCAGTTCCACCACAGAACACACCAGATGGCCTCCTTCTTTAAAGACTGCAATTCTCCCTCCCACTTGATTAATGATGCTCTCCAGTGCATCTCATCTACGTCCTGCATCTCTGCCATTGAACTCCACCCTTCCAACCACAACAAGGACAGAACACCCTTGGTCCTCACCTTCCACTCTATCAACCTCCGTATACGTCACATCATCCTCTGCCATTTCCGAACCTACAAATGGACCCCACCACCAGAGATATATTTCCCTCCCCACCCCTATCTGCTTTCCATAAAGACTGTTCCCTCTGTGACTACTTCATCAGGTCCACATCCCCAAATAACCCACCGTCCCCTCCCGGCACCTTCCCCTGCCACGGCAGGAATTGCAAAACCTGCAGCCACACCTCCCTTCTCACCTCCGTCCAAGGCCCCAAAGGAACCTTCCACATCCATCAAAGTTTCACCTGCACTTCCACACATGTCACTTACTGTATCCATTGCTCCCGATGCGGTCTCCTATACGTTGGGAAGATAGGATGCTTACTTGCAGAGCACGTCAAACAACATCTCCGGGACACCCATACCAATCAACAACACCACCCCGTGCCCTAACACTTCAACCCCCCCTCCCACTCAGCCAAGGACATGCAAGTCCTGGGTCTCCTCCATCACCAATCCCGAACCACCCGACGCTTGGAGGAAGAACGCTTCATCTTCTGCCTTGTGACCCTCCAACCCCATGAATCAATGTGGATTTCACCAGTTTCCTCATTTCCTCTCTCCCAACTTTTCCCCAGTTCCAACCTTCCAGGTCAGCACCACCCCCATGACCTGTCCCACTTGTCCATCTTCCTTCCCACTGATCCGCTCCATTCTCCTTTCTGACCTATCACCTTTATTGCTTCCTCCATCTACCTATTGCACTCCCAGCTACCTTCCCCCCAGACTCATCCCCTCCCATTTATCACTCCACCCCCCGAGGCTCCCAGCCTCATTCCTGATGAAGGGCTTTTGCCCAAAACGTCAATTCTCCTCCTCCTCAGATGCTGCCAGAACTGCTGTGCCTTTTCAACACCACACTCTTGTCCCATGATATGACCACTAACTTCCCTAAGTTCCCAAATCTTCATGTCTTTCTCCATGGTCAACACAGAGGAGAAATATTCATTGAAAACATTGCCCATCTCCCGTGGTTCTACACATGCATGTTAACCTTTGCCCTTGAGAGTCCTATTCTCTCTCTAGTTATTCTTTTTCCTTTAATGTGCCCTCCAGCACATCTCATCTACGTCCCATACCACTGCCCTCGGACCCCACCCCTCCAACCGCAACAAGGACAGAAAGCCCCTGGCCTTCACCTTCTATCCCACCAACCTCCGTATGCATCACATCATCCTCCACCATTTCCGACACCTCCAAACAACCCCACCACCAGAGATATACTTCCCTTCCCACCTCTACCTATTTTCGGTAAAGACCATTCCCTCCGTGACTACTTCGTCATGTCCACGCCCCCAAATAACCCACCCTCCCCTTTAATATACTTAAAGAGCCTCTTTGAATTCACCCTAATCTTCTCAACCAAGGCTATCTCGTGCCCCTTTCTTCAGTAAACTCCTGTATCCCTTATATACATCCAGGGATTCCCAGCTGCCTGTGCTTGAGCCATGCCGCCTTTTTATAATCCAGACACTGTTGGAAACAAGGGGATTAGTGAAAATGTAGATGTTTTTATGAGATTTAGCACTTGATTTCAAGGTTCTTCAATCTGTTGTATTCTCAAGTTGACCATTTTTGGTACCTTGTTGTATTTGCTACTTCTATCAGTTTATGGTAGTGGGCAAAAGTTATTTGAGTAGTTCAATTTCAGCCATCCTCCTTTATATTAGCTTTATCTTGGTCTATCTACTGATTAATATTAAAGAATGCACCATTATAGAGTACCTACAGAAGAGGTACATTTCTTAAATAACAAAAAACTTTATTACATGATAGTAATAAGTACAACTATATTTGTTCAGGCATATTTATGAGAACCTTAGGGAATTGGAACAGATACATCTCTTCCCTTCAAAACTCATTTACATATACAGATTGAGCGTGACATTGCCAGAATGGATGGAGTCAATGTGACAAATATTAACCCTTTCAGAATCATTACACAATCTTCAGAATCATTACACAATCTAGTTTCCTGATTTTATCTCATTGACAGGTGTAATTTAAAGCTGAACCATTGACGGTTTGACTAACGAAAATGAAAGAAAGTAAGTGATAGCAGTTGTCTGAAAAAAGGTTATACATAATCTCTGTCTCTCTCATTCCAAAATAATTTCCCATTCACAATTTTGAGAAGTTGATCAATAATCACATGCAAATCAAATAAATGAGCAGTAGAACAGACCAGTGAGTGTACATCATTAAAAGATACCTTATGTTAAAGTTGAGGCTGACTTGTTCCTTCAACCTTAATACAGAATGATCATTTATTTTTATGAGGTTTCCCTTATTCTTACAGTTTAGAGCTAAGTAAAATCTTCTGTGATCACTGGAAATGGTAACTACGAGGATTAACATCCCGTGAAAGGCAACCTGTTAGTTATTTTGAGAAGGAGATTTCTAAGAGCGTAGAGTTGAAAGATGATCTCAGATGCAGGGGCATGTGATGAACCTTTCAGCTGGAAATTTTAGACAAAAAACAATAGGTAATTAGCAATTGATATTTCTGGAATTTATCAGGTCCATTATCTGTGCTTTCTGATGGCAGATGAAAGTGATAAATAATGGCCACTCTTTAGGCTCCAAAGTTTGACAAAGTTTACAGATATCACCCAAAATACAGAATATCTCACTACACTATGAATACTGTAAAGATATTACGGTCTGTTTAACATAGACTGACTGCTGACCATAACATCAGTGAACTCAAAATTCTAAATAAAACAACTTAAACTCTGCCACATAAATCATTAGGATGTGGGTTAATGGGCATACATCAGCAATGTCATAAACAGGTCACAAAGACATGACGTTCAGAAAAAGGAAGCCCCTCCTCCCAAGGAAGTGGGTCAATTGCCTTTGGACACTGTAAGGGAACAGGATAAGCGAGCAACCCAGGCTACTTTCTTGACGATTGTTTATAAAGTGAGCGATTTTATCATCAGGTAATGTTGCTGCTGTAATTACATTGCATTTTAAAGTAGTCAGGATTTATTTATTATTTGATGTTGACAATAGGTACACAGTGCACGTTTCACTCCAACACGACCAGCATCAAGAGACAACTGGGCCAGAGCTCTCTTTTCTCCCCAGATTTCAGCTGAAGTATACAACGAGAATGAATTACTTAAAGACAAGTGCAAGTTAAACATAAAATTTCTTATCAATAAAAAAATTAGATCACTTCTCCAATATTAAATTTAAACTTCATCTTTTCACTTCTAAATTAATTGGCTAGTGAATGGAAAGGATTGAGACTGAGTGATGTGAAGTTATAACATATTGTATTCAGGATATTACTCCTTAAACCAATGTATCTCCCTCTCCTTCCCCACAGCCTTCACAAAACCCAATCTTTCACTAACTTTCGATCAACTCTCTAATATCTCCTTTGATTCAGTGCCCTTTTTTTCACTTACAGGCCTATGAAAGACTTTGGAATGTTCTCCCCAATAAATGTTTAAAAAAATGCAATAGGTGTTGCCGCAGCAAAGATGGACTTGAAATGGTCATTTGAGATGTGAAAATGATCAGGATTGAAAGAGCAGGGAGCTAAGTTGCCATAGTCTTAACAGAGAATAGGACTGCTCTCTCATTAGAGAGAGACAACCAGAGGCAATTTAATCTGAGGGCCAACATACCTCAGGGAGGTTGCAAAGCAGCATCCTTCATGATAACCTTGGCCAGTGATAAGAATTGAATCCAGGCTATTAGCAGCACACTGCTTCATAAACCAACCATTCGTCCTACTGAGCTTAGCCACTACCTTACAAGAGAAAACTAGAGTGTAAAAGCCATATCTTTTTATTATTCTGTAATTTTTTGATGTAGACAGAAGTAGGTTTTTAAAAACTAAAGATTGCTGACAGGATTGCTACACTTTGCAAAAGCAAGTTGTCTGACACACGTTATAAATGTTGTTTACACGGTAGTTTGCCTAAACGAAGGGGAGGGAGAGGGGCTTACTAAAGCTGAATTGGGGAGTGTATGAAGGGAGATTTGGACAGCCACAAGTAGCTGGTTGATCTCTTAAATGGTGATCAGTTAACAATTTCAAAGGCCTTCAACAACTTCACTTTTGGTTTCCAGGTCGTGGAACTGTTTGTGAGTGTAAATGTTTGGCCAGAGCATAATTGGACCCCCTGAAAGAGAGGAGCGATCCTCTGTCTATAGTGAGAAACAGTTCAGGCCTGAAGAAAACAAGTTTATTTCCCTCATGAATTGCTGTAAGCTGTAGGTTTTAACTAGTATGCAGGAGACTTGATAAGTATGAATTAGTCACTCTGTGTTTCCTGTGAGTGAGTTAAAGTGCCTGGAAAAGGAAGATTGCAGAGCAACAGGTCCTGACAAGCTAAAACAAGCATTTCAGTGAATCCTAAGAACAAAGCTCATTTCCAGTTATCTTCCCTCCATCCATAACACCTATGTTTATGTCTATGTCTATAAATATATTTAGGGGATGTTTATAAATAGGATTAAAGTTTTTAACTCATAGAATTATATATGAATAGTTTATAATTGTTTATAAGTGTGGATAGGATTTATTAATTTGTAATAAATAGTGTTCCTTGTTAAGTACAGAAATATTGTCCTCGCTTTCTGTCAACTTGGGTCTAAAAGACAAGTAACTTTGCATTCTTTAATGAAATCTTTAACTTTTATGGTGACTCTGGAAATAGCAGGGCTTGACTTCCAGCATACTACCTCAATGGGGCATGACAGGAGAAACAGAACGTGGCAGGTAATTATGGGCTTATGGCATTCAGATGGTTCAGAGCACAAGAGGTGCTACTGCAACAATGAGTAAGGGGAAATCAAAGAATCAGAATATCACAGCACAGAAGGAGACCATTTGGACCACTGACTCTGATCATTGACCATTTAAACCATCCAAAAAAGTCCAACTAACCCACCCACTCCCTATCTTATTGCAATCTTTTCTTCTTTCCAATAATTACCAATTCTCCTTTGAAAGCTACAATTGAATCAATATTCATCATTTATATAATTTTGAATTCTAAATCTTAACTGCTCACTGCATTCAAAAAAACTCCTTGTGCCTCCTCTTGTGTTTATGCCACTTGTGAATTGGTGCCCTGCATTTAGCTAACCTTCAGCCACTGAAAACAGTTTCTCTTTACTCACAATCTGATGCTTTTGTGATTTTAAATGTACTGTTTATATTAGTAATATGAATGGTCATAATTTAGAACCCAATAATAAAGAATTGGAGTTGCAAAGCTACAGTTCACAAATTGTGTGACCGAGAGATGCCAATGGAATCCCATCTCTGACAGTAACAATACTTTAGCTCCAATCTAGATCCAAAGTAAAAAGGTGTAAAGGCTGCCAAAGGACAAAGCAACACCAAGGTTTCTGCAACTTTCACACAGAAAGTGGCTTTGCAATGACTGATCTACTGCTGTACAGCCATTCCACAGGTATCAGGAGAGCACCAGCAGTAATGGAAGATGACAAATCTGATAATTTAGTTGAACATGCAATATTTCCAGTCAATTGACAATTTTGGCTTGCTGTTAAATATATACAAGGCAGTTATTAATAATTCCAACACTAGAAGCCAGGGTAAGGGAATTAGTTTAGGAGTAGTTATCCATGATAAATAGATTGTGTGAGTTCAATTCAGCAATATTCTTTTAATTATTATTAGAACATAAGGCATAGGAGCAGAAATTAGGCCATTCAGTCCATTAAATCTGCTCCGCTATTCAATAATGGCTGATAGGTTTCTCAACCCCATTCTTCCTCTTTCTCTCTGTAACCCTTGATCCCCTTGACAATCACGAACCTATCTATTTTTATCTTAAATGTACTCAATGACCTGGTCTTCACAGCTTTCTGTGGAAGTAACTATAATCTGTAAATTTATATGTAGTTATCATCTACCTAAGTTTTGAATTGCAAACATTTTTTATCCATGGGATATGGACATCACTGGCAAGGCCAGCACTTCTTGTCCATCACTAACTTCCTTTGAATTGATTAGCATGTTGACATTGCAAAGGACAGTTGAGAGTCAACTACAAATCTGAGTCCAGGGTCACATATAGGCGAGACTACACAATGATGGAGACTTCCTTCTCTAAATATCATCAGTGAACCAGATGGATTTGTGCAACAATAGTTTCAGATAACCGTTAATGAGTTTAAATGAATTAAATGAATTCATGAATTAAATGAATTAACATTTAATTCTAGATTCTAAATTGAATTTAAATGTGACCATTTGTTGTGGTGTGATTTCAACTTATGTCTCCACAACATTTGTCTGAGACTTTGCATGCCTAGTCCAATGACGTTACTACTACACCAGTGTTTCCCTCTTGCTAACTTCACTGTAAAGTTTATGATTACTCAATTATGTTTTCAATGTAGCAGTTTAATTTTCACGTTGCTATCTGCTGTGCCTTTCAAGTGTCCTGGCTGTATCTGAAAATGTGTTGCTGGAAAAGCGCAGCAGGTCAGGCAGCATCCAAGGAACAGGAGATTCGACGTTTCATTCCTTGGATGCTGCCTGACCTGCTGCGCTTTTCCAGCAACACATTTTCAGCTCTGATCTCCAGCATCTGCAGACCTCACTTTCTCCTCCTTGCTGTATCTATTAGGTACAGACTCAATGGGCTCTATATTAACATTAGCAAGCCTTTTGAAATGCTCATGTATTTTTTAAAAGACATTCAATATTTCCTATGAAGAAACCTTTATCCATGTCCAAGTAAACTATACAATGATATTACCATCATATCACCATCTTCCCACTTTTCAATAAGTAAAAGTAATGTCACTATCTGTTATAATGTTGTATAATTTATTTAAAAATCTTTAATTTTCCTTTTACTTTAAATAGATACAGCATTGAAAACATGGCTGCCAGAAGTCACTTGGTTGATCCTTCTTGAGTCACATTCCACCAGAAAAGATAGAAATGCTGATTTAAATGCTGCATGTGGTGTGTTAACTCAACAGCAATCAAAAAAGGAAGAATGTAGAATTCAAGATTTTTAAGAGACCAGAAGAGCATCCAATAGGAAATTTTAGTAAAATTGACTACTTCACAGGGCAATGATTCATAAAGCATTAGCTTCACTGTTTTCTCAAGGTTGATAAAGCTGTGAGACACCATTTTAATCCCCAGAAAGTTAGGAAAGACAACACCATCAGAGAAGAGAGTTCTTAGATCAAAAGACAAATGCTTTCAGAAATCAACCAAAGATCTTCCAAAAGAGTGCAGGCAATCTGTAAATGTTAGTGAGGGACAAGAACATTTCTCTCTCTCTCAAAACCTGCTCTATGCATTATGCAACAACTTCCAAAGCTCATTATGCCTAATGAATTTTGACTTCGAGGTTTCAACTCTTTTTACCTTAGAAAGAGCAATCTCCAAGCAAACAGGTCTGTAACAAAAATGAACCGACCTGACTTTTATTTTCAGAAGTATTTCTAATCTGTATCTGGTCTTAATGTTTGTATCCATATTCTAAACTATACCACATTTCTTAGTACTTGCAGAAATGGTTATAATATACTAACCTTTGATCTTGTTTAAAACTAAAGCTTTGCTGTTGGTAATTTTGAAAATTCGAACACTGAAAAATCTAAAAGGTGTTTAAATTGGTTTTATTCATTCACAGTTCACTGATCATGCTGTGAACACAGCTAATGGCCTTAACCATAAACATTAATAAAACGGGCAATTTAAAGGTTTTCAGGCAAGGTGGGGGGAAGCGATGGCCTGGTGGTAATATCGTTGGGTTACTAATCTAGAAAGTTAGCGAATGTTCTGGGGAGTCAAAAAGTATGTCGCTGGAAAAACACAGCAGGTCAGATCAGGCAGCATCTAAGGAGCAGCAGAGTCTTTGTTTCAGGCATAGACCCTTCATCAGGAATGTGGAAGGGAGAGGGTGAGGGAAGGGGACTGAAAGGTAAATAGGAGGAGGCATGTGGGGCTGGGTTGGGAGGTAGCTCGAAGGCAATAGATGCAGGGGTGGGGCGATGGTAATATGTTGGAGCAGACGGTGGGGCGGATAGGTGGGAAGGAAGGTGGACAGGTGGGACAGTTCCAGAGGGCGGTGTCGAGATGGAAGGTTGGATCTAGGATGAACTGGGGGAGGGGAGATGAGGTAACTGATGAAATCAGTGTTAATGTTCTGGGGACCCTGGTTTGAATCCTGTCACAGCAGATGATGGAATGTAAATTCAGTAAAAAAAAACTGGAATTAAGAATCCACTGATGGCCACAAAAACATTGCCGATTATCAGGAAAAATCCATCTGGTTCACTAATGTCCTTCAGTAAAGGAAATCTGCCATCTTCACCTGGTCTGGCCTACATATAACTCCAGGTTCAGCAATGTGGTTGAATCAATTGTTCTCTGAAATGACATAACAAGCCAATCAGTTCAAAGGCAACTTGGGATGGGCAATCAACACTGGCCAGCCAGCAATATCCATAGCCCACAAGAGAATTTTAAAAAAGAGAGTAAACTAAGCAATACTTTCAGAATGATTAACTAAATCTCAGGCTGTTCCTTTATCAAACTTAAAATAGGTGAACTATAGTTTATAAGGGTCCCATTACCATTCGCTTCTGTTTTTTTAACTGCTTCTTGATTTTTTCTGCCGCAGGATCTTTTGTTAGCTTACATTGTCTCTGAAAGTTAATAAACAGTGATTTAAAACAGATGCATTTTTGTTGTTTCTAATGAGCAATACCTTATCATAAAATCATCAACAATGTTAGATCATGTTAATCTTAACAAATGGATATATTTGCTCACACAGACATGGATGTGGAATACTGTATGTACGCATTTTCATTTTTGAATGCTAGAGATCTGGTTTCAGAAGTAATAAATGACAAATAACAATGCCATGATGAAAATTACAGATCCAATTTGATAAAGATTATAAGCTTCCTTGGTGATCGTTATCAGAAAGAGCTTTTTAATTATTATTTGATTATGTTATTACACTGATTCATTAAGTGAGCAAAGGCTCAAAATCCTGTTGGTATTATTAGCAGCTGGTGATAAATCTATTTATGTAGTACTTGTTTCTCCTCTGATGTTTATCAATTAGATTAATCTGGATCACACTTAATTTCTACTTATATGGCTTGGAGTCAGATTTTGTGTAATCACCAGAAAGAGGAGCTTTGAAAACTTGACTATGTAAGTACTTCAGCCAAACTGCACTACTATAAATACATGAGGAACTGGTTGGAATCATCACGTCCTCTAGGATGCCTTGTCTTATTGTCCACAAGGTGATAAATCAGAAGAGAACAGATTCTGATTGCCACTGTAGCATTTCTATACCTCTCAGTTCTTTGCTTGTCATGAAGTGTTATTAAATATTTCATTCCAATGAATGGCTTTTAACTATCAGGCAGTCAATTAGTGATCCTGAGATTTCTAAATAGAGGAGTTTTTTACAAAAATTCAGAGAATGTGTCACTGGCGGGATCAGTATTCATTGCCCATCCCTAGTTGCCCTTAAGAAACTAATAGTGGCATGTTTTGAACTGCTGCAGTCTGTGCTGTTTGGAAGGGAATTATACGGTTTTTGATCCAGAGACAGTGGAAGAATATTGTTGGCTTGGAAGGGAACTTTGTAGGTGGTGATGCTCCCATGCCTCTGCTGCCCTTGTCCTTTGAGGTGGCACAGATGTTAAATTAGGAAGGTGCCTTGATTGGTGTATGATATAAAGGGTGACCAAGGATGGGAACTCAACGTCCAGGGTTATTCAATTTTCAGGAGAGATAGAGAGGAAGGAAAAAGAAATGGGGTAGCATTAAGGAGGAGATTAACACAATAATAAGGGAGGACATTAGCCTGGGAGGATGTGGAATCTGTATGAATGGACTTGGGAGCACCAAAGGTAAAAAGACATTAGTGGGAGTTATGTACAGACCACCAAACAATAGTTGTGATGTTGGTAACTGTATCAAACAGGAAATTAGAGATGTCAGAAGTAAGTGGACAGCAGTTATTATGGGTCACTTTAATCTACATATTGATTGGACTAACCAAAGTGGTTGTAATGTGATGGAAGAGGATTTCCTGGAATGTATGAGGGATGGTTTCCTTGACCAATGTGTCGAGGAACCAATTGGAGAGCAAGCCACCCCAGACTTGGTATTATGTAACAAGAAAGGATTAATTAGCGATATTGTTGTGTGAGATACTTTGGGAGAGAATGACTATAATATTCATTCTATAATTCTTCATTAAGATGAAAAGTAACACAATTAAATCTCAAACTCGGTTCCTGAACTTAAAGAAAGCTAACTTTGATGGTATAAAGCATTCATTGGCTAGGATAAACTGGCCAAGCATACTTTAGGGGTTATAGTAGATAGGCAATGGCTGACATTTAAAGAACACATGGATGAACTTCAATAATTGTAAATCCCTACCTGGTGTAAGAGTAAAACAGGCAAGGTGGCTCAACAATGGCCAACAAGGGAAATCAGAGCCAAAGAGGAGGCAAATAAATTGGCCAAAAGAACAGCAAACCTGAGGACTGGGAGAAATTTAAAATTCAGCATTGGAGGACAAAGTGTTTAATTTGGAAAGGGAAAATAGAATATGAAAACAAGGTTGCGGAAAACATAAAAACTACCTACAAAAACTTTTATAGATGTGTGAAGAGAAAAAGACTAGTGAAGATCAATGTAGGTCCCTTGCGGTTAGAATCAGGTGAATTCATAATGGACAAGAAAGGGATGACAGACCAGCTGAACAAATACTTTCGCTCTGTCTTCACTAGGAAGGACACAAATAATCTTCAGGAAATGCTAAGGGACAGAGGATCAAGCATGAAGGAGGAACTGAAGGAAATCCTTACTAGTCAGGAAATGGTATTCGGGAAATTGATGGTATTAAAACCTAATAAGGTATTAAACCTAATTGTGTAGACTCATGAAGAGTTACAATGGACTAGAGGGAACTAATATAACTCCACTCTTTAAACAGGAGGGAGAGAGAAAACGAGGAATTATAGGCCGATTAGACTGACATCGGTGATGGGGAGAATGCTGGAGTCAATCATTAAGGATGTAATAACTGAGCTTTTGGAAAGCAGTGACAGAATCAGTCCAAGTCAGCTTAGATTCACTAATGGGAAATCATGTTTGACAAATCTTCTGAAATTTCTTTGAGGATGTGACCAGTAGAGGACACAATGGTGAATCAGTAGATGTTGTGCATCTGAACTTTCAAAAGTTTTTGACAAGGTTTCAAACGAGAGTTTAGAAAGGAAAATTAAAGATCATGGTATCGGAGGTAATGTATTGGCAGACAGAAAACAGAGAGTTGAAATAACCATGTCCTTTTCAGAATGACAGGCAGTGATGAGTGGGTTGCCACAGGGTTCAATCCTGGGATCTCAGCTGTTCACGATAAACATTAACAGTTTAGATGAAGGAATGGAAGGCCATATTTCCAAATTTTCAGATGATACTAAGCTGGGTGGCAGTGTGTGCTGTGAGAAGAAGGCTAAGAGTCTGCAAGGTGGCTTGGACAGACTGGCTGAGTGAGCAAATATTTGGCAAGTGCAATATAATGTGGATAAATGTGAGGTTCTCCACTTAAAAAACAGGAAGTCAGATTATTTTATGAATTGTGGTAGTTTAGGACAACACAAAGTGTAATGAGACCTGGATATCATGGTGGAACAGTCACTGGAGGTTGACATGCAGGGGGTGAAGGCTGTGAGGAAAGCTAATGGCATGTTTTCCTTCATGGCAAGATGATTTGAGTAAGGATGTCTTGCTGCAGGTGTACAGGGCTTTGGTGAGGCCACACCATGCGTGCAGTTTTGGTCTCCTAGCCTGAGGATGGACATTCTTGTTATTGAGGAAGTCCAACGAAGATTCACCAGAATGATGCCCAGGATGACAGGACTAACACATGAGGAAAGAATAGATCGACTGGGCTTCTATTTGTTGGAATGGACAAGACTGAGAAAGGAATTATCTAAGTTTTTGTTTATTCATTCATAAATTGTTATGCACTTCAGAACCAGTGTGGGCAATTAAAATGAAATCCTAATGTGTAGTGAAGTGCTCCAAAAGTCCAATATCTGGGGCACTAAGTCTGACTCCAAAATTAAAACAATATACAGTAAATGTGATGTACTGTCAGCTTTTACATCTCTGTTCAGAGGTCAGCTTTGTCAAAATTAACAGCAATGTTGAAAGAATGCTTACATAGAAAGTTTAATATGGAAAAATAAAGCAAACTTACACAGTTTGTGTTGGTGTTTATCTTGTGGATGTAATTCTCATTGTTTGATAAATCCTTTTTGATGTCTTCAGATAAGGATAGTTTTTTAAAACATTTTTCCAGATAACAACAATAGAACCCTTCTTCATCACAGTACATTTGCCCTTGCTCTGGAAAGTAATCATGAACATTTGATGATATAAAATGACCTAGGGATCTATATCTAACAACATCACATTTTTTGAGCATAATTAAACTTACTGTCATATTCACAAAGTCGCACAATTGTAGTAGAATTCGCTGTTTGGTGCCTCTGGCCTGGAAAGGTAGAACAGTGAGAAATGCTGTTTTCCTCCATGTGCAAAGAACTATTCTTTAACCAAGTGGTTGTTAAAAGGCAAAGAACACATTATTTTTTAAAATTCACTTTACACACAAGAAAATGTTAACTCATCGAGAACATAACTGACATATCCAAATGCACTCCATAACCTCGACATTGAAAAAGACTCTGGACTAAAATGCACGTTGTTTTAAAAATCAATTTTTCATTTTCTTTTCCCCTGAAATTTGAAATGTGATTAAAATCATTCTGGAAGATAAATCAAAGTGACTCACCTTCTTGCTGACCCTTTCTACACACGAGCAAAAGTCTTTGATCAGTTCATCTTGTACTTTGGGCTTGCAAGGCGACACATGGTTTCTTACAATACCCAGGATGAAAGCCAGTAGGAGGCAAGCAGCCGGTGATAACATGCTATTATTTACAACGGGTCTGTCTATACACTGTCTCTTTCACCAACAGCGGTTTGGAAGCCTGTGACTTCTCTCATTTATAGACTGGGATAGCAAGGGATCCTCCCGCTGTGTCGCATTTTAGAAATATGGTGCATTCAGATTCCCCTTCCCCGCACACGCACAGGAATGTGGGGCAATCGCTTAAAAATTTCCATTTCTTTCTTCTCTTTAATTGCAGCGGAGTGATGGGGAGAGCCCCTTTCACTTATATAGGTCACCTTTAGCTGGCCCTGTAACTCAAAAGGTATTTGGCGTGGTTAAGAGTTTGAACGCAGAAATCACAGAGAGTACTCCTTGGCGTGGTGTCAAATAATCATTTTACTACTGAAAGAGAAGTGAAAGTTATATAGTTGCTAACTATATCTGAAGGTAATTGTCAACAAGATCTTTATTTTGATGCTGGGTATAGATATCAGTAAGATGTTTGGCGTGATTTGTTTTCAATTTAATCTGTTTCATCTCTTGATCTATGTGTTGCTTCTTTATGCTGTTGCCTATCCTAATCAATATACCATTTAATTCCTGGAGATGTTCTTTTCAAATTCCAGTTGAGAATAGTTAAAGAAAAAGAGTTGTGATTTGGCATTTGATGAGGTGTGATTCCTGTAAGGAATGAACTGCCAGAGGAAGTGATAGATGCAGTTACAGTTAACATATTTAAAAGACATTTGGGCAGGTACATAAAACAGAAAATGTTTAGAGGGATAGGGACCAAATGCAGATATATGGGACTAGTTTGTTCGGGAAACCTGGTCCGCATGAACAAGCTGGACTGAAGAGTCAGTTTTGTGCTGTACGATTATATGACTCTATGTTATACCTGTGGCTTCCAAACCTCCTTAATATAAGCTTTATCATAACCACCTCCTAACAGGGCTGGAGTACAATAAACTAGAGGGAAGATCTTGACATTAGTGCCATGTGGTGCTTGGAAGATTAAGTTACTGATGTAAAGTTTTCAATAAGGTCTTTAGTCATTGAAGCAAGTACCACAGGGTCATTATGTTCATTGTATATCACACAATGCTTTAACATAAATTCAGATTTTACAACTGCACCTAATGATTTGGCCAGGGACCTCAACATAATGTAGATATGAGCTCAATGTTTTAGACCTTTGACAAATCCATTTTATATGATGCTTCATTTTATATATTTCTTTCACTACCTTTATCTATCAATCTACACAATTTTCCATTTCTTAATTATAGAGAAGTTAATACATACCACAGTGCAAACAGAAGATCCTGGGGAAATGCTCAGATTAGGAAATAGAAAGTGAGAAAAAAAAATTGATCTTCTTCCAGATGGCAGGCATTGATTAATGGGGTAACACAGGTATCAGGGCAGGGTCCACAGTTATTCACATTATATAAAAATGACCCAGATGCGAGAATCAACTGCAAACTTTCCAATTTTGCTAACAGCACCTGGCTGTTGTGAGCTTTAAGGAGCTTGCAAGGAGACTTCAGAGTGGTTTAGACAAGTTGAACAAGTAGGCAAATACATGACAAATGCAGTACATTGTGGATAAATGTGAATTTATCCACATTAGGTGTGATAAACAGAAAAAGAATTATTTAAGTGTTGAGGTATTGGGGAAGTGTAGACGTACAGATTAATCTGGATGTTGTTGAACAACAGTCAATGAAAGTAAACAGGCAGATGCAGTGAGACATTAAGGGAGCTGATTGAAACATACAAAATTCTAACAAGGCTGGACAGATTGGATGAAGAAAGGTTGTTTTCACTGGCTGGGAAGTCTATAACTCGAGACACAATCTCAGCATACTGGGTAGTTCATTTAAGACAAGCATGAGGAGATAGTTCTTCGCTCAAACGGAAGTGAAACTGTGGAATTCTCCAACACAGAAGGCTATGGAGGCAAAATCACTGAATATATTCAAGGAAGAGATAGATTTTTTTTTACATTTTAAAGGGATCAAGCTTTGGGGAGAAAATGGGATTAAGGAATTGTGATAGAGAATCAGCCGTAATCATGTAGAATGGTGGAAGAGGCTTGAAGAGCCAAACAGGTACTGCTCCTAGTTTTCTGTTTCTGTGTCTCTATCAGGCAACATTTGTGGAGAGGAAACATAAATTAATAATTCATAGCCTTCTAACAAAGCAGTTACTTCATCCTGAAACAGGCTGACTGCTGCATGGCAGCTCTTCCCAACGGATTTGTAATGTTTTGTGTTAACTTATACGTACCTGATTAACCCTTCGCTTTTGCCTGTTACTAAAAAAAGCCCTTCCTGAAGAAGGGCTTATGCCTGAAATGTCGAATCTCCTGTTCCTTGGATGCTGCCTGACCTGCTGCGGTTTTCCAGCAACACATTTTCAGCTGTTACTAAAAAAAGGTAATCTATCATCAGTAGAATGCAGGATAGCCTGATTAACACTTAAATCAAAAGCACAATAAATTTAAATAAAGATTGCATCTTACAAACATGTATAGATTCAGTAGTAATACTGTTCAATAGTAGAAGAGATGATGGCCTAGAGTTATTGCCCTGCAACTGTTCATCTAGTGACCCAGGTGATGTTCTAGGGACCTGGGTTCAACTTCCACCATGGTAAATGATTAAATTTAAATTCAATAAATATCTGGGATTAGGAATCTAATGACTTCTATGAATCCATTGCTAGTTGTCAGAAGAGCCCATATGGTTCACTAATGTCTTTTACAGAAGGAAGCTGCCATCCTTACCTGGCCTACATTTAACTCCAGACCCACAATAAAGTGATTGATTCTCAACTGCCCTCTGGGCAATAAA
Source organism: Hemiscyllium ocellatum (assembly GCF_020745735.1). Lineage (NCBI taxonomy): Eukaryota > Metazoa > Chordata > Chondrichthyes > Orectolobiformes > Hemiscylliidae > Hemiscyllium > Hemiscyllium ocellatum. Next base: position 28,414,307 of record NC_083419.1, read on the forward strand.
TTCTACCTAGCCGGTGACACCCTCACCCTGTTAAAGAATAAAAAAGAACTACAGGATGCTCATAGCATGATCTGTTGCTTGTGATATAGTTCTTCAAAAACTAAACTATTGATCATTCAAGTGATTGTACCACTTATGAGTGGCATTACAAAGGTAGGACAAGAAGAGTGCAGAATTGGCCCAGTTCAATAAAACTCTGTGACCTTGAAGATCCTGATAATTCTTATAATCTTATTTACACCTTGCTTCTGTCTTCATTTATTAGATTTTTTTTAATGAATGTCCCTTCCTAATTACTCCCTCCTCATTTTCTTTAAGATTCTCTGTAGTCTTGACTAAGCCTCTGGGCACCCCATTTAATGTTTCCTTTTTTGACTTGGCATCCATACTTTGATTGTGTCTTGGGAAACAACTTGCACTAAATTAAACACATTAGGTAAATGCAAGCAGTGTAATCAACCAGATAGTAATCTTACTAGAAATACCTTATCCATGTAGTATAGCAATAGTGTGAAGGACAGAAGACCTAGGTTAAACTCTTGGACATATATTCTTATCCATTTATTGTTACTGTCTGTTTTTTTTAAAGCATACCTATTGCTAAGATCATGTGAGGATTTGTGGTGCGTGTTACAGCTATGTTGGAACTTTAGGCCGGGGACAATGTGCTCCAAAAAGATGAAGCAAAATAGCTATCTTTGCATGCAGAATGGACTAAGTAAGTTATTGCTTTTCTCTTCAAGAATGGAGTAAATTTGAATGAATTTGAGGTTTCCCTGAGGGATTTTGCATTAATTATCTATCCACTGATTCAGTAGTACCATTGATCTGGCATCAAATTTCAATTCAGTATGGTCGTTAGAGAGGGTTTTAAACTAATTAGAGAGGGGAAAGGGTTTGGGAGATGAGAAGTACAAGTGCACAGCACTATGAACTGCACCTACATTGAGAGTGCCCTATCTCCAATTTGCAAAGTTCATTATGAGAAATGGCCTCCACACCATTAATGTTAAACCGAACTGTGACATTAATGCCAGATTTTGGAGATCCCTGCCAGATATTTTGGGAGCTGACATGATGCTTACATGCAAGCGTAATCACAGGTTCTACCTCTTTCCAAGGTCCTCAGACGGTACAGGGAAGGTTGCTTGGAAAAAGGGCTACTTCCTCTAAGCATGGCTCATAACACCTTTACAAAGCCCTTAGACTGATGCAGAACAAAGGTGGAAAGCTACTTATGCTTCCATCATACCATAGTTCTCCTTAAGAAGAGATCTCAATGCTTCAACAAATCTACAAAACCTTTCAGTACAGTCCAGGAAGTGTTTATACATCATTGTGGCATGCCCATCAAAACGGGAGCTGACCAAAGGGAGACATAGAGCAATAGCAATCTTCTGAGGATGAAAATGATCAGGGCATTAAATGGGGCGCACATCCAAAATAGCATTGAGTGTTAGAAGCAAGGAGTACCCAATTGTAAAGTGCTTCCAAGAAGATGGCAGCAGAGTGGGATGCTTCAGCCAAAGCTCAACTGCTCCACCACATTTTCTTCCCTTTCTCTTTCTGTTAGTGCCTTATTTTTCTTTTTTTTTCTCTTCAACTCCCGGCCTCCAACGACGATTCTCCACTTCCTCTGAGTCAGTAGCTTCCCATAGCAACCTCACAGCCTCTGCCGCAGCAGCCTCCTGGTGTGGGTTTCTCCCAGCCTAGCATAGTGGCCTCCCGGAATGGCCTCCCAACATGGTGCAACATGGTGCAACAGCCTCCGCAGGTTGGCGTGGTGACCGCCCAGCCTAGTGCAATGGTCTTTTTCCCATAGGAGCCTCCCGGCATGGAGTGGGAACCTCCCAGAGTGCCTCCCAGCCTGGTGCAGCAGCCCCCTCCCATTGGGGCCACCCACTATGACGTGGTGACCTCCCAGTATGGCATGGTGATCTCCCAGCATGGCATAGTGACCTCCCAGCCTGCTGCAGCAGCCTACCAATATGGCGTATCATTGGTGTGGACTGGAATCTAGGTGCCAGCGTGGCCTGCTGTACTGAACTTGTTTTTCTGTGATGCTGGACAATTTATTTCTGTATCATCTAAATCTTGTGACTAAAGAAGTTATGCCTAGCTACATAAATCAGCACTGTAATTGGCGATATTTAAATTTTTAAGTATACTCATTGAGTATATGTGACAATAAAGGCTATTTTATTCAAATCCTTGCTCACTTTATATGTACGAATTGAAGGTACTTTCATTGGAAGCATCTTTGATCATTGAGCAACATTGTGAACACATCTCAAAATCTCCTGCAAATGTTTATAGAGCATTTTTTTTTTGCAATCCTTACATTTTTACATGGTTAAAATTAGGTACAATTTTCCTATACTTTAAATAATGTGCAAATATTATCACAGAATCAACTTTCAGTTTGACTGTGCAGACAATCATACAACTATTGACACCTTCTTGATCAAGATGATGATAACCTCAGGAGCAGGTTTGTGTATAATAGAAATACATACAAGAGCTGTGTTATTGTCTGGGCTCATATTAAAGATGTATCCATGATACTTAGTTGAAGTAAATATAAATTGTCATACTCTAAATAGTTCAAAATATTACCTTGATAAAATATGCAGATAGGCCTTGAATTTCTTGATCTTGTGACACTGCTATTTTTATTGACTATGTTGTGCCCATTTTCCAACACTAAATTCCCAGGCAACCATAGTGTAAGTGAGTTACACTGTTACTTACACCTCCATATAAATATGGGTTCAGTGCCAATATGCTCAGTGAAAATGTGGAATATTGATTATTATTGAATCAGTCCTCATTCCGTGAGTGATGATTGCAGATTTCCTGAACTAATATTAGAATAATGGTGTTGAATGGACCCATGGTCACCTTATCAATAAGAATATAGTTCACATGTAATTCTCAGTCTGAGAGGACCATAAACACTATTGTGGTTCGTCTCTACGGTCTAGACATATAGGAATGATTTAATAGGAGACTTTTTAATGCACATATTGAGAAAAGCAGTTCTTGACATTTCATCCTGAGAAATAAATTATCACCGTGTTCAAATCAAATGAAAAATCACTAATTCAGCTGATTTAAAACGTGAAGATATTTAAATTGCTGCCTTCAAAATAGTGACTTGAAATTGCTGATTTTCCTTGACATCATTAACCATTTAAAACCCAGCAAAAATTTACTGGCTAAATTTCGTGCCTGTTGTATAGGTAAAGAAATTTAAGTGCCTGCATGTGCCTGTGATATAATTAAAATTTGTATTTTTTTTAAAGATCTGAGCCTTTTGTATGTAGATTCTAATAAATTAATCTGTAAATAAATGCTTTTTAAACTTGAATTACTAATTTGAGATATTTCTAAAAATGTAATGCACTAACCAAGTGTGGCCATAACTCAGTTAATTTTCAGCAACTAAGTTCAAATCAATGAATGGATTTGAAGTTCACTTTCTATAACTCAGCCAACACCAATATTGGCCTGTGTTATAGTCAACAGCAAAGGATTATTGCTTGTACACTATACTGTCAGGAACTCAGAGTTAGTGTGGGCTTCTGAACATAAATGTGCTATCACCCTGTGGTTTAACCTAGTCCAGAATTTCATACAGAGTATCTTTGGCATCAATAAACAGAGCAGGCAGCATTAAATCTCTTCAGTCAACTTGATTGCAGATTCCTCACTGAGACCAGCAGTGGGCAACACACCCAGGTGAGAAATTACAGATCTGGCTGCATGCTGTGAGTTATACCACTTAAAAATGACAATGAGTTGGGAATCTGATTTCAACCCTCCCATTTCAGCTTTCACCTGGCCAAGCCTGATGATAAGCAGGAACCCCATGCAGATTAAGTAATTTCAATGTTATAGTAAAACTTAACTCCATTTAAACTGAGCCAGGATGCTTATTTCTATTCTGGGGCAATTTTCCAGGGTTACCAAGTAAAGTGAATAGTAGGACGTGCTTCTTCAGTGAAACTGACAATCTACTAAGGCTTTGATAAGTGAAATTAAAGACCTCAAGTTATGGCCAGGTGGGAGGCTGCTGTTCAAAGACTTGGTCTGTCAGAGAGATATCTATCTGCTTGACAGGTAACTGACAACTCATCTTTCCAGCATCACTCACCACCAGCTCCACATTTCTCTTGCTCATGATTACTTGGGCAATGGAGCAACTCATTCAACTCCATCTTCACCTCTAGTCAGAAGCAAGAGCAGAAACCACATCACCACAAACAGCAACTGCAGTTGCAGAGACACACAAGCAACATAGCCTTCCCCTTGGTCACGTGCCCCTTGGAAGAAAGGAGAGAGACAGAATTCCAAATGGAAGGTACAGATAGAAAATTAGTTTTCCCAACATGTCTGAGCACTACCTCCTTAGGAATCTCAGATTCTCACAACAGGTCACTGCTGACACCAGCAACCATCTGGAAGACATTCTTCTTCCCAATGAAGCAAGTGTGCATTGTAGTATCAATGGTCAATAGGTGTTTGTCACTGGTGAGTGCTGATTTTAAGGGGGAGACGGTGGTGGTATGCAATCACAGTTACTTCATATAGGCAATGGATGATTTATAGCACTTACTGAGAGTTTATTGGGAAGCCACAGTTTCAGTACAGTAAATTTGTTAAATAGGCAATTAAATAGTCTTCTGTGGCTATCCCCATTTCAAACAAGTATGCTGTTTTGGAAAATGTAAGGGGTAATGGATTCTCAGGGGAATGTAGCACAAACAGTCAAGTTTCTAGTATCGAGACTGGCTCTAACGCAATAAGAGTTACATAGGGTTCCAAGAGATCAATTGTGTTAGGGGACTCTCTAGTCTGAGGCACAGACAGACATTTCTGTGGCCAGCAGTGAAAATCAGAATGGTGTATTGCCTCCCTGGTGCCAAGATCAAGGATGTCTCAGAGAGGGTGCAGAATGTTCTCAAGGGGGAGAGGGTCCAGCAGGTCATTATACACATTGGAACCAATGACATAGGAAGGGAAAAGAATGGGATTCTACAGGAAAAATATTGAGAGATACGCAGGAATTTAAAAAGGAGATCCTTGTGAGTAGTAATATCTGGATTACACCCAGTGCTGCGAGCTAGTGAGGTGGGAATAGGAAGATAGAGCAGATGAATGCATGGCTGAGGAGCTGGTGTAAAGGAGAAGGATACTGAAAATGTGTTGCTGGAAAAGCACAGCAGATCAGGCAGCATCCAAGGAGCAGGAGAATCGACGTTTCAGGCATAAGCCCTTCTTCAAGGAGAAGGATTCATATTTTTGATCATTGCAATCTCTTCTGGGGTAGAAATGACCTGTACAAGAAGGACAGATTTCACCTGAATTGAAAGGGGACTAGTATACTGGCAGGGAGATTTGCGAGAGCTGCTCAGGAGGATTTAAACTGTCAAGGTGGGGGAGTGGGACCCAGGGCGATAGTGAAGAAAGAAATCAATCTGAGACTGGTACAGTTGAGAACAGAAGTGAGTCAAACAGTCAGGGCAGACAGGGATAAAGCAGAGAACAAGGTAGGACTGATAAATTAAACTACATTTATTTCAATGCAAGGGTCCTAACAGGGAAGGCAGATGAGCTCAGGGCATGGTTAGGAATGTGAGACTTGGATATCATAGCAAGTACAGAAACATGACTCAGGGATGGACAGGACTGGCACTTAATGTTCCAGGATACAAATGCTACAGGAAGGACAGAAAGGGAGGCAAGCGAGGAGGGGAGTGGCATTTTTGATAAGGGATAGCATTATAGCTGTACTGAGGGAGGGTATTCCCAGAAATACATCCAGGGAAGTTTTTTGAGTTGAACCAAGAAATAAGAAAGGGATGATCACCTTTCTTATTAATATGGTATTATTTACCCCTTAATAGTCAACAGGAAATTGAGAAACAAATTTGTAAAGAGATCTCAGTTATCTGTAAGAATAATAGGGTGGCTACGGTGAAGGATTTTAACTTTCCAAACATAGACTGGGACTGCCATAGTGTTAAGGGTTTAGATGGTGAGGAATTTGTTAAATGTGTGCAAGAAAATTTTCTGATTCAGTATGTGGATGTACCTACTAGAGAAGGTGCAAAACTTGACCTATTCTTGGGAAGTAAGACAGGGCAGGTGACTGAGGTTTCAGTGGGGAGCACTTTGGTGCCAGTGACCATGATTCCATTAGTTTTAAATAGTGATGGAAAAGTATAGACCAGATCTAAAAACTGAAGTTTTAAGTTGGAAGAAGGCTAATTTTGACGGTATTAGGCAAGAACTTTCAAAAGCTAATTGGAGGCAGACATTCGTAGGTAAAGGGACAGCTGGAAAATGGGAAGCCTTCAGAAATGGGGTAACGAGAGTCCAGAGACAGTACATTCTTGTTAGGGTGAAAGGAAAATCTGGTAGGTATGGGAAATGCTGGATGACTAAGGAAATTGAGAGTTTGGTTAAGAATTAAGAAGGAAGCATATGTTAGGTATCGACAAGGTAGGTCGAGTAAATTCTTAGAAGCATATAAAGGCAGTAGGAGTATACTTAAGAGGGAAATCAGGAGGACAAAGAGGGGACATGAAATAGCTTTGGCAAATTGGCTTAAGGAGAATCCAAAGGATTTTACAAATACATTAAAGAAAAAAGGGTAACTAGGGAATAAGGCCCCTCAAAGATCAGCAAGGCGGTCTTTGTGTGGAGCTGCAGTAGATGGGGGATATACTAAATGATTATTTTGCATCAGTGTTTACGGTAGGAAAGGACATGGAAGATATAGAATGTAGGGAAATAGATGGTGACATCTTGGTAAATATGTCCGTATTACAGAGGAGGAAGTGTTGGAGGTCTTGAAACACATAAAAGTGGATAGATTCCCAGGACCTGATCAGGTGTACCCTAGAGCTCAGTAGGAAGCTAGGGAAATGATTACTGGACCTTTTGCTGAGATATTTGTATCATCAATAGTCACAAGTGAGGTGCTGGAAGACTGGAGATTAGCAAATGTGATGCCACTATTTCAGAAAGGTGGTAAGGACAAGCCAGGGAACGATAGACCGGTGAGCCTGACATCAGTGGTGGGCAAATTGTTGGAGGGAATCCTGAGGGGCAGGATGTACATGTATTTGGAAAGGCAAGGATTGATTAGGGGTAATCAACATGGCTTTGGGTGTGGGAAATCATGTCTCACAAACTTGATTGAGTTTCTTGAAGTAACAAAGAGGATTGATGACGGCAGAGCGGTGGACGTGATCTATATGAAGAAAGTGAGGTCAGCAGATGCTGGAGATCAGAGTCGAGTGTATGTTGCTGGAAAAGCACAGCAGGTCAGGCAGCATCTGAGGAGCAAGAGAATCGACATTTCAGGCCAGAGTCCTTCATCCGGAATGAGGACCGATCAGCACCAATTCCACCCCTTTTGTAAGTGTCATCTCCTTTGTGGACATCACTGCTGACCCCATAACCACTCTCGACACTGTGTCCACCCCCACCTCAAACTCCAGCCCCACTCCAGGTCCTAGCTTCTATCCCACCTCGAACTCCAGCCCCACTCCAGGCCTAGCTCCCATCCCTGCCGTGCCTTCACCATTTCCCCCAGACCTCTCCCTCACTGAGGACAAACGTTTAGTCCTCAGTAAAGGCCTCACGTTTATCCCTCTACGGTCCCAGATTACTGAGTTTGACACACGCTGAGACCTTGAATGTTTCTTCCGACACTTCTGCTTCCATGCCTCCTTTTTTAACCAAGGCACCCACCAACCCAATGAGGACCACTTCTCCCGCCTCCAACACACCCCATCCCCCTGGACACCCTGTGCTGGTCTGCTACCTGCCCTTGATCTCTTCATTTCAAACTGCCGCTGTGACATCGAACACCTCAACCGTTCAACCGCCTCCCCCACTCCAACCTCTTGCCCTCACAATGCTCAGCCCTCCACTCTCTCCGCTCCAACCCCAACCCCAACCTCACCATCAAATGAGTGGACAAAGTGGGTGCAGTGGTAGTTTGGCGCACTGACCTCTATACCACTGAAGCCAGGCACCAACTCAAAGACACCTCCTCTTACCACCCCCTCGACCATGACCTCACCTCCCATCACCAAATCATCATCTCCCAGACCATGCACAACCTCACTTCAGGGGATCTCCCACTCACAGCTTCCAACCTCGTAGTTCAGGAACCCCCCACTGCCCAGTTCAAATGCCTATCCAAGATCCACAAGCCTGACTTCATCGGCAACCTATCATCTCAGCCTGCTTCTGCCCAACTGAACTCATCTCCACCTGCTTCTATACTGTCCTATCCCCCCAGTCCAGGAACTCCCCACTTATGTTCAGGACACCACCCGCGTTCTCCGTCTCCTCCAAGACTTCTATTTCCCTGGATCCCAACACCTCATCTTCATCATGGACATCCAGTCCCTATACACCTCCATCCACCATGACCAGGGCCTCCAAGCCCTCCGTTTCTTCCTCTCCCAACGTCCACACCAGTATCCTTCCACTGACACCCTTATTCGTTTGGCTGAACAGGTCCACACCTTCAACAATTTCTCCTTTGAATTTTCCCACTTCCTCCAGATGAAAGGGGTAACCATGGGTACCCGCATGAGCCCCAGCTATGCCTGTCTCTTTATTGGTTATGTAGAACAGTCCATCTTCTGGAGTTACACCGGCACAACTCCCCACATTTTTCTCTGCTACATTGATGACTGCATCGGCACCACCTCGTATTCCCACAAAATTATTAGTCATGAGTTCTCAATGGGGCAGTCTGATACTGGCTGACATGATCTAATCAGTGAGGAATGTTACTTCAGACAGGTAGCCCTGCAGTTGCCAGGTTCTCCCCCATGGCTGCGATTAACTGCCAGTTATTGTCCCCCTCCCGTCTCACCCTGAGGGCGTTGGCGGCGATCCCCATGACTGGATAGGGGCCATGCCAGCGCTTCTCGTCCCAGGTAGTACGACCCATCTGTCGGAGGTAAACCGTGTCTCCTTCCTTAAGGGGTTGGGGGCCCTCGGGGGGTGTGCTGTCGGGCGGCCTCAATCTGCTTGGATATCAACCGGACCATTTCACCCAAGACCTGCATGTATTGGGTCATGTCCTGATTCATAGCATCCCAATTTGTCTCCCAATGTGGCGATGACTGGGGGCCGGGCATAGAACGGCCCGTTAGGATTTCGTGGGGGGATAGGAAAGTGTCACCACTCCTCTCCTGTCTCATAGAGAGCAATGCTAAGGGAAGTGCCTGCACCCATGTCAGAGCCGTACCAGCCATGACCTTGGCGATTTTCTCTTTAAGAGTGCGATTGGCCCTCTCCACCAACCCTTGGCTTTCAGGGTGGTAGACACTGCCATAGCGGTGGACTATCCCCAGAGTGGATTCCACCCGAGAAAGATGTTCGTTCTTGAAATGCGTGCCATTGTCTGTGCAAATCTTGAGGGGCACACCGTAACGAGGGATTAGGTCCCTTGTGAGCCACTTCACGACCACGTCAGCGTCTTCCCTCTTGGTAGGGGTCGCCTCTACCCACCGGGAGAACCTGTCCACAACCACTAGCATGTACCTATATTTGTCCGGTGTTCTCCATTTGAGCCCCATGTCAGTAAAGTCCATGCAGATCTCCTGCCATGGCCCTGTCGGGGTCGGGTATTTTAGCATCGGGTGGGGGAGGACTTTCCTGGTGTTGTACTCGTTGCACACCCTGCACTCAGCTCTTAGATTCTCTATGTGTTCCTGGAGTCGGGGTGCCCACCAGTGTCTTTGGATGGTCTTAACAACTTGGGCCACCCCTACGTGTGTTGGCCCATGTGTCTCTGCGAAAAGGACAGGCAGGAGTGCCCGTGGGGCCACTACCTCTCCTCTCGGGGATCGCCAAAGGGGCCGTTTAGACCCGTCTATCTCTAAATACTGTTGGACTGCGCCTTTGTTCTCCCATTCCCTAACCTTGGCGCTGGTCGCCCGCTCCTGCATTTCACAGAGGTGTCTCAGGGCATCGACCCTAGCCACCTCCCCGGGGGAGTCACTGGACCGCTCAGCCATGTCCGGTTGCGGTTGCGTGTTTCGTCCTGACCTGAGGGTGACCATCTGCACTGCGAGCTTGGCTGCCCTATCAGCTGCATTGTTTCCCAGCGCCTCCCTGGTACGTAAGGTAGAGTGTCCTTGCACCTTCACTACTGCTACCTCCGCTGGGCGATGGACCGCGCGGAGTAACCTCCGCAGATTCTGGTCATGCTTTACTGGTCGACCAGTGGTTGTTTTAAAATCGCGCCTGATCCACGCTGTGCCCTCTATGTGGACCGCGGCCCATGCATAGTTGGAATCGGTGTAGATGTTAACGCGGTGTCCCTCACTAAGTTCTAATGCTCTAGTTAGGGCTGTGATCTCTGCTAACTGTGCAGACGCAGGCTGTGGGATTTCCCCAGATTCTACAGTGTCGTGGGCACCCCCTGACCACGGCATATGAAGCTCGTACGCCATCTGTTTCCCGACGGCTACTGCCATCGGTGTAGAGGTCTCAGTCTGCGTCGGCTAGGGGCTCTGTGTGTAAGCCGGTGCGTATCCTTCACTCCTCGGCTACTCTGGCTACACAATCGTGAGGTACCAAGGACCCCCCATTCACTCCCACCATCATGTTTCTGGTACTGCCCCTTCCGGGTTTAAAGGTAATGTGGGGTGCTAAGAGGGCATCCTCAATCTTGGCCTGCTGGCCAGCCGAGAAGCTGAACGAGTTGGAGGCTAGGAAAGCACCTATGCTGTGGTCAGTGTTAATGATCAATGAATGACAGAGGACCAAGTGGGCGGTATTGGTAACTGCTTTCGTTACGGCTGCCACAAACCTAGCGCAGCCTGGCTGTCCTTGTTCAATTGGCTCCAACCTGCAGCTGTAATATCCTAACACCCTTCTACTGCCCCGGTCCTTTTGGTATAGGACAGCATTCACTATCCCCTTGGTCTCAGCGATATCTAAGTGGAAATCTTTTTGATAGTCGGGGTGCGCTAGAGTGGTCGCAGCTGCCAACGCTTGCTTCACTTCTCTGAATGATTGCTCTCTCTCCCTATTCCAGCGTAATTGACTTTTGACCCTTTTAGCTCCAACCTCTGTGATCATTTCCCTGAGTGGAGAAGTTATAGTTACGAAATCTGGGACGTAAGTCCGGGAGTAGCCACAAAGGCCCAGGAAGGCCATCATGTCCTGTACAGTGGTAGGGGTGCCATAGGAGAGGATCGCCTCCCTGTGCGCCGTTGAAAGGGTGGTGCCCCCTTTCCCTATTAACCGCCCCATGAAGGATACTGACCTACGGGCTATTTGGCATTTTTCGCGTTTGACTTTAAAGCCCGCCACAACGAGGGTATCCAGCAAGGTGCGGACTGCATCTAGATTTTGGGTGTCTGTCTCGCTGGCTACTAGCAAGTCATCGACGTACTGGATAATGGTGGTGCAGTTAGGAAGCGATATTTGTTGAAGTATGAGGGTTAGGGCTGCACTGAACAGGCCCGGGGAGTCTTTGTAGCCTTGAGGGAGGCGATTGTATGTATATCGCTCCCCGTCGAAGGTGAAGGCAAACCACTCCTGACAGTCTGGGTGGAGCGGGCGGCAAAAGAAAGCGTTGGCCAGGTCTATAACTGAGAAAAAATGGTGGGCGGGTGTGAGCGCCTGTAGCGCAGCATAGGGGTCTGGGACTTTTAAGTTCAGAGTTTCAGTGGCCTCGTTTATTTTGCGGAGGTCATGGACCATACGCCAGCCTTTGCCTATTCCCTTAGAGACGGGGAGGATTGGGGTGTTCCAGCCTCCTCCCTTGATCTTCCTGAGAACCCCCACCTCTAGCAGCCTCTTGATTGTTGGGTGAATCCCTTCTCTCTCTCTGTTCAGCGGTGAGGGGGTATTGTGTTATCCAAATGCAGTGTTGCACAAATGGCTTTAGTTGTAGATGAACTGCCCCTTTCAACCGACCAGTGTCCTGTGGGTGTACTGTCCAGAGGGCGGGGTCCGTATCCTGCAGCAGTTGTGCCGCTTTCCAGTGGTCGGTGTTGTCTAACAGGAGGGACCTGTCTACAGCGATCTTCTCATAAATGCCTTCCTCTGACATATCAACAGGTCGTCTCTGAAAGTGTCCATCAAGGGACACTTCATCGGGGCCTTCCCCTATCTTTTGGTACTCACACTGTAGTGAGGCAAGGACCATAGGTCCCAGGTTGCGGGCCTCGGACGTGGGTGCTATTGCGAGTGTGATATGCGGGGCGGCCCGCTCTCCTAGCTGATACCATTCCGCCTGGTCCGGATGCAAACGGACCGCAGCGGCAATCCCCTCCTTGCCGGCAATGAGATGTGTGATGTTAACTATGTCCCTTCTATCCTTCAGGTGGGCATTGAAACGATCGTCATACTCAAGGTCATAATGGGTGACATAATTGAATGTAACGTGGTAGGGATCTTTGGGGGGGTGGTAAGCCTGGGAGGCTGGGATGGACGGGAGCCAGTCCTCAAATTCTGCAATTATGCCTTTGCCCTGCGAAGCGTAGAGCAGGCGAATCCAATATATGTCTACTGATGTGGAACGCGAGTCCTCTGATGTGGGGGTGAGCAAAAATTGTCCCACTCTCCCCAGATCCGGAGAGTGGTCCCCAGGCCAGAGGAGTCGCAACCCCTCGGTTGAACAGTGGATGTAGACTCCTAATTTAGTGAGAGCATCTCGCGCCAGCAGGTTCACTGGGCATTTTGGGGCAAGGAGTAGGGGCAGGGTGATCTTCTGTCCCCCTATGGTTATTGTGGCTGGCATCGTATAAGGCTGTCGCTCAATCGTCCCCGAGAATCCCACAGTCTCCTGCACCCTGCCTGACAGGGTCAGGCCCTTCGGCAATTTATTAATCGTGGACGCAGATGCCCCTGTGTCAATTAGAAATTGGAAGGTCTCCCTACACACCAGTACTCGAATCATAGGGGGCATATTGGGAGGTATAGGTTCGGAGGCCAGGGGACTGCAAGATTCTCGGCACCGTCAGTAGTCTTCCCCGTACCACTGGGTGTAGCCGTACCCCCCGTCGTGTCTTGCCAGTGCGCCCTGTGCTACCCCTTGCATCCTTCTGTCTCCGGTCTGAACCCAGCCCCCCCTTCTACCTGTGTCCCTGAGTCCGTCATTACGGTCACGTCTGTCTCTTTCTCCAGAGGGACGTGCCGGGTATCGGGTCATACTGTGGTTTCCCCCGTGCGTATGACACTCTCGGGCAAAATGTCCAGGTTTGTTACAGGACCAGCATCTCGCCCTATGATCGCAGTCATTGGAGTGATGGTCAGTTTCTTTACATATCCAGCAATGATCAGGCTGCTGGCCCCCACGGGATCTCCTAAGTGCACCTGGAGGTGGCTGCGCTTGCCTATCGTGGGGTAACAAATCGTAGGCCCCTAAATCTGCCTTGTCAGGAGTGGTATGGGGCAGGGCCCTTTGTGAACTAGGTCACTGAGAGCTGTACATCTGGGTGGCGGGCGAGACGAGGTCTCGTGCCGCGGTCTTTGCCCCCACCTGCTCTAAAATCCTTCCAAACTGTTCTATGAGCTGTACCGTCATCTTTGAGGCTTGCCCCTCGGCTTTCATTTTTTCAGACGTACGGTGTCTTGTCAGGAAATGATGGACTTGTTTCCTCCATAAGTCGTCTTTCATTGAGTCCACCCCTACCAGGTCTCGCAATTTGCTTTGCACTGGGGCAGGGAGTCCCTCGGTGACACCCTTCCGAAAGTGCGCTGTGGCCAACGGGGAGCTGTCTGGCCTTTCACCCGTCCCAGCCTCCCACAGGTCCCAGGCCCTTGTTAGGTATTCATGGATGTCCTCATCGTCCTTTAGCCTGAGGGTCCCGAGCGCATCGAGGGAGAAAGTAGTGGGGAAGCTGTCCCGCAGGGACCACCATATTATGTTTCGGAATAGGTCAAAAGAGGCAGTCTCGTCTGACCTAGAGCACCTGGCTAATCTCTCTGCCCTTATCAGCGCCTCCTCGGCACGGATGCGTACCATGATGGTTCTGAAATCGGCTAGAGCCAGTTTCTCGTGACAGGTTTCTCTTTCGAAAGTGGCTATCCAAGCAGACGCTCCGTTGGTAATCGGGGGAAGCCTTCTGACCAAGGCGTCTAGGTCTGTTCGTGACCAAGGGACGTACTTCTCTACCCCCACACTAGTGGCGAGGAGGGGCGCCTGGAGGAGTGGGGCAGTGTCAGCGATTGTTGGCAATGGGCTACAGTGTGCGCGTGGGAGTGAGGTGTAGGACCCTTCGTCAAAATCCCCCAGGATCTCACCTTCGTCTTCCGAGGAGGTAGTGTCGGGTGGGGAGGCGAGCTTATTTTCCCCCTTCACAAGTTTGCCCTGGAGGTGGGCTCCTGTGACAATTAAAGTGTCGCGTTCAGCAGTGAGGGGGGGGGGTCCTCTCGGCGGTGTTTGTGGTCTCTGTGGGGCGGCATTTCGGGCCTGACGGAGTGATTTTTCATGATGGTCAGTTCGTCATGTCTTCCTAAAGAAGGAAATTGGGACGCCGGGGGGCCGCCATGACCTGGGGCAGGAGTGTACCCATCCCCCTGGACTTTCACTGGCCGGACCTCCCACTTCTGTGGCACGGTGTCCGCCTGGCTAAGGTCACACAGGTCGGCACCTGGCTGTGCTATCCCTGGTCCGGCCGCAATCATTCTGGTGAGGGCGTTTAATTTCTGTCCATGGTTGTTGAGTACGCTCTCTAGTCGTTCCGTCATGCGGTCGGCGGCCGGGTCCTCGTAGGTGAAATTCCCTTCTAATACCTTAACGACAGGGGCCTGTAAAGTCGGCCCCCCGGGACATGGCGAAAATAGAGCCGCAGGTGCGGTGCCCACTGCAGGCAGGGTCATGGGGGGTACTTCGGGACCAGGTGTCCCTGTCTGTGGACTGGTGTGGGGGGCGGCGGGCTCCCCTTGTGGCTGTCGTTTTGGATCGGCTCCGGAGTAGGGGGTGTATAGTGGGAAGGGGGGTAGAGGAGAGTCTGGTTGAGCACCCCTTCGGGTTCGTATTCTGGGAGGGGATCCTGTTCACCTGTAACTGGGGTGTCAGCAGGCGGGGTTGGCACACGGGTTTGGAACCTTACTAAGAGCTCCCGTAGGTAAACGGTTTCGTCCTCTATTTTAGTGGACGGCTTGGACAGATTGAAAACCCCTTTCTTTGCCGCGTCCTTCCTTTCTTTTAAACAGGTCTGAATGTTGGTCCGGAATTTTTCGAAATCCCCGGCTGCAAAGTAGGGTTGGTCATCCTGAGGGAACCAGTCCCTGCTCCGCCACAGCTTGAGACTGCTGTCCAGGTTGCGGAGTTTTCTCTGAGCCTCTTTGGCAGTGTTATTTTCCCTAAACTGAGCCCTAATCTCCTCTACAACCTTCCCAGTAAGTGGTGGTGCTTCTGGTGCCTTTGGGACTGGGGTGTACTCGGTGGTAGATGCGTCAGGCGGGATGGTGATGGTTGCAATTAGATTATGCAGGTCTCGGGTGGAGGTATCCGAGACGGCTGCGCCAGTGGGGGAGGCGAACTGGCTGCCTTGCCAGTGCGGGGTAAGGGTCACGAGCAGTTTGGTTTTCCACCCTAGGGAGTTGTCGGTGTTCGGGGGTGCCCAGCCAATAGGGGGTTTCCCTAGCGCAATTGTTTGACGGACCGAATATTGTGGCGACCCATGGAGACCGTTTAGTATTGTGACCATTAATGCGGTATTTGTGAAGGTCTCCTTCAGTCTTGTTGGTATAAGTTCCTTTTGACCTGGCGCTTGGTTGAGCACCTGGTGTAGGCTTGCTTTCTGTACGGCTACACTGTCCAACAGCAATCGGCCATGCAGACTTACGTCTGTACCCACCCTGAGGTGCCACCAGGGCACTCCAGGACGTGCCGTCCTGAGGTGAGTCAGTTTAGGTGGTCCAAAATTCAAGTCCCCCATGCCGGATCTCCCCTGGTGGGTGCCGCTACAAAAAGAGAGCGTCTTTCAAAGCCTGACCTTCGCGTGGCAGATCTCTGCTCTTAATAACCGGTCTAAGGCAGACGTCTGTGCGGGCAAACCCTGTCCAGAAGATGAGATCCGACCTCTGTCACCCCGGGGTTTGGTAGATGCTAGCAGCAAGTGTGTATAGCAAGATTCGTCGGTCTTAGTGCTTTGTAACGTAGATCCAAACAGTCAAGTACGGTCAGCGCTGCAATAGGTAATCTCAGGGACGCACTCGGCTCTGAAAGCCACGCGATTAAAAGGCAACTAGGGGCGCGCTCAGCTCCGAAAGCAACGCGAATCAAACTGGCTACAAGGGGCGCGCTCAGCTCCGAAAGCAACGCGAAATCAAACTGGCAACAAGGGGCGCGCTCAGCTCCGAAAGCAACGCGAAATCAAACTGACAACAAGGTGCGCGCTCAGCTCCGAAAGCAACGCGAAATCAAACTGACAACAAGGGGCGCGCTCAGCTCCGAAAGCAACGCGAAATCAAACTGACAACAAGGGGCGCGCTCAGCTCCGAAAGCAACGCGAAATCAAACTGACAACAAGGGGCGTGCTCAGCTCCGAAAGCAACGCGAAATCAAACTGGCAACAAGGGGCGCGCTCAGCTCCGAAAGCAACGCGAAATCAAACTGACAACAAGGGGCGTGCTCAGCTCCGAAAGCAACGCGAAATCAAACTGGCAACAAGGGGCGCGCTCAGCTCCGAAAGCAACGCGAAATTAGACTGGTAGTAGTTAAAAGGTTAGTGGTAGCTTACCAGTCAAGATTCTGCGATGCTGCTGCCAAACTGATTAGTTTTTTTTTGGGTTGGTGAGGGTCAGAGAGCAGACAAGAGACTAACTAAAGAAATTTAACTACTGGAAGCCTTAGGTTTAACAGGCGCTTCCTCACCTTAGAAGGTTTCGGCCGAAAGTTGTCTGCCCCCTGATCCGCCAACGTGGCCAACTTGCCGTGGTCTCTTTCCCTTCCCGCGTCAGGCTCACCAGATGTTAGGCCGGAATCTTGGGATTCCGGTCTTCGCGAGTTCTTTGGAAGGAGAGACCGCACCAGCTTCTTTAGTTAGGAGCAGAACACCGTTTATTTTACAGAATCACGACTGGCAAACTATACCGCATGCAATTCGTTGGAGAAGGTGTTCTATCTTCCCCTTCGGACCTGGCTCAATTATACTTCGCGCCGCCCGGAGTTCCCAGTCAGTTCTCCCTCATTCGTCCCCCTCATTGGTTGGTACACCTGAGAGTGAGGGGGTCTGCGCCTCCATTGGCCGTATCGAGGTGCCTGTCCAGCTCCTGCTGTGCCGGACAATGGTACAGCCATCCTGGGGTCGGCAGTTCCGATCCCGTAATCAATGGTCCATTGTTCCGAGTATCGATCTCATTACTATGCGTCTGACAGAGTCAATGGTCTTCTGCAAGCGAATTAACAAACATTATCATTTATCATGGGTTTCGATGGGAATCTATTCTGATGTGTACATTAACAGGTGCTTTAGTAATCATGTACTCCGACAGTGCAATTCACACCGTTCGACAGTTACCGGTTCCTTTATTAGTCATGAGTTCTCAATGGGGCAGTCTGATACTGGCTGACATGATCTAATCAGCGAGGAATGTTACTTCAGACAGGTAGCCCTGCAGTTGCCAGGTTCTCCCCTATGGCTGCGATTAACTGTTTAGGGGCTGGAGCCGGTAATGTCTGGTGTAGTAATAGTGCTACCCTCCCTAGCCCCACTCTTAGGCAATCTAGGGGCTATTCTCCCCAACACCGTATTCCCAATTCCTCCACCTCCGTCGTATCTGCTCCCAGGAGGACCAGTTCCAACACAGAACACACCAGATGGCCTCCTTCTTTAAAGACCGCAATTTCCCCTTCCATGTGATTGAAGATGCCCTCCAATGCATATCACTCCACATCACTTATCTCCGCTCTCGAACCCCACCCCTCCAACTGCATATATGGACAGAACACCCTGGTCCTCACCTTCCACCCCACCAACCTTCGCATAAACTGTATCATCCACTGACATTTCCGCCACCTCCAAACGGACCCCACCATCAGGGATATATTTCCCTCCCCACCCTTATCCTCCTTCCGCAAAGACCGTTCCCTCTGTGACTACCTGGTCAGGTCCACGCCCCTTAACAAGCCACCCTCCCTCCTGGCACCTTCACCTGCCACCGCACGAATTGCATAACCTGCGCCTACTCCCTCCCCCCTCACCTCCATCCAAGGCCCCAAAGGAGCCTTCCACATCCACCAAAGTTTCACCTGCACTTCCTCATATGTCATTTATTGTATCCATTGCTCCCGATGCAGTCTCCTCTACAGTGGGGAGACTGGACGCAGAGAGCTTTAGAGGACATCTCCGGAACACCCGGACCAAGCAACCCCACCGCGCCGTGGCCAAACATTTCAACTCCCCCTCCCACTCCGCTGAGGACATGCAGGTCCTGGGCATCTTCCATCAACATTCCCTCACTACCCGACGCCTGGAAGAAGAACGCCACATCTTCCACCTCGGGACCGTTCAACCGCAGGGCATCAATGTGGACTTCGCCAGTTTCCTCATTTCCCCTCCCCCCACCTTACCCCAGTTCCAACCTTCCAGCTCAGCATTGTCCTCATGACCAGTCCCACCTTTTCAATCTTCCTTCCCACCTATATGCTCCACCCTCCTCTTGACCTACCACCTTTATACCCACCTCCATCTACCTATAGCACTCTTAGCTACCTTCTCCCCAGCCTCAGCCCCCTCCCATTTATCTTTCCACCCCCAAGAGTCCCAACCTCATTTCTGATGAAGGGCTCCAGCCTGAAATGCCGAATCTTCTGCTCCTCAGATGCTGCCTGACCTGATGTGATCTGTAAGGACTTTAGTAAGGTGTTCAACAAGGTTCCCCGTAGGAGACAAGTTAGCAAGATTAGATCTCATGAAATACGGGGAGAACTAACCATTTGGATACAGAACTGGCTCAAAGGTAGAAGACTAAGAGAACTAAGGGGCTAGTACAAGTCATAGAGATGTACAGCATGGAAACAGACCCCTTTGGTCCAACCCATCCATGCTGACCAGATATCCCAACCCAATCTAGTCCCAATTTGCCAGCACCCAGCCCATATCCCTCTAAACCCTTCCTATTTATATACCCAGCCAAATGCCTCTTAACTGTTGCATTTGTACCAGCCACCACCACATCCTCTGGCAGACCATTCCATACACGTACCACCCTCTGCGTGAAAAAGTTGCCCCTTAGGTCTCTTTTATATCTTTCCCCTTTCACCCTAAAACTATGCCCTTTAGTTCTGGACTCCCTGACACCAGGGAAAAGACTTTGTCTATTTATCCTATCCATGCCCCTCATAATCTTGTAAACCTCTATAAGGTCACCCCTCAGCCTCCAACACTCCAGGGAAAACAGCCCCAGCCTGTTCAGCCTCTTCCTATTGCTCAAATCCTCCAACCCTGGCAACATCCTTGTCAATCTTTTCTGAACCCTTTCAAGTTTCACAACATCTTTCCGACAGGAAGGAGACCAGAATTGCACGCAATATTCCAACAGTGGCCTAACCAATGTCCTGTACAGCTGCAACATGACCTCCCAACTCCTGTACTCAATACTCTGACCAATAAAGAAAAGGGTACCAAATGCCTTCTTCCCTATTCTATACACCTGCAACTCCACTTTCAAGGAGTTATGAACCTGCACGCCAAGGTCTCTTTGTTCAGCAACACTTCCTAGGACCTTACCATTAAGTGTATAAGCCCTACCTATCCTATCCATGCCACTCATAATTTTGTAAACATCTGTAAGGTCACCCCTCAGCCTCCGACACTCCAGGGAAAACAGCCCCAGCCTGTTCCAAATCTCCCTATTTGCTTTCCCAAAACGCAGCACCTCACATTTATCTGAATTAAACTCCATCTGCCACTTCTCAACTCATTGGTCCATCTGGTCACAATCCTGTTGTAATCTGAGGTAACCCTCTTTGCTGTCCACTACACCTCCAACTTTGGTGTCATCTGCAAACTTACTAACTGTACCTCTTATGCTCACATCCACATCATTTATGTAAATGACAAAAAGTCAAGGACCCTGCACCGATCCTTGTGGCACTCCACTGGTCACAGGCCTGTAGTCTGAAAAGCAACCCTCCAGCACCACCCTCTGTCTTCTACCTTTGAACCAGTTCTGTATCCAAATGGCTAGTTCTCCCTATATTCCGTGAGATTTCACCTTTCTCACTAGTCTCCTATTGTTGAATGCCTTACTGATGTCCATATAGATCACATCTACCATTCTGCCCTCATCAATCCTCTTTGCTACTTCTTAAAAAAACTTAACCAATTTTGTGAGACATGATTTCCCATTCGCAAAGCCATGATGACTATCCCTAATCAACCCTTGCCTTTCCAAATGTACATGTACATCCTGTCCCTCAGGATTCCATCCAACAACTTGCCCACCATTGACATCAGGCTCACTGGTCTATAGCTCCCTGGCTTGTCCTTACTACCCTTCTTAAACAGTGGCACCATGTTAGCCAACCTCCAGTTTTCTGACACCTCACCCGTGACTATCGATGATACAAATATCGCAGCAAGAGGCCCAGCAATCACTTCTCTAGCTTCCCACAGGGTTCTAGGGCACACCTGGTCAGGTCCTGGGGATTTATCCACCTTTATGTATTTCAAGGCATCTAGCACTTCCTCCTCTGTAACATGGACATTTTGCAAGATGTCACCATATATTTCCCTACATTCTATATCGTCCATGTCCTTTTCCACATTAAATACTGATGCAAAATACTCATTAGACTGTCCCCCATTTTCTGAGGCTCCACACAAAGGCCACCTTGTTGATCTTTGAGGGGCCCTATTCTCTCCCTCATTACCTCTTTGTCTTTAATGTATTTGTAAAAACCCTTTGGATTCTCCTTAATTCTATTTGCCAACGCTATCTCATGTCCCCATTTTGCTCTCCTGATTTCCCTCTTAAGTATACTCCTACTTCCTTTATACTCGTCTAAGGATTCACTCGATCTATCCTGTTTATACCTTGTATATGCTTCCTTCTTTTTCTTAACCAAACCCTCAATTTCTTTAGTCATCCAGCATTCCCTACACCTACCACACTTTCCTTTCATCATAACAGGGATACACTTTCTCTGGATTCTCATTATCTAATTTCTGAAGGCTTCCCACTTTCCAGCTGTCCTTTTACCTGCGAACATCTGCCCCCAATCAGCTTTTGAAAGTTCTTGCCTAATACCATCAAAATTGGGCTTTCTCCAATTTAGAACTTCAACTTTTAGATCAGGTGTATCCTTTTCCATCACTATTTTAAATCTAATAGAATTATGGCCACTGGCCCCAAAGTGCTCCCCACTGACACCTCAATCAGCTGCCCTGCCTTCTTTCCCAAGAATAGGTCAAGTTTTGCACCTTCTCTAGTCAGTACATCCACACAGTGAATCAGAAAATTGTCTTGTACACACTTAACAAATTCCTCTCCATCTAAACCGTTAACACTATGGCAGTCCCAGCCTGTTTGGAAAGTTAAAATCCCCTACCATAACCACCCTGTTATTCTTACAGATAGCTGAGATCTCCTTACAAGTTTGTTTCTCAATTTCCCTCTGAATATGAGGGGTCTATAATACAATCCCAATAAGGTGATCATCTCTTTCTTATTTCTCAGTTCCACCCAAATAACTTCCCTGGATGTATTTCCAGGAATGTCACATTTTAAAAGCATCTGAATGGGTATGTGAATAGGAAGGGTTTGGAGGGATAATGGCCAGATGCTGGCACGTGGGACTAGATTTGGTTGTCATGGACAAGTTGGATGGAAGAGTCTGTTTACATTCTGTATATTTCTATGACTCTGTGTCTTATACTGTTTCATGGTGGTCTTTGGTGATAACTTTCTTTGTTCTTTACTCAGAACTCTAGGTAGGAGAACTCGTGCTCTTCTCTTAAGAAGATGGTGGCTCACCACCCAGCTCTTGCTCTTCTAAACTATGCCTACTGATAGACATTATTTTGGGGAAGGCCATCACTGCTGTGTCAATCACCTGTCTAAGCCCTCTCAGCCAATGGTCATAGGAAAGCTACCATACCATCAAAGGATCATTACTTGCCTCCTCTTTGGGTTTCCCATTCTTTTTAAGAGTAAGTGCCTCCCACCTTTGAAAACAATACACTGATAATGGGGTACATTTTGGTGCCAGATAAATTGTTGGGACTTGTTCGGTGCTAGCATGATTGCACTGTTTCTCATAATTTGTCCCCTTTTTTGGAAAATTATTTACTACTGTAATAGCTGTTATAGCCTAAAATCCAAGATGGATGCAGATTAGGGCTCCTGAGCTGGAGCTCGTTTGCTCCGACCACTTTTCTTCCTTCTTTTCTTGCTTTATCTCCCTCTTTTTTAGTTGTTAAAGTTTTTTTCTCCCTACTTACCTTCATGGAGGCAGCGGTCATGACAGCAGTGGCTGGAGGCCCAGAGGAAGGACTTTGTCCATCGGTCATAAGGCGGTTGGTGTGCCCAGGCAGACCTCTGGTGGTCAGCAGCATCACAGATGCAGCTGGGGACCCAGAGCAGCATCAGTGCTGGACTCTGGCAGACTGTGGCAAGGCAGCCAGTAAGCCTGGATGGCAGTTGATGGTGACATGGTAGCATGGAGGCACAGGGATGAAGAAATCGAGCTCACTGGGAGAAGAGATCAAGCCCAACACAGGGGAGAGATCAAGCCCTCATAGGGTAAGTCCAGTATAGAGCAAATGCAGGCCCATAGCTAAAGGAGGAATATAATTTGAAACTTTTAACTTTATTTCTTATTTACTATTTTATACTGACAAGAATGGTAATGTTGAACTTTCAACTTATTTCTTTATTTTTCTACTTTTTACCTACGATACCTTGTACCTAAAATAGCACTGTGAATAGTGAGATTGTACACTTTTCACTTTACCCCTGTAGGAGAAAGTGAGGACTGCTGACACTGGAGATCAGAGTTGGAAAGTATGGTGCTGAGAAAGCACAGCTGGTCAGGCAGCATCTGAGGATCAGCAGAGTCAACGTTTCAAGCATAGGCCCTTCATAAGGAGCTCTTCATCCTGATGAAGAGTTTATGCTTGAAATGTTGACTCTCATGCTCATTGGATGCTGTCTGACTGGCTATGCTTTTCCAGCACCACACGTTTTGGCTGTACCCCTGTATCCCCGTACTTATGTACACATGACAATAAACCTAATTCTAATTCTAATTCTAATATGAAATCTCATGTTACACAGTAAATACTGGGAAAACTCAGGTGTCAAAGGACCCTAATATTTATAATAGCCACTCAGCACCTTGCCTTACCTCAAGGATGTCTGCCATGCACAAATTTGTGTGTCCTCCACTCCTGGAACAAGACTAAGTGTGTATAATGAGTGTTCATAAAGGCTTGTGTGCAGAGGAGAGAAGAACAACATCTGTGATTATAAGGCATGGGTATGAGAAAGCAGAAGGCTGAGACTGATGTTGCTCAGGTTGTTCTGGTGGGAGTGTGAAGTGCTTTGGCAGAGAGAAATTAATTAAGTTGCAATTTTTCCCTTGAGTGCCGTGCTGGAGAATGCTGGTAAAGTGAGGACCCACAGTTGAATATGCTGTGCCATCTAGGCCTGCCTGAGGAGCTGGGTCCTCTTGTTGCACTGTCACTAGACTTCTACAATTCTGCTGGTGACTCTCTCAATCATTTCTGTTGTATATTGTGTGAAAGTACTGTGAAGTGTCATAAGAACCATACTTCATGATAATTTCACATGGACAGCATGTGAATAAATTTGGAATTCCAGGATTTATGCCCAACTATATTCCCCCACCTCACACACCCACTCGTCAAACAAATCCCAGGAAATATCAGAGCTTCAGAGTCTAAACCAGGAAGTGTATGGCAGGAAATATGAATGCAAATCACATGCAAAACTCAAAGTAAAGATTAGGGAAAGGGGAGAGCTGGAAGAGACAACTAGAAGAGGGATTTTTTTTCAAAATCTTCAGTAGTAATTAACTTCGAAAGGAGTGAGATTACACATTCATAAAGTTATTTCCATGGAGTTTGTTCACTAATAATTAGCTTGTCATTAAAAAAAAATGTATAATCCAAGTGCTAAAATTTATGGCCTGTTTAGTGGAC
Organism: Hemiscyllium ocellatum; assembly: GCF_020745735.1. Lineage (NCBI taxonomy): Eukaryota > Metazoa > Chordata > Chondrichthyes > Orectolobiformes > Hemiscylliidae > Hemiscyllium > Hemiscyllium ocellatum. The sequence goes on from NC_083419.1 coordinate 28,438,480, forward strand.
AAAGTTAAAGCCCTAGCTGATATTTCATTATTTCGTTTTTATTCTTTTAACAAGTATTGAAATATGAGCTGAAAATGAATGGTGGAATTTGGAACAGTTTGTGATTAGAAGAAAAGAACAGACCAACAAGCTTTGTTTGTTTGTGAGGCCAGGCCTGTCAGCTAATTCCAGGCTGAGCCTTGATTATAAATGTTCTAACAGGCACAGCAACTCCCAGGAAGAGCATTGCGTTCACATGGATAATAGAATTTGGCTCCTCATGAGGTCAGTACCAGACCTTGGTTCTGGCAAGTCTGGGAGTGATCATATGTTCAAGCAGATGGCAATTGTGATTGGTTACTGAGGCTTCAATAACAGTCAATCAGTCTATCGGAGCGGAACCGTAATTTAAGGTTGTTGTGTTTTGAACTGTGTTTTCAGAGCGATCATTCTGGGATGCTGCTGAGACTGCTTAAAGATTTGAAAGCTGCCTGCCTAATCTGATATATCAGCTTCCAGAAGCCCAAAGAGTGGAAAGCTGAACTAGAATTATTGTTGCCTCTGCCTGGGTGAACTGAGAAGGTGACCTCCCATCAACAAGAAAAACAGCAAGGAATCTACATTTATGCTTGTGAAACAATGCAGCATAAAGGACGTGTAAGTAATCTGACCAGTTTTGTTATTTTATTTATCCTTTAACTGTATTTGTTTGGCTGTCTGTCTTTGGTATGAAGGAAGGCTCCAAATAAATGTTTCAGGTTTAAAGCACAAATGTTAATCAGCTTACCGTGTTTAAACTCCTGTCTGCTCATGTCATTTTTTATCTAATAATTTGTTACATCTTTTGCTTAAGATTCAAAATTGGTGTCTGGAAAATAATTATTCACAATTCTGAGACTGGTTATTGCAAAGTTTGTTTAGGAACCACTGAGATGACTATTTGGGGATCTTTGTTTGCTTTTACTATGTTACAAATACAGAGGTGGAAATGCTATTTTAGTTTGGCTGTCTGTTTCTGTTTCATAACATCAATAATTGAATAAATCTCTTAGTTTATGCTGTTGCATGGATTTCCATGTTGAATATCTTGGCCATTTCTGCAGCCAGATATACCAGGCCATACATTTAGCTGTGTACTTGCAAACTCCAGATGTTGCTATCTGATTGTCCTTATAATAACACTGAGTGTTGGTGTCTGCTTTTCTATTCCATCTTACTTAAGCTCCAGAGAATGTAGATATCATTATGATAATCACAGAATCTGATCTTTGTGATTTAATATGCTCCTGGTACAGAAACTAACATAAGGAGACAAACATGAGTACAATATAATTCCTGTGTGATTATGACTTGGTATTGTTGAGTTTGTGATTTATTATGAGAACTCAGTACCACACTTCACAATTTTAGCATTCCTCCAATATATGATGTTTAACACAAGAGTCTTACACCAACTTTACCTTTGGTCTCTGCAATCAATGTATGCTAAAATTAATATTTTTATTCCCATCCCTAATTGTCCAAAGTACAGTTAATAGTTATCCACATTGCTGTGGGTCTGGAGTCACATGTAGACCAGACAAGAATGGCAGATTTCCTTCCCTGAAGGACATTAGTGAAATAGACGATAATTCCAGACTTCTTAAAAATTTTTTAAAATGTCCTGCCATTGCAGGATTTGAACCTAGACCCCATATATTACCTGAGTCTTTGGATTAATTGCCTACTTTGGATTAATTATACCACTTGACCATCCCTCCTCAACATGTGCTGAAAGATATGGAAGTAACAATATTAAGGTAACAAAATATATTTAACTCATCTTAGCCTCTCCTTAAGATTTCACTACCAGAGTTTGTGAATTAAAATGAGATGGCATTCCATCTCTATAGACACTCTCTGACATGTGGCGAGGTTTCCCAGTGGTAATGGCTCAGCCTATGGCAATACTCACCACTGCTGTCACCAATTCCTGCGCAATAAGACATGCCTGACCATTCCCTGCCTTATAACCCCAGCAACATGCTTCCAAGTAAACCTCTTCTTCCAGGTTTCCCTAACACCATGGGCTCTTATCTTATTAGGTAGCTCACTGCACCAGCAAATCAGAACACCAGCTGTGGGGATATGGATTTCAATCCCGCCATGACAGATGGTGAAATTTGAATTCAATAAAATCTGGGATAAAGAACTGGCCTAATGGTAACCATGTAATCATGGTCCATTGTCACAAAAACCCATCTGGTTTATTAGGGAAGGAAACCTGACATCCTCAGCTGGTCATGTAACCCCAGACCCACAGCAAATTGACTGAGTTTTAATTTAGGGACAGGCAATACAGTAAATGCTAGCCTAACCTGTGACACCCACACCCAATGAACATTTTTTTTAAAAAGTGCGCAAGGCAGATGACGTCCTTATTGCAGATTCCTTCCCTAAATTTCCCATTGTTTAATGACTTAGCAATACAATGAGTGCAGTTATTGCTGACACGATGAGCACTATTTCAGTTTGTTTGATGTACTGGAATGGATACATTGGTATGTATGCTAAGTTGAGAGTGATGCATATCACATCATCACTTCAGTATTCTCATTCAAATGGTCCGGCGTTACAAATGGTCTATACTATCATTTCAATAATCATCAAATGCTGGGCAACAAAACAAATTTTTCACAAATCTGTACAGAATACTTGTGCAAAAATGGGATTACCATCCACAGCACAACCTATTCTCAGAAACCAATTCAACAACTTTGTCTAGCAATCAATTGTCTAACTATTCTGAGACTCAGATCATTCTTCTTTAAAAAAAGAGGACAATGAAACAGGTATAACCAGAGAATTGCTAGTACTATGGAGTGAGCAGAGAGTGTAAGTCAGAAACAAATGTCTGCATACCAACAAAGGTTTCTAAAGCACCCAACCTTTCAGCGCAGATCATACAAAGTCATTACAGATCACAGAGTTACATTGTAAAGGAACAGAACCCACATATCCAAATAATTTATATAGATTAGAACAGATGTAGACCTTTGCGACACCTCATTAGTAACAGTTTGTGACCATGTGAATGATCCATTTTTTCTTATTCTTCACTTTCAGACTTTTGAGCAATTCTCAACCCATACATTATGTTCCCCAAACACATGAAATCGCCAATTTTATTTATTAATCTCATGTGAAATCCCTACTCAAAAACTTTCTGAGAATCCAAATACACCTTTTGTGTATACTGTACATAACATCCTCAAAAACTCCAAAATGTTGAACATGATTTCACTTTCATAAGTCCAATGTGATTTGGCTCAATTTTATCATTCTTTTCTGGATGTCCTGTTATTGCATTCTTTATAATAGATTCTAATATTTTCTCTACTAACATCAAGTTTAACAGTTCTGTAGTTCGCCACTCACCTTCCTCCCTTTGATATAGTGGAGTTACATTTGCTACCTCCAATCTGCAGAATCTTTTCCAGAATCTATAGAATTATGAAAGTTAATTGTCAATTTATTCACCGCCTCTTTGTTACTTTCTTCAATATACTGTGATGAAGCATATCTGGGTCCGGGGATTTATCAACGCTCAATTCAATCCACTTTTATTCAAATCAATCTCTTTCTCCTGATGGTATTTCCAAGAAAGGTCTATGTTTATTACCTCAGTACTCAGACTGGTAGCAATTTGTACATTCCTGGTTGCTCTGAAATTTTCTTTGTTATTGTGCCTATAGATACACACAATCTGAGGTCAAATTAAGTAATTGAAAAGACCAAAGAATTTGGATATGAGTTATGCAAATAAATACAACATAATCAAATTTCCTTGCTCTATTATATTCAAAGTCTCCATTCAAACATACATTTACTCATAATAGTGGCCCAACCTTTACAAAACCTTATAGCAAATTTCCTGCAATTTAACATTTTAATGCATTTATTTAAAATACGATCAGAATTTCAGATATAGAAACAAAAACAAAGTCATCAGTATTGCAATTCTTCAATACTTTCTTCAAAGAACTTTAAATTGATTATTGTTGTGTTGTTGTTCCCAATAAAAATGAATAAGTTACCCAGCTGAAAGTTGTTAACAAGTTGTAGCAAGCAAACATGAAAGCTGGTTAAATGATGGTTCCTCGATGGCTATGTTGATATTATAAGCTGGCACATAGAATTATAATTCCCAGTAAATTTGGTCATAATTTGATACAAGCAGAAAAGATTTATAAATTGATATATTTTGAGTCAAATTTCCAGGATGAGCCATGAAGAAAATTCAAGACCATCTTTCCTGTTTTGTAAACCCATACTTATGACATTGCTGATCACCTGATAGGTCATGAAAATTATTTTAAACATAGTTTATTCATCAAGAGTACCAGTGTACATTTTAATATTGTCATATGCCCTTTTATTATGAATTGAACTTCCTAGAATGTTGTGGAACAATTTTAAGTGGATTAGTTGGGTATTATGATCCAATGGGCTACTGAGCCATCGCATCAGACAGCAGTAGTAGTGAATAGCCATCAATTTTCAGTTTCCATTTCCAATCATTTGCTTTTTGATGCATCCATAAATCAGATGTCCATAATTCTAGTAAATATGGCAAAGAACACTGAAGATTTTTACATTGTTCCAGCGTGAAGATGTAATTTATTTCCAGTGATTATTCCAGAAGGAACAGTCCTCCCAGGAAAGAACTTTGTGTTGGCAAGTTATTTTGTCATACTTTACAGTGTTGTCTTTAGCCCATCTCATTAGGATTTGCATGCATTGAGCTTAACTCTTCTGTTCATTTATCACTTATCCATTTCTTGAACCATTTCTGATTGACAAGGCCCAAAGCCATTTCATCTGGCAGTGTAGCTTAATGGTCAGAAGGCCAAGTTTGGTTTGATTTCACTTATGCCACAAAAGTTGATTGAGATTGCAATGATGTTCACATAGATCCAAACTCAAAATATAAAATAAATTTATATATTTTATTCTGTTCATTAATAGCACATTTCAGAGACAAATCTGACAAAAGTAGATTTCATATTGTCTTTTTTTTAAAAAGATGTGCACATTGCTCAGTGTGTCTTTTTAAGATGAAACTGTTACAGCTTAGGCTTCTGTAATTATAAAGAAAGTGTTTCCTTAATGGAAAGATGCATAAAACTTGTACCAGAATTAATTATATTCTGCTCAGACATATAGGCATTTGTAGGTTCTGCCATTTTTTGAAATGTCAATCTGTTGGCCATATAAAACATATGGTTTTAAGATGTTTGATCAAAAACATTTTTTTAAAATGTTGCCAAATTCAAATTGTACTTAGGTCAGTAAAAGCTTCACCTTAATTCATAAAACTACATAATTATCTAATAAATATTCAAAGTCCACTGACACAAAGGAGCAATTAGTAAAATCAACAATAAAATAACAAACTTGTCTTTGCAGCAATTATAAATTATTAAATATGAAATAAATATGTTAACTTTTGATTTTTATGGACATGTCTATTTTTACTCAATAACTGCATTAAAATAATCTTTAGATCCTTGGCCTCCTTCCCATGTTCCTCTTGCGTCTTTTTTTCCCAGTATCTTTCACTACGTTCAGAACTTCACGAAGTTCAAGGATTGCTTTGCGCTGAACCATTTGATCATCCCACTGTCAATGGTAAGATAAACATAGATTTAAAATACATCTAATTAGTTTTCAACTTGAGAAATCAATATAAAGGCAATGTGAAAGAAGCTTACTTTGATATTGCTTAATTTCTTGAGATCATTGAGAAGGTCATTTTGCATTTTGTACTTTGCAGATGTCACACATTCATTCAAGCTGTTAGCAACAATGCTGATATGCTCCTTGACTTCACTTTGTTGCTTTAAAACCTTGAATAAGTCCAAGTATGAGCGCAGTACAGCCTCCAAAATAACATTTTTTTCAGGTATCTGAAAGATAAATGATCATTGTTACATGAATACAGGAGTGGAATGGAAGCATGTTCAAATACAGAAAAATTCTTTCAGCAGAATCTCACCTGTTTATATTTCATTAACATATTGGTAAAGATTGCCCCTCCATTTCCAACATCCGGGTGGTTTATATTCTAGAAACGGTTCAAATGACAAGTGATACAATAAGAATCCAAATTTAAGCATTTGCAATATAAAGCCAAATTCAACTCAAAATCTTTCTGTTGGGTAAGTTGAACAATCAAATTAAGCTTTGCATCTCGCAAAATAGTACATTCCTTAAGTAATTAACTCTTGTATGGTACGCAATATGAATAATCATTCTACACGACATCAAAAGGTATAGACGATGAAAGCATTACACATTAATATCAGTACTTACAAACTCTTGGCTCAACCGTGTTAGTTGTTCATCCAATAGTTGTGGAGGCGCACATGCAGCAGAATCTGAAAGTACATGACTGACCATTCCAATAATAAAACACGTAAAAAGTATCATAGTTTCGAGAAGATCAAACAGTCCCGCAAAGTCACTGCTGTGAGTCTCTTTGTTTGCTCTGATCTAACTCGAGTAAGACTGATGCCAAGCATTGTTCCCTCTTACATTTATACTTGCTACTTGTGTATTTTTGGCACTTCAAAAATACCCAGCTCACACATGCTTTGCAATTCATTGAAGTTGAGATGGTGTTAGATAGGATGGGACAAACGTTGGTGTAGCCCTGAGGTTTGGTTTGTGAGGTTTCAGTTAATAATTTCCTTCAAATGAAGTGACAAGTTGACACATCACCCATGCAGATTACGTAGATCCTGATCAGTCTGAGTTTTCAGGGATCCTTCGAAAGAAACATTCTCTGGTGTGGGAAAATGTTTGTGGTTAGCAGGCCTCTCCTGACTTGATCACCACTTCTAAGTAATTATTTCTTTCATATTTAAAAAATGTGTACATTTTGAGGAAAGGGATAAACATCTTTATGATCTATTTGGAAGTCTTAAACTATTCAGTCAACTAAAATTTCCTCAGTGCATGAACCAAACTCGAACCCATGCTGATTACTTCCAAAGTGATTTATTGATTGCAAATTTCATTTCACTTTATGGTTTTGATCACCTGGAGGAGTAATGGTTGCTGTGTAGATTTAAAATGCAAGTTAGCATGTTGGTTAAAATTTGACACCCAAGCAAATGGTTTGCTTTGCTCAGATAGCACTGTTACAAAAAGCGATTAAGGGTTTGGACATGAGTTATCTTCAAATGCACACCCTTATGGCTGAATCCTATATTTGAATTTGAAATAAACCTCAGTAGCTGGACTTGCCAGTGTTTCAAAAGATGGAGTCTGCTAGTATTTTGAATCTTTTATTCTCCAGTTGATTTCAGGTGTAAAGCAGAAGTGCAGGTTTTGTCTGCGTTAGTTTAGTTCTTGCTTGTGTCAGTAATTAATGTGACTCACGGCAGTAAGTTTGAAACTGGAGGTTTTCACACCTCATCAGAATCCGCTCTTTGGTTACATGGGTTGAAGCAATCACCACTCCCCCCCCCCCCCCCCCCCGCCCCATCTTGGAAATTCAAACCAATCAGCAATCTTACGACATCGGCGGCCTTGCTCAGCAGAATATTTTTGTGGAAAGGATGTCAAGAGGCTGCATTTTTTTCCACTCCTTTCTCAAGCTGGAGAAGGTCAGACCACAAAGTGATGCTTCTTTACTCTGTCCCTGTCAGACTACCAGAACGTACTGGAAGACCTTCTAATGAAGAGGGGAAGCCACTTAGTTGTGGTTGATGTAGAACCAGTGACATAAGGATAGATGCTTAGATGCCTTAGAAAGTTGGAGAAGCTGAGATCAGTATTGAGGTTTTAGACAATGAAGTTACAAATCTTAATATTATGCCTGACATCAAAGACTAAATCAGATTTGAGAAATGTTACAGAAATGGTGTAGAAAAGTACCATTATTAGATTATTATTACTTGGTTGGCACAGAATAATGAAAATTGCAGAACTCCAGTCTTGCCAGTTACAAAACTGAGAATTGAGTTTTAGACGCAAAACAGTCAGACCTTAGATGTGATCAAAATTAGGCTTCAGGCCTGAGGCCTTCTTTAGAAAGGTTAGCAGAGAAGACACAACCTGGCAAATCAACTCTGCAAATCTCCCTGCTGACTGTTTGATGGTGTGTCAAAATTGGGAAGGCAGTCCAAATGTCTAATCAAGAAATGGTCTGATACAGGCATGCTCATTGAATCATAACCAAAGTACCTGGTTCTTCCAATACCTTTCCCAAATATATCACCAGGTCAGACCAAGAGAGGGTATGGGATCCATCAGTATTGAATAGAGAGAAAGGCCTAGAACACCTTGAGGTCTAAATTCTCATAATAAGGAAATTCTCCTCTTCATTATCACTTATATCTCTTCCCAATAATTAGCACAGACATCAGTTCGTAAGGCAGCATAGAAGTACACTCAGTGCTATGTAAACATTTTGTGCAGAGTTGTTTATTTTATTTTATAATATTCTATTTAAAAAGACTACAGCTATCAAGTTGCTAATAGATGTTTTGTGAAAAAAAATTGTTGTCATTTGAAATCCAAAGATATTCAGGGTGGCACAGTTGCTCAGCAGTTAGCACTGCTGCCTCACAGTGCCAGGGACCCAGGTTTGATTCCACTCTCAGGCAACTGCCTGTGTGCAGTTTGCACATTCTCCCCATGTCCTCCAGATACTCTGTTTTTTTTCCCCCGCAGTCTAATGATATGCAGGTTAGGTGGATCGGCCAGGCTAAATTGCCTATAACATCCAGGGATGTGCAAGCATGGTGGATTAGCCATGGGAAATGTAGAGTTATAGGGTAGGGGTGTGGGTCTGGGGGGGGGATGCTCTTTGTTGGGTCAGTATGGACTCAATGGGCCAAATGAGTAAAAAATGAGGTCTGCAGATGCAATGGGCCAAATGGCCTGCTTCCACACTATTGGGATTCTATGTGGTGACCAAGTTCCATCTTCAAGTTCAGTATCCATCTATCATGACGTCTTGTACTACACAAGACCAAATTGAATAAATTCAGACCATATCCAATATCTCAAAATTTGAGATGCTGAAGAATTAAATGTAGTTTATGATAAACTGTCATCTCATGGTCTAGCATATAAGTCACCTGACCATTATCAGCAAGTCAGAGGATCAATCCTGGTTCAAAGAAGAATGTAGGTGTGCATGCCAGGAACAGCATAAGCAGAGCAGGTAATTGGGTGCTGGGTGCCAATCTGTTGAAGCTACAGCATTAGAGAGAATGAATGCTAAACAGCAGCAGCATATGATAAGCAGATTTAAGTGATCCCATAACCAACTGAGCAGATCAAATTCTGTGGTGAAGATGAATAACTAAACAATTAACCTGATGACAAGGCTCAACAAACATCCCCATCCTTAATGATGAGGTAACCTAGCATGTCAGGCAAGACTCAAGCAACTTTTACAATCATTTTCAACCAGAGGTACAAAGTGGATGATTCATTTTGGCCTTATCCTGAAGTCCTCAACATGCCAGACTTCAGCCAATTGAATTGATTCCAGATTATATGAAGAAGTAAGTGAAGGCACTGGATTCAGGAAAGGCTATGGGCACTAATAACATCCTGACTGTTGGATTGAAGAACTGCGCTCTAGGATTAGCTGTATCCTGAACTTAGCTGTTCCAGAATAGTTGCAATAGTAACATCAACCTGACAATAGGCAATAGACAATAGGTGCAGGAGTAGGCCATTCTGCCCTTCGAGCCTACACCACCATTCAATATGATCAAGGCTGATCATCCTTAATCAGTATTCTGTTCCTGCCTTTTCTCCATAACCTTTGATTTCACAATCCTTGAGAGCTCTATCCAACTCTTTCTTAAATGAATCCAGAGACTGGGCCTCCACTGCCCTCTGGGGCAGAGCATTCCACAGCCACTACTCTCTGGGTGAAGAAGTTTCTCCTCATCTCTGTCCTAAATGGTCTATCCCGTATTTTTAAGCTGTGTCCTCTGGTTCGGCACTCACCCATCAGCGGAAACATGTTTCCTGCCTCCAGAGTGTCCAATCCTTTAATAATCTTATATGTCTCAATCATATCCCCTCTCAATCTTCTAAACTCAAGGGTATACAAGCCCAGTCGCTCCAGTCTTTCAGTGTAAGGTAACCCCACCATTCCAGGAATTGACCTCGTGAACCTTTGCTGCACTCCCTCAATAACCAGAATGTCTTTCCTCAAATTTGGAGACCAGAACTGCACACAGTACTCCAGGTGTGATCTCACCAGCGCCCTGTACAGCTGCAGAAGGACCTCTTTGTTTCTATACTCAATCGTTCTTGTAATGAAGGCCAGCATGCTATTAGCCTTCTTTACTACCTGCTGTACCTACATGCTTACCTTCATTGGTGTACAAGAACATCCATATCTCTCTGTACTGCCCCTTTACCTTTAATCTGCCTTCCTGTTCTTGCCACCAAAGTGGATAACCATATATTTATCCACATTAAACTGCATCTGCCATGCATCTGACCATTCACCTAACTTGTCCAGGTCACCCTGTAATCTCCTAACATCCTCATCACATTTCACTCTGCCACCCAGCTTAGTATCATCAGCAAATTTACTAATGTTATTACTAATACCATCTTCTATATCATTAACATATATCGTAAAAAGCTGCGGTCCCAGTACTGATCCCTGCAGTACCCCACTGGTCACTGCCTGCCATTCCAAAATGGAGCTGTTTATCACTACTCTTTGTTTCCTATCAGCCAACCAATTTTCAAACCAAGTTAGTACTTTGCCCCCAATACCATGTGCCCTAATTTTGCTCACTAACCTCCTATGTGGGACTTTATCAAAAGCTTTCTGAAAGTCCAGGAACACTACAACTACTGGATCTCCCTCGTCCATCTTCAGAGTTACATCCTCAAAAAATTCCAGAAGACAGTCAAGCATGATTTCCCCTTCATAAATCCATGCTGACTCTGATCTATCCTGTTACTACTATCCAGATGTGTCGTAAATTCATCCTTTATAATAGATTCCAGCATCTTTCCCACCACTGAGGTCAGACTAACTGGTCTATAATTTCCTGCTTTCTCTCTCCCACCTTTCTTAAAAAGTGGGATAACATTAGCCACCCTCCAATCCGCAGGAACTGATCCCAAATCAATCGAACTCTGGAAAATAATCACCAACACATCCACAATTTCTCGAGCCACCTCCTTCAATACCCTGGGATGTAACCATCAGGCCCCGGGGACTTACTAACCTTCAGACCTAACAGTCTCTCCAACACCAATTCCTGGCAAATATAAATTCCCTTAATTTCAGGTCCTTCAGCCACTGTTACCTCAGGGAGATTGCTTGTGTCTTCCCAGTGAACACAGATCTGAAGTACCAATTCAATTCTGCCATTTCTTTGTTCCCCGTAATATGTTCCCCTGTTTCTGTCTTCAAGGGCCCAATTTTAGTCTTAACCATTTTTTTGCCTTTCACATACCTAAAAAAAACTTTTACTATCCTCCTTTGTATTATTGGTCAGTTTACCTTCGTACCTCATTTTTTTTTTTGCGTATTTCCTTCTTAGTAATCCTCTGTTCTTTAAAAGCTTCCCAGTCCTCCGTTTTCCCATTTATCTTTGCTATGTTATACTTTTTCTTTTTTAACTTTATCTGTTTCTTAACTTCCCTTGTCAACCATGGCCACCCATGCCTCCTCCTAGGATCTTTCTTCCTTTTTGGAATGAACTGATCCTGCAACTTCTGCATTATATACAGAAATATCCGCCAATGGTCCTCCACTGTCATCCCTGCTAAGGTATTGCACCATTGAACTTTGGCCAGCTCCTCCCTCATTGCACCATAGTTCCCTTTATTCAACTGAAAAATTGTCACTTCCAATTGTACCCTCTCCCTCTCAAATTGCAGATTGAAGCTTATTGTATTATGATCACTACTTCCCAATGGCTCCTTCACTTTGAGGTCCCTGACCAATTCTGGTTCGTTGCACAATACCAGATCCAGAATTGCCTTCTCCCTGGTCGGCTCCAGGACCAGCTGTTCTAAGGATCCATCTCTGAGGCACTCCACAAAGTCCTTTTCTTGAGGTCCAATACATCCTGATTCTCCCAATCTGCCCGCATGTTGAAATCCCCCATAACAACTGTAGTAACATCTTTGCGAAAGGCCAATTTCAGCTCCTGATGTAACTTACATCCGATATCCAGACTACTGTTTGGAGGCCTGTAGATAACTCCCAAGAGGGTCTTTTTACCCTTAGTATTTCTCAGCTCTATCCACACTGACTCTACATCCCCTGATTCTAGATCCCCCACGCAAGGGACTGAATATCATCCCTTACCAACATGGCCACCCCACCACCTCTGCCCATCAGTCTGTCCTTACGGCAGCACGTGTAGCCTTGAATATTCATTTCCCAGGCCCTGTCCACTTGAAACCATGTCTCAGTTATCCCCACAATATCGTATCTGCCAATTTCCAAATGAGCCTCAAGCTCATCCATCTTATTTCTAATGCTTCGTGTATTCATGTATAGTATTTTTAATTTGTTACTGCCCTCACCTTTCCCATCAACTCCAATTTCGCTCAACCTTACAACATGATCCCTTTCTGAGTTTTCTGCCTCATTGATACAGTTGTCTTTCTTGACTTCCCTTGTTCTAACTTTCCCTCCAATTTCCTTCTTAACTAACTTTCCCTCCAATTTCCTTCTTAATGTGGCAATTGGCAAAAAGCAGGTCTAATCCAATGTAAGTCAACACCGCCCTAATCAATCTACACTCAATCGTCAAAACTTGATGGAAAATGTCATTGACAATACTATCAAACAGTACTTAGACCATTAGAAATAGGAACAAGAGTCGCTGTACCACCATTTTTCATATCCACTTTCCTGCCTTTTCCGAAAACCATTGATTCCCTTATCTACTTGCCCAGCAATAACCTAATCACCAATGCTCAGTTTAGATTTCACCAGACCAACTTGGCTCCAGACAACATTACAACCTTAAATTAAGCATGAACAAAAGAGGTTAGGCAAGAGACTGCCTTTGACAGCAAGGCAGAATTTAACCAAGAGTGACATCAAGGAAACTTCAGCCTGTCCAATCTTTCCTCATAGCTCGGATCCTCCAGACCAAAACACCATCCTCTTAAATCTCCTTTGCACCCTCTCTAGATCAATCATTTTCTTCCTATAATGTGTTGACCAGAACTGCAAGCAGCACTCCTGTTATTGTCTAATCAGCATTTTATGCAGTTCCAGCATCACATACTTGCTATGGTATTCGATGCCTCAGCTAATAAAGGCAGGCTTTCCATTTGCCTTCTCAACCTTCTTATCTACTCATCCTGCTGCCTTCATGGATCTGTGGGTATACACAACGATGTCCCTGTCATCTTCAATACTTACCAGGATCCTAACATCGATAGTGTAATCCTTTGCTTTACTAGCTCTCTGTAAATGAATTATCTCATACTTTCCAGGTTTGAATTCTATATACCACTGCTCTGTCAATCTAACCAATCTATTGATACCATCCCTCACTTTATGGATCCGCCTAACTATTTGCCACCCTTTCAATTTTCATGTAATCCACAAACCTTTCAATCATACTGCCTGCATTTAAGTCCAAATTAGGTTAGTCTGATCTTAAGAGTAGGATAAAAAGCTGGCACGTCATCAAGGGCTGAAGGGCCGGTACTGTGCTGTACTGTTCTATGTTCAACTAATGTACATCAAAAACAACAAGGGCCCCCACACTGAGCCCTAAGGATCCCCACTGGAAACAGACTTGCAGTTACAGAAACATATAGAACATAGAACATAGAACATAGAAGGATACAGCGCAGTACAGGCCCTTCGGCCCTCGATGTTGCGCCGACCGAATCCTACCTAACCTATACTAGCCCAATAACTTCCAAATGCCTATCCAATGCCCGCTTAAATGACCATAAAGAAGGAGAGTTCACCACTGATACGGGCAGGGCATTCCATGAACTCACAACCCGCTGTGTGAAGAATCTACCCCTAACATCGGTCCTATACCTACCACCCCTTAATTTAAAGCTATGTCCCCTAGTAACACCTGACTCCATTAGCGGTAAAAGGTTCTTAGTATCTACCCTATCTAAACCCCTAATCATCTTATACACTTCTATCAGATCTCCCCTAAACCTTCTTTTCTCCAATGAGAACAGCCCCAAGTGCCTCAGCCTTTCCTCATAAGATTTTCCTACCATTCCAGGCAACATCCTGGTAAACCTCCTCTGCACTCGTTCTAAAGCTTCCACATCCTTCCTATAGTATGGCGACCAAAACTGCACACAATACTCCAGATGAGGCCGCACCAGAGTCTTATACAACTGCAACATGACCTCAGGACTCCGGAACTCAATTCCTCTGCCAATAAAGCCCAGTACACCATATGCCTTCCTCACAGCACTATTTACCTGGGTGGCAACTTTCAGAGATCTGTGTACATAGACACCAAGATCCCTCTGCTCATCCACACTACCAAGTAGCCTACCATTAGCCCAGTAATCCATCATCTTGTTATTCCTACCAAAGTGAACGACTTCGCACTTAGCTACATTGAATTCCATTTGCCACATTTCCGCCCAGCTCTGCAACTTATCTATATCCCGCTGTAACCTACCACTTCCTTCCTCACTATCCACAACTCCACCGACTTTTGTGTCTCTGCTTATTGCCTCTCAGCCAGTTGTGAACCCAACATGCCACTTTTCTTGTCACTTGTCAGCCCAAGATTGGGTGTAGTCCACCAGCTTCTGCCATAGGCTATGAGTTACTCCATTGTTGATGGAGTTTATGTACTTTGTTGGATCTAGCGTATACAGTTGATGCCATAATACCACTTGGAATGAGATCAAATGGCTTCACATTGACAGCGAAGCTGGTTGGGAACCTTTAGGAGAGATTAAATATGAACATTCAAAATGGGAGTAGAAGTAGATCATTTGGCTCCAGGAACCTGCTCCAGTATTCGAAAACATTGATTTTTTTTATCATTAATGGGATAATGGCATCACTGGCAAAACTGGCATTTATTGCCCAGAGGACAGTTAAGAGTCAACCATATTGCTTTGGTTCTGGAGTCACACATAGGCCAGACCAGATAAGGGTAACAGGTTTCCTCCCCTAATGGACATTAGTGAACCACCTGGGTTTATCCAGCAATTGACAATGAATTCATGCTCATCATTAAGACTCTTAATTCCATATCTTTTTGTAATGAATTCAAATTCGACCATCTGCAATGGCAAGATTCACACCTTGTCCCCAGGATATTTCCTGGGTCTCTAGCATAACAGTCTAGGAATAATACCACCAGGATCTGTTTGTGCTTAGATTTCCACATTCCCATCTATTCCTGATAGCCCTTAATTCCTCTGTCTAACACGAATCTGTCTAACTCCATCATAAGAATATTCAGTAACTCTGTCCCCACTGTCTTCTGATTTCCAAAACCACAAAACCTTCTGCGAGAAAAAAAATCTTCATCACTATTGTGAAAGGGCAACCCTTAATTTTAAAACAGTTCTGGACTGATTCAGGTGGAAACATCTTTTCCAGATCCAACTTGTGAAGACCGTTCAAGATCTTACACACTTCAGTAAAGTCACTCTGGTATTCCAATGGATGCATTGCCAGCCTTTCTAACCTACTCTCATAAGTAATCCATTCATTAATTGTGTAAATCTCCTCTGAACTCCCTCCAATGCATTGACATCCTTCCTTGAAGAATGAGATCTAAACTGCACACAAGTACCAAAGACGTAGTCTTAACAATTCCCCATGTGAGCACAATGGCCTTACTTATTACTTTTACATAAAATTAATAAAGGATGGATTCCCATTATTCTTTCTGATTACATGCTGTACATGAATACTAACTATTTATGACTCACACACTACGACACCTAAATCCACCTGTAGCTTGCAATTCTGCTGTCATTCCCCATCTAAATAATACAATTTTTTCCATTCTTCCTCTCAATGTGAACAGTTTCACATATACCCACATTGTACCTCCAACCGCCAATTAGAATTGTTTATTCAGCACTTCAGACTGAAACCACTTCCAAGTATTTCAGAGCCATTTCTTTTACACAACTGCTGGACTCCTCTGTGGCTGCGTGTGTCAAAGTTCAGGCAGCAAGATTCCATTAGAGGCCAAGTCACTCCTTCCACTAACCTTCACAACTGCATTTGGTTCAGCGACAGAATTTTGTCCAATTGTTGGAGTGTAGGCTCTTAGACTTAGACTTAGACTTACAGTGTGGAAACAGGCCCTTCGGCCCAACAAGTCCACACCGACCCGCCGAAGCGCAACCCACCCATACCCCTACATTTACCCCTTACCTATCACTACGGGCAATTTAGCTTGGCCAATTCACCTGACCCGCACATCTTTGGACTGTGGGAGGAAACCGGAGCACCCGGAGGAAACCCACGCAGACACGGGGAGAACGTGCAAACTCCACACAGTCAGTCGCCTGAGTCGGGAATTGAACCCAGGTCTACAGGCGCTGTGAGGCAGCAGTGCTAACCACTGTGCCACCGTGCCGCTCTATCCATTACATACTGCTTTTACTATCTAACGGCAAGTTATCTTCTCAAACTAGCTTCTCTAGATTTGGAGATGCTAGTGTTGGACTGGGGTGTACAAAGTTAAAAATCACACACCACCGGGTTATAGTCTAACATGTTTATTTGGAATCACTAGCTTTCAGAGCGCTGCTCCTTCATCAGGTGGTTGTGGAGAATAAGATCGTAAGTCACAGAATTTATAGCAAAAGTTTACAGTGGGATGTAACTGAAATTATGTATTGAAAAAGACTTGGAATTTTTGGTAAGTCTCTCATCTTTTGGAATTAATATGTTGGTTTCAGTTCTTTCATATGTAAATCGCAGAACATTTAAAAGTTACATTCTCAAGTGAACTTTAACAATTGGTGTCATGTCCGCCGCATGGTGTTCGCACAACAATCAACAGACAGGAGTGTTTCCCCCCAGTCGGGGAACACTTCAGCGGTCCGGGACATTCGACCTCAGACTTTCAGGTGACCGTCTTCCAAGGCAGACTTCGGGACAGGTAACAACGCAAAGTAGCTGGGCAGAATTACATTTTAGTTTGCTCAAAAACTGCATGAATCCATGTAAGATTCTTAAATCCGTTTTTTAGATGAGAATCTGTCTGACCATTGTGGCACAGACAGTCTGACACAGGGCACCTCACACCTTCAATGCATTATCTGGGCCGACATGACACCAATTGTTAATGTTCACTTGAGAATGTAACTTTAAAAAAGTTTTGCAATTTACATATGAAAGAACCTAAACCAACATGTTCATTCTTAAAGATGAGAGACTTTACAAACAATTCAGGTATTTTTCAATATATAATTTCAGTTACATCACGCTGTAAACTTTGCTGTAAATTCTGTGTCTTACGATCTTCTCTACAACCAGGTGATGAAGGAGCAGCGCTCTGAAAGCTAGTGCTTCCAATAGGTGGCACAGTTGCACAGTGGTCAGCACTGAGGCCTCACAGTGCCAGAGACCCAGGTTCAATTCCCATCTCAGGCAGCTGTCTGTGTGGAGTTTGCACATTCTCCCTGTGTCTGCGTGGGTTTCCTTCCACAGTCCAAAAATGTGCAGGTTAGGTGAGTTGGCCATGCTAGATTGCCCATAGTGTTAGGTGTAGGGGAATGGGTCTGGGTGGGTTGCTCTTCAGAGGGTGTGGACTTGTTGGGCCGAAGGGCCTGTTTCCTCACTGTAGGGAATCTAATCTAATCTAAAATAAACCTGTTGGACTATAACCTGGTGTTGTGTGATTTTTAGCTACCTTCTCTAGGTCGGTGCTTCAATCATTACTATGCATTGTGTGTGTCTTAGAGTTTATCTTCTGATTTGATAGCAATCAAAGTTTAAAGGCTGTGCTAGCTAACAAAGCTACAGATTGGTGTACTCAACAATTCTGCTGTTGCAAATGGGTGGCACGGTGACTCAGTGGTTAGCACTTTTGCCTCATATCATCGGGGACCCAGGTGTGATTCTAGCTTCAGGTAATTGTGTGGATTTTGCACATTCGCTCCATGTCTGTATGGGTTTCCGCCAGGTGCTCTGGTTTCCTCCCACGATCCAAAGATGTGCAGGTTAGGTGAATTGACCATGCTAAATTGCCCCATAATGTCCAGGAAGTTGAAGACTAGGGGAATTAGCCATAGTGACTGCAGGGTTGCAGGGAGAGGGTCGGATATTCTTTGAAGGGTCGGTGCAGACACGATGGGCCAAATGACCTCTTTCTGCACTGTAGGGATTCTATGATTCTAATGACCCAAACACCTGAGAGGACATATTCAGGCTGCTTTATCCATTTATTCCTGAGCTCATGACAAATTCTCTACATTTTGATACATACCAAATCAGATTGTATTGATGGTAATTTTCTGAGACCATGGAACCTGAGAAAACTATCCAAAGTGAAGAGACAAAAATGTAATAAGCCTCTCATTGAAGAGATTTATGTGAAGAAAGTAAATGCAGAGCAGCACTTCAAGATAAATCATGATTGTGGACAAAAATTCTAAATAACAAACTGGGAATTCAGAGTTGTTATGAGAATGTAACCTCATAATATAATCAACACTCGGCAAAAACTTCCACGAATAACAATAGAAATCTGCAGATTATTCGAGCGCCCTTTGAGTGAATTAAGGAAGACCTAATCCAATTTTATTAATATTTATCTGGTGATCTTGTCAGAGAAGAAAAGCCTGGAGAAATTGTTTGTGCTTTTTCACTATTAGAAGGGTATAGGCTTATCAAGGATGTTGTAGTTTTAGTACTGACAGAAGGATAACCACAACAGATGCAAACCTCAGATTAGATAGCCAGACATTTGGTTTGTCTTTTTTATTGTATAGTTTGAAGAGACACATATTATCATGTGCCTCTAAATTTAGTGAAGTTCAGTGTATTACCTACACAATTCTGCATAAATCACTTGTGCACTACTCATCATGACACAACCTTTGGAGAACAAAATTGATGACCAGAAGATATGAAAAATCAGAATGCTAATTCTGAAAATAGGAACTGCTTTAGATACTGCAGATAGGAAATGCGAGCTCTTTGATATGAAATACATGTGGTACTGAGCAAAGAGGAAAGCATTTGTGCTGCAAAGTAGCAAGGTTTGGACTGAGTACAGAATGAAGTCAAAAGTGAGAACACAACACTGAAACTTGAAGTGCCACATTTGTATTTAATATTGCAAAGCAGCACGTAGTAAACCAGTAATAGCACATACCTAGCATGACATTTGTAACCAACAGAAACCACATTGAGCAAAAACTTGCACATGGATAAATAATAAAAGAAATTGCGAGGTGTCTGCCAAAACAAACTACAGCATGTATTATATGTGCAAGTGACTGAAAATATTTATCTGATTCTCAAAGTAATTAGAAAAGAAGAGGAAATAAAAATATTTACTAAAATATGTGACTTTTCAAACACTGAGAATTAGTTCTTTCAATAAGTTAAAAAAAATTAAAATATTTGGCAGCCATTTTATTATTTGCATTGTTGAGCTCTCCATCTGCAGGGCCTGTCACCATCTTATGTCCATGGATGTGACATCAACAACACCAGCCTCATCGCAGCATCGTGGCATTTTGGAGATCACAGGCACTATACATTGCTGACTGTGCTGCACACATCTATGCACACTATCTCATCACAGCACACAGGATGCATCTTATATTTCCTAGCTTGCTTTCTTAGCACTCACTCACTTTGCACTTAATTGGAAACTCACAGCATCATTGGCTTGGCCGGCCTTTTACTGCTTTGCTACTTTGATGAAAACTATCAGGGTTGTAACATCTCTGGGCTGGCTGGCTTTTTAAAGCAGAGAAGGAACGAGGCCATTTGTCACACTTGCTGGTACTGAACAGTCAAAGGTGAATGTGTTGCTGCACCACATAGTGCTACATTAATGTCACATTTAGAGCAGTGCTAGCAGTTGTCAGAGCAGGAGGTAGCGAAGTAATGATAATGTCACTGGGTGAGTATCCTGAACCCCAGGAGATGTTCTGGAGGCATAGGTTTGAATGCTGTCATGTCAGATGATGAAATTCAAGTTTAGTGAAATCTGGAATAAAGAGCTGGCCTAATAGTGACCATGTAATCATTATTGATTGGTTGTTAAAATCCATCTGATTCACTAACGTCTTATAGGGAAGGAAACCTGCCATCTTTACCTGATCCTGCCTACATATGGCTCCAGCAATGTTGTTAACTCTTCACTGCCCACTGGACAAATAGAGATGGGCGATAAATGCTGGCCCAGCCAGCGACACTCACATCCTGTGAACAAATCAAAAAGAACAAATAAAAAGTAAAAATAAAAAAAGGGTTTTTACAAATACATTAAGGACAATTGGGTAGCGAGGGAGAGAATAGGGCCCGCTCAAAGATCAACAAGGCAGCCTTTGTTTGTAGTCACAGGAGATGGAGCAGATACTAAACGAGTATTTTCATCATACTGTGGAAAAGGCCATGAAAGATACAGAATGTAGGAAAATAAATGGTGACATCTTCAAAAATGTCCATATTACACAAGAGGAACTGCTGGATGTCTTGAAATGTGTAAAAGTTCAGGTGTACCCCAGAACTCTGTGGGAAGCAAGGGAAGTGATGGTGAGGCCTCTTACTGAGATATTTGTACCATTGATAGTCACCGGTGAGGTGCGGAAGACTGGAGGTTAGCTAACGTAGTGCCACTGTTTATGGAAAGTGATAAGGACAAGCCATGGAACTATAGACCAGTGAGCCTGACGTTGGTGCTGGGCAAGTTGCTGGATGGAATCCTGAGAGACAGGATGTGCATGTATTTGGAAAGGCAAGGACTTATTAGGAATAGTCAACATGGCTTTATGCATGGGAAATTATGTCTCATAAACTTGACTGAGTTTTTTGAAGAAACAACAAAGAGGATTGATGAGGGCAGAGCAGTAGATGTGATCTATATGGACTTCAGTATGGCGTTCGACAAGGTTCCCCATGGGAGACTGGTTAGCATGGTTAGATCTCATGAAGTACAAGGAGAACTCGTCATTTGGATACAGAACTGGCTCAAAGATAGACATGGTGGTGGAGGGTTGTTTTTCAGACTGAAGGCCTGTGACCAGTGCAGTGTCACAAGGATCGGTGCTGGGTCCACTACTTTTCATCATTTATGTAAATGATTTGGTTGGGAGCATAAAAGGTATAGTTAGTAAGTTTGCTAGTGACACCAAAATTGGAGGTGTAGTGGACAGCGAATAAGCTTACCCCAGATTACAACGGAATCTTGACCAGATGGGCCAATGGGCTGCGAAGTGGGAGATGGAGTTTAATTCAGATAAATGCGAGTGCTGCATTTTTGGAAAGCAGATCTTAGCAGGATTTATACACTTAATGGTAAGGTCCTAGGGAGTGTTGCTGAACAAAGAGACCTTGGAGTGCAGGATCATAGCTTCTTGAAAGTGGAGTCGCAATTAAATAGGACAGTGAAGAAGGTGTTTGGTATGCTTTCCTTTATTGGTCAGAATATTAAGTACAGGAGTTGGGAGGTCATGTTGCAGTTGTACAGGGCATTGTTAGAATATTGCATGCAATTCTGGTCTCCTTCCTTTCGGAAAGATGTTGTGAAACTTGAAAGGGTTCAGAAAAGATTTACAAGGATGTTGCCAGGGTTGGAGGATTTGAGCTATAGGGAGAGGTTGAATAGGCTAGGGCTGTTTTCCCTGGAGCGTCGGAGGCTAAGGGGTGACCTTATAGAGGTTTATAAAATCATGAGGGACATGGATAGGATAAATAGACAAAGTCTTTTCCCTGGGGTGGGGGAATCCAGAACTAGAAGGCATAGGTTTAGGGTGAGAGGAGAAAGATATAAAAGAGACCTAAGGGGCAACCTTTTCACTCAGAGGGTGGTACGTGTATGGGGTGAGCTGCCAGAGGAAGTGGTGGAGGCTGATACAATTGCAACATTTAAAAGGCATCTGGATGTGTACATGAATAGAAAGGGTTTGGAGGGATATGTGCCAGACCCTTGCAGGTGGGACCAGATTGGGTTGGGATATCTGATCGGCATGGACGAGTTCAACTGAAGAGTCTGTTTCCGTGCAGTGCATCTCTATAACTCTATAAAACACATTGCATGTGGTTAAAACTAATGCCTATGTCTGAAAGTCTAAGCTAAGTAGTCCTTAGTTAAGTGAAAGGGGACTATAATCAATCAGGTCGTGCCAGCCCATTCATCAAAGACCTTAAGTGATCTCAGTAATGGGATTGGCCTCAGTCAGTCAGCCACTCCAGGTGATCAGGTTTGTGGATCCATATAATTCCAGGCCACGGCTTTCACCACAGTCAATTCTGCAGGCCAAGTCCAAGTTCGTCACACATTTGGAGAGTTATAGGGACATCAGTCAGGGGCTGAGCCATACTCAGTTGGGGCAGTCTTCACAGGTTAGTCTGGGAGTGGGTAGCTGTCAATTCAGGGATTTTGGGCATTTAAGGTCAGGAAGGGTTTCGAGGGCAGCACATGCTGTTCAGGGGAAAGTGGGAAACAAGTGTGGGATGGGATGCCTAGGGGACAATGACAGTGAAGGGCACAGATCTATATTTAAGGATAGAAAATGATATAGCATGGAAGGGTAAGGAGTATTGCGGGAGGAGTGGAAGATGTTTAAAGTGACCATACCCTCGCTTCAAAGGGAAAGGGGTGTGGCAGTTAGTTAGCATGGCAATGCAAGAAGTCAGGGGCTGAGAGGATAAAAGAGAAGATAATAACCATTACATAAAATGGTTCAATGGGAATGTGGGGAGTCTGAAAGTAGATGGGGTTAAGCCTGAGGAAAAAAATGTTCATATAGTTGGAACATTGCTAGCCATTTCATAAATAGTACAGAAATGTTTCCATTGCATTATTGTCAAGCCAAGAAAAGTAGGGGTCCTTCTCCTGGCTCCGTAAATAAGTAAATGTAGGCCTGTGCTTTCTCCCTACACTTGACTTTTCACTCTGGAGTCTTCCTACACATTACTACAGTGTCTGAGCCACTTAATATTGCACCCAGCCAGAGCTAATGAACTGCCTGGAGGGTTCACACGACCTGCCAATGGCATGGCAATGAGGCTTGACCTAGCTTTTAAGGTGACCTAGATCATATAATAGCAGAAGATCATATAATAGTGGGCGGCACGGTGGCACAGTGGTTAGCACTGCTGTCTCACAGCGCCTGAGACCTGGGTTCACTTCCCGACTCAGGCGACTGACTGTGTGGAGTTTGCATGTTCTCCCCGTGTCTGCGTGGGTTTCGTCCGGGTGCTCCGGTTTCCTCCCACAGTCCAAAGATGTGCGGGTCAGGTGAATTGGCCATGCTAAATTGCCCGTAGTGGTAGGTAAGAGGTAAATGTAGGGGGTATGGGTGGGTTACGCTTCGGCAGGTCGGTGTGGACTTGTTGGGCCGAAGGGCCTGTTTCCACACTGTAAGTAATCTAATCTAATCTAAAAGAATGGCATACTTGATAAGATGGTCTCCCAATAGCTAATACCCACTCTGTTAATTATACAGATATTGCGTAATTAGTTGTATTTATGTGGTGACCATCAGCTGGAGACTCATTTGTGCTTCATCGATGCTGATTGAAACTGATTGTTGTATTGAGAAGTGCATGTTTGCAATATGGTCCTCAGCATGCTAAAGCTTATGAGTGTGTAAAGGTTATGCAGAAGTTCTACCTTTGACCATCCGGTTGTCAAGAGTCATTTGCTTTGTTGTGTGATAGCACATTTATACCACTTGTGGATCCAAAAGACTCTAACAACAATGCAAAATTTGGCATGTAGTCATATTAAATTACTCAGTGCCAAATTAAAATTTGACACTGAGACCTATATAGTGTAAGCTATCTTTAATGTAACAAATACTTATCTTTCATAAAGAATGATTAATTGCTTTACTCATGTAGCTTACTTTGGCCTGCATTTCGGAAAATAATATTCACATAATGCTGCACAAATTTCATAAGCTAAATAGGTGAGATTCACTACAGTATTGAAATAGGCTCTTCAGCCCAACAAGTCCACACCAACCCTCCAAAGAATGACCCACCCAGATCCATTCCCCTACCCTATATTTACCCCTAACTAATGCACCTCACACAATGGGCAGTTTAGCATGGCCAATTCACCTGACCTGCACATCTTGAGAGCATGGGAGGAAACCCACAAGACACAAGGAGAATGTACAAACTTCACACAGATAGAGTACCAAGGGGGGAATCAAACCCAGGTCTCGGGCACTGTGCAGCAGCACTGCTAACCACTGAGCCACTGCACCACCCATAAATTTTGGGTTAAGTTCAGAATTAGGAAGTCAACTCATCAACAGCAGTTCCGTTCACTGATACATAAAAATTGAGATTTTACTACAAAAAAAGGCTATTTTCTAATAAAGATACTTTATGTTTTTACTTTGAGATGATACATTATCCTTTTTGACTTGTTGACTCACCCACCACATTTTAGAAAATGATGATGGAATGAAGTTTGAAATTAGCAAAAACCTCAAGCTTGCGATCTGTCAGTTAAAAGATTCTGTTGGCATATGTCATTCATCTGCTAACCACAGCTCAGGAATGGAGACTGCTTATTTTCCGACATGTCTCTTTTAATTAACATTGTAATGCATTTGATCATGCATTAAATTTGGATCTGAGCTTTTTAATACCATTATTATTTCATCAAAAACACTTCCTTTCATATAACGGAAAATCATTTTGGGAAATTACATATGATGCAACAAGGGCTGATGGCAAGGCTGCCACTGAAGTAGTTTTGTTCTTGGCTGTTCGGAAAGGTTGAAAAGAAACTTTCGTGATTTCATTACTGATGGGTTAGTAAGAATTTGTCAAGCCTAGACAATGCTTCATCTCATGTATCCCCTCACCATCCACACTCCATACCTCAGAAATAAATGTCTATGTAAAACGTATTGGCAAAGAAAGATGTTGCATTCTACTTTGATGGGTCCACAAGTTACTATTGAGGTAACATTGAAGCTGCAGGGAATCTCATATTTTATGTGCAAATTCGAGTCACCGTTTCAGGACAGAAAACAAAAACCCAGTTAAACTTGAAACGCTTCAGGCTCTCTGCCTTTATTCCTGATGAAGGGCTTTTGCCCGAAACATCGATTTCGCTGCTCCTTGGATGCTGCCTGAACTGCTGTGCTCTTCCTGCTTCCAATTAAACCTGTCGGACTATAACCTGGTGTTGTGTGATTTTTAGCTTTTAATGTAGTAAGTCTTAAGTGCCAACAAACAACCTGCCAGCATTAAGTACTTTTAAATGTATGTAGCCTCCTGCAAGTTTTCATTGTTGTTTCAAATGGTCATTTTTAAATAAAATCTGTCTAATATTACTCTTGAAATATAGAAATTTTGTTTGCTTTTGAGTTGCCATGCTAAACATTATATGGAATAATTAAATCTCAACCATGAATCAAATTATTCAGCATAACTGACGTGCTGAAGTGATGTGTTCCACTATGGGAATTCACTTTCTGTTCAGTCACATGTATGGCTTCTGGTTCAGGTCAAACATTAGATTACCCAGTTGAGGTTGTTGAATAAGCGATTCCATTGGTGCACACATGAGGTATGAACTCTGTTAAAATTTACATATGTAATCTTCCTGTAAATGTGGCTTTTACATACCATGTTATTTGCATGCGAATCACTTTGATATACATTTAGGAGCCAACATTTGTTTCCTGTGATGCTGAAATCTGAGTTAGCAGGCTTTTCCGTTGTATAGATAGTGGTTACTGATCTATTTAATGTTTCCCTGATCATTTGTAATCTTATAAGCTTACGAAAGGTGCCATGACTATACAAATGGGAGACAATAAAGCAACATTATATGAGCAATCATTTACATTTTTCAAAATAAATTTTCAATAAATAGGCTGAGTGGTGACTTTATGGAGGTTTATAAAATCATGAGGGGCATGGATAGGGTAAATAGATACAGTCTTTTCCCTGGGGTGGGGGTGTCCACACCTAGAGGGCATAGATTTAGGATGAGAGGAGAAAGATTTAAGAGGGACTTAAGGGGTAACTTTTTCACAGAGAGGCTGGTGTGTATATGGAATGAACTGCCAGAGGAAGTGGTGGAGGCTGGTACAATTACAGCATTTAAAAGGCATCTAAATGGGTATATGAATAGGAAAGGTTTAGAGAGATATGGGCCAAGTGCGAGCAAATGGGACTAGATTAGTTTAGGATATCTGGTCATCATGGATAAGTTGACCCACTGGTCTATTTCTGTGATTCTATACTTAAATCTTCTATAATAATTTCAACACAATTTACAAGCATAAAATAGATGTATTGATGTCCAGTTTAGGGGACCAATTTTCATCAGTTCCTAAAGCAGCTGAAAAATGTTTGGTCCTAAATTGGATCCAGCCATTTTTCAAGTGTCCAGGTCCTTCACCTAAAGGAGCTCCTTGAGTATGCTAATGAGAACATAGTATTGTTTTGAGACATATTGAAGAAATTGGGCAGTCAAGGGCTGAGAGGACTGCTCCACACAGCTTTTCCAAGATGGAATGTAGGTAAAGGTCCACTCTTACAGTTTTGGAGTGGCACAGTGGCTCAGTGTAGACAAGCAGGAGGCTGAAAGAACACAGCAAGCATCAGGAGGTGGAGTCGTCAACGTTTCAGGTGTAACCCTTCTTCAGGACTGGGGGGGGGTGTGGGGGGAATTGAAGATAAAGGGGGGATGTTAGTGGGGGAGAGTTTTGAGTGGGGAGAGGGGTAGACTAGTGAAGTAGTGATAATGGGACACAGGTAGAGGGTACAGCCTGGTTGGTCGATGGGAGAAATGAATCCTGTTGATAGCTGGAGGGAAGGGTTGCTCAGAGGAATGGAAGAGAGGGGGTGGCACTGGGAAGGGAGATGATTTGAAATTGGAGAACTCAATGTTGAGTCCTCCAGGGTGTGGGCTGCTCAGGCAGAAGATGAGGTATTGTTCCTCCAATTTGTGGTCTGATTCGCAGTGGCAATGGTAGAGGCTGAGGATGGTCATGTTGGAGAGGGTGTAGGAAGGGGAATTAAAATGAGTGGTGACTGAGAGGTCAGGTTGGCCCCTGCGGGACCGGCTGAGATGCTCAGCAAAACATCTAGGGGAGACCACATCAGGAGTACCGGATCCAGTAAACTAGGTTGGAGGAGAGGCAAGTGAACCTCTGTCTCACCTGGAGGGACTATTTGGGCCACTAGATGGAGTTAAGGGGGTTGGTGTGCCAGTAGATTTTGCATCTTTTACGGTTGCAGGGAAAGGTGCCTGGGGTTTCAGAGTGGGTTGGCGGGGAGAGTGGCGCAAACCAAGGATTGGCAGAGGGAATGGTCCTTGTGGGAGGCAAAGAGGGCTGGGGACAGTAGATGTTCTAGGTGATGGGGTCTCATTGGACTTTGTGGAATTGTTGGGAATGATACATTGTATGCGGAGACTGATGGGGTGGTATGTGAGGACAATGAGGACTCCATCTTTATTGCATTTGGAGGGGAGGGGTATAAAACAGTGGAGCAGGGAGTGGAGGAGGTGGGGTGGAGGGTTGTCTGTACAACAGAGGGGGGAAAGCACGTCGTTCAAAACAGGTGGACATCTGGGATGCTTGGGAGTGGACTGTCTCCTCGTCCAAGCAGATGTGGAGGAATTGGGAAAATGAGATGAAGTTTTTGCAGGATACTGGGTGGGAGGAGGTGTAGTCCATGTAGTTATTCGAGTGGTGGGTTTGTAGTAAATGTCTGGTCAATGGAAATGGAGAGGTCAGGAATGAAGAGAGAGGTGTCCAAGAAGGACCAAATGAATTTCTTTTTGTAAATATTTTTATTGAGGAAAAGATTTTGAATTTTTTACAAAATTATAAAATTACTACAAAATAGTATAACAATTTTATAATATAACAACAATAACGGTAAACAAACTATTGCTTTACTCCACAAACAGTTTACAAGCAGAAAAGTCCCAACCCATACTACAATTTAATAAATAAATTAAAAAAACTAAATTAAAACAAATTGAACCAAGGCAAATAAAACTAAATTAAGTTAGAACACTCAGCGCAACCCCACCAAAGCTCCCCATCACCAGGAACATCAGTTGGTATATCCGTATTTATTCGGAATTCTTCCTCCCAGGGGCCCCCGGCCTGTCAGACACAGCCCTCATGGCTACACAAAGGCCCTGACCAATATAGCCAATAAGTCTGTGTCTATATGGTTCAAAAAGGGCCGCCACATCCTATGAAAGAGTTCCATTTTCTGGTGCACCATACTTGTAAGGAGGTCCAGGGGGATGTGTTGTATAACTGACCTACACCACCCTGAGAATCCCTGAGGATTTTCCAACACCTAGCTCAGGTTCAGAAAAGATTTACAAGGATGCTGCCAGAGTTGGAGGATTTGAGCTATAGGGAGAGGCTGAACAGGGTGGGGCTGTTTCCCTGGTGTGTCGGAGGCTAAAGTGTGATCTTATAGAGGTTAACAAAATTATGAGGGGCATGGATAGGCAAAGTCTTCTCCCTGAGGTCGGGGAGTCCAACAATAGGGGGCATAGGTTTAGAGACCTACAGGGCGACTTTTTCACACAGATGGTGGTACGTGTGTGGAATGAGCTGCCAGAGGAAGTGGTGAAGGCTGGTACAATTGCAAAATTTAAGAGGCATTTGAATGGGTATATGAATAGGAAGGGCTTGGAGAGATATGGGCCAGGTGCTGGCAGGTGGGACTTGATTGGGTTGGAACATCTGGTTGGCATGGATGGGTTGGACCGAAGGGTCTGTTTCCATGCTGTACATCTCTATGTCTCTATGACTCATCAGAATGTTCTTCCTTGCACAGTATGAAAGAATATTAAACAGTTACTTCTCATGTGTGTCCAAAGAAGGGAGATTCGGCAAACCCAAGAGGAGGGACACTGGCTCTATCTTGACCTTGGTTCCCAAGACCCCTTCCAGACACTTGCTATAGCGCCCCAATACCTACAAAGCTTGTGGCATGACCACAAGCAATGAGTAAGAGTACCAATCTCCATTTTATATTTGAGGCACATTAGAGACACTCCTGTCTTAAATTTCGCAAGCGGCTCTGATTCCAAATAAGCCCTGTGAAGTACCTTCAGTTGCATAGCCTGCATCTTGTTGCAAATCAAAATCTTCCTTACATTCTCCCAAATATCCTGCCACACCTCTGACAAAATCTCTACCCTCAATTCCTGAGTCCAGATCCCATACAGCCATTCAATGTCCTTCAAGACACTACCTCCTAATAAATGATATAGGGTGTTGACCGAAAGAGTACCTGTGGACCGGAGTACCCTCCTCTCCACATCAGACTTACAGGAACTAACCATTATTGTAGTCTTTTTCTGTATAAAGTTCCTAATCTGAAAATAATGAAAGAGGTCCTTCCTAGATAGTTCATATTTCTGGCTCAACTGCTCAAAAGACATCAGGACCTCCCTCTCAAATAAATCTCCCAAACAGGAAGCTCCTCTAGACTCCCAGAGCCTAAAGCCAGAATCCATCAAACCTGGCCGCAATCCTGGCATCCCTACTATGGGAATAAAGGGGGAAGTATTCTGTAAATTGCCCTTGGAACAAGTGAATTTGAGGGTGGGGTGGAAGTTATGGGCAAAGTTGATGAACTGCCCCAGTTCAGCCTGGGTGTAGGATGCAGCACCGATGCAGTCATCGATGTAATGGTGGAAGAGTTAGGAGACACTGCCTGTGTAGGCAGCATTTGTGTTTGACATAGCAGACAAAGGGGCCGGCATAGCTGGGATCCCTGGTCATGCCCTGCATTTGGATGAAATGGGAACAGTTGAAGGAAAAGTTATTGAGGTGAGGATTAGTTCAGCAAGGTGGAGGAGTCTGGATGGGTTGTTTAGAGAGGAAGAAGCTGATAGCCTGAGGCCCACCTTTGTGGTGTATGTACGTGTATAAAAACTGCACGCCTATGGTGAAGACAAAGCGCTGGGGGTCCGGAGAACTGGAAGTTACTGAAGAGATGGAGGGCGTGGTTGGTGTTGCGGATGTAGGTGGGCAGTGTCTGGACCAAGGGAGAGAGGATGGAGTCAAGATAGGAAAAAATAAGTTCAGTGGGCAGGAGCATGCGGAGACGATGGGTCGGCTTGTGGATATTAGGGAGCAGAAAGAACCAGGCATTGTGGGGCTGGTGGACTAGGAGGTTGGAGGTGATGGAAGGGGAAATCACCGGGGCATTGAGGTCACGGACAGTGCAAGTGATTTTGGCCTGATGGGTCGCAGTGGGCTTGTGGGCAAGGGGGAGATAGGACTTGGTGTCAGAGAGCTGGCATTCAGCCTCTGATGTAGATGTCCGACCTCTCGGCTATCACCGCCCGTCTTTGTCAGCGGGTTTGATGATGAACCGGGAGGTTGGTGTTAAGAGAGTGGAGCGCTGCATGGAGTGGGGTGAGTTTGGAGTGAGTGAGGAGGGTGGAGAAGGCAAGGCCATTGATGTCACATTGGCAGTCAGCAATGAAGGGGTCTAGGGCAGAGACAAGGCCAGTGTGGGATGTCCAAGTGGAACAGTAAGGTTGGAGGTGGGAGAAAGGGTCCTCAGAGGGAGGTTAGGAGTGATTGTTGAAGAAGAAGGTGGAGGTGGTGGAAGAAGAGCTCCACATCATGGCGGGTGCAAAATTGGTTGAGGGTGGGGTGGAGGCACGAACGACAGCCCTTTCCTGAGGACAGACCCTTTGCCCTCAGAGAGTTTGAGGTCAGAGGGATGGTGACTATGTGGCAAGGCTGAGGGGTAGGGTTTTGGAGGGGTCTCTAGGAGGCTAGAGGAGGACTTCTCCACCTCCTGTTGCTGCCTAGCTTGCTGTGTTCTCCCAGCCTTCTACTTGTCTACCTTGGATTCCAGCGTCTGCAGTTTTGTTGTCTCTAACAGTAGCTCAGTGGCTAACACTGTTGCCTCACAATCCCAGGGACCTGGGTTCAATTCCAACCTCCACAATTGTCTGTGTGGAATTTGCACATTCTCCATTTGTCTGCATGGATTTGATCCAGTTTCCTCCGACAGTCCAAAGAAGTGCAGGTTAGGCGGATTGGCTATAGGGGATGGAGTGGATCTGGATGGGCCAGTCTTTAGAGGGGCAATGTGGGCTGAATGGCCTGTTCGAATACTAACAACATATTCGCTTTAACGAAATGAAACAATGGGCTGAACATTCCTGAAAATCAGCTAAGACTAAAGGCCAAGGAATTTCGTGGTGGGTGAATCTCAGGCAGGTTTTTCCACATAATTTGCCCTTGCTTACCTTACTACCTCTGCACCACACTCCTCCTGTTATCCTGAGCTACTTTGCACCCACTAAAGATTCTCACTGATGGAGGGACCTTCCAGGTTTCTCACTGCCAGTACCATATTTAAAGTTAAGCTGTGCAGCAATTTAAATCAAGTGAGCCAGAAATTGCCTTTTGCAGCCCCAGTGTGAGAAGAATTGTCCCAAAGATGGGCAACAGTAGGCACCCCGATTTGCTGACAGGGACCCAGAGGCCTTGGTGCCCCGGGTGGTGGAGAGGAAAGCCTCAGAATCAGCAAAAGGTACCATCCTGGTCTGACGTAGCCAACCAAGTTCAGAGTCATTTCTACAGTCCAGAGGAATATACATCTCTACTACAAAAAGATTCTTTGCACTTTGTAAGGATAAGTTCCACTACCTTCTGTCAGTTACCTCATTCTCAATCTAACTCTGTACCCACCTCCCACCAAGGTTCATTGTCTACCACTGTCATCATTGCATGCAGCCTCTTTCCTCAATGGTTCACATTCACCTCTTCCTACCAAACAAACTGGAAATTGCAGGGCCCCTTGCAGACATTTTTGTATCGTCTATAAATATGGGTGAGGTGCTAGATGACTGGAGAATGGCTAAATGTTGTGCCTTTGTTTAACGAAGGATGTAAGGAGAAGCCGGGGAACTAGGAACCTGTCATCTGACTTCAGTGGTGGGTTCGTTGTTGAAGGTGGTTCTGAAAGATAGGATTTGCAGGCATCTGGAGAGGCAAGGAACGATTAAGGATAGTCAGCATGGATTTGTGCGAGGAGGTTTGACTCACAAACTTGATTGAGTTTTTTGAGGAAGTAACCAAGAGGTTGATGAGGGTAGAGTTGTAGACATTATTTATTCAGACTTTAGTAAAGCCCCTGACAAGCTGCCGCATGGTAAACTAATTAGTAAAGTTAGAATACATGGGATTCAGGGTGAGCTTGCCAATTGGATACAAAATTGGCTTCACAGTAGGAGAGTGATGTTAGAGGGTTGTTTTTCAGACTGAAGGCCTGTGACCAGCGATGTTCCAAAGGGATTGGTGCTGGGTCCACCTTTGTTTGTCATTTAGTATGGTTAGTAAATTTGCAGATGACACAAAATTGTGGTGGAGTTGTTGAATGTGATTCTGAAAGATAGGCTTCTGGAGAGGCAAGGAACGATTAAGGATAGTCAGCATGGTTTTGTGTGAGGATGGTTATCTTAGATTACAAAACCATCTTGACCAGTTGGGTCAAAGGGCTGAGAAGAGGCAGATGGAGTTTAGATAAATGTGAGATACTGCATTTTCGTAAAACAAACAAAAGCAGGACTGATACAATTAAAAGTAGGGCCTTGGGTAGTGTTGAGAACAAAGAGACCTAGGGGTTCAGTAGATAATTCATTAAAATTTATGTCACATGGAGACAGAATGACTAAGATGGCATTTAGCATGCTTGCCTTCATTACTCAGATCTTTGAATATAGGAATTTCAGATGTCATTTGAGGTTGTACAGGATGTTGGTAAGTCCTCTTCTGGAGTACTGTGTCCAGTTAAGGTCTCCCTGTTATAGCAAAGATATTATTAAGCTGGAGAGGGCTCAGAAAAGATTTACCAGAATGTTGCTGGGAATTGAGTGTTTAAATTATAAGGAGAGGCTGATAGGCTGGGATTTTGTTCACTACAGCACAGGAGGTTGAGGGTTGACTTTACCAAAGGTTATAAAATCATGAAATGTATAGATAAGGTGAATTATAGCTGTCTTTTCCCTGAAGTAGGAGATTTCAGGACTAGGGGGCATATTTTTGAAGTGTGAGGAGAAAGATTTAAAAAGACATGAGGGACAACTTCTTTACACAGAGAGTGGTTTGTGAGTGGAATGAACTTCCAGAGGAAGTGGTGAATGTGGGTACAGTTACAACGTTTAAAAGATATTAAGACAAGTACATGAACAAGAAATGTTTGGAGGAATATGGGTGAAAGGGCAGGCACGTGGAACTATGTTAGTTTGGGATTATGGTTGTCATGGACTATTTGAACCCAAGGGTCTGTTTCTGTGCTATATGACTCTTTGACTCTATAGGTATACCTTCCTGCCCTCTGCGCTTCCTACTCACTCATATGGGGTACCTCATCACCTATTCCCCAATCACACCAATGCCAACATCTATGCCAACCACTTGCATTTCACTCAATCCCACCCTTTGTCCCAGTCCAGGGAAAACCATTCCACAATAAGACAGAAAAATCTAACACTGTGCGTGCGGTGCCTGACATTCATCTCCTCATCCGACACATGGAAACAATCCCTGAACTCATGGGAGTGGATAAAAAGTGTTCATGTGACGATGACAAAATTTCCATGTGCCAGAACCCAAGTAGGATTCATTGGCCATTGCTGTCCTATTACCACTTCATGATGTACCCTTAACATGGCCAAGCTTCTACACCTATTTTTGTGACTCATTTTCTTTCTGTTGTCTTCTGCAGGCACAGACTCCATCCTCAAGAGAGCACCTTTCTGTAGTCAATACAAAATTGAATTTATTCATCTAAGTTAAGAAGAACCAATGATAAACTCTGGTTGCATTCATTAAGGTGAATCTGAATCCACCTGAGCTTGTTGTTCTGTGCTCAGTTGTTAAGGATATTGCTTTCATTCATGCCATTCTCATATATCCATATAGCTAATGTAATACATCTATGTGTATCTACAGACTACCTTATCCTTCAGAATAAGATCCTCCCATTGTCCTTTCTCTAAACATCATTTCTAATTATCCCAGAATTTCTGCATTGGCTAATCAAGTTATGGGAGGTTCCCTTTGGGAACTACACTCTGACCTCACTTTTACTGTTTCTGTCATTTCCTCTTTCTTACTACCTGTCACATTGTTCCTCCTTATTCTTTTCACTATGGTGATACTTCCAACATACTTATGTGACATAACTGACTTCTTCCAACAGGTAAATCACTTTACAAACTCTACAAACTACAAGATATGGACCACTGGATTTCACTTTCAGAGGTTCACCTTACAAGGAAAACAATACCAATACCTCTTTCTTTCCACTGACACACTATCAACATCTTTTCTTCACTGGCACCCTACATCCACTACCCTCAGCACCAAAACTATTGGATAAGTGCTACTGCCTCCAACTTTATTTCAGCTCTAATGAAGAGTCATCTAGAGTTGAAACATTAGCTTGCTCTCTCTCTCTCTATGGATGCTGTCTGACCTGCTGTGGTCTCCAGCATTTTAATATTTCTCCCACTTGAGATGTTCTTGTTGTAGAATATTTATCTGCCCATTCCTCAACTGTGTTAATCTACATGTTCCTTTGAGTCTTTCTAGAATCATGGACACAAAATCCTACACTGAGGATTCATTTTTAGCTTTTAGAACTTTTTCTGAATCACTTTTAATGGACTTCTAATCTCATGGCCATAAATCAACTGGAATTGACTAAATCCAATAGATTCATTTGAAGAACCTCCAACAGCAAAAGGGTATTCGCAATACTGTGTTTTCACAACATTTTGAAATTCTGATGGCATCGCTCCAAAACTGCCTGTGTTTGTGGATGATTCACAGTGGACTCCAACTGTCTTATTCTAAAACTGCTAGTGATCTTCTGGAAAAATTTTAACATAAAGCTGGAGCCTTGATCAGATCGTGTTTGATTGGTCATCCACAACAAGTAATTGCTAGTTGCAATTGTCCTTAAAGGAATTGCTTCTGGGAATCAGATAATCATAAATATATTCTAATGTCCTGCTTTTGATTTTAGAATGGACCTTCACAACCTACCAACAATCGATTGAATAGCTTTTCAAAAACTGATATGGAGAAAGTGAGGACCGCAGATGCTGGAGATCAGAGTCGAGAGAGTGGTGCAAGAAAAGCACAGCAGGTCAAGCAGCATCTGAGGAACAGGAGAGTCGACATTTCGAGGCTGATGAAGGGCTTATGCCCAAAATGTCGATTCTCCTGCTCCTTGGATGCTGCCTGACTTGATGTGCTTTTCTAGCACCATACTCTCGACTCTAAAAACTGACATGAGTATTGAAGGAGCTGGTTTAATTACGCATTGAGATTTTCCTATTACCTGACAAGTATGATACATTTTACAAAACTGCACTTCATCTTTCTGTTGACTGTGTAAGTTACCTGTTTATTCATGTTGCATTTTCTGTAATCCTATTTGTCCTGCCATAGAAATTTTACGTGTAACTCACAATACTGCATGCATTTAAATAAAGAGACATTAATTTTGCCTTTTAGCCATTTTCCCCCCTTTGATCCTATTTGCAGGTTTTTTTGTACACTCTGTCGCTGTTTGGGTATCTTCACTCAAACGGCTCTCCTGAAATGCTGTTGACGTTTTGCAAGCCTATGTACTTCCTCTCCAGAACCCAGACATTTTAATTAGTTTAATGCCCTCCCAACAGCCGTAGTTGTTTGATTTTTCCAGGACATTGGTCCCAGCACAGCTCCCGTGAAACCTGTCTGATTTTAACAGCTCCCTCCCACCCAGCCCTGGTGCCAGTGCTCCAGAAATGGACACCCATTCTTCCCAGGCTAATCTTTGAACCACACATTTAACTCCTTGACTTTATTTGCTCTTATGCCATTTAGTTTGTGTCTCAGGTAGTAATCCCAACATTATTATTTTGGAAATTCTGCTTTTTAATTTAGCTCCTAACTGTGCAACATCAAAATGGAAAGTTGCAGGAACTTAATGGTGTTTCCAATAAACACCATGGCAACTCCAAAATAAATACACAGACCACTAAAATCTAGAATTAATGGCCAAACATGAGTGGAATATTGATGGAGTGGAATCCTTATCTATCGATGATCCCTGCAAGTTGATTATAACGCACTTTCAAACCAATTGGAGGGCACAGTTAATAGTGCCATGCAGCTGAGGAAAGCCAGTGATCATGGAAAATCCCACGGCCTGCAGTATTTTCCCTCCTTACCATAGATGAAGGCAATAAACAGGTGTAATCTGGAGAAAGCAGTGACAGCCCAAATATATTTATGGATCAAGGCCTGGAAGATCCCACACTGGTCCCCAGTTGCTCCTTGAAATAAGCTGATGGCATAAAAACTCAGGGCCACTTTCACCTTGCTAGCAACAAGAATAGAAATGCCTTCAGATCTTTAAAGTGCAAGATCTACTCTAGCAGGTAACACAGTTTGTTGATGATAGCCCAAGGCTTC
Source organism: Hemiscyllium ocellatum (assembly GCF_020745735.1). Classification (NCBI taxonomy): domain Eukaryota; kingdom Metazoa; phylum Chordata; class Chondrichthyes; order Orectolobiformes; family Hemiscylliidae; genus Hemiscyllium; species Hemiscyllium ocellatum. The sequence goes on from NC_083419.1 coordinate 28,475,125, forward strand.
CTTAGTCTGCATTGTGTTTCCAAGAGCTGCAGAAAATGACAGTGAGGTCTGTGAATTCGGAGTCTGCACATTGTCTTTGACCATCTTCATACCAATTTTTCACATTCTGCTTCTCCCTCTGGAAGCTGCCATTGGAAACTACTGTTCTTGCTGGGTGTGCGGGCAATGTTGTAATTTTCCGTTCTCTGATATTGTCTTCACTTGGTAAGCAAGGCCATGGGGAATCCAGCAACTGTGCTGTCCATATCAGGTCTGTGAGATGATAATCTGTGGAGGATGTCAGCAATAGAACAGCATATCAGTAATGGTTCTCCTAAGCCCTCACATCAATTACAATGAAGTGTCATCCCCTGGCAGAGTGTGGCCCTGACGTTTTGCAAGGAGGTGAAAGTCTTGACAAGGAGCTCTGAGCTATGTGACCTTATGTATATTGCGGAACTAAATTGTTTGTGCTAAATTTGTGGAGTAAGATGCTGACATTAGTCCACCATATATAACCCACCACCCAACAATTGTCAACCCTTGAATGTTGCAGACTATGTCCTTGGATACTTACAGCTCAGTGTGCGAATCTGATGGCTCTGAACCAGTGTCAAATATGAAATTTGATTCAGAAATGGCAAACTCAGGGGAGCATTTTCAGTTAGCAGTTGATTAGACTTGTTTATTTGTTATGACAAGGAGGAAAATTATAGTGATCATCATTATTTGAGGCCATAATTTCTAATGCTTACTCTTAGAAAGAATTGCCCTGAAAATAAATTGTAGTTTGATGTCAGATGGGTGGTATTACTGTATCAGTGGCTGTATCATTAATGCAATTGCTTTAGTAACACTTCAAATTCAAACAATTTTATTCCACGCCAAAGAAAAAAACAGCAAAATACTCTGTACCCTCTATATGTGGTGACAGCCATTTTGTCTCATTACTGCACAATTAACTTTGGCTTAAGGATGAAAAGCTTTCAACTACATACTCTATAAAATGACTTACAGGTCCTGTCTGAGACATTGATTGATTCCCCCCCCCCCACCTTTCCATCCTTCAAGTTCCTTTTTGAGTTGATGTCCCTGTCCATGATGAACTTTCAGCTTCAAAGCACTTCAGTTCAGCCCCATTGTGTTACCATTAACAACCCAACTTTCCCCAGAATGCGTGGCTTTGCAAATTTGCCATACCCTTGCTGGCCATGCCCACTCTTCTAGGAGAAAGTGAGGACTGCCGATGCTGGAGATCAGAGCTGAAAATGTGTTGCTGGAAAAGCGCAGCAGGTCAGGCAGCATCCAAGGAGCAGGAGAGTCGACGTTTCGGGCATGAGCTTCCTGAAGAAGGGCTCATGCCCGAAACGTCGACTCTCCTGTTCCTTGGATGCTGCCTGACCTGCTGCGCTTTTCCAGCAACACATTTTCATGCCCACTCTTCACATAGAAACCAAAGTGATTGTGACTTGTGAAACCATACCTGTCCCAGAGGTGTCCATCCCTTCCTTCCTATGCTCAAGCAGATCCCATCCTTCTTTCCTGAATTGTGTTCTTTCATCAGTGACCCAGCTGAATGGATCCCTTCCCCATTGAGCTTTTCTCCCTGTTTAGTCCTCTGACAATTAATGCCTGAGGATTAAACATCCCCCATACTGAGAACAGCCAGACATCATCCTGATGTCTCCACCGCAGTCCAACTGTGCAGCCTGTAATCTCTGGGTGCACCTAACCTACAGGACCGACTGTGACCCAACCCCCAAGTGTAGAGACAATGATCCCCTGACTCTGTTTGCACCAATTGCCTGACTGACTGTGGCAAAGCTCCTGGACCAGGATCAGATGAGCCCCATGACTGATTATGGTTACACTTTCTGACTGACAGAAGCCCTAAGATCGTAAAAGGTTGTGACGCTTGATAGACAAGCAGGACCAGGCCTTGGAAGAATTTGCAAACAAGGAGGTGAATTTTAAAATCAAAGCGGTCAAAGGTAAGTTAATAAACCACTAATAACATCTACTCCCAGTGCAAATTTGAGAGCTGCTCAAATTTCTTAAAAGACAACTTTATGTATATAGATCATTAATTACAACACAACACTGGAGATTGCAAGAGAACTGGAATTCCGACCTAAAACATTGACCTCTCTATTTTCTTTTTCCTCCTTTACCATTTTCATTAAAACCTACCTCTTTGTCCAAGCGTTTGACCATCTCTCTTAGTATCTTCTTAATCAGCTCCATGTTATACTTTTATTTGCCGATGAATTTGCTCAGTACCTTGTGATGCTGCACTTTGCTTGAGATGATAAAAGAGCTGTATAAATGCAAGGTTAAATAATCACATTCAAATAATCACACTGAGGTCTTCAACGGCTGCAGCTCAACGGCTGCAAAACTCTCATTTTAAAGCAATCTGCAGTCAACAACATTTTACAGATGGTACCCCCTCTAATATACTTTTCACAGTTTTGTTTTGCAGTGTACAATCCCTTTACGTTGTTGTGAGGCCATGTATAAACACATATAGGGACATTCGGCTTTTGGATGACATTTTATTCAAAATGTGCAGCACTTTTTTTAAATTGCTGCAGGCTGCACACCCACACAGCTATGGGGGGGGGGGGGGGGGGGGCAGAATGGGGGGAGCGGGGATGATTGGACACAGGTAGTAAACACTGCAAACATCATTAGTCTTATGCTGGGGTGAGCATTTAAATTGTACTCTTTATCTCCAGGAAATTCGATGGTTAATCGAACATCCCTGGTATCTCATAGTTTCAATGATTATAATCGTGTACTTTTGTTTAATATTCACCTCTGGGTTGTGGGCATCACTGGCCAAGCCAGTATTCATTGCCTGTCCCTAGTTGTCTTGGAGAAAGTAGTGAGAGATAAAATTTTATCTCTCTACCCCAGAGGCTCCCTCTCTCATTCCTGATGAAGGGCTTTTGCCCAAAACGTTGATTTTCCTGCTCCTTGAATGCTGCCTGACCTGCTGTGCTTTTCCAGTACCACTCTAATCTAGACTCTGATCTCCAGCATCTGCAGTCCTCACTTTCACCTTGGAGAAGGTAGTGGCAAGCTGCCTTTTGAACCACTGCAGTCCATGTGCTGCAGGGAGACCTACAATGCCATTAGAGAGGGAATTCCAGATGGAGGGAAATCCAGGCAACACAGCTAACCTGATACTGACACATACATGACAAATTAAGGATGTTAGATCATGTTTATGTCAAAAACTGCTCCTTGGTATAATATTTAAAAAGTTACAGAGTAATTTTGTATTTCATTTATTTATCATTCGTAACTTGCTTGCTACGGGTGCAGAATTTGCCTGCTCAGCGCTCAATGTTTATGGTGCAAGAGTGCTATTTTGGGTGCAGGACGGCGCCTACAACATTTGCACACTGTCCTGTTTCAAAATGAGCCAGAGACCATTTCAGAGAGGGCGTTAGTGTCTGTCTGGGGAAGAATGCAGACAATCACGATGCTGACAGCATGATGTACTTAAAAACCCACAACTGAGCAGCAAGAAGCACTAAACTCTCCAATAACATTGTTTAAAGGATCATCAACTACATTCATGTTAAATACCAACTGAATCCTACAGTCATTTGTGACACTTGTGAAGTGTTTGGTGGTTTCTAGTCTACAGCTAGAAGAATGGCTTGTGCTGTAGGATTGACCTGACTTCAGTGCTCTGCACCAACCCTTTGCTCTCAGACATAGGTGAAGTTTTGTAAATCCCTTTAACCCAAACAGCAGCATGACTGGAAGTAGACATAACACAGAGGAGAGCAAGCTGCTGGAAAGGTGGAAGAGGAAGATGGGGTTAAAGGCTCTCGGCAGGAGACCATAGTCAATGAGCATGTTCAGAGAGGAATTCTCCTACTCAGCAAAGAGCAGTGTGTCATACACATGTGTTTTCAGGAAAGACATTCTCACTGGAATCTTTCATCTGCTGTAGCAACAACAAGGACAACCTCAGCACCAGGCGAGGAGTATGCTGTCAGCGACTGTGAAGGTGGCCAAGAACCTTTAGACTCCTTCCAGATTGTATCAGGAAACATCTGTAGTATCTCCCAGTTTGTCATCCACTATTGCTTAAGAGAGGTCACTGAGACTCTGTAATCCAAGTCAACTGAATATGTGAGTTTACAAGAATTGCAGACTTTCCCATGGTGGTGGGTGCCACAAGCCAAAGGCTTCCCTTCATAATGCTTCATTCTGCAGCAGACTGCTGGACTGTGGAACCACTACCACAGAGGCTAACCACTCGGTAACAAGGACTTTCCTCTGACAGTGTATCTTCTGACTTAAGCACTGATGTGTTTCAAATACATTATGAAAGCCACAAAATCATGTAAAATGTGATAGATTAGGTCATTGAACTTTCACTCTCTAGGCCATAGTGGAGGGGTCCTTCAGTATTCAACAGAGCAGACATCACGAACCATGTTGGTCTTCTGTATGCTGCACAACTTCACCATCGTGAGTTGCCCTTGTCTTGCAGCAGAGTTAAAGCTGAAGAATGCAGTAAACCAGTTATATTCATGCCATCACCAAGACTGTCAATTGTCACCTCCATAACATCGCCCAAACACTTCTGTCTGAGATCATCTTCTGCTGAAACTCTCCTCCAAAGTCTTGGCTTGGTCTATTAAGTATTGAGTAATATTTGTACCATAAAGTGCCAGGCAATGACCACCTCCAACAAGAGAGAATCTAACCATATCCCTCTGTCAATCAATGGCACTACCATTGCTGTACCCCCTCCCTCATCTCCTCACCACCGCAATCAACATCCGAAGGTTACTATGGATGAGAAACTGAATCGACCAGCCATTAGGTAGATGGCTACAGAGCAATCTGAGGCTGGGAATTTTGTCATAATTCACCTCCTTACTTCCCAAGTGTGTTGAACATTTACAAGGCACAAGGCAGGGTGTGATGGAATCAGAGTGTGAACTGCTCACACCAAGATGGCCAGCAGAGATAGCCAATATCTGTGACTGCCCAGATGGCACCAGTAATGTCGCACCATGGCAACATTAACTTAATATTCAGATGAAAGAGGAAACTGATGATCTCAACATCTCACAGTTTCAGAAGAGCAATGCTTACTTTAATTTATCTAACAACAATGAAGCATTTTATTCTGAGTGTCAGTTAGGTTCATTTTTGTTGTCCTATGGGACAGGAAAAGTCCTGTGAATGTGTGTTTGAATGAGAAGGTGGCTGTGTGCCTGTGAGGTCTGCCTTTGCATGTATTTCTCTCCATGGGTACATTTGTAAAGGGAGAGAGAAACTGTGTTTGTCTTTGTACAAGTGTCTATGAGAAATTATGTTGCTTCTCATTAGCTATAACAATAGCTAATGGCATTGCCATTGCTAAACCTCTAGTTGTAATAGTTGGGAAGGTGTTGGCATTGTTGTAAATCACAAAGCTAATAACCCAGAGGTTCTGGTTCATGTTCAGGGACATGGGTTCAATTTCCACCATGGTACTGAGATAATTTGAATTCAATTTTAAAAAATCTGAAGTTGCAAGCTCATCTCAGTATTTGGTTACCATGACAACTATCATCACTTATTGTTTAAAAACCCATCTAGTTCACAAGAGTCCTTTAGTGAATCAGATCTTCCATTCTTAGCTGATCTAGCTTAGGTGTACCTCCAAACCTACAACAATGCGGGCAACTTTCAAATGCTCTTTGAAATGCCTGAGTGTGATGCTCAGGTCAGGGGTAATTAGGGATAGCCATGCCAGTGATGACCACATTCCATTAAAGAATAGAGGCATAAAAAAGGAGTAAGTGTGGCAAGATGAGTCAGTGGTTAAAACGGCTGCTTCGTAGCGCCAGGGACACGGGTTCGAGTCCGCCATTGGATAACTGGCTGTGTGAAGTTTGCATGTTCTGCCCATGTCTGCATGAGCTTGCTCCAGTTTCCTCGCACAGTCTGAAGATGTGCAGGTTTGGTGGATTGGCGGTGTTAAATTGTCCATAGAATGCAGGGATGTGCAGGCGAGGTGGATTAGCCATGGAAATGCAAGGTTACAGGGATAGGGTAAGGCTAGATGGGATGTTCTTCAGAGGGTTGGTGTACACTCGAAGGGCTGAACGGCATGCTTCCACACTATAGGGATTCTATGAAAACCATACTAATGATGTGCTCTACATTTGCCTAGATGAATGGATCTTAAACAACACTCAAGAATCTTGATAACATCTAAGACAAAGCAACCTTTTTGACTGGCATCCCATTCACTGTTCTAAACATTCAATCCCAGTACTATTGATGGACAATGTCCTTCCTCAAGGACAATTAGGAATGGCTAACAAATGCTGGTCTGGTCAGTCATGCCCAGAACACGTAGACAAATAAGTTTTTTTTAAGACTGGGAGAGGTAGTTGGGAGGCTTGTAGAATTTCTGGGTGTGTGAAGATAAGAAGAAGTTATGAAATATGATGATCAGTCCGAGTTGAATGAGATTGTCAGTGGGTGAGTGATGGGAATATGTTGAAGTTGTAGGGAAAGGGCATTTGAAGATACATTCACTGAACTTACCTACACATGGAAATACAGAGAACAATTTGTACTGCTGCATCTGAGTCTGACCACTGCCATTGACTACGAAATATACTTGCTCCCACTGCCTTCACAGGGTTTATACAGTGAGGCTCTTGGTTTCTTGTAATACTTCTGTTCTCCCTTTGTATTTTCTTCAGTCTTGATATACAGTGCAGAGTCGGAGAGTTTTCTTGTCCCTATACAACCATAATTCACTCTCTTGGTTCGACTCCTTTTTTAAGAGGTTCCCACTCCCACTCTTGTTTCCAATATAAAAACTCATGGACTTTAGAATTTTATAAAGCTAAAACCTGCACCTCCAAGGACTCCCCTTGTCCTCACTTTCAACATCACCACCTCCATATTCAAAGGATCACCTTTCTCCATTTCTGACCTCCAATGTGATGTTACCACCAAACACATCATCTCTTCCCCTCCCCATCAGTATTTTGAAGAGATCATTCTCTCTGGGCCGATCCAGTCCAATTCTCTAAGACCCCAATATCTCATTACCGTTCATTGGTACCTCCTCATATAATCACAGAAGGTGCAACATTTGCCCTTTTACCACCTGCCTCCTCAATGTCCAAGGTCTCAAACACTCACTCCATGTGATTTGCTTGTATTTCATTCAATTTAGTCTACAGTATTCACTGCTCACAATGCCATTTCCTCAAATTTGTGCAGACCAGACACGCACTGAATGACTGTTTTGCAGAGCAAATCCGTTCTGTCCACAAGCATAACCATAATCTACCAGTTGCTTACCAGTACATCATCTTGTTCTCATACTCACATTTCAGTCCTAGCCTTGTTGCAGAACACCATAAGACATAGAAGCAGAATTAGGCTATTTAGCCCATTGATCATGGCTAATATGTTTCACAGCCCTGTTCTCCTGCCTTTTCCCTGTAACCTTCGATCCCCCTATCAGTTAAGAACCTAACTATCTCTGTCTTACATGCACTCCACAGCCCTCTGCAGCAATGAGTTCCACAGATTAACCATCCTCTGGCTGAAGAATTAGTAATCAGATGTCCCTTCACTCTGAGGTTGTACCCTCAGGTCCTAGTATCTCCTACTGGAGGACAGATTGCCTCCACGTCCATGTCCACTGACATCTAGGGACGTCGGCATTCTGTAAGTTTCGATCAGATCCCCCCCTCCCATCCTTCTAAAATCTATCGAGTAGTCAACCACTCCTCATATGGCGAGCCCTTCATTGCCAAGATTATTCTTGTAAACGTCCTGTGGATCACCTCCAATATCAGCTGGAGAAACTCAGCAAGTCTGGTAGTATCTATGGAGAGAAAAACAGAGTTAATGCTTTGAATCCAATAGAGAAGTGGAAAAGCAATGTCCGATGGTGATAGCAAGTGATGAAAGAATGGTCACTGGACTCAAAATGTTAACTCTTTGTTTCACTTTGTTTCTCCTGTTATCCCTCATCGCTCCTTAGCCCTCCTTCCCTAGTGTATAGCTTGCTTGGTTTTGCTTTCAGCAGGATTGGTTGATACGTGACAATTAACACCAACTCTAGGCCTATCCTTCTTTTCTACCATTCTAACCACTATTTTTGCCTTTATTTCTGTAACAGTTGTGCCCTGGAATCTTGCTCAGTGGTTAGCACTGCTGTCTCACGGCACCAGGGTCCCAGGTTCAATTTCAGCCTCGGGTGACTGTCTGGTGTGGAGTTTGCACATTCTCCCTGTGTCTGCGTGGGTTTCCTCCGGGTGCTCCTGTTTCCTCCCACAGTTCAACAATGTGCAGGCCAAGTGAATTGGCCATGCAAAATTGCCCATAGTGTTAGGTGCATTAGTCGAAGGGAAATGGTTCTGGGTGGGTTACTCTTCGGAGGGTTGGTGTGGACTGGTTGGGCTGAAGAGCCTGTTTCCACACTGTAGGTAATCTAACCCTTCCCAGATCTTCTCTCTGTTCCACAGGCTCTCCCCATCTTTACAAAAGTACCCATTACTTTTCCATCTTACTATTGGGTTTAAAACATTAACTCTAATTTTCCTCTGCACTGATTCTGCCAGACCTGCTGAGTTCCTCTACACTTTTCTAAATTTTATATTTGTGATAAGAAGCAGCCGCAGTATTTTGCATTATAATTATTATTGCAGAATTATTTTCCTACTTAGAGCAGGTTTAATTAGTAACTCATCTGTTACAATTGCAATAGTTGTAGCTGGAGTCTAAGTTTGTGTTTTGTGGCTTATTCTGCACTCTGCAACAAGTGACAAGCTGCTGGTATTGCTGCAGTGTGTCAGTGCTGTTTCCTGCCGGCTATTCTGGACACAATGTTTTTGGTTAATGCTTGCATCAATTTTCTAAAAAAAAACTATTGTTGCTCTCTGGTTCAATTTAATTGCCCATTTTGAGAATAGGCTGCAGTGATGCAGGCATTTAGCAAGTACTTTATTGCACACAATGTTGCTGCATAGCTTTATCAGTAGCTGAGACTGACACACACCAACAGGAAATATTTTCTAGCCATCATGAATATCCTCTTCTTTTATAATGGTGCCCCCTGCAGTTTCATTGTAATGAAAACCCCTGCAGGCACAATCTGCAAACAAAACTGGGAGTGGAGGGGGGGTTCTCTTGTGAAGCCTGGGTTCAAATGCTGTCTGCTCCAGAGGTGTGTAACAAGAACTCTGGGAAACTGGATTATGGAAATATCTGCAAACAGAACTGCAGAAAATCCATTTTCCACTCCAGTGTTTGAAAGTTAAAAACATACTTGGCATTGTTTCAGATATGAACAGGCAATTTGTTTAAAGAAAGGAGCTAAGAACCCTTGGATATGATTTATTGACCTACGTGAGTAGGGCCAGGAATCCCATTGCATTCGTGGACTTTATTTTTGGTCCTGCAACAGTGTCTGAGACAGTACCTCATTGCAATGGATTCATGAGTCAGAACATGCACTACTTGGTTTCCGCTTGAGGTAGGAGTGAGGAAGGAGCAGTGCTGGGCAGCAACACTGATGAAAACCCTTGAGGACCTAAACTGTCATTCACATCAAAACCTATATAATAATCTGGAGATTAATTCTCACCTAAAATACTGGCTACTATCTATTTTCAGCTTCAGTATCTGAAAGGTAATGACGGTAATAATTATTCTACAGTCTGAAGCTTCCCATTGATTGCCCCTACGTGATCATTTATTTCTGATAATTGAGCTTTACGTATTTTAGTCATTCAATATGAGGTCATGCTTACACAGAGAGTTGCCTCGTGCATGTTCAAACCAGTTCTACAATAGATAATGAGCAGCAATTATGTTTTAAAGTTCAGCGTTCATGCCTCAAGAAAAACAAAACCTTTCAAGGAGACAATAGAAACCAGACAGTTCAATAGACTGGATCTTGATGACACAAGGCGCTTTCCTGCTTCTCCGTTTTACAGATGACTAATTAACAAGAGAACTAAGGACAGCAAGTAAGATCATGAAGTTAGAGATCCTGCAAGAACCCCTCAGCAATGTGATTGACAGCCCCACTGACAAATACAGGAAATGCCAGGTAAGAGAAAGGTAGGGCCCTCAATATGAAGGAAACTTCTAATTGTTTTTTGAACAGCTAAAAACAAATTGATCTAAAGTTGTCAGACTGCTACTGTTGAGGCATAGTTAGAGCCGTCTAACTGCCACAGCCAGGGAAAATACTATGAAAGCTCTGTATATCTGTTCCCCCTACCAATAATTCCCCATTATATTCTATCTGCTAATTCTTGCCCATTTATTAATCTTGTGCAAATCATTTTAAAGCTGGTTTATATTTTCCTTACAAAACACATTTTCAATTAGCATAGTATCATCTGCAGGTTTGGAAATATTACATTTCTTCCCCTCTCTATATATTTTTATTTAACCCGTTTTTCTAATCAGCCTGTTCAGTGATGTTACCACATGCCTAAGGAGCAGGTGGGACTTTAACGCAGACCTTCCAGTCTAGGGGCAAAGACACTACCACTGTGTCACAAGAGGACCCCTTCCCCACCTTTAAATCATTGATATATATTGTGATCAGCTTGGGCACAGGGACTAATCCCAGCATTAACCCTAAAGTCCCTGAGAGCTGCTGGCTTATCAGAAGGTGAACAATGCCCTTAAAAGGACCATAAATGCAGATGCCAATTGGACATTTTCAGTCGGCAATAACATGAAAATAACCCATTTATTACGACCCTCTATTTTCATGCTAGTACATTCCCTCTTATCCCTTCAGCTTTAATTTTTTTAACCAGCCTCCCATGTGGTACTTTATCAAAAGACTTCTGAAAAATAATTGTACAATATCCAAAGGTTCTCCTTTATCAATCTTGTTTGCAACATTTCAAGAAACTCCAATAAGCTCATCAAATACAATCTTTCTTCAGAAGTCCACACTTATTATGCCCAATCAGATCATTATTTCAAATCATTGTCAAGCAAGTGTGTTTTATCAGATCCGTAGTAGTAGATTACAGCATGTTACCTACAACTAATGTAAGGCTAACAGGTCTATAGTTCCAGGTTTTCTATCTCACTCCCTTCTTAAGTAGAAGGGTGACATTTTCTACCTTCCAATTCACAGGAATCATTACAGAATCTATAGAATTTTGGAAGATAGTCACCAATTCTTCAACTATCTCCACAGCCATTTGCTTCAACAGTCTGATGTAAACAATCAGGTCCTGGAGATTCATCAGTTTGTAGTCCCATTAATTTCTCCCTTTCATCATCTTTCTGCTTACCTATCAAAGATTTTACAGTCTGATTTTATGTCTTCTTGCCAGATTGCATTCATATTCTGTTCTCCCTTTCCTCATCAGTTCCTTGATGCTCCTTTGCTGTATTCTAAAAAAACTTCATACTTCTCAGAATTACTGCTTTGTAAATAATTACAGGGGAGCTGATGGCCTAGTGGTACTATCACTTGCCTATTAATTCAGAGACCCAGGTAATCTTCCAGTGACTCAGGTTTGAATCTTGCCTCGGCAAATGGTAGAATTTGAACTCAACAAAAATCTGACATTAAGAGGCTAATGATGACCATGAAACCATTGTCAATTGTTGGGTAGAAACCTATCGGGTGCACTAATGTCCTTTAGGAAAGGAAACTGCCCTCCTTACCTAATCTGGACTACATGTGACTCCAGACCCACAGCAACGTGGTTGACTCTCCTCTGGGATAGGCAATAAATGCTGGCCAAGCCAGCAATACCCTCATTCCATAAATGAATAAAAAATAATGACTCACGTTCTTTGTTAACCATAGTTCACAGAGTCATAGAGATGTACAGCATGGGAACAGAGCCTTCCGTCCAACTCATCCTAAAAGAATCTAGTCCCATTTGCCAACACTTGGCCCATATCTTTCTAAACCCTTTTTATTCATGTACCCATCCACATGCCTTTTAAATGTTGTAATTGACCAGCCTCCAACACTTCCTCTGGCAGCTCATACACACACCTCTGCATGAAAAATTTGCCCCTTAGGTCCCTTTTACATCTTTTTTGAGCTCTTGCACCTTGAAGGAATGTATAGTTGCTGTAAGCCATGTAACAGTTATTCAAACTCTATTCATCCCTATGTACAAGCATGCCTTTAAATGTATTTTCCTAATCCACCTCAGCCTCATATGTTCATTCTTTCCCTTATGCAAATTTAACAGCCTTGCTTCTGAGTGAACTACTTCACTTCCAAACACGTAAAATTCTACTGTGGTCACTCATCCATAAAGATTGTTAATTAGCCTTTATCATTAGATAACATTAGATCTAAAATAGCATGTACTCGAGTTAGCATTTCAACAGACTGCTCTAAAAAAATCCTTAACACACTCTAAAACCTAACTGCATTTATGACATTGACCATAGAGTAGCCACCTACACTGTTCTACCAGAGTCCCTCAGGCTCCCAAATGTGATAACTGTCAGCCATCCTAATTAGGAGAGAAGAGATCACTTTATGATCTTCAGAAAATGTTTCAGAACATTCAGAACAATGCTCAATAACAAAGTCTTAGTGTTCATATTCATGCTGTTTGGAATAAATATAAACTGCTTAGGAACATTAAATAAAAACAAGCCTCATTACATGATGAAAACAATGATAAAAGCTAAAATATATATATATATAAAACCAAAAATTTATATTATATAGTAGCTTTAACTAATAAAATTCCTCATGAAACCTCTCACAAGCATTATAAAGTTTAACGTTAAGTCACGCTTAACAGAGCATGGTCAGGGTGATAGATTTTAAAGAATGCTTTAAGGTAGGAAGCAAGGCAGAGAGACATAGAGAGAAAATTCCAGAGTTTAAGGCCAAAGTAACTGAAGGTGTAGGCACCAAAGATGGAGTGATTAAAATTAGCAATGTACAAGAGGCCAGAATTAGAGGAAAGCAAATGTCTTGGGAATTGGAGGGTGGTTGTGGAAATGGAGTAGGTTAAACATAGGGAGAGAGCCAGGCCATGAATAAATTTTAAGAACAAGACTTTACTCAACCAAGACCCAATGTCAGTGGATGAAGGTCAGTGAGCAGAGGGGTGATAGATGAATGTCACTTGGTGCAAGTCAGGACCATGGGCAACAAAGTTTTCGATGACCTCAAGTTTATCATGCACAGAATGTGAGAGACCAGTCAAGAATGTATGTAATAATCAAATTAAGAGATAAAAAGGCATTAATGAAGACATTCATAACTGATAAAGTGAGGCCATAGTTTAAAGGTTTGAAAAAGTTCATGGATAGTTAGATCAAAGGAGACAAATTCTATATTTTATTCATCAGATTTTTGTCTGACAGAAAGCAAAGATCTCTGAGAAATCTACATAACCTAGGTATGAGAGTGGTGATGATGAATATGGGCTATCAATTTTCATCAGAGTACGTTGGGACTTTGATCAGATGGGCCTAGGGGCCAGGACTGGCAGATGGAGTTTAATTTAGATAAATGTGAGCTGTTGCATTTTGGTCAGGCAAATCAGGGCAGGACTTGATTTGCCTTATCAAAAAAATCAAGGCCAAACAAAGAGACCTTGGGGTGCAGGTTCATAGTTCATTTAAGATGGGCTCACAACTAGACAGAATAGTGAAGAAGGTGTTCAGTATACTTGCTTTTATTGGTCAACGCATTGAAAAAAGGAATTGGCATGTCATGTTGCAGGACATTGGCTGGGTCACTTTTGGTATATTGTGTTCAGTTCTGGTCTCCCTGCTACAGGAAAGATGCTATTAATCTTGAAATTTTTTTTATTTACAAGGATGTTGAAAGTGTTGGAGGGTTTGAGCTATAGGGGGAAGCTTAGTAGACTGGTGCTGTTTTCCCTGGAGCATTGGAGGTTGAGAGGTAACCTAACAGAGGTTTATAAAATGATGAGGTGCATGGAGAGCCAAGTTTTTTTTTCCGCAAGGTGGAGGATTCCAAAACCAAAGGTCATAGGTTTAAATTGAGAAGGAAAAGATATAAAAGGGACCTAAGGGGCAACTTTTTCATGCAGAGGGTGATGCATGTATGGAATAAACTGCCAGAGGAAGCGGTGGAGGCTGGTACAACATTAAAAGACATCTGGATGGGTACAAGAATAGAAAGGGTTTAGAGGTACAAGGGCTAAATGCTAGTAAATGGAACTAGATTAATTCAGGATATCTGGTCAACATGGGTGAGTTGTTTCTGTGCTGTACAACTCTATGACTCTATAATTTTCATCACCTGATTGTTATTCCTGAGACTTTTCATAGGCTTGGAATGACAATGAAGCCAGTCTGAGAATATATTTTCTGCAGCTGCTTTTGAGCAGCATAACAGACAGAAGGAATTCTAACAACAGAGCCTGGAAGACCCTCTCTCCCTTTCCCCATTGTCTTGGAAGACAGTACCTGGTGTCAAAACAAACTGGAAAAACAACTATTCACCAGAAAGTCAAAGGGTTCCATTACTGCTGAGGATTCACATCAATGATTAAATGGCTGCAGTCCCAGGTTAAAAATCTATCATCTCATTCAAGGACTGTAAGGACTTTTAAACTGTGCAGCCTTAATTCTTCCTCGCTCAGACCAATTATCTGTTTTTGTTTGTGTGTGTGTTTAATGTTTTTTTTTCTTGAAGGTCTTAGAAAACAAAATTATTTTTCTTCCTTTCAATTAAATCTTGCAAGTGGCTTCTTCATTTTGACAAGGTGCTGCATTGGAGGCTGTTAAATAAGACAAGTGCTCATGGTGTTAGAGGGCAAGGTACTGACATTGATAGATGATTGGCTGACAGGCAGAAGGTAGAGAGTGGGGATAAAGGGGTCTTGTCAGTATAGGCAGCTGGTGACGAATGGACTTCCACAGAGGTTGGTGTTAGGACCACAATTATTCACTTTTTACATTAACAATCTGGATTAAGGAACTGAGGGCAATGTTGCTAAGTTTGCAGATGACACAAAATTAGTTGGGGGGGGTGGGGAAATAGTGTTGAGGAAGTGGAAAAGCTGCAGAAAGACTTGGATTGTCTGGAAAAGGAGGCAAAGAAATGTGAGACAGTGTGAAACTATCCACTCCAGTAAAAAGAATAGAGGTGCAGATTATTTTTTAAATAAGAAAATCTGAAGCACAAAGGGATTTGAGAGTCATAGTTCAGGGTTCTCTTAAGGCTAACATGCAGATTCAGCTGACAGTTGGAAAGACAAATGCAATGTTAGCATACATTTCAAGAGAGCTAGAATACACAAGCAGAAATGCACTGCTGCAGCTGTATCAGACGCTGGCCAGACCCCATTTCGAATACCGTGAGCAGTTTGGGCCCAGTATCCAAGTAAGGATGTGCTGGCAGGAGGGGGTCCCAGGGATGAAGGGCTTGTCATATAAGGAGTAGTTGAGGACTCTAAGTCTGGACTCAATAGTGTTTAGAAGGATGAGGGGGAATTTGGTTGAAACTTACAGATTACTGAGAGGCCTGGATAGAATGGGTATGGGAGAAGATGTTTACAGTAGTAGCAGAAATGAGGACTCAAGAGTACACCCTCACAGTGAATGGAGAATCCTTTAGAACTGAGATGAGGAGGAAGTTTTTTAGCCAGAGGTCGCTAATTTGTAGAAATCATTGCCGCAGAAGACTGCAGAGACCAAGTGATTAAGTGTATGCGAAACAGAGAAAGTAGGTTATTGATTAGTCGGGGATCAAGGGTTACCAAGAGAAGGTTGAGAAACATGTTAGCCATGATGAAATGGCAGAGCGGACCTGATAGGCTGAATGATCTAATTCTGCTCCTATTTCTTATAGTCTTCTGATCTAGTCAATGACTGCTTTAACTGAAACGTGATACTGCATGTTAAAAGAAGTAAAAACAATTTTTTTTGTGAACAGCAGAGAAGAGTTAGAAGAAACACCTGAATCACGCATCCTCACTGGGTATGGAGAAACATTGATCACACGGTTTCTTATCAATCAAGTGATTTTCAATCCTCATGCACAATGGTAAAGGAATATGCCTCTAGCGACTAGAATCAATTGCTTCCATCAATTTCCAATTTATTAATCCAAAAATAATCAATTTGTGGGCTGTGACTCTTATTAGCAAGGCCAAAATTTATTATCTGTTCCTAATTCTACTTGAGGAGGTGGTAGTGAGCAACCTTCTTGAATCATTGCGGTCTGTGTAGTCTAGGTACACTCACGGTGCTTTTACTGTGAGACTGCCAGGGTTTTGGCCAAAAAACAGTGAAGAAACAGTGACATAGTTCCAAACAAAGATGGCATGTGATTCAAAATGGCTGTGACCCATTTGGAAAAGGTTGGGCTGCTGGCAGACTCAACTGGTTGAATAGCTAAATGTTAAAAACACCTCCGTGGTGTGAGTTTCAACATGGTTTTCCCCGGTCACCTTGTGTAACTTTAATACAAGGTCTGCAGATACATCAAAGAAATTGTCAAAGCGAAAATCTTTTGTCTTGCAAAGCTGGCTGAAATGATCAGGAGAATCCCTCCTAAAATTCATTCCTGTTCTTTCTAAATGCATCTGCAACATTCTTACATATCAGGAACAAAGCTATCCCCTGGTTTGTACCAATATTTGAGTTGGATCCAATTTCTTCTTCTAAATTACTCTATGAAATATATTTCTGTGTTAACCTTTGTTTATGTTATTATCACTTTTCAATATCTGACTCCCATTCCAATGATATCTCCACACCTAACCCACCAATCCCCTGGCTATCTAATCTAGCCCATTCCATTGTGTTGTGTGCAATTGCTGAATGAGGCAGCTTTGGAGCAACTGCATAAACAATGTCAATACCTAACTAGCCCACCAGGAGGCGTATTTGCATAGAAAAACTTCCTATCATTTACCAAGTTGAATTACAGTCCTCAATAACTGTCGTCTTTCAGTATTGCTTTTGATATTATTAGTCCACTGCTAGATAAACATTAAACAAATATTTTAGTACATATGAGTGACAACAAAATAAAAACTTGCAAGAAAACAAAGGAATCATAACATTTCAAGATTATAACTATTTGTGAAGATAATACAGGCATAAATTTAATTACCAACAAAATGCTTTAGTGACTTAAGTTATTGTGTAGAAGAAAAGTGGATCACAAATTTAAACTAAAACACCTCAATATTTAAACAAAAATGTTTCTTTGCAGTTTTGCTTTAAATTGCCGTGTGTCAACAACATTGGGCTGCTGGATATTTGCTCTTATAAAGTAGTGATAATATTAACAGCGCTTGCTACAATTCAGTCAAAAGCTGTACAACAACTTGTGCAATTAAATGCAGAAATCCAGTTGTTGTCCAAGAGGCAGTCCTCCTCCAAAGGATTCCTGTAAATTTTATCTCACCATATGGATTCCATATTCAAATGTGTTGAATAGTTTGAGGCTACCAGATATTTTCTCCCCTTAATTTTTCTGTTTCTTTTATTTCTTTTTGCATGCAATTGTACTGTTCGTCAATTAAAACATAGTCCTCATCAAAAATTAAGAAGCCTATTACAAGGACTTTTTGGGAGAAAAGAAGTACTTACTAATCCCAAAGAGAAATAATAAAAGATGTCATCTAACACACACCCTATAAAGGCTATTAAAATAGAGACTATTTGGTTCAAACCAAAGGTTGAGAATATGCAGTTTTAAAAGTCCGTAGAGTCCTTGAAGTTGGATTTCAACTTCAAATGTTTTTTTAATGGGTGATACGTATCTCAGCAGCAGCAAATTCTGTAAATACCCTTAGTTCTTAGTGCACCCACCAAGGGTTAAAAAGAGTGAAGGTGATTCACCCCTCCTGACCTGGCCATAACAAGTGTCATCAAAGAATCTGCTGAGGTCGGTACAGTAATTCACATTTAGGATGTGGTTATGTCGCAGTACCATTCTGAGGTTGGCACCTGCAGATTGCAAAATGCAGCTAGTATGATCCATGTTGCATTGCACTGCCCTCAACTTTGAATTGTGCATATATACTACCAGCAGATGGCACTATTCAGACAGGCTGACAATTTGTTTTCAGAACAAGGGCAGGAGATTACTACACTGTAAAGTATTTTAAAACTTTATGAGCTCTCTTGTACTGGTGTTACATCTCATCGAGCTTGTACTTCACAAAATATTAAGATCCCATGTTGTATAACAAGCTCTCCAAGGATTCACTCACTGCTTAACTTTAATGTATTCTACCATCAGGTCACATGCTGGATAGAGATTTGTTTTCACATTTGTTTTAATTGCTCCTATGTTACCCTTTTTAAAAATCAATTTAATTCATGAAGATCTCAGGTATTGAAACCAGAAGGTAGAAGTTGCACGTTGCTAGTCCATATTTACCATTATCAGAATAGGTTTGAGCACTGATGGAATGGCCAACCACATGGACATCCCAAATGTAGCATCACTGCTGTAGACATGCAAAGTCTGCAGCACTGACAAAATCAGTGGCGCAAATGGCATGAAAAAGTGTGAAGAGGATGCCACCTGCTTCCCAGCTTGTGGTTCCCTCCGTATTAAAGGATGCAATCAAAGGGTTCAGGTGGTGATAAATGGCAGTAAAAAGGTCAGCACTCAGGGGTTTCCATCATTCTCATTGACCTTTATAACTCTTCTAACAGTTCAAACCTCCATGAAGTCACAATGATGCTGGTGTTGAAGTTGTTGAGGTGCCCACCCCATGGCACCAGAGGCATATCTGTCCCAGACAAGCACTAATGAATAGTCTGCCTCCAACTCATTCTCAACCATGTGGGAAACATCTTTTGGAGTGTTCATGAGCATAGGCTACTGCATCAGAAATGTCACTTCATTGGGTTGCTTTGGTGTCTCTGATGTAAATAATGTTACATTATATTTCACATAACAATGGGAATGATATTGCACAAGACAGACTTGCTTGTTGTGGGTGATATTCCATGAAGCCCCCAAATTACATTCAATATGAACCAAGAATTCAGTGGCAACAATCTGGACAGGACCAGCCTTCTGTACCACTGACAGTCTGACAGATCAAAGCAGCTGTCCCAATGATGAAAGACCTTTCTGTGCCTTGTTCTTCATCCCTGTGTGCCTTGTGACAGTGTGTCTACCCACTGCTCCTCATCTACCTCAGTCCAACCTACCTCAGAATATCTCTAGCCGATGTCTTTTTGCTATCATTATCATTTATATCTTTCCTTCCATTCCACTGGAATGTGTGACTACCTCAAATTGTCAGTCCTTTGAGTGAAAGAACCCATCCAGCATCCCTCACAGCTACCCTCCACCAACATGTTCTTAGTGAGAATGAGGCAAGCTAATAATTAATTCCCCTGACTGTGTGGGACCAGAGATTATGAAGGCCTTTTATGAACCTTTTCTCTTTGATGAAACATTGTGCTGCATTCCTGCTATTCTATTTGGCTTCCCACTTTGTTTATGCCTCCTTCAGCACTGTTTGATTCAGATCATGTAAGGAACTCATGCCTTGGAACTAAAACTGAAAAAAAATTACAATGCAGGATAGTTATGATATCATTTTACCATCAAGTGGGTTCAAGTCCCACCTGCTGCAGAGGTGTGTAATAACGTCTCTAAACAGGTTGATTAGAAAATAACTACATGGTGTGCAGATGGCTTTTCATGAGATTGCCAAGAAGATTGTTCTTGTAGCACATGGGACTGCAGGAATTCCAACACATGCATATCCTAAAAGCTAAATATATAAATACACAGGACCCTATTTTACCGAAACAAAAGGAATTTGTATATAGAGTCATATAATTTTTGCAACTTGAAACAAGTCCTTTAGCCCATCAAATCTGCAATGGTCATCAAGAATCTATCTATTCTTGTCACATTTTCCAGTCCTTATTCTGTAGTCTTGTATACTATGGCATTTTAAGTGCTCGCTTAAATACTTTTTCAATGACTTATTGACTCCTCCCTCTGTCACCCTTTTAGGTAATGAGTTTCAGACACCAGTAAATTTCTGGGTGAAAAATCTTTCCTCACATCCCTTCTAAACTTCTCGTTCTTAAGCTTAAAACTGTGCCCTGGTTATTGATCCCTCTAATAAGGGTAAAAAGTTCTCCCTATCAATATCCATCATAACTTTGTACGCCTCAGTGAGGTCCCCCTTATCCTTCTCTGCTCTAAGAAAACAAATCCAGCCAATCTAGTTTCTCTTCAGAGCTGAACTGGTTCACGCAAAGCAACAACCTGGTGAATTTCCTCTGCATGCTCTATAATGCAATCACATCCTCCTAAAGTATGGTAACCAGAATTGCACACAGTACTCCAGCTATGGCCCAACTAACATGACATACAGATACATCATAATCTCCTTGTTCTTGTATTCAATACCTTAAACGAACTGGCAAGTATCCCATATGCCTTCTTAACTATCTACCTGTCCTGCTATCCTCAAGGACTTATTGACTCCTCCCTCTGTCACCCTTTTAGGTAATGAGTTTCAGACACCAGTAAATTTCTGGGTGAAAAATCTTTCCTCACATCCCTTCTAAACTTCTCGTTCTTAAGCTTAAAACTGTGCCCTGGTTATTGATCCCTCTAATAAGGGTAAAAAGTTCTCCCTATCAATATCCATCATAACTTTGTACGCCTCAGTGAGGTCCCCCTTATCCTTCTCTTCTCTAGTAAAAAATGAGGTCTGCAGATGCTGGAGATCACAGCTGCAAATGTGTTGCTGGTCAAAGCACAGCAGGTTAGGCAGCATCTCAGGAATAGAGAATTCGACGTTTCGAGCATAAGCCCTTCTAAGAAAACAAATCCAGCCAATCTAGTTTCTCTTCAGAGCTGAACTGGTTCACGCAAAGCAACAACCTGGTGAATTTCCTCTGCATGCTCTATAATGCAATCACATCCTCCTAAAGTATGGTAACCAGAATTGCACACAGTACTCCAGCTATGGCCCAACTAACATGACATACAGATACATCATAATCTCCTTGTTCTTGTATTCAATACCTTAAACGAACTGGCAAGTATACCATATGCCTTCTTAACTATCTACCTGTCCTGCTATCCTCAAGGATCCACACACAAGCACATCAAGGTCTCTCTGATCCCCTCTGCTTCCTGCCATTCTATGTGTACTCCCCTGCCTTGTTAGTCCACCTAAATGCATCCCTCACACTTTTAAGGATTAAATTATACTTGCCAATGTTCAGTCCATATGACCAACCTAATTATATCATCCTATTGTCTAAGACTTTCCTCCTAGCTATGTACACTATCAATATCCATGCCATCTGCAAATTTACTAATCATTCCTCCTACATTCATGTCTAGTTCCAGCATTAAACCCTCTGGTCTGCCAATGGGGACACAAGCTTCCAGCCACAAAAAAAAATCCTCTCTCCTTCATCTCTTGCTTCCTGCCATAAACCGACTTTGGATTTAATTCACCAAATTGTCCTCAGTCCAATGGGCTTTTAGCTTCTTAATCAATCTGGCATGTGATACCTTGTCAAAAATCTTATTGAAATCCATTTGGACTATATCAACTCCACTACCCTCATTTACACAGCTAGTCAGATCCTTGAAAATTTCTATCAAATTTGTTAGACATGATGTCCCCCAGTCAAAGCCATGCTGACTCTCCTTGATTAATCCATGTCTGCCTAAGTGTTGTTGCTCAGATGTACTTTAGTTTCCCTATTGCAGATGTTGGACTCACAGTCATGGTTTATTCCTACCATCCCTCTTGAATAATGGTGCCAAAATAGCTGTCCTCCTGTCCTCTGGCCCACTCTTACGATCAGACAGGATTTGAAAATTAATGTCATATCTCTCAAATAAAGAGGTCATGGGGTGAGTCAATCTCTGCTACATCCTCCTGGCAATGCCCCAGTCTGAGATTTAAGATTGACAAGAATCTGCTCTTACTTCACCTCCATATCAATAATAGCCCAACCAATCAGGATTTTCTTCTCATGCTGTATAAACTATGGGCCGCTGTCACCCCGGGCAGGTACCGGGGCAGGCTGCCCCAGAGGTGGTCGAAAGGTGCAGAGAGTGGTTAGTGAAGCCGGAAGGTGGGTAGGCCGTCCAAACCGCTGTCACCCCGGGCGGGTACCGGGGCGGGCTGTCCTAGAGGTGGTCGAAAGGTGTGTGAGGGCGGACCGAGAATTGGAAGGGGCACGGGGTGGACCGAGAGCCAGAAGGTGGGTAGGGGCGGGCTGCCTTAGAGTGGTCGAAAGGTGGGAAGGGTGGGGGCTTGCTGGGTCTGTATTGTCTGCACTTCTGTATGTAACCGTATTGTTTAATGTACAAATGTCATTGTCACTGTCTTGTTAAATGTGGAACTGGGATTTGAGAGTTGTCCTCATCTCCCTGTAAAATGGTCGAACCGTAGGGTTTGGGGCCTAGCTTTGCTGCTCCTCTCCCTTGTAAAATTGCTGTCTCTTGTACAGCTGTAAATGTTTTCTTGTGAACTGAACTATTTTGTAATTTGTTTAATAAAATAAAAAAAAATAAACTATGGGCCCTTTGTTCAAATCTTTTTCTTGTATCCATGTTCAAGTCTTTTCTGCCCCAGTAGTGTATCATAGCCTGTCATGGAGTCATAGAGATATACAGCACGGAAACAGACCCTTCAGTCTAACTTGCCCATGCCAACCACATATCCTAAATTAATCTAGTCTCATTTGCCTGCATTTGACCATATCCCTCTAAACTCTTCCTATTCATATACCCATCCAGATGCCTTTTAAATGTACCAGCCTCCATTACTTCATCTGGCAGCTCATTCCATGCATTCACCACCCTCTGCATGAAAAAGGTGCCCCTTAGATCCCTTTTAAATCTTTCCCCTCTCACATTAAACCTATGCCCTCTAGTTTAGGACTCCCCCACCTTGTCTATTTACCCTATCCATGCCTCTACAACATCACCCCTCAGCCTTTGACCCCAACAGGTTGATTAAAATAACTACATTCTTAACACAAATCTCAAAATGTGGCTGTCTTTCTCAGAGAATCTCACACTACTGACTTCCAAGATCAGGTCAAGTTTGCTTCATCCTTTTACTGTCAAATTTGAATCACTTTAATACAAAATGACAGTACATTTTCTCTATTTGTTTTTATTTTCCTAAAATTTATGAATAATCTTCAGATCTGCCAAATCTTAATAAAAAATACTGTTTTCTAGCTAGGCTAGTCCTAACGCCCTTAATAGATTGTGTTTGTTATTTTCTATAAAGTGAAACATTTTTAAACAAACTGAGTTCTCTATTATGGATTTGTTCATAATTTACTGTCAAATGCAAGTTCAGAAAATATTATTGCGATTACAATACTTCCAAATATGCAACCCAATAACACACCTATAGCCTTGAATTCAATAGGGAAAGAGAACCAAAAAAGAAGTTTAGAGAGCTCAGCAGACACAGTCTATGCCTCAGCTGAATGATTGTTCCAATGAATGAATGATCATCGCCATGGACGGCTATTTAATCTAACTCTGTGATATTTTGTCTAACGCAGATGCTCCCTGTGTGTACATGGTATCAGGCAATGAGTTTTTTTTTGTGTAAAACCTCGCCTCCATTTCTAGGCGAATAAAATATGAGCAGTTTTTCTTAACTGCTGTTTACCACTTGCCCCACGGCCATCAGCAATTATACTATCTGCTGTGGCCCTCTGTCTTGACCTATGTTTTATATCATCGGGAGTCTAAAAAAGTACTGTTGGCGACATTCCATAACATTGCGTGTTTATTTGTAAAAAAAAAGTTACCAAAGTGAATACTATTAAATAACATGAGTAAACATCAATACAAAAACATATCTGTAGGCTACGTGGAACTCTTAGTAACACTCGTTCAACTACAGGCCCATGATTAACTTGTGATCAGTTGTTGCTTCAATATCCCCTATCGATGACAGCCGTGTATCCAATGCAGGCCTGTCTCAGGACTTTTGGTTCCCAATTCTAATACATTAACTGTCGGGTTATGAATCCAAGAATCAAAATAACATACTTGAGAACAAAATTTTACCATCTTTCAAATTGTATATGTATTTTGATTTTACATGTAATAATGTATACAATTAATCTTTCTGAGCAGAGTGAAGCCTTTGTTGAGTTCACTCTTAATGTTATCGCTCAGAGTTTGAAAGGAACATTTAGAGGTAATTCCGGGTTTCTCTCTGATTAATCTGAGCTGATCTCATCGATAATTTAATGCACATGAAAAGGTTATATTCCACACAGACTCAAAGTTTACAGAAGTGTTTTTTTTTTATTTCCGGTGTGATTATCACTTCCTTCAGACAAGATAAGCGGTCGTTCTTAACTTGTTTCGTTGAGAGAGAAAAAAGTTGTCGAGTAACCTGTCGATTGTGATCGATATCAGTATTGGAGAGATCCGGAACCTGCCTGGTTCTGCGGTGTGCTGCAGTACAGTTCTCGCGTTTTTTTTCAGGTGCCTGGGCTGTACGGCAATACAACTGGCGAAATTGCAGCCCCCAAAACACCAAAGTCTGCCGATTTAGTGGGGGTGGGAGGGAACCAAATGAGAAACTGTTGGCTCCTACTGATCAGGTTGTGTCGCCTCTGGCTGGACATCGACGGGAAATACTAACTTACTGTTCTTGTCTCCACTGTCCCGAGTGTTTCCAGTGTTTCCTGATTTCAAATCTCCTGAATCTGCAGTGCATTTGTGCAATTACCCCTTCACTGGAACTAAGAGTGTCACAGTTTTGTGGGCCACATGCTGTTGCTGGGGTTTTTTTTAGACAAAG
Source organism: Hemiscyllium ocellatum (assembly GCF_020745735.1). NCBI lineage: Eukaryota > Metazoa > Chordata > Chondrichthyes > Orectolobiformes > Hemiscylliidae > Hemiscyllium > Hemiscyllium ocellatum. The sequence goes on from NC_083419.1 coordinate 28,499,904, forward strand.
AATGTTGTTGTCTATTTGAATCTTGAAGGAAGCGACCAGAGAGCAGTGAAGAAACCCACAGCTCCAATGTGCACAGTGCCAATCCTGCCTTTGGACACAAGTCAAGTTAGAAGCAATGCTTGGTCGTGGTTATGTTCAGATCAATTACCTGATTTTTATTTCTTTGTGAGGTAATAGAGTCGGAACTCTCCTTATAGTCCGATCAATTGACATGCCTCGAATTTCAACTTTTAAAAAGTTTACTTCTTAGGGCCTGTGACGTTCTTGTCATCTTGCAAGCTTACTGGAACTGTTCAGCTGCCTCTTGCTTCCAAGCACTATGAGGTTTTCAATTCATCGCCACATCAGAGATTCTTCAGAAGACCAAGTTTCACTTTGAAGTGCTGCATTGGGGCCCAAGGTCACCGTTATCAATTCATCGCCACATAACGTGTTAGCTGTGTTTGAAATGTACTGAACTCAGTTCAGCCAGCCCTGGGGATAAAACATCTACTGAGCTAGATGCTGGTCAGAAAAGATTCTGCCATTCTCAAGGTTCGCTTTATTAAACCTTACAAGCCTGATTACAATCAAATATAACCTTCTGATTTACAAAAACAGTGAAATACAGATCTCAGGTATGGATATCATCCACAATTAAACCAGCAATAAATGTAACAAAAGAATTGCAAAAAGATCCATTCTCAAAGATCTGCTTTGAGTCATTGGACTACCCCGCGGCCAAGAAAATATAACATAGGATAAGGTCAATCTTGCAAGGCCTGATGTGCAGATTTTTACTCAATGAGATTGCATAGTGTTGAAATGTGTGCAGGGAGAGGTGGGTGCCGCAGGGAGTGGAGTGCATCATTTCCCCCTCCAACGCTATTTTGATTTAGTCCCTGCCCTCCCCTTCACTGTTTTTGATCACACAGCTTAGCCCTTTGGTGTGAAGGGCACTGCTTGTTACCTGCCACTCGGGTGTTTTCCTATTATTTCCTGGTGGTGGAAATTAAATAAAGATTTGTACACTTTGTGTCTCTCACTGTGTCTCACACCTGCTCACACACACCATGGGTGCTGGGGAAAAAATAAGCACTACTGCAGTTAGGCAGTAGTGTGGGGGTTTAATTAAAAAAAAACGAGAGAAAAAAAATAAACAGGGACTTGCCCTTTGATGTGAAGGGCACTGCTTGTAAAAGAACTATATATATAAAAAAATAAACAGGAGTGTCCTCCCCTTCACTGTTTGATCACACAGCATTGCCCTTTGAGAAGGGCACTGCTTGTCACTGACAAAGAGAAAAAAAAGAAAACGAAATGTGTGCAGAGGTAACAATATCAAAAAATGTTGTCCTATCTATTTGCTGATACCTGTTTATGAGACAAACATTCTGACATTGGTCTTAAATTTGCCTTTAACTGGCTTTAAGATCTTTTGATAGCACCTTCTAAACCCACAATCACTTCCACTTAGAAGGACAAGGGCAGCAGATACATGAGAACACCACCATCTGCAAGTTCCCCTCCAAGCCACACACTATTCTGACTCAGAAATTTACCACTGTTCCTACACTGTCACTGGGTATAAATCCTGGAGTTCCCCCCCGACAGCATTGTGGTCAACCTACAACACATGGACTGGGATCCATTGTGGGTCAACCTACAGCACATGAACTGTGATCCATCATGGATCAACCTACAACACATGGACTGTGAGCCATCGTGGATCAATCTACAGCACATGGTCTGTGATCCATCATGGATCAACCTACAACACATGGACTGTGATCCATCGTGGATCACCCGATAAAACATGGACTGTGATCCATCGTGGATCAACCTACAACACATGGACTGTGATCCATCATGGATCAACCTACAACACATGGACTGTGATCCATCATGGATCAATCTACAACACATGGACTGTGATCCATCATGGATCAACCTACAACACATGGACTGTGATCCATCGTGGATCACCCGATAAAACATGGACTGTGATCCATCGTGGATCAACCTACAACACTTGGACTGTGATCCATCGTGGATCACCCGATAAAACATGGACTGTGATCCATCGTGGATCAATCTACAATACATGGACTGTGATCCATCGTGGATCACCCTACAACACATGGACTGTGATCCATCGTGGATCAACCTACAACACATGGACTGTGATCCATCGTGGATCAACCTACAACACATGGACTGTGGTCCATCATGGATCAACCTACAACACATGGACTGTGGTCCATCATGGATCAACGTACAACACATGGACTGTGATCCATCATGGATCAACCTACAACACACGGACTGTGATCCATCATGAGTCGACCTACAACACATGGACTGTGATCCATTGTGGGTCAACCTACAACATATGGACTGTGATCCATCATGGATCCATCTACAACACATGGTCTGTGATCCATCAAGGATCAATGTACAACACATGGACTGTGATCCATTGTGGATCAACGTACAACACATGGACTGTGATCCATTGTGGATCAACCTACAACACATGGACTGTGATCCATCATGGATCAACCTACAACACATGGACTGTGATCCATCATGGATCAACCTACAACACATGGACTGTGATCCATTGTGGATTGACCTACAACACATGGACTGTGATCCATTGTGGGTCAACCTACAACATATGGACTGTGATCCATCATGGATCCATCTACAACACATGGTCTGTGATCCATCAAGGATCAATGTACAACACATGGACTGTGATCCATTGTGGATCAACCTACAGCACATGGACTGTGATCCATCATGGATCAACCTACAACACATGGACTGTGATCCATCATGGATCAACCTACAACACGTGGACTGTGATCCATCATGGATCAACCTACAACACACGGACTGTGTTCCATCATGGATCAACCTATAACACATGGACTGTGATCCATCGTGGATCAACCTACAACACATGGACTGTGATCCATCATGGATCAACCTATAACACATGGACTGTGATCCATTGTGGATCAACGTACAACACGTGGACTGTGATCCATCATGGATCAACCTACAACACATGGACTGTGATCCATCGTGGATCAACCTATAACACATGGACTGTGATCCATCATGGATCAACCTACAACACATGGACTGTGATCCATCATGGATCAACCTATAACACATGGACTGTGATCCATTGTGGGTCAACCTACAACAAATGGACTGTGATCCATCATGGATCCATCTACAACACATGGACTGTGATCCATCATGGATCAACGTACAACACATGGACTTTGATCATGGACTGCAGCAGTTTAAGAATGCAGCTCACCAGCGCCTTCTCAAGGGCTACTAGGAACTGGCAATAAATGTTGGCCAGCTAGCGATGCTCACATTTTACAAGTGAATGCAGGAAAATGCTTAAATACTTCTATACTGTTCCTATTTTACAATGTCAATTCTCAACTATTTCATTTTGAGGCTGAAAATTGAAATTTTCCTCCTCTTTACTTGTAACTTAATCGTCATTAGATCATGAGATCTCCTGAGCTTGCATCCTCTTGTGCCTCAATGACTAAAAAAGGAAATGAAATTCAATCTTGACCTGATGAATATGTTATATAAATGGAGTTTGACATTCTCAGATTTGTATTCTTTTGTTAGTTGTATCTTTCAGCCTAACGTTTGTCTTACTGGATGCTGCTTTTCCATGGCCTCGGATTACAATGGGATCTTGATCAGATATACCAGGAGGCTGAGGAGTGGCAGCTGGAATTTAATTTAGATAAATTTGAGGTACCTGTTGAGGTGTTTAACCTCATAACTTTTGAAAATGGACTCAAGACGATACTTGAGGTCTCAGAACATTCAAGGCTATGCGCCATGTGTGAAAAAGTGGGACGAATGTCTGTAGTAGTGTATTTTGGGCAGGGAAGACTCGATGGGCTGATGGGCCTCTTCCACCTTGTATGACTCTATGATTTGCCTACGATAAAAAATTTGCCAGAGACAAAATGAAGGAAAGCATTATCATGCAGCAAATGGTTAGGATCTGGATTGCTTTACCTGAAAATATCATGGAGGTGAATTCAATCATGGCTCTGTATCTAGAAATGACAGTAGCAATGTACCATTAGATAAAATAATTAGCACCAACCAATGGCAAAGGAATCTCTATCCTGCCCTCTGTTTTGAAATTATAATACTCTCTCTGCACTGTTTTAATTTAGTACAGCTAAAGAAGCAGAGAAGCAGAGATGTCAAAAGCCAGCGATGTTTGAAGTTAAATCAGATGTAACATCTAAAGCAGCAGCAGGCAGTGAAAATGTTAATCTGAGTAACATTGTGGCTGAATTTTATGAGAATGAAGTTTGCTCTGGAAAAAATCTGTTTGAGGGTAAAGCCCTTTGATTTGATTTGATTTGGTTGCTTACATAACTCAAAGTTTCACTGATGGGTGAAGTGATATGTCAAGCAATGTTGTGTCACAAACCAGAATAACTGTTAAGTAGGTCAAGCAGACTTTCAGTGATTTCAACAAGAAAACCAAATTAAAGGCATTTATTTTAGAACTGTAACCAAAACTGTTTTGCATCATGCATAGGCATTATTTCTGTACAGTCAACAGGTTTAAGAAAGATACTTTATTGTGACAACAGTAATTTTAGGGAGTAACAAATCTGATGCATTAATAAAGCTAAAGTTAAAATTGAGCAAGAGAAGGTATATATTTTTTCAGTATTATAAGTTCAAAACTTTAACTCTGTGTGAAGTTAGTCACTGAACTGAAAGAATAAATGCGAGGTGCTGCATTTTGGAAAAGCAAATCTTAGCAGGACTTATACACTTAATGGTAAGGTCCTAGGGAGTGTTGCTGAACAAAGAGACCTTGGAGTGCAGGTTCATAGCTCCTTGAAAGTGGAATCGCAGGTAGACAGGGTAGTGAAGAAGACATTTGGTATGCTTTCCTTTATTGGTCAGAATATTGAGTATAGGAGTTGGGAGGTCATGTTGTGTCTATTGGTTAGGCCACTGTTGGAATATTGCTTGCAATTCTGGCCTCCTTCTTATTGGAAAGATGTTGTGAAACTTGAAAGGGTTCAGAAAAGATTTACAAGGATGTTGCCATGGTTGGAGAATTTGAGCTATAAGGAGAGGCTGAACAGGCTGGGACTGTTTTCCCTGGAGCGTCAGAGGCTGAGGGGTGACCTCATAGAGGTTTACAAAATTATGAAGAGCATGGATAGGGTAAATAGACAAAGTCTTTTCCCTCGGGTCGGGGATTCCAGAACTAGAGGGCATAGGTTAAGGGTGAGAGGGGAAAGATATAAAAGAGACCTAAGGGGTACCTTTTTCACACACAGGGTGGTACGTGTATGGAATGAGTTGCCAGAGGAAGTGGTGGAGGCTGGTATAATTGCAATATTTAAGAGGCATTTGGATGGGTATATGAATAGGAAGGGTTTGGAGGGATATAGGCCGGGTGCTGGCAGGTGGGACTAGATTGGGTTGGGATATCTGGTCGGCATGGACAGGCTGGACCAAAGGGTCTGTTTCCGTGATGTACATCTCTATGACTCTATGGCTCTAATAAGCATCTAATTGAAAAAATAATGTATGGTATGCTGCTTCCATTATACAGCCAAAACAAGGTTTCTATCAATTGTTTTGTAAAGCTAGTGGTCGTGGTACACATTGTTGCCAACAGCATTGTACAAAAAGAGATGAGCTCCAAAAAGCAGAAAATAGGAGTTAAGAAGCAAGTTAAAAAGTAGAACCTCAACAGTAGTGATCTCCAATTGTTACCAGGCCACATGCTGGTCAGAGTAGTAACAGCAGCAGATGGCTTGGGAGATGGGGCAAGGGGGAGCATTTCAGATTCCTGGGACATCCCAGATTCAGTATTGTGTAATGAGAGAATAATAATTGGCAGTAAAGCTGTACAAAACTCTTGGGAAAAGTGACCATAAAATACAGAATTCTTTTTTAAAGTGGAGAGTAATGTAGTTAATTCTAAAATTAGGATCATGAATCTAAAGAGGTTATTACAATGGTATTAGATGTGAGCTGGCTATGATACATTGGGGAGCATTACTTAAAGGAGTGAGGCTACAGCAAACAAAGAGAGCATGGATGAGCTGCAGCAGTTGTTCATTTCTGTCTGAAATAAAAATAAAATGGGAAACGCGACCTGAGCGTGGCTATTTAGGAATAGAATTAGATCCAAGGAAGGGGCATATAAATGGCAGTACATCTGAGGATTGGGGGCAGATTAAATTTCAGCTAAGAGATTGATAAGGGAGGGGAAATGTAATATGAGACCAAGCTTGAGAGGAATATAAGAATTGATCATAGAAACTTTTCATAGAATCCAGACAGTGTGGAAGCAGGCCATTCAGCCCATTGAGTCCACACCAGCCCTCTGAAGGGCAGGTCATCAAGACCCACAGACACACACACACTAAATCTTTCTAACCCTACATTTCTCATGGCTAATTTACCTGGCCTACATATCCCAGCATACTATGAGCAATTTAGGATGGCCAACCCGTCTAACCTGCACAACGTTGCATTGCTTCTGTAGGAATGTGAAGAGAAAAAAATGTGAAATGATTGTAAGTCCCTTACAGTCAGAAACAGGAGGTATTATACTGGGAAACAAAGAAATGGCAGATCAATTAAATTTGATTTTGTCTTCACAAGTGAGGATATAAATAATGTCCTAAAAATGTTGGGAAATGCAGACCTAGTGAGAGGGAGGAACTGAAGGAAATCAACATCAATAGGGAAATGACAGTGGGAAAATTTATGGGATCAAAGGCCATTAAATCCCCAGGACCCATTAATCTACATCTTAGATTACCTAAGGAAATGAACCTAGGGATAATGGATGTGCTGGTGGTCATTTGTTAAGATTCTATAGACTCTGCAACAGTTCCTACAGATTGAAGGGGGCTAATGTGACCACACTTCTAAAATGGAAATAGAGAAAACAGAGGAAATTGCAGACAGGTTGGCATGAAATCAGTACTAGGGAAAAAGCTAAAGCCCATTGTAAAATATTTAACAGCAGAGCACTTCGAAAACAATGACAAGTGCGGAGGATCCAGCATGGATTTACGAAAGGCAAATCATGCTTCACAAGCAATCCTTTGAGGATGTAACTAATAGAATTAATAAGGGGAAGACAGTCTTTCTTGGACTTAAGCGTCCCACATAAGAGATTAACATGTAAAATTGAAGCACATGGCATTGGGGTAGTAGACTGAAATGGATAGAGAATCCCAATTGACAAAGGGCGGCACGGTGGCACAGTGGTTAGCACTGCTGCCTCACAGCACCAGGGACCTGGGTTCAATTCCTGCCTCAGGCGACTGACTGTGTGGAGTTTGCATGTTCTCCCCGTGTCTGCGTGGGTTTCCTCCGGGTGCTCCGGTTTCCTCCCACAGTCACAAAGATGTGTGGGTCAGGTGAATTGGCCATGCTAAATTGCCCATAGTGTTAGGGAAGGGGTATGGGTGGGTTGCGCTTCGGTGGGTCAGTGTGGACTTGTTGGGCCGAAGGGCCTGTTTCCACACTGTAAGTAATCTAATCTAAAAAAAAGAGGAAACAAAGAGTAGGAATAAATGGATCTTTTCCTGAGATAGCAGGCAATGACTAGTGCGATACCACAGTAATCAGCGCTCAGACCCCAGCTATTCACAATATCATTTAATACTTTAGAAAAGGGAAGTAAATGCAACGTCCCCTAGTTTTCAGACAGTACAAAGCTGAATGGGAGGGTGAGCAGTATGGAGGATATGGAGATACTTCAGCGTGATCTGGACAGGTTAAGGGAGCAGAAAAATGCATGGCAGATTAAGTTTAATGTGGAGTTATCCACTGTGATAACAAAAACAAGAAAACAGATCATCTGAATGGTGATTGATTAGGTAAGGGGGAGGTGCAGTGAGACCTGGAGGTCCTTGTACACCAGTCACTTGCTTAAAAATGTGTTACTGGAAAAGCGCAGCAGGTCAGGCAGCATCAAAGGAACAGGAGAATCAACGTTTCGGGCATAAGCCCTTTTTCAGGAATGCTTATGCCCGAAACGTCGATTCTCCTGTTCCTCTGATGCTGCCTGACCTGCTGCGCTTTTCCAGCAACACATTTTTAAGTTCTGATCTCCAGCATTTGCAGTCCTCACTTTCTCCTTGTACACCAGTCACTCAAGATAAGCATGTAGATGCAGCTACAGTGAAGAAGGCACATAGTATGTTTGCCTTCAAAGTTAAAGGATTCAAACACAAGAGAAGGGAATGTCATGCTGCAATTGTGAGACCATCTTGAAAGTATTGTGCGCAGTTTTGTGCCCTTTATCTGAAAAAGAATGTTCTGACTATGGAGCGAATGCAATGAAGATTAACCAAACTGATTCCTGGGATGGCAGGATTTACCTTTATGAAGAGAGACTGGATCAGTTAGGACTATATTCACTGGAGTTCAGAACCATGGAGTCACAGACCAAGGATAAAGGGTAGGCTAAATAGGACTGAGATAAGGCAAAATCTCTTCAACAAGAGAGTAGTGAGCCTGTGTAATTCATTGTTACAGAAAATGATTGAGGCCAGAACATTGCATATTTTCCAGCAGGAGTTAGGTACAATTCTTAGAGCTAAATGAATCAAAGAGCATGTGGAGAAAATGGGGCTGGACAATTACCCATGGTCATATCGAATAGTAGAGTAGACTCAAAGGCCAAATGGTCTACTCCTGCTCCTGTTTCTCTTTTGCATCCTCAATCTCTAGGAACACAACTTAAGCATGTATACATCGTGGGCTGCACAAAAATCATAGAATGCCCTTGGCAGGCAGGAAACAACAAGGTCAACTTTATCATGGAAACTCATTTTCAAACATTTAGTGATCATTGGTCTTAACAGTGATATAACAGGGGGCAACAACAGTCTGAGTAAATAGTCATCACTGCGCTTAGACATCTCAACAATTCTGTTATGGCAACTCAGCTAAACAGCGTGACAATTACCATGACATATTGCTGTGGTGTCAGGCAATCAATCAATCTACAATCAATCCCAGTATTGACTGTTTGTTAAAAAAAAGGCTTTGAATTTTTGATAATGGTGAAAAACAAGAGTCATGGCAATTTCCAGATGACTGGTCTTAACATAAAAGACATGAAGGTTGGTATAAAAAAACTATCAGCAAAATACTTTTCTATGTATTTTTCAGGAAACCTTGCCCTGACAAAGCCCAAAGCTGGCATTTACCATGCCTTTCACCCTTTGAAATTCTGCAGGAGCAGAGAAGGCATGTTGCCCTGTTGATGTTTTATAAGGCATCAGTGTCAAAGTTCACATAATGCCTATTGGTGCATTGCTGCACTATGCTCCAGGAAGCCCCTGTCAACCTCCTCATGGGTATTGGAAGGACTGAAACGTCGATTAGAAACGAAAGTGTAGGATTGTGGTCACAGGCGAAGCCATTTCACCATGATTAGTTATCCCTCGTGGCTCACGAAGATTGTCTTAAGTTGACTTTGATCCTGACTTAAAATGGTTTCCTTTGCAAAACTGGAGTCAAATAGACGGTAACTGAGATGGTGGACATATTGCAATACATGTTTGGATGAGGTGAATGTTCTATGGATTAAGGATTTTATTTCTACCTTGTATCTGCTGATCTTAAGCACTAAAAACAAAAGGAACTAGTTTTCCTCAGGCTAAAAACTGTGCTATAATTGTGCTATTATAATTTAAAGTAATTTAATCTAAAGAAGGAAGAAACAAATGTAAAATGCAAGTTAAAGTTATTTGAAGACAGTGCCATAGGGTAGTTACTGCACAGAAGGAGACCATTTAGTCCATCATGTCAACCAGACTCTTTGCAAGAGCAATCAATGAGACCCACACCACTGCATTCTCCCCATAGACCTGAATATTTTTCATTATGTATTTACCTAGTTTGCTTTCAAAATCCAATCATGTTTCTCTCCACCATACTCAGATAGTATATATCAGATCATAACTAATTGCTGCATCACTGGGAAGAATAATTCTTGTAAAGATTAGATTTAATAAACCTACAAATGTAAACAAAAGAAAATGCATGTTAAAGACTTTGGCTCAGATTTTCAGGAATTAGGTCAACTCTGGAATTATTTATAAAAGGCAGGTCATTCCTGATTCCAGGATTTTCACTTGCATTCCCAGCACAGGCTACTTTCACTGGCATGCGATAAGGGTGTGGCAGAAAGCTCTGGACTCCTGACTAAGATGGCATAGCTTATCAATTTTCACGAAGCCAGGCGAGTTTTTCCATGGTGCCTCATTGGAGTTATGTAATATCAGTTGGAATCTGGAACCATTTTGAAAGGTAAGTTCAAAAAATTTTAGCCATGCCTTGTTATTGATTCCATATTCCCCATGTCACCTGCATGGTGTGCATGCCCTCTCCATGGAGTGCTCCGGTTTCCTCCTTCAGTCCAAAGATGTGCATATTGGGTGGAAAGGCCATGCTAAATTTCCCCTTGTTTTATGGGATGTGCAGTTTAGGTGGGTTAGCCATGGGAAATGCAGGGTTACAGGGATAGGGTGGAGAGCTGGGTCTGGGTGGGTTGCTCTTTGGAGGGTTGGTGTGGACTTGTTGGGCCATATAGCCTGTTACCACACTGTAGGGATTTTATAATTCTATGATCTATGGTCATACACTGTCACATTGAATCATGTGGTAACAATAGCAAGTGTTGAAAGACGCCTATTAAGAAATCAGCTGTTAAAAAAATCCTGCTGTTCCTAAAACTCTAGACAAACCCACCATAAGTGTCAGTCATCAGACAACTATCAGAAATGGAAGCTTTGATCACTCTACATCTTTGATTCATATCCAAGTATTCCTTAGAACTTGATGAAAGAGATTTCAGAAAAATAATTATTATAGCTGCATTAACATTATAATCAAAGAAACACTCCAACAAGTTGTCAAAACAGAATACGTGCTGAACTAAAGCATTTGATAATCTTGGAGCTCAGCCAAGCATTCATAATGAGGTCATCTGGGAATTGAGAACATGTGGTTTCTCCTCTTCATTATGACATCAATGATCTTCTTCCAATGTCAGTGATGTGACTCTGACTTGCCATCTTCACTCCCCAGAATGAAGATCAAACATTATGAAATCCTTAAAATTGAGACAGTAAAGTATCCCAACTCGAGCTACCCATCACAGTTGTGCAAATCTAAACTTACAACTCGAGTCAATCTGCAACTTGCTTTGGGAATGACATTCACTGGTACTTACTCAACATTCCTTGTTTTTCTTTACTTAAGCACTTTGGTTCAGCTAGTGCCAACTGCCATAACTCCCAACGTAATTAAATGATATTGCTTAGTTAAAGATTTAAAAATAAAAATGCATTTTATAAAATTGTGGTGAAACCGAAGTGATTAATGCCATAGAACATCAAAGATTACTCATCGTGCGCTTAACACTTTCCTAGAATTGGGGCTTTCTGGTTAGAGTTCAACGGCTAAAACCACAAACGTTGGCACATTAAGGTTTGCACTTTCATTTTGCTACAATTAAAAATGTGTGTATGTAGAGATATGTAGGTTGGGGATGGTGAGCTGGGTATGAAACAGTATGAAACAAGTACTAGAGAAGAAAAACCTTTGTATCCATCTAGTGAGAAACCTTCACATAGACAAGACTTGAATATTACAATATAAATACCATGTGTTATATGTATGGGTCCACATATCAGAACGTATTTCTGGGCCTCCCTTAAGTACCCAAGAGCACAAGTACTTTTTACAATGACAATTGATGTCTTAAGAATCTTCGCAAAGCTCTAAGTCTATACAAAATTTCCTAAGAGCTAAGAAAGCTTAGGCAAGGTTTGATAGAATCATTCAAAATCATTATGGATCTGGAGAAAGTAAATGCAGAGAAGCTGTTTCCACTCATGAAAGGATTGAGGATGAAAGGAGGCTGATTCACAGTATTAACAAAGAGCAATTCATATAACTAAAAGACTTCTTTTGCAGCAGGTGGGTAAGGTTTGGAGTTCACTGAATGAATGTGGTTCAATTGAAGCTCAAAAAGGGTCTTGGACAGCTTTGTGTAAAGAAGAACATGGAGGGAGGTAGAAAAACGTAACGTGCAATGATCTGGTGCAAATGCAATGGTTGAAATGACCTCTTTCTGAACTGTAACATTCATAAAACTAGGGAACATTAAGATGGAAACATGAGATACCAGCATAGAATTTCTACAGTGTGGAAACAGGCCTTTCAGTTCAATAAGGCCACACCAACCCTCCAAAGAGTAACCTACCCAGATTCATTCCTCTACATTTAACCCTGACTAATGCATCCAATCTAGACATCCCTGAACACTATAGACAACTTAGCACTGCCAATTCACCTAATCTGCACATCTTTAGATTGTGGGAGGAAACCAGAGCACCTGGAGGAAACCCACGCAGACATGGGGAGAATGTGCAAACTCCACACAGTCACCCGAAGCTGGAATCAAACTCAGGTCCCTGGCGCTGTGAGGCAGCAGTGCTAACCACTGAGCCACTGTGCTGCCATGTGCTATCAGACTCAGTCCAATTAACACTCAGGTAATTTTCACTTTTAGTAGCAATTTAACTTAACTAATGGAAAGTTAATTCACTTTACAGATTTCTTCTGGGCAACCTTTTGAGGTTATTATAGGTTTGAAAGTCTGTGAGTTCATACAAAAATGATGAACTGGGAAAGCTGGGAACAATTGTACCCATCACATTGTAAAAGGGAGTAGCAAAGCCCTTCTTTCTTTTATGCCTATCCATGATTTGAGTGAGGCAAAGGAGTGATGTGGTAACAGGCCTACCTGACATTTTGCTCAGATTGATGATTCATTGCACCTTCAATTTGCCATTGGAAAAGTAGCTGTCCCCGACCAAGTTTCTCCTGGTGTGATGTTCATAATTATCTCAGACTCAGTAACCCTGATTCGATGTTGAAGAATAATTCTCTGGCACAGACTCGTCTTTTTACATTCAATTCTTTCAGCTGCTGGCTGCATTGGTTAACCAGTTAGGAAGGGGCCAAGTCTTCCTCATTCAGCTTAGAGCTGAAATAATTGCAGCTACGGTTGGGTGAGGCCTTTAAGCAGTCAGTAAATAAATTATGTAATGGTCCCAGTTGATGGTGAGGCAAGAAGGTGGAGCTGAAGTCTTTCTGCCCAGTACCTAACTCAGGCAAAGTTGAGAAGCTGTGGGTTTCTGGTCCACCTAACCTGACTGTTGCTTTCCTGCCTGTGGGTACCTCATATCCTAGGCCAGGCAATTTCACCCAAAGCTTTGGTTGATACCTGACTGAAGTTTAACCTGCACCAAACAGTTTTGTGGACTATCAAAAATAAAGAACATGAGAACACAAGAACTGGAGCAGGAGTATGCCACCTGGCCCTTCAAGCCTGCTCCACCATTCAATAAGATCATGGCAGGTCTTTTCGTGGACTCACTTCCACTTACCCACGTTTCAACATCTCCCTTAATTACTTTATTTTTCAAAAAAAGTATCTACCTTAGCTTTAAAAGCAATTACTGAAGTAGTGTCAACTACTTCCCTGGGCATGGAATTCCATAGATTAACAACCCTCTAGGTGAAGAAGTTCCTTGTCAGTTCAGTTCTAAACCTACTTCCTCTAATCCTGAGGCCATGCGCTCTTGTCCTAGTGTCACCTACCAGTGGAAACTTCCTCTCTATTTCTATTTTATCAATTCCCTTCGTAATTTTATATACTTCTGCAAGATCCTCTCTCATTCTTCTGAATTCAAATGAATATCATCCCAGTCTACTCAGCCTCTCCTCATAAGCCAACCTCCTCAACTCCAGCATCAACCTTGTGAACTTCCTCTGCATCCCTCCAATGCCAGTACATCTTTTCTGAAGAAATGAGACCACATCTGCACAAAGTACTCCAGGTGTGGCCTCATCAGCTCCTTATACAGCTATAACATTACCTCTCTGGTTTTAAACCCAACCCCTTTAGCAATGAAGGACAAAATTACATTTGTCTTCATAATTACTTGTTGTACCTGCAGACCAAACTTCTGCAATACATGCACAAGGATACCCAAATCCCTCTGCAAATCAGTACGCTGCAACATTTTACCATTCAAGTAATAATCTATTTTGCTGTTACTCCTACCAAAATGCATGACTTCACATTTATTAACATTGTACTCCATCTGCCAGGCCTTTGCTCACTCACTCAATGTATCAATGTTCCTTTGCAAAGTCTCACAGTCCCCTGTACACTTTGCTCTGCTACTCATCTTAGTGTCAGTGGGAAATTTTGACACTGTACATGTGGTCCCCAACTCCAAGTCATCTGTATAAATTGTGAATAATTGCGGTCCCAATACCAATCCCTGAGGCACACCACTAGTCACTGATTGCCAGCCAGAATAGCACTCATTTATCCCCACTCTTTGCTTCCTGTCAGTCAAACAATCCTCTATCCACTCTAATTCTACCCCAACACCATGCATCCTTAACTTATGCAGCAGCCTCATGTGTGGCATCTTGTCAAAGTCCTTTTGGAAATCTAGGTATACCACATCCACTGGGTTCCTTGAAATGTCTTCATCGAATTCCAAAAGATCTGTCAAGCATGACCTGCCCTTCATGAACCCATGCTGTATCTGTACAATGGGACCATTTTTTTCAAGATGCCCTGCTATTTCTTTCTTGATATTGTAATAGCATCAAGTATCTTCCCCACTACAGAGATTAAGCTCACTGGTCTATAATTCCCCACCTTTTGTCTATTTCCCTCTTTAAACAGTGGCATCACATTTGCTATTTTCGAATCTGCTGGGACTGCCCCAGAGTCCAATGCATTTTGGAAAATTACCACCAGTCTACCTGCTATTTCTCCCGCCATCTCTTTTAGTACCCTGGGATGCACTCCACCAGGGCCAGGAGACTTATCTATCCTTAGCTCCATTAGTTTACCCAACACTAACTCTTCTGTAATATTAGTTGTTTCCAGGTCCTCAACTACATTCGTCTCTTCATCACTTACTGGCATGTTATTAGTATCCTCTGCTGTGAAGACCGATGCAAAGTACCTATTCAATGCCTCAGCTATTTCATCATATCCCATAACTAATTGCCACTTCTCATCCTCTAAACTTTAGCCACTCTTTTTCATTTTTTTTAAGAAACTTTTGCTATCTGAATGATATATTCTGTACTTTTTTTTATTATACTCTATCTTACTTTTCTTTTGAGTTTTTTTTTAGGCTTTCTGGATTCCTGCTGTTTTTAGCCTTTTTTTCGGTCTTCTATTTCACTTTGATGCCTGCCTTATATCCTTGGACACTTATGGCATATTACCCCTCCTCTTAGTCCTTCCTTCCCACCGGAATATATTTTTGCTGAGCAAAAGGAGCTCCAAATTGTTATATTTCAACAACTAATCTAACTGGAAACCAATCATCTTTAATTACATTTCATGGAATTATTAATGAATTTATTATAGCTAATTCTAGAAATTAATTTTTTTTTATTTCTGCTTGCTCATTAGTCACATAATTAATATGATAGCTGCTACGTGAAAGTTGACCCATTCATAACATCGAAATTATTATAAAGTTTGGTAAAGAAAAACTATGGATGCATTTTATCTTGCCAATTATTTTCCTAATTAATTTCACTAAGAATGAGTACTGCTCTTTCGTTACAATTTTGGACCCATTATAATCTATGTGGAATTTTAATAGCTTAAAAATATTCTAAAAGTAAAAGGAAGATTATATCCCAAATATATTCCTTGGGACTGATGCAATGCAGTTTTGTTTCTTGCTTACCCATCTGTTCCACTCATTTTAAAGTTAGTTATATTATTTGACATCACAAACTATCAACTCAAAACATGAAACCTGAGCACAACATCACTGCCGGACTGCAAAGGTGAAAAATTAGCTTTGGTTTCCCATACCATGCTGCAGTCCAATGAACTAAAATGGAAATTATTCAATTATTGAACTTTGATAATGACAAAATAGTTCATGGCTTTGTTACCCTTGATTGACTGGAAATCTTGTGGCAACACACGTTCTCAGTTTGTGTATGTAAATTCATTTGGGTCAGGTATGGGAGATCCACCAGTCCTTGAGGAATCACATCTCAGCATGATCGAATGGCGGAGTGGACTAGATGGGCCAAATGGCCTTACTTCCACTCCTATGTCTTATGGTCTTATGGTCTTATGGTCTTATGACTTTGTGTTTAAGGGAAGAGGGGAGGAAGATGAGAACAAAGCAAAACTTTATGAAGTGAATATGCATTCAATCAAATCTCTTGGCTATTGCAGATACTTGAGTTCACATAATAAAGCACTAGAAAATCACATTAAACTTAAATTTTTTATAAAGATGTGGGTAGTCATGTTTGGAAATAGAAGATAATCATTGCTGAAAAGGAAAATTTAACTTGCGTCATTTTGCACTTTGAGAATACTGACTACACCATGCATGTATGTGTAAAATGTAAATCTTTTGAATCAATCCAAGAGTTAATGACTTGAAATAAGAAAATTAAACTCCCAAATTCACTAATCATCAATTTATTCAAACCAGGCTTGATACTTCTCTCAGAATGAAAGTTTCAGAGCTTCTGACCTAAATTACCACAAGTCATGGAGTTTAGTAATGGAAAAAATAAATCCTCCCCCATGGATGCAGCCTGCAGAAATTTTATGCCGCAGCAGGCATGGTGCCCATGAATCAGTTGGCTGGTAAAGACCAGGTTGGTGCCAACAATGTGTGGTTCAATTCCTGTTATGGCTAAATTAGATTTCGAATCTGCCTGGTGAAGCTCATAGTGCTGTTGGTTAGACCTGTCCTTAAACAGACAGTTGGTGAAAATGCAACCCATGTAATTCTTTTTTAATTCACCCACAGTGTTTCCCTTGACATAATAGAATTTAGAGAGCTGCAGAATAAATTATTGTTTATTCTTGAGCTCCTTATGTGCTGACCACAGCCTGATGGAGCTGTGGTCAAAGGTATTTTTGGTGTTAACATCTACATGAACAACAGATACCACAGCATGGTCCAACTGCTTGAGTGTTCAGCAGCAATATAGCCGGACCCATTGTTTGCATACCAGGAACTAGTAGAACATCAGCATGTCGTGATATTTAATGTTTGTGTATTGAGGATCTACACATAGCCTGATGTAGTTGCCTGCAAAGCTAGCCATCAGACTAAGTTGGTTGTAACTTTTCACTTTTTAGCAAGTGGTTTTTACATTATGTCCATACAAATACAGTTCATCTGAGATTTCCAGATGAAATGGAAGGTGGCTCAGGTTATTGACATGGTTGAGAAGTGGATCAGATCTGCACCACCTGCAATACTGAGAGCACTACCACCTGATGACCAGGTTCTTACTCATAATGGAGAGGGAGCATTGCTTCCCCATGCACAATTCTAGCCATGGCTAGTCTCTATTTCCAGTTTTTCGAGCACATCCTTGCCCCTCCAATCTTATCTCCAGCACCATGATCTCATTTGACCTGACAGTGAAGAGGACAAAAGATTGGTCAGCACAGTTCCCAAAGAACAGGGCCATGGTGTTGGCTCGACTTTCTTTAGCTATTTGTATATTTCTGTGTTTAAGTCAAACGAGCTTTGTAACACTGATATTTCCAAGTACTACAGCCGAGCGCAAAGTACCTTTATATCAGCATAACTAAAATTTGTAATAAAGCATTAGAGAAAATATCAGTATTCCAGCTCAACATCACATACATATTTTTGAGAGTAAATTAAAGTTAAAAGTTCAACCACACTCTATTGCACTGACAAGTGTATCCAATTTTTAGTGTTAGAAATGCCATGCCATAAAACTTGAATGCTGACAGCAATAATGTTTGTACATAGCTGAGCTATTTTGAACTTTTCAACAATTAGTACAGGGATTGGAATTCATGGTCATGGAACCATTTAAACTGTTTTGACATGAGCTACAGTGAACAAGTTCTTATTTTACAGTTTAGGTTTAAGTTGTCATAATGCCAAATGATTCTTTTATTTGAATTTCTATCAACTGTATCTTTGATGAAGAGGTCTCTAAACCAGCATGCTTCCCACATCCATGTTAAGAATGAAGATAAATATCTTGAGGAAATGTGTATGGTTTAGGCTTACTTGATGATTTACACATGATGGGCAAGAGAGGATTAGGACTCAGGAATGCCAGATCATACTTATTCCTCTTCTATTTATCATATTTATAGTTCACACCCATTTTTATTTATTTAAAGTATCTACTTTTATGCAAAGTGGTTCAAAAAAGGTAGGTTTTGCACCCTGCCACAACTGAGGGCTATCATTTGAAGCACGGTACACTATGTTGTTACTAGAGAAGCTGGTACATGTTTTGAATATTTCAGATGAGTTACACCAGCTTCATAAATAACATTGTCAACCAAGTAAATGATTTTTTTGGTGCAGATATGTGTTAGTGTATGATTGAATGTTTGCAATGTAAAGTTCAGACAGCTCAGGAAATTATCTCAGTAATATAACTTGGTTTATTGTAAGTGTACTAACTCTAAAAGTGTGAAGCGCTTAGTGATTTATGATGGTAATGCCACCAAGTGATAGCATTATTGTCTTAAACACACTTGGCTGCTATTACAAACATTGTCTCTAATGTATAACAAATAAAAGAGTGCGAAAATGTTCCTATGTCGGATTTTTTTTGCAGAAAACGGATTCAAATATTTTGTGCTACAGTATCTCAGATTTGATTTGTGTTTGTGCTTACCAGTATGCTATACATAAAGTATTTATATCACAGAGAAACACATTCGACCATTTATGGCAATGCTAGCTCTCTAAAGGAGTAATTCACCAAGTGCTACTCCCCTCACCTGCATTGTATAGCACTGCATTTTCTTACTTTTTGAAGAATGCATTTATTCTCTCTTGAATGCCTCAGTTGAATCTGGCTCGACCACACTCAAGTACTGAATTCCAGATCCTAACCATTTGAGGCATAAAAATCTTTTCCTCGTGTTGCCTTTGCTTGCCAATTTCTTCAGACCTGTGTCCTCTTGTTCTCAAATACCTTCCATCCAGACTGTTCAGAACCTTCATGCTTTTGAATATCTCTATCAAGCCTCCTCTCAACCTTCTTGTTTCTAAGGACAACCATCCCAACTTCTCCTGTCTACCTAAATACTAACGCTTTTCGTCCTCATGTTCATGAATCTACACACTCTCTAATTCCTTCACATCCTTCCTGAAATGAGCTGCCCAGAACTGGACTCAATATTCATAGAGTCATGGAGTCATAGACACACAGTTAAGGCCAAAGGAACGTATTGCACATATTTACCATAACTTGTTTGCCGTTCTCTTTACTACCCAACTCAACCTGTCAATGTATTCTGCCACTGTCAATGACTGTATGCACATTAAACCCAAATGTCTCTGTTCCTATAAACCCTATAGAAATTGTTATCTTTGTTTTGTATTGCTTCTCTCATCTTTTCTCCCAAAATGAATCAATTCACATCTCATGCTTCCCTGCAGTGAATTAATAAAGAGGATTTCACAGGCACTCGGTTGTAACCTAAACAGATGAGTGGCTGTGGTTTTTCCATTCATTCACAGGATGAGGGCATTGCGAGGTAGGCCAGCATTTATTATACACCCTGAATTACCTAGAGGGTAGTTTATTACACCCTAATTACCCAGAGGGCAGTTAAAAGTTGCCCACATTGCTGTGGATCTGAAGTCATGTAGACCAGACTAGGTAAGAATGGCAGTTTCCTTCCCTAAAGGACATTAATGAACTGGAAGGGGTTTTCCAATAATTGGCAATGGATTCATGGTCATCATTAGACTTGTAGTTCCAGGCACTTTATTGAATTCAAATTCCACCATCTACCATGATGGGAATCAAGCTCATGTTCCCAGAACATTTCCTGGGTTTCTGGACGAACAGTCCAGTGGATTATCACTCTGCCATTGCTTTCCCAGGAGGTGTGTAAGGCAGGTAACTATCTCAGTGTGGTGTCTGGCATCCCTTCTCTTGCCTTTATAATCATCTACAAAATCTATTTCTTTCACCAAGTTTTTGATTACCCATCCCAATGCCTCAATTTTTGGCTCAACGCTCATCTTTTTCCTTATGTCTTGGATTATTTTTATTCATTAAAATGATTATATATGTATTAAGTTTTATTGTTTAATGATTTACCATATTCACTCATGTAAAGATTCAATTGTTGAGATCAATATTTTTAAGTCATGTGCGGATGATGGCAGATTTCTAAGTGAGAAGTGTGTTTGAGGGACTGTCATACATGATTGATTTTAACCAGCCATTTCTCACAAATGTGGAGGAGCTGCTGGCAGGACATTTTGTCCCTGTTGTCGCTCTGGACACTGCTCCACCAACGCAGCTATGTCTGCATCCAATTTTGGCCACCAGACATAATTTCTCACTAACATCCTCATTTTGGAAACCCCTGGATGATGCACTGGTAGAGTTACACCAGTATCTGGCAGCAACCAGTACTCCCCATAATAACATGATGTCCTCTACTGTGATCTGGTCTCTCTGAGTTCAAAATGATTTCAATTCTGATTGAAATGGCCCTTTGGTATTCCCCATCACCATTTGCCAGGAACAGATTTTTCTGCATCCAAAGTCTGATATTGTCAGCTGTGACTGGATGTGTATCCAGAATATTTTAAATCATCATGGACTCTTCTGATGGTGTATCTGCCATTGGGAGGCAGCTCAATGCATCTGCATTCGCTACTTGGACTCCCAGATGGCATTTTAACTTTAGTTATACACACTTAATATGAGAGCTACTGCTGAATTTGGCCTGAAGCTATGGGCGGCACTGCCTTTTCCTCTTTAAATCGACCTAGCAGGGGTTTGTGGTCCATTATTATAACAAGCTTGCATCCGAAAATATATTGGTGGAACTTTCTGACTCCAAATATGACCACCAAGCTTTCCTTCTCAGTCTGGGCATATTTACACTCTGCATCAGCCAAAGTCCAGGATGCATACTCTATTGGACATTTCTCTCCATTGGACCACTTATGAGCTAATACTACCCCAATACCATATGGGGAGGCATTGCTTGTGAAAACCAGATCTTGCCTGGGATCACAGTGTGCCAATACCTTACAGACTGATAGCTGTTTCCTCACTTCCATGAAAGCTATGGTTTGTCTTTGTGACCATTTCCAAGGCAGACTCTTTTTTAAGAGTTGCTGCCATTTTCTAGTCAGTAAATATTGAGCCACTCCAGTAGAATCTTTCTTGACCAATTTCACCCCATTAGGCTTGGTTCTGAACCTTTTACTACAGTCAGTGGTAACTGAACCAATTGCATTTCACAAGAGATCCGAACTGAAGTTCAAACATAAGAGTATAAGAAATGAGTGCAGGAGTAGGCCCCTCAAGCCTGCTCCACCCTTCAACAAGATCATGGCTGCTGTTTTCGTGAACTCAGCTCCACTTAGCCGACCACTCACCATCAAAACATTAAACAAGGTAGCCTCAACTGTGTCATAGGGCAGGGAATTCCACAGATTCATAACCCTTTGGGATAAGAAGTTCCTCCTCAACTCAGTCCTTAATCCTCTCCCCTTTATTTTGAGGCTATGCCCCCTAATTCTAGTTTCACCTGCCAGTAAGATTCCTGATGAAGGGCTTTTGCCTGAAACGTCAATTATCCTGCTCCCCGGATGCTGCCTGACCTGCTGTGCTTTTCCAGCACTACTCTAAACTTGACTCTGATCTTCAACATCTTCAGTACTCACTTTCACCCAACATAAATAACCTCCCTGCTTCTAACTTTTCTTTTCCTTTTATAATTTTGTATGTTTCTATAAGATCCCACCTCATTCTTCTGTATTCCAAAGAGTATAATCCCAGTCTAATCAATCTCTCCTCAAAAGCAAACTATTTAAACTCTGGAATCAACCTAGTGAACCTCCTCTGTATCCTCCCCAGTGCCATTACATCCTTTCTCAAGTAAGGAGACCAAACCTGCACACAGTACTCTAGATGTGGCCTCAGAAAACACATCATATAACTGCAGCATAACCTCCGTGTTTTTAACCTCCATCCCTCTAGCAATGAAGGACAATATTCCATTGGCCTTCTTAATGACCTGTTGCACATGCAAACCAACTTTTTGTGATTCATGAACAAAATTACCCAGATCCCTCTGCACAGCAGTGCTGCAACTTTTTACCAGTAAAATAATAGTCCATTTTGGTGTTATTCCTACCAAAAAAATGGATGACCTCACATTCACCAACATTGTACTCTATCTGCCAGACCCCCTGCCCACTCACTTAACTTATCCAAATCCCTCTGCAGACTTTCAGTATATTTTTGAAATAAAAAAAACATTGTTCTACATCTCATCTTAGTGTCATTTGTAAACTTTGACACAATGCATCTGGTCCCCAATTCCAAATCATTCATATAAATTGTAAACAATTGCAGTCTCAACACAGATCCCTAGAAAACACCATGAGCCACCAATCGCCAACCAGAAAAACACGTATTTATGCCCACTCTCTGCTTTCTGTTAGTTAATCAATCCTTTATCCATTCTAATATATTACCGATAATGCTGTGCACCTTTATTTTCTGCAGCAGATTTTTGTGTGATACATTGGTGAATGCTTTCCGTAAATCCAAATACACCACATCCACCAGTTCCCCATTGTCCACGACACATGCAATATCTTCAAAGAATTCCAGTAAATTAGTTAAACATGACCTGCCATTAATGAGCCCATGCTGCATCTGCCTGATGGGATAATTTCTATCCAGATGTCTTGCTATTTCTCTCTTAATGATAGGTTCAAGCATTTTCCCCAGTAAAGGAATAAAGCTGACAAGCCTATAGTTACCCGCCTTTTGTTGTTCCCTTTATCTGTAAAGGTTCCCCAGTATGAATTCTCTTGTGCAATCTTAAGGTCTTGAGTCCAGAGCCAATTTTGAGAAGACTGGTTCTGCGATCAATGTAACGGCCATGACAGTATCAGCCTCCATTGGAACTGGGGGACAATTTAAACAGGCGTTTATTTTGACTGGTTCTGATTCGGATATTGCTAAGCTATTGAAATGCTTCAAAGCAGATGTTGGTGCATTTTGCAGCGTGTGCACGCTCCTGGATACCGATCTATGAGTTCTTTTACTTGATTTAGGTCTAGCGGGAATCTTTTGCTCTCTCAGTAGCAACTACAATGGTATACTGGTAGCAACTACAATGGCTTGCCAGCCCAGATCCTGAAGAGAATTTTAACAGTTTGGCCAAGGCTTGGCTTTGTTTTGACATTTTGCTGTGGGCTAACCTAGAGTAGCTCTGATCAGGATATGTCCTGAGTGAGGCTATGCAATTGTCTTCACTCGAGTGGTGTTTCCCAAGCTCAGTCAGCGTAGCAAGGGTGTCCACTTCCATTGGAATACCCTCTGATTCATATGCTCCAGTTGCTGCAGTTTCCAATGGTAAAGCTAGTTGTAATGCTTGTTTGAAGTTCCAGTTGGGCTTCACTTAGTAAGCACTTTTGTACAGTTAACTCAATAATCCCACTCTCCTTGACTAAAATAACTCCCGAGAATCTGGTATCCTGTTAGCAAGTCACCCTTTATTTACACACGGAGAGTCCTTAACACTGATCCAGCTTCCTCAGAGCCAGCTCGCAGAGTAAACAGGATGTTGAAACTCCTGTTTTAGTCAGGGTTCCCTGATTGGACTAGATTAACAGTCCCAATTAGGGAACTCATATTCTATGAGATCCGCCTGGCTGACCCCTTTATAATCACTACAAACATTGTTTTTTAAGACAAAGATCATGGGGCTGGCTTCTACATAGGATCCATTTTTATCCGAATGTATGCAGTAAACAAGTTTAAGTCCATCAAATTAAGAATGATATAATATAATTTTTGACAGTCTCCAATTATCAATTTTGGACAAAGCAAATTATGACTACGAAGCCAAATTTCTAAAGGACTGAATTAACTTGGCCTCAAAATATTGACTTGTTTCTGTTTTCAGAGATAGAGTCATAGAGTCATACAGCATGGAAACATACCCTTTAGTCCAACTTGTCCATGCCGACTTGTTTTCCGAAATTGAATTAGTCCAATTTGCATGCTTTTGGCTCACATCACTCTAAACCTATCCTATCCATGTGCCTCAATGCCTTTTAAATGTTATAATTATACTCACCTCTACCACTTCCTCTGGCAGCTAGATCCATACACGCACCACCCTCTGTGTGAAAGAATTTCCTCTTGGGTCCCTTTTCAATCTTGCCCCTCTCACCTTAAGCCCCCATTTTTTGATTCCTTGCGGAAAAGGCCTTGACTGTTCACCTTATGTATGACCCTCATGATTTCATAAAACTCCATAAGGTTGCCCCTCAGCCTCCTATGCTCCAGGGAATAAAACCTATCCAGCTTCTCCTTATAACTCAACCCTCCAGTCTCGGTAATGTCTTTGTAAATCTTTCTGTACCTTTTCCAGTTTAATAAAGTTAGATCACATGGGATTCAGGAAGAGCTTGCCAACAGAATACAAACTTGGCTTGATGGTAAGAGACTGGAGGCTTGTTTTTCAAACTACAGGCCTGTTATCAGCAGTGCTCCACATGCATCAATACTGGGTCCACTTTTGATTGTAATTAATATAAACAATTTAGGAAACTTGGTTAATAAGTTTGTGGATGACACCAAAATTGGTGGTATAGTGGGCAATGAAGAAGGTTCTCAATGTAGGTTTGCTTGCTGAGCTGGAAGGTCAATTTCCAAACATTTTGTCATCCTACGAATAACATCTTCAGTGGGACTCCAGGTGAAGCACTGCTGATAACACCTGCTTTCTATTTGTAGGATGGATGTGTTGTCCCACCAGCCATCAGGATACATGGATACCAACTAGCCACAAAACGACATGACCCTCTCCCAGTAGTATCCATACACACAGATAAGGAAGGACACCACTTCTACAGGGACAACACATCCATCCTAGGACAAGCCAAACAGAGACATGCACAAGAATTCCTAGAAGCATAGCATTCCATCCGGAACTTGATCAACAAATACATTGAGTTAGACCCCATCTGCCATCCCCTGAGAAAAATAACAGGAAATGATATCGCCACAGGAAATGACATCACCAACTCAAAGAAACCAAAACATATAAATAGAAAGCAAGAATTATCAGCAGTGCTTCGCCAGGAGGCCCACTGAAGATGTTACCTAGTAGGGTGACATCTGGAAATGAACCTTCCAGCTCAGTGAGCAAACATGCATCCAGAACCTCAACCCGAGCTACAAATCTTCTCAAAACTAGCAAATGAAGAAGGTTATCTGAGATTATAAAGAGATCTTGATCGATTGGGTCAATGGGGCTGAGGAGTGACAGATAGAGATTAATTTGGAAAAATATGAGATATTGCATCTTGGTAAAGCAAAAAGGGCAGGACTTATAATGTTAATGGTAAGGCCCTGGGTAATGTTGTAGAACAGAGAGACCTAAGGGTTTGGGTACATAATTCTTTGAAATCTGCGCAACATGTAGGCAGGATGGACAAGAAGGCATTTAGCACACTTTCCTTCATTGTTCAGAGCTTTGAGTATAGGAGTTGGGATGTCATGTTGAACTTTGCACTGGATATTAATGAGGCCTTTTCTGAAATACTGTGTAGAGTTCTGGTCCCCCTGCGATAGGGAGGACATTAGTAACTTGGCAAGGGTTCAAAAAAGATTTATCAGGTTGTTGCTGAGAATGGAAAGGTTGAGTTATAAAGATAGGCTGAATAGGCTGGAACCTGTTTCATTGGAGCATTGGAGATTGAAGGGTGATTTTATAGAGGTTTATAGAATCACAAGGGATATAGGTAGGGTGAAGAGCAAGGGTATTTTCCTTCGGGTTGGGGACTTCAAAATAAGGGGGCATATTTTTAAGATTTAAAAAGATTTAAAAAGGACATGAATGGCAACTTTTTTCATACAAAATGTGATTCATATGTGGAATGAACTGCCAGAGGAAGTGGTGGATGCAGGAACAGTTACAACATTTGGATCAGTACATAAATATGAATGGTTTGGAGACATATGGGCCAAATGCAGGTAAGTGGGACTAGATTGGTTTGGGAACATTGTTGGCGTCAACTAGTTGGACAGAAGGATCTGTTTCCATTCTGTATCATTCTACAACATTCTTCCCACAGCAGGGCAACTCAAATTGTATGCAGTACTCCAAATGTGACATTACCAGTGTCTCATATGTCATAACATCACATATTAACTCCTATATGCAATACTCTGACCGCTGAAGCCAAGTGTGCCAAATGCCTTCTTCATCACTCTACCTGTAATGCTACTTTCAAGAAACTATGTACCTGTACCCTGAGATCTCCCTGATCAACAACCCCTACCCCCTACTTCCCCCCACAGGACCCTACCATTAACTGTGTAAGTCCTGCCCCGGCTTGTCTTACTAAAATGAAACACCTCACATTTATCCATGCTAAACTCCATATGCCATTCCTCAGCCCATTGGCCCAGCTGATCAACATTCCATTGTTCTCTTAGATAATCTTCTTCGCTGTTCACTATGCCACTAATTTTGGTGTTATCTGCAAACTTACTAATGATGACTCCTACTCCACAAGCCTCCAGTCTCAGCAAAAGCAACCACGTACCAGCAAATTCTGTCTCCTACTGTCAAGAATCATAGAATCCCATTAGTATGGAAACAGGCCATTTGGCCCAACAAGTACACACCAACACTCCTAAGAGCTCCACATAAGACATGCCCTCTACTCAATGCTTGTAACTCTACATATTTCCCATGACTAATCCACCTAATCTGCTGAACTCGATGGGCAATTTAGTAGAGCTAATCTATCTAAATTTCACATCTTTGGGCTGTGGGAGGGAACCAGAGCAAACCAAGAAATATCACACTCACACAGGGAGAATATGTAAACTTCACACAAGCAGTCACCCAAAGCAGGAATTGAACACAGGCCCCTAGGGCTGTGAGGTAGTAGTGCTAACCACTGAGCCACTGTACCACACGCATCCATTTGGCTAAGGCTAAGGTATTGAATCTAAAGTATCACGTCCAAATAAATACCTCTAAATGCCTCTAAACGTTTGAGGAAACACACACTCCAATCAAATGGAAACCTAACTCTTAATTTAGACTATATATACTACACTTGTAAAATAGGCACAGCTGTAATTTTTGGATTATGGGAAATAGCAATGGGAAATGTGAAAGGTACTCAGCTGGTCCAATGATCAGTCTTTTGAACACTTATTTTAAAATGACAATGTGCATTAGATCGAAATGTGCCATCATCTGTGATGGTAATTTTGAAGCAATGAACGACTGACTTTGAGAAGAATTGCAACCATTTGTTCTTTTCTTACCCCTGCAGCAAATCAGGCACATGAGTCATGCTGCAACATTTCCGAAATTGCTTCACAAACATTTAGAACTGAATGTAGAATCACACCCCATGACATCACCAAACGTGGAAATTCTACTTACATATGTCCATGATCTTCGGAATATTTGAATTTCAGAGATAAGTAGGAGTCAGTTACAAAATGTTCAAATCTATTCAGTACAATGTTTACTTCCTTTTAATAAAAAAAAATTCCTTGCTGTAATTTACATGGCAAAACAGAAGTCTCTGGTGCAATCGCCAATTCTACGTCAATACAGAATGAGAAACTGTCTTTATAAATATTATTGCACTTTGAACAGAAAAAAGGCTATGGCATGTCAGATTGAATATTAACTTAAATGATTTCATGATATGTTTCACAGCCTGCAATCATTAGAACTGGTCTCATTGTGAAAAACAGCACAGACTTGATCGCCGTATTTTCTAAATGTATTTTTATGTTTTAGGAAATTGATTATGTAACGTATGCTTTTGTTCAACTGGAACTCAGTTTTAGATCAAGTTCCTACCCATCACTTTTCTTTTGCTAAAAAAAGTATCGTCAATAGTTTTGAAATATTTTCCCCTTTTGATACATAGGATGAATGACTTAATGAGTTTGTTGCCTCCAGCTACCACACTCGGGAACCATTTGACATGCATTTATCCTGTACCAATTTTTGGTGTTATTATGGCATTTAACTGCGCAACATGAAATTAATCCAGAAGTGTGTCAGTTCCTCAGATTATAATTTAACAATTTTTGTTGCAAATCTGAATATCAGGTATTTGCCAGTATTTAATCTGTTTTCGGGAGAGACCTGTTAATGTATGTGCTAGCAGTGTTAGGTGCATTTGACACATTTAGTCCATTGGATTAGAAGCTGGGCTATGTTTCATAAAATAGATAGTGCCATATATTTTTTTCAAAAAGAATGATTTATGAAAGACAATTAGATATTATTGAGTAAACACTTGTATAATAAATGGCAACCAATGTTAAAAATTATTATATATTTCAGTGTCTAAATCTGACATAACCTCTCCTATTAATGTGCATTGGCTTCACCACACACCAATATTGACTAAGGTGGGCCTGGAATGATATACTCTCTGGCCTCTAGTGGCAATGGGATTCCATGAAAACATATATGCTTGGCTCACTTTCTCCCCCTTCTCCTCTGCATACAACTTTGTTACAAATATGCCTGTATGAAGAAACCTGATAAAAGTGTAGTATTAAACTGGATTATTGGTGCTGGAAGAGCACAGCAGTTCAGGCAGCATCCAAGGAGCAGTAAAATCGACGTTTCGGGCAAAAGCCCTTCATCAGGAATAAAGGCAGAGAGCCTGAAGCGTGGAGAGATAAGCGAGATGAGGGTGGGGGTGGGGAGAAAGTAGCATAGAGTACAATAGGTGAGTGGGGGAGGGGATGAAGGTGACAGGTCGGGGGCGGGGGGAGGGTGGAGTGAAGAGGTGAAAAAGAAGATAGGCAGGTAGCACAAGTCATGGGGACAGTGCTGAGCTGGAAGTTTGGAACTAGGGTGAGGTGGGGGAAGGAGAAATGAGGAAACTGTTGAGTCCACATTGATGCCCTGGGGTTGAAGTGTTCCGAGGCAGAAGATGAGGTGTTCTTCCTCCAGGCGTCTGGTGGTGAGGGAGTGGCGGTGAAGGAGGCCCAGGACCTCCACGTTCTCGGCAGAGTGGGAGGGGGAGTTGAAATGTTGGGCTACAGGGCGGTGTGGTTGATTGGTGTGGGTGTCCCGGAGATGTTCCCTAAAGCGCTCTGCTAGGAGGCACCCAGCCTCCCCAGTGTAGAGGAGACCGCATCGGGAGCAACGGATACAATAAATTATATTAGTGGATGTGCAGGTAAAACTTTGATGGATGTGGAAGGCTCCTTTGGGGTATCGGATGGAGACAATAGACTATAGTCAATAGGTGCTGCAAATGTGTTGCTGGTCAAAGCACAGCAGGCCAGGCAGCATCTCAGGAATAGAGAATTCGACGTTTCGAGCATAAGCCCTTCATCCTGATGAAGGGCTTATGCTCGAAACGTCGAATTCTCTATTCCTGAGATGCTGCCTGGCCTGCTGTGCTTTGACCAGCAACACATTTGCAGCTGTGATCTCCAGCATCTGCAGACCTCATTTTTTACTCGAATAGTCAATAGGTGCAGGAGTAGGCCACTCTGCCCTTCGAACCTACACCACCATTCAATATGATCATGGCTGATCATCCTTAAACAGTATCCTGTTTCTGCCTTATCTCCATAACCCTTGATTCCACTATCCTTGAGAGCTCTATCCAACTGTTTCTTAAATGAATCCAGAGACTGGGCCTCCTCTGCCCTCTGGGGCAGAGCATTCCACAGAGCCACCACTCTCTGGGTGAAGAAGTTTCTCATCTCTGTCCTAAATGGTCTACCCCATATTTTTAAGCTCTGTCCTCTGGTTTGGCGCTCACCCATCAGCGGAAACATGAGGGAGGTGAGGAAGGAGGTGTGGGCACAGGTTTTGCAATTCCTGCGGTGGCAGCGGAAGGTGCTAGGATGGGAGGGTGAGTCGTAGGGGGACGTGGACCTGACCAGGTAGTCACGGAGGGAATGTCTTTGCGAAAGGCGGAAAGGGGTGGGGAGGGAAATATATCCCTGGTGGTGGGATCTTTTTGGAGGTGGCGGAAATGTCGGCGGATGATTTGGTTTATGCGAAGGTTTGTAGGGTGGAAGGTGAGCACCAGGGGCGTTCTGTCCTTGTTACGGTTGGAGAGGTGGGGTCTGAGGGTGGAGGTGCGGGATGTGGACGAGATGCGTTGGAGGGCATCTTTAACCACGTGGGAAGGGAAATTGCGGTCTCTAAAGAACGAGGGCATCTGTGGTGGAACTGATCCTCCTGGGAGCAGATACAGCAAAGATGGAGGAATTGGGAATATTAGATGGCATTTTTGCAAGAGGTAGGGTGGGAAGAGGTGTAAAGATGACTGACTTGACACTGACATTTTTTAACTAAAGGGGTAGCCATGGGCACACGTATGGGCCCCAGCTATGCCTGTCTCTTTATTGATTACATAGAACAGTCAATCTTCTGTAATTACACAGGTATCACTCCCCCACCTCTTCCTCTGCTACATTCATGACTGCATTGGCGCCACCTCATGCTCCACGAGGAGGTTGAGCAATTCATCAACTTCACCAACACATTCCACCCTGACCTTAAAATTACCTGGACCATCTCTGACACCTCCCTCCCTCTCCTGGACCTCTCCATCTCCATTAATGACGACCGACTTGACACTGACAATTTTTACCAAAGCGGTAGCCATGGGCACATGTATGGACCCCAGCTATGCCTGTCTCTTTGATGGCTACGTAGAACAGTCAATCTTCCGTAATTACACTAGCACTACTCCCCACCTATTCCTCCGCTACATTGATGACTGCATTGGCACCACATAGTGCTCCCGCGAGGAGGTTCAGCAATTCATCAACTTCACCAACACATTCCACCCTGATCTTAAATTTACCTGGACCATCTCTGACACCTCCCTCCCCTTCCTGGACCTCTCCATCTCCATTAATGATGACCGACTTGACACTGACATTTTTTACAAACCCACCGACTCCCACAGCTACCTGGATTACACCTCTTCCCACCCTACATCTTATAAAAATGCCATCCCACATTCCCAATTCCTCTGCCTCCACCGTTTCTGCTCCTAGGAGGACCAGTTCCACCAAAGAACACACCAGATGGCCTCCTTCTTTAGAGACCGCAATTTCCCTTCCCACGTGGTTAAAGATGCTCTCCAACGCATCTCGTCCACATTCCGCACCTCCGCTCTCAGACCCCACCCCTCCAACCGTGACAAGGACAGAACACCCCTGGTACTCACCTTCCACCCTACCAACATTCGCATAAACCAAATCATCTGCCGACATTTCTGCCACCTCCAAAAAGACCCCACCACCAGGGATATATTTCCCTCCCCACCCCTTTCCGCTTTCTGCAAAGATCGTTCCCTCCGTGACTACCTGGTCAGGTCCACGCCCCCCTACAACTCACCCTTCCATCCTGGCACCTTCCCCTGCCACCGCAGGAACTGCAAAACCTGTGCCCACACCTCCTCCCTCACCTCCATCCAAGGCCCTAAAGGAGCCTTCCACATCCATCAAAGTTTTACCTGCACACTCACTAATATCATTTATTGTATCCGTTGCTCCCGATGCGGTCTCCTCTACTTTGGGGAGACTGGGTGCCTCCTAGCAGAGCGCTTTAGGAAACACCTCTAGGACACCCGCACCAATCAACCACACCACCCTGTGGCCCAACATTTCCAACTCCCCCTCCCAATCTGCCGAGGGCAGGGAGGTCCTGGGCCTCCTTCACTGCCACTCCCTCACCACCAGACTCCTGGAGGAAGACCGCCTCGGAACACTTCAGCCCCAGGGCATCAATGTGGACTTCAACAGTTTCCTCATTTCCCCTTCCCCCACCTCACCCTAGTTCCAAACCTCCAGCTCAGCGTTGTCTCCATGACTTGTCCGGACTTGTCCTACCTGCCTATCTTCTTTTCCACCCATCCACTCCACCCTCCCCCCACCCCCGACCTATCACCCTCATCCCCTCCCCCACTCACCTATTGTACTCTATGCTACTTTCTCCCCACCCCCACCCTCCTCTCGCTTATCTCTCCACGCTTCAGGCTCTCTGCCTTTATTCCTGATGAAGGGCTTTTGCCCGAAACGTCGATTTTACTGCTCCTTGGATGCTGCCTGAACTGCTGTGCTCTTCCAGCACCACTAATCCAGAAACTGGTTTCCAGCATCTGCAGTCATTGGTTTTACCCTGCAGTATTAAACTGTTGAACTGCGAGAAGGGCCATCCACTGTCTAAACTGTTCACTCAACAATGTTTAAGAACATGTGAGTATTCACTAAGTGCTCATTTGGGAACTAGTGAATAATTATTGACCAATGTTTTTGGAAAACATACTAATATAGGGTCAGAAACAGTCATTCAGCTTACTGTATGTGGTAAAGCTCTATTTCTTCAGATTGCTTCATATCATTGCCCAACAAAAATCAATCAATCAAAATCTCAAAGTTGCAAATGGCTTTCCTGGAGAGGGTTTTAGATTTCTGCTGCCTTCTGTGGAAAAATGCATTCACTCCACTTTCTATACTGAAGGGAACATAGATCACATTTGTGCAAACTATCTTCACTATTTAGCCATTTAACCAATGGTGCCATTCTAGTGAATGTATCATCTGTCTTCCAAACTCAGTGTCACTTTCCTTTCAAATTGAATGCAGTCCTCCAGATCAAACTTGAGAAAGAAATAAACATCTGAAGTGTCACTTACAGTCAGAGTCATAGAGGTATACAGCACGGAAACAGACCCTTCGATCCAACTCGTCCATGCTGTCGAGATAATCAAACCTAATCTAGTCTCACTTGCAGCACCCGGCCCATATCCCTCTAACCCTTTCCTATTCATATACCCATCCAGATGCCTTTTAAGTGCTGTATTTGTATCGGCCTCCATCACTTCCACTGGCAGTTCTTTCCATTTCATACACGCACGACCCTCTGCGCGAAATAGTTGCCCCTTAGGTCCCTTTTATATTTTTCCCCTCTCACCTTGAACTCATACCTCTAGTTCTGGACTCCCCCACCCCAGGGAAAAGATCATGTCTGTTTATCCTATCCATGACCCTCATGATTTTATAAACCTCTGTAAGGTCACCCCTCAGCCTCTTCAGCCTCTCCCTAAAGCTCAAATCTTCCAAACCTGACAACATTCTTTTAAATTTTTTCTGAACCCTTTCAAGTTTCATAACATCCTTCCATAAGGGAGGAGACCAGAATTGCACACAATATTGCAAAAGGGGCCTAACCAATGTCCTGTACAGCCGCAACATGATCTCCCAACTCCTGTACTCAATACTCTGACCAATAAAGGAAAGCATACCAAATGCCTTCTTCATTATCCTATCTACATGCGACTCTACTTTAAAGGAGCTATGAGCCTGCACTCCAAGGTCTCTTTGTTCAGCAACATTCCCTAGGACCTTACCATTAAGTGTATAAGTCCTGCTCGGATTTGCTTTTCCAAAGTGCATCACCTCACATTTATCTAAATTAAACTCCATCTGCCACTCCTCAGCCCATTGGTCCATCTTATCAAGATCCCATTGTCATCTGAGGTAACTTTCTTCACTATCCACTACATCTCCAATTTTGGTGTCATCTGCAAACTGACTAACTACAACTTCTATGTTCACATCCAAAATCATTTATATAAATTATGAAATGCACTCCTTGGAATAAAGTTCCATTAGTCTTTTTGAGTAGCTTTTCTTGATCTGTGCACAAGCTTTTAGCAATTTGTCATCTAAATCCATTCACTCCACCACAAATCCAAATCTCTCTATATTCTAATTCATTCTTCTTGAATCATTGATGGATTATCTTTCAATTTCCAATCCTGAACTATGCCATAGTTTGCCCACTCTCTTAGGTTGTCTATGTCTTTTTCTGGCTCCCTGTGACTCTGAAACAGAGTAATTGGATAGAAAACTTCCTAGTCATTCATCCAACTAATTTCTGTATTAGGTGACAAAATGACACCTAAATTTAAATCCTTGGGAGCATAAATTGTCACATTTAATGAGACGTAAAATGTTCCCTATCCTGTCTACTTGCAACAAATTACCAACGCAATTTGAAAAGTTACATCCAATTGTGTGCACTGTCATTTGTCCTAATAATTTCTTGATAATTCCTAAATGTGTATGTAAGTTCAATTAGACAATAGTCATACAACCTTTTACAGATTACTGATGACCTCCTCAAAAAATTCAACCAGCACACAGTCAGCTAGTTCACTCTTGTCCAAATAATTTTATCTGCTGTTGGAATCTAACAACTGATCCTAACATGGTGCTAAGCTGATGACAGATCTGTAATATTCTGCTTTCTACCTTCTTAAATATCACTGTATGTGACAATATAGATAGCTCCATTCATGGTAAATTGACCCATAAATTAAATGGCACAATTATTTCTATTGGACACTAAATACAAGGTTTTTCTTATTCATAATATTTGGGCTCCTGACATATCATGTTCTTCAGTATGCAAGTTAGCTCACTAAACTTGAAGGTTTGTTTTCAGACATTTCATCACCACACTAGGTAACATCATCAGTGAGTGGCTCTGGTGAAGCCTTATAAAATTTGTGTCAATGTTTTCAATGTATTGTTTCTATTACTCTGCAAACAAAATTGTGTACAGCCTCTACAAAGCATGCTGTTGCTTAATATATTTAAATTATTTGGAATTGGATCATATGCAGAATTCATGCACTCCAGAAAAGCTTGCATTTAATTTACTTTTACACAGAACAATCTCATCATTTGGCACTAATTCATTCTGATCATTACACTAACACGGTAAGTTAATTTCAAAGTGAATGCTTTCACTTACCTAAAAGCAGTAGGTGCCTTTTATTAAGAGATGGATGAACCTTTCAACACTGTATATTGAAGCCTTACTACTTGCTGTGTTGCCCCTGTACTAACAAGAATAGCTGTCAACAGAATCTTGATTATTAATAAAGCGACCTGTTTAATAAAAGCATTGAGACAGTACTGAGTCCATTGCTATTTTGTACGAAGCAGTGTTCTGTACTCTTTGACTATACAGCTTTTACAAAATGATTTTAAGATGGATAGCATCTGTTACTCTGACGACTTCAGGTATTACTAAGCAAGTTGCTTTATGAGTTGTTTTTTTTTTCAAATTGACCTGCTGCCTCCATAAGTGGGTGCATTTTCTAAAATGTATCAGCATAATAGGTTTGTGCGTAGTAAGTGGTTTAATCCAGGGTTTGCTTCAATGAATAACTGGTGCAGCAGAGCACACAATGAAGTGACACACTTCCTGAATGTTAATTTAAGTGAGGACTTCAGTTTTTTCCAAACTTTTCAGACCTCTGAATAACCCTTTTCTTTTCCTGAATTTTAGCTAATAATTTATTTCACAGTATAAAACCGTCAATTAATACTTCAAATAATCAACAGCTTTGTTATATCATAATGAATACTTTAATTAAAGAATCAGTAGTTCAGAGGTTGGTTACTATCTTATTTTTAAAACTCCATAGAAAATGGGAAAACTGATGAAAATTCAGGAAAGAAATCAAATCTCTGAAATTCAAAGTAAATATACAGAGTCCATAAGGAGGACTTAAGAACTAAGACAATTAATACAAAAGAGAAATATCTTAGAAAATATTATAAATTATTGCTAAACAGATTCACTTATTCATACAATTTATATTAGACATGGCCTGAGCTTGACAGTAATGTTTGTTCTTAGTAACTAAACCAGACAGCCTTGGGTACAACCTCCACTCCAGGAATTGTGTACACAATCTAGGGTTGACATTTTATTTCTGTGGAACTAAGACAATGACAATATGGGAATATTGCATTGCCAGGGCATCTATCTTTCAAATTAGAATTTAAATTTAGACCATGTCTGCTTATCTCTTTGCATCTTCATCTGGTCATCTGAATTATTTGGTCCACCTGTTGTTTTCATATTACCTGGCAGATGTCATGAATCCTTTTGTCCCTTATTTGAAATTATTAACTTGCATACTGAAGAGAAGCTGCTGCAGAACAAACCCCTTAGCTTCCAATCAACTTTTTTGCTCTACCACTAATTCCATACTCTTTAATCTTCTGTTTGATATTTTGACAAATTCTTTTTGAAGTTAGATACTTTACAGGCACTGAATGTCTCCATTCAGCATCAATAACCAATGTGAAAAGTGAAAAATGCATCTTGATAGCTCTCAGTTTGGTCATGATTCCAAGGGTTGGATTTGTGTGTAAGTACAATTTCCAACTGGAAAACATAGACACTAAAGTTCAAAATCCGGTACTACCTTTCCATTTTAATTTTAGTCATTAATTACCACTCAAAATTATCTGAAAGAACATTTCTTAAAGGGACATTGTCTGCATCTCAAATCACCAAACATTTTGACTAGATGAAGAATACCTAGAAGAGTTGACATTGTGCTCATGATGGACAACTTTATAGATGCACTTTGGCTTTTATTTTGCATTATTTATCAAAAGGATTACCCAACATTTCATAATGTAAATTGCCGTTTAAAATGCTTAACAATTGTTCTGTTATATGATTACAATAAAATGTTTGATCTACTTTTGATTTCCCATTTTCCTTACACGAATGTGAATGAATATAACTTGAAATCTATGTCAATGTAAAGTCAAATTGTGAGCTTCAATCACTTATTGAATTTTATGTCATAATTGTTGGAATGTTTCTTTGGTTTGTGATTTCAATATCTTTGAGCTTCCTGCCTCATTATTTTATTCTGAGTTTTCAGTATGTTTATGTGCATATATTTACATGCATATGTGGTGAAAACAGCATTTCTGAAATCCAATCTATAAGACCATAAGAACATAAGACATTGGGGCAGAAATTATATCATTCAGCCCATCGAGTCTGACCTGCCATTCAATCATGGCTGATTGGTTCTTCAATCCCATTTTCACACTTTCTCCCCATAACCTTTGATCCCCTTGGCAATCAAGAACTTATCTATCGCTATCTTAAATATACTCAATGACCTGGCCTCCACAGCCTTTTGTGGAGATGAATTCCACAGATTCACCACTCTCTGGCTTAAGAAGTTTCTCCTTATCTCCATTCTAAAGGGTCTTTCCTTTACTCTAAGGCTGTACCCTCAGGTCCTCAGCTCTCCTGCCAATGGAAACATCTTTCCAACATCTACTCTGTCCAGCCATTCAGTATTCTGTAAGTTTCAATCAGATTCCCCCTCATCTTCTAAGGTAAGCATGATATCAAATATTGTTAGTTATTACTGTTGTAGTGATGGAAGATAGTTTTTAAATAGTCAAACTAAATCAAAAAATGCCTGGTACTTTTAAAAATTCTGCCTAACTTTTATTTGCATGACTACAAATTATTTGCACAAAAAAAAATCATGTTTTATAGACTCTCAGTATGCTGAGTGCATTTAAATAAATAAAAGGAAATAATTAAAGTGCGGGATCAGTTGAATATTTGGTTTCCTAATTTGTCATGCACATGTTTTCAACAGTTTGTTTTTGCATTGAAGATATGAACCATTTTCCGAGGTTTACATGTTTGACACAACCTTGGAGGTTTAGCACTTGTGATCTCATTCGGATTTTTTTTATTCATTTGCAGAATGTGGGGATCACTGGCTGACCACCATTTATCTCCTATCACTAGTTACCCTTGAGAAGGTGGTAGCAAGCTACTTTCTTCAACTGCTGCACTCCACCTGTTGTGGGTTGACTCAGAATGCCACCAGGGAGAGAATTCAAGGATTTTAACTAACGACGGTGAAGGAATGGCAATATATTTCAAATTAGGATGGGGAGTGGCTTGGAGGTCATTTTCCATTAAAATCAACTAAATGAATGAGAATCTTTCTACAGTCAACAAAATTTGAATTTTATTGACTTCCAATTTTAAAGGGGAAAGTGTAATTTAGTTTATCTTTTGCACTAATTATTTGTTTTATTTGCAAGTTAAGCACTCGACCATTCAACATAGGAATAAGTTGTAATCTGCAATAATGTAATGGTTTATATATTATATCTATCTAAGCTGGATAGAGAACATTTTCTACAGAAAACACCTACTACGTAAATGGCAAAAAAATGAATTGATCAAATACTCTGTGTTATTAAAAATATTTATTTTTAAAAATTAAAGACACAATCTTAAATTTTATGCCACTTAGCAATGTTGATTGCTACACATAGTTTACAGAAAGTAAATACAATGATGTGTATAAAATTATACACAATAAATACATCAGAAATAAATATTCTCTGCTGTTAAGTTAAGAAAATGTGCCCTTCAGAAATTATAACAGATACTCAATGGTCTTGACAAAGTTCCATTATTCATCAGCTACTGGTTTCCTCTAGTGACCAGGTTCCTTCATGTTTGGTACTGAACAATACTTTCCAATCTCCTGAAGAAGCATGAATAGCTCTCCTATGACCTTGGCTGCCCTCTTCTCACTGAGCTGGAAAAACATTAGCAAAAATAACAGTCAGTCAATCAATGCAATTCATTGGCAAATATGCAGACAACTGAGTATCATGCAGCTGAGCTCTGGTGAGATCAATTCTATTTGCCTCTCAGTCTTTGACCAGTGATTACTTTAAGATTAGAATATTGTAAAAGAAAAGAGAAAATAGTGGAAATACTCCGCAGGTCAGGCAGCATCCAAGGATACATCATTCTGCCTGATCTGCTGAATATTTTCAGCATTTTTAACTTTTATTTAAGAATAATGGCTCTCAAAGACAAAATGAATCAGTTTTGTAGAAATGATTACCAGGATTGTCAGAGAGTATTACAATTAACATCTTCATGGTTAGGTTATGCCAAAAACATGCAATGTGTGGGCAATTTACTTCAATCATTACCTGGTTCAGTTTCTGTTTCAGTCGATCAATGTTATGTTTTGCTTGAGCTCTGTTTTTTGTATTCTAAAAAAAACGCAAGTAAATCAATTACAAACATTTAGCAAGTTGTTAGCAGAAAGTACTTTTTTTTACTATAGTTGGTATTTACATTTTATCCTCCAAATGGAGTGTTAAAACACTCTTCTACTGTCTTTTGACACCCTGTGCACAAATAAAACAAAAAAACTGTGGACTCTGGAAATCTGAAACAAAACAGAAATTGCTGAAGAAACTCTGCAGATCAGGCAGCATCCAACCAGAGAAAACACAGTTAACCTTTTGAATCCAGTGACCCTTCAACTAGTAGTGGGAGATATAAATATCACCTTTCCCTAGCTGCTTTCATTCTAAGAAAGGTCACCAGTCTCGAAAGTTATCTCTGTTTCTCTTTCTACAGATGCTGCCAGATCTGTTGAATTTCTCCAGCACTTTATGGTTTTGTGTGCTTCAGCCTCGAGTGCATCTACTACAAAATCTACAGAGATAAGGAGATGCTTACGCAATCGGACATGTGCTGTTTCGTCAGAAGAGCCAGAAACTCCTTGATCTCCTTTAGATGAGAATATTTGGCATGCAGGTCCTCAGATGATAGGACGTTTCCAAGGTAGAAATCAATCACCTCCTTAAGCACGTAACATCTACCATGCCCCTGCAAAATAAACCAGCCATATTTCATTTACTCTGCAAATAAAAACCCTCCATGCTCACCACTTTGCATTCAGTCAGCTTGAAGAATGAACATAGTATCAGGCCAAAGTTTTACCTGGAGTCCCTGAAATAAATCCTTTCCTATAAGTCTTGTGTCAGTATCCGTGTCGATCTTTTGAGCCTGTGAAAATGGTACATTTGAATTAATGTTATTAAAAACGCCATTTGCATGGAATTGATTGAAAAACGGTGGTCTTTTTCTTACCTCGTCAGATAGGGCATGGAATTTGTGTCTCATATATCGTAGCAACTGTTCTTCCACATGGCAAACCATGCTAGAGTGCCTTGATTTCAACCAAGGTGCACAACTGACCATGACTGCAAAATAGCCAAGTACCAATGCTGCTAAACTCTGGAAGTACATCATGGAGGAATATTATGAGACAGAGCTGGTCCACTTGCAAATCAAAGTCGTTTTACTCTTCACGTTAATCAAGGTTATGATGAGGCTGGCTGATATTGTGCTGCACCAAGTTATACACAGCACTTAATTTTCTGAATCTTTACACCACCTTGCATTGTTTATATATCGTTCATTGGTAGTACGAAAATTTCCCTGAATGACCTTATGACGTCTATCATTTACTCATCAAGTTTCCGCTTTCTTCCAGGTAACAAGCCGAATGTTTTGCTGAGTGTGCAAATTGATTGCGCTCGGTTATCAGATCATTTAGTCAGCTTTTTCTACCTAAAAAAGGACTTTTCAGAAACTATATTATTTCGATGTATTGCCCTACATTAGTAATTTTCCACTCTGGTCTCTTACAATACATATAAAACACTGTTTTACCTTTTAACTGAACGAGAAGCATGAATATTTGGTACTAGTTTATCACATAACCCGATCAAGCGATTGCAGAAAGGTTACAGAGCCCCCAGGCGGACTTACAGTAGCAAATTGTTGATGATCTCTGCCATTGAACTTTGAAAGGCGGCGTGTCCGTCTAATAGTGCTTTTAATAACAGGCTCTGAATTCTTCAGCAAACTGCAAAGCAGGTCGCCTTTTTCCAAGGTCTATTTTCATTCATTGCAAAGGTTGAACTCAACACATTTTGTATTAGAAGGTCTGTCAAAAGACGACGTGGTGTAGAAGTCATGGCAGAATCAATGTAGACATATTTTGTGGCACTTTCAGTCTTAACTAAGGACCAACACCAACAAAATAATTTCATGTATCCCCTCCGTTCTAATCTTCTATACCCAATATGAGATTTCCTCGATTTCTTCACCTCTAAAATTGCCATCATCTATGCCTTCTTATCTGTCACCTCAAGCCTTTCCCAGTTCACTTCACCGACCTCTCCTTCTTCCCCTACTCCCAAACCCCACTCCCAACAGCACCACCACCCAATCCTCCATCATTCTGCTTCTCTCTATTTTCTTTTCTCACCCTTTGCAAACTCTTCAATAATATCCAGTTCCTGCTGTCAGTTTACCCATACTGAACACGGCACCGCATGTCCAGCCTTTGTGTTTGCCAACATTGTTGAAATCTCTGTTTGTTTTCCACCTCTGTAACTTTGCCTTTTAAAATCACTGCATCTATCATGAAAAGAAACATATTGAACCACACCCTCTCCAATTAGTCTCCCATCTCAAATCTGCCTTACCTCTCTAAAGTTGGCAAGTATAGCATCATTTCTCAGCCATTTGTCCAGTTCTCACTGTTTATTTATGCAAAAGATGATATATAATTACATGTTAGTATAGTTGCTGCTTTCTTAGATGAAATAGCTTTGATTCAAAATAGGTGCAATGAAGTATACCTTCATTTTAGAACAATAATCATGATCTGTTAGAAATTATAGCAGAAACCTACCCAGTAAAAATAAAACAAAAACTACCTATGCTAGGAATCTGAAGTAAAACAGAAAAATATTTTCATAGGTCGGCCAGTATCTGAAGAGAGGCACCACAGATTATGATGGTTTGGGTCTGTACCTTTCAATAGTTTGAATGATAGTTGCAATGATGTTCAGCCAAAAGTTCTGAGTGATTATCTTTCTTAACCTCCTCCTGAAGTTTCCTGCTTCGTAGATCCCAGGCTTCAGTCAATCTGTTTCACACTATGCTAAAGGTACTTAAGTACAATTCCCTGCTATCTACCAAAAATTGAAGAAAGTTGTCCAGTCCTCAGTTAAAATGGAATTAGCCTATTCCCAATCATTAGCAGAGCTGAGAACAATCATCAAAAGGCTTCTCAATCTGCAGATACTTAGCAGTAACATATGCACAGTTGCCCAGTTTGGCTTTCACGAGCATCACTTCAGCTCAGCCTTCACTGCAGCTTTAATTCAAACATGGATGTCAGAGCAGAACATAGAACATAGAACATAGAAAAATACAGCGCAGTACAGGCCCTTCGGCCCTCGATGTTGCGCCGATCCAAGCCCACCTAACCTACACTAGCCCACTTTCCTCCATATGCCTATCCAACGCCCGTTTAAATGCCCATAAAGAGGGAGAGTCCACCACTGTTACTGGCAGGGCATTGCATGAACTCACGACTCGCTGAGTAAAGAATCTACCCCTAACATCAGTCCTATACCTACCACCCCTTAATTTAAAGCTATGCCCTCTCGTCATAGCTGACTCCATATGTGGAAAAAGGTTCTCATGGTCAACCCTATCTAAACCCCTAATCATCTTGTACACCTCTATCAAGTCACCCCTAAACCTTCTTTTCTCCAATGAAAACAGCCCTAAGTGCCTCAGCCTTTCCTCATATGATCTTCCTACCATACCAGGTAACATCCTGGTAAACCTCCTCTGCACCCGTTTCAGTGCCTCCACATCCTTCCTATAGGATGGCGACCAAAACTGCACACAATACTCCACATGCGGCCGCACCAGAGTCTTATACAACTGCAACATTACCTCAGGACTCCGGAATTCAATTCCTCTGCCAATAAAAGCCAGTACGCCATATGCCTTCTTCACAGCACTATTTACCTGGATGGCAACTTTCAGACATCTGTGTACATGGACACCAAGATCCCTCTGCTCACCCACACTACCAAGTATCTGACCACTGGCCCAGTATTCCATCTTCTTGTTACTCCAGAGTTATAGTGAGAATGACTTTCCTCAACATCAAGAAAGCATTCAGTTCAATGTGATATCAAAGAGCCTGGGAAAGACTAAATTCAATGGGTATCTCAAAGAAATTACTCCAGTGCCTGGATTCACACCAAGCACAAAGAAAGATGGTTGTGATTGTCATCATCTCAGTCCCAGGACACAGGTATCAAATTAACTTTTCAATTGCTTCATTGGTAGCCTTTCTTTGATTATGAAATGAGAAGTAGGCTGTTTTCTCTTTGTAAGTGTTCAGCTCCATTTGCAGTTTCTGAAATTCCATGTCAAAGTGTATCAAAACTTGCACCAGTACCAAGTAACATATATACTACATTAGTGTCAAGCAATGACTATCTTAACAAAGAGAGGCCCTTTCATAATTTTCCACTAATGCCACAAGATGGGCTGCAGTAGCTCAAAAAACCAGCTCACACCAACCTATCAAGATCAGTTAGGAATGGAAAATGTTGAAAATTGCATTGTGTGTTTTTTTTTCAACTTAAGGCCACCATAGTCATACATGTTCCAGTAGAAGAAGTCTAGAAGAAGAATACAGGAGCCCATGTTTTAACAGCACTTGCAGTCTGATTGTGAATGCTCCTTCCTCAGTTTTGCTGAATCTTGCTATTTCTATTGAAAAGCTTCACAATGTCAATGAAGAGAATGAACCTTTGCAACATTGTGTTCATTGATGTACAATGTTTGAAAGATTTTTCTACTTTCTGTTGATGTTTTAAATTGGCTTTAGGGAACACTTTACACCTGCAGGCTTGTTTTAGACACACAAGAGACATTTCAGTTTCAGGCCTTAGTAACAGGAAAGCCTGTACTGTGTACGCACAGACTGATATTGCAAAATAAAACACCTAAATCAAAGTATAATAATTTCAGGGCATTACAAATAGTTTTTGCCTATGAAAGAAATGTGACCGTGGGCCTTTGACTACACAGTGGCACTGTATTGCTGATTAAAATTGCATTGTCAATGCTAATCTATCTTTTCTTTGTGTATTTGGAGTTTTTATCTGCATTCTCATGTCGGCAATAGTGGCTGCAATGTTTTGAAAGAATAATAGCAGGTTTCACAATCACAAATGAAAGAAGGAAAAGGTCTTACTTTTCCACACGGGGGTAAAAGATTTGAAGGTGTTTTCAACACAATTATACCTACATGAGATGAAAATAGCTACAACTCAACAAACTGTTGCCCCCCCCCCCAGACAACTATTCCAAAAACACATAAAGATATCAGAGATGCCAAGATCTTTTTTTTCTTTCAGAGTCCAGAATGACTGAGGTCAAGGCCATGGACAATAAATCCCACATTCCAACTCCTGTGAATGCTGATAATTGCAGGGAACCAGCTGCAAAGCAATGACACCAGTCTCAGGAATAGAGTTGCAACTTATTCCAATGTGGTGTTGCTTATCCCACACTGAATTGTGTCCTGTTGCGGTCGAACAATGTAAAGCCTATGGAAAACTCAACCACTTTGTGTGTCTTTGAAGGTCATCAGTGAAATATTATCTGTTGATTTAAAAATTGGTCATTTCACTGTACATGACTAAGTGCATTGTTAATTTAATGGAAAATGTAAAAACTTCAGA
This sequence comes from Hemiscyllium ocellatum, assembly GCF_020745735.1. Lineage (NCBI taxonomy): Eukaryota > Metazoa > Chordata > Chondrichthyes > Orectolobiformes > Hemiscylliidae > Hemiscyllium > Hemiscyllium ocellatum. Next base: position 28,544,388 of record NC_083419.1, read on the forward strand.
ATATATAAGTGTTATTGTTGAGGATGAATGTTTATAACCATTGAAATATGCTATCCCTTCCATTTATTTAGAAATGGATATTTATTGAAAATTGCATTTTGTGCACTTGAGGCTACCATGCACATGTACCAGCAGAGAGATTCTAGAAGAACAAATAATGGAAACAGCAATTCACCTTCTGAATATTCCTTGCTAAATCTTGCTTTTTCTCCCCTATTACAGGTAACAGATGCTAGTTTTAACAGTGAATCTTACACCCCCCCTAAGATTATGAAATGAAGCAGTCAGCTTGAGTGTCACATATTCACTAAATCTCTCTTACCTCAGTAGAGAAATGTGGCTGCAATGTGCATTATGAATTGATGCACAGCAGCAAATAGTGGAGAATTCTCAGCAGCGTCTTTCAAATCTGCAAACTCCACCACCTACAAAGAAAGATGCAGATATATTAGTTTATGTTATACATTATTTGGCTAAAGCTCCTTAACTAAAAACATTCTGGGGAGATTTCATCACTGCCTATGTGTGGAGTATGCACATTCTCCCCATGTCTGTGTGTGTTTTCTCCAGGGGCTCCGGTTTTCACCCACAATCCAAAGATGTGCAGGTCAGGTGAATTGACCATACTAAATTGCCCATAGTGTTAGGTGCATTAGTCAGAGGAAAATAGGTCTGGGTGGGTTACTCTTCTGAGGGTAACTTGTTGGGCTGAAGGGCCTGTTTCCACACTGTAGGCAAATCTAATCTAAATGCAAATAGTTTAACAGACTATTTTACTAGCAGCACGGTGGTTCAGTGGTTAGCACTGCTGCCTCACTGCACCAGGGCCCCAGATTCGATTCCAGCCTCGGGTGACTGTCTGTGTGGAGTTTGCACATTCTCCTTGTGTCTGCGTGAGTTTCCTCCGGGTGCTCAGGTTTCCTCCCACGGTCCAAAGATGTGCAGGTCAGGTGAATTGGCCATTCTAAATGCCCATAGTGTTATGTGCATCAGTCAGAGGGAAATGGGTCTGGGTGAGTTACTCTGCAAAGGGTCGTGTGGAATTGTTGGGCCCAAGGGCCTGTTTCCACACTGTAGAGAATCTAAAACAAAACTTCTCGATAATCAACAAAGGCCAGCCAATCCTAGCAGTGCCTGTATCCCAGTAGCGAGTATGCTGTATTGGCTGTGAGTCTATTTAGAGGATGAACTCTCAGGTAGTAACTGCAACTAATGTGAAACCAATATTTTAGTGACTAACGTTTAAGGGAGGTAGATCATTTTCTGAGTAATGCTTAAGCCATGATTGAAATAAGTGAACTGTTTAATGGACTCTTATGACATTAGGCAAAAGTGAGGACTGCAGATGCTGAAAACCAGAGTCTAGATTAGAGTGAGTAAAAAGTGAGGTCTGCAGATGCTGGAGATCAGAGCTGAAAATGTGTTGCTGGTTAAAGCACAGCAGGTTAGGCAGCATCCAAGGAACAGGAAATTCGACGTTTTGGGCCAGAGCCCTTCATCAGGAATGAGGAATGCTCTCCTCATTCCTGATGAAGGGCTCTGGCCCAAAACGTCGAATTTCCTGTTCCTTGGATGCTGCCTAACCTGCTGTGCTTTAACCAGCAACACATTTTCAGCTCTAGATTAGAGTGATGCTGGAAAAGCACAGCAGGTCAGGCAGCATCGGAGGAGCAGGAAAATCGACGTTTCCAGTAAAACGTCAGGAATTCCTGACGAAGGGCTTTTGCCGGAAACGTCGATTTTCTTGCTCCTCGGATGCTGCCTGACCTGCTGTGCTTTTCCAGCACCACTCTAATCTAGACTCTTATAACATTAGACACTGCAGCAGGTGGCTGAGACACAGAAATAAAGAGAGATCTGGTTCCTTTAAGTACAGAATGATGAAAAATGTACATAACAGAATGGATTAAATCACTGCCTTCTGTGCTATAAAATTTCGGTGTTTCTAACCGGGGAGCGTGTTGAGATGCAAAATGTGGGCAATGTTGGAAATTAATATGTATACAAGCGACTGTAACTTGCAGATCCAACCGAGCATCCCCATCATTTGCAGTACCGGCAATTTGTGATAAATGTCTGTCACAGATCATTGATGAATCTTGTCCATTTTGGGTGTACACGCTGTTTCTGTATGCTAAAACTCCCTCTGAGCGTTTACAGCTCCCTGTCAGTTTGGTGACACGGCGCTGTTTTAGCCAAAGCCCTCCCACACACGGTGGGACACTGCTGGCCGCTGATAGCCACCTCGGTCGCGGAGTTCCCCGCGGTTCTCTCGCTGTAAGCGGAATGCTGCTACTAAGGTGAGCTAGCTGCACGTGTGACAGGGGACTCTCTCCGAAACCAGAGCACCTAACTTTCGATCACTGCTTGCAGTTGACAGAGGAAATATTGGGCGAGTTGCAGTCCCTTCCTGGAAAGATCTTCAAATATGCAAATCTTTACAGTTTATATGCAAGAAAAAAAACGCCGCTTTGTTTTATATTTGTGAATTTTACAAATAACCGTCACTTCTCGACATTGTAAGATGCTCGTGCACAAAGAAATACAAATAAGCATTTTATAGGATGCTGTGTTTTGCCAAGTTCATACTTTTATAGAGAAAGATACATTAGCTATGCTAATCAATCGATTACTGAACTGCGGACAGCAGAATTTAATTTTGTTATTTTTAAAAGAATCGAACTCTTTGAAGTTGCCAGTTGTTATTCTTACAATGTATGCTGGATTTCTTTTTTGGAGTTGTTGGTAGTAGCTGTTTTGAAATAAAAGGTTTTTTTTAAAATCATGTTTCCATAGCAGTTGACAACATATGATCGTCAGTTCACTACACTCCATGCCTCATACGGTAGCAATGCAGCAACAGCATTGCTGGCGGTCAGTGATAATTGGCAGGTTCTTTAGCTCTCTATGGACGTTTCATCTGTTTCTTGACAGTTTGCCATCGCCTTCAACTCTCAGGGGCAGGCCATAAAAGTAGATCCTGAGTGTGCCTCAGCTAGAACAGAATTGAACCTGCTGCAAATGTGTTGCTGGTCAAAGCACAGCAGGCCAGGCAGCATCTCAGCTGTGATCTCCAGCATCTGCATTGCAGCTGTGATCTCCAGCATCTGCAGACCTCATTTTTTACTCCAGAATTGAACCTGGACTGTTAACATTATTTTGAAACTCACAGAACCATATCAGCAAATCAGTCTCTCAGGTATGAAACATTAAAAAAAGTGACCCTCTTTTTCTTTTAACATGATTTCCACAAAGAACCACAGTGATTGTAGACAGTCTTGTCACATCCTCGCAGGATTACACAAGGTCCGTCATCAAATACTGCACTGATTACAGCAGTTTCATGGACATGGCTACAGTCATTTGTTTTTAATCTCACCGATCAATTCTGACCCCCTCCAGCACTTAGAACAGCTTCTCTCAACTCACGTGGTTCCCAGGATGAGCTACAAGGTGAGGTCAACAAAGCTGAAGTTGTTCTGGCTGGAAAGGAGATTAAGGGGGATTTGATGATGAGTTGTCTAAGACTATGACAACTTTAGATAAAGTAGTCAAAAAAAATTTTTTTTTCTCCACCAGTAGTCAAACAGGAGACATCAGTGATGAAAGGAAAAGGAAATTGAATGGGCTTTTGTTGGGAATAAACTTACAAGATGACAGCCATAGAGTGGATCAATGTGACTGACTGGAATGTTCCACAGAGAGCTGGAATGGGCTTGATTAGTTATACCATTTTAAGAGGCCATGTGACCTATGTCCTGCAAAAGCAGGAAAATGCTACGGCTGATCAAAAAGCAGATTGCTGCTGATGTCCGAATTATGAAAATGCTGGGAGGCAGGAGTGTGCAAAACAACAGAGTGGCCAGCATCTATATAGAGAGAAAATAGTTCATGCTTCAGGCCTGTGACCTTTCATTAGTTTTGCTATAAATTCTGTGTTACAATTGTGTACTCCACAACCATCTGATGAAGGAGCAGTGCTCTGAAAGCTAGTGTTTCCAATTGAACCTGTTGGACTATAACTTGGTGTTGTGTGATTTTTAACTTTGTACACCCCAGTCCAACACCGGCATCTCTAAATCATGACATTTCATTAGAACTGGGAAAAATTAAATGTGTAATAAGTTTTAAGCGAAAGATTAATGGAACAAAGACAAAAGGAATATCTGTGATAGGGTGGAAGAATGGAGGTGGAGATGGGTAGTGCAGATGCTGGAGATTAGAGTCAAGATTAGAATGGTGCTGGAAAAGCACAGCAGGTCAAACAGCATCCAAGGAGCAGTAAAATCAATGTTTTGGACAAAAGCCCTTCATCAGGAATCCTGTATAAAAAAGATCAAATTTCAGATGTTACATATGTACACAGGAACAGGAGAAAGTTCTTTTGTCACTTGAGACTGATTTCCTTTCAATGAGATCAGGGCTGACCAGCGACCTAACTCCACATACTGCCTTTTTCTCATATTGCTTAAAATCTTCAAAGCTATCAACCTCAAATAAAGAATTTACAACTGATTTGTTTGTTGAAGAGAGCTTCAAACTATTACCACCTTATACGTACACACCTTCCTCATTCAATTGGTGAAAGGTCTGGTTCTAATCTTTGAGACAATGCCCCCTAGTCTGAACCTCTGTATGCAGCAGAAATAAGTTCTTACCTATCCTAACAGTTCCTCTTGATAACTTCAAACAAATTGTCTATTAACCACAATTAATTTATTCTTCTTTTGTGGCTTACCCTTGGAATCCAGGAGTGATTTTAGTAAATCCATGTTGTTCTTCCTCCAAGGCCAATGTGTTGGTCTGGTCCTCATAGTACTGCAGCTCTGCAAAGTCTCTTAGACTACACCTGAAATATGAGTTCAATCCCCTTATATTTTGATCCTCTGGATATAAAGCTTAACAGTCGCTAAGACTTTTTTGATATTTTCTGAAGCTGTTGACAGCATTTTAATGTACTAAATTCCCATTGGATCATCACTGTTCATAACTTCTCACCATCTAGAAAGCACTCTCCTACTTTTTATAAATTCAAAGTGGATGACCTCATGGCTACTTACATTGAAATCCATTTGTCACATTTCTGTATATTCTCTTAGTTTATCCATACCTCTTTGTTTTATTTCTATTACACGGTTTACAGTATCATTACAAAATCTGGACATGAGGCTTTCTACCCCATCATTAACTTATCAATTAATATATTGAATAATTACAGTACATTAATTGCATGATGCCAATTGGAGTAACTGCCCATTATCCCTACCCTCTGTCTCCTTCTGCTCAGCCAATTCCAAAACTCTATCATAATTTGCCTTCAATTCTATCAGCTTCAACGTTAGTTGATAGCCTTGGAGGAACTTTAGCCAACAATTTATGGAAGTTCACGTAAATAACATACATAGTCATTTCACTCTCCACTGTTTTAATTATTTCTTCAAAAAATTCAAGTTCATAAGACATGTCTTACCTTTTACAAATTTACACTCTCACTCTGATGAACTGAAAAATTTCAGTGTTCAATCACTCTATCTTTAATTAAAGATTTTAAATTATCCAAAAACATTAGATTGTAATCCTCTAATTTCCCTCAACCTTCTTAAACAGACAATATGATCAATTTTCTAATCTAAAGGAACAATTCTCAAATCGAAAGAACTTTAGATTAGTCAGAATGAGGGAGTAGGTACCAAATTAAGAAGCAGAATCTCAAAGGTCACAATCTCTGCATTATCACATGTGCCACATCCAAATTAGCATGGGGCAAATCAAATGAGAGAGCTGAATCCACATCCAAAAGACTGCTTGGGAAAAGGTGGTTCTAGTTCATAGCATCACTGCATCATAACGAGGGAAATCAGATGGTCTCCATTTGACTTGATCTGAGGACAGTATTCTTGTCAACTACATAACCAGGATAGTAGAGATGGCTTTAAATTGAATAGTGGGGCAGGGATCAAAGAGTAAAGTCAATGTCAAAGAGAAGTGATCAAGAGATAGTGGCAAGAAGAGATAGAATCTATAAATCAAAAAGTCAACCAACAGATAAGACTAAAATCTACAAAGAGATTAAGAGTATGAAACTAAAAACCCTGTATCTGAATGCATGTAGCATTCAAAACGAAAGATGAACTGAGAGTGCAAATAACAATGAACAAGCACAATCTGGCATAGTTACAAATCCACGGTTGCAGGGTGACATGAATTGATATCTGACTGTTGAAGACTACATGGCATTTAGGAAGGACAGGATGGTAGCAAAAAGGGGAGAGATGACTGGGTTAGCAAATGATAGTTTGAGGGAGAAAGGAGCAAATCCAGAAGGATGTTCTAAAAATTAAATAAGGGCTGCAATGAGAGCATGAAAGCAAAACTGGCTAAAGCAAATTGGCATAAAAAAATAGGTCAATAGAGATGCAGAGATAGACATTTAAAAGAATATTTCATGATACTCAGAATAGATACATTCCACTGAGTAGGAAAAAAAAATCTAATTCTAACCATCCGTGGTTATTGAGAAATGATAAAGATAGTATCATGCTTAAAGAAAAAGCATATCATTCTGCAAAGATAGGGGCAGTTTAGAAGATTGGACAGCAAAGAATGACCCAAAAAAGTGAACAATTAAAGTATGAGAGAAAGCTGGTCAGAAACATAGAAGCAGATAGTAATGGCTTCAACAGATATTAAAAGAAAAGTTAGTAAAGCAAGTGTTAGCCTGATAGAAAATGAGACGAGAGAAGTAAACATGGAAAATAAGCAACGGCAGATATTTTGAACAAGCATTTTGCATCAGTCTTCTCTAAAAAGGATACAAGTAACATCCCAGAACCAATGATAAATCAGGAAATCGAAGTGTGATCTGAAGTCAGGAAAATCACAATCACCAGAGAAGCGATACCAAACAAATTGTTGGATTTGCAGGCTGATGGACTTCATCCTAGGGTTTTGAAATAAGTGGATAGTGATGTAATCGCTGCCTTGGTTTTCATTTTGCAAAAACTCATTGATTTAGGGACAATCATCTAGATTAGATGATGGTGAATGCAACTCCTTTATTCAAAAAAAGAGACAGAAAGCAAGAACCTACAGGCCAGTTATCTTAATATCTATCATAGGGAAAACGCTAGAAGCATTTATTAAATAAGTTACAGCAGAGCACTTAGGTAAGTATGAAATAATTGGGTAGAGATTGGATTTTATTAAAGGGAATCATGTTTGACCAATCTACTGGATAATTTTGAGGAGGTAAAGTGTGCTGTGAATAAAGGGGACCAATTGGATGTACAGTGCTTTAGTTTTCAGAAGACATTTGATATGTTGCCACATCAAAGGTTAATGCAAAAAACAAAATCTCCTCGTGTAGGGGGAAACATATTGGCATGATTAGAAGATTGGCTGGCTAACAGGAAGCAGAGAATTGTGATAGGTTGAGTTTTTCTATATTGGTAAGATATCATGCATGGTAAACCACAGGGATCAATTTTGGGACATCAAAGTTTCCAATAAAAGGAGGAAGACAGACAAAGAGTAGCAACCACATGGTCAGTGAGGAAGAGAGAGAGAGGGAGCTACACTGCTGACACAGCAGTGAACCTGCACAATTACTGCCTCTGCTGTTTGAGTTCATGTATTCCTGGATGTCAGAGTGTGTCCAGGAAAAATTAACAAAACAGTGAAATGCACAGCTGCCAAGGAAGTGATAGAGGCTGGTACAAATACAACATTTAAAAGAATGGAGATATGAATAGGAAGGGTTTTGAGGGATATGGACCAAGTGCTGGCAAATGACTAGATTAGGTTAGGATATCTGGTCGGTATGGACGAGTTGGACCGAAGGGTCTGTTTCTCTGCTGCATATCTCTATGACTTAGATGAAGGGACAGAAGGCATTTTTGTCAAATTTGTTATTGACACAAAGATGGGTAGGATCTTAACTTGTGAAAAGGAGGGTACAAAAAGGTATTAATAGGTTAAGTGAGTGAACAAATTCTTAAGTGAGCAAAGATGTAGGAAATTGAGTGTAACATGGAAAAATGTGAAAATGCCCATTTTGGCAAGAAGAATGAGGAAGAAGCACTTCTTATGAATGGTGAGAAGTTGCAGAGCTCAGATGCAAAAGAATCTGAGCACCTTTGTACACGAATCATAAAAGTTTAGTATGCAAATAATTAGGAAAGTTAATAAAATGTTACCATTTATTGCAAGAGAAATTGAATACAAAAGTAATTGTGCTTCAATTATGCAGCTGGGGAGTTCACTGCACAGTACTCGTGAACTTACTTAAACACATTGGAGGCAGTTCAGAGAAGGTTTACTTGGAATGAGTAGGTGGATTTTTGAGGAAAGGTTGGACAGGTTTAGCTTGTATCCATTGGAATTTAGAAGAGAATACTTGATCAAAACGTAAGGGTCTTGACAGAGTAGATACAAGAGAGGATATTTCTTGTTATGGGAGAATCCAGTACTAGGTTAAAAGAGATTAGCTGAATCATTTTTAGCTGACGACACCCCTGTTGTAGGCGGATAGCAAACAATGAGGTGACAGAATACAGGAAAGAGGTAGAGTTCTTGGTGGTGTGGTGGAAAGATAACAATCTCTCCCTCAATGTCAGCAAAACTAAAGAGCTGATCATTGACTTCAGGAAACGAGGAGGGCAAGCCCCTATCAGATTAATGGAACTGAGGTAGAGATAGTTGAAAGTGTCAAGTTCTTAGGAGTGACAATCATCAATAACCTGTCCTGGACCACCCACACTGATGCAATAGGCAAGAAGGCACAACACCTCTTCTTCTTCATCAGAGTGCTAAGTACATTCAGCACGTCAAAAAGCGCACTCACTATCTCTCACAGATGCACTATGGAAAGCATTATCTGAATGCATCATGGTTTGGTACAGTAACTGCTCTGCCCAGAACTAAGAAACTACACAGAGTTGCGAACACAGCCCAGTCCATGACGCAAGCCAACCTTCCATCTATTGACTCCATCTACACGTAGCCAACAAAGACTCCTCCCACTCCAGTTATAATCTCTTGCGACTTCTTCTGTCAGGCAGAAGATACAAAAACTTAAATGCACATACCAACAGGTTTAAGAATAGCTTCTTCCTCGCTGTTATTAGACTTCTGAATGGACCTCTCAAATTTCAAAACCAATGTTGATATGAATTTTGGTGCACCTTCTTTGCAGCTGTAACTTTGTATTCCTCGCTCAGTTCAGTCACCCAATGATCTTTGTATGATATGATCTGCCTGTACAGCATGCAAAACAAAACTTCTCACTGGTTCTTAGGTACGTTACAATAATAAACCAAATCAAATATGGAGTCTTTGGAATCATCCTCCTGAAAAGATGGTGGAAAGAGAGTTTGAATATTTTGACAGCAGAGGTAGATAGATTCTCATTAAGCAAGGAGCTGAAAGAAAATCAGAGGTAGTTGGGAATGTAAATTTGAGGTACAATCAGATCAGCCATAATCTTATTAAATGTTGGGTTATTTGGTGAGAATATTTTCAATGCTTTTTCATTTGAAATCTTGAAATGGAAACCATCTGGTCTTGCGTATTTATCACTGTTATATGCAATTAATTTCTTCAATACAATTACTTTGTTTACATTGACTCAAAACGAATAGTGTCCCTTATTCAACATTAGATTGAGGGGTGCTATTATTATAAATACTTATTCAAGGTTGTATTTCAGCATGTCCACCATTCACTTATCATTAATAATACAACATGCTTTCAAGAAATACAGCTTGCTTACAATCACCCACTTTTTACTAATGCAATTGTAAAACTTGTTGTTGGTTTTAATATGCATCACAAGCCTTTCATTTTCCCTTTTGTAGCTTATATTGGTCATTCTTTGCATCATTTATCAGGAGCTGTGCTGTTCTCACATTTTAATTTATTTTATATTATCACTCATCTCCTTAGCTGTGTATGACTATCTTTGATGGCAAGTAGATCCCTTGGCCTTTAGGACATAAACATATTCAACATTATGATCTTTTGATAACTGTACTGCCACAGCTTTAAAAAAAATTTACTCATCAACAGTTGTGCAACATTTACAATGGAAATTCTGTCTCATAGCGCTGAAGTTAACCTTACATCAAACATGAATTTTAATAGTTATTTTGATACTGAGACAGTATGTGACTAACGGTGCCCTACAAGAATCTGTGTTAAGACCACAACTATTCAATGCATTCATTCACAATCTTAAATGGTGGTGTAGAAAGCTGAATACTCAAACACTTTAGCAGATTAGATTAGATTCCCTACAGTGTGGAAACAAGTCCTTTGACCCAACAAGTCCACACTGACCCTCCAAAGAGTAACCCACCCATACTCATTTCCCTCTGACTAATGCACCTAGCACTATGGGAAATTTAGCATGGTCAACTCACCTAACCTGCACATCTTTGGATCGTGGGACTGTGCAAACTCTACACAGGCAGTTGCCCAAGGTTGGAATCAAACCTGAGACCCTGGTGCTGTGAGACAGCAGTGCTAACCACTGAGCCACCGTGATGCTTGACTATACTTCACATAAAAAGTGTGTTTGGGTGAATGTGACATCAAAGAACTGAAGTAAAAGTGAAGTAAATAGGTATTAAGCAGAATATTCCACTAGTTGCAGTTATATCTACCACAAAAGAAAATGATTACAACTGCCAGAAACTGTTCAGGCTAAGGACCACAAATAGCGATATTCTGCTTTGTGTTGAAAATATGCAAGTTCAATAGCGGCCATGCAATAACCAACCCCAAGGAAAGAGTGTCTAACCACTTCTCTTTGGCATCCTGTGGCATGGTCATCATTAAATTCTCAACTATCAACATCTTAGGAAGTCAACCATTGACCTGAACCTTAACTAACTGCATAAGTAATATCTTCGAGGAAAAAGTGAGGTCTGCAGATGCTGGAGATCAGAGCTGAAAATGTGTTGCTGGAAAAGCGCAGCAGGTCAGGCAGCATCCAAGGAACAGGAAATTCGATGTTTCGGGCATAAGCCCTTCATCAGGAAGCTGATTCCTGGTGAAGGGCTTATGCCTGAAACGTCGTATTTCCTGTTCCTTGGATGCTGCCTGACCTGCTGCGCTTTTCCAGCAACACATTTTCAGCGCTGCATAAGTAATATGGCTACAAGAGCAATGCTGAGGTTTTCTATGTTGATCCACCTCCTAATTTGTCAAAATCTTTTGCAGATGGTAGAAAGACATGCCAGAACTAGAATGGAAAGCACTTCACTTGCCTGGAAGGTGCTGTTCCAGCAACACAAAGTCCCACTTTAGACAAAGAAGCCTATCACTTTAAACAATCATTCTTCCATCCACAGTGCACCCTGGGTACAAGATGCATTGCAACAATTCACCAAGGCTCAAAAACATTATAAAAACAACAGCAGCAAAAGTATGGAAAAAAAAATGACCTACAAAGTCCCATCCAAGTCACACACCAACACAACTGACATATATTGTTAAAAATCACACAACACCAGGTTATAGTCCAACAGGTTTAATTGGAAGCACACTAGCTTTCGAAGCAACGCTCCTTCATCAGGTGATTGTCATCACCCCAGTCCAACACTGGCATCTCCAAATCATGACATATATTGTAATTGCTTCATTTTAACTGGATCAAAATCCTCAATCTCTTTCCTTAAAACTATAGTTACTTTCACAATATAGATTTCAGTAATTCAAGAAGGTGCTTCACCAACATCATCCAAAGAATAATTGGAAATGAGTAATAAATGTTGGCTTCACTAGAAGCTTCCACATCCCATTTATGATTTTTTTTTAAAAAGAATTCATTGAAAATGCTGCAGACAAGATTTACAAACAGTAATTTAATATTCTCCATAGAAATTAGCTTATTTTAAATATCAATGTAATGTAAAGCAAAATACTGGTAATCAACTTGACTTAGATCACAGCTCAAAAGAATAGGCCAATATAAAAACAAACATATTTTAAATAACAAAAACATTGGGAAAAGTCAACATTTATTTTATACCAAAGAGATATTCATATTCAAAGTTGAAGTGGATTGATAGCTCATGTTTTATTTCAAAAATGTTAAAACCTTAACAAAACCTAACAGGTCCTTCCATGAAAAAGAACAATTTAAAAAAGTTTAGTTCATGAATTTTTGCCCCAGAAATTCTCTCTTCTTTTCTGAGCACGCTCAAGGACTTGAGTGGCAAGTGAGCTGGATGCTGCTGATCGTGCAGAAATCTGTGACATTCGATCGTCTTCTGAAAGAGAGAATAAGATGGGATTGAAGCATAGTTATTAAATTATTGTAAAAGTTTTGTAACAACAATTCATATCACATATTTGTACAAAATAGGAGAATCTGGATTTTAATTGGCACTCAGCCTGAGTTAAAGTGCTGTATCTCAGTGTCAGAGAAACTCAGCAGGTTTGGCAGCACCTGTTAAGGGAGACACAAAGTGATCATCGAATCTAATGACTTCTTCAATTCTGGTTAGAACATTAACATGCAGAAATGTTAAGTTTCCCTCTTCACAAGGCTGTCAGACTTGCTGGATTTTTCCAGCACTTTGTTTTGTTTGAACTCTTCAGCATTTGCAGTACTTTGCTCTTAACTCTGTGTTACCAGGCTGCACTAATTTTAATTATTCGAACGTGGGTTAGAATCATAATCTGGGATAAAAAACATCCAGAATGTAATAGGCTAACAGAGTATATGGAGGAGGATGGGAGCAGGTTAATGTGGTATATAAAAACAGGATACAACATTTGGGCTGAATGGCCCGTTTGTACTGTACATTTTATGGAACTTTGGTCTCTGCTCTTTTCCATCTTCCCAAATTGAAAAATCTATTAGTCTACAAGAAATCTAATCTCTTTCAAACTTATTCCTCCTCCTTTTTCTGAGGTGGCATTGGTTTAGGCTAGAGTCATTCCACTGGACTAATCAAAATACAATCTGAACAAAAGCTAATATCAAAAACACATATGAAGAAAGACGTGGTTTAAATATGACAGTGAACAAACATCAATATTTTGAGCTTTTACTTTGGAGTTGCAGAAATTGACAAAATGTATTTAGATTGCATTCGCAAGACAGTGCTTGCTATCTACAGCAGTGAATGCATTTCTGCTTTCTTATAGACATCAGTCGGTCAAACAGGAAATATCTTCACTGTATTTCAGCTTCCTTAAATATGATAGTAACGTCAATTGATCTGCTTTAACAGTTGACAGCAGAAGAATAAACACTTCACTAGATCATGAATTCAGTTTAAAGACAATCAGATTTATTAAACAATAAATGGTTAAATGAGCAGATGAAACTATACATTAGGCATTTATCTAATGTTTAACCTACAGCTATCATTCCTTACAATGCAAAAATATTTGTTGGGTGTACCAAAACGTATAATGCTATTTGTTTTTCAAACTGCTCTTTATCAAGTTAACTCATCTTTATGTTTCATCTTTCCTGTACCTTGACTTCTGTAATTAACCATTTCCTCCCCAGTTTATTTGAATATGGTTAATAGTCAGAAATAAAAGTTATAAAACAACTTAAACTGCTAGACAATGACAACTTTGCTCAAATAACATTAAACTGTTCTTTGAGTTATAATTAACAATTCAATAAGATGGGACGGCATGGTACTGGTTTACAGGAGGCAACTTAATTTTGTTTTAACTTTAAAATCTTCAAATTACCATTATCAGCAGCAACTGGGTCTGTTGGTGGTATCCTCAGCAGACTTGCCCTTAGTCCTCCGGTATTGCCTTTATGGGAAGTTGTAAAATAAGTTATTATTGATTCTTAGTTGTGATACAGAATTATTAGATACAGTTGTACCAAGCTTGTTAAACCCCCATAATCCTTCTTTACACTTTCTTGAAACATTTTAATGCTAACACACTACAATTCCAAACAAATTTCTAACATGGAAAAACCATACAGGACAATTGTACTCAATTCACTACTGTATCAGGAGCTGCAACCCGCATATCACATTTAGCATCAAAATTCACTAACCAGGCACTGTGTAAATTTGACAAGTTAAGAATGATTAGATAGCTACCTACATTGAACCAAGGAACTGAAAATTCCAACTAGCATAAGGAAAAGGCCATAGTAGTTTAGAAAGGTTTAAATATCTCTAGAAAGCTATAATTTTACTTTTCTAATTTTGTTTCTATGTTTCAATAAAATTATGTATCTTTAATCAGCTTGTCCTGCTGCCTTTTAAAGATTTCTATACATGTACCCCATGGCACCTCTGTTCCTGCATGTGGTTTAAAATTATGCCATTTTGTATTAAATGTCATTTGTCACATGTCGCCCAGTTCACCAACCTGTCTGTGTTCTCCTAAACACTGATTAATATGTTGATTACCATTATGTTGGAACTCCGGATGTCTAAGAGTTCCTTGTATCCGATGAGGGCAGTTCTGAGATGGCAAAACAGTGACTGAAGCAGATTTTGCATTAACAGTGGGATGAAATTTCAACGATGTTAAAATAGAAGGTTCAGACTTTGCATGAGATGGGCTGTTGAGATTTGCAGATCTGTATTCTTCCCTCATAGGAATGGGATCAGAAGTCTTAACGCCTGCAGTAGGGGACTGCTGGAGTGATTCAGTCTAAAAAGTACAGAATAATATGCATTACTCAAATAATTTAAGTACAATACTGCAAAGATTACAAAACTATCTGGTAAATCAGCTTCATCTAGTGATTTAGTGGGTAAGTGAAGCCACGTAAGACAAAATTTCAGGTTCCAGTGTAGGGCTGCACTAAGTTATCTGAATTCAGCCTAGGCAGTAGTGGGGGTACCATAATAACTTAATGGCTAAGCAGGAGGGAAATCATCTAGGATTCCAACTCTGATTACAGTTGAATAATTCTACGATATTGCTCTAGTGAGACTCAACATGGACTCGACAGACTGATTAGCCTTCTTTATTCCTATAAAGACTCTGGAACCCTTGTTGGAAAGTTTAGAAATGTTTAAAATAAACTGAGCTTGGCTATGACGTAGTCTGGAGTCAAATAACTGAACAGATAATGGTATCTCAATTTAGGAAATAGGCGCTCAAGTTATATATCCCAAACTTGAGGATGCTAGTTTCTTTTCTCTCCAATGCATCCCAAGATGCTTGTGTTTTAATTTATTTGTTAAAGCATACTTATTTACACGAATCTAGTGTGCCACTTTCTAAATAAAACTATTTTCCCTAATCAAAGTGCAGGCAAATCAATTCAATCTCACTCACTAGCACGCCACCCGAGACCAGCTGATTGGTCAGAAATAGATTGAATTTCAGGCCTGCTGTATTGCACAACGCAAGTTGGTCAAGAAATACCTTTGCTAATGGGAACCAAGATATCTCTCATAAAAGTTCTGTACCTTTTTCAGTATTTTGCTTGGTGATTCTGATAAATATTTATAGGGCGAATATGATTTTCCCAATGGAGGCTCTCTCCTTCTGCAATGGGATGGTGGCAATCTGACTTTAGAAGGAGAAACTAAAACAGCACCCCCTGGTGGAGAAAAATTAAGATTAGGATGTAACAATTATTACGTGGTTAGACTTAGACTTAGACTTACAGTGTGGAAACAGGCCCTTCGGCCCAACAAGTCCACACCGACCCGCCGAAGCGCAACCCACCCATACCCCTACATTTACCCCTTACCTAACACTATGGGCAATTTAGCTTGGACAATTCACCTGACCCGCACATCTTTGTGACTGTGGGAGGAAACCGGAGCACCCGGAGGAAACCCACGCAGACACGGGGAGAACGTACAAACTCCACACAGTCAGTCGCCTGAGTTGGGAATTGAACCCGGGTCTACAGGCGCTGTGAGGCAGCAGTGCTAACCACTGTGCCACCGTGCCGCCGTGCCGCCCAGTCTAAATGGATTTGTAGAGGAGATTCAGGCTGTTGTATACCATCCCTGTCCTTCCACTTACACATACCACCTACAATTTCAGCAGTAAAAGCTCACAAAACTTTTAAATTACAATTACCTTGAAGTATACATTTTGTTCAAAAAAATTATATAATCCTTTTGAAGGCTGCATAGGCTGTATTAACTGATCACTTTTTCCAGACCTATGTAAAATTGGTTATTGTTCTGCAACAGTTGGTTTGCTGCAATTTTAAACATTCTTGTTTTCCGTATCTCCAGTTTACTACATTGCTGGCTTTCTGCATACTGTGAATAACTGATACAACCCACAGTCGTAAAAAAAATTAAACCTTTTTGATTACCTTGATGTGTTACAGAATGTATGGAAATTTTCATTTGAGTTCAGGTTTTAATAACTCATAATTACATTAATTTTTCTTTGCAAACTTATTTATTCTTGAAGCACTCAGCCCTTCTCTCCTTCTGGTCTACATTTCTGATTATTCTGGCATCTTCCCACATCTTGATTTAATTTCTGCTTATTCTCTAGATGGTGGGAATTAAGAATCCCACTAATAAAATTAAATTTATTCATTAAACTGAGCCATGGTTAATTAATGCCAGTCAGTATGAATATATTTACTTTCCATACCGTAATGCTGAGCAGCAAGAAACACATACATGGTGCAGCTGGAATAAACAAAGAGGGGAGCAATTTGGGGTAAACAGGAGAAAAAAGGTGCAACAGGGAAAGCTAGAACATATTTTATAATGGATTTCTCCAAAACAGTACACAAAGCTGCCTTCTAATCTAGTAAAAAGTACATGTCAAAACTCTTATTACAATTATTAATTTCCACAACTTTTGAAATCGCACTTAAGGGTAACAAAAAAAAAAGCTGAATCTCTACAATTATTATAGACAAATGCTATTTGTACCAAATTAAGAAATGCTTATACCAATAGCTGGTGTGGTCAGATCATGATGTGTTCTCAGCGTTCCACCCGTTGACTTAAGTTTTGGTGTAGGCAGCCTCCCACCTGCATCAGAATCAAGCTCAGAATGTCCATTTGATTCTGAATTTACTGTTGCGTCACCTCGTACTTTTACAGGGACAGGATCACTAGAAATTTAATTAAATTAATATTATTCCATTCTTACAGCAATTAGTTAATTCGGTTGAAGAAAAAAGGATCTTGTGCAGAAGAAAATTAAACTGTACAAATAATCAGCTTTCTAAAATGGTGCAGAAAGCAAAGTTTGTGAGAAGATTTGTAGCTCGGGTGCTCGTTGTTGTGGTTCTGTTCGCCGAGCTGGGAGTTTTTGTTGCAAACGTTTCGTCCCCTTTCTAGGTGACATCCTCAGTGCTTGGGAGCCTCCTGTGCAGTGCTTCTGTGCTGATTCCTCTGGCATTTATACTGGTTTGAATCTGCCGCTTCCGGTTGTCAGTTGCTGTCCGCTGCAGTGGCTGGTATATAGGGTCTAGGTCGATGTGTCTGTTGATAGAATTTGTGGATGAGTGCCATGCCTCTAGGAATTCCCTGGCTGTTCACTATTTGGCTTGCCCTATAATAGTGGTGTTGTCCCAATCGAATTCATGTTGTTTGTCATCTGAGTGTATGGCTACTAAGGATAGCTGGTCGTGTCGTTTCGTGGCTAGTTGGTGTTCATGGATGCGGGTTGTTAGCTGTCTTCGTGTTTGTCCTATGTAGTGTTTTGTGCAGTCCTCGCATGGGATTTTGTACACTACGTTGGTTTTGCTCATGCTGGGTATCGGGTCCTTTGTCCTGGTGAGTTGTTGTCTGAGCGTGGCTATTGGTTTGTGTGCTGTTATGAGTCCTAGTGGTCGCAGCAGTCTGGCTGTCAGTTCAGAAGTACTCCTGATGTATGGTAGTGTGGCCAGTCCTTTGGGTTGTGGCATGTCCTCATTTCGTTGTCTTTCCCTTAGGCATCTGTTGATGAAATTGCGCGGGTATCCGTTTTTGGTGAATACCTTGTATAGGTGTTCTTCTTCCTCTTTTTGTAGTTCTGGTGTGCTGCAGTGTGTTGTGGCCCTTTTGAATAATGTCCTGATGCAACTTCGTTTGTGTGTGTTGGGATGATTGCTTTCATAGTTCAGGACTTGGTCTGTATGGGTGGCTTTTCTGTATACCTTCGTGGTGAATTCTCCGTTCGGTGTTCTCTATACCATCACGTCTAGAAATGGGAGCTGGTTGTCCTTTTCATCCTCTCTCGTGAATCGATTCCTGTGAGTGTAGCATTGATTATCCGGTGTGTGTTCTCTATTTCTGTGTTTTTAATGATTACAAAGGTGTCGTCCACGTATCTGACCCATAGTTTGGGTTGTATTTGCGTTAAAACTGTTTTTTCTAACCTTTGCACTACTGCTCCTGCTATGGGTCTGGAGATCGGTGAGCCCATGGGTGTTCCGTTGATTTGTTCATATATCTGGTTGTTGAATGAACATAGAACATAGAACAATACAGCACAGAACAGGCCCTCGGCCCACGATGTTGTGCCAAACATCTATCCTAGATTAAGCACCCATCCATGTACCTATCCAATTGCCACTTAAAGGTCGTCAATGATTCTGACTCTACCACTGCCACGGGCAGCGCATTCCATGCCCCCACCACTCTCTGGATAAAGAACCCACCCCTGACATCTCCCCTATACCTTCCACCCTTCACCTTAAATTTATGTCCCCTTGTAATACTCTGTTGTACCCGGGGAAAAAGTTTCTGACTGTACTCTATCTATTCCTCTGATCATCTTATAAACCTCTACCAAGTCACCCCTCATCCTTCGCTGTTCCAACGAGAAAAGGCCGAGAACTCTCAACCTGTCCTCGTACGACCTATTCTCCATTCCAGGCAACATCCTGGTAAATCTTCTCTGCACCCTCTCCAAAGCTTCCACATCTTTCCTAAAGTGAGGCGACCAGAACTGCACACAGTACTCCAAATGTGGCCTAACCAAAGTCCTGTACAGCTGCAACATCACTTCACGACTCTTGAATTCAATCCCTCTGCTAATGAACGCTAATACACCATAGGCCTTCTTACAAGCTCTATCCACCTGAGTGGCAACTTTCAAAGATCTATGTACATAGACCCCAAGATCCCTCTGTTCCTCCACCTGACTAAGAACTCTACCGTTAACCCTGTATTCCGCATTCTTATTTGTTCTTCCAAAATGGACAACCTCACACTTAACAGGGTTGAACTCCATCTGAATGTGAAGTGTGTTGTGAGGCACAGGTCCAGTAGTTTAAGTATGCCGTCTTTGTAAATAGGTTCAACGTCCTGTTGTCTATTATGTATGTCCAGCAGTTGGATATTGTTTCTCTGGCTAGGGTTTTGTCAATAGAGGTGAACAGTGCTGTTACATCGAATGAGACCATGGTTTCTTCCTTGTCTATGTGTACATTTCTGATGATGTCTGAAGACAGCTAACAACCTGCATCCATGAACACCAACTAGCCACAAAACGACACGACCAGCTATCCTTAGTAGCCATACACTCAGATGACAAACAACATGAATTCGATTGGGAAGACACCACTATTATAGGGTAAGCCAAACAGAGAACAGCCAGGGAATTCCTAGAGGCATGGCACTCATCCACAAATTCTATCAACAGACACATCGACCTAGACCCTATATACAGGCCACTGCAGCGGACAGTAACTGACAACCGGAAGCAGCAGATTCAAACCACTATAAATGCCGGAGGAATCAGCACAGAAGCGCTGCACAGGAGGCTCCCAAGCACTGAGGATGTCACCTAGAAAGGGGACGAAACGTTTGCAACAAAAACTCCCAGCTCGGCGAACAGAACCACAACAACGGTGCAGAAAGCAGCTACGAAAGAAAGTTTCTATTGAGCAGACAATTCATTTAAAGCACCACTTGTGCCAGCTAAGTTTTATTTCTGTAAAAGTTTAAATTTAAAGTGAAATGGGGACTATTCACACTTTGAGATTTATCCAAAATCCCACAGATAAACTTTTTATTCACCCCTCAAGTACATGTAGAAAACATAGAAAATTACAGGTCTACACTAGATCAGCAGTACAGTTACAACACAGTACAGAGAAGATAGAACGTACAACAATACAGCACAGTACAGGCCCTTCAGCCCTTAATATTGTCCCAATCTTATATCCTATTCTAAAGATTAAACTAACCAACATACCCTTCATTGTACTAATTTCCATGTGCTTATCCAAGAGCAGTTAACAATTATTATAAATAGTTCTAACATGGGGAAATAAAGACAAAATTTAAGGACTGCTCATTACCTATACATTTGAAAGGGGTCAAAATGAGTATTGACTATATAAAAGGCTGTGATAAAATTTCATTTGTAAGTTTTGGGACTCATTTTAATACACATTCCCAAATAACCCCTTCTCCAGTTAATACATCAATACCTTTCAATAACTGTTTCCACTTCTGCATTTCTCTCAACCTCAACTTCCTTCTCAGCTTCATCATTTTGGCTTTGGTTGCCTTCTGGTAGTTCTGGTGCACATGGCTTCTCTTCCTCATCATTCCATGCCAATTTCCTGCTGACTGGAAGGGTAGGAACATCTAACATACTATTGTCTCCTATACCATTATATTTTGCTCTGGCTTTCTCTGGTGATGCTTGTGCTGCAGAATCAGACTGCAGTTCTTGTTTTGTTATGCTGGAAGTATTTGGTATTTCTGTTGTTCTAAAAATATTAAACAAATATCCTCTAAGCCAGCAATATTGAGATATGTGTACATCATTTAACTGGAAAGACTTACAGCAATATTTACATGTGATTCATGAAATGTATTAGATTCAACAAAGCCACTAATTGTATAAATAAGAGCATTTAACATTAGACAATTTTGAAAATTATTCAAAATTACATATGCAAACTCTTAGTGCTGCAGAAGAAAGCATTGTGGGGCTCTAAATATGATGGATAAATTTTAATCCACACTTGCTATTGTAAGTGAAAATATGACTGCTGCCAAAGGGTTTCGACTACTTCCTGCTGCGACAGCATATGTTAAAAATAAGTTCCAAAATATGTACTAATCTACTGATTCATACTTGCAATTATTTTATACACACAATCAAATACAGAAACTGCTCGAAAGGCTCACCGGGCTGGCAGCATCCATTAAGAAATCAGAGCTAACGTTTTGGGTGGAGCGACCCTTCCTCAGAAGGTTCTGCTGAGTTTTTCCAGCGGTTTCTGTTTTTGTTTGATTTCCACCATCCACAGTTCTTTTGGTTCAATTAGTTTATGCATGTTTATTTGTTATTAATCTATACCTTGCAAGGTCCAGAGTTTCGACATTGTCACTGACTGTTTCTTCAGTATCAGATGAGGAGGAGACCTCCCACAACCTATTTTGTTCTGACAAAATTTGGGTGAGATGATCCCTGGAGAAGTGAGTGCCCAGTGCTCTCCTTTTATATGCTTCTGCTTTTTCTCTAAGTTCTTTCACCTGTGACAGCAGAGCAGAAGGATAAAAATAAACCTACAGCAGCTTTGATCAGTCTTTCCATAAAATTGTTCAATTCCTGTTATGGTCAACATTGTGTAATTTGAAAAGCTAGTTAAAGATAAGAGATCTTTCTGCTCTAAATATATAAAACAGTTGCTGTTCTTACATCTTCAAAACTGCAAACAATGGTAAAGAACAACACTAGCATAGTAAAGTAGTTGCTAATTATAACTACTTAAAGAAAAAGTTCACTTTGCTAAGTATGCATTTATTAAAACCAGAACATGCATGGAAAGTACAATCTAAAAACTAACCTCAGCATACCAATAAGAATTTAGGTTATTTTCAGTACCCTACAGAGAAAGAAGGTAGAAATAATTTGTAAATAGTTTGCTTTTGAAAATCTAATAGCATTAAATGTATTCTAAATTGAAATTAGTGAAACATCAATAATTTGCTGCAAGCATTGGCTGAGGAATTGTATCATGGTACAAAAGCGCCCCCTGGAGTGTCCTATAAAAATGTTTTAAAAATATAACTGGATGAATATACAAATCTTCAAAAGAAGATCATTTCAATTACCACAGATATCATTGAGGTATTGGATTCAGTTAGGCTACTTTCAAATTAACTATCCTGTTTAAAGGGGTCCCAATAAACTTTAGGAGTGTTAAAAGCAAGTATTGGCATTAGTTCGGTGATCCATTATTCACCTACCCCTTCAGATCGGTATGCTCCTCTACTGTAGTCATATTGACAAGGAGGCCTAAACTTAGTCTTGTATTCAGACTTAATTTTTCTGGAAAAAAGAAGATGCAAATTGTAACTTTTGCAAATGTGAATGTGGCAAATCATACCTCATAATTAAATTGCACATTTTAAGCATACAAAGATTGTACCTAAGCCCTTTGCGTGAGCAGATGGGTTTATGCGGATTCTGGTGCTTTAGAAGCTGTTTATCTTGAGGTTGTTGTTCCTTAGTCTCCTGTCCCTGGTCTTTTGAGGTGGATTCTGTTGACTTAGGATGAACAGTCTTCAGCTTATTATATTGAATAAATTAAAACTCAAAACCCCCTCCCAGCATGCAACAATGAATGTAACACAATGAATGTAACAATGAATGCATTTTTCACAAGTTCTCGCCAAAGAAAAATTATACTCCTTTAATTATGATACTGCTTTCATTATTGTATAAAATGATTATTTTATACAATAAAATGGAAAAAAAAACAAAAATTGAATCTTTAAGAATAAAAATAAGAATAGAAAGAAACAATATTTAAGGTAATTTTCAATTATATTTGATATATTTCTGACATCATTTTGAAAACAGGTACAAAGATTAGATACTTCAGGTGACTATTTAATCTGGCCTGAACTGTGCACTGATGAACAACATGCTAGAGCAGGGAGTGTAATACCTTGTGATAACGTGAACTCATGACCTGTTAAGAGAATTGATATCCTTGCAGAATCATCTAAAACCATCTACAGAAATCTGAAAGCCGATTCCTTGTCAACCTTTTCTGCTGAAGACGGTTGACAAAAAGCATCAACAAGAGGGTGAGACATTTTGATACATGTTCAGCAGGTCGCAACTAAACTACCGTTTTTCCTTGACCATAAACAGAAAAACTGAGCAAACAACATCCAATTACCTTTACTGGAGACAGATTTTCTTGCTCAAATGCTAAAGCTTCTTTTCCTTCAAAGTCTTTACGGAAACGCAATCCTTTAGGTGGCTGCATACCTTTAAACTGACTTGAATATTCAGTTTCACTGAGCATCTTACTGAATTTAAATGGATGCACATGCTTATTTCTGGAGTGAAAAATCTAGAGAAAGGGACAATATTTCTTAATGTTATGAATAATAAAGATGATACCCTTTAAAGGAAACTTCCTACTGCAATCCCTCCTTGTTGTATGATATAGACCATACTAACTTGAACAAGGAGCTAGAGACAGAAATATTAACAAAGTATTAATTTTGATCATCTAATATGAATTAAGGAGAGACGGTGGCATAGTGGTAATGTAATTGGACTAGTAATCCTGAACCCCAGACAGAAGCTCTAAGCACATGAGTTCAATTCTCACCAAGGCAGATGGTGAAATTCTGGAATAAAGTGCAGTGGTGACCACGTGACCACTCAATCGTTGTTAAAACCATCTGGATCACTAACATCCTTTAGAAAAGGAAATCTGGCATCCTTATCCAGGTGGGCCTACATGCAATCAGTTGACTCTTATCTACCCTCTGGGCAATTAATACTGGCCCAGCCTCTCATTCTATAAATGAATACAAAATAAAATAGCAGGTTAATAAACTCAATGTCTTTTGTTTACACAGATATATTTATTGGAATTACAATTTGAAAATAATATTTTCTAAACTATCCCCCATTCTCACTACAGGTACTGCTGCAATAACATCGTCGTTGCGTCCCAGCGGAACCTCGCTTAACAGAAAATCACTTAATAAAAATAATGGGGCCTATGGGAAAAGTGAGGTTAGGGGCAGACCAGCAAAAACAAAAATCACAATTGATTGATTGATCAAAAATCACCAAAAGACTAATGCAAAGAATAGCACAGCCTGAATGAAGGTTAAAATCACATTTTTTTAACATAACAAAACAAAAGCAAATTTAACACAACACATTTAAAAAATGTAAGAAAGCTGCTCTCTGTACAGTACCTCTTACAGAAAGTTGCTCTGTCGGCAGCTGACATTAGCGCATGCACAGAACAGCACACAGACTTCGGCGCATGTGCAAAACGACACAAAGCCCGGTGTCGACAGCACATATGTGCAGACACACATGCATGCATAGCACGGCAAGAACACTGCCGCATGCACAGAACGGCATTAAGATTTTGGGACACACATTGGCACATGCTGGAATCATGATATTGCCATTTTAGAAAATGATGGAACCATCCAGACATTCAGTTCTCAAAGGTCAATCCTTAGTACCTGGTTCGCATTTAAAGCCCTCCTCTAACATATGCTTAAAATCTAACTCTTTGACCAAGCATTTGCCACTTCCAGCCCTTCAACTGGCTCAGTTTTTTTTAAAAACTAATTGCATTCCTGTGTATCTGGGGATGATTTCTTATTATATAATTAATGGTAGGCCTTGGGTAGCATTGTAGAACAGAGGGACCTAACTTCACATCCAGCCTTATTAAGAATTCCTATTTTCTTAAATCAAATAAGCAAAGATAAACGTACATAAAAATGATGAAACACATAAAAGAACACAGGAGCGAGAAGGGGACATACAACCCATCAAGTCTTTTTCATCATTGCTATGAACATGGTTGATCTTGGGCCTCAACTCCATTTTCCTACCCACTCCTCACAACCCTTAGTTCCAAATTCTCAACCAGCCCTAAATATACTCAATGATGGCACATCCACAACACTTTGGGGTAGTAAATCCCAGAGATTTGCAAACCTCCGAGTGAAGAATTTCTCCATACCGATCCTAAATGATCAGATGCTTGTCATCAAACCATGCTCCCTTGTTCTAGATTTCTCAGCGTCAGGAAAATTTGTCTTAATACTCACAATGTTAAGCCCTTAATAATTTTGAATGTTTCAATGAGATCACTTCTCATTATTCTAACTGTCAGGGAATATAGACCCATAATTCAGCACAGGACAACCAACTCATCCCATAAGGCCATACGACGTAGGAGCAGAATTTAATCCATTCAGCCCACTGAATCAGCTCCCCCATTTGATCATGGCTGATATGTCTGTCAATCCCATTCTCCAGCCTTTTCCCTGTAACCTTTGAACGCCTTATTAATCAAGAACCTATCTATCTGTGTCTTAAATACACCCAATGACTTGGCCTCCACAGCCTTCTGTGAAACTGAGTTCCGCAGATTCATCACATTCCCAGAAATCAATCTAGTCAATCTTTGCAGTACTGCCTCTTATGCAAGTCCTCCTCCTAGGCATTCACATGGATAGTGGATGATTTTCTTCTGCTCCTTTGTTGTGGGTCCTATGATGACTAAATAGTCCAATGCTGGATATGTATCCCTTGCGTCAGATGTTGCTCGAAGACGTAGGAGTGTGATGCTCAGATTTTTGTATGCATCTTCCAGTGTTTGTATTGATTTCCATCTGGACATTGCATCTTTTCTCCAATTTGGGCAGTCTTGAATTGTGGTCTCATCAAAGCCCTGTACAATTGTAGCAAGCCTTCTTTATTCTTGTAATCCAATCCTTTTGTAATAAAAGACAAAAATAGAAATTGCTGGAAAAGCTCAGCAGGTCTGGCAGCATCAGCAGAGAGAAATCGGAGTCAACGTTTTGGGTTTTGGGTCAAGTGACCCTTCTTCACAACGTTAACTCTGATTTCTCTCCACAAATGCTGCCAGACCTGCTGAGCTTTTCTAGCAATTTCTATTTTTGTCTCTGATTTACAGCATCTGCAGTTCTTTCCGTTTCTTTTGTAATAAAAGCCAATATGCATTTTACTCCCTTATTGCTTGCTGTACCAACATGCGAACTTTCCGTGCTTGTTGTACAAGTATACCTCTGAAAACCAACATTTAAAGTTCCATTCGTTCAAAAAGTGTTTTCTATTCTTACAAAAATCAGTAACCTCACAATTACCCATACCAAACTCAGTTCAGACATTGTTACCGACTCATCCATATATGTATCTTTCTTTACAGGCAATGTATACCCCTCAGTGCTTGCATTCCCTGCTAGCTTTGAATCAACAAGTGTAGATTTGTTTGACTACCTCTTCACCTAAGTTATTAACACAATTTATGAATAGCTGAAGCCCCTGCCAAACTCCACTGTTCCAAAGATCAATATCCATACGTTGAATTAGGCAGCAAAAAACTTTCAGAGATTTACAGATATTTTATTAAATCCATAGTTCAGCAAAAACATCAATTTCCACCTTTTCTTTCTGGAGAAGAAACAAACTTTTATTTTAAAAGAAATAAATTAACAAATTAAAAAACCTGTCCCCTGGGGTCCCATGACCTTAGACAAAACTCACCACCAAAAGGTAGAAACTGAGGGGGGCTAAATCAAAATATCAAGGGAAGGGAAAATAATGCATCCCAGTCCCCCCCAAGCACACAGAAAAACCAGCTTCTATTTTATTTTCAGTACCCACCACAAATCACCCCACTAATTAAATAATCCAATAACAAATTACATTCTCTGCCCGCCAGGGGCAGTATCGCAATAACAAAGAAAGAAGAGCGGACAAAACAAGGCAGGGGACAAAATCAAATTAGAGTCAGTGGGGAAAATTGATTCACTGTAGCCACCATGGTGACCTCCTACTCAAAAAGACTTCAAGGTTAGCAGTGGGGACAGTGTGTTGCTCTCAGAGGATATGGAGAGAATCCAGATTTTCCTTCAACATTTTAATAATAGGTCTTTGTATTTTCTAATCAATGTTGTTACATATTTGTTTCGAGCAATTGGGACACAGAACTTGCATTTCTTACACTGACATCAGCCTGTCAACTTGAAAATGCCTCATTTATCCCCAACATCTCAGAAAGTATATAATGTATGAGCAGGTAGGGAAAGAGTTCAGTTTAGAGTTGCTTGACAAAGACTCAGCTAGCATGACTTTGACTAGATGTGAACTTGCAGTAAACAATGCAGGTGCTGGAGGCAAGGGAGTGGTTTAACAAGGTGAAGAACGTCTATTGTATCATACCAGATGGCTTATTCTTTATTGTTGATGCTCGCTGATTGTAACGGTCACCCAATCAATGTAGATGTCGCCTTATTTGGATGTTGCTCCCTGTAAGTAACGATATAATTCCTTAAGAATCTGCTGCTCGAGAGAAGACAGAGAACTCATGTCCTTGTGTACATGGGCAATCTCTCTCTCTCCAGGACTCGGAATAAAGGTGAAGAGGAGCCATACTGTGTCTAATGGTTTGCTTCAACTGATACGGAAATGTGACGACAAGATTGGGGTGCCAGGTAGGAGTCCAAACGAATAGTTACAATCAGATTGTATCCAGTGATTGCCCAGAACATCAGGATCTCAAGACGGACAGGCCCACAAGGTAAACCTCAGTCCCTCTCGATATTCCTTTGTGTTGGATACTGTCTCCTCATTCAATCACTTTATATTCTACGGACTCCTCGAATGGTAATTAGTTCAGTCGAGAGACACAGTTTCGTAAAC
The DNA here is from genome assembly GCF_020745735.1 of Hemiscyllium ocellatum. NCBI lineage: Eukaryota > Metazoa > Chordata > Chondrichthyes > Orectolobiformes > Hemiscylliidae > Hemiscyllium > Hemiscyllium ocellatum. The sequence continues at coordinate 28,572,000 of NC_083419.1, forward strand.
GCACTGACAAATAGGGGTTCTGGTCCCCTGGGCTTAATAAGGGTTCGAGTTCCTGGACATATAGAGTAAGAAAAGGGGTTTCAGTCACCATGAGAAGTAAAGTGAGAAAGGGGTTCGAGTCCCCAAGGTAGAAAGGGATTAAAGTCTCTGAGGTAAAAGGGGGTTAAAGTCCTCTAATGGTGAGGTTTGACGCTCTGAAAAAAAAATTTAGAAATCAGGAACTTCAAAGAAAAACTTCTAAACAAAATTTGGTACTCCTTAAAGTTATTGCCTCTATCCCCCGCACTCCCCTTAGAAGTACCTTTAGGACAACATGGGAAAAGGAAAAACAAAAGTGGAACCCGTCTGCTCGGATCCCGACACTGAAGTGCATTGACTGCCAGGGAAGCTTTGTCCGGGTTTTTATTGTGGGAGTCTCAGTTTCTGGGCTGTGGACTTGACTTGGCGAGTCTTTTTTCTGGGGAAGGGGAGTGGCTTGTACTGCAGCGCCATGTGGTCCACTGCGAATGTTTTATTTTTTAAGTGTAATTTCATCAAGAGGATGCGAGAAAAAAAAATTAGATATGCTGAAATTATGGTTGCACTAATACTTGGATTGAAAAATGAAGTTTCAATATAAATTATGCCATACTGAAAGTGTTTGATATTTAAATATTTTGGTTTGTTAAAATATTGGTTCAGAAAATCCTTTTAAGTAACTGTCTTGCTTTATTTGAATTAGGATCTCAATTCAATGTGTTTTGTGGACGATGTAATAGGGCAGATTTTGTTTTTATATTATTATACAACATTATGTCTTTTTAAAAATTATCAAACTTGTAACTTTAAAACAAACTGATCGAGGACCTTGAGCCCTGATTTGTTTGAAAACCTACAATGCCTGTTTCAAAAAACTAGTGTGTCACTGGTCATGCTTTAGCCAGATGAGAGTATTGTATTAAGATGTTTCTGCTGTTTTTTAATGTAGACTTTTCACAAAGAGTGCATTTTAATTTTGATGTTTTGTTAAGATTTTAGAGGATATTAGAACTCAAGGCTGAGCTGTTTAAGTTCTGTCAATTATTCTTAAGACTTCATTGCCCCCCTTCATATTGCAAATTCAAAGAATGTTAATTCCTACCAAAGTTGCCACTTTAATTCTGACTATTTTATTTGTGAAGTTTCATTTGGAGAACATATTTTAATATATTCTGCATTTGTTTTCAATGAATATTTGAGATTTAAATCTGAACTGAAACTGCACTTCAATGGCTAACGCACAGGAGACATTTTGTTATTTTCTTGCTGTTCTAGTTTTTGAAATACTTTTCCTGACAGCTTTCACGTTAGCCAAGTATTAATTTGTCAAAGGAAAATAATCTTTGAATAAGCTGAATGAGGTCCCCCGCGGGTTTGATTTTAGGACCATTGATTATTGTTTATTAAGTGACTGAATTGTTTCAGCAGTACAATTTAGAAGCTTATGGACTGTACAAAACTTGATAATGTCATAAATAGTGAACAGATTTCAAGACAACTGAAAATGTTGAAGTAGGCAGGCACAATTTAATGTGGTTAAATGTGTGGCTGTCTTCATACTAATAACCACCTTGGCAAGGAAGGAACGAGGGGAAATGCAAAGATACTTTCAGCAGCTAACATCGTCTCTGGAGTTTCTCCATCCACAGGTAAGGCGCGCCTTCGGACCACCACCCAACCCTCTACAACCTGATTCAACAGATTTAATGGTAAGGTCCTAGGGAGTGTTGCTAAACAAAGATCTTGGAGTGCAGGTTCATAGCTCCTTGAAAGTGGAGTCGCAGGTAGATAGGACAGTGAAGGAGGAGTTTGGTATGCTTTCCTTTATTGGGCAGAGTATCGAGTACAGGAGTTGGGAGGTCATGTTGCGGCTGTACAGGATAGTGGTTAGGCCACTGTTTGAATATTGCATGCAATTCTGGTCTCCTTCCTGTCGGACAGATGTTGTGAAACTTAAAGGGTTCAGAAAAGATTTAAAAGGATGTGGCCAGGGTTGGAGGATCTGAGCTACAGGGAGAGGCTGAACAGGCTGGGGCTGTTTTCCGTGGAGCATCGGAGGCTGAGGGGTGACCTTATAGAGGTTTACAAAATTATGAGGGGCATTGATGGGATAAATAGACAAAGTCTTTTCCCTGGGGTCAGGGAGTCCAGAACCAGAGGGCATAGGTTTAGGGTGAGAGGGGAAAGATATAAAAGGGACCTAAGGGGCAATGTTTTCACGAAGAGAGTGATAAGTATATGGAATGAGCTGTTAAAGGATGTGGTGGAGGCTGGTACAATTGCAACATTTAAGAGGCATTTGGATGGGTAAATGAATAGGAAGGGTTTGTAGGGATATGGGCCAGGTACTGACAGGTGGGACTAGATTGGGTTGGGATATCTGGTCGGCATGGACAGATTGGACCGAAGGGTCTGTTTCCATGCTGTACATCTCTATGACTCTATGAATTCCCCAGTCATGAGCACAAAAAGTGAAGCTAACAACAGTGAAGAGGAGTTCTGTACGCTTTTTGTCAGTGGCCTTCCTATGGACATTAAGCCAAGTGAGCTTTACCTTCTCTTTTGACCATTTAAGGGATATGAAGGTTCACTGATCAAACTGACATCAAAACAGCCAGTTGGCTTTGTTACATTTGACAGCAGAGTGTGAGCAAAAGCAGCAAAGAATGCTGCCTTCATCTAGCCTGCAGCTGCACCTGCCGCACTTCATGATCAGATGCGCTGGTATCCCCCATCTGAAGCATCTCGGGAAGGATGACTGTCTTGTCAATTTTGTTAAGTTTTTAACTGCCCTAATCCAAGAATTCAGATTTCTCCTTGGAGTGATGCAGAAGGACAGACTGGATTTTGTTTCCAGGTTGGACTTCACTGAAGGAGATTTTGGATAACTAGCTCATTTCCACTCGACTTGGAGAGGGTGGAGTGATCACTGACGACTGTGGGTTTAAGAATTCTACTGGTGAAGTTTCTTCCATATGGGAGGATCCTGCAGATTCTATTTGCTGCATGGACTGGTAATTGTTGCTGTTATAATCAGCTAGGAGAAAGTGAGGACTGCAGATGCTGGAGATCAGAGCTTAAAAAATGTGTTGCTGGAAAAGCGCAACAGGTCAGGCAGCATCAAAGGAACAGGAGAATCAACGTTTCGGGCATAAGCCCTTCTTCAGGAATGAGGAGGGTGTGCCAAGCAGGCTAAGATAAAAGGTAGGGAGGAGGGGCGCTGGGAATACGATAGGTGGAAGGAGGTTAAGATGAGGGTAATAGGACCACAAGAGATTAACGCAGATCTCTCCAGCTTTCTCATTTCCCCTCCCCCCACCTTTTCTCAGTCCCAACCCTCAGACTCAGCACCACCTTCTTGACCTGCAATCTTCTTCCTGACCTCTCCACCCCCACCCCCTCTCCGGTCTATCACCCTCACCTTGACCTCCTTCCACCTATTGTATTCCCAGCGCCCCTCCCCCAAGTCCCTCCCCCTTACCTTTTATCTGAGCCTGCTTGGCACACCCTCCTCATTCCTGAAGAAGGGCTTATGCCCGAAATGTCGATTCTCCTGTCCCTTTGATGCTGCCTGACCTGCTGCACTTTTCCAGCAACACATTTTTAAGTTGTTATAATCATTGCATGTTGTGTGTCAATAACCTGTTTAAGTACTGGCAGTAAGATTCTTATGAAGAAGGAGGTAGTGTCATCTAGGTGGTTATCATGGAATGACAAAGGAGGGAATGAGAAAGTGTATAAGCAGGTAGGGAAAGAGTTAAGTTTAGGATTGCTTGACAAAGGCTCAGCTAGCATGACTTTGACTAGATAAGAATTTGCAGTAAACAGTGAGGTGCTGAAAGCAAGGGTAGTGGTTTAAACGAGGTGAAGAACATCTATTGTGTAATGCTGGGTGGCTTAATCTTTATTGTTGATGCTTGCTGATTGAAACAGTCAGGAGAAAGTGAGGACTGCAGATGCTAGAGATCAGAGCTGAAAATGCACAGCAGGTCAGGCAGCATCCAAGGAGCACGAGAATCGAAGTTTCAGGCATGAGCTTCTTCAGGAATGAGGAGAGTGTGCCAAGCAGGCTAAGATAAAAGGCGGGGAGGAGGGACTTGGGGGAGGGGCATTGGAAATGCGATAGGTGGAAGGAGGTTAAGGTGAGGGTGATAGGCCGGAGTGGGGGTGGGAGCGGAGAGGTCAAGAAGAAGATTGCAGGTTAGGAAGGTGGTGCTGAGTTCGAGGGTTGGGACTGAGACGAGGTTGGGGGGGGGGGGGGAAAATGAGGAAACTGGAGAAGTTTGAGTTCATCCCTTGTGGTTGGAGGGTTCCTAGGCGGAAGATGAGGCGCTCTTCCACCAGCCGTCGTGTTGCTATGGTCTGGCGATGGAGGAGTCCAAGGACCTGCATGTCCTTGGTGGAGTGGAGGGGGGAGTTGAAGTGTCAAGCCATGGGCTGGTTGAGTTGGTTGGTCTGGGTGTCCCAGAGGTGTTGTCTGAAACGTTCTGCAAGTAGGCGGCCTGTCTCCCCAATATCGAGGAGGCCACATCGGGTGCAGCTGATGCAGTAAATGATGTGTGTGGAGGTGCAGGTGAATTTGTGACGGATATGGAAGGATCCCTTGAGGGGAAGTAAGGGAGGAGGTGTGGGCACCTCAACTTCTCCACCCATCTCACCCACTCCAACCTCTCACCCTTGGAACATGCAGCCCTCCACTCCCTCCATCCCAACCTCACTATCAAACTGGCAGACAAGGGAGGCGCGGTGGTAGTTTGGGGCACCAATCTTTACACCGCTGAGCCTAAATGCCAGCTCACGGACACCTCCTCATACTGCCCCCTTGACCATGACCCCACCTTCCACCACCAAACATCATCTCCCAGACCATCCATAACCTCATCTCCTCAAGGGATCTCCCATCGGCCGCCTCCAACCTCATAGTCCCACAACCCTGCACCGCCCATTTCTACCTCCTGCCCAAAATCCACAAACCTGACTGCCCCAGCCGACCCATTGTCTCAGCCTGCTCCTGCCCCACCGAACTCATCTCTGCATACCTCAACAGGTCCTATCCCCCTTAGTCCAAGAACTCCCCACCTACGTTCGGGACACCACCTCCACCTCCTCCATGATTTTCGCTTCCCCGGTCCCCAACTCCTTATCTTCACCATGGACATCCAGTCCCTGTACACCTCCATCCCCCATCACGAAGGACTTAAAGCCCTCCGCTTTTTCCTTTCCCGCCGTACAAACCAGTACCCTTCCACGGACACCCTCCTTCGATTGACTGAACTGGTCCTCACTCTGAACAACTTCTCTTTCCAATCCTCCTACTTCCTCCAAACCAAAAGAGTAGCCTTGGGTACCCGCATGGACCACAGCTATGCCTGCCTCTTCATAGGATATATGGAACCGTCCATCTTCCACAGCTACATTAGCACCACCCCTCACCTTTTCCTCCACTACATCAATGACTGTATCGGCACTACCTCGTGCTCCCACGAGGAGGTTGAACAGTTCACCCACTTTACTAACGCCTTCCACCCCGACCTCAAATTTACCTGGACCATCTCAGATTCCTCCCTTCCCTTCCTAGACCTCTCCATTTCTATCATGGGCGACCGAATCAACACGTACATTTACTATAAACCGACCGACTCCCACAGCTACCTAGACTACACCTCCTCCCACCCTGCCCCCTGTAAAAACGCCATCCCATATTTCCAATTCCTTCACCGCATCTCCGCCACTTCCCGCTCCTCCACCCTTGAGCCCTGCACCTCAATCGTTACCAGGACAGAACCCCACTGGTCCTCGCCTACCACCCCACCAACCTCCATATACATCGTATCATCCGCCGTCATTTCCGCCACCTCCAAACAGACCCCACCACCAGGGATATATTTCCCTCCCCTCCCCTATCAGCATTCCAAAAAGACCACTCCCTCCGTGACTCCCTCGTCAGGTCCACACCCCCCACCAACCCAACCTCCACTCCCGGCACCTTCCCCTGCAACCGCAAGAAATGCAAACCTTGCGCCCACACCTCCCCCCTTACTTCCCTCCAAGGCCCTAAGGGATCCTTCCATATCCGCCACAAGTTCACCTGCACCTTCACACACATCATTTACTGCCTCCGCTGCACCCGATGTGGCCTCGTCTACATTGGGGAGACAGGCCACCTACTTGTGGAATGTTTCAGAGAACACCTCTGGGACACCCGGACCATACAACACAACCACCCCATGGCTCAACACTTCAACTCCCCTCCCACTCCAGCGAGGACATGCAGGTCCATGGACTCCTCCATCGCCAGACCATAGCAACACGACGGCTGGTGGAAGAGCGCCTCATCTTCCCTGAGGAACCCTCCAACCACAAGGGATGAACTCAGACTTCTCCAGTTTCCTCATTTCCCCTCCCCCCACCTTGTCTCAGTCCCAACCCTCGAACTCAGCACCACCTCCCTATCCTGCAATCTTCTTCCTGACCTCTCTGCCCCCACCCCCACCCCCACTCCGGCCTATCACCCTCACTTTAATCTCCTTCCACCTATCGCATTTCCAATGTCCCTTCCCCAAGTCCCTCCTCCCTACCTTTTATCTTAGCCTGCTTGGCACACTTTCCTCATTCCTGAAGAAGGGCTCATGCCCAAAACATTGTTTCAATCCAAGGAGCAGGAGAATCAGTCACCCAATCAATGTAAATGTTGTTTTATTTGTATGCTGCTCCCTGTAAGTGATTATATCATTTCTTAAGAATCTGCTGTTTGAGAGAAGGCAGAGAACTCTCGTCCTTGTGTACATGGGCGATTGCACTCTCTCTCGGGCTCGGAATGAAAGGTGAGGAAGGTAGAGCTATACTGTGTCTGAGCCAGAAGGTACAGACTGTATATCTGAGTATTTGCTCCGATTGATACTGGAACGGGATGACACATTTACTCCCTGTCCATTAACCAATCCTTTATCCATGCTAACAGATGGCATCGTCCACAGTGAACCCTTATTTGTGAGCAAGGTTTGGTGTAGCACTTTATGATTATTTTTGGAAAAGACAAACATAATTGATATATACTAATTATATTTTTTAAAAATGTCTCAGAATTTTGTCGTAAAGGATTACCATTTTTAAAACCAAGTTGACGTATTCTAATCAAATGAAGCTTTTCTAAGAGAATTGTTAAGATTTCTTTAATGTTAGGTTCCAGCACCTATTATGTGACTGATGGAAAGCTAACTGACCTCGAGATCCTCATTTTCCCTCACTCCTTCCTTGTGATAGCAGTGGTACATTTACTGGCTTCTAGTTGGTTAGGACCATTCCAGAATCTAGGAAACATTGGAAGATGTAGCCACCTTTGCAGCAATTTCTTTTAAAACTCTGGAATGCATGCCATCAGGTCCTGGTGATTTGTCAGATTTTAGTCCCTTGAATTCTCTTACTACCTCTCTGCTGATTTTAAATTATTTGATTTCATTACTCTTCTTATTCCCTGAATTATTCTCTGTTTCAGGTATATAATGCATGTCTTCTACCAAGTAGACTAAAAATATCTTTGTTCAATATACAAAAATTAAACTTGCCACAATTTTTGTGACAAGCTCCAATATTTTCTTGCTTAATGTCATGTTCAGTAGTATACCTATTATTACTGGGTCCAGAAAACACTCCCACTAGTGTTTTGCAACCATTGTTATTGCTAATTTCCACCCATACTGATTCTGTTTCTTGATTTTCTGAGTTAAAATCCTTTTCTCCAAATGCATAATTTTACTTTCAGGGCTGCCTCTTTTCCATTTTTCCTGCCTTCTCTAAATATTGTATATTTAGAAGATTTATTTTCCATCTTTAATCATCATGGTTTATAGGATGAGCATCTCTAAACCACTTTTCTCAATGTGTGTTGCCGTATTCGCATGCAGCAAGATCTGGACAAAATCCATGATGTGGAGGTGCTGGTGTTGGAATGGGGTGGACAAAGTCAGAAGTCACACAACACCAGGTTTTAGTCCAGATTTATCTGAAATCACAAGATTTCAGAATGCTGCTTCTTTGTCACTTCACCTGAAGTGCTCCAAAAGCTTGTGATTTCAAATAAGCTCGCTGAACTACAACTTGGTGTCATGTGACTTGTGACCAGACAAAATCCAAGCTCGAGCTGATAAGTGGCAAGTAATATTCACACCGTACAAGTGTCAGACAATGACCATCTCCAATGAGAGAGAATATTACCTTATCTTCATGACATTAAACGGCATTACCATTGCTGAATATCCCACTATCAATATCCTGGAAGTTACTATTGACCAGAAACTGATCTAGACAGCTACATAAATACTGTGACTATAACAACAAGTCAGAGAGAGTCATTCATCTGTCAACTCCCCAAAACCTGTCTACCATTAAGTCCACAAATCAGGGTTGTGATTATGAATACAATCCACATGCCTGGATGAGGACAGCTCCAACAATACTCATGAAGCTCAATACCATTCATCACACAACAACTAACTTGATTAATGCTCCAGCTTAAACATCCATTCACTCCACCACTGATGCACTGTAGCAGCTTTGCATACATTCTACCATCTAGAGGATAAGGAGATGGGACCTGTAAATTTCCTTCACAGCCACACACCAACTACAATTCCACTTCCTCGCTGTCACTAGGTTAACATTTTGAAACTCACTGTCAAACACCATGGGAACACTTCCTTCAAGTGTACTGCAGCAGTTTAAAGTGGCAGCTCATTGGCATTTTCTCAAGGACAAGGAGAGACACTAAATGTAATCTGCACAGCCCAACACTGTAAACACTCTGTCCTACATCAATATACTTTTCTACTACCTCAACTTTTACTTTTGTTTGTCTTTGGTTTTCCAAATCTGTCTTTGATTAAACCCTCTTCCTCACCTGTCAATTTAAACAATATGTACTAGCATATAAACATAAGAGTGTGTTAAGTCCCTTCCTGCCACATCCTATTTACTCTTATTCATATTTACATATTGTGCTCAACCTCATTTAAGTTTCCAAACCTCTCCTGATGTGAACCATTTCCCTTCTCCACCCCCTTCCCATACTTTTTTTACTTAAAGTCCTCGCCACAGTCCCAATTTAATGATTTGCCAGAACACTGATCATAGTGTGGTTCAGATGAAGACTATGCCAATGGTACAGCTTCCTTTGCTCCTCTCGGTATTGATGTCGGTGCCTAATGAATCAAAACCCATTCTCCCCCACACAATCCTGCAGCTGCCCACATTCAGTTCTCAGATTTTATTCTCCCCACGCTTAAATAATTACTTGTTGTAATGTACACATTTGCAGTTATTTAACATTTGATAAATTACACATGTTTCTAATGGAGATTATATTATGAGAACAATTTAGTTTCCTCAGCAACGTTTGCACTTTCACTTATTACTTCCATACTTGGGTACTTACTAACAAGAATTTTCTGTGAAGCAGAAAACAGAATGATAAACTATACCTGCTCTGCAGTCAGCAATGGGGAATTGTCCATCCGGCTTTTCCAAGCAAATTGTCTCTGGTACTCGGAGTTTTTTTTTAAACTCTTCTGTGGTATAATTTTCAATGGTGCTGTTTCCTTAAATGCATAGCTCATCTACCAATAACAAGCAGAACATCTTTAATCCTAGTGCTGACTTTTCTCATTTTAAAGCATACTATATGAAAGTTAATTTATAAAAATGGGGAATTCAAGCCACTCACGGAACCTACCAGTACGGAAGATAAAAGTTATTTTTTGTTATGTTATGATGGAATTAAATTTTCTTTTTATTTCTGATCTCAAACATTAACAATACTCCTCTTCCAACACTGAATTTTCTTTCATAATTTTTAAGTATACTTTTACACAACTTCAACATCAATCTTAAGCGAACATTACTCCCTATTTCCACCCATTTTAGAAGACCAGTCACAGAGGACTTGCATCTATGCAGGGTGTACATGACAGTTTTCCTTCCGTTGAACTGGAAAGTGTTTCAACAGCTAACAGGGAAAACAAGAAGCATGGCTGGGAGTTAATGCAGTCACAACCAAAAGGGATCCTATATTTGATCATTTCTAGCAGCAAGCCAAAAATAAACAGCAGTCACCAAGAAATGATTAAGCTATGATTTTCAGCTAGAGTATGGGCAAAAGGAGTATATTTAGCAAATTAATTGTTGTTAACGCATGAACTATAACTGTCTTGACAAAGCCCTATGCAATGCTGAGGAAATTCCTTCGCTGGGAAATATTATGCAATAAGAAGGTACAACAGCAAAATGAAATTGGAGCAGTCATAACATGCCATTACTTGAGAGCTAGTTGAGTGGAAAATGTGGTGAGAGAAAGAATGTGTAAAGGCAGCTAGTAAATGGAAAGCAACATTCAACGTAACAAAGAAGCAATGGTGATCTTGAGGGGAGATTGACCAGATCAAATCAAGATATTTCATACAGTTATATGCATCCTATTATTTAAAGGAATTTACCTGATTAAATGGACTGCCTAGCACCAAACGCACATGCGGTGGGCTGAAAAGTTCAACCTCAGTATCTGAGGTATTGCCACAAATATTCTAATTCCCAAGGTAATTTATTCACGGTTATCAGAACAGAAATAAATTACGAAATATTATTTTGGTTTTTCTAAAGACTCATTAAATCATTAATTGCATAATAAGAGCAAAACAACAATAACAATCAGCAATTAACCTGACTGCTAGGATCATTCAGGATAAATGTAACAGGTGCTAACTGTGCTGTCTATATTAATTTCAAAACACAGTTTTATTGTTTTGCAATTGTAAAAAGTATTTTGCAATACCAATACCCATAGCCCCTTAAAATTAGTTTGAGAGTGGGTGAATATTAGAGAAGACATTTAACTTTCAGTCGCTTTAGAGCTGCTTGCTAACAGTATGATGATGTATTTTTAAATAATTCATATTGCACTTTGTCACATAAGGAAACAAAACAATTGTTACTGAAGATTTAAAATATAATTCTCAGTTCACAGTTACTAACCGATCATAAACTACCATGCTAGCAACTTTGTTGCTCTGTTCGCATCAATTGTTCTCTTTACATATTCCAGAAATGACTGTTCTATAGCTATATATTTCTGAGAATAGTAAAATCATTCTGCACAATATCGTCTTTTTCTGCACAAGCATATGTTTGCATCCAGGGCTAAATATCTTCCAGAGAAATAGGTCAGGTTAAGATTTTTTTGACTTTTGATTTATTGTTGTTACATGGACATAGATACAGTGAAAACTGTTGTTTTATCTGCTATGCAGGTAGATTGTATCATACAAAGTGCATCAGGGAGCAGAATAGAGTGCAGAATCCAGTATTGCAGTAGAGGAGAAGATGCTGAGAGAGAAATAAACATTAACATTAAGAGAACCATTCAAAAGTATGATAACAGCAGGGAATAAAATATAATATGTTCTAAATGACTGTTGTAATCCACTAACTACTAGTACTATGATTCCTCTATAAAAGATGTGCAATTGCTTAAAAGACTTCGACTTCTTAATAAGGTGTTAAATGTAACAAGGTCCCACATAGACATTCTCATAGATCTTAAAAACAAAATCGAAGGATTAATACAAAATAATTAAACATTTTGATATTTTCAGAAGATAGTTGTAAATATAAACATTTAATTTTGGCAGTTATTTAATATAGTCTACAGAAGACTAAAAAACAAGTGGCATAAAATTTTAATTGTCATTCCTACTTACACCATTATGAACTGCCTTATCCCCACTCTTTTTTCCAGAAGACATGTTGGCTTCTTTTCCTTTCTGAACAACTGCAGCCAATTGCCTGTCTCTAGCCAGTGATGGTTCTAATTCTGAATGCAAATGACAGTCCACAGACCGTGATCTGGCAACTTTAGGCTCTCGAGGAGCATTGGGAGTTTTGGATTCTTCCTGGTTATCTTGATCCTTCTCAGTTCCTCTTTCATTTAAAACAGAAGATTGTGGTTTAGTTAGTTCAGACATTTTGGGTTCTGGTTCATGAGATCTACTATTTGAATCACTACTCCAGTCCCACTGAAAAGATTTTGAAGCTTGAGGTCTGTAGTATGGCACACGTTTCTTAGAGATAAAATTTGGCTCCTTTGTATTCCCTATAATACAAAAAGATATTTTTTAAAATCCTTATCATAATCAATTAAATTGTAAAATCAGATTTCAGATTTTTCCCCAGTAAACAAACTGCATTTATATGGCAGATTCCATATCCACTGGACTCAAGTTGTCTTACAGTCATGGCTAAATATATTTGAACAAGCTAGAGAATCATCCTTCTAATGTAAAAAATATGACAGCTTGTGCAATCTCAGCAAACTCCCATAAATAGCAAAATGATAACGACCAGGTATCAGCTTTTCTAATGTTAATTGAGTGACAAATATTGTCTCATATGGAAAATGGCATCTCCAAACGTGTAGGGCTCCGTGGTATTGAACTGAAGTATCACCTTTGATTTTTGTTCCCGAATGTAATTCAAAAGTGATTGTGCTGCCAACTGTGTTCCACCAGCTGATTGTTATGTTTCAAGGACTATTTGTGACACTGCAGGTTCATGTTCTGTTAGAACTGATTCCTGCATGTCAATCTGTTTTAGGTCTCTTGTGGCGGAATGGTACTGTCCTGACCTCTAGACCAGAAGACTCAGATTTGAGTCCTACTTGTTTGAGAGGTGCGTAATAGTAACTCTAAACAGGTTGAATAGAAAATTTAAAATATCAACTCCTTTTTGAAATGAAATATTCATGACAAAATTTAGTTTTAAAGCTTTACATGATATTTCCAACAAGCCTCACATTCCCCAGTACACAATTTATTTTTGGAGATACTTCAGCAATGTGCCTTGGGATACCTACATGAAATAAGATTAAAATAATATTTTGTTGTTTTCCAATTTAGCTTTTTATCTTTTGAAATGTACTTTTCTGCACATGTTCAAAATCCTGCATTAGATCCATTGTAACTTCCTCTGTTCCAGCATCGATATGGTTGGAGTGTGATACAAGGAAGAAATAACACTCAACCTTTTCTTAAAAAAAAATCTTTTATTCTGATTAATCTTTACAGCATCATATCCTGCCTCTAGTTGGATGCCCATAATTGCATGCAACATTTCAATTTCATCAAAACAATCACTCTGCAGCGAGTATCATTTGTTTGCCACTGTACTGAACACTTCAATCTATAACCATCTGTAGCTTTCATATGGTCTTTCAATTTAAATTCCCACCTCTAAAATCAATGCATCCTGGTACCCTTTGATATTTCTCTTTCTCTAATTTATTGCTGTTTCAGTTTCCACTTTTCTCACTGCTGATTCCCTACAAAAACTATAGGCTCATGTTTGCCTGCAATGATCTGGCAACCTGTCTCTGAACTCCTGCACTTTTATCTGATAATTTGTTGTACTCCTTTATTTGGTATTAGCAAACATCAATATAATTCATCCCAAATCAATATCAAATTTATAGGGAGCATGGGATAAAAAGAGGGAAGAATCACTTAATTACTTAATACCTTATTAATGAAGTGTTAACTCTTTTTCTCTCATCATAGATACTACTTGGTTCAATCAGTATTGTTAGCACTTTGTTTTTACTATCTAACACTCTCAGTTGGACAATTGTGAATTTATTTTGGTTACAAAAGCAGCGCCTACAGTTAAATGTTTATTGAAAATTATCACTTGCGTATAATAGGCTTACCCAGCTGGTCTGAGGGCAAACCTGCCCAAGGTACTTTTTGCTTAGAAAGGGGACTAGAAGAATTTGATCTCTGAGAGTCGTTCCATTTGAAATTTCGTTTGTATTCACTTAAACCCTAAGTAGTAAGGTAGACAAAATAATTTGAATTCAATGTCAATTACTGAAAAGTCAAACATTTTCTTTCAAGAAACATAAAACTATTCAATACATAATATATGTCAAAAACAAACTTTAAAAGGATACATCTTCTTGGTTGACTGAAAAATAATTATAAGAGATGCAAGGAAAAAAAAATTTTGTTTCTTTCACATCAGCATATCTCAAACTACAATCACACTTAAATAATTACTTTTGAAATGTAGTCAATATTGTAATGTAAGTTAACATCACAATCAACTTGCTCACTGTAAGAAATTATTGATTAGATTCTATTTGATGGTGGCGTTTAAGCTGTGTAAGCTGGTCTGGATAGAATATCTATGGTTACCAATACTCTTCGCATTCCTGAAGGAGTGATCACAAAACTTTTATCAAAGATTTAGGATTTTCAAACATTATTGCATTTTTTAAATAAAAGTTTGGTTCCCGAAAGGAGCACGTTTACTCCTTTTTCAGTAACTAACTGCAGTACCAAAATTAGGGAGAAAAAACAGGATTTTACTTTCCCCCCCAATGGCACCATAAAAAGTGTTCTCTATATCTGCAAAAGATGCACTATGATGTCTTCACAAAGTATAAACCGCAGTCTTTCTATCATCCGAGGACTGTGCTCTCTGATCCCAAGAGATGAAAATAAGGCCACTTCCTTACAGTTGTTATTATTTTGCTTGATAACTGTCATATTCACTCAGTTTACTGGTTCACACATGTACTAAAGTAGTGCTACCAAATACTGTCCACTGCACAATGCTCATCAAAACTCAGTCTTCTCTCAAATGATACATTAGTGCTGTTTATCAATCCTACTTTTTCCCCAAGGCTGCTTGCATTCCAAGGATGCTCAGGCAAAGAATTCTATTCCTGAAGACGCCCAGAAAATTGTAGGGAGAACACTACTACTCTTTATATTGTGCCGGGGAAACTCATACATGCACAGAGTAGGTAGAGGTGGGAGGGCCACAGCTTGACGTGCAAATGGCAAGAAATCAGACAATACAACCTCTTTCAGAACTATACTGGAGTGTGTAATGATTTATTTAAATCCTTAAGTTTGGCCAGCCATCCTACTGATTCAAGCTCTACCAACAAATTATAAATCATACTCATCACAATGCTATTTTTTTTTAAATTACAATTTCTATTTAAATACACCTGATCCATTCATATTCCTGGTTCCAGTTTAGGCAGTAATAAGAATAAATTGTGGAGGATACTTTCACTTTCTGTCCATATAACTGACTCAACTACTTCATTTGGTGGAATAGAAATTAAACAAAATTATAGGCAAAATATTCAGATGTAACCTTTTATCAATTGCCTTTGAAAAATTAATCCAACCCAACATCAAATAGTGCGCAATCACAGCCAGATGGTGTGTTTATTTATAGGTACTGTGCTGCAGCAATAATGCATGTAGCTTTGAATCCTTACCTAATCCGAGTGGTTTTAATCACATTCATCTCCTGAGGGGTGGTTATTGCCAGATTATAGGAACTGATTTTAATTTGTTTTAAAGGGGAACTGGAACTGTATTTTTATTTGGTCACATCTTTTAGCTGATTTTGTAATCATTTTTACAAAAGGTTGAATTTTCCTTAATACCTGTTAAATAACTGAGCCTGGACGGGAAGAAAATATTTCAAAGATGGAATGAGTAGGGTGAAAGATGGGGTACGAAGGGGAGTGAGTGAGTCAGAGGTTAAGTAATGGGGTGAGGGCAGGCAGGGGTTGAACGAAGGAGATGAGGGATATTGAGGTTTATGGCGGGAGGGCTGTGAGTGAGAGGAAACCGCATAACGGAGGAAATGGAGAAAGTGAGGACTGCAGATGCTGGAGATCAAAGCGTGGCACTGGAAAAGCACAGCAGGTCAGGCAGCATCCGAGGAACAGAAGAGTTAATATTTTGGGCATAAGCAGTTCATCAGGAATGTTGGGGTGGGTGGGGAGCTGAGACATAAATAGGAGGGTGCGGTGGGGTGAAGGTAGCTGGGAAGGAGATAGTGGAAGGGGAGAGTGACAGGGAAAGAAAGAGGGGAAAAGGGGTGAGTGAGGAAGAGGGGAAAAGGGGTGAGTGAGGAAGAGGGGAGGTGAGGAAGCCACAGGCAACAATTTTGGCAGACTGCATGTTATTAAAATTCGACTGTTTTACATTAAAGATCAGTGAGAGAACTCACCTTGAAGTGCAAGGGCATGTTCCCGGCAATCCGGCCTCTTGACCCCCCAAGAGTTTCTCAGAACCTAGTGGCACCTCCCCCTTACTGAGATCCCCATGCCGCCACCCCCCCCCCCCCCGTATCCCTCCTGCCTGAGATGCTCAATACCACCAGGCCCCCACCCAGTCCACTAACCCCTCTGTTCCACACCCCACCCCCCGAGACTGAGATGCTTGGTGCCTTGTCCCCAATATCGCCGGTACCTCTCCCTCCCCCGCCCCCCTCACTGTCCCCTGTACCTCTCCCTCCCCCGCCCCCCCCTCACTGTCCCCTGTACCTCTCCCTCCCCCGCCCCCCCCCTCACTGTCCCCTGTACCTCTCCCTCCCCCGCCCCCCCCTCACTGTCCCCTGTACCTCTCCCTCCCCCGCCCCCCCCTCACTGTCCCCTGTACCTCTCCCTCCCCCGCCCCCCCCTCACTGTCCCCTGTACCTCTCCCTCCCCCGCCCCCCCCTCACTGTCCCCTGTACCTCTCCCTCCCCCCCCCCCCCTCACTGTCCCCTGTACCTCTCTCTCCCCCTCACTGTCCCCGGTATCTCCCTCCCCCGCCCCCCCCTCACTGTCCCCTGTACCTCTCTCTCCCCCGCCCCCCCCTCACTGTCCCCTGTACCTCTCTCTCCCCCGCCCCCCCCTCACTGTCCCCGGTACCTCTCTCTCCCCCGCCCCCCCCTCACTGTCCCCGGTACCTCTCTCTCCCCCGCCCCCCCCTCACTGTCCCCTGTACCTCTCTCTCCCCCGCCCCCCCCCTCACTGTCCCCGGTACCTCTCTCTCCCCCGCCCCCCCCTCACTGTCCCCGGTATCTCCCTCCCCCGCCCCCCCTCACTGTCCCCGGTATCTCCCTCCCCCGCTCTCCCTCACTGTCCCCGGTATCTCCCTCCCCCGCCCCCCCCTCACTGTCCCCGGTACCTCTCTCTCCCCCGCCCCCCCCTCACTGTCCCCGGTACCTCTCCCTCCCCCGCCGCCCCCCCCTCACTGTCCCCGGTACCTCTCTCTCCCCCGCCCCCCCCTCACTGTCCCCGGTACCTCTCCCTCCCCCGCCCCCCCCCCCTCACTGTCCCCGGTACCTCTCCCTCCCCCGCCCCCCCCCCCTCACTGTCCCCGGTACCTCTCTCTCCCCCTCACTGTCCCCGGTATCTCCCTCCCCCGCCCCCCCCTCACTGTCCCCGGTACCTCTCTCTCCCCCTCACTGTCCCCGGTACCTCTCTCTCCCCCTCACTGTCCCCGGTATCTCTCTCCCCCGCCCCCCCCCTCACTGTCCCCTGTACCTCTCCCTCCCCCGCCCCCCCTCACTGTCCCCTGTACCTCTCCCTCCCCCGCCCCCCCCCCTCACTGTCCCCTGTACCTCTCCCTCCCCCGCCCCCCCCCTCACTGTCCCCTGTACCTCTCCCCCCCCCGCCCCCCCCCCTCACTGTCCCCTGTACCTCTCCCTCCCCCTCACTGTCCCCGGTATCTCCCTCCCCCGCCCCCCCTCACTGTCCCCGGTACCTCTCTCTCCCCCTCACTGTCCCCGGTACCTCTCTCTCCCCCTCACTGTCCCCGGTATCTCCCTCCCCCGCCCCCCCTCACTGTCCCCTGTACCTCTCCCTCCCCCTCACTGTCCCCGGTATCTCCCTCCCCCGCCCCCCCTCACTGTCCCCGGTACCTCTCTCTCCCCCTCACTGTCCCCGGTACCTCTCTCTCCCCCTCACTGTCCCCGGTATCTCCCTCCCCCGCCCCCCCCTCACTGTCCCCGGTACCTCTCCCTCCCCCGCCCCCCCCTCACTGTCCCCGGTACCTCTCTCTCCCCCCTCACTGTCCCCGGTACCTCTCTCTCCCTCACTGTCCCCGGTACCTCTCTCTCCCCCTCACTGTCCCCGGTATCTCCCTCCCCCGCCCCCCCCCTCACTGTCCCCGATATCTCCCTCCCCCGCCCCCCCCCTCACTGTCCCCGATATCTCCCTCCCCCGCCCCCCCCTCACTGTCCCCGATATCTCCCTCCCCCGCCCCCCCCCTCACTGTCCCCGATATCTCCCTCCCCCGCCCCCCCTCACTGTCCCCGATATCTCCCTCACTGTCCCCGGTAACCCCCCGCTGTCCGTCTCCTGACTCTGTTGCTTTCTCCGTTTCCTTGGCGAATACCGCGTCCTTCGCCACGCGCAGGCGCACTGGACACGCGAACCTAATTTTGAACCAATCAGAAAGCAGAGCCTCTCTCTTAAAGGGCCCACCGGCCCGTCTCAGCAGCGCTCCTTGTGGCCGTGGTCATGACTCACAGTCGACTCGGGGAGAACTGTGCTGTGACAGATCGCAATTTTACATGCGTGCTGTGGTCTGGGGATATCTGTACTGACGGTAGAGGCTCCAGCTTCCTTTCAATAGCGTGGCCTGCTAAGGACTTGTTCTTATTTCCCTGTCATGGATGTACATGTTGGAAGGATATGCAGGTTGATTCTCAGCCTTTTTGTCATGTAATTTATGTAACTTCCTTTGGCATCGAGTCCTGGAGTGGAACGCAATAGCTGAACTTCTGCTTCAGAGGCCGGGGCACTACTCACTGTACTATGGGCCTCCTTCTAGCAATTGCATTTGACCATAAACGTAGTGAAGCAATAATGGGGATTGGGTGGGCTTTGCATTTCAATTGAACATTAATTACAGATGCACTTCTGTAGTGGATCAGATGAGCATCCTAAATACCAGAAATTAGCCATATGTTGCCACTCTCTTTTCTGTCTCATTAAAACAGTCCACAATCCATGATGTTAGTTCTGAATTCAAATTAAGGAGTTAGTAATCTTCCATGAAAGACAGATGATGAGAAAACCTTTCTCTCAGAATTCTTTGTAAGTCTCATGGATCTTTAGAATTCTGTTTCCCAGAGAGTTGTCATTGGATCATTGGAAGCAAGATCATGTAATATATTTAAGGTGAATGTAGACAGATTCTTGACTATCAAGGAACTGAAAGGTTGTTAGATTAGGCAGGTATTAAGGGAAGAGGACACAATCAGACCAGCCATGATCTCACTGAATGGTAAAGCATGTTTGACGGACTGAATGGTCCACTTCTGCTTCTAAGGCATATACTTCCATGAGCCTCCATCCTATGAAAGACTCTTGTGTAGAGTCATAGAATGACTACTGCTAAGAAGGTGGCCATTTGGCTCATCATGTTTGTGGTGGCTCTCAGATTTTCCTCTTGGTCCAACTTCCAGCTCTATCTCTGCAAAACCCATAAGGTTCTGTCCTATGAAATTAATAAACCATATGTCAGGTTACTATGCTGCTATGTCACATGGTTAATGAAGTAATAGAGCTTTGAAATTGGTCATTAATATCTGATGTTTGATGTAGATTTCTTAATTAGAATTTTATGACAATTTTATTTGATGGAAAAAGTTTTTTGTTTCCTCGGGTTACTGTGCTAAGCCTATTTTCAGCAACAGGACAAATTTACTATTCAATATTGGAAATTAATAAAATGTTGTTAGATGTATAAACAAATTAACAAAACTATCTTCTTTCCTCCAATTCAACTATGAGTGTGTTTCTAGATATTTAATGATCAAGATCTGTTTAGACTAAGATATTGAGGGGTACAGTGATATGGTCCCTCCCTCTGGGCCAGGACATCTGGGTTCAAGTTCCATCTGCCTCAGAGACATATCCGAACAGATAGATTAAAATAACGTATTGGGAACTTTTGTGGTACAATGGTAGTGTGTTTCCTTCTGGCAGGTTCCATAAAATCTAGCTTCAATTCCCAGCTGCCCTTGACATGGGGCAGGTTGGTTAAAAATAAAAAGAGAGTTGATAGCATATTGATAATGTCACTGGATTGGTAATCCCAAACACCAGGTTAAGGTTCTAGGAGCTTTTGTGGCACAGTGGCCAGGAAAGTCCCACCCAACAGGTTGATAAAAAAATGTCTACAACACAATATTCATAATGTTTGTGAACTGCAAGAAAACTGTATTACTAATGTGAAAGTTGGGTTACTTACCTTTGATATTTTCTCTTATCACATAAAGCTTTATTACTAGAATTAATTCGAACATTTATTCAATCAGAATCATTCCTACAGGCAATGGTGAATGTTATCAAAGAAGTATGCAAAGTAAATGCATACAAAGGATCTAAATGAAGTAAAACAGATCATGTTAGTTGCAAAGACCGTGCTGTGCATCATTCTGTAATAAGTCTTCAAGATTGTCAATAAGTTACACATTTTTAGAACAATCCACAAGTAATTCAAAAAGTGTTTTTGTTTGTTTAATTGTATGTGTTCAATTTTATCATAAAATTAGTATCCTTGAATTAATTCTATTACTAGTTTGATTTGGTTGATATGTGAAAGATGTGGTGTCCTTATGTTAGGTAATTCTCATACAAATACGCTTTCCAAAACTGCAAATATCAAAGCCTATAATTAAAATCTCAATACTGGTCACTGACATGTTTGCATATCTATTGCAGTGCAAGATTTCCTGATATGGTTTTTCTAATTTGTTACACTCACCTGTGGATATAAATAAGTTGAATTATTCAGCAGGACCATGTTGACACCTTTCACATTTACAGTGAGACTTTGTAAAATGAAACTTTTGTATTCTGCTGACCATTGGGGGATGAAAATATTTTCCACAATTTTTCAGGATGAGGATACCTCTTTGGAAAATAATATTATAGCAATAGAAAATAGTCTAAAACTATTTGATGTTTGTGTTTTGTCATTAAGAAGTAATGGTTATAACCACAAATATATTTTTCTTCCATTATTTGCAAAATGCATTACAGCTTGTCAAATCACTACTGAAAACAAAACTGCGAAGAAAAATGGCCCTGGATGAAGCATCAGCAGACAATGAGCCAAGGACCTCTCTTTGAGCAGATTAGAACTACAATATTTACCTTATGGGACATATTATGTTATTATGGTAAACCTAACTACAATGAGAAAAGTCTGAAGACCATTTTGTTTAATATGAAGCAAGTGCCAGCTGCTTGAACATAATTAAGGTGCCCTCAGAGATGGGACTTATGCTGATATCTTTTGGAACTTTCATAGCATCTCACAGTGGAAATTCTTCCTTTTATTTCTGCTGTTCTTACTCCTCCTATATTCCTGAATGTGCTGACAGTTTAGCCTGTCTTTCATTATCACCAAATTTTGCAGTACACAACATAACCCTGGAAACACAGTCATAACTGTGGTAAAGAAATGCTCAATAAATTTTCTGTTGGTAACGGGCTTCTCATTCTATCACAGCTGTGCCATGGCCCCAACAATGAGTTATGAGCCATGTCAGAAGATGGTAGTTCTGGTCACCTAGTAGCCAGCCGGGAACATGGCAGGCTGGTTGAAATGAAGACGATAGCATTAACCAGAGCATGATATGAACACCAGCCATAGAGATGCATGATAAGCTGGTTAAGTTGGAAAGCAGATTGGATGTTCAGAGTGTGGATTTTCTTTCTCTTCAATAATACCAGAATACTGGTGGTCATGACATACTGTGTACTTGACTGGATGAAGTCCATTGCTCTCTGGTCTTGTTTCATATTCTGTTTATTAGGAAAGTAATGCGGCTTTTCCTTCTGGCATAGAGACCCTCTGAGACTTCACTGATTAGTTGGTACATAGTAAACTAGGATATAGCGATGTACAACTGACAGGAAATTGTCGATGTCACCTGCTGCAGTCTGAAATCATAGAAGGTACTCATGGAATCCCTATAATGCAGAAAGAGGTCCATCATGTGCAGCAATCCTCCAAAGAATAGCCCAACCACATCCAGCCCCCTACTTTATCCCCATAACCCCACATTTACCATGGCTAATCTATCTAGCCTACAAACCTTCGGACCGTGGGAGGAAACCAGAGCACCCAAAGGAAACCATTGTAGAGTTGGGAAGAACATGAAAACTCCACACAGTCACCCAAGTTTGGAATTAAATCTGGGTCCCGGATACTGTAAGGCAGCAGTGCTAACCACTGAGCCATTGTGTGAAATATCCCTGTAATGTAAAAGTTAAGGACCATGAGACCAGAACAGCTACAGTTAATACTCTTCTTCTCTTGGTTCAAGATTCCAGTTGCAGCTGCAGCAGGTAAAACATCTTCAGTAAAATTGGATGGATGGAGCCCAACGTATACTGCAGACATCTATATTTTTGCACCCTCAGGCAACTTCAACAATGGTAATCAATGATTACTACCAAAATTCTATATTAAAGTCAAATCTTCAGACAGGTATCTCTTCATAACAGAGATTCCATTCAGCATGTATTTTCACCTTTTTACCAAAATAACCCTCAAAATGCCTAGAAGTCAGCTTTAAGGTTAGATACTATTAGGACAGCCGAACATATAGACAGAAGTAGACTGTTAACTCAGGTTTAAATTAAGAATCTAAAATCAGCTATTTCCTTTAGAATAATTCTACATTTAAGATTAAATCCATTTGAAAATAAGTATCAGGCTATCATAAATGGTGTGAATGTATTTTAAATATTCAGCATTGTGGTTATTTACAAATCAATATTATCTCTAGAAAGGAGAAGATGGAAAAGTGATCTAATGGAAGTCTTTCAGCTTATGAGAGGCTTTGATAAGGCAAACATAGAGAAAATGCTTCTACTTCTGGGCAAGATCAAATTAAGGGCCATATACATATAGCACAGTTTTCTTTGCAGTCGGGAGCATTATTTTATAGTTTTGTTTGTACAACTATTAAAATATTTAGTAGCTATACTTCTGGGACTCAGTATAATTTAGTTTGTTTATTTTTCAATTACATAATTTAATTTCCTCTATTTTTAATAAGAGTTATATAATTTTGGTCTATTATGTACAGAAGCTAAAAATATGAATATTCTGCTCAGAAACTATTATATTTAAATCCAATTGATGAGTTTACTTCTCACTGTTATTTTTCCTGTCAGTTCATAGAATCATAGTTACTAAATGTAAATTAATTTATAGTAGATGGTCTCATTTGCATTCTAACTGTGTTTCAGTGGTAACATGCATAGGCCAAGCAACCTGAAATGTAACACAGCGATTGAACCTAATGGTTCTCACTTCCTGAGAATTCTTGCATTTAATAATGTCCAAAGCTATTGAAAAGATACTGGTATTGAAATAACATCAAAATTAATTTTAAGATACTTAATAATATGGATGTTTTATTCAGGTGGCTGCTCACAACATACATTTATAGCCATTTAGGTAATAGTGAGGCTCCTTAACAGAACTACACTAGATATGGAGTTCAAAACAGATTTTCTGCATTTGTAATTATAATTACTGTGTGCAAGCAATGATTAAAAGCTGGATTGAAAGACCAAACACTCAGTATTAATAGTACTTCTCTCTTCTAATTACATTTTTGCTCAGCTGAACCTCATCCTGTTGCAGCGTCATTGAATTTAGTTGGTTTGTAATGATCATGAGTATCAAATTTTGGAACTTTTAGCATTAGCGGTTTACACTGCAGTTCTGAGTGGAACTATATTTATTTTTAAAAGCAGCTTTAATTAAAATGAATAATATCAGGAGCTCACCTGGCACTGCTCCAGGACAATCAGCTTTAATGTAGGCTCAACAATTGAGGACACTACAACAGTGAACTCATACCCAGTTGTAACCTGACCCCATTTATGTTGTGACAGACTTAATAGGCTCAAGAGAATAGCAATCCCTGAACTACTGAAATCTGAGGCTATGTTGAATTGTACAGTAAGAACATGCATTTTTTAAATAATGGTAAAACACTGTTGTTTTCAATTCCAATAAGTATTAGAAGTGTGAGAAAAACAAAAATGTATAATGGTTAAAAGTATTTTTTTAATTTACATGCAATCCCTTTATGCACAGATTGTTCACAGTATCAAGACAGCTACACCTGCATCAGAAAGTTCCATCTCCTCAGCCCAGACTGGAAATTGGTCCTTTGCTGCAGCAGTGTAATAGTCTCCCAGTTTCCACAACATGCATATTTACATGGGAACATGACGCCTGTCAAGCCTGCTCTATCATTTAAAAGGTTAGTTGAATACTTTAATGTATTTTTCCATAATATCCTCATAACATTTTTTATGTCAATGGTAATCAGAAATCTATCAATATCTGTTTTAAATATACTCAGATACTGAGATTCTGCAGCCCTCTAGCATAGAGAATTCCAAAGATTCACAAACTCTCCGAGTAAAAGTAAAATCTCCTCATCAGTCCTAAGTGGCATCCTCTTTATTTTTGAAATGTGTCTCCTGGTTCTAGTCTCCATAACCAGGGGAAATATCTTAGCTGTGTCTATCCCTTCAAGTATTTTGTTGGTTTCAATGAGAACACATCTCATTCTTTGAAAATGTAGGGAATACAAGCTCAGTTTTCCTAATCTCTCTTCATAGGACAGTCTTGCCATCCCAGAAACGAATCTGGTGAATCGTCATTGCTCGCCTTCTATGGCCATAATATACATCCTGAGGTATAAAAAACCAAACCTGCGCACAATGATCCAGGTGCAGTCTAAGCAAACTTCTGTACGATTGAAACAAGACTTCATTAATCCAGTACTCATATTATCTTGAGATAAAGGATAAAATTCCATTATCTTTCCTAATAGTTTGTTGCATCTGCCTTTTTGCTGTCAATGACTTATTGACAAGGATATTTAGGTCCCTTTGTAATTTACACTTTCCAACCACTTCATAAAGGAAGTTGGCTCAGTGCTGAATTAGTGGAAGTTCGTGAAATCTATAAACTGGGGCTAATGAAACTGAATTCTCATATAGGTCCCTACAACCAGCAAAATGAAGAAACTCATTTAAACCAGAGGGCTTAATTATCTAACATTCCTATTATTTTATCTTCTTAAAATTTTCTGAAAAAAATTAGGATTCCAGGATTCCAGGTATGTAGGATTCCGGGGATCTGTTTCCTTCCTGGTGAACTGTATTTTTCCATTTTAATGTTTTTATACTTCCACTCGAAATGTCCAGTGGTGGACTATGTGAAAATTATTGATTGGTGATTTGATCACTAACACCTTCATAACATCTCAACTTCAGCCATCATAGCTCATCTTCTACTGAAATTCTCATTCATACCTTTGTGATCTCTAAACATGACTATTCAAACACACTGCTTGCTGATGTCCCATTTTCTTCCCTCCAAATCAAGCTACAATTTGACTTTAAAATTCTCATCCTTACTTTCAAGTCTTTCAATGACCTTGTACTTCCCTATCTTTGATATCAAGACTGACAATCCTCGAGATATTCCTCTAATTCTGACCTGTTGTACATTCCCACATGTAACTGCTCCACATTGGACACCATGCCTTCTATTGCCTAGGCCCCAAGCACTGCAATTCCCTGCATCTTTACTCTTTCATCTTTTAATTCAATTTTTAAAGCCTACCTTTTTACCAAGCTTCTGTTTTGCTGGCCTAATATCTGTTTGTATGATTCAACATTTTATAGTTGCTGTATTAATTTACCAAGATTACTACACATATGTAAAATATGTAAAGTGTCACTTGTGTTGACCTACGCTAATTTGTTGTACCGGTTATGGTATATTCCCATGATTCATATCCCAATGATTTCTTTTTCTCTGTTTAATTAATTTCAACATATTCAATTAATTTTTCTCCTCTGTGAAGCCTCCAGAAATCTTTTTCAGCCACCTCATAATTTCAGTCCCAACCTTTGTTTGGGTCCAATTACCACCTAAAAAGCACACTGGCAAATTTTAATCTGTTACGGATTAAAACTGCATACATGAAGGATATAATTGTAATGAATTTTATGAATTTTAAATTGTAGTCAAAGGATCAGTATATTTATTTTTAAAAATGCACAATTTGCAACTTTGTTGTATATTAACTTGATTCCTTTGTGGGATGTAAACATTATTAGCAAGGCCAGCATTTGTTACAAATTTCTATTTTCCCTTCAGCCTGGTGGCATGGTAGGCCATTTCAGAGGGCTGTTCAGTTTTGGATTCACGCGTAGGCAAGACCTGATTAGGATAGCAGAGTTCCATCTCTAAAGTGAACTAGTGGAATTTTACAGCAATCAGTGGTAATTGTCATGTTCACTAATATTGAGATGAGTTTCATATTCTAGATCTATTAAATGAATTCAAATTGAATTAACCACATAGTGAGATTCTAATCAACGTTTCCTAGAGCATTAGACCAAGATTACTAGTCTGGTGATATTATGACCTTGGATGGTAACAGAATGTCTCAAATTTGAAACTAAATCATACTATGAGCATATCACAGCCACAATCAAAATATTAAAAGGCCCTCTTATTGTTTTCAAAGAAAATATTACTCTTAGAGACTAGGAGACAC
Organism: Hemiscyllium ocellatum; assembly: GCF_020745735.1. Taxonomy (NCBI): domain Eukaryota; kingdom Metazoa; phylum Chordata; class Chondrichthyes; order Orectolobiformes; family Hemiscylliidae; genus Hemiscyllium; species Hemiscyllium ocellatum. The sequence continues at coordinate 28,598,481 of NC_083419.1, forward strand.
ATTAGTTGGCATTTAATATTCCAAAAAATCCAAATCCAACTTAAATTCTTACAAACAAAAGGGGCAAATACCCTGAGATTTGCAGATAATTAAGAAAAACTATTTCCATGTGAAAATAATAGTTATGATTTAATGTTCCGTGGTTAATATTATGCCACATTCTTTTAGAATGTTAAGGATGCTTTCACAAGCTAAGAAAATGCTAACTTGTCCTAATGAAAGATAATGAGAAATTCAATTCTGTATATATCTTGGCTGTGATACTTCCTGGGTACAGTTGTCAATATTTGTGAAAATCCCCAAAAACATTATATGTGGTGTGATATTCAGTAATTGTTTACATTAATTTACTTAGACTATGTATACTGAAACTTGACTACATTGAGTTTGTATTTTTACCCCCAGCATAATTATTTACCTGTAATTTTTAGCTGAAATTGGTCAGGTCCTAATTGATAAGCTGTATCAAGGCACAGTTTGCACCCACAGCTTGTCTGTTTAATGCAAATGAGGCTCCTGCTTAATTTTGATCAGATCTCAGATCAATATCTTTGGCTGTCTGCCCAGTTGTTCTGCTTATTTTGTGCCAGAATTCCCCTCCTAATATACATTAATAAACATTAATATCCATTAACGGCAGCCAGAATGCTTACAGGTCTTTAGCTACCACTCCAACTGATGGATTGCCCTCTCGTGTCTAATTTCAGTATGATAAATATTAATAACATTTTCTACAAAGTTTAGCTTTTCCTTTTATCAAGCTAGAGCCATGCTGCATGCAGATTCTGCTTTAACTGCTGATTTTTGTTGAATCAAAAAAAGAATCCTTTTGTTCCCCCACCCATTTCCTGACATATTTACTAGGCACTTCTCACTCATGCATTTGTCCTTTGCAGAAACATTAAAGTGAATTAATCCCATGACATTTCAGGAGGTTAGCAGCTTGAGTATGGAATCTCACCCAACCATATTTTCAGCAGCTAATTACAGAACTCATTTCTGAAACACGTGTCTGAATAGTATCTTAGACAATATTCGTCCTTTATAATATAACTTCTCCTCTTTTATTATTTAATTTGTATCTTTTGAAAAAACTAGGTGGCACGGTGGCACAGAGGTTAGCACTGCTGCCTCACAGCGCCAGAGACCTGGGTTCAATTCCCGCCTCAGGTGACTGACTGTGTGGAGTTTGCACATTCTCCCTGTGTCTGCGTGGGTTTCCTCCAGGTGCTCTGGTTTCCTCCCACAGTCCAAAGATGTGCAGGTTAGGTGAATTGGCCATGATAAATTGCCCATAGTGTTAGGTGCAGGGGTATATGTAGGGGAATGGGTCTGGGTGAGAGCGCTTTGGCGGGTCGGTGTGGACTTGTTGGGCTGAAGGGCCTGTTTCCACTCTGTGAGTAATCAAATCTAATTTAGAGCTAAGAATTTTTAACTCGTAATACTTCTCTGGCTATGTTGTGATTCCAGCTAACATTACTATTGGACAAGTGAGATGCCCATATGAAATCTGGCTTGATAGACCATATTATGTTTTTTTTAATTTAATGTTCAGCCTTTCACTGAAATGTAAACACACAAAGCTCCAGATTTGGTTTCAACAATTAAACAAAGTTTTATTACACAAAATAAATAAAAATAAACCAGGTTTTCTAAGACTAATACAGTTTGAATGAATGCTAAACATATGACAAAATAAAATCCATTTACTCTCCGACATTGTCACTTTACAGGTAATCAAAATCCAAAGGAGTCTTCCTTCTCCATCAGAATTGTATATTTGATTTAAATGTGTCTTCACAGTTTTTATCTTGTGAGTTATGGAGCCTTATTTATTGATAATTCACATATCTAAGCTGACAGCTTAGACTTTCTCAGTCTTCCAGTAGTCTGTAGAGTTCTAACCAAACACTTCCTGGTCTGGAAATTTCACAAACCACACTCTTTCACTAAGATAATTTATTCCCTTTATTGGTCTCCTTTTCTCCACTCCTGGTTAAGATTTCCTTTCCTATACCAAAAAAGGTTTTGAAATATTAATTGAAGTGCAAGTATTGGTATAACTTAGCCGAGATTATCAGGGCCATAGTGTTGAGCACAATTCTGCGCCTGGAATTTGGAAGTGGTAGTGGCAGGAAGACTGTTGTGATCTTTCTAGAATTGGTCAATTAAGGATGGTCAGCAAACTAGGGAAGCACAGGCCAAAAAGTGGGGCCACAGTCCAGTATTGCTGGCAGTTCTACCCAAAGAGGTGGGTGTGGCTGATGCATATCAGAAGACACAGGGATCCCTCAATTCTGAGGCAATCATTGCAGAATTATTAAAATATAAAAAAAAATGGTAGCCCTCCTACTGCTGGACCATCAGTGTGAAAGATGCCCGACATTTACAACAACAAGATCACAGGGCATTTGAAGCAGGCATAACTGAATCTCTCACATGACAACAACCAGGCTTCAGCTTCAGTTAGATGCTTATCTGTTATTAGGAAGAGCCTGGCACATCACCAGTTTGACAGCAAGTGGGCATTTATTGAGTGTAATTAAAAACCTGACACATAGCTGATGCTGATCAGAGCCCTGCCTCTGACAAGATCATTTGGAATTCAGATTGAATCAAGAAGTAACACCGACCATGGCCAATTGCATTTGAAACAGATTCTAGTATAAATTCTAAACTTCTAGCCCAAATACTTATCCATTTCCCATTTTAAAGCTAATATTGACTTAAATTCTGGTACAGGTAAGATATTCCTTTTAACTTCTCCCCATATGCTTTTGGTAATGATCTCAAGTATCTAGTCAAGTGATAAATGGAAATGATTCCTTCCTAATTGTATTATCCAAAACATATAATAATTTTGAACATTCTATACAAATTTCCCTTCATAGTTAAATCCTTTCATCACTGGAATCATTCTGGTAAATGTTTTGTTGTGTATTCTTTCGCCAAGACACATTTACAAAAGCAAAGAGCCAAAGTTGTAGATATTTCTAATTAGTCTGTCAGAGAGGTTATTACACATCTATGAATCTGGGCCTTCTGGCTCAGCACCTAAGGTTCTATAAAATATTGAAATTACAACCTAATTGCTGATATGTGTATGTTCAACATTACTCCAGTTTGTGACTGTCCTATCCCAAATCTCTAAAGCAATAAAAGAAACTCCATCAAGAAGTCGTTATGCACTATGCTATATTCCTCAAACAGCATATTCCACTCCCCATCACTGGCTTGCATCCCAATGTTTGACAGTGATATGAAAGAAAAACCTCTGTAATATTCAGTAAAGAACAAGACTATGGTAATTCCAATGCTATTGATGATCACTAATGGCAACACTTGTGCTTGCTTTGCACAAAATGGAAATGCATCTATATACAAAGAGCACTTCAAAAAGGTAAATCAGCTGTGTTAATTTCATGATTCAATGCATTTTAAATGAGTTTGTTTTCCTCCTTTCTTCTGCATAGAAACTAATAGCTGCCTCATTCTGCTGTAACTAAGCTAATATTCTAATCAGATTAAGGACTTGGACAACAAACAACTGGCCTAATGCAGCATTCAGCGTTAAGAATTGCACAATACATGATTTGATTTGAAACTGTGTAATGTTGGGTGAAATAGTATTGAAAATTTATCTTATATACATGAAATGTACCCTAGCTTTTCTCAACAAGTTGTGTTGCTTAACATTGTGTACCTGCATTACAGTTTCTATTAGCAGAATTCTTCAAGCCCCTGAACGGCATGGGCAAAATGGCAAGTTGATTAGGAAAATATGGCAAGATCAGAGAAATAACATTTTTAATGTTGAGGAGAAAAAGACTAATTTTTCACCGAAGGCTTGAATCTCACAAATAAGTAACCAAGCAGTCTGTTTGCATCCATATGTTATCTATGCAGGCATTAACGTTCGATTATTACCATTTCTTTCCTTATTTATAATCATTCGCTATTCTCTCAGAGGGCAGAAAGAAAGTGGGTGGCAACATAAAAGTCAGAGCGGGTAATTGGCAGCTCCATTTTCTCCCCCAGGCCTCCATTTTGGCTAGCAGTCAACAATATGTCAGAGTACACTCCGTAGGTGGTGATCATCACCATCGTTCATTCATGGAACTTGGCATCGGACATGTACCAGCTTCATCACATTGTGGTATATTTCCAGTTCACTTAGAATAAAGGTTACCACTTCAGTACTGCGTCTTGGAGGGCACTAAGACCTTGGGTTGTAATGCTGCTAACAAGTCCCCTTGCACAGAGGATCAGACACCCATCCTGTGCATCAGAGCAATGTGCACCTCATGACCCCTAGCTTGCCCTCTTATTGTACTTTGATTTTGAACCTACTTTAATGCTCAAGTATTGCTGCCTTTCTTTTCCTTGCCTTTTTATACATTGCCCCCTCAACCAGAACTTTTAAGGTTCATGGTACTTCTGCCTTGTCATTGACACAACGCCAGGCAGCTCCTCATGGTTGTCAGCAATCACCAGTCAAGGGCATGGACATATTCTGTATGGCACTGTGCTATACCAATGTGCCAACAACTCACATGGCAAACACAATGCATGTGCTTCAGCCTCATGGTCATGTCTCAAAGTCAAAATACAGTAGTCCTTAGACAAGGCAAAAGTGATGACTGCAGATACTGGAAACCAGAATCTAGATTAGAGTGGTGCTGGAAAAGCACAGCAGGTCAGGCAGCATCTGAGGACCAGGAAAATCGACATTTTGGGCAAACGCCCTTCACCAGGAATGGAGACAGGGAGCCTCCAGGGTGGAGAGATAAATGGGGGTCGGTGGGGCTGGGGAGAAGGTAGCAAAGAGTACAATAGGATGAATGGGGGATGGAGGTGACAGGTCAGAGGGGAGAGTGGAGCGGATAGGTGGGAAGGGAGATTGGCAGGTAGGACAGGTCATGAGGACAGTGCTGAGCTGGAAATTAGGAACTGGCGTAAGGTGGGGGGAGAGGAAATGAGAAAACTGGTGAAGTCTACATTGATGCCCTGGGGTTGAAGTGTTGGAGGGGTGGGGTTTGAGGGCAGAGGTGCAGGATGTGGATGAGATGCATCGGAGAGCATCTTCAACCACGTGGGAAGGGAAATTGCGGTCTCTAAAGAAGGAGGCCATCTGGTGTGTTCTTTGGTGGAACTGGTCCTCCTGGGAGCAGATACGGTGGAGGTGGAGGACTTGGGAATACGGGATGGCATTTTCGCAGGTGGTAGGGTGGGAAGAGGTGTAATCCAGGTAGCTGTGGGAGTTGGTGGGTTTGTAAAAAATGTCAATGTCAAGTCGGTCATAATTAATGGAGATGGAGAGGTCCAGGAAGGGGACGGACGTGTCAGAGATGGTCCAGGTGGAATGTGTTGGTGAAGTTGATGAACTGCTCAACCTCCTTGCGGGAGCACAAGGTGACGCCGATCCAGTCATCAATGTAGCGGAGGAAGAGGTGGAGAGTGGTGCTAGTGTAACTACAGAGGATGGACTGTTCTATGTAGCCGACAAAGAGACAGGCATAGCTGGGGCCCATGTGAGTGCCCATCGCTACCCCTTTGGTCTGGAGGAAGTGGGAGGATTCGAAGGAGAAATTGTTGAAGGTAAGGACCAGTTCAGCCAAACGAATGAGAGTGTCAGTGGAAGGGTACTGTTGGGGATGTCGGGAAGGGAAGAAAAGGAGGACTTGGAGGCCCTGGTCATGGCGGATGGAGGTGTAGTGGGATTGGATGCCCATGGTGAAGATGAGTCGTTGGGGGCCAGGGAAACGGAAGTCTTGGAGGAAGTGGTGGGCATGGGCGGAGTCTCGAAATTACGTGGGGTGTTCCTGGACCGGGGGGGGGGGAATAAGACAGTTTTTAGGTAGATGGAGATGAGTTTGGTGGGGCAGGAGCATGCTGAGACAATGGGTCGGCGAGGGTGGTCAGGCCTGTGGATCTTGGGAAGGAGGTATAATCGGGCGGTGCAGGGTTCCTGGACTATGAGGTTGGAAGCTATGAGTGAGAGATTTCCTGAGGCGATGAGATTGTGTATGGTCTGGGAGATGATGGTTTGGTGATCGGGGGTGGGGGGGTGAGGTTATGGTTGAGGAGGTGGTAGGAGGACGTGTCTTCGAGTTGGTGTCTGGTTTCAGTGGTGAAGAGGTCAGTGCGCCAAACTACCACTGCACCCCCTTTATCCGCTGGTTTGATGGTGAAATTGGGATTGGAGCAGAGGGAGTGGAGGGCTGTGCGTTGAGGGTGAGAGGTTGGAGTAGGGGAGGGGGGTAGACAGGTTGAGGCATTTAATGTATCGGAAGCAGTGGGAAATGAAGAGCTCAGGGGTGGGTAATAGGCCAGCGCGGAGTGTCCAGGAGGATGGAGTGTGTTGGAAGTGAGTGAAGGGGTCCCCGGAAGGTGAGCGGGAGTCTTGATTGTAAATGTAAGCTCGGAGGAGGCAGAAAAAGTGTTCGACGTCACAGTGCGTATTAAATTCATTGATGCGTGGACGGACGGGGATAAAGGTAAGGACTTTGCTGAGGACTGATTGTTCATCCTCAGTGAGGGGGAGGTCTGGGGGATGGTGAAACCTCAGCAGGACTGGGAGCTAGGACCTAGTGTGGGTGTGGAGCTGGGAGTGGGGGCAGAACCTGTAACTGGAGTGGGTGTGGTGGTAGGGGGAATGGGGGTGGCGTCATGAGCAGGGGTGATGTTCCCCTCAGGTTTCTGGGGAGCGGGGATGGTAACAGTGGGATCTGTGGGGGGCATGTCATCAGAATGCAGGTGAGTGGCGTTGGTGGGGCGGAAGTAGTGGCGAACATGGCAGTGGGGGCGGAAATCGCTGAGTGTGCGATGTCAGCACTGATGTGAGGGAGGCAGAAGTGATGTCACGTATGGTGCTTAGACAAGTCAAGGGGTCTGTCATTATTCAGGATTTATGAGCACAGGACATCATCAGATATCAGTTCAAGGACTTGGACAGGAAGCTTTGGTTTTTGAGGCCAATCGGAGTCAAACAGTCTGGATCACTACAGTGGAGTACTGCTCGGTCAGTCATGCAGATCCATTCAACTGGTCTGCACATAATTGTGAGTCAGTCAGGGGTCTAGTCACTCATCTGTTAGGATTGTCTTTCCAAGTCAGTTAAGGCAATGGGTCAGGATCAGTCCAGGGGATCTGTTCACTGAAAGTTCAGCAGTTACCAGAGGCCAGTGCTATGATGGGAAACCCGAGAAAATAAATTGCTGAATTGAAGGCAGCATGCTGGAATGCAGAAGGATTAACAGTTGTTCAGGGGACAACTCAACACATAAGGGAAGGAGCCGAGGAGCACGAAAATCGATGTTTCGGGCAAAAGTCCTTCATCTATTCCTGATGAAGGGCTTTTGCCCAAAACATCGATTTTCCTGCTTTTCCAGCACCACTCTAATCTAGACTCTGGTTTCCAGCATCTGCAGTCCTCACTTTTGCCTACATAAGGGAAGGAGATGATATGGTGAGAGGGCAAAGAGTATTCCAGAAGGTTCATCAATGGTCACCACCACCCTGGCTTCGATGAGTGTGACAATATATGACTAAGCTGTATGCCTGAAGGTCAAGTGAGTAAAGTGGGGAGATCGGCAGTTCAGTAAAAGAGTTGGGTGGATTGTGGATCAAAACCCATAGGTTAGAGTCAAAGAGCAAGAGAGTTTTATGGTAAGAAAGAGGTCCTTCAGCCCATCATGAAAGGGAGGGAAAGGCAGAAAGGAACATGAGCACTTTAAGGCGGGATCACTAAGATTAAGCAGCTGAGTTTGTGACTCACTCCATGAAATGCTATCTGTGTGGCCTTCTAACCTCATCTCAATCCAAAGTACGCAATTGAAATGAAAATTGGCTAAGACTATACTGCAATAAGTGGAGTAACTTGTTTTTCTCTGAGGGTGGTCTTTTTTGCATTGTAAGATCCTTGAAAGGATGAACAGACACTCACAATAACAGGGTAAAGATATCTTTTATTTCAAAACATTTTGGATCTGAACCTCATTCATTGACCAACTGTGTTGACTAAAAATCTTGGCCACAGAAATCTTGACCGTATCATTCAATATTAAAATTAATCCTGATAATAGCTGTGAGGCACAAGTAAAGTCAGGCTAACTGCGAAGGCTCACTTTAGATGCAAAAGCCACAATCACCTCCCAATGTGCTATCTGCATAAGCTACTCACTTAACAATTTGAGCTATAAAATGTCCACACACTGTTATGCTGTTTGCAATGTTGCCTTTCTTGGCAACATTGGGAGTTGGGGTTGGAGGGAGGAGTTCCCATTATTACTACCACATGAACAATCTCCAACTGTATGTGTGCCAAAAGGTTTGCAGAACATACATCTGAATCAGATCAATAATGTATAATGTTGATAGGGAGACAGCCTCTTGATGTGGAGTTTCCAGCCATGGATACCCTCACAATGAAACAAAGATGTAGGAAAGCTGCAGTTACTTGGCTTTGACGTAATGCCTTACAGATGCCATACTCTGCTGAGAGAAGGTAGTGAGATTACCAGGTCATGATATCCAGCACATTTACAGTGAACACTTTCCGCTGGGACCATAAGATGTCTCCTACACATCAGAGTTCCATGCAGATCATGTCTGAGGTTCATCGCAGTGACCATGCAAACAGAGCTTAATCCTTGGATTTTTTCTCTGGACATCAAGGAGAGCTGCAGCATTGCACCAAGTAGGAAAAAGAGATATTTCATCTGAAAGAACAAGTTCTTTCACATCATACAGCACAGCTGCATCAGCCAAAGCAAGCAGGCAGGACAGCATGAAGTTATCTTTCATTGATGGTGCAATGGCCAGCATCCACTGTGTAATCCCAACTGCAAGTGCAGCTTACTAGTTTTATCTTTCAATGATTTTTTCTCTAGTTTAATAAAAAATGCATGTTACAAATTAGTAGAAGCTTTCACAATACCTGATGTTTCCTCAATAATTTTCCATGCTAGTATGGGTGCTACAGAAAGAGTAGATTTCATTCAGACAGGATTAGAACATCATGTGACACTAATGATAGTAAGCCTCTCTATCTGCAGTGTATATTTGCAGCTAAAATAAGGGTCACTCACACAGCTGATGGTGAAAAGTAAACATATACAGAGGAATCTTGATTATCCAAATATCGGATTATTCAAAAGTGAGCTCGAGGTCCTGTTAGAAACATTACTTCAAAGAGATGTTTCCAACACTGATCGCACCTTTTATTTACGATGATTAAAAACAAACTTGTCTTACTGAAATGCTACCAAGGACAGTCCTGGACATCGATGGGAGCCTAGGCACCATCTCCAAATAACCTTCTCTCTCTCTCTCTCTCTCTCTCTCTCTCCCCCGCAATACTTTCCCTGGAGTTCTAGACAGGGGTGTGCTATTTGAAGACTCACCCCCCAAGGACAGCAGCAGTCTTACTGTTGGAGTCCAGTCTGGCTGCCCAGGGTTATCCCAGAGGAGAGGCATTCAACCACTTAACCGAATAATCAGTTATCCAAACGAAATAGTGCCTGCTCATCTCATTCAGAAAATCAAGGTTCGTCTGTACAGTAACTCCTCTGGCTTCGTGAAATCATGAATCACAAATTTGCCCATCCACACTAAAAAGTAACTAACAACGAAATTCAGTATCCAGATGCAAAACTCGTGTATCTGATTTTTAACTTAATTTTAGTCTACTTTTAAACGAACTTTACACATAAATTTCATCATTCACGGGAATTCTCAGGAACAGAACCCTTGCTGATATAGAGGAATAACTATATTTACAAATATGAAAATTTACAATGAAGTCTCCCCATAGCACTTATGTGCCTTCATAAAGTTTCTTTCTCCTTTCCTTCCTATTATGAGCTGTACAGTACAGAAGCAGCCCTTTACCCCGTCAAATCTATATCAACCCATCTCCATGAATCCTATTTTCCAGCAGTTGTCCCAACATTATGACATTTCAAGTGCTCATCAACCTACCTTTTAAAGGTTGTGCAGTCAGGATCTGTGGCTGGGCTGGAAGGAGTCTACCCTGTGATGACAATTTTGCCCTTGAAGTTTTGGGTAGGATACCCCAAGGGCTTTTGTGGGTCGAGTGGGCAGATGTATCGAGAGTGTCCTGGCTAGATGCATGTTCACCCTCCTCTCTTGATTAAAGTTCCTCATCTCCCGTTCAGCTTGAGGTTGGTTCTGATGACTGGAGTGGTGGTGTGCAGGTCTGTGCATAGATCTGACTGACAGATATGCTGATCCTGGGTCTTCATGAAAACTAACTTGTCCATGGAGGCAGCCAGATGGCCGCATGATGGAGGTTGATGGAGGTAAAGGTGTTGTTGGTGGACTCCTCCAACTTTAAAGTCTATTTCCCCTCACCTATTGTTCCTGTGCCTGCTTGTGCTTTTGAATGAAGTTATTAATGGCTAACACCACAGGGTCCTCTCCTGTTGGGCTGAGCAGATGGCTGGCCTCTGGCAGTCCTCTGAGAGCCAATGACCTTGGGTGTTTCTTGCTAGGTCAGTTGCAAAGATGTGTCAGGGATGTGCTCACTAGAATGTCTTTCCAACTCTAATCTAAGTACTCACCAAGGTTTCAGTATCTGAGCTGATGGGCGGCACATTTTGCTGGTATTTCCTCCAAGCGATCAGTGGCTGGGTGGGTTGCTCTTCGGAGGGTCAGTGTGGACTTGTTGGGCCGAAAGGCCTGTTTCCACACTAAGTAAGCTAATCTAATCTTCTTCCATGTAGATGCCACTGGTGCCTTCAGGAGACAGGAGAATGAATTGCAAAATAGTATAGAAGTTTGGGCAAATTAAGAATTTAATCACAGTGGCAGTAATGGGAAACCAGCACAGCACTTGACAATGAATATTACTTGGTTGCTGGGACATGGAAGTCTCAGCGTCACCAAATGAATGGTCATGGTCCTCTCTCATTCGGGCAAGGATGCTCTCCTCATAGAGGGTGAGTAAATAAATTTCAGGTACTTTACACCCTGTCTTTTGGCTTTCTCCATCCTACCATGGGATATTTTCTTCTAGAATGAGACATGGTGGGGGTGAGTGAGATTAAAGTGTCTGGCATGGCTGTTACAGCTGGTATAGGTCTCAATGGGCGGTGAAGTTGCCAGAGTACACAGGAAAAGCAGAGCACAGGAAGGGTCTGGGGAGTGGGGTAGGTGTGAGCAATTAAGAGAAGATGCCGCATGCAACAGTGAGTGTGGTAAGCCGTAAGCCTTGTTGGAAGATGAGTGCATTAACAGAGTTGTAGTGACTGTGGTAGCAGCAAGAAGATGGTGGTACTTACCCTGGTGAAGCACAGAAGGTTATTAAACCTTCTTCTTGTATTTCTAAGAATTCCTCTTGACCATGGACTGACTCTGGGGGAAGCTTCAGGCCAGCTTGTGAAGGACTGGTACCAAAGTCTCCCCACATAGTCCTGATTAAAGAGGATGGTCCTTGTCCTTATCACCCCATCCACCAGGACAACTAGGTCTCCGTCTGCAAATTGTAGGTGCCAAATTACGTCTGTCACCTGCAATAGAGTTAGGGTTTGGGGCAATTCTTCCCATTCTGCAACTTGGATTGGTACTCCTACACATGCAACAATCAACCAGGTGTACAGTTGAGGTTTAAGTATGACACCAGCCATGGAAATCCCAGAAGATTTTGACATTGGCAGGTATTTCTGCTCCTGTTGAACATGTGATAGTTTGTGAGCTGCACCATAGAAGCGTGACACTTTGCCAAATTTTGGTATAATTCAGTCCTATGATTTACAGATCACAACTATTACTGTTCAGAATAAAGCCATTCAGCCCATTTTGTATGTACCAGCTTTCCAAAAGATCATCTCTCCTTGTGAACATTTGCTTTGTAATCCAGCACAGTGTTCCTTTTCAAATAATGATCTAATGCTATTTTGAATGCTCTATCACACTCAACAATTCAAACATTAATCACTCTCTCTGTAAAAATGTGTTTCCTCATATTACTTTTGCTTCTTTACTAATTATTTTGAATCTGTGCCTTCCCATTCTCTATTTATTATGATCAGATTTTTCTTTTTAAATTCTTATTCTGAGCTTTTTGCTTTTACATTTTCTCTATTAAATAAAATGATGTAAAATATATGTGTATTCATTGAATAATGTAATATGTGTCTCAAACATTACATATAGTTTGCAGCATTCAAAAAGTTAATTAATTTATGCTATCCAATGTTACATTCTTTCACACCAGCGAAATTATGCCATTGCACATTCTATAATGATATTTACTTATAAACCTATGCAGGCTTAACATAGGAAGAGAGGACTTAGGACTTGTGAATAGAAGTAGATCATTTGTCCTTCAAACATGCTACAATGTTCAATAAGATCATAATCTAATCGTGGTTTCAGCTCAACTTTCCTGTCTACTGTCATAACCCCTCACTCCCTTGTCTATCAAAAGCCTATATAATTCAGCCTCAATAATTTCATGGACACAGGAATAAGGAATCTAATATTTTACTTACATTTTATAATAATATGTATTTTAAAAAGAACAGTTATTTTTGACACCCACACCCACACCCACAGATATTAAAGAATAATTGCTGCTTCAATTTTGCCAGTCTCGCCAACATTTTTGAGTCTAATCTCAGAAGTTGAACACGTGCAATCTCATACCATCTTGAAATTACCTGCCAAAGTCACATGATCTCTCTTCCCTCTCTATGACAACTCATCCAGTACCTACCATGGGCGAATCTCAGGAGGCATGTTAACAGTATCTATTGATAATTTCAGCATTAGGAGAAAATATTCTGATTAATAACAAAAATCTTAATACATTGAAATTCCTCCAATCAATCCCAAGTGCAAACAAATATATCACTTGAATGTTTATTCCCTTGGCTTAACAGTCAATAAAGCAGTTGGAAGTGTTCCATCTAAATGCTCAAATGCTCACTGTGAAAATGATAGTTTAAGGAATCAATCAAGCAGCACAAATTTGATAATAATTGGTGTGAACAGGTACTCTGAATTACCTAGCAATTTTTAAACATTGTTTTGAACAGTTTCTTGACAGCCTTGGCTATCTCAGTGCTTTGTGCACAATCATACCTCTTCACATTGCCAATGATTGAGGCCTTGCCTCAACAAAGATGTCTTGGGACAAGATCCAAAGCTTCTCCAAAAGGGAAGAAATTTAAAACGTTTTTCATACTCATCTTTCACTCCCTTCACCTGCATGCCCCACCCATCCATCCCGTGCACCCCAAAGATCTCTGTCCACTCCCAAAGACCTTTACCCCACATGCAAGATAGCATCTACTTTCCTGCACTATCCGTTCTCCCTTCACCTGCTATGAATACTTACTAAATATCCACAAATATACATGCAAAAAAAAAGTTCTATTACTTAATGTTCTCTACTTCCTAGTACATTCTATTGAGAAAAGTTCCTCATTTATATATATTTTTAAAAATTAACAGTTCTTGATAGGCCAAAACTTGTGTTATGACAAGTCTTGACAAATTTTACAATTCCCCAAGCTTCTCCTCAGTAAACAACACCTGATTCTCCCTCCCTCATGAAAGGATATCTAATATCCCTGCAACCAGAGGAGTTTTGAAGTACCCTACCATACCCACATAGGAATTTCAAATTTCCAAGGGGTGTGCTGGCTATTCAAAAGAAATGCAGTGAAAGCAGGCCTACACATCCCTGGATCTAATCTTCGCACTCCAAATTCCAGACACCAGGGACTCCTATTTAAATAGTCAGCTGCCTCTAGGAATCAGGCATGTGCAAACAGGAGAGCAGGAATGGTTGTGCAGATTCTGGAATTTAGATGTTTCAGTAAAAATAGAGAAGATTGTTAAAGGGGGTGGGGGGAGGGGTGGCATTATTAATCAAGGGTAATATTACAGCAGCTAAGATAATGTTTGCGGACTCATCCACTGAGGTAGTTTGGGCTGAGGTCAGAAACAGGAAGGGAGAAGTCACCCTGTTGGGAGTTTTCTATAGGCCTCTGAATTGTTACAGGGAAGTAGAGGAAAGGATAGCAAAGATGATTCTCAATTGGAGCGAGAGTAACAGGGTAGTTGTTATGGGGGACGTTAACTTCCCCCATATTGACTGGGAATACCATAGTTCAAATAGTTTAGATGGGTCAGTTTTTGTTCAATGTGTGCAGGAAAGTTTCTGACACAGTATGTAGATAGGCCAACATATTGGATTTGGTACTGGGAAATGAACCCGGCCAGTTGTTAGATTTGGAGGTAGGTGAGCACTTTTCGGTTATGTTTATAATAGCAATGGGCAGGGATGGGTATATACTGCAAGGAAAGAGGTATAGCTAGGGGAAAAGTAACTATAATGCGATTAGGAAAGATTTAAGATGCATAGGATGGGGAAGCGAACTGCAGGGGATGGGCACACTTGAAATGTGGAACTTATTTAAGGAAGAGCTACTGTGGGTCAATGCTAAATATATACCTATCAGACACAGAGGTAGTTATCGAGAGAGGGAGCCATGGTTTACTAAAGAAGTTGAAGCTCTTATCAAGAGAAAGAAGAAAACTTATGTGAGAATGAGGCTTGAAGGCTCAGTTAGGGGGCTTGAGAGTTATGTTAGTCAGAAGAGTTTTAAGGGAGGACTAAGAGCCAGGAGGGGATATGATAATTGTTGGCGGATAGGATCAAGGGAAACCCTAAGGCCTTCTATAGGTATATCAGGAGTAAAAAAAACTGACTAGAGTAAGATTAAGCCAATCAAAGGCAGTAATGTGAAGTTGTGTGCGGAATCTGAGGACATAGGAGAAGTGCTTAATGAATACTTTTTGTCAGTATTCACGTTGGAAAAGGGCAATGTTTGTGAGAATACGGAGTTATTGGCGACTAGATTAGATGGAATTGTGGTTGACAAGGAGGAGGTTTTAGCAATTTTGGAAGGTTTGAAAATAGATAAGACCCCTGGGCCAGATGGGATTTATCCTTGGATTCTCTGGGAAGCCGGGGAGGAGATTGCAAAGCCTTTGGCTTTGATCCTTATGTCATCATTGTCGAGAGGAATAGTGCCAGAAGACTTGAGGATAGCAAACGTTGTTCCTTTGTTTAAGAAGAGGAGTCGGGACAACCCTGGTAATTATAGGCCAGGGAGCTTGTGGGTAAGGTGTTGGAAAAGGTTATAAGAGATAGGATTTATAATTATTGGAAAGAAATAATTTGATTAGGGATAGTCAATACTGTTTTGTGAAGGGTAGGTTGTGCCTAACTAACCTTACTGAGTCCTTTGATAAGGTGACAATGCAGGTGGATGAAGATAAAACAGTTGATATGGTGTATATGGACTTTAGTCAGACGTTTGATAAGGTTTCACATGGTAGGCTATTGCACAAAGTACGGAGTTTCGGTATTGAAGGTTATTTAACAGTTTGAATCAAAAATTGGCTAGCTGAAAGAAGACAGAGGTTGGTGGTTGGTGGGAAATGTTCATCCTGGAGCTCAGTTACCAATGGTCTGCCACAAGGATCTGTTTTGGGGCCACTGCTGTTTGTCATTTTTATAAATGACCTGGATGTGGGCGTAGAAGGATGGGTTAGTAAATTTGTGAATGACACTAAGGTAGGCAGAGTTGTAGATAGTGACAAAGGATGTTGTGGGTTACAGAGGGACATAGATAAGATGCAGAGCTGGGCTGAGAAGTGGCAAATGGAGTTTAATACGGAAAAGTGTGAGGTAGTTCATTTCAGAAGAAGTAACAGGAATGCAAAGTACTGGGCTAATGGTAAAATTCTTGGCAGTGTAGGTGAACAGTGAGATCTCAGTGTCCAAATGCATAAATCCCTGAAAGTTGCCACCCAGGTTGATAGGGTTGTTAAGAAGGCATTTGGTATTTTGGCGTTTATTGACAGGGGGATTGAGTTTCAGAGCCACGAGGTCATGCTTCAGCTATACAAGACACTGGTAAGGCTACACCTGGACTACTGCGTCCAGTTCTGGTCACCGCATTTTAGGAAGGATGTGGAAGCTTTGGAAAGGGTTCAGAGGAGATTTACTAGGATGTTGCCTGGTATGGGAGGGAGGTCTTATGAGGAAAGTCTGAGGGAACTGAGGCTGTTTTCGTTGTAGAGAAGAAGGTTGAGAGGTGACTTAATTGAGATGTATACGATAACTAGAGGGTTAGATAGGGTGGACAGTGAGAGCCTTTTTCCTCGAACGGTGAAGGCTAACATGAGGGGACATAGCTTTAAATTGAAGGGTGATAGATTTATGACAGATATCAAAGGTAATTTCTTTACTCAGAGAGTAGTAGGGATGTGGAACGGCCTGCCTGCAAGAGTAATAGACTCGCCAACATTAAGGGCATTTAAATGTGCATTGGACATTCGTATGGATAATAATGGAATGGTGTAGGTTAGTGGGCATCAGATTAATTTCATAGGTTGGTGCAACTTCGAGAGTTGCAAGACTTGTAAGGCGCACTGACGTTCTATGTTCTATATGTTCTATGACTTCACATTAACCTTAATTGACTGGCAAGGTATTGTGTGTGGGAGGCAATTGTAAAAAGTCCATAGTTTTCTGGGTGCCAAAAATCCATTTTCTCATATGCTTTGGAAACAATTCATTCATGGCCCAGAGCTCAATTTCTGAGTGAGCACACATACAACACAATGTACACATTCAAGTGTAATGACTGAAATTGGATACCTCCACCCAATGGGCTTTGTAAAAGTAAAACTTGTCTGGTACCTCAGTGACTCCTCCTCAGGAATAATTGAGTGCTATGATTGCCCAGCTCACCTTAATGAGAATGCAACACGTCTATGTCATCAACACATATGCTCCTGCCCTTCAGGCAACAATAGATGAAACCAAGTAGGCATTCTATACAAACTGTAAATAATCCAGCCCCCTAATCTCGGTGCCAAACTGATAATTTGTGGTGGTTTCCATATTAAAGTCGGAAAGACCACAAATCTCTGGATGAGTGTGACGGGCAAGGAAGGAGTGAGAACATAGAACATAGAACATAGAAGGATACAGCGCAGTACAGGCCCTTCGGCCCTCGATGTTGCGCCGACCGAATCCTACCTAACCTATACTAGCCCAATAACTTCCAAATGCCTATCCAATGCCCGCTTAAATGACCATAAAGAAGGAGAGTTCACCACTGATACGGGCAGGGCATTCCATGAACTCACAACCCGCTGTGTGAAGAATCTACCCCTAACATCTGTCCTATACCTACCACCCCTTAATTTAAAGCTATGTCCCCTAGTAACACCTGACTCCATTAGCGGTAAAGAAAAGCAAACTCTGACAGTGTCCCCATTCTGACAAAATATATATGACATGATTTTATGATAATCAACAATGTTTTTCCATCAGCAAAACAAACACGACCACACAACACCACAGTCCAAACACTAGTGCTTGCTCAACTCCATCACATTTGAGCAAAGGACGGCAGAACTTCCCACCATAATAGGTATGGACAACTTCTGATCACTGACTTGACTATCTATCATCTACATAAGCCCCAATCCGAAGTAATGGAGACAACAGAAGCAAAGTGGCAAGAACATTGCCATTGAAGACCTCAAATATCTTCCAAGGTGACTCCTCTCAGCCAGCAAATCATTGCCCCACTCTGTGCCAAATCAGTGCCTACAGTCCATAGGTGCCTACTCAGTGCTAAATTCAAGCATAATAAATACCTGCAAAGAAGTCCTTGGTCTGTCTATTAGGGAACATTGTGACCGATTACATAAAGAGACTAAGAGATCACAGGACTTGAACAAGCACAGAGGTTTTGCAGATGGGGGCCTGACGGGATATATCCTAGGATTATGTGGGAAGCAAGAGAGGAAATTGCAGTACCGTTGGCAATGATCTTTTCGTCTTCACTGTCAATGGGGGTGATACCAGGGGACTGGAGAGTAGCGAATGTTGTGCCCCTGTTCAAAAAAGGGAATAGGGATAACCCCGGGAATTACAGGCCAGTTAGTCTTACTTCTGTGGTAGGCAAAGTAATGGAAAGGGTACTGAGGGATAGGATTTATGAGTATCTGGAAAGACACTGCTTGATTAGGGACAGCCAGCATGGATTTGTGAAGGGTAGGTCTTGCCTTACAAGTCTTATTGAATTCTTTGAGGAGGTGACCAAGCATGTGGATGAGGGTAGAGCAGTGGATGTAGTGTACATGGATTTTAGTAAGGCATTTGATAAGGTTCCCCATGGTAGGCTTATGCGGAAAGTCAGGAGGCATGGGATAGAGGGAAATTTGGCCAATTGGATAGAAAACTGGCTAACCGGTCGAAGTCAGAGAGTGGTGGTAGATGGTAAATATTCAGCCTGGAGCCCAGTTACAAGTGGAGTTCCACAGGGATCAGTTCTGGGTCCTCTGCTGTTTGTAATTTTTATTAATGACTTGGATGAGGGAGTCGAAGGGTGGGTCAGTAAATTTGCAGATGATACGAAGATTGGTGGAGTTGTGGACAGTGAGGAGGGCTGTTGTCGGCTGCAAAGGGACTTAGATATGATGCAGAGCTGGGCTGAGGAGTGGCAGATGGAGTTCGACCCTGCCAAGTGTGAGGTTGTCCATTTTGGAAGAACAAATAAGAATGCGGAATACATGGTTAACGGTAGGGTTCTTAGTCAGGTGGAGGAACAGAGGGATCTTGGGGTCTATGTACATAGATCTTTGAAAGTTGCCACTCAGGTGGATAGAGCTTATAAGAAGGCCTATGGTGTATTAGCGTTCATTAGCAGAGGGATTGAATTCAAGAGTCATGAAGTGATGTTGCAGCTGTACAGGACTTTGGAGTACTGTGTGCAGTTCTGGTCGCCTCACTTTAGGAAAGATGTGGAAGCTTTGGAGAGGGTGCAGAGAAGATTTACCAGGATGTTGCCTGGAATGGAGAATAGGTCGTACGAGGATAGGTTGAGATTTCTCGGCCTTTTCTCGTTGGAACAGTGAAGGATGAGGGGTGACTTGATAGAGGTTTATAAGATGATCAGAGGAATAGATAGAGTAGACAGTCAGAAACTTTTTCCCCGGGTACAACAGAGTGTTACAAGGGGACATAAATTTAAAGTGAAGGATGGAAGGTATAGGGGAGATGTCAGGGGTGGGTTCTTTACCCAGAGAGTGGTGGGGGCATGGAATGCACTGCCCGTGGGAGTGGTAGAGTCAGAATCATTGGCGACCTTTAAGCGGCAATTGGATAGGTACATGGATGGGTGCTTAATCTAGGATAGATGTTCGGCACAACATCGTGGGCCGAAGGGCCTGTTCTGTGCTGTATTGTTCTATGTTCTATGGTAAAATTAACCACCCTCAACAGAAACACAGCTTTAGCTGAAGGTAGCGATTCAGTATTAAACCCACAAAGTAAAGAACAAACAACAGATAGAAAGAATGTGGGATATCCAATAACTCATTGACAAATGGTTTCTTCAGTGCTGCCAAAGTGATATTTGGTAAAAGCATTCCATGGCCTAGTCTGGGGTTGTCAATACTCCTAAAATGCCTCAAAGAGTACTGGACATGATCTCAACCTCTATTCGCTTTTAAAAGCAATCTGGGAGATTTTAAAAAGCAAAGCATTCACTTTGTACTGAGAAAGTTGCAGATCCTCAATTTGACCAAGATGTAAATTGTACAGTAGGACTGAGTGAGCCCACCAACAGGAGCAGACCTAGGCCTTACTGTACTACAATTCTGTGGTTGCACTTCTGTCTTAGTTATGTTCTGCAAGTTGTGTTAGGGTGGAGTATACAGGCTCTGGTGGTTTTTGCTATTAGAAAGGGAGCGAGATTAAAATAGCTAAATATTGATATTTCAAACATGTGCTACTTCAAGTAGATCAGTCCAAGGCAAGATGGACAGACACAGTTTTCTGTCTCCATGCTGAAATTTGTTTGCCTGTGAAAGCTGCTAGTTAAATTATTCACATCTCTGAATTAGGAAGACTGTCCAAGGAATTTATAGTGTTTTACATCACATCACTTATTGTTGTTGCCACATTTGATGCACTTCACTCAGTACAAACTAAGTATTTTATTTGCGTTCTCTAACACAATGTTCTAATGTTGGAACATTGAACATAACTCATGTTGGAAGCCAAAATTCAACATTTAAAAAGGTCAGTTGTTGCTTGGGAGAGAAAGGAGAAGCCAAAAAAAATGTCCAAAACCTGAATCTGGGACAACAGTCAAGGGAAGTGGGGTGTTAAGGTGGGGTAGCTGGGAAACTGGACCAGTGCAAAACTTCACACATGGAGGCATGCTGTAATTTTCCATGACATATCCTGGATTATGTCGAGCCTGAGTTGGGAATCCTAGAACCACCCTGCTGTCTCCAAATCACCATTTCTTGACTAGCTGGTTCAATTAAAATAATCCCATATGACTTTTTTACCTGGTGTAGTAATAATTTCATATTGCTGGCTCAAATTCAAACTCTTCATGCATTTATTTCCGTTTTCTGAAAAGTAATTCTGCAAAGGGTGCTAAACTTCTGTACAATCCTCAGTAACAATTCTTCACAGGAAGCTCCACCCTCTGGTCAGTCCAAATTGTTCTCATTACTATTTGTGTATACAACAAAACACTTCAGCATTAACAGTCCAAAAGAACAAGAGAACTATACTCATAAAGTAGGAGAAAACTGCACTAATGCAGAGACAGAGAGAGCTACACACTGGGAGAAAATGAGGACTTCAGATGCTGAAGATCAGAGTCGAGAGTGTGGTGCTGGAAAAGCATAGCAGGTCAGGCAGCATCCAAGAAGCAGGAGATTCGATGTTTCAGGCATATGCCTGAAAAGAGCTACACACTGACAGAGGAAGATACACATTGACAGAAAGAAAGACATGTATACTGAGAACAATACAAACTGACAGAGAGAACAATAACATTGTGTAAAACACAGAAAGAGAAGGGTAGCTTCATATTGACTCAGAGATGGAGAGGAAGCTGACAGGAGAGAAAGCTACACCCCACAAAGACAAAGAGCAAGAGGACCACTACCAATAGAAATAGAAATCTACATACCATAACCAAATATAGCTACACACTGAATCAGAGCTAAGGACTGAGGTACCTTTACCTATTAAACATTCAGGAAACTAGAAGAGACCAGGATCAATGCTTTTGCCATTGAAATGGAAGGAGAGGAAAGAATACCAGTTTCTGTTGAGTTTGGTCACCTTGTTTGGGGGAGAGGGGTTGCTGAAGTTCTGCACTGCAGGCTAAGGGTTACTTTGCTCATTTGTAGTTTTAAAGCTATTTTCATAAGATCTACTTTGTTTATAAACAATTTGTAGAAGTATGCATATAATTCACACTTAACATTACATAAATTGCAACACATTTCAGTTTCTTTCAATACGGTACGTAGCATGACGGGATTGCCTCATTACATTTACACTTACAGATTATATTCACAATATACATTTCTATTTCATGTCAAACATTCGCTAGTGCACACAGGCTGAGACACTTCACGTGAATTTCAGGTCAAATGAACAAACTCCATTTCACTGACAGGAGACTGTCTCTTTTTTTTCTCTCTCTGTTTTCAGGATGACAATTCCATCAGTCAAACCTGGAAACAACATTTCTAACAATTCTTCAATTACGAATCTATAGTGGGCTGCTTTGGGCTGCTTCCAGTATCCTGTGGAAAAAAATCACAGGTGAATCATCTTCTAATGGGTAAACCTACAACCAGTGAGAAAAACAATAAGGTCTGCAGCCATGTGATATTTCAGCAGAAGTCTTCAAAGCTAGTTGGAAGACACCATGCACTGCTCCTACAAATTTGGGAGGCAAAATAACTCTCCTTCTCTCCAAACACACACCACCTTCTCTAACTTAAGGAGTATGACAGTTGTAACTATCATAAAAGGTCTCGAAAAATTGTACCAGCAATTGACTTCCCCGCACCTTCCAGATTCAATGAGAGGATTGCAAAACCATGAAGCCAGTTCCATAAACTTTCAGACAAAACTCCAGTAAAATCAACAATTTAGACCAGATACTGCGTTAAGATGATTGAAAATAATCTCTCTCTAACAAGTCCTGTTTTCTCAATTCTAAAGTGGCCAAAATTCAAAGAAAACGTTATAAAGATACACTGGAGCTCTCTTTGAAATTTGGAGGGATTGACATTAATAACTGGAAAGAGATTGCTAGAAATCAGTCAAAATCGTAATCAAGCTGCATCATGCTTTGAGTCTAAATGCCTGAATGATAAGAAAGATCATTTCACAGAAATGGCAGGGAAAGGAAACCAATCCTGTCCTGCAGATCCCACTAATTCATAGGACATTTTTCCGTGTGTGCCCAAAGATTTGTGAATCCAGAACTAGTCTATTCGGTCTATGAACACCCACAACAGAATCTTGTGACCCTGTAGGACAGGAATAACATGTCACTTTTCTTTCTTTTGCCAGTTTATTTAAGTCTTAACTCTCTTATTCATGATCCTTTCACAAGTGGGAATAGTTTATCCCTATGTGTTCTGTCTTTTGAATGTTTTTGAATATGTCTATCATAAATTTCTAAACAGGTCCCAACTAGTTTCACCAAGAAGATGAAATTTCTTCTGCACATCTACCCTGTCAAGACCTTTTAGGACTTCATGTGTATTAATCAAGTCATCTCATACTCTTCTAAACTCCAGCAGGTACAAGTTTACTTTGTCCAACCTTTCATCATAAGACACCGTGTAGGAGAAACTGAGGACTGCAGATGCTGGAGATCAGAGTTGAAGGAGTGGTGCTGGAAAAGCACAGCCGGTCAGGCGGCATTGGACTTGCATTTCCTTGGCAGAGTGGTAGGGTAGGGCAGTGGGTTGTTTACTGCATGTGTCCCACAAATGTTCTCTGAACGTTCTGCAACGCACTAAACAACCCCACTGCCCAGTGGCTGAACACTTTAACTCCCCCTCCCACTCCATCAAGGACATGTAAGTCATGGGCCTCCTCCACTGCCAAACCCTAACCACCCAACGTCTGGAGGAAGAACACCTTATCTTCTGCCTTAGGACCCTCCAACCACAGAAGATCTATGTGGATTTCACCAGTTTCCTCATTTCCCCTCCCCTGCCTTATCCCAGATCCAACCTTCCAACTCAGCACCAGCCTCTTGAACTGTCCTACCTGTCCATCTTCATTCCCACCTATCCACTCTACCCTCCTCTCCGACCTATCACCTTCACCCCCATCATTTTCTACCAATCACATTTCCAGCTAACTTCCCTCAAGCCCCACCCCCCTCATCTCCCAGCCCCCTTGGGCCACAAGCCTCATTCCTGATGAAGGACTTATGATCAAATCGTCGATTCTCCTGCTTCTTGGTTGCTGCCTGACCAGCTGAGCTTTTCCAGCACCACACTCTTCGACTCATCAGACAATCCGTCCTTTCCATGTAATATTCTCTTGGACCTCATCTGAACTAGCTCC
The DNA here is from genome assembly GCF_020745735.1 of Hemiscyllium ocellatum. Classification (NCBI taxonomy): domain Eukaryota; kingdom Metazoa; phylum Chordata; class Chondrichthyes; order Orectolobiformes; family Hemiscylliidae; genus Hemiscyllium; species Hemiscyllium ocellatum. The sequence continues at coordinate 28,621,948 of NC_083419.1, forward strand.
ATTGCATTTACATTCTTAAAAAAGGTGACAATACTGTACACAGTGTTTGAGATGTGGTTTCACTGGTGCCTCGTATAACTGAAGCATAATCTACCAGCTTTTGTATACAATTTCCCTCACAATAAATGATAACGTTCTGTTAGCTTTCCTACTTATTTGGAGTGCATGCATACTTATCTTTTCAGATAAGTACATGAGGACACCCAGATTCCTCATCACCTGAGCTCTGTAATCTCTCACCATTTAAATAATGTTATTATTTATTATTCTTCCTGTCAAAATGTATAACTTTACTCTTTCCCACATTAGAGTCCATTTGCCACATCTTTGCCTGCTCACTACTTTATCAATATCTCTTTCAACCTTGTTATGTCCTCTTCACAATTTATTTTACCAAACTTACTTTCCTACCTCCACAGCAGAGAGCTGTTGGAGCAACGTGATGTGGTCGGTTGTATTAAAATTTAAAATTTACTAAATGCAAGTCTAATACATCAGCTCATCGACAGTAGTTTGTAGTGTTGAGATTCATTTATTACCATTGCACTTCCATGTTCCTTGTTACAACCTGCAAACTTGAAGATTATTTCTCTGATATTTGTTTCTAGATCATTCAAAAAGTTATTGATAACAAGGATCCAAATACTGACTACTGAAAATCATGACTGCTGGCTGGTCTTGAACTAGATTCAAATCCTTCTGCAAGCACTTTCTGTCTTTCTAATTCTAAAACAAAGATGTCTCCTTGTTTTGTATTACTCTTTCCTCAGACATAGCTTCTCTCCATCTGCCCTATCAAATTTCTTAAGCATCCATAAACCTTAATTAATTCACTCATCTACCTTCTAAACAGAAGGAATTCATGCCAAATTTCTGCAGTTGTCCTTGTAATTTAACTTTTTAAAGCTTGGCATCATTCTAGTGATGTTATGTTGTGACCCTACAAGACCAAATATATATTTTTTTATGAAGATGTGGATGTACTTTAGAACTACGGGCCCAAACCATGCGATCTCAGTAAGACAACAATGTAAGACTTGGTCAAACAATTCGATTAGCTTTTTGCCTTGAGACAAAATCAAATTCGTTATCGCGGATTTAAAGATAAGAATTTGAGTCTATTTCATTGGAGTCTTATGTTACAGACTTTTCATTTCAAAATCATACATGTTGCAGGTTGGAAGAATATAATTGCAGATGCATTATCGCGGATTTAACTGATAGAGTTTAGATAAGATTTGTCTTTATTTAATATATATTGGTTATATGGAAAATGTTAAGGTGAACTTATATTAAAGTTATCTGTATGTTAGGGTAATGTGTTTTAAAAATAGAGAAAGAAATAATGCCAACTTTTCATTTTTCTTTTTCTTAAGGGGGTAGGTGTTAAGAAGATGTGGATGTACTTTAAGAGAGTTAAAAGCAGCAGAACTACAGGACACAGCACAAAGTGTTCTCAATAAGGCAACAATGTAACACTTGGTCGAACAACTCGATTAACTCGTTGCCTGGAGACAAAAACAAATTCGAATTTGGCCAATCAGTTTAAATTATACCCCGAAAAATATCAAACTCCAATCCAGTTTGAATTGAGTATATTGACAATCTTAAAAACCAATGACACAATCCGATGTTTTGGGTATAAGTCCAGGAAAAATTGAACAGTTGAGAGGAGAACTGACAAGCCCAGCATATAAACAGACTGCCTGAAAATAGCTCTCTTAAAAGTACCTTTTCAATCAGTAACCTATGATGAAGAAATTCCTAAGGAAAAGAAAAGAAGACACAGGAAGATCCGAATAGAAAAAATGAAAGCTGCCTGGTTTTGGGATAAGAAGTGTGGTTTTGTAAATCTTAATTGGAGTTTTATCAGACTAGTATTATAGAAGTGAAGGTAAAAGATATGTTAGAGGAGGAAATTGTAAATAGTGGTTAGTTAATTATTCTCTGTTATACTTTAAGAAATAAAGCTGTTAATTTTTACTTTAAATAGTTCTTGGCCACTCAAATTTTTACAGATTACTGCACAGGATAAATCTTTTCTGTGTTGCTGGTTTTAAATTTAGCAGGAGGGTTTACCCCATGTCGTAACAATTTCTTGAGGTTAATTGTCCAAAACAGATTATATTATAGGTTCTGATTAAAGTTCTGCACAACTGAAGCATCTCTACTTTGGAATTGCAACCCTTTTAAGATAAACCATTAATATTTTGGTCATATTTTGCACTGGCTTTTAATTACAGACACGCACATATAACCCATCTCCTAGCCTTTCTCCATTAAATGATTTTTATTTCTGTGATCCAAAGTTATACTTTATCCAAACTGTAGTGATTCAAGCTGACATTTCCTACATTGAACTTCAAATGCCATGGTTATGTCAACTTGGTTATTATGTCTTCTTCGCTTTAAATTCTGACTTGTTTAGGGAATTTATTGTGCAACATAATTTGGACTTGTCTTAAAACTTGGATTTACAACACTATTCCTTCAGCCAAGTCAATAGTAGATATGGTTCCAAGCTGGCCCAAAGACAAGAGGGGAGGTGGTAGAATATTGTTAATATCACTGCACTAGTTATCCTGTTCCCAGGCTAATGCCATGGGATGGGGTGAATTCAAATGCTACCAAGGCACTGCTTGAATTATATTCAAGTAATGATTGAAAACTAGATTCAATAATGGTGGCAGTGAAGCTATCATTGATGTTAAACTAAAATTGAAGTGGTCACTAATGTACTTTCATGAAAGAAACATGCTCTCCTACATGAGATTCCACACTTAGAATAATGTAACTGACTCTTAAATGCCCTCTGAAATGGCCATGTGAGATATTTAATTCAGGGGTAATTAAGTATGTTTAAAACATGGGAAAATATTGTTTAGACTCAAATGTTCATGTACCAGTAAATTAAGGTTTGTCCCAGCTGCAATGAATTTTAAGGCAATGTATGCATCCAATGTTAGGAACATCAACAGGGTTTTGAAATAGATTTAAACTGACAACTACCTTTTGATAAAAATGCTTCCCAATTGTGTTGGAGATAAAGGAGACAAATAAAAGGAGGTCAGATGATTAGTAAGCAACTATTACTTTCATGGATGAATTATTATAATGTCATTGAAAAACCAAACCAGAAAGTACAATACTGGCAACACCTCATTTAATTTTATATCATACATTATCTTCTCTGTTACTACCCTTGAGACTGATGCATCAATATTTTAGTTAGATCTAATTTTATCTTTACTTGCTTTACCAATTTCTGAATGCTATTCTCCGATTCAATTAAATTTGTGATGTTTAATTTACAGACTGTGTTTTTCTAATGAAAAGTACTAAAATATTAAACTTTTCAGGAGTTATTCTTACTGTTGAATAGACTGAAAATGTGGACACATTGACCTGAGAATTTGCAGAATCTGTAAAATGCAGTACAGCATAATTTTGTAATCCAGTGAATCGCAGAAACTTTGTATCGTTATAGTGTATGTGACCGTTCCCATGCTTGTCTCTCATTTGAAGTCTTTTCAGAGTATCAGAAAATCCCTACAGTGCAGAAAGAGTCCACTTGGCCCATCCAACCTGCACCAACCCTCCAAAGAAATTTTCACCCAAACCCACTCCCTCTATTCTATCCCTGTAATTTCATATTAATCGTGGCTAACCCTGCACATCCCTGGACACTACAGTATTTAGTGCAATTTAGTGTGGTCAATCCACCTAACCTGTACTTCTTTGGACTGTGGCAGGAAATCAGAGCACCCAGAAAAAACTCACATGGACTTGGGGAGAATGTGGAAACCCACAGAGACAGTTGCCCAAGGCTGGAAACAAACCCGTGTCCATGACACTGTGAGATAGCAGTGCTAATCACTGTGCTAACCACGTAATAATAATGTAGTATTCTTTTATTACTGTAATATTACTAAAGAATTTAATTGCAAATAGATTTTGAGTCTTAAAAAGATACAAACTCACATTGCAGTAGAATAATACGCTGCGCCTTATTATGACAGTAGGAAAACTGGATTATAAATTTTAGACTTCCATCATCTGATTTTTGTTACTTGGAACCTTTCAGGGATTAATGTTTTACTGAAAGAAAGAAAGCACCAATTTAAGATATCTGCATTGGTCACCTGACCAGATTGAGCCAATGTCATGAAATTATTAATAAACAAGAATTAGTCTGAACCCAAATTAATGTTTTTATAAAAAGGCAGTGATTAGACTTACTAGACAATGAAGCCATAAAAAGGCAAAATTCAGATCTGTAGCTCCTGGTTGATTAAAATCATTTTGGAAGTTCATAACTTGTGCTGAAAGCAAATTATTGAGCTTCAAGAAACAGTGAAGTCAGATATGAGAATACACAAGAGAACTATATTTCAAGCATCAGCTTTTAGCAAGAGAGATAGAATGTTATTAGATTCATACCAGCAGAATTGAAAAGCTCTCTTTCTTTGAACTTTGTCTCAGCCTCTCAAAAAACAAGGCCTGGTAAAATTCAAATTAAAGTATGCATCGTCAGAACAATATTACGAAATATTAACTCAGCTTCTCCCTGTATTGATGATGCCAGATCTACTGAGTTTTTTTCGAGCACTTTCTGTTTGTATTTCAAATTTTCAACATTTACAGTTCTTTGTTTTTATTATTGCAGAAATATCCATTCACCAACCCAACATCTGCAGATTTTGCTACTACTAACAGTGCAAATCATCAGTGAAACAACCATGATTTCACATTAAAACCTAATACCTGAAGGTCTCTAAGAAACTTTTAAACTGCCTATCCTTAATACTTGTTTTGTTCAGGAGACTCTCCCATTTTTCAATGAGGGGTGAGGGGTGACCATGTAGAGGTTTATAAAATTATGAGAGACATAGATAAGGTGAATAACCAACGTCTTTACGCCAGGATAAGGAATAGCCCAAAATGAGAGGGCATAGATTTATACTGAGAGGGGAAAGATTTAAGAATGACCTGAGGGACAACCTTTTCACACAGAGAGAGGTGTGTATATGGAACAACCTGCCAGAGGAGGTGAGTACAATTACAACATTTAAAAGACATTTTGACAGGTATATGGATAGGAATGGTTGAGAGAGATATGGGGAGAAAGTGAGGTCTGCAGATGCTGGAGATCAGAGCTGAAAATGTGTTGCTGGAAAAGCGCAGCAGGTCAGGCAGCATCCAAGGAACAGGAGATTCGACGTTTCAGGCATAAGCCCTTCTTCAGGAGAGAGATATGGGCCAAACACAGGCAAATGGGAATAGTTTAGTTTCGGAAACCTGCTTGGCATGGATGAGTTGAGCCAAAGAGCTTGTTTTTATGTTGTATACTTCTATGATTCTAAAACATTACACAAGTTTGTGTGTATGTATGTTTCATGTGCATTTTTTTTTCAGGCCAGAATGGAATAAAGTTCTCTTTCTTTCTGTCAAGGAAACCTTGCAATTGGCTCCTTAATTTGATTGGTGGAACATTTTAATTAAAGTAAATTTAAAATCTGATGCATGCTGAAAAACAAATTTAAAACCTTTTTACAGCCAATTGAGGATGCTAAAATGAAAGGAACAAATTTGCCCCTCCTCACCAGATCATAGCAACGTTACATAGTAGCAATACTTATTGTCCTAGAATTTAAAGAAATAAAATTGCTCATAGGATGTGGATATCACTGGCTAGGCCAGAATCTATTTCCCAGAGGGCAGTTAAGAGTCAATCACATTGCTATGGGTCTGCAGTCACATGTAGGCCAGACCAGGTAAGGGCAGCAGATTTTCGTCCCTAAAGGGCATTAGTGAACCGGATGGCTTATTACAACAATTGACGTAAGACTAACAGTTATTGAATTGAAATTAGAATGTAGAACATTACAGAGCAGGACAGGCATTTCGGTACTACCGACCTATGAAACCAATCTGAAGCCCATCCAGCCTACACTATTCCATTTTCATCCTTATGTATCAGACCATCTGTTATGGAAGGATTTGAACTCATATCCCCAGAACATTATCCTGGGACTTCTAGATTATAGTCCAATGACATAACCACTACTCTACCACCTCCCCCACATTTTATCTTAACTACCATCATAAAAATCTATCAATAACACGTGATCATATATATGATTTGCATGTTGTTCCCATAAACCTTATAGTGATTGAGATGGACAGTACAGAAGTTGCTATTCAAGAAGACTTGGTGAGTTACTAAAGTGCATCTTGTAAATGGAACACACTCCTGCCACTGTGCATCAGCATTGAAGGGAGTGAAATTTGAAGATGGTGGAGGAAGTGCCAATTAAGTGGCTGTATTGTCCTGCATGGTGTCAAACTACTTGAGTGTTGTTGAAGTTGCACTCATCTGAACAACTGGAAAGTATTCCATGACATGCCTGACTAGTTCCCTGTAGATGGTGGACAGGCATTTGGAGAGACAGGAGGTAAGTTACTCAACACAGAAGTGCTAAATTTTTTAGGTATTTTAAAATATTTCTGGACAATGCTAATTTGTAGGATGTTGATAATGGGCGATCCACCAAGGAATGATGGTTAAATTCTCAATTGTTGGAGATGGTCATTGCTTGATATTACTTTCCAGTTATCATCCCAAGTCTGGATATTGTCCAAGTCTTAGTGCAAATGGGCAGAGAATGCATCCACATCAGACATATTATAAATGGTGCTTAACATTGTACAATTAGCATAAAACATTCCTACTTCAACATTATGATGTTGAGAAGATTATTGATGAAAGTGCTGAAGATGGTTAGGCCAATACACATTACCCTGAGGAACTTCCACACAGATGTCTTAGAGCTGAGATGACTTACCTACAACAACCACAATCACCTTTCTTTGTGCTAGGTATGACTCCAATCAGTAGAGATTTCCCCTGATTGCCATTGACCCCAATTTTGCTATGGCTGTTTGATATCATACATTCGTCAATACTACCTTTGATGTCAAGGGCAATCACTCTCACCTCAAATAATAATAATGGAATTGTCTTTGTTACAAGAAAGCTGACTTTCAGTACTGTGATAAATAATATGTACTGAGGAGCAAAGCATATCCTTCATTTCTAGTCCCAATCCTGACTTCCCAGCAAATGTCAAGGGATGAACAGTGCATGTAGTATACCATTTATATTAATCCTCAATTTGGTTAAGCCCAAGCTGCTAAGTGAGTGAAATATCTTTTTGTGTAAATTTGTGAAGAAAGAAAACATGCTTGAAGTCATACACAAGATAATATTCAAAATAACAAATTACAATTTTAAGAACAAATTGAGCAGCAAACGGCAACATAGACAATTCAGTATATCATTCAGCATTACTAATACTTGAGTATTAACTATAAGAGTGATGGAATCTGATATCATTTGGTCAGTAGAAAGTAATTCCATAGATAGCTGACAGCTAATAGCTTCTACCAAATAATTTAAGTCTTTGTGTGTGATTAACAATATGTGATGCCTACATGATGTAATCCTTATAAGAATTGTAGTTATATTGATCACCTTCTGTTCCATTGGTTGGAGGTATGAGCTTCTTTAATGCTGAATTAATGAACGAGATCCACTTCATGCACAGGTGACAATATTTGCATTAGCTTCCCTTTCACCTTTCCTAAACATTTGCAATTACATGAAATGTTTCATTCTGTTTATAGCATACTAGTTGCGACAGCAATTTAGCTTTTAGCTTTTGATCCATCACCATTCATGACTGGATTGATACAATTGGAGAGTTCAGACCCGATCCCTTGGTTGTGACATCACTCAACCCTGTCTATTCATGCTGCCTTCAGTGTATGGCATACAGGTGGTATTACCTTGTAACTATACCAGGTTGCCTCCTCATTAATAGGTATACCTGGGGAGGTGATGACATGGCATTGTCAGTGGAATAGAATTCAGACACTTGGTATTGTTCTGGGGACCCGATATTAAATATCACCACAGAAGGTGCTGGAATTTGAATTCAATAAAAATCTAATGATTATCATGAAATCATTGTTGATGGTCAGAAAAACCCAAACATTTCTTTGGAGAAGGAAATTTGCCATCCCTTTCTGGTCTGCTCTATATGTGACTGTAGACCTAGAGTAATGTGGATGAGTTTTAACTATCCTCTGAAATGGCTGAGCAAGCCAACTCAATTATATACAATGCTAGAAAGTCTCAAAAAAGGTACAAAACCAGACAGACCTAGCTATTGGCAAACATAGCTCTGTTGAATCTCCAAAATCCTCCTTTACTAACATCCAAACTGTTGCAAAAATGCAAAAAAGGAGTGCTGTCTCATAGACAGGTCAAGCAACTGCCTGACATAGTCATGCTGATGGTCATTGCTCCAGACACCACCATCACTATTCCTGGATATGTCCTGTCCCATTGGCAGAACAAAACAAGCAGACAGGCAAACGTGGGAGCTGTCCTACAGTCCTCAATGTTGACTCTGAATGCCATGAAATCTCATGTTATCAAGTCAAACATGGACAAGGAAACCTTTTGCTGCTTACTGTCCTCCCTTTGCGTGTTGAATTAGTAATTCTCCATGGTGAACATTCAGGTGGAGGAAGTCCTCAGGATGTCAATGATATAGAATGTGGGGGGTTCAATGTCTACCACCAATAATGGCTTGGCAGCAGCACTACTGATCGAACCAGCCAAGACCTAAAGGACGTTGCTGTCAGACTGGGTCTGCGGCAGACAGTAAGGGAAACAATAAGAGGGAAAAACATACTGGACCTTGTCCTCAAAAATTGGCCTACCTTAGATATGTGTACATGAGAGTTTCAGGAAGAGTGGCCACTATAGAATCATTGTGGAGACAAAGTCCTGCCTTCACAATGAGGATACCTTACATTGTGTTGTGTGGCATTATCACCAAGCTAAATGGATAGGCTTTGAACATATCTAGCAATTCGAGACTCGGCATTCATGAGGCTCGGTGGGCCATTAGCAGCAATAGAATCATACTCCAACACAATCTGAAACCTCATGACCTGGCATATCCCTCACTCTTCCATTATCATCAATCAGTGGATCAACCCTGGTTCCATGGAGGATGCAGGAAGGCATGCCAGCTGCAGCACTAGGCATACCTTAAAATGAGGTGTCAACCTAGTGAAGTTCCAACACAGGATGGAGAAGAGTGCAGTTTGAAGAGCGGTCTGGGCAGAGAAGAGGCTGGAATGAGAGATAGATGTAGAAAGTCGAAGTTTGAAGAAAGGGATGGACAGTGCGAGGGATAGAGATAAGTGCAGTTTGTAGAGGAATTGGCACAGAGAGAGGGATGGATAAAGACAGTGATGGAGGGAAGTACGGTTTAAAGAGAAGAATGGACAGACAGATGAAGGGAAGTGCAGTTTGAACAGAGGGATGGACAGAGAGAGGGATGGAGGGAAGTGCAGTTTGAGCAGAGAGGGGGATGGAGGGAAGTGCAGTTTAAACAGAGAGAAGGATGGAGGGAAGTTCAGTTTGAACAGAGAGGGGGATAGAGGGGCGTACAGTTTGAACAGAGAGAGGGATGGACAGAGAGAGGGATGGAGGAAAGTGCAGTTTGAACAGAGAGAGGGATGGACAGAGAGAGGGATGGAGGAAAGTATAGTTTGAACAGAGGGATGGAGGAAAGTGCATTTGAGCAGAGGGATGGACAGAGAGAGGGATGGAGGGAAGTGCATTTGAGCAGAGAGGGGGATAGAGGGAAGTGCAGTTTGAGTAGAGGGATGGACAGAGAGGGATGGAGGGAAGTGCAGTTTGAGAGAGGGATGGACAGAGAGGGATGGAGGGAAGTGCAGTTTGAGAGAGGGATGGAGGGAAGTGCAGTTTGAGCAAAGGGATGGACAGAGAGAGGGATGGAGGGAAGTGCAGTTTGAGAGAGGGATGGATGGACAGAAAGAGGGATGGAGGGAAGTGCAGTTTGAGAGAGGGATGGATGGACAGAGAGAGGGATCGCGGGAAGTGCAGTTTGAGAGAGGGATGGACATAGAGGGATGGAGGGAAGTGCAGTTTGAGAGAGGGATGGACAGAGAAGGATGGAGGGAAGTGCAGTTTGAGAGAGGGATAGAGGGAAGTGCAGTTTGAGCAAAGGGATGGACAGAGAGAAGGATGGAGGGAAGTACAGTTTGAGCAGAGGGATGGACAGAAAGAGGGATGGAGGGAAGTGCAGTTTGAGAGAGGGATGGATTGACAGAGAGAGGGATGGAGGGAAGTGCAGTTTGAGAGAGGGAAGGATGGACAGAGAGAGGGATGGAGGGAAGTGCAGTTTGAGAGAGGGAAGGATGGACAGAGAGAGGGATGGAGGGAAGTGCATTTGAGCAGAGAGGGGGATAGAGGGAAGTGTAGTTTGAGTAGAGGGATGGAGGGAAGTGCAGTTTGAGAGAGGGATGGACAGAGAGGGATGGAGGGAAGTGCAGTTTGAGAGAGGGATGGAGGGAAGTGCAGTTTGAGAGAGGGATGGAGGGAAGTGCAGTTTGAGAGAGGGATGGACAGAAAGAGGGATGGAGGGAACTGCAGTTTGAGAGAGGGATAGACAGAGAGAGGGATGGATTGACAGAGAGAGGGATGGAGGGAAGTGCAGTTTGAGAGAGGGATGGATTGACAGAGAGGGGGATGGAGGGAAGTGCAGTTTGAGAGAGGGATGGATGGGCAGAGAGAGGGATGGAGGGAAGTGCAGTTTGAGAGAGGGATGGACAGAGAGAGGGATGGATTGACAGAGAGAGGGATGGAGGGAAGTGCAGTTTGAGAGAGGGATGGATGGACAGAGAGAGGGATGGAGGGAAGTGCAGTTTGAGAGAGGGATGGATGGACAGAGAGAGGGATGGAGGGAAGTGCAGTTTGAGAGAGGGATGGACAGAGAGAGGGATGGAGGGAAGTGCAGTTTGAGAGAGGGATGGATGGACAGAGAGAGGGATGGAGGGAAGTGCAGTTTGAGAGAGGGATGGATGGACAGAGAGAGGGATGGAGGGAAGTGCAGTTTGAGAGAGGGATGGACAGAGAGAGGGATGGATTGACAGAGAGAGGGATGGAGGGAAGTGCAGTTTGAGAGAGGGATGGATGGACAGAGAGAGGGATGGAGGGAAGTGCAGTTTGAGAGAGGGATGGATGGACAGAGAGAGGGATGGAGGGAAGTGCAGTTTGAGAGAGGGATGGACAGAGAGAGGGATGGAGGGAAGTGCAGTTTGAGAGAGGGATGGATGGACAGCGAGGGATGGAGGGAAGTGCAGTTTGAGAGAGGGATGGATGGACAGAGAGAGGGATGGAGGGAAGTGCAGTTTGAGAGAGGGATGGACAGAGAGAGGGATGGATTGACAGAGAGAGGGATGGAGGGAAGTGCAGTTTGAGAGAGGGATGGATGGACAGAGAGAGGGATGGAGGGAAGTGCAGTTTGAGAGAGGGATGGATGGACAGAGAGAGGGATGGAGGGAAGTGCAGTTTGAGAGAGGGATGGACAGAGAGAGGGATGGAGGGAAGTGCAGTTTGAGAGAGGGATGGAAGGACAGAGAGGGATGGAGGGAAGTGCAGTTTGAGAGAGGGATGGATGGACAGAGAGAGGGATGGAGAGAAGTGCAGTTTGAGAGAGGGATGGATGGACAGAGAGAGGGATGGATTGACAGAGAGAGGGATGGAGGGAAGTGCAGTTTGAGAGAGGGATGGATGGACAGAGAGAGGGATGGATGGACAGAGAGAGGGATGGAGGGAAGTGCAGTTTGAGAGAGGGATGGATGGACAGAGAGAGGGATGGATTGACAGAAGAGGGATGGATTGACAGAGAGAGGGGTGGAGGGAAGTGCAGTTTGAGAGAGGGATGGATGGACAGAGAGAGGGATGGAGGGAAGTGCAGTTTGAGAGAGAGATGGATGGACAGAGAGAGGGATGGAGGGAAGTGCAGTTTGAGAGAGGGATGGATGGACAGAGAGAGGGATGGATTGACAGAGAGAGGGATGGAGGGAAGTGCAGTTTGAGAGAGGTATGGATGGACAGAGAGAGGGATGGAGGGAAGTGCAGTTTGAGAGAGGGATGGATGGACAGAGAGAGGGATGGATTGACAGAGAGAGGGATGGAGGGAAGTGCAGTTTGAGAGAGGGATGGATGGACAGAGAGAGGGATGGAGGGAAGTGCAGTTTGAGAGAGGGATGGAGGGAAGTGCAGTTTGAGAGAGGGATGGATGGACAGAGAGAGGGATGGAGGGAAGTGCAGTTTGAGAGAGGGATGGAGGGAAGTGCAGTTTGAGAGAGGGATGGATGGACAGAGAGAGGGATGGAGGGAAGTGCAGTTTGAGAGAGGGATGGAAGGACAGAGAGGGATGGATGGACAGAGACGGTGGGAGAGCGCCTGCGCCTGACGTCAGGGGAGCCTGTGTGCGGCCGCCGGCGGCGCTGACGGAATCGGGAGCGGAGGCGGTTTCAGAGCGACCGCCGGCCGCAATATCGCAGCGAGAGATAGCGACAGCAATTCCCTTTCTGCGCCCGGTGAGTGAGAGCGCCCAGGGCGACGCGGGAGCGGGCCTCAGGCGGATAAGCCCGGTGTGGGAGCCCGGGGGGTGGGGGGAATGACTGAGGTGACCCGGGGTGGGTGGGTTTGCGGGAGACCGAGTGCGGGGCCGGGGGTGGGGGGGAGCGGAGGAGGGCGTCGGCCCGGCGGAGGTGGCGGGGAAGGGGAAGGGCCGCGGGGCTGGGATGGATGGGACGAGCGGCGGCCGCTATCTGTAAGATGGCGGAACGCTTTCTGTCGGCGGTAGTGGCGTCTCCCCCCCCGCCCCCCGACCCCGGGCCGCTGGCGTCGGACATGCCCGTTGCTGGGCCCCGATCCGGGGGAGGGGGAGGGGGAGGGGGAGGATGGAGAGAGGAAACTGAGATCGACCGGTGTCCGCCGACACCCACCCCGGGGGCAGCGACCACCGCCCATCCCTCCGGGGCTGGGGCTGCGACCTCGGCGCATCCCCCTGGGGCCACGACCACCGCCCACCCCCCGGGGCCGGATTGAAGTTCAGCAGCGGAAACGAAAACTTGTACTTTAATTCATTGGAGATGTTTCGGACTCTTTGGAGAAACCGGCTGCCTCTCTTTTTATTCAGAATTAATGTTTCCCTTCTGCTGCTTGATTTCCTCCCCCGGTATGTGTTTTATAGATACTGTTGTCGACACTAATTGACTGTGGTATATTGTTAAAGTTAATGTAAAGCAGGAGCCCCACCTTAGTGGGATAGTATCCCCTGAGGCGGATCCTGTGGCCAGGGCGGATGCTGCTGATTCACAGGCTCTCTGCACTGTTTCACACAAACGTTCAGCCGCATCCCAACTCGAATGCTGAAATATTAATTATTTAGCACCATTTTAGCTCTTCAATCTTTTTCAAATCGGACACTTCTTGAATTCTCTCCTCCCCGCCCAACAAAAAGGAAGTTACTCGCTGAAAGCCTGTCTTGTTTTAAACATGCCCATGTTTGCGTGCATGTGTGTTGGGGTGGTGGAAATGAGTATTGGCTTTTTTTTTAAAGTTGTGTACGTCTACTCAGATATATTGGAAAGGTTTGAAAAACATTGCAAAACTGGCCTTCGATTTTGTCAAAGTTAATACATCAAAATGTAACGCTTTTCTTTCTGTTGGAGAATGAGAGAAAGTTTTGCCAAACTCATTATCGAAATCACTTCCTGTCATTTTAACATAAATAATGTGTGAAATATGTAAGTCGTCAGATGAAGGCATGACAAGTTGTATACTTCCTGTGTGAAGAATGTGATAGCTGAAGGATCAACTTAAGTTGAGAATTTATTTACTCTGAGCCACCTTGGAAACTGTTGAAACACTACTGCTTGTATTTGTGTAGTTCCTTTGAGGAGTACAACATCCCAACATTGGGATGATATCAAACAAAAATTCTTGAATATATGGTGAGTTTGGTAACTGACATAACTGTCAGTAATGGTCTAATTAAAATTGAGAATGCTAGAAGTTAGAAATGGTGGAGCAGGTTGTAAGGTTGTCAGATGAGAAAAGCAGAGGGTTAAGACTGAAAGGATTTGAAAACAAGGTTGAGAATTATAAAATGGAGGCATTACTTAACCAGGAGCTAATGTAGGGAAGTGAGAAAAAGGATAATTTGGAATGAGCAATACATGTTAATTTTGCCAATAACAATTATCACATTCCATAAGAGTTTTATAAATGTAAATATTCTTATGTAAATTAGGGCAGTGTAATGAATGACCTCTAGATTATGAAAGCTACTGTGAATTGGGTGATGTTATGGAAATGGAAATAGACTTTCAGGATGATGGGGTTCTGATGCTGGAACTCATCTCTGTCAAATATTGCACAAAGATGGAGAACAATCTGCTCAGCCTCGGTTATCAGGGTGAGGGATGTAATTTTTGACAGAGACACAGGGAAGTGGGCATTGCTGACTAGCCAGCATTTATTTATTGCCCATCCCTAGTTGCCCATTAGAATGTGGAGGTGAGCTGTCGTCTTGAAATGCTGTAGTCCCTGTGTTATAGATAGATCCACAATTCCAGGATTTTGACCTGCTGTTGGTTTCTGTCTCCTCCTATTTAATTGAACAAAATTTATATTGTTGGGAGTTCTTTACCTTTTATAGATTACCAGCTTGAAAATATGTCTGGACAATGGGTTATGATGGATAAGATCTAAGAGGTTTTCCAATCTAATGTAAAAGCAAATTGCCAATTATTACACACTTGCGAAAGTTAGCTTTTAAGATCATTCTTAAATGGAACAATAAAAAACAAGGTGTACTTGATTAAGTTTGTTTTTAAGTTTTTTTTAGACTTGAAAGAGATGTCTGAAGATTAATCCATTGCAAAAAATAGGAATTAAGTATACAAAGTGTCTGCAAAGGGATATTGATGGATTAAGCAAGTGTACAAAAATTAGTAGATGAATTATAATGTGGAAAATGTGAGCTTGTCCATTTTGGCAGAAAGGATGGGGGATACATAAATACTAAATGGAAGATTGCCCTGGTACAGAAAGATCTGTATGGCCCTGTACATGAATCACCAAAATAAATTGCAGATACAGCAAGTAATTAGGAAGCAAAATTGAATGTTAGTCTTTTGTTACAAGATGGATGGATTTTCAAAATAGGGAAATCTTACAACAACTGCACAGGGGATTGGTGAAAATACAATTGAGATTACTGTGTACAGTTTCATTCACTTTTATGTAATAACATTGGAAGTAGGTCAAAGAAGATTTAATTCCTAGGGCGAAGAGATTGTTTTATGAGGCAAGATTGAGCAGGGTTGGTCTTACTCATTGGGAATTTTAAGGAATGAGAAGTGATCTTATTGAAACACTTGATTTGTGTGACATGGGAGAGTGGGAAGTCTTGATAGGGTAAATGCTGAGAATGTTTCTGTGCTTGGGCAAATATAGCACCAGCGATTACAATTTAAAATAAGGGTCTCCCATTTAATTCAGAAATAAAAACTTTTGTTTTCTGAAGTCTCTTTCCTCAAGAACAGTTTTGAGTGTGTGCAACTATGTTAGATTTCTGATAACGGGAGGCGGGGAAATCAGCAATGAGGAGTTGAGGCCTATGCAGTCAGATTAGACATGATTTTATTGAATGCCAGAGTAGGTTCAAGGGACCAAGTAGCCTGCTTCTCCTATGTCATGTAATTTTATGATCTTCAAGATGTTAGATTTAGAATCATTATAACAAATGCATTGATTCATTTGTATTAAAGTGAAGTGATGATGTTCTGAGTGAATAGTAACTTGTATGATCATAAATAACTTTGCACCTTTTGCATAGTTTAATGTACTCAAATAATTCTGTGTACAAATGGAATAGTGTGAATGCCACCAATGTCAAGTTATATATCTGGCTCATTCTTGTTAATGTTCTTAATTATAATTGAATTTCCTGCACTTCTAGTATATAAAATTTTGATTGAGGCACTGTTAACATATTTGAAACACGTGCCGTTTACCATCAGGTCATGCTGATTCAGTTAAATTTTCTATGATACTTACGTTTTGGAAATATGTATCATGACTCTGATTCTATGAATGCTTGACATTTCTTAACCTCAAATCTTAAATAATAGCCTTTAAGATTTTTTAAATGAGCAATTTTGATTTTTGTGATTCTCTTTAAAATTCCCCAGTAGGTAACTGAGTGTTTAAAAGGTTATTGTTTATGAAATTATGGTATTCGTTTGTGGAATGTATGAAGACTATGGTGTTACAGTGGCCTAGAACGATACCATTTAACCTTTAGGCCCTTGATTTTCATACACCTCAAAAATAATATAGTGGATAGAAATCAATCAGGCCTCAGGGATGCCAACTTCACTAAATTAGTTTAACACTTTTAGCTCATTTCCTCAGAGGCATGAGCTCACAACACACACACATCTCTAATTTAAATATAATTCAGCCTCACTTGAGAGAAGCCAAATAACAAATGGTTGTTAAAAATGCAAATTTTGCAATTTGATGTGCTTTTTGAAGTTGTAATAAAAGCACATTGTTTGACATGTTAATGAGCTTTACCTTGCTTTTGTTCCAATACTGCTTTCATAAAATTGCTAAAGGTGGAAGTATGTTCTAAGCAGCAAAGCCAAGTGGTGTTATAATAGATTTAAATCTATGAAATTAAGTTACAGTGTGTATACTATGTTAATGAAATGGCAGGATCTTGTTTAATCATTGAGCTGTGTTTGAGTCAAAATTCTATGACATTAACTCCTTTGTTCATTTTTGCAAATTGTGTATTCTGCCTATTAATAATTCCCTCAACTATTTATACATCACTGTTCTCCCTTCACAAATGTGATTAAAAGTGGCACTAACCAGGAATATTGTGGAACTCTTGGCAACTAACTCAATTGCAGCAGTAACCTATTTAGTGTATTTGCTGACTGGACGTTGGATACTATAGACTGCAAGGATTGGACAAAGATAGAGGGAGATGTAGTATGGTATGATAGAAAATTTGTAATCTGCTGTTTTGTTTCCTTTGGCTCTAGATTAAAGCCAAAAACTATGGAATTGGTTTAATTGTAATCTTTTCAAACAATTCACTTTATGTTGCACTACATTTAAGGATGTGACTCGACCATCACATACTGAAATATATTAGAATATATCGGTTAGCACTGCTGCCTCACAGTGCCAGGGACCCGGTTTCGATTCCAGTCTTGGGCAACTGTCTGTATGGAGTCTGCACGTTCTCCCCGTGTCTGTGTGGTTTCCCCCCACAATCCAAAGATGTGCAGATTAGGTGAATTGGCCATGCTAAATTGCCCATAGAGTTCAGGGATGTGTCGGTTAGGTGCATTAGTCTGAGGTAAATATAGGATAATACGGTAGGGAATGGGTCTGGTTGAGATACTCTTCGGAGGGTTGGTGTGGACTTGTTGGGCCGAAAGGCCTGTTTCCACACTGTAGGGAATCTATGATTAGATGCACATTAAATGGAAGTCAGAGCTTCATATTAGGATGAAAAATTCTATTTTCTCTTCAGCTAGCTTTCACTTCTGTTTAAGACACTTAATGGTATGGAATTTCTAGTGTGCAAATGGTAGAGTTTATTGGATAGCATCCTTGTACATCAGATATGAAGTTTGCAGGCAAGCTGCTTTTCATAAATTCAAATAGAAATTCTTCTATCACTCAGTGCAAATCAGTATAGTGATCAGAATCAATATGTAACCAGCACTGGACAATCTCAGCCATCTCAGACAGGTGGGATCACTGAATATTCATTGTCATTAACCAGCTTTAGTATTCTTTCTTTTTAATTGGCATCAGTTGACTGATCAGATCTGTTCTTGATACATGAGATCTATGAGATGATTTCTAATCAACCTGTTCAGAGATGTTATCTCACACCTCTGGAGAAGATGGGGCTTGAACCAGGGCCTCCTGGTCAGGGGTAGGAATACTGTGCTTGTACTATAAAAGGACATTCTGAGACCCATGACCAGGCCATTAAACTGACGCAGGTGTGTTCTGCTTTTCTGTAATTTACTGAACTCAGACCAATTAAAACAGAATTTGAAGTAATTATGGCATTCAGAATAAACACAACAGAATTGGGCTTCATTTGACCAGTCAGTGCTAGTACAATTAATTAACACTGGATTCATATGTCTGGTGTGTACGCATCTAATGTGGCACAATGTGATGAACATCAATTCTCAACATCAAAAAAGGCAATGCCTCTACCCATCAGGTTCCACTTAATAACCAATCAGCACTCTCCTCTCCTAGAGTAAAAAATGTTTTTTCTCTTTACTTTGATATACCTGATAAGTGGAAAAAATAAAGCTTTGACAAAATTTTTTTTCAGCAATTCTAAAGTGCTTTCTGTTGGTCTGGTGTTTATATGGAACACTAGCTTATGTGTCTTCTGCCCAAAATTCAGTTGTCATACCATTCTGCCTCGTTTGCTTTCCATGCCTAATATATTGATAGCTTCCAAGTTCTTGTGTTCAAAACTTCCTGTAATCTGGCACCACCTCTTATACAAACTTTCAGTTGTATATCTTCTTAAATTTGTTTATCTCTGTGATCAAATTGCTTCTGATTATTTTGCTGTCTTTTTCAAAAAAAATCCTTGCTGCAGTCAGGACTTAAACCCATCTGTCTCTCTATCTTCCTATCTGCTTGCAAAGTCTTCCTCATAGCATTTTCACTACCAAATGCTATCTTTGATTTTTTAAAAAATTATCACTGTTTCATTTTACAGTGTGCTCCAAGACGGTCTTGATGTAAGAGCTATTATACAAACTTAAATCGACCTCTGCTTATGTCATATTTTGAGTGCAGTCTCTTAAGTTGTATTTCCTTTAATATATTTTGACTTGTGATGTGTGGATTGGAAATCATTTAATGTCTGTGCAGTTTTGAGTTACAGTGATTATTATTTATATGATTAAAAGGTAATGTACTTGCTGGTGTATAACAGAGTTCCAGATGAAAATCATGGTTTTGCAGGATGCAAGTGATTTTCTTTTCTCTCTGACATTTCAACATTGTGGGGCGGCACGGTGGCACAGTGGTTAACACTGCTGCCTCACAGCGCCAGAGACCCGGGTTCAATTCCCGCCTCAGGTCACTGACTGTGTGGAGTTTGCACGTTCTCCCCGTGTCTGCGTGGGTTTCCTCTGGGTGCTCCTGTTTTCTCCCACAGTCCAAAGATGTGCGGGTCAGGTGAATTGGCCATGCTAAATTGCCCGTAGTGTTATGTAAAGGGTAAATGTAGGGGTATGGGTGGGTTGCGCTTCGGTGGGTCGGTGTGGACTTGTTGGGTCGAAGGGCCTGTTTCCACACTATAAGTAATCTAATCTAATCTACTAATGTCTGGCATTTACGTAAAATAAGACATAGGAGCAACTCATTGAGTCTGCTGTACCACTTGAATAATGGCTGATGATGTTTCTCAACCTCCTTCTCCTATCTTCTCCCTGTAGCCTTTGATCCCCTTAGGAATCAAGAATCTATCTAACTCTGTCCTAAATAAATGGTGACTTGACCTCAAGTGTTGGCCCCAAACCTTTCCACACTGTATTCCAGCTAACACTTCTTTGCCTCCTCCCAAGTCCTTCAACAGCTTCCTGCCTACTCAACCCTACCTGTCCCTTACAACTGAATTTGAGTCATCTGAAAATTTAGCAAGTTGCTTTATTCAGATCCTAATAAGTGAAGACTTTAGATGCTGGAGATCAGAATCAAAAAGTGTGGTGCTGGAAAAGCACAGCAGGTTGAGCAGCATCCAAGGAGCAGAAGAGTTGATGTTTGGGCATTAATTCAATTCCTAATGGCCTGTGCATTTCCAGCACCGCGCTTTTTGACTCGTTAACGTATAACATGATTAGTTCTGGTCCCAATGCTGGTTCCTATGAAGCTTCACTGGTCACTAGCTACCGTCATGAAAAAGGCCCCTTTATCTTCTGCCTTCTGCCAGTCAGCCAATCCTCTATCCACGTCAGTGGCTTGTCCCCAGTGCCACAGGTTCTTATTTATCAACCCCTGTATGCCTCCTTGCAAATCCAAATACTGTAGGTCACATCCACAGGCTGTCCTTTATCTAACTTGCTTGTTACCTCCTCAAAGAATTCTAACCTGTTTATTAGCTATGGTCACCTAAATGAAGCCATGCTGACTTCGGCTTATTCTAGCATCCATGTCCAAGTACTCTGCAATCTCATCTTTCATAATTGACATTAAGATCTTACCAACAACTAAGTTCAGGCTAACCGGCTTATAATTTCTCATCATCTGCCTCTCTCTTTTCTTATCCGGTGCATTACATTAGCCATTTTCCAGTCTTCTGGGACTCTCCCTGACCCAGTGATTCCTCAAAGATCATTCCTAATATCTCCACAATAATCTCCGCTATCTCCTTCAGAACTTTGGGGTGTAGTCCATCTATTCCAGATGATTATCCACCTTCAGAACTTCCAGCTTCCCAGTACTACCACCATAATGATGGCCACTACAGTCACCTTTGCCCCATGACTCTCTTGAAGTTCTTGGATGTTACTGGTGTCTTCCATTATGAAGATTGATGAACAATACCTAGTCAGCTGTTCTGCCATATTTTTTTGTTCGGAATTACTGCTTCTCTAGCCTCATTTTCTAACAGTTCAATGCCCGCTCTTGTCTCTCTCATCTTTTATATATCGAAACAGAACTCTTGCAATCATCTTGTAAGCAAGCTTACCCTCCTATTTCATCATCATCTCCATCATTTTTTTTAATGGGGAGGTGATGGCCTAGTGGCATTATTGCTGGACTGTTAATTCAGAGACCCAGATAATGTTCTGGGGATCCGGGTTTGATGACAGATGGTGGAATTTGAATTCAGTTTTTAAAAAACTGGAATTAAGAGTCTAATGATGTTCACAAATCCATTGCCAAACCCATCATCTGGTTTACTAGTATCCTTTAGGGAAGGAGCTGAAAAATGTATTGCTGGGAAAGCGCAGCAGGTCAGGCAGCATCCAAGGAGCAGGAGAATCGACGTTTCGGGCATAAGCCCTTCTTCAAGAAGAAGGCAAGGTCCAGCAAGGACTTATCGTGGTAAGGGCATCAGTGGAGGTGTTCTGGCGTAATGGCCAGGCATAGGTCCCCTTTGCCACACTGCTGCTACTGACAAAAAGTAGCCACTGTTTTCAGTGCCATCGCACCTCCACTGATGCCCTTACCATGATAAGTCCTCGCTGGATCTTGCCAATGCTGAAGCAGCCAGGTCTTGTAATGGACCCAAACTCGCTTCCATCACCGCCTCCATGAATCTGCGCTGGATGCAGATGCCTTCGGGAACCTAAACTCTCCTCTGCCCTGTGTCAGTGCTGCTGGGCCTACTCACCATGAGAATGTGTACACGGTATAAGCAGGCAGAGAAAGAATTAAGCTCTGAGTTTTGTGAAACGAGGTTCAGCTGAGCATGACTCAGATCATATGGGAACTTAGTTAGCAATGGGGCACTGGAGGCAAGGGTAATAGGTTAATGAGGTGGAAAGGCATTTATTAGGAAGAGCCATTAACCAGATGAGGTAGCATTCATTATGTAACGTCAGTTCACAAGATGAAAACTATTCATTATGTGAATTTAGTTTGTTGCGTAACAGGAAATAGTTGAATCTTTACTGTTGATGCTCGCTGATTGTAACAGTCACCCAATTGTTGCCTTATCTGGATGCTCCTCTTGTAAGTGACTATATAATTCATTCAGGAACTGTTGTTCCAGAGAAGGGAGTAAGTAATCTAATCTAAAAGACCGTGAACTCATGTCTCTATGCACATGGGTGATTGTTTTCTCTCCCTCCAGGGCCTGGAATAAAGATGAAAGAATAAAGGTGAAGGAGGTAAAGCTACAGTGTCTGAGAGTTTGTTTTGACTGAGGGGGGAAGCAGGATGAGAATATTGGTGTAGTCGGCAGGATCCTTCTCGATATTCCTGAGTTCCGGAGACCGTCCCCTCTCTTGATCGCTATCTATTCTATGGACTTCTCGAACATTAACTAGTTCAGTCGAAAGACACGGTTTCGTAAGCGCACTGGCAGGCAGAGGTTTGAGTCCTCTCCGCTGTGTAGGGGGAGGGGGATGTGATTGAGGTTCAAGTCCTCTGCGCAGTACTGTAGTTAGAGTTCCCTGGTGAGGGTTTAGTTGAGGTTTACAGTCCTCTGAGTGGCACTAGAGTTCGAGTGTACTGGGTGAGTTGATTTGAACTTCAAGCCCTCCACAATGTGCTGAGGTTCAAGCTTTCTGTATTTAATTGGGATTCAAGTTTTCTGTATTTAATTAGGGTTGGGTGCTCTGTGTTTCAGTGGGATTCGGGTTCTCTGCGTGTCAGTGAGATTCAAGCAAAGTGAGAAAGGGGTTAAAGTCCCCAAATGGCAAAATTTGAGGCTCTGGGAGTCATTGTTCTGGGGGAAGAGAGTGGCTTGGATTGTGGTGCCATGTGGTCTGCAGTGAGAGCTTTCTCTTTTTAGAAATGTAATTTCAGTGAGAGGATGCAAAAAAAAGAGAAAACACTGGAACTAAGGCTGTACTAATACTTGGATTGAAAAGAGAGAGTTTCAATGTAAATTGTGCTATGCTGTGAGTGTTTGATGTTTAAAAATTTTGGTTTGTTAAAATACTGGTTTGGAAGATCCTTAGAAGTAACTGTTTTGCCTTGTTTGAATCAGTATCTCAATTCAATGTGTTTGGTGGGATATGTAATGTGGTAGGTTTTTTTTTACATTGAAATTGGACAACATTATGTCCTTTTTAAAATTATCAAACTTGTAACCTTAAATAAATCGAGTGCCTTGAGACCTTGATTTGTTTGAAATTCTACAATTGCTGTTTTAAAACAACAGTTGGGTCAGTGACCAGATGAGAGTATTGTATTAAAATATCTTTGCTGTGTTTTTAATGCAGCCAAAAGAAGAGTGCAATTTTAGTTTGACGTTTTAAGATTTTCTAGAGAATATTAGAACTCAAGGCTGAGCTGTTTAAGTTCTGTGAATTATTATTAAGACTGCATTGGCCCCTTCATATTGCAAATTCAAAAAATATTGATCTCTACCAAAATTGCCACCGTAATTTCGACTGTTTTATTTAGGAAGTTTCATTTGGAGAACGTATTTAAAAATATTCAGCATTTGTTTCCCTTGAATATTTGAAATTTAAATCTGAACTGAAACTGCCTCTTCAATTGCTAAAGCACAGGAAACATTTTGTTGCTTTCTTGTGTTCCAGACTTTTGAAATACTTTTCCTGACAGCTTTCACATTAGCCAAGTATCAATTTGTTGAAGGAAAATAATTTTTGACTAACCGGAATAGGGTACCCGAGGATTTAATTGATTGGTGTTTATAATTGTTTAGGCAGTACAATTTAGACGTTTCTGGATTATATTAAACTTGATAATGTCATAAATAATCAACAGAAAAACAGACTTCAAGATGACTGAGAATGTTGAAATAGGCAGATACAATTTAGTGCAGTTAAATTTGCAACTGTCTTCATACTAATTACCACCTTGGCAAAGAAGGAACGAGAGGGGAAAATGTAAAGATACTTTCAGCAGTTAACATCGTCTCTAGAGTTTCTCCATTCACAAGTAAAGTGCGCCTTGGACCACGCACCAACCACAACCTGATCCAACAGATTCAATCAGCTCCCCAGTCTTGAGGGTGAGGAGTGAAAAAGTTAACAACAGTGAAGAGGAGGTCGGTATGCTTTTGTCAGTGGCCTTCCTATGGACATTAAGCCAAGTGAGCTTTACCTTCTCTTTCAGTCATTTAAAGGATATGAAGGTTCACTGATCAAGCTAACATCACAACAGCTAGTTGGCTTTGTTACATTTAACAGCAGAGTGGGAGTAGAAGCAGCAAAGAATGCTGCATTCACCTAGCCTGCAGCTGCTGCACTGCAAGCTCAGATGCGCTGGTATCCTCTACCTGAAGCAGCTCAGCAAGGACGGACGTCTCATCAGTTTTGTGAAGCATTTAACTGCCATTATCCAAGAAATCAGATTTCTCCAAGGAGTAATGCAAGAATAGACCGAACTTTGTTTTCAGGTTGGACTTTACTGAAGGAGGTTTTGGAGAACTGGCTCATTTCCACTCGACTTGGAGTGGTCACTAAGGACTGTGAATTTAAGAGCTTCACAGGCGATTTTTTTTCCGCATGGAACAATTCTTCAAATTTTATTTACTGTAATAGACTAGTAATTTTTGCTGTTATAATCACTGCATGTTCTCTATCAATAACTTGCTTAAATGCTGGCTGTCTGTCTTATGAAAGCTGTAATGTCATTGGTTATCATGAAATGAAAAAGGAGGGAATGAGAATGTGTATCGGGTATGAACTGGCAGAGAAAAAGTTAAGTTCTGAGTTTTGTAAAACAAGGTTCAGCTGAGCATGACTCTGGTCAGATAAGAACTTAGAGTTAACCATGGGGTGCTGGAGACAAGTGTAATGGGTTAACAAGATGGAAAAGCATTCATTGCGGAGAGTTATTTAACAAGGGGAGGTAGCATTCAGTATGTAACGTCAGTTAATAAAGTGAAAAGTATTCTTTATGTGAATTCAGTTATTCGTTGTGTAACAGCAGATGGCTTAATCTTTATTGTTGATGCTTGCCGATTATAATGGTCACACAATTAATATGTATGTTGCCTTATCTGGATGCTCCTCCCTGTAAAATGACCATATAGTTCATTGAGCATCTGCTGTTCCAGAGAAGACCATGAACTCATATCTTTGTGCACATGGACGATTCTTCTCTCTCCCTCCAGGGCCTGGAATAAAGACAGAGGAGGTAAAACCACAGTGTCTCTGAGCGTTTTGCTTCGACTTGAGGGGGGGAATAGGACAACAGTCGCTACCGATGCTGATACCATGACCAAGCTCTTATGATGAGATAATAGGACTAGAAGTAGGTGAAAATGGATGATTGTATTAAAAGGAGCCCATGTCATAACAGGACTGTGTGTGGGGGTGGGTAAAATCACACAGAAGGATGGAATCAGGCTGTACAGTTAGCAAACTCCATGTTGAGACCTAGAAGTTGCAGAGTGGAAACAAGCTGATGTTCTTCAAGCTTATGCTGTGGCCTGCTGTAACGCTGCAGCAGACCTCCAACTGAAATGTTATCATAGGAACATGGTGGTGTGGTATGCCCAGGGTCATTTTTACAGAAAGAAATTGGGTATTCTGCAAAGTAGTTACCCGTCCTGGAGCAAACAAGCATACAGAGTAGGTTAAATTTGCGAGCCAATCAGGCACAGAAAACTGATTGAAAGTCTGAAAAAGACAAAAGTAAAATACCTAAACACATTTCCCCCTTTTTAAAAACTATCTCCAACTAAAAGACAAACCAATGAGACCCTACATTGTTACAGTTAATTTCCAGTGCCATGGAGAGGGTCTGACTGATAATGCTATTAGATTGAAGTGGACAAGCTTTAATGTTTTGTGGTGAGTTTACTTCCTATCTGTGTGCAAATACAGGAATGTCATTTCTTCAATGTATTTGAATGGTGAGTCAAACAGCAAGAAACCCTATTCATTTGGGCAGCAATATGTTTGACTTGTCTATTTAGCCATTGATCTTGCCCTCGCTTGGAGTTACTAGGTGATTTGTGATCATGATGAGTTAAATTAACTCTTATTTTAACAGCGTAGTATCACCCAGTATCTGAAGTGTAAAGTTAATGACATTTGACATTTAACTGTGATCAGATTTGTGTTGCACTATTTCCAGTAACGAGCCAGCAATACCAAAACGAATAATGAGAGCTTTTATCCGTTTATAAAAATAAAATAGCTGAAACAAATTTGATATCTTAGAAGCAGAGACAAGATACCTTATTGTGGGAAATGATAAAATGGCAGCAAGAGTGAACAAATATTTTTTGTCATAGAGATGTACATCATGGAAACAGACCCTTCAGCTCAACTCGTTCATGCCGACCAGATATTCTACCCCAATGTAGTCCCACCTGCCAGCATCCGCCCATATCCCTCCAAACCCTACTATTCATATACCCATCCAGATGACATTTAAATATTGCAATCGTACTAGCTGCCACCATTTCCTCTGGCATCTCATTCCATGCACATACCACCCTCTGCATGAAAAGATCTCTTTTATATTTTTTCCCCCCTCACCCTAAACTATGCCCTCTAGTTCTGGTCTCCCCACCCCAGGGAAGGGAACTTGCCTATTTATCCTATCCATGTCCCTCATGATTTTATAAACCTCTATAAGGTTACCCCTCAGCCTCTGACACTCCAGGGAAAGGAACCCAGCCTGTTCAGCCTCTCCCTATAGCTCAAATCCTCCAACCCTGGCAATATCCTTGTCAATCTTTTCTGAACCCTTTCAAGTTTCACAACATCTTTCCAAAAGAAAGGAGACCAGAATTGCACACAATATTCCAACTGTGGCCTAGCCAATGTTCTGTATAGCCACAACATGACCTCCCAACCCCTGTACTCAATACACTGACCAACAAAGGAACGCATACCAAATGTCGTCTTCACTATCTTATCTTCCTGCAACTCCACTTTTAAGGAGCTATGAACCTGCACTCCAAGGTCTCTTTGTTCAGCAATACTCCCTCGGACCTTCCCATTAAGTGTGTAAATCGTGCTAAGATTTGCTTTCCCAAAATGCAGCACCTCACATTTATCTAAATTAAACTCTTATCTGTGACTTCTCAGCCCATTGGCCCATCTGATCAAGTCTGATCAGTACCCTTCCACTGACACCCTCCTTTGACTGACAACTGGCCCTCACTCTGAACAACTTCTCTTTCCAATCTTCCCACTTCCTCCGAACCAAAGGAGTAGCCATGGGCACCCACATGGGCCCCAGCTATGCCTGCCTCTTCGTTGGATATGTGGAACAGCCCATCTTCCGCAGCTACACTGGCACCACCCCACACCTTTTCCTCCGCTACATCGATGACTGTATTGACGCTACCTCATGCTCCCATGAGGAAGTTGAACAGTTCATCCACTTTACTAACACCTTCCACCCTGACCTCAAATTTACCTGGACCGTCTCAGACTCCTCCCTCCCCTTCCTAGACCTCTACATTTCTATCTCGGACGACCGACTCAACACGGACGTTTACTATAAACCGACTGACTCCCACAGCTACCTAGACTACACCTCCTCCCACTCTGCCTCCTGTAAAAACAGCATCCCATATTCCCAATTCCTTCGCCTTCGTCGCATCTGCTCCCAGGAGGACCAGTTCCAATACCAGATGGCCTCCTTCTTCAAAGACCCCAATTTCCCTCCCAGACATGGTTGACGATGCTCTCCACGCATCTCCTCCACTTCCCGCTCCTCCGCCCTTGAACCCCGCCCCTCCAATTGCCACCAGGACAGAATCCCACTGGTCCTCACCTACCACCCCACCAATCTCCAGATACATCATATCATCCTTCGTCATTTCCGCCACCTCCAAACAGACCCCACCACCAAGGATATATTTCCCTCCCCACCCCTATCAGCAATCAGGAAAGACCACTCCCTCCGCGACTCCCTTGTCAGATCCACACCCCCCACCAACCCAACCTCCACTCCCGGTACCTTCCCCTGCAACTGCAAGAAATGCAATACTTGCGCCCACACCTCCCCCCTCACCTCCCTCCAAGGCCCCAAGGGATCCTACCCTATCCGTCAGAAATTCACCTGCACCTCCACTCACACACCATTTACTGCATCCGCTGCACCTGATGTAGCCTCCTATACATTGGGGTGACAGGCCGCCTACTTGTGGAATGTTTCAGAGAACACCTCTGGGACACCCACACCAACCAACTCAACTGCCCCGTGGCTGAACACTTCAACTCCCCCTCTCACTCCGCCAAGGACATGCAGGTCCTTGGCCGCCTCCATCGCCAGACCATGGCAACATGATGCCTGGAGGAAGAGTGCCTCATCTTCCGCCTAGGAACCCTCCAACCACAAGGGATGAATGCAGATTTCTCCAGCTTTCTCATTTCCCCTCCCCCCACCTTTTCTCAATCCCAACTCTCAGACTCAGCACCGCCTTCTTGACCTGCAATCTTCTTCCCGACCTCTCCAGCCTATCACCCTCACCTTAACCACCTCCCACCTATCGCATTCCCAACGCCCCTCCCCCAAGTCCCTCCTCCCTACCTTTTATCTTAGCCTGCTTGGCACACCCTCCTCATTCCTGAAGAAGGGCTTATATCCAAAACGTCGATTCTCCTGCTCCTTTGATGCTGCCTGACCTGCTTCACTTTTCCAGCAACACATTTTTAACCATCTGATCAAGATCCCGTTGTAATCTGAGGTAACCTTCTTCACTGCCCATTACACCTCCCATTTTGGTGTCATCTGCAAACTTACTAACTATACATTTTATGCTCAATCCACATCATTTATATAAATAACGAAAAGTAGTGGACTCGATACCAATCCTTGTGGAACTCCATTGGTCACAGGCCTCCAGTCTGAAAAATAACCCTCCACCACCACCCTCTGTCTTCTACCTTTGAGCCAGTTGTGTATCCTAATGGCTAGTTCTCCCTGTATTCCGTGAGATCTAACCTTGCTAACCTGTCTCCCATGGGGAACCTTAAAGAAAGCCTTACTGAAGTCCATATAGATCATGTCCACCCCTCTGCCCTCATCAATCCTCTTTGTTACTACTTCAAAAAAACTCAACCAAGTTTGTGAGACATGATTTCCCACGCACAAAGCCATGTTGACTATCCCAAATCAGTCCTTGCCTTTCCAAATACGTGTGCATCCTGTCCCTCAGGATTCCCTCCAACAACTTGCCCACCACTGATGCCAGGCTCACTGGTCTATAGTTCCCTGGCTTGTCCTTACTACCCTTCTTAAACAGTGGCACCACGTTAGCCAATCTCCAGTCTTCCGGCACCTCACCTGTGACTATCGATGTTACAAATCTTTCTGCAACAGGCCCAGCAGTCACATCTCTAGTTTTCCACAGAGTATTAGGGTACACCTGATCATAGGGGGATTTGTCCACCTTTATGCATTTCAAGACATCCAGCACTTCCTCCTTAATATGGACATTTTGCAAGGTGTCACCGTCTATTTCCCTACAGTCTACATCTTCCATATCCTTATCCACATTAAATACTGATGCAAAATACTCATTTAGTATCTCCCCCATTTTCTGCGGCTCCGCACAAAGGTCATCTTGCTGATCTTTGAGGGGTCCTATTCTCTCTCTAGTTATCCTTTTGTCCTTAATGTATTTGTAAAAAATCTTTGGATTCTCCTTAATTCTATTTGCCACAACTATTTCATGTCCCCTTTTTGCCCTCCTGATTTCCCTCTTAAGTATACTCCTACTACCTTTATACTCTAAGGATTCACTCGATCTATCCTGTCTATACCTGACATATGCTTCCTTCTTTTTCCAAACCAAACCCTGAATTTATCCAGTCATCTAGCATTCCCTATACCTACCAGCCTTTCCTTTCACCCTCACAGGAATATACTTTCTCTGGATTCTTGTTATCTCATTTCTGAAGGCCTCTCATTTTCCAGCTGTCCCTTTGCCTGAGAACATCTACGCCCAATCAGCTTTTGAAAGTTCTTGCCTAATACTGTCAAAATTGGCCTTTCCTCAATTTAGAACTTCAACCTTTAGATCTGGTCTATCCTTTTCCATCAGTATTTTAAAACTAATAGAATTATGGTCGTTGGCCCCAAAGTGCTCCCCCATTGACAAACTCAGTCACCTGTCCTGCCTTATTTCCCAAGAGTAGGTCAGGTTTTGCACCTTCTCTAGTAGGTACGTTCACATACTGAATCAGAAAATTGTCTTGTACACACTTAACAAATTCCTCTCCATCTAAACCCTTAACACTATGGCAGTCCCAGTCTATGTTTGGAAAGTAAAAATTCCCGACCATAACTGCTCTATTATTCTTACAGATAGCTGAGATCTCCTTACAAGTTTGTTTCTCAGTTTCCCTCTGCATGTTGGTCGGTCTATAATACTATCCCAATAAGGTGATTATCCCTTTCTTATTTCTCAGTTCCACCCAAATAACTTCATTGGATGTATTTCCGGGAATATCCTCACTCAGCACAGCTGTAATGCTACCCCTTATCAAAAACGCCACACCCCTCCTCTCTTGCCTCCCTTTCTATCCTTCCAGTAGCATTTGTATTCTGGAACATTAAACTGCCAGTCCTGCCTATCCCTGAGCCATGTTTCTGTAATTGCAATGATGTCCCAGTCCCATGTTCCTAACCATGCCCTGAGGTCATCTGACTTCCCTTTTAGGCCCCTTGCATTAAAATAAATGCAGTTTAATTTATTAGTGCTATCTTGTCCCTGCCTACCTTGACTGTTTGTTTGGTTCACTTCTATTCTCAACCACATCAAAATCTGTGAATCTTTTTCCCAGAACATTGTGGATGCATTTAATGCCTATCCCTGATTGCCTTGAAAAGGTGTGATAAGTTGCCACCTTAAACTGCTGCAGTCTATTTAGTATAGATCCACCCACACTTCCATTAATGAAGGAATGCCAGAATTTGCATCCATAGACATTGACCATTCCTAAGCTAGAATGGTGAGTGGCTTTACTGACAACTTGCAGGTGGTGGTGCTCACATGTATTCAGCCCTTGGCCTTCTAGATGGTCATAGTTATGTGTTTGGAAGATCAGGAGGTGAGCTACTCTCCGCAAGCTTCCTTGCTTTGGACCTACTCTTGTAGCCATATTATTAAGATGGCTCATGCAGTTTTTTTCTGGTTGCTCGTAACCCAAGGATGTTGACAGTGGGGTTCAGTGATAGAAGTGACATTGAATTCCCTCTTTTTGGAGATGGTCATGGTACGGCATTTGTATGGCATGACTGTCAGTTGCCATTTGTCAGCTTGAACCTGGCTGAAGTCCAGGTCTCGTTACATTTGCATGTGAACTGCTTCACTATGAATTGTTGCAAATGGGTGCTGAACATTGTTCACTGATAATTGCATATCACCATTTCTGACATTATAAGGGAAGTTCATTGATAAAATAGGTGAAGGTGGTTGTGCTTAGGACATTACCTTGAAGGACGCCTGCAGAGGTCCTGGAACTAAAATGAATAGCCTGCAATTGCCACAGTTGTATCCTTTTGTGCCAGATATCATTCTAACCAGTGGAATGCTTTTCCCTTGATACCCAATTACTCTAGTTTTGTTCGGCCTCCTTGATACCAGGTTTGGCCACATGTGAACTTAACATCAAGCGTAATTACTCTCACTTCACTTCTGGAGTTCAGCTTTTTTTCTCCCAGTTTGAACCAAGGCTGTAATGAGGTCAGATGCTGAGACACTCTGTCAGAACCCAAACTGACCCTCAGTGACCACATTATTGCTAAGCAAATGTTGCTTGATAAAATTTTTCACACCTGACTGGGGAAGTGTACTAGAAATCAAGCCCCACTATTTCTGGAAATCACAAAAATTCAAGATTTTATAAGTGTGCAAAAAAATTCTCGAAGTTACTGGAAGTTTTGGACCCAAGTTGACAGAAGCACCAACCGGGTTACTTAACAAGAATTACTTCTTATTACAAACAAATAATCAACTATGAATTGTTGACATATAATTCTATTAATTAAAAAGGCAGTTGGTTTATCTCAGTTTGCTGAATGATTGGTTTGTGAAGCAATGTGATGCCAATAACGTGAGTTCAATTTCTGCACTAACGTAAAGTGCCATGAAGAATTCTCCTTTTCAACTTCTCCCCTCGCCTGAGGTGTGGTGACCCTCAGGTTAAATGATCATCCATCTTCTCTCTGTAATGACAGAACAATTGTATGGTCTGATAAAACTTTACTATACCTTTAGTAGTTAAAAACTAATCCCTTTAAAACCTATCCATATGCATGCATGACTCTCCACTCTTGGTACTTGCACTTGCTTACAAGAGGCACTAAATGATTGATTCACACTTTAATAAGTTTTCGATCTATTGAAAGCAAAAGCTTAAATATGGAAAAGCAGCAGCATAAACAAATAATGAGTTAATAAAACTGATCATCTTCAGTTTTAGGTTTTTTTTAAACTGCAGAGACAGGACATAGTTTGACTTTGGGTGTGGCAAGTTCTGGAGCACAAAATCTTCAGGACTATTCAGGTCATTCTGCTATAACGCACATTTTGATAATGCAAATTTGCTATAACATTCAGAAATCGGGGATGCTGTTTCTAAAGTGCAGACTTTTAAAATATTTGCTGTATGTCACATGATTACATCGTCAATACTTGAAGAGCTGTTTGAAAGGCACAATTTTTCTATAACACGGGGTTGCACAGCAATCCAAGGATGTGCAGATTAGATGAATTGGCTATGCTAAATTGCCCGTAATGTTCAGAGATGTGTCAGTTAGCTGCATTAGTCAGGGTAAATATAGGATAATGGGGTAGGGAATGGGTCTGGGTGAGATACTGTTCGAAGGGTCGGTGTGGACTTGTTGGGCCGAAGGGCCTGTTTCCACACTGTAGGGATTCTATGAGTAGATTCACATTAATGAGCACAACTATTGTGTTAAAGAAGAACTATCTGTGTGTTGTCAGGATGCATAGCCATTGCTATATCCAGAGCCTCCAGCTATTTCTTGACATCACCTGGAGTGAATCTAATTGGCTGAAGATTGGTATTATTGAGATCTCCAGGTTGACTGAGGTGAATCATCCACTTGATACTTCTGGCTGAAGATTGTTGCAAATACTTCAACCTTATCTTCTATTTTAAGTATTCCAGCTTGGAGATTTAAAAATAAAAGTTACTCAGTATTTATATATTTGAGTGTATAAAGTGGTCCACATGGTGATGTAGTTGCTGTGAAGTGGATTTATGCAGTCATCTTTGATTATAGGAGAAAGTGAGGACTGCAGGTGCTGGAGATCAGAGTTGAAAATGTGTTGCTGGAAAATCGCAGCAGGTCAGGCAGCATCCAAGGAGCAGGAGAATCGACGTTTCGAGCATGAGCCCTTCTTCAGGAAAGATTCTTCAAGATTCCTGAAGAAGGGCTCATGCCCGAAACGTCGATTCTCCTGCTCCTTGGATGCTGCCTGACCTGCGCTTTTCCAGCAACACATTTTCAGGTCTTTGATTATAGTCAACTTTCCACACATTCCAAAATACGGAAGTCTATCTTGTTTTGACAAATCATACTGGAGGTTAATTGGACCTTCAGAATCTTCATTGCTGTCCTCTTCACTGACGTAACTAATTTCCCCTAGGTAGGTTTAGATAGCAGAAGAATAGTGATGACATTACTCCACCTGATTATTCCTCATGAGAATAGTTGGAAACTAAACCAGAAGCCAGGCAACACCTGTAGAGCTAGATAGGATGGTAGCAATTAGCAGAAGTGTACCTCCGAAGTCCATTGAATTCTAGGAGGTATGCAATATATGTGACCCCAGAGAGAAAGCAGGAGCTAAAACATTCCCTTAGACTACTTTTAAGGGAAATCGGTTAAATTTAATTTTCATCTGTTGGAAAGGTTTAAATTTGAAAGCAAAGTTAGGTAGTTGATGTTGAACAAATGGATATGTATAGTAGATTAGTTACTTAGTGACCACACTTCAAATGTACACATTCCTTACAAAGCACTTTGGGGAAAACTCAGGTCAAGAAGGGTTTTATAAGCATAAGACCTTGAAGAATAACTAGTGGGCAGTTTGAACAGTTAATGGCCTGCTTTGGTGAAATAAATATAGATACTGTTAGGAGCGCACAGAATATACAACATAAAACAAACCATTTAGCTCAACTAGTGTCTGCTCCACAGGCGGCTCGTGACAGCCTTTCAAATAAAGCTTTCCCAAGGATCTTGTGGTACAGTAGTAGTATCCCTACCTCTGAAATAGAGATCAAAATTAAAGTTTCAACTGCCCAGAAGTGTATCGTAACATGTCTGAACAAGTTGATCAAAATAATTATCTTTCCATCACCTTTACTCATTAACCTGTCTAGCTTTCTTTCTGAATGTGTGTCAGCTATGGCGAAGCTGGTGTTCTTTTGCCTTTGAGTCACAAGGTTCTGAGCTCTAGTCCAAGTCCAGGACTTGAGTACAAAAATCCAGCCTCAAATGCTTCAATAGGTTTAAAAAAAGACCCATGACACTGTTTCAAAGAATTGCAGAGGAGTTATCCCCTGTGTTTTGTGCAACCTTTAGTCGTCAAAGTTGCAAAACAGGTTACCTGCTAATTATCTCTTCATGGCAACTTGGCAAGAAATGAATTGGTTCCCATGTTATTTCAGTTACTATACTTCAGAGCTATTCCATTGACTGCAAAGTGCTTTGAAATGTCGAGTGGTTCTGAAAGGATTACATGAATGCATATCTTATATAGAGTCAGTTTAGCTCAGTTGACTGAATTGTTGGTTTACAGAACAGTGTGATGCCAACAGCATTCGTTAAATTTCCATCACCAGTTTGAGGGTTACCATGAAAGACTCTCCTTCTCAACTTCTTCCCTCTCCCGAGGTCTGGTGGCCCTCTGGTTAAATCACCACCAGTTGCTTCTCTCTAATAAGAGAGCAGCTCCTATGGTCTGGTAAGACAATAGCGGCACAATAACAAAGGGATACAGCCTAAGATATAAGAGGAAGTACTATGGAGATAGTGCATGCACTGATCATAATCTTCCAGGAATCTTAAGTCCCACAAATGGAAAACTGCCAATTTAACACCATTGGTTAAAAAGTGAAGGAGACAAAAAGTAAGTAACTATAAGCCAGTTAGCATAATGTCTGTTACTGGGAAAATGTTAGAGGCCATGAGCAGTCCCTGAGTTGCAAATAGGTTCTGTCTGGAGTCCATTCATAGTTCGATTTGTGTGTAAGTCATAATATAGTACAGGATGATATAAAGTAGCCATTTCTAAGTATGGGAAATGCCAGTATGTCATGACTTTAAAATCACATCCCTGTAGAAGATCATATGGCATTTGTAACTCCAACATGCATAAATCAAAACCCTCTTTATTATAAAGGATATAATAGAGGAGCATTGAAGAATACATAATATGATCAAGCAGAGTCAGCTTGGCTTCATGAAGGAGAAATCATGCCTGACAAAGTTACTAGAATTCCTTGATAAAGTACAGTCAGTAACTTGATTGAGTTTTTGAAGAAGTGACAAAGAAGATGAAAGCAGAGCGGTAGACGTTGTCTAAATGGACTTTAGCAAGGCATTCAACAAGGTTCCGCATGATAGATTGGATAGCAAGGTTAGATCACGTGGAATCTGGAGGGGAGCTAGCCAAGTGGATACAAAATTAGCTTGAAGATAAGAGACAGGGTGGTAGTGGAGGGTTTTTTGGACTGGAGGTCTGTGACTGGTGGTGGATCAGTACTGGGTCCAGTGCTTTTCGTCATTAATATAAATAATTTGGATGTGAATATAGGCAGTATGGTTAGTAAGTTTGCAGATGACACCAAAATTGGTGGTGTAGTGGACAGCGTAGAAGGTTATCTCCAAATGCAAGGGGACCTTGATTAGATGGGCCAATGGGTGATAAATGTGAGGTATTGTATTTTGGTAAAGCAAATCAGGGCAGGACTTGTATAGTTAATGGTTAGCCCTGGAGAGTGTTGCTGAACAAAAGGACCTGGGATGCAGATGCATTGTTCCTTGAAAGCCCTGGAGTCACAGGTAGACAGATTGGTGAAGAAGGCGTTTGGCATGCTTGATTTCGTTGGTCAGTGCATTGACTGCTGTGCTCTTCCTGATGAAGGGCTTTTGCCCGAAACGTCGATTTCGCTGCACTTTGGATGCTGCTTGAACTGCTGTGCTCTTCCAGCACCTCTGATCCAGACATTGATTCTAGGAGTTGGTATATCATGTTGCAGCTATATAACACATTAGTTTAGGCCACTTTTACAATACCTGTTTGATTCTGGTCTCCCTGCCAAAGGCAAGATGTTGTTAAACATGGAAGTGTTCAAAAAGGATTTAGAAGGATGTTGCCAGGATTAGGGGTTTTGAGCTAAAGGGTGAGGCTGAATCGGCTGGAACTTTTTTCCTCCGGATCATCGGAGGCTGAGGGGTGACCTTATAGAGGTTTATGAAATCATGAGGGGCATGGATAGGATGAATAACCAAGGTTTGTTTCCCAAGGTAGGGGAGTCCAAAACCAGAGGGCATAGATTTAATGTGAAAGGGGAAAGATTTTAGAGGGACCTGCAGGGCAATGTTTTCACGCAGAGGGTGGTGCATGGATTAAATGAGCTGCCAGAGGAAGTGGTGGAAGTGGGCACAATTACAACATTTTAAAAGCATATGGATGAGGGCATGAATTTGAAGAGTTTTGAAAGATAGAGGCTAAATGCTGTTAAAATAGGGATAGACCAATTTAGGATATCTGTCCGGCATGGATGAGTTGACCAAAGGGTCTGTTTCCATGTTGTATGACTCTATGATTAAATAGAAGCATGACAAATCCACTGCAGGGGCAGCAGTGGATGTAATATGTTTGAATTTTCAGAAAACACGACACATGAGGCTATTTAATAAAATACGAGCTGTCTGTGTTTAAGGTATTATATTAGGTAGATAGAGGAGTGACAAAATGATAGAAGATAGAAAATTGGGATATGGGGTGCATTTTCAGGCTGGCAACTAGTAATGTCCTACAGAGCTCTGTGGACTGAATTATTTGCAATATGTATTAATGACTTGGATGAGGAAAGTGAATACTGTAGTCAAGTTTGTGGATGACAAAAATAAATAGAAAGGCAAATGGTGAGGATGACAGAGTCTGTAGAGGGATAGAGACAGATAAAGCGAGTGGGCAGTATTTGGCAAATGGAAAATAATGTGGGGAATAAATGTTTCAGCTGCAATTGTTCCAAGTGCAGTGAAGGTGATTCAGCTTGCTTCTATTCCTGGAGGATGCTGTATTGAGTGTGAAGTTATGTAACATTGACCTTTTCTAACCTGAAAAAAAATTGCTTGCCTAAAGCTTCTTAAGATTGTTTGATTTCTGCAGAGTATTCTGAAGGACATTGTGGTTGCTGTCTTCCAGGATAAATTGTAAACTACTGTTGATGCATTGCCACTGCAACGCATTTTAATAATAGGTTTTCCCCATACATTTCCATGTTTTGACACCCATCTTAACAGTTAGTAAGGCAAGTCTTCCTTTTAGATGGTTTTGTGTTGAACCACAACTGGCAGTAAACACAGCTTTGTTTCCTGAATTTCTCTTGGCATTAAGGGAAGTAACCGCATTACAAATTTGCAAAATGAAAGTTTTCTTGCCTGCTGTCAGATCAAAATGCTTGTTCATGCAAGGTTAATACAGCAGCCAAGCAATGCGTATGTCTGTATAATTGACCAGAGTGGCATACCCCTTGTACTAAGATGAAAATGAATTTTACACAGTTGGTGATGGTGGCATGTGGGTGACACCCTTCTAAACTAAAGACAAGCGCAGTGGTAAAAAGTGGAAGAAAATGTAAGAAAAAGTTGCTTCCAAATGTTCTTATGTATCCTTGTGCAACAAGTTTGTTATTTTATTTGCTCTGCATTGAATCTACTTTGTTTCACCCTCTTTGCACCAGTTTGGGGCAGGAAATCAGGTTAGAAATAGTGTTTCGGCAGTTGCTGCTAGTGTATCCTAATCACATCTTTCTCCTTTGGAATATTAGACCAGTAATAAAAACTCTAAATTTCCTATAAATGTTAGAAATTGAGCAAATTTACGATAACAATAGAAAAAGTATGCTCTGTAGTCTCCTGTAAGAAAATCTTAGTCCGGCTCACGTTGTTTAAATTCCTAATTTTTAAAATGAAAGTTGAACCAGTTAGAACTACTTTGAGTGCATAGTTACCAATTTTAATTTATACAAAAGGTGAATATTTTATCTTAAAATTGCCTTTCATTTTATAACTGTTGCAACTTTGCAATTCAAAATAGCAGTCCAAAATAATGGATTAACATCTTTTTTGGAAAATTGTCCCTGCAAACTTTTGATTCTTGAAGCTGCTTGGAAACGTGAACCTGAATTATTTGATTTACTGTATTATGTTTGTAAAATCTCTATCGGCCATCTGACCAGTAATGTTGCTTCATCTTGAGGAGCACGTGTGTTAGACTGTGAGAATTACTGGTACCACAAGAACCTACTCTAATTTTGCAGTCGCCCTTCATCATAAGAAATGCTGTATCTTTCTGTTTTGTGTTTTTAAATTTGTTTATACGGGATATTGAGAAAGGAGATGTCACAAATCTTGCAGGAAAGTGCATACTTTGACAAGGTTTGTTAGCTGTCGCTAAAATGTCTGCATAGTTTTATTGTTCATTTTATGTTTGTGAGAATGAATTTTTATTCGTTGACGCTATACATCTCATTGATGTATTAAATCTATAATTTTGTAGGTGGAAGGGCTAGTGGTCCGAATCCAGATTCTGCATCGCTAAACCTACTGCATTGACGAACAAGCTGTGAGTTACTAAGCCACATGATAAAATTAGTGGTTGTTTTCTAAATATGAACTGCCAGAATTTCCATAAGCAGAATCAAATTACACTTATGAACATGTAATGCATTAAACCATGCTAATTCACACTTCATTTATAGAGGTATATTGAGCTGTTGATTAGATAAAGTTTAGAAGGCAGTTTGAACCATCTCCTAGTCAAAATACATTATAGGTGCTGGGAATATAAAAGATAATATTGTTGTGATGCAGTTTTTTGTTCTATAACAAAATTTTCCTGGTTAATGACAACCCAGACCCATCTGCCATTGAAACATATATGAAAAAAACAGCTTGGAAAATGATTTTGGAAACTGATCATCTGCAGTAGGAAATTGGGCCCTCATGGAAGTTGTCAGAATTTTACTTTGGAATTTAAAATTTAGGTGTGACTGACTTTCTGCAGCTATCCTGTTTAGTCAGTGCAACCTCATTTTTCATTTGGGCTCATGGGTAAAATCAGTAGTTCTTCAGATAGAATGGCAGCTTTTAGCTTTCTTTTTGGTTAGTATGATATGTTGTAATACTGTATGCCAGAGATACATTTGATTTTGCAGATACCAGTTACTGACTGAACTACAGAGATAACTACCGTAGATATCAAATTGAATAGAAGGCAAGAGCATGGTGGCAAGGTTGCTAGGTTAATAATCCAGAACCCCAGGCTAATATTTTTGAATCCCAGCATGGCAGATGGTGATGTTTGAATTCACAAAATTGGAATTAGAAGTGTAAGACTCGTGACAACCATGTAACCACTGTTAATTGTTGTTAAACAATAAACACACCTGCTTCGCTAAAGGCCATATGAGGAAAGGAAATCTGCCATCCTTGCCTGGTCTGCCTTACGTGGGACTGCAGACCCAAAGCAAGGTGGTTGACTCTTAACTAACTTGTCTGCAAT
Organism: Hemiscyllium ocellatum; assembly: GCF_020745735.1. Lineage (NCBI taxonomy): Eukaryota > Metazoa > Chordata > Chondrichthyes > Orectolobiformes > Hemiscylliidae > Hemiscyllium > Hemiscyllium ocellatum. Next base: position 28,661,373 of record NC_083419.1, read on the forward strand.
TAGGGATGGGCAATAGATGCTGGCCTAGATAGTGGCACCCACATCCCATGAACAAATAAAAGAAAAAATATTGCAATTGTCTGCATCTGAAAAGGACGTTTGAATTGTAGCCTGAAATGTTTTACCAGGGGTTCTTGGTCACTTCCCCTCCACTCCAAATCCTGCTATATATTTTCAGGATCTGTTGCTAGTTACTTCCTCCGGGATTTGCACTTGTGGTATTGCTGAGGATAGTGTTAGTCTGCCACCTTTTGCACCATCCAATCAGGAAAGCACTTCTTCGCATGCAGGACAGAGCAACCTAATATTCATTTGTGGGATTTGGGTGTCACTGGCAAAGCCCATATTTATTGGCCATCCCTAATTATTTAGAGAATGTGGTGAAAGTTATGTCTTTGGACTGCTGCAGTTCAGGATGAACATGTTTCCCTGGTGCTCCAAGAGTGGGAGTTCTAAGATTTTGACCCAACAACAGTGACACTGGTGATGTACAAGTCATAATCATTGGTAACCTTAAAGGGCATGATTTCTAATTCATTTGCTCTTCTGATTGGTGGAAGTTTGGCTTGGTGAACAGCTGTTGAAGAAGTCTGAGTGAATTGCTGTAGTGTATTTTATAGATGGTACACAGTAAAACATTTGAGTAAAAAATGAGGTCTGCAGATGCTGGAGATCACAGCTGCAAATGTGTTGCTGGTCAAAGCACAGCAGGTTAGGCAGCATCTCAGGAATAGAGAATTCGACGTTTCGAGCATAAGCCCTTCATTCAGGAATTTCCTGATGAAGGGCTTATGCTCGAAACGTCGAATTCTCTATTCCTGAGATGCTGCCTAACCTGCTGTGCTTTGACCAGCAACACATTTGCAACAGTAAAACATTTGGACACCAGTATTGAAGGATGTGAATGGTTACGGTTATGTCAGTCATGCAGGCTGCTTTGTTCTGGTTTTTTAAAAAAATACTCTACTGTCTTTGGAGCTGTAGTCAAGTAGAGAATATTGCATCAAGCTTGTAACTTATTCCTTGTGGGTGATGGGAAAGCTTTAGGGAGGCAGAGGATGAGTCACTTGCTGCAGAATTTAGTGTGCCAAATAGTTCTGTTGAAGTCAACTAAACTGAATTTCAGGTGGAGTGAACAACAGGTGACTGCTGTGATATTACCTGCATCTATCATCACCCATATCCAATTCACCATTGTGGACTTCAGTATTGTGCAGCAGAGCACCTGATATTGTAATTTGATAGTGATGATTTAAATCCCTGTTTCTGTGTTTTCATTTACCCGTGTATTAGATTAAACAAAAGTGACACAAGCTCAAATTTCACAGGGCTGAGTACTGTAATGGAACACTACCATTGGTGAATTTGAACCGTTTCTAGGTCTTTGTGACTGGCAATTTACATCTTTGTAGGTGTAAAGTTCCAATGGTGAATTACAAAAAAAAACTTCCCTCCCACCATATTTTAGTAAAAACTCCTTCACTTTTTTTAAGGAGTGGGGGAAGAAAGAAATGTTTTCTATCTCTTCTGTTTCACAACCAACCAAGCTCCCCACCAAAAAAAAGAAATAGGATTTTTCCGCATTGGGTCTGACAGGGTGGGGTGGGGGGTGAGGGTGCAGAAAGTGAGGATGACTTTGTTTGCTGACTAATGATATATGCCAGGAATTACTGTTAGTAATCAGAGTTTGAACCCTTTATAGTACATGTAATGAAGTATAAAATGTAAAGCTCCATATTTAGTGCCTAATAGAGCAAGTTAGGACTTGAATTATGTTTATGTTAGGAAAAGTTTGTTTTGTGTTTTTTGACTGATGGATCAGTTCTGTTTCACTATAATCTTCACCACTTATTTTTGATCCTACATAACTCATGAGGAGGAAGGAAATTGCTGCATTTGAAATGTAATAATATGTAAGAACTACTTGGATGTTTTCCAGCCAAAATTCCTTTTTAATGCAGTAGAAAGCTGGGGTGTAATTCAGTATCCTGCTACACCCTTCTGTCAAGACAAGAAAAAAGCTGCAGATGCTGGAATCCAAAGTAGACAAGAAGGAAGCTGGGAGAACACAGCAAGCCAGGCAACAGCAGGAGGCGAAGAAGTCAATGTTTCGAGTATGACCTGAAAGAAGGGTTATGCCCAAATCATCAACTTCTCCGCCCCTAATGCTGCCAGGTTTGCTGTGTTTTTCCAGCCTCCTCATCTAAATCCTTCTGTTGATTGTCAGAGTAATTTTCTGCTGTGCATGGCGTGGCTTTTATAGAATCCCTACAGTGCAGATAGAGACCATTCCTTATAGAGTTTGTACCAATCCTCCAAAGAGCATCCCATCTTATCCCTGTAATGCCACGTTTACCATTGTTAACTCACCTCGCCTGCACACTATGGAGCAATTTAGCATAGTGAGTCCACCTAACCTGCACAACTTTAGACTGTGGGTCAAACCAGGGGAAACACTCTGTCACAGGGAGAACGTACAAGCTCTACACAGACATTGGCCCAAGGCTGGAATCCAACCAGGTCCTTGGTGCTGACGCAGCTGTGTTAGCTGCTGTACCATCATGTCACCCTATTTTTGGACCCAAAAAATTTATAACACAAGCATCATAACAATACAAAATTTTTAAGATTCAAAGGAATAAAATATAAAGATCCAAACTTTGACTTCAATTAGATTTATCTTAAGGGCAATTATTTTGGATGACTTTCTCTTTGAAATTAATTGCTGCTTCAGTTTTTTTTTTGCAAACTGCCCAGCATTTTAAAGTCAAACTTAAATCACTAGACTAGCACTGTACATTATTAGCAACTTTGCTAGACTTGGGTGCATGGAAGCAAAGTTGTCATATTTAAAATTCTGTGTATCTTCATCAGTTTTATTGTTTGCAACTTGGATGGCTGAAAGTTGCAAAGGGTGTTTGGGCAAACAGAGTCATTACCAACCTTTTAGACTGAGGAGCATGAGGGAATCAGTCTTACTTATTGCCATTCCTCAGATGTCCTGCAGTTCGATGTCAACTTCAATTTTTTCAGATTTTACTAAATTCTCCTCTTGTTAAGCAACCATACTTGCATGGCAAAAACTGTTTGGAATGTTGCTGAGCCATAACACCCCATCTTCCAGTGATATACTTCTAGCAATGCATGGGAACTCCACCTGCAAATTCCCCTGAAAGCTACTCATCACCCATTCCTTCATTGTGTCAAGATCCTGGAATTTCCTCACTAAAAGCAATGTGAGCCTACTTAGAGCACATGGACTGGAACGTTTCAAGAAGGCAGCTCTATACCTTCTCAAGGGCAACTAGGGTCAGGCAATAAGGGCTGGCTGACCAGTGATCCATGTTCAATAAGTGAATTTTTAAAATTCATTGCTTCCAGGAAACTGGTAGAATTCAGTTCTGACTTCTTAGAATGAATACTTTTAAAGCTAGGCACTCCTAATAGTGACCCTTGAAAACCTTGATAACTCTGCTGTTAATTAGTGGACACTTAGCATTGATAGTATTTAGAAGGTGGACAGGATCCACATTCCTTAAAGCAGAAATTTCCAAGGTAGCTATCCATAATTATTAACTTTTTGTGTCTGGGGTCATTGCATTTGATTGTGACAATTTCTTCGAGTTATGGCGTGACGGATTTCATTTTTTGATGCATTTGGGACTTACGTTACAGAAATTACTTTTTTACAAGAAAATTTCATATAATCATTGAATCCCTACTGCATACTGACGCCATTCTGCCCGTGGAGTCTGCACTGTCCTTCCGAAGAGCATCCCACCCAGACTGAGCATCTCCACCCTTTCCCTAAAACCCCCATTTACCGTGGTTAGTCCATCTATCCTGAACATATCTGGATACTATAGGACAATTTAGCATGGCTAATCCACTTAACCTGCGCATCTTTGGACTGAATTGTTCTGAGTTTTTATTTAAATTACCATTGTTTAAATGTTTCAAGGTGCTCCAATGTCATAGTATAAAAATGCTTAACTTTCATGTCAAGATTTTATGCTTCTGATTTTTTTTGAGGTAGAATCCCATATCTGCCACATTTTATTGATGGCTCACTGAGTGACACCGTAGTCTCTCGCTAATCCATTTGATTAAAGCACATTTTTATACTTGGGGCTCAAATACAGATACATATGTTTTGAAAAATGGCACATATTTTACATAAGAGTTGCTGTCACAGCAAAAATTACTTACTCTAACATTGTCAAACATATGCATCACACAACCTCCTTGTAAGAGGTTGGAACAACTATGCTTAAATAATCTGGTCAGGTCAATCTCTGGTTCACCTGATGAAAATTGGAGGACTAAAATGTAATAATTATTCATTTGTTAACTAATTGGGACCATAAGATGTTGCAACGTTAAAAAGTTTATAATGTAACTGTAACGATGTACATAAAATTTTGAAAAGAGGGGCTAATTACCAGTACACCATTCTACAGATAGTGACTTAACATGTACACCTGCCTGGGGAAGTGGTGATAATGTTACAAAACCAATAGTCTAGAGTTCTGTCCAAATCTTACCATGGCAGCTGGTAGAATTTAAATTTAGTTTATAATTTTGGAATTGCAAACTAGTTTTAGTGGTAATGACCAGAAGGTTGTTATTGAATGCCACCTTTGAAAACCATCTGCTACACTTGTGTCCTTTAGGGAAGGAAATCAGCCTTTTTTTTATCATTTCCGCCCTACATTTGACTTCAGACCCAGAGCTACATGATTGACACTTGAAAATTCTCTGAAATGGTTTGGCAAGTCATTTAGTTCAAGGGTAATGAGCGGTGGATGAGAAATGCTGTCATTTCCAGTGACACCTACACCAAAAATAGAATTAAGTTGTAAAAAATGAACACGCTCAGTTGATATTTCTATAAAATAAAGTTTATTTTACGCTGTTAGTTGATTTGATTAGATTAGATTAGATTCCGCACAGTGTGGAAACAGGCCCTTCAGTCCAACCAGTCCACATAGACCCTCCGAAGAGCAACCCACCTAGACCGATTTCCCTCTGACTAACACACCTAACACTATGGGCAATTTAGCACGGCCAATTCACCTGCCCTGCACATCTTTGGACTGTGGGAGGAAACCGGAGCACCTGGAGGAAACCCACGCAGACATGGGGAGAATGTGCAAACTCCAGATACTCCTTTGCAGGTCTGTTCATGTCCAATGCAAAGGAAGCTGGTTAGAACATAGAACATAGAACAGGCCCTTCAGCCCATGATGTTGTGCCGACCACTGATTCTCATGTATGCACCCTCAAATTTCTGTGACCATATGCATGTCCATTAGTCTCTTAAATGTCCCCAATGACCTTGCTTCCACAACTGCTGCTGGCAACGCATTCCATGCTCTCTCAATTCTCTGTGTAAGGAACCCGCCTCTGACGTCCCCTTTCTACTTTCCTCCAACCAGCATAAAACTATGACCCCTCGTGTTAGGCATTTTTGCCCTGGGAAGTAGAGTCAATAGCCAGAGACTATGTATGCCTCTCATTATCTTGTATATCTCAATTAGGTCCCCTCTCCTCCTTTTCTCCAATGAAAAAAGTCCGAACTCAGTCAACTTCTCTTCATAAGATAAGGCCTCCAGTCCAGGCAGCATCCTGGTAAACCTCCTCTGAACCCCCTCCAAAGCATCCACATCTTTCCTGTAATAGGGCAACCAGAACTGGACGCAGTATACCAAGTGCGGTCTAACCAAAGTTTTATAGAGCTGCAACAAGATCTCATGTCTCTTAAACTCAATCCCCCGTTAATGAAAGCCAAAATACCATATGCTTTCTTAACAACCCTGTCCACTTGGGTGGCCATTTTAAGGGATCTATGTACCTGCACATCAAGATCCCTCTGTTCCTCCACACTGCCAAGAATCCTATCCTTAATCCTGTGCTCAGCTTTCAAACTTGACCTTCCAAAATGCATCACCTCGCATTTATCCAGGTTGAACTCCATCTGCCACCTCTCAGCCCATCTCTACATGCTGTCAATGTCCCGCTGTAGCCTATAACAGCCCTGTATACTGTCAACGACACCTCCAACCTTTGTGTCATCTGCAAACTTGCTGACCCATCCTTCAATCCCTTCATCCAAGTCATTAATAAAAATTACAAACAGTAGAGGCCCAAGGACAGAGCCCTGTGGAACACCACTCACCATAGACTTCCAGGCAGAATATTTTCCTTCTACTACCACTCGCTGTCTTCTGTTGGCCAGCCAATTCTGTATCCAGACAGCTAAATTCCCCTGTTTCCCATTCCTCCTGACCTTCTGAATGAGCCTACCATGGGGTACCTTATCAAATGCCTTGCTGAAGTCCATATACGCCACATCAACAGCTTGACCCTCATCAACTTTTCTAGTCACATCCCCAAAGAATTCAATAAGGTTTGCGAGGCATGACTTTCCCCTCTCAAAGCCGTGTTAACTGCATTTAATCAAGCCATGCTCTTTCAGGTGGTCATAAATCCTATCCCTCAGAATCCTTTCTAACACCTTGCAGACGACAGATGTGAGACTGACTGGTCTATAATTGCCGGGGATTCCCCTATTTCCTTTCTTGAAGAGAGGAATTACAATTGCCTCTCTCCAGTCCTCCGGTACGACTACAGTGGAGAGCGAAGATGCAAAGATCTTGGCGAGTGGCGAAGCAATTGCATTTCTCGTTTCCCAAAGCAGCTGAGGACAAATCTGGTCCGGGCCTGGCAAATTGTTAATTAATGTTCTTACAGTAATCTTTTTTTTGTGGAATGAAATCAAATGGGATGGAGTAAACTGATACTGCTGCCTGCATTATTCCTGCCTCAGTCCAAATATTCTCAGGCCACTTGCTGATTCCACTTAGTCTCAGTTCCCTAGGTGCAGCATAGGTCTGTGTATTTGATATCATTTCTACAAGTTAATTTAAATGCAATTAATAAAGCTTTTACTGTAATATTGTACAGGTCCATCAGTGTGAGCTAAAAACATTACATTCCTTGGAGATGTCATCAATCATCTGTGCTGCCTTGTTCTGTATGGTTTAGTTCAATAAGCATGCTGTTGGGTGCAATCGGTGCATCAGATGACTGCTGCTGATACTATTAGAAGCAAAATAATTTGGCTTGAGCAGAGATTTGAATGGTTGCCTGCAATGAAAAATGCCAACTATATAGATCGAAACAGTGATGCATGATAATTTGGGTAATCTTGGATTCAGCAAAACTTGTTGCCCAAATGATGGTTTGCACTGAGATTGACTAGCATAAATTTGAAACCAGACTATTGAAATTATAAAATAGGTCTTTACATTGTTGTGCCTGTATATTTGCATTGTACCTTCCAAAGAAGTGTCTGTGTCCATCTGCCTGCGTGGTCACCTGCTTCTTTGCTGATATTGCACTCTTGCATCTGGCAAACCTCAAGGATCTATCCTAAGCTCACTTCTATTTCTCAGCCAAATGCTCATCTTGACATCAGTTGAAAACAGCATTAGTTTTCACAATTTACATTGATGTCATCAAGCTCTATCTTATCATCATCTCTTTTGACTTCATCACTAAACATTGCTGATGAAGGGCATAATCCCAAAACATTAGTTCTCCTGCTCCTCGGATGCTGCCTGACCTGCTGTGCTTTTTCAGTGCCACACTTTTCATCTCTGATCTCCAGCATCTGCAGTCCTCACTTTCTGTTCCATCACGAAACTATCAGACTGCTGACCCAGGCTTGAATGTTCATCTTTTGAAGTGTCGTGACATCCAACATACAGTGTGTGCCTTAACCTCCCACCTGTCTTCGCTACAAAATCTGTATTACCTGCTTGATCCCCTGTGTGCAGTTACAAGGTACTGGTGAGTAAAGCATACATTTATGGGTGAAAACACAGGCTGACTGTAGTTTGCAATACAAGGGTTGCATAATACACTGGATATCTGTAAAAGCTTGATTCTTCGGACCGGAAAAATAGGGTGGAAGTATAGTCTTACATGCTTGGTTGACAAACAGACTTCAGCTTATGGAAATTTAATTTGTTCATAAAGCCTATTTAGTGTGCAGTATGGTAGAACCCTAGATTTGGAAAACAAAAGACATGGAACAAAAGGTAATACTTGGTTTGACTGCAAATTGTCTACTTATGAAAATAAAACTTTCACGTTCCATTTTTAAAATATTATGCTCTGTTAAATTTAACACTACTTTCAACATTAAAAGAATCTAATTTATAATTTTTGAAATTAGGTTTTCATTTTTAAACTACGTCTTGAGTCAAGGCATTCAGCCAAGTCTCCAGAATTGTTCGCTAAGCAATAAAATAAACTTCTTAGATTAGATTAGTTACAGTGTGGAAACAGGCCCTTCGGCCCAACAAGTCCACACCGACCCGCCGAAGTGCAACCTACCCATACCCCTACATTTACCCCTTCACCTAACATTACGGGTAATTTCGCATGGCCAATTCACCTGGCCTGCACATCTTTGGATTGTGGGAGGAAACCGGAGCACCCAGAGGAAACCCACGCAGACACGGGGAGAATGTACAAACTCCACACAGTCAGTCGCCTGAGGTGGGAATTGAACCTGGGTCTCTGGCGCTGTGAGGCAGCAGCGCCAACCACCATGCCGCCCACTTCACTCTTGAAAGGTTGCCAGTTAAATAACCATATTTTAGCATCTATTGTTTTTTGTTTGTCAGAAATAAATTTCTATTTTAAGTTCAGAAGTCATACAACACCATGTTATAGTCCAACAGGTTTATTAGAAATCAAACTTGTGGAGCGCTGCTCCTTCATCAGGTCAGAAAGCTTGTGATTTTCAAAATCTGTTAGGCTGTAACCTGGTGTGGTGTGACTTCTGACTTTGTCCACCCCATTCCTCCCCCTCAGTCGAAGCAAAATGCTCAGAGACACAGTATGCTTTACCTCCTTCATCTTTATTCCAGGTGCTGGAAGGAGTGAGAACGAACACCCATGTGCACAGAGACATGAGTTCTCGGCCTTCTCTCTGGAACAACAGATTCTTAATGAATTATGTAGCCATTTTACAGGGAGGAATATCCAGACAAGGCAACACCCATTTTAATTGGGTGACCATTGCAAGTAACGAGTGTCAGTAGTAAAGATTAAGCCATATGCTGTTACACAATGAATGCTCTTAACCTCAACTGGCTTCACATAATGAATACTTTTTGCCTTCTTAAACTGACCTTACATACTGAATGCTTCCCATGTTGTTAAATGACTCTCCATAATGAATGCTTTTCCACCTTATTGACCCATTACCCTTGCCACCAGCACTTCATTGTTAACTGCAAGTTCTTATCTAATCAGAGTCAAGTTCAGCTGAACCTCTTGTTTCATGAAACTGAAAACCTAATTATTTTCCTATCTGCTCATAGCCTATACACATTCACAAGTCCAACTTCGGCACCTCTACATCATGTTTCTAAATTGTTCTTTGCCCCATATCTAATTTCAGAAACTTTTAAAAGCTTGCTGTCATACATGAAGTCATTTACATTTGTATTCCATAAAAGTCTCATTTCTAGAAATAAGATCAACGCAGTAAGAAATGTCAATGCATGATTCAGTCTAATATCACTACTGTGCTTGATACATCTTTTGTTGGGTTATTCAGAAGATTCTTTAATAAGCTATAATTAGTTCCATCTTAACAATGAGCAAAATTCTTAGTAATTAGGGTGTGAGGATATTAGTGCATTAACAGTGGGCTTTCTCAACTGAGCAGTTAATCATTACATTTGAATGCATTTTTTACAGTACATGCCATTTGTAGTTTAATATTCTGCTAAATTAGGCAGATGATCAATTTAAGGATATACAGATGCAACTAACATTTCTCAAAAGAGAGAATTTGTTTGGACTAAAATTTGCTTTTCAAAGCAGGAACTTGTTATTTTATCTAAATTCGTTAATCCAAGAATGCTAAAATGTTTCCATTATGATCTGTCTTTCCAGTTTTTCTTTAAATCTATTTCCAAACCCCCACACACTTGCTCACTTTACTTTCCATTTTTTTTGGATTCACTGCATGTGTGACATGAGTAATTTTACAATTTTGAGCTTACCATAGAAGTGCGAATTGTGGTTGCCATAAAAGAGTTGAAGCTTTTGGCACATGAGGTCGCATGTTGGAGGTGTATTGCTATTTGCAAACTGGAAAAGTCTCAAAAGAAGGGTATGACAAGCTTGTTTCACTGCTATCCAGAAACCACAAATAGTATTGTAAGGGATGGTTCCAGAGCACTTGTCATAGGGATTCTAAATGCGTTCCTTTTGTTAAAAAGAAAAAGAAATCGTTCTAATGTTGCATTGACACCAAAGCAGCATTTATCTGAGTATGGTATCGAGGATCCCTAACAAAACTGAGTAATGGAGAATCCCAGGCCAAGTTCTGCTCTAATTGGAATTATACCCAGCATAAAAAAGGATGGCCGTGGCTATTGGAGATGAATCATCAGAGTGCCAGCACATTGTTGAAGGAGTTAATCTGTATCATATCATATGCTCAACCATCATTAAGGTCAGCGATGAGACTTTCAATAACTGTACATCAAGACCTGGATAATATTCAGGCTTGGGTTGGTATGTGGCGCAAATATTATTTCCTGCTTAAGTGCCAGGCTATGACCATCTGCAGCAAAAGGAATCTAGCCATATCCCCATAATAATCAATGACATTTATCAATGCTGAACTGCTACTGTCAACATCTTGCAGATTACCATTAACCAGAAATTGAACTTGATGAGCCATATACAGAAAGTTGGATTATCCGAAGGAGATCTCGCGGAAACATTACATCAAAGGCGTGTGTCCAACACTGGTGGCTTTTTTTTTATTGATTAAAAGTGCTGCCGAGAACAGTCCTGGACTGATGGGAGTGCAGGCACTGTCTCTAAAAGAGTGACCTCCCACCCTTCTGCGTGTCTGTCTCTCTCTCTCTCTCTCTCTCTCTCTCTCTCCCTCTCTGTGTCTCATTCTCGCTCTCTCTCTGGTGCTCTCACTCGCTCTCTCTCTGGCTCTCTCATGCCAGTTCTCTCTCTGGCTCTCGCTCGCTCACGTCGCATTCTCTGGTGCTCCCGATCTCGCTCTGGCTCTCGCTCTGGCTCTCGCTCTTGCTCTCGCTCTTTCCTCCCACACACTTTACGTGGAGTTCTGCACAGGCGTAAACTCTAAACATCACTTCCCCAGATAATCTCTTCAACATTGTCTTGTATAGGGCAAAGGTGGAACCTGTCAAAAAGTTGCAGTCAAAAGTTGTGTTTGTGCGTGTGCGCATACGTGTTATTTGCAGACTCACTTTCCAAAAGACAGTAGCAGAAACGGTCTTGTTGGTGTCTGGTCCAGCTGCCCCAGAGAGGGGCGGGGGCAGAGTTGGGAGTTGCGTGGGGTGTGGTGTTGGACAAGGTTTGGTGGCAGCTGTGGGGGAGGGGGGGTGGAGTTGGGGGCGAGAGGCAGTGTTGGACAGGGTTGTGGACAGGGTTGTGGACAGGGATGGATGCGGTTGGGGGGGGCAGGCGGGAGGGTGATGTTGGATGGGGTTGGGGGGGCAGGCGGGGGAGGGGGCGGTGTTGGACAGCATTGGGGGGGAATGGGCCAAGGCTTTCGTGCAGTGTGCTGCTGCCTAGCCTCCTGAACGGGGAGCAGACTTAACAGAAAACTCCGAGCCCCAGAGGGAAGGCATTTAATCGATTAATCAATTAACTGAACAAAATAGTGCCCACCCATCTCGTTTGGATAATCGAGGTTCCCCTGAAAATACCGTGGCTAAAAGAGCAGACGTGGAATTCTGCAGTAATTCTTGCTTCCTCACCCCCAAAGCTTGTCCATCAACTACAAGGTACAAATCAGAAATGCAATGGTACTCTGTTCTTGCCTGGTGAGTGTAACTCCCAACGATACTCAAGGTTTGACCCCAGCTGGAACAAAATCTGCTTAATTGATTTCCTATGCACCCCTAAAACATTTACTGCCTCCACCAGTGATGCAGAATAGCAGCAGTAAGGATCATGTGCAAGATGCATTGCAGAAACTCACTAAGGCACTTTCAAGAGCATCTTCCAAATCCGCGACCTGTACCACCTCAAAGGAGAGGGCAGCAGATGTGCGTTGGAACACAACCACCTACAAATTCCCCTTCAAGCCACACCATCTTGAGTTGTTACTGCATCACCGTTCCTTCACTGTCGCTGGCTCTATTTGTTTTATTTTATCTCCCTTCCTGACAGCACTGTGATTGTACCTATACCCCATGGACTGAAACAATCCTTGAAAGCAGCTTAGAACCACCTTCCCTAGGTATCTGGAGATGGGGAATAAATGCTGGTCTAGCCACCAATGTGCACAATCACTGAATTGGTGAGAATAAATTTAATTATTAAAAGTTTAGATCCATCACTTTTTATGGTTACTGAATACATTTCTTCATCTAAAACCACCCTAAGGGACTCATGCAAGATAAAAAACAATTCCAGTGAAATGCTGCTCAGGCGAGGGAGGAAAGTCCTCTTGAGAACTGACAAAAGGCGAGGCCCAATGTGATAAATTAAAGGAGATAGAATTTTCAGACTTACTGGGGTGCAGTATTCCTCAATTGTTAAACTACGTTTTGATATGGTCAGCAATTGTCTAATTCCAGTTCTCCAGCTCAGTGAAAATACCCTTATTTGGTCCTACTCTTGATGCACTCATTTGTAGCCGTAGCATCTTCAGTCATGGCTTGTCTTCCTGCCTATGACTGTTACCTTCAAAATCTAGCAAGGGTATCTCCTTGGTCACCTCAACATCTCTATGATGATCATTGTCAAAAGCATCTGTGCACATTGGATCCAGTGCAACATTTATACACACGTCCATATTTGTTGACCCTTCTGCCTGTATTATCAGATTGCCAACCCAGTATCCCATACTGGATGAGGTGCCGTTTCTTCTAGTTCAGTGTTGGCAAGAATGAAACTGTTTTCCTTCACTCCACTGGAAGGGTAATACCATTACCAGTGGTTTCACCTCTCTCGAACTATTGTCCATTTTAATCAGGCTGTTGACATCTTGTCATGATACTTGATCTGAAGTTGAGTCTCTGATCCAATTAATCTTCTACCACTAAAGATCACGTCATCTTCCTCTGTGCCATTAGCTGCTTTAACCCATCTTGAATTAAATTGAGCAGATGCCCAAGGTGATATTTACCAAGGTTGCTCCAAAAAGTGTAAGTTGTGCTGGTTGACATTTTAATAACTCACTTGAACTCAAGATGATTGCTATGGATCAGATAAAAGTTCATGACATTCGAACAAGTTCAAACTGATAAATTTGTTCAATTAATTTGACATGTGTTTCAGGAAAATTCTTGGGAGGGATTGTAAGAAATGTTTTGTGTAACCACCTTGACGGGGGTTGCCAAAGGTTGTACAAAGTGATTTCTTGAAGATGATATCTGATTTTTTTGTTTGAGGTCCTTAGTGGGTTATTGCGTAAAGACAGATGATCAACATTGTCAAAAGCTTTTGATAATCCAAAAATACAAAGTGCAAAACATATAAGAAATTTTTTCATTATTTAAGAAATTGTATTCTAAGGAAAGTATTGTCTAATAGAAACTGTCTAATAGCCACAGTTGTGTATATTGCAACATAATGTTAGGCATATGTTAAATGTAGCATTAAGCACTAGTTGGATATCTTGTCTATGCATGTTGTATTCTACACTTGTAATTTGAGTATATGGTTGTCTTATTCTTTCTAGAAAAATGCATCACCTCGCACAGTTTAGAGATACACTGGAACTGAAATCTGATTCGTTAGCATAGGCCTAATTGGGCACAAAGGGATCTGGAGGATACAGACAGACAAATCACTAAAAATGATAAATGTTATTAATGCCATAAAACCAACATATTGTAGTTCTATTCTAAATTAATAGATTGGATAAGCGTAACTACATTTCCATAAAGATTTGGATACATTGTGTTTTATAATATTGAGAATAGTTTTGGTCACCTAATTATGTCACAAAGAATTAGAGGCACAGGCAAGAAATGAAAAAAATGTACATGGATATGAGCAGAATTGAGCGGTCGTATAATCAGCAAAGATTGAACTATAAATTGAATTCTAAAGGGCAGACCGTTTGTGATCTGATCAAAACCTTGAAGATTATGAAAGCATTTAATGCAGCAGCCATAGAGAAGTAGCTTTCATTTGTGGAAGAGACCAAAAGTGCAAGCTATTTTTTTTAAATGGTAATAAATCCTGTAAGATATTCAGGTGACACATTTTTGCTTCTTGGAATGATTATAATGTGGAACTTTCAAACACAGTTGAAGTGATAGCACTATGTGTGGAGGTAGGAATAGAGTCATAGAGATGTACAGCACCGAAAGATACCTTTCGGTCCAACTCGTCATTGCCGACTGGATATCCCAACTTAATCTAGTCCCACCTGCCAGCACCTGGCCCGTATCCCTCCAAGCCCTTTCTAATCATATACCCATCCAGATGATTTTTAGATGTTGCAATTGTACTAGCCTCTACCACTTCCCCTGGCAGCCCATTCCATACACGTATCACCCTCTGCATGAAAGCGTTGCCCCTTGGGTCTCTCTCATATCTTTCCCCTCTCACCCTAAACCAATGCCTTCTAAACCTATGACTCCCCCACTCCAGGGAAACAACTTTATCTATTTATCCTATCCATGCCCCTCATGATTTTATAAACCTCTATAAGGTCACCCTCTGATGCCCCAGGAACAGCAGCCCCAGCCTATTCAACCTTTTCTTATAACTCAAATCCTCCAACCCTGGCAACATCCTTGTCAATCTTCTCTGAACCCTTTCAAGTTTTACAACATCCTTCTGGTAGGAAGGAGACCAGAATTGCATGCAATATTCCAAAAGTGGCCACAACACAACCTCCCAACTCCTGTACTCAATACCTTTACCAATAAAGGAAAGCATTCCAAAAGCTGCCTTTACTATCCTATTTTACCAGTGATTCCACTTTGAAGGAGCTATGAACTGCACTCCAGGATCTCTTTGTTCAGCAACACTCTCTAGGATCTTACCATTAAGTGTACAAGTCCTGCTAAGATTTGCTTTCCCAAAATGCAGCACCTCGCCTTTTTCTAAATTAAACTCCATCTGCCATTCCTCAGCCTATTGGCCCATCTAATCAAGATCCTGTTGTAATCTGAGGTAACCTTTTTTTGCTGTCCAATTTTGGTGTCATCTGAAAACTTACTAACTATACCTGTTGTGCTCACATCCAAATCGTTTATATAAATGGCAAAAAGTAGTGGACCCAGCACCGATCCCTGTGGCACTACACCGGTCACAGGCCTCCAGTCTGAAAAACAACCCTCCACCAACACCCTCTGGCTTCTACTTTTGAGCCAGTTCTATATCCAAATGGCTAGCTCTTCCTGTATTCTGCGAGATCTAACCTTGCTCACCAGTCTCACATGGGGAACCTTGTCAAATGCCTTACTGAAGTCCATATAGATCACATCTTCTGCTCTGTCCTCATCAATCTTCTTTGTTACTTCTTCAAAAAACTCAATCAAGTTTGTGAGACATGATCTCCCACAAATAAAGCCATGTTGACTATCCCTAATCAGTCCTTGCCTTTCCAAATACATGTACATCCAGTCCCTCAGGATTCCCTCCAACAACTTGCCCACCACCGACGTCAGGCTCACTGGTCTATAGTTCCCTGGCTTGTCCTTACCACCCTTCTTATAGTGGCACCATGTTAGCCAACTTCCAGTCTTCTGGCACTTCACCTGTGACTATTAATGATACAAATATCTCCACAAGGAGCCCAACAATCATTTTTCTAACTTCCCACAGAGTTCTAGGGTACACCAATAGATTAATTAAAATCAAAATACTGTGGTTGTGGAAATCTGAAATAAAAACAGTGCTGGAGAAACTCAAGTCTGGCAGCTTCTGTGAAAAGAGAAACAAAATTAGCATTCCAGTTCAGTATGAATCATCTTCGAGAGTTCACCTAGATTCAGAATATTAGCCGTGTTTCTCTCTGCAGATGCTGCTATCCATCCTGAACTTCTGTTGCAATTTCTACAGAAATTGCATTATGCTGCTCTGGATAGATGTTTTTGAGAAGGCTTGTGTACCACTTTTACAAACCTATTGGCCTGTACAGCATGCTTCTGTGTTGTAGTGTAATCCTTGTAACATACTGTAGCAGGTTTTACTTTATTCTGAAATTAGCATGTAATCTTTCTTTGCAGCAACATTTTATCTAACAATCGTGAAACTTATTTTGATGCAGCTGATAACTGTACACACAGAAAACGCTACACAATGCGCGAATATAAGTTGGTGGTCCTCGGTTCAGGAGGAGTTGGGAAGTCAGCTTTGGTGAGTCAAAGCATTGAAAAGAAATATTTATGTCTATCTCCAGTTTCCTTTCAACCTTCATTATATGGGTCCATTGTTGCTGGCAGTCCTTGTATTTAACTCCAGTGGCTATGTGTAAATCAAACTCTAATTGGTTAATTAATCATGGACCTACCTCGTTGTTTCTTATTGAGAGGTGATTCTGATATGTGCACACGTTTGTTTGGAAAAGATACAGTCACAATTATAGTAGTGTTGATAATTTTCAGGAGAATAGACAGGCTTGTGAAACGGGCATATAGGTGTCAGATGAAAATTGCAACCAAAAGGTGTGCCACAATATACTTTGATAGGGAAAATGAGGAAAGGATACAGTTCATTTAGGGTATATGTGCACAAATACCCTAGGTGGCAGAATGCATTGAGAGGTTAAGCGGTAGCGAACGGTTACTAGGCATCTTGGGTCAAGGACTTTACAAGTTGATACAGCGCAGAGTACTAAAACAGGATACTATAGTGAATTTTGGTTTGGATTATTGTGTGCAATTTTAGTCATCATGCTGTAAGAATGAACCAAATGAATTTTCAGAGGGTGCAGAAACGCTTTGAGAATACTTCCAGGAGTGAAACACAAGTTACGTGGAAAGGTTGATGAAGATGAGACTGTTCTCCTTGGTGAAGACCAGGTTGACAGTAAATTTGATAAAAGTGTGCTAAATCATTAAGAATCTGGACAGGGTAAATAGGAGAACTGTTCCTCTTGGCAGAAAGCTTGAGAACCAGGTTTTTTTTTTAGTTAAAAATAAGAGACAGCATAATAACCTTTTGAGTAGGGTCAAGAATGCACTGCCTATGAGGTGGTGCAGGGCACATTCAGTTATAGCTTTTGAAAGAGAATGTGATAATTATTTGAAGAGCAAACTACAGAGATAACCTGGGAGGGTGAGACTAGTTAAGTTGCTGTTGTAGCAAGCCAGACTGCATGACCTGCATCTAACATTTTCACAATTCCATAACTCGACTTATCCTAAAGGTTGAACCTGGGGCTATTCTTAGTTTGTAGGTCAAGAGTAGCAGCATATAGTACTCACATCAGAAAACATTTTTTCACATGTTCCATTTTTCTCAAATGCTGGAATTAAAGCTGTAATTAAAGGTCATTATTGTATGTTATAACTTGACATTAATCTGTGAAGTGCGACTTCTGTATAATCATCTGTTTTCATAGTAATGTTGAGTCAATTGCACTGTTTTGCAGACTGTACAATTTGTTCAAGGAATATTTGTTGAAAAATATGATCCGACAATAGAGGATTCTTATAGAAAGGTGAGTTTATTATGAAGTCAAAAAGCTTAATGTCTCCAAATCTAAAGCCAGGATACAGTACTTCCATCACTTCCCAGGACAGATAGTTCTCTGAAGATTTTCTCCACACGCACGAGGCAGTCTTCTGAGCTGCACGGAATAGCTGTGTTGCAAATAAAACTTGATTAGTGATAAATGATTTGTCAAGAAGAAGAGAATGGTTCGTCAAGCGGATATAGTTAATAGCTGTGCTATGAATATTTATTTTTAGGGATCTGTGTTCAACAAATCATATTGTACAGAATCCTTTATACCACAGCATTTTTCAAGCTTCTTAAACTTTACAAGGTTCTGTAAAGTAGAACATGTAATGCAGATTTGACATTTAAGATAAAACTGATTTGTTTGATAATTAATTCAACATTGTTTCTACATTGAATCAAATAGAAAACAATTTGACTAATCCTTTTTGGTTCCAATAAATATCTTTTTTTATGGCAGCAAGTTGAAGTCGATGGACAACAATGCATGCTTGAAATCCTGGATACAGCTGGGACGGTAAGATACAGTTACATAGAATATATGGAAAAGAGTGATCAGTTTGGAGTAGCCAATCTCTGCTAGTTTTGAAATCGATCTCCTCCCATTCCATTTGACTCATCTTTGAGCATTTTGTTCCCTTGTTGTGGTTCTGTTTGCCGAGCTGGGAATTTGTGTTGCAGACATTTCGTCCCCAGTCTAGGTGACATCCTCAGTGCTTGGGAGCTCTCCTGTGAAGAGCTTCTGTGATGTTTCCTCCGGCATTTATAGTGATTTGTACCTGCCGCTTCTGGTTGTCAGTTCCAGCTGTCTGCTGCAGTGACCAGTATATTGGGTCTAGGTCGATGTGCTTATTGATTGAATCTGTATTTTGTTTCCTTTTCTTGCGTACTCATCTGGTTTCCTTTTGAAGGCAATACATTCTTAGTCTCAGCCACTTTCAGTGGTAGCAAATTCCAGATTTTAATGACTCTAAATGAAAATGTCCCTTGTCTTGCTAATGGATATATTAATAATTACTTTGTAATGATGGTTTCTGAAAACATTCTCACAAAAGTTGAGCTTTGAATAACATGCAATACCTCGTTTATATTTTACCTTAAATAACTTGAATGGCTGAACATTCCAACAATTTTTATGATGGCTCAGAATTTGTTTTGTCAACTAGGCTTCGTCCAAGACAAGTCGAAATATCACCTTTGCCACTATCCATATTATGTGTAGACTATATATTGAGTATAGTGCTTTTGAAAATTCGTCAATGAATGTATCAATTTTTCTTATTTGTTCATTAATTGTGGGGCATAGCTGGTAAGGTCAGTTTTATTGAGGCCCCTAATAAAACTTGAGAAGGTGGTGGGGAGATATCTTTTGCTACAGAATTCTGCCGGGGTGATTGGGGTATTGTGAGCCATGTGCAGCACCAGGGCCTGTGATTTCTGTCCCTGTATCATTAAAGTCATACCTCCTGCCATCAGTTTTTTACTTCTATTTCTGGAGCTACAATCCTTTTCGTCTGTTCTTTTTATTTCAGGCCTCTGTTTCTTTTCATTTTTCAGTTTGTTTCTTCCTTTCTGCCATCATTTTGGAGTTTATTTCTTTTGTACTCTTTCAAGCATTTGCAAACATCATTGTCTTGAAATTTATTTTTCTGTTTACTTTAAATTTAACGCTTTATCACTCTTCAGTTAGATTAACTATCAATTTCATTCTATATTTTTTGATACCAAAGTCTATCTTGTGGACTGAATGAACTTGTGGTTTGGGAATGTTTTTAATCTGTTGAATAATTATTCAATTGACACAGGATGTCATTTTTCAATTCTGAGCCCATTCTCTATTTTTAATGTGCTTTTTCTGACTCTTCATTTTGCGCTTCTACAGAATGGCTAACATTTAATTTTCAACAAAACTGATTCTAAAATCAAATAACTTAAACCTTGCCCTATCATTACAAGCTAAGAACTGTTGGAAAGCTGGAAAACTTCTCAGTCTGAATTGGCCATCATTGAAACGAGTAAAATATCCTCATTTAGATCATGCCAATGCAGTAAAAGCATTCATTTCAAGAGCGCTAGAACACAACAATAGTGGTACAGCTGAGGGGGTTGTATAAGGTGCTTTGGTCAGGCCACATGTGGAATGCTATGAGCAATTTTGAGTCTTATATATAAGGAAGGATGTGCTGACTTTAAGGGGATCCAGAGAATATTTCCAAAATTGATCTGGAGAATGAAGTGCATGTGAAGAGCGGTTGAGGACTCTGGGTCTGTGTTCATCATTTAGAAGGATAAGGGTAGATTTCATTGAAACTTGCAGACTACTGAACGGCCTGGAAAAAGTAGACATGGAGAGCATGTTTCCACTAGTAGGAGACACTAGGATGCAAGGGCACAGCCTAAGAGAAGGAGCAGCTCTATAGAACTGAGATGAGGAGGAATTTCTTCAGCCAGGGATTAATGATTCTGTGGAACTCATTGCCGCACAAGGCAGTGGAGGCCAAGTCACTGTGCATTTAAGATAGATATGGATAGTTTCTTGATTGGTGAAGGGATCAAGGATTCCAGAGAAAAGCATGAGGATGGGGTTGAGAAACCTATTGGCCTGATCCATCATGAGCCCTGGGATTTTAGGGGCGGCACAGTGACTCAGTGGTTAGCATTGCTACCTCACAGTCCCAGGGACCTAGGTTTGATTCCGCCTTTGGGTGACTGACTGTGTGGAGTCTGCACGTTTTCTCACGTATTTGCATGTATTTCCTCTGGGTGCTTTGATTTCCTCCCACAGTCCAAAGATGTGCAGTTAGGTGGATTGGCCATGCTAAATTGCCCATAGTATCCAGGAATGTGCAAACTGAGTGGAATGCCCACGAGAAATGCAGGGTTATGGAGATGGTGGGTGTTGGTGTGGCGGGTGGGGGGGGGTGTGTTCTGGGTCTGGGTCGGATGCTCATTAGAGGGTTGGTGTGGATTCGATGGGTATAATGACCTACTTCCACACTTTAGGGATTCTATGATTAAATAGTGGAGCAGACTTGAAGAGACTCAATGGACTCATTCTACTCCTATAACTTATGATTGAGTTATTTAAGCTTTGGGGGTAAATATGTAAAAGTTGTAGTTTTTTAATTAATTTAAATTAATCAAGTTAAACTCAAACTGTAAACATAACTAGATATACTTTATTTGCAGGAACAATTTACAGCAATGAGAGATCTGTACATGAAGAATGGTCAAGGTTTTGCATTAGTATATTCTATAACAGCACAGTCGACATTTAATGACTTGCAGGATCTAAGAGAGCAAATTCTTAGAGTCAAAGACACTGATGATGTAAGTATGTGCAACTAGCTCTTTCCTGGAAATCCTGATTAAAAAATTTTCTGGGTTGACTTTTGTTTTGATGCAATCAATAATAAAAATGCTAAATATGAAAAAGCAGAGAAATTAAGAGAGATCCAAAATTCACTTCCAGTTTCTATTTCAGGCTAATTTAAAGCCAAAAACTTCTGAATCCATGCAGTACAGATAAAATTGTTGTATAATGCCACAAGTTAGTGGGGTATTGTTCATGTTTAGATCTCTGAACTTTCTTTGGTGTTGTCAAAGTGGAAACTAGATTTTATCTAAGATAGGGAATGAGATTGGAAAGGGGATATAACCAGGTTAGTTTATATGTTATTAGCACCACTTTAGAAATGAGGTTATGATGTTGGAGAAGCCACCAACAGCTCCTCCAGTCACACCCTTGTTAGAGCTGATCATCATATGGTTTGAAGAGCATAGGGTGGAAGAGAGCATGTTTTGTCAACTCCACCACTTAACCTGCCCCACCCTGGAACATGGCCATAAATACTAGTATCAACGCACTCGATTTTGCCAGGCACTCCTGTTCCTGTTCAAGACCAGGCAAGCCGACGGCTTCAATACATCAGCTGTTTTGGGGTCCCTGTTGGATTTTATACCCACCTAGAAGTTACAGAGCTGCATTTGGGGTTTCAGTCCTTAAAAAAGTCACCTGGTGGAGCACCCAATACTGTGATAACATGCCACCATAAAGCTTCCCTGCCACATATTGGTCTCTGCAGGTGCTATAAAATTCAGCCCATTGTTTTACCCTTCAAAATAACACAGTAAATGTAACAAATTTTTAATGTGTACTATTTGAATAAGCTGCTCATAGACTAATTTATAATCATTCAGGCACTCTTGATAGTCCAGACTTCAGATTGAATCTTGAATGTGAAATTCTACCATAATGGTGGAGGAAATTCTTTTGTTGAGATAATGAATAAGATATTAAGTAGCACAGTTTCAAGTCATTTCAGCACTTAGTGCTCTCAATGCTTACATAATACAAATAACTTGATTCAGTTGAGTACTGTTACCTAAAAAAAATCCTGAATGTACTTGATTTTGACATGAAAATAACACAAAGATGTTCATGGTATTATTTTTCAAATTGTTTTGGAATGAACTTTGTTCTTTATAAAGGACACCCTCTCTATCCAATGATTTTTGAAGTTGGGGAGATGTAAGCCTTGACTTATTGTTAATAGACCCCAGTAGAACAGCTCTGTTATTTTGGTGAGTTCAAAGTACTGCAGGTGCTGGAAATCTGAAATAAAGGCAGAAAGTTCAGGAGAATCATTTTGATATGCAATGTTAACTCCACTTCTTCCTCTACAGATGTTGCTGGACCAGCTGACTACTTCAAGCACTTTGTGCTTCCATTGTTTTGAATCTGTTTACCATAACTTTGTGAGACTGTGGGAAATATGTAAATACTCTAGCTGAACTTTGTACCTTTTTAGATGTGAGCATTGAACCAAGGCCTCCATTTTTCACATAGCACTTTTGGAAGGGACATGTTTTTGCATACCACAAGTTGCAGCCAGTTCTATTGAACCAAAATACAAAGGCATCATATTTATTTTATTTCCCCGATTGCTGTTTATGACTTGTTACTGACTTGTTACGCTTTGAGCCTGATGTAGAGTTGCATATTTATCTTCCTGCATCCTCACAAAAAGGTAGTCTAATCTTGTGGAGAATCCCATTAGTCTATCTCTTCTTTCCTTTCTCCCCTCCCCTCCCCCAACATGAAACATGGCCCCGCCCTCAAAAACCCTCCATATTGAAAAAAGTCATTGACAAGCTAGTTTTGCCAAATGATGGTTGTAAAGGAAAACAAAAGAGGAGGAAATTCTTAAACACGTGTTTAAGAAAAACTTTGAAGCATAGTCTTCAGAGGGAAAGAAATTTGCTCTGAGGAACACAAAATGATTTATTCTATCAGATTATTATGTAACCTTTTCTTCCGTACCATCATCTCAACTAGTAGGTTTTTAATGTGTTTACTTTAAATGCCACTCATTAGCTCATGAACAGTTTTATGCTGTCAGAATCTGCAGATTTACAAAATGGAGTCAACCTTTGACATTACAGTGCTTCTCTAGTATTAGGATTAATCCTAAAGCATAAAGTCAGCAACTGTTCCACAGTATGATGGCACCTGGATCAGTGATCTGCACCCATCTACTTGCTTGACTAAGAGTTCTGAAGGAGAGTCACTGGACCAAAAACATTAATTCTAATTTCTCTCCACAAATGCTGCCTGACTTGCTGAGTTTTTCCAGCAGTGTCTGTTTTTGGTTGCTTGAGAATGGTTTTCATGTCTTGGTGTAAATGAAGTTCTCCAATATCTTCCAGATTCCTTTCCTCATCTACTCAAGCAGCAGCCAAACTTGTACTGATATCAATATATTTGAGTGTAATAAATTTGAAAAATTAATTGACAGCTGTAATAATCAGTGACTTTTATGGCAGTCAAACTACCTGACAGGAAATGGAATTTGTGCTGAGAAATTAAATCTTCTAATTGTGGTTTACTGCATATGCTTATCTCTTAAAAACTAAACAAAGTTGAGGCTTTTTTGAAGGATGTTAAACCACAGATGGTGCTTCTGCCAATATAGCTGAACAAGAGAAAAAATGACAAAATATTGACATTTGCCTCTTAATATGAATGAATGTGAGATATTCAGAGGATGAGGTATAACAGAGTTTAATTGAGGAAGTACTGGAGATTTTTGTGAACTAAGGGAATTAGGACTCTAGTTAAAAGGGCACAATGGTGAAGAACTGATACCTTTATTGATCATAAGAAAGAGCAAATGTAAGTGCAAGCGATTACTGTGTTTATGCAGTATGTGTGTCATGACATACTGAATAACATGAGAGCCAAAGTGCATCTGGGAGAAAACAATTGTGTTGAAGGGGTTTTGAAATTTTACTATACTACTCAAAATACAAACACTGAATCGACTGAATTTTTGTCTGGAAATGAAATAGATGCTGACTTGGAAATTTTGACATGTTTGAGGATTGCTATTCTTAGGAGCTCTTGCACCATGTGTATAGAAATTAGCTGCAGTCTCTAAATCCAAAGAATCTTGTTTATATTTATTTTCCAACAAAGTTGAAATATTGTTCAGTTTTCTTTGTTTAGTCAGAATGTATTTTGAAGAATTACTTTTTGTGAATTTGCTATGCCTCCTGTTCATTTATATTTTTGCGATTACTTAAATGTGTTGGATGAAAGAAAATCCAGCCTAAGTAACCTTTTAAGTATTGTATACAAATTTCAGAGCACAAAATACTTTGAAACGAAATAGGCCACTTAACATTGTAATTAATCTATACACCCAGAAAAGAAAACCTTGCACTCTTAAATACATGCTCTAGTTGGTTCTTAAATAAATCAAGGTTTCATTTTCTTCTTACACTGGAGTCCATTCTAAGTGTTGATTTATCTGTATGGAGAAAAGAACCTTCTTATCCATTGTAAAGTTACATTTTGTTCATTTGAGTTCATATCCACTTATCCTATTGCACAGTTTTATTTGTGGAATTCAGGGCTAACCTTTACCATCTCCACTTTAAATATCCGAAAATGACCTTTCCACTGTCCATTTTACAGTCTGTAAAGTCCAATTCTGAACCTGGCTCCTTCCCACTCATTGCTCGACTGTTTCCTGTATTTCCAGGTGACCAGAGTTTAACACAGTGCTCAGATTATAGTCTAACCAGAGCATAATATAGATGGATTATAATTTTGTCTGAGTGACATTCGACCACTTTGGCTTTCTCAACACTAAGCTGTGAACCGCATTAACCTATGCTCTTCAAATCTGTACCTAGTATTGACTCTCTTACATCTATTTTATCCGCCGAGTTTTACTCAGCTTTGAACTTAAAAGTTCCAGACAAATGGTAACTCGTGAAGAGGTGTCTCTTTGAAGTTTAAGATATTGTGATATAGTTTGCCACATTGACTTGTGCTGTCATTTGCTGAAAGAAATAAAACAATCAGGATTATTTTGAACTATATTATTGCATAAGCAACATTCTAACTCTAAATAATTCAGCTGTTTTATGCAGAATTGAAATTATTTGTTTTTTATTTCTGCTGTTCCCGTTTTTTATTTCTGCTGTTCCCCTTTTTTATTTCTGCTGTTCCCCTTTTTTTATTTCTGCTGTTCCCCTTTTTCGATATGTCCTGATACAACTAATTTTAAATTAATTAGTGCCTTAATAGTAATGATTATCTCACAAATCTTCCTGCAAGTTTACCTTGGCACTCTTAGATAAGTATCATCTAATCCAAGTCAACTTAACCCAATTTACTGAAGATCCCACAAGTGAAGATATTACCAACAAGATTTCACTTTTTGTAGCTTTTATTTTAACAGGAATCAGAACCAATGAAAATTACACACAAATTAACAGGAAGTTAATATTTAAAATGAAAAATACTGTAAATTTCACTTTATACTGCAAACTGACGTTATTACTGGTCAAATCAGATCCCAGACTGAAATCTGACTTGTTTATTTTGGTTATTTTTGCTTACAAATGAGGTGATCTCTCAATGAAGCAGAAGCACACTGTGTGCAGGTTTGCTTTAACCATGAAACAGAATTTGGTTTCGCAAAAGAAATAAAGATAAAATAGATTAACCCCAATCCCACAACTCCGCTTTAGAGATTTTGAAAACATGCTAAAATATAATCCTTTAATCACAACTATACCCCTGTACAGCACTTGATCCCTCGGACAGTGCTTACACTAGACAAAATAATCTTTTTCCTCTCACCCCTCAAAGTTAATTTAACTGTGTGATGTCAACTCCAAATCTGGAATATGTGAAAGCTTTTTCCTGGAGCTTCCGAGCACTGAAGTTTAAGCATTCTCGGTTTCAAAAACTTCTTAGCAGTTTAATTCAAACACCTCTGGTTTGGAAGTGTAACTAAACCCCTGACTCTAAGGTGATCTGTTTTGCCATCATCTCCCTTTCACGGGAGCACAGTAGTATACATCCATCTTCATCAAGGATTTATGTAGTACAGCCATATTAATACTAAAATCCTTTATCTTCAAGCTATGGGTGTTGACCTAAACTTTGAAATTTATGGATTTTTACTCAATTTTACCCTTTCTCAATCTTTTATGTGCTTGATTGTAAACTCTCCATTTGTACATAACCAATTAGTTCTGAAAGCAACCCCTCTGTGAAGTTATAAAAGAAACCACCATGGCTGCAGAAGTACTCTCAAGTTGATTATTAAACTCTTCAGCCACATAAAAAAACCTATATGTTACTAATTTAAAATTCAAACATTAAAACAAGTATTAAAATATATGTATGTCATGCACTCTATATAATAATTTTAAACAGTTGGTATAACATTTACTACTTACACAAACACAAACCTTTGTGTAGGCCACACAATGTGACAGCAGCTTTTCACCTTTGTTTTATTGGGTTATGATGTCATCAAGGGATGTTTCTACAAGCCCTCTCAAGTCATGATTGTCCTGATAGTATAATTTCAGACTCCTTCTCATCTGACCAACCAGTAACATCCAGGATCACAGTTTTGGTCACTTCTGAGAAACACCAAGCTCTTTAGAATTTTCAAGGTAATCACAATGTTATCTAGGTTTCAGACGTTTTTGAGCTAACTCCCACACTACCTCCTAAGTATATCTTTCGCTTAGTCTGCCAAACGTAAAAACTGACCTCTTCCCAACAATGATAAAATTCTTGTGAAGAGAAGAAGCATGTATGTCAGCCTTTCCCTTGTGTCTGTATCCCTACTGATCATTGTCACCTTCCAGATAATGTTTCATATCTTCATGTCTGCCAGTTGCACAGCTTCATTCTTAGTTTTCTTGTTGATACTGCTTCCAGGTCATTATTATCTAAGAAATTTTAACTGAATGCATGAAAGGGTCTGTTTCCGTGCTGTACCTCTCTATAACTGTGTAATTGGTGAAGGTTTTTCAAAATTATTTTCAAACATCTTAAAGACAATTATAAATTCCAGTGACTTTAGGAAACTGCACATTTTTATTGCTGCATCCAGGTCAAAAACTATTACAGGTATCCATTTAAACATTAATAACCCGATAAACAGTCTTATCTCCTTTATAACAAAGATTTGAATTAACTGAGGCATTCCTTGTGAGGTGGCTAAAGACATTTTCACAGAAACCCAGAGTTTACAGACTGTTCGGTCCAATTCTTCCACGCTGACCAGTTATCCTAAACTGATATAGTCCCATTTGGACCATTGCCCTCTAAACCCTTTCCTATTCATGTACCCATCCAGATGCCTTTTAAATTTTGTAATTGTACCTACCTCCACCCCTTCCGCTAGCAGCTCCTTTCATACACGCATCACACTCTGTGAAAATGTAGCCCCTCAGCGCCCTTTTAAATCCTTCCTTTTTTACCTTGAACCTATGTCCCCTATTTTGGACTTCCCTACTCTGGGAAAAAGTTCTTGGCTATTTGCCCTGTCCATGCCTCTCATGATCTCACAAACCTATAAGTTCACTATTTAGCCGCTGACACGCTGAGGATTAAAGTCTTAGCCTATTCAACCTTCCAATCCCAGCAACATCCTTGTAACTCTTTTCTGAACCCTTTCAAATTTAACAGCATCTTTCCTGTAGCAAGGATATCAAAATTGAATGTAGTATTCTAAAAATGGCTGAACCGATGTCCTCTACAGCCGCAAAATGGCGTCCCAACTCCATTACCCAGTGCATTAACCAATGAAGGCAAGCATGCCAAACGCTACCTACAACACTGTCTACCTGCGACTCTGCTTTCAGGAACTATGCATCTGCATTCTTAGGTCCCTTCGTTCAGCAACATTCCCCAGGGCCCTCCCATTAACTTTCTAAGTCCTGCCCTAGTTTGTCTTACTGAATGCAATACCTCACATTTATCTAAATCAAATTCCATCTGCCAATCCTTAGTCCTTTGGCCCATCTGAGATAACCTCGACACCAAAATTGGTGGTATCTGCAAACTTACTAACCATACTTCCTATATTCACATTCAAATTCTTATGTAAATGACAAAAAAGCAATGGACTCAGCTTCAATGCTGTGGCACATCACTGGTTACAGGCCAGCAGTCCAAAAAGCAACCCTCTAGTACCACCCTCTGTCTCCTGTCTTCAAGCTATTGTATCCAATTTAGCAAGCTACCCATGGATTACACATGATTTAACCTTGCTAACCAAACTACCAAGCGAAACCTTGTTGAATGAATATTTTGCATCAGTATTTATTGCGGAAAAGGATATGGAAGATATAGACAATAGCGAAATAGATGATGACATCTTGCAAAATATCCAGATTACAGAGGAGGAAGTGCTGGATGTCTTGAAACTCTCAAGCGATCAGGACCTGATCAGGTGTATCCGAGAACTCTGTGGGAAGCTAGAGAAGTGATTGCTGGGCCTCTTGCTGAGATATTTGTATCATTGATAGTCACAGGTGAGGTGCTGGAAGACTGGAAGTTGAAAAAAGTGGTGCCACTGTTTAAGAAGGGCAGTGAAGACAAGCCAGGGAACTATAGACCGATGAGCCTGACCTCGGTAGTGGGCAAGTTGTTGGAGGGACTCCTGAGGGACAGCATGTACGTGCATTTGGAAAGACAAGGACTGATTAGGGATAGTGAACATGGCTTTGTGCGTGGGAAATCATGTCTCACAAACTTGGTTGAGTTTTTTGAAGAAATAACGAAGAAGATTGAGGGCAGAGCAGTCGATGTGATCTGTATGGACTTCAGTAAGGTGTTCGACAAGGTTCCCCATGGGATACTGATTAGCAAGGTTAGAACTCATGGAATACAGAGAGAACTAGTCATTTGGATACACAACTGGCTCAAAGGTAGAAGACAGAGGGTGGTGGTGGTGGAGGGTTGTTTTTCAGACGGGAGACCTGTGACCAGTGGAGTGCCACAAGGATCGGTATTGGGCCCTCTACTTTTTGTCATTTACATAAATGATTTGGATGCGAGAATAAGAGGTACAGTTAATAAGTTTGCAGATGACACCAAATTTGGAGGTGTTGTGGACAACGAAGAGGGTTACCTCAGATTACAACAGGGTCTGGGCCAATGGGCTGAGAAGTGGCAGATGGAGTTTAATTCAGATAAATGTGAGGTGCTGCATTTTGGGAAAGTAAATCTTAGCAGGACATATACACTTAATGGTAAGGTCCTAGGGAGTGTTGCTGAACAAAGAGACCTTGGAGTGCAGGTTCATAGCTTCTTGAAAGTGGAGTCGCAGGTAGATAGGATAGTGAAGAAGGCGTTTAGTATGCTTTCCTTTATTGGTCAGAGTATTGAGTACAGGAGTTGGGAGGTCATGTTGCTGCTGTACAGGACATTGGTCAGGCTACTGTTGGAATATTGCATGCAATTCTGGTCTCCTTCCTATCGGAAAGATGTTGTGAAACTTGAAATGTTTTATAAAAGATTTACAATGATGTTGCCAGGGTTGGAGGATCTGAGCTATAGGGAGAGGCTGAACAGGCTGGGGCTGTTTTCCCTGGAGCGTTGGAGGTTTACAAAATTATGAGGGGTATGAATAGGATAAATAGATAAAGTCTTTTCCTTGGGATTGGGGAGTCCAGAACTAGAGGGCATAGGTTTAGGGTGAGAGGGGAAAGATATAAAAGAGGCAACCTTTTCACGCAGAGGGTGGTACGTGTATGGAATGAGCTGCAAGAGGATGTGGTGGAGACTGGTACAATTGTGACATTTAAGAGGAATTTGGATGGGCATATGAATAGGAAGGGTTTGGAGGGATATGGGCTGGGTGCTGGCAGGTGGGACTAGATTGGGTTGGGATATCTGGTCGGCATGAGCAGGTTGGACCGAAGGGTCTGTTTCCATGCTGTACATCTCTATGACTCTATGAATGCCTTGCTGAAGTCCATATAGACAGCATCTACCATTCTGTCTTCTTCAACCTTCTTTATCACCTCTTTAAAATACTCAGTCAAATTAGTGAGATATGATTTCCCCGACACAAAGCTAAGTTGATGATCCCTAGTCAGTTCTTACCCTTCTGACTACATTTTTCCTCAGAATGTTCACGAGATAACATTGAGTATTTCTGCCTGGAGCCAGCATTTTGTGCCCTGCAATAACGTTTTCTGTTCTTCGCCTGAAACTGAGATTTAAATAGGCCATCCACCTTCTGTCTTACTGTTTCAGTCAAAAGACATGTGTTTGCAATAAGAAGCAGTTGCTGATCTGTCTCCTGATATTGTTAAAGGATTTCCATTTAGTAGACTCACATTCAGGTCTTTTTTAGCTCGATCAAATTTATGCTGGCAGGAACACCCACTGCAAAATTGAGCTTGCTGCTATATTTTTCATCTTTACTACTGTCGTGTCAAAGGTTCAGAATAAAAATCTGTGTTTAGAAACTGTAGTATCTCTATTTTATTTCTCTTGCATGTCACTCATTGTTAAGTTATCCTTTGTTTATTGGATATCATTCTAACTCTCAGCAGTTGGTTGGAAAAAGAGAGCTTTGCTTTTTTTTTGTTCTCTTCCTGGAGAGGGAGATAACTTTGTGCTCATTTCACTCTTCTGCTCTGTTTTCATTAATTTGTGTTTTTGCTAGAATCCATACTGAGATTACGGTGGCTTTTCTTTTTGAAGAATACTTGAACTCAAGTCTCAATATATCCCTCTATGGATGGTGCACATAACTCATGATTCTTTGTAGAAACTGTGTTGTATAGATTTTTTTTTCCCTTCTAATAGCTTCATTTGGTATAAGAACAGAAAATTCTGACACTTTCAGATCAGGTAGCATCTGTAAAGAGAGAAATTATTTGATCTATGTCTGACCAACTTACTATTTCTAGCAATTTCTATTTTTATTTCTGGTTTTTAGCTTCAGTATTTTGCTTTGCTATATTTCCTCCTTCTACCTTAGAACTTTGCAGAATTTCATTTTGGTCATCAAAATTCAAGTAATAAATAATTGTATTTGTGAAAAATGGCCATTTGTCTTGAACGGTTGGCTGTTCCTAATCTGTAAAAGTAAAAATTAATGTTTTTTTTAAATAAATAAATTAAAGAACACTCCTGGAGGAAAATTACTGTAGACGGAAGAATGAAATTGGAGGAAGCTGCAGTAAGAGTGAACCTATAGGAGTCTCTAGATAGAGATTTTGGAATTTGTATAGTATGATCTGCCTGTACAGCATGCAACAGAATACATTGCACTATATGTCAGTATGTGTGACAACAATAAATCAAACAGTCTGGTTCACTAATGTCCCTTAGAGAAGGATGCTATTGTCCTTACTTGGTTGGATTAGATTAGATTAGATTCCTATAGTGTGGAAACGAGCCCTTCGGCCCAGCAAGCCACTCTGACTCTCCAAAGAGTAACCCACCGAGACCCATCTCCCTCTTACTCATGCACCTAATACTATGGACAATTTAGAATGGCCAATTCACCTGGCCTGCACATCTTTGGACTGTAGGAGGAAACCAGAGTACCCGGAGGAAACCCACGCAGACAGGGGGAGAATGTGCAAATTCCACACTGTTGCCCAAGGCTGGAATTGAACCTGGGACCCTAGCGCTGTGAGGCAACAGTGTTAACCACTGAGCCACCATGACGTGTGACTCCAGACCAACAGCAATGAGGTTGACACTTAATCGCCCTCTGGGAAGTTAGAGATGGACAATAAGGGCAGGCCTAGCCCGTGATGCCCACATTCCATGAATGAATGAAGAGAAGTTCATGGTGGTGATGATACTTTGACATTGATTCAGCACACTCGGCATTTCAGAGGTTCATTCTTCCATTTTGAATTCCAGTTTCCCTTATCTGTCAATTGTTAAAAGCGTGTCAGTTCTTTGTAATCTTAGTTAAAATTCTTCTTTCTTACTTTTACCTGCAATCTGTATCTAAAAAGTCTGTTCGGACCATTAATGTTGTGTCTTCCATTTTCTGTTGTATGGCCAGTTGCCTAAATTGTGCTATGAAGACTGCTGAAAAGAAATGCTATCCAGGCATTTTTTTTAGTGTTTCTGACATTTGCTCTATCAGTGTGGATCTGCAAGTTTAACTTGCTTCAAAACTAGAAGTACGTCTCAACTTCATATTTTAACTTTAAATGCCAGCAGAGTTTAGGAAATTTCCAAGTAGAATTTCTATAGTCTTGCAGGCCGTGTACTGAATTTCATTATGTACTCTTCTACAAGACTATCTTTGTTCTTCCTTAACTAAAATCTGATCATTATTCATAAATAGTAAATCATCTTTTAGTTAAATGTTAGATTTTAGATTTTTATTGTCACATGTACACAAGTTCAGGAGTACAGTGAAAATTGCATAATGTTGCCAGGCATGGTGCCATCTTAGATATCAAAAAACTGCTTAAGTACAATTTTGTAAGAGAAATGAGAGTTAATATCTTAAGCATTAGTTCATAGAGTAGTAGAAAAATAAAGAAATAGGTGATAGCTTACATTAAAGTCTTTCATAGTTTAAACTAGGAAAATACAGGAACACATTAAAAATTCAACAGCCTTTGTGCCCTCTGCATATCTCGCCTTGCTGTCTGTTATCGCTGCTGATGCTGAAACTGCTGCCTCTGCACTGTCCCCATTTTCTCAGGAATATCTCCAGGCAGGATCCACTCGGACACTGAGTCAAGACATCACTGTGAGCCGCTAAGATACCAGCTGGGAACCGCCGAGAGACCAGGCCCAGAGATAAAAGGGATGGAGAAAGAAGGGAAAAAAAAGGGGCGGGGGGAGGGAGAAGGAAACAAAATGGAAAGCTCCAGCTTGAGTGTCCTACTCCACCGCCATCTTGACTGATATCCATGAAACTTCGTATAAATCTTCATTCATATCCATATCATCAGTTTCCAATTTTGGAAAAAATCCTTTCTATCCCTTTTTTTTGAATGGTGAAAGAACCAAAGCCAAACCTTGTTTGCTCCCTAAAGAAGTAATGCTCGTCCACCTGGTTACTTTTATTCTTCTACTGTTTATATTGAGAAAATGGGTGGATAGTCATTCTTGGATACTTCAGTTTTGTTTACATCTGTGAAGTTTTCTCCAAATGACTCTTTGGGGAGAATAATGCTTAGCTTCAATCTTTGATTTGCAAACAGCTAATCATCATTTGCTACTACTGTTAATCAGAAAAGTTATAAAGTTGGTCAGGTTTAATTTTCCAATCAGCATTTTATTTTCAACTTGCACATCAGAACACTCCAGTATAATGTGGAGAAATAGTATACACAGACAAAAATAAATATTCTTGGATAAGCTCAGCAGTTATGGCAGCATCTGTGAAGAGAATCAGAGTCCATGTTTCGGGTCAAGTGATTCTTCCTTAGAACTGATGATAGCTAGAAAAATATCGGTTTATATATAGAAAATAGGGTGGGAGGAGAAGAGAAGGCATAAATGATAGAGCCCAAAGAGAGAGAATAGCAGTTGGACAGGCAAACAATCTGGTTAGGAGGGTGAATAGCAGTTCATAAGGATTGTTAGTGGCTAAAAATGGGTGGTGTGTAATAGACTATGTGATAACAAGGCCTGGTGGTAGGACTAGGGGTAAGGACATGGGAGAGCTCAGCCCTAAAGGTATTGAATTCGATATTGAGTCTGGAAGGCTACAGGGTCCCCATGTGGAAAATGAGCTGCTGTTCTTCCATCTTGTACTGAACTTGACTGGAGCACTGTGGCAAGCCTGAGACAGGTGTTGGCCAGGAAACAGAGTGATGTGTTAAAGTGGTAGGCAGCTTGAAGCTTAGGCTCTCTTTTACAAACTGAACACAAGTATTCTGCAAAGTGGTCATCCAGTCTGCGCTTCATTTCCCCAGTGTAGAGGAGACTACATTGTGATCAGTGAATGCAGTGGACTGGATTGTATGAAGTGCAGGTAAAGCATTGCTTCACCTGGAAGATGTGTTTGGGCACTTGGATACTGAGGAGGGAGGAAGTAAACAGACAGATGATACATCTCCTGCAGTTGTAGCAGAAGATACCATGAGGTTGTGGGGTGTGGCTGTGAGGAATGAAAGAAGAGTGAACCAGTGGGTCCCAGAGGGAATGGTTCATGCTCAAGGATGACCAAGGAGGGGAAGAGAATGTGTGTCTGGTTGTGGCATCTTATTAAAGGTGGTGGAAATGGTGGCTAATGATCCTCTATGTGAATGCTGGTGGGATGGCAGCTAAGGACAAGGGGGACCATGTCACTGTTGCAGGAAGGAGGAGAGGGGGTAAGGGCTGAAGTACGGAAGATGCATCCAACCGGCACTTTATTTTTTATTTCATATATGAACCCAGTTCTCTCTCAATTATCTCTTAATTATCTTCGCTATCACCTGTTTCCTAGTTCTATTAGATCTTTGGGCATCTGTGCCAAATCTTAATAAATGATGATACTGGGGGCCAAGAGTGGAAAAACCCAAAGAAGTTACAGATGCTCAGGCAATGACTAGATTCAAAACTGGGATTGATATCTTTTTGATCATCAAGAGAATCAAAGGATACAGGAATGGGGAAAGAAAGTGGAGTTGATGTGGAGCTTCCTCTCCCAAGTGGGAAGTGGCATTGTTTTAAATAGGTTTTTGTAGAATTACATACCGTTGCAATTATTTCTAACCTATTTAATACTTATCACCCTTAAGTCACTCTTTACGATAAGTATACCTTATTGTGTAAACATTCTCTTAGTGAAGAAGGCAGCATTTTACTGGTAAGATTTTTCCAGCAGTGTGAACATTGTCTTTGGAATGCAGAGGATGTGTTAAACATTTTGCAACTAAATGATTAGTCCTCTAACCTCGATGGCAGCATCTAGCATTTGGAAACCTCATGCACAGTACTGTCATCAAAACAATTGTATGGCCTTATGTAAAAGAAAACTCATGGCAATGGTCACTGATGATTCTTTGTGAGTTAAAGGTACAGGAATATTTCTGTAAATTAATCTCAGCAATTATTTTCAGCTGACACAATCATTCTTTTCATAACAAAGATAAAGGTCTTAGAAAGGTTGTAGCTGCAGAATAATTCATATAGCTTTCAGCAGTAGTATTGCTCTTTTTCTATATGGTTTTATCTTCATAATTTCACTAATTCAAATGTACTTATAAAGACAAGTGCTAATTAAAGGTATTATGTTCAGTTTGGAAAATGGATATGTTGAAATTATGTAAAAGTAAAAATGGGCTACAAGTCATCCTGTGTGTATTGTATATTAAGATTACACAGCGTGTACATTCTTTAAAATGTCAGTTGCCTCTCTTTAAAATGTTGTCATCATTCTATGTTTGACCTGTTTAGTTTTGGTTCCAAAAATGAGAGTTTTTGCGCAGTTGAAAAATTAAATAGAATTAAAATTTATGGCATGTTGAGCCACAAGTGCTGTTTTTTAATGTTCAGAATTGTTCATCATTGTATTATTAAAATATGCAGTTGTTGTGGGTACGTTTGCCGAGCTGGGAAGTTGGTTTGCAGATATTTTGTCCCCTTTCTAGGTGATATCCTCAATGCTGTGGAGCCTCCTGTGAAACACTGCCTGAGGAAGGAGTGGGGGCTCCAAAAGCCTGTGGGTTCAAATAAACCTGTTGGACGATAAACTGGTGTCATGTGATTTTTGACTTTGTCCACTCCAGTCCAACACCGGCACCTCCAAGTTTATTAAAATAGGGAAAGGCTAAAAAAGTGATTTTTTTAAAAATTGTATTTGCATAAACCTGCACACACCTCTAACAGTAATTCAACTTTTCACTTTTAATATAGGTGCCAATGATTTTGGTTGGTAATAAGTGTGATTTAGAGGAAGAACGTGTGGTTGGAAAAGAACAAGGACAGAATCTAGCAAGACAGTGGTGTAACTGTGCCTTTCTAGAATCCTCTGCAAAGTCAAAGATTAATGTTAATGAGGTGAGACTAATGTGCAGAAACACTGATTATTAATGCATCTTTGTTGCACTTTATGTAATTCAAGTAATTATTTCATAATAGGAAAATCTTACCACTTAATATTTGCCTTATTTTTATGTACAAGTACTGAAAATCTGCATTTTTGACTATTTACATTTTTGTAGTCTTCCTTTACTATTCTGGATCGCCCATTGTTTCATTTTTCCAATCTTATCCATATTTGAGTCCTTGAAGCACTTGTCAAAACGTTTTCCTGATCTTGATGGAATGAATTCTTTTTGACATGACCAGTATTTGTTGCTTGTCCATAACTGCCCCTGAAAAGGAAGTAGTGAACTGCTGCCTTGAATATGCTGCAGTGCATTTGGCATACAATACTGTTAGGAAGGGATTTTCAAGGCCTTGATACAAATCCAGTGAAGCACTGGTGATGTAGTTCCAAGTCAGGGCAGTGTGGCTGGGAGGGAATTTATAAACAGTACTGCAAACTGTACTTGAGTGTCGTGTTCTAATTTAAAAGTGTGCATACTTCATGATTTAGATTTAGATTCCCTACAGTGTGAGAACAGCCCCTTCGGCCCAACAAGTCCACACCGACCCTCTGAAGAGTAACCCCACCCCCCCGCTGACTACTGCACCTAACAACTATGGACAATTTAGCACGGCCAATTCACCTGACCTGCACATCTTTAAAATGTGGGAGGAAAACCACACAGACACTGGGGGAACGTGCAAATTTCACACAGACAGTTGCCCAAGGCTGGAATTGAACCTGGGTTCCTGGCACTGTGAGGCAGCAGTACTAATCACTGAGCCACCGTGCCACCCCTACTCATGCACAGTAGAATACTTTGCCAGAAAGGCAGTGGAACTGAAATTTCTGGAACCTTTTTCAGAAGCAATCGGAGATTGGATAGTAAAATGTTGAGTAC
The DNA here is from genome assembly GCF_020745735.1 of Hemiscyllium ocellatum. Classification (NCBI taxonomy): domain Eukaryota; kingdom Metazoa; phylum Chordata; class Chondrichthyes; order Orectolobiformes; family Hemiscylliidae; genus Hemiscyllium; species Hemiscyllium ocellatum. The sequence continues at coordinate 28,698,339 of NC_083419.1, forward strand.
CTGTATTCGGGCTAAATTAAGAATTGCTGATTAATCTCTCAATTCTAGCTATCTTGTGATAATATTTTTAATGTTTGAAAAATTGAGATATATCATAAATTTAAATAAGAAGGACTTTATTAGTCAATCGTTTCATGACATTTATTGCTTAGTGAATTTAATCTCCATCTGTGGTGTGTGACTTTTTTCACTGTAACCTATCTCTTTGAGCTATCCAATTAGTCCCATGACCACTTTTTCCCTATAGACCTGCAAAGTTCTCCAAGTGTATTTTTCTTTTGAAATTTATTGAAACTGATTTCTCCACCCCTTTTCAATCCATTCGAGAATGAAAAAGACTGTGTCTGAAAGAGACCTAGAAATTGATTCTCACTATGCCTTGGCATATTTTTAAATTAATTATCCTATGATCTCTGTTATTGATTCTCTGCCAGTGGAAGATTTCTTTGTATCTACAATCAAAATGCTAATAATTTTGAATGCCTATTATTAAAAGCAGCTCAACCTTCCCTGCTCCAGCGATTACAATACCGTTTTTTTTGTGTTTCCATATTTCAGAAAACCCTCATTCATGGTATTTTTAACGTAAGTCTCTGCTACACACTCAGTAAGGCCTTGACAAACACACATAAGGTGTGGTATCTAGAATTGGATATGCTTCTTTAGTTGACATCTAACTAGTGATTCCCATACCTTTCTGGCTATCGTTCACCTCAATTCAACATTTATTAATGTTGTACATGAGTCTGAAATCATCTAAGTCATAGATAATGTGAGGTTTGGATTGATTATTCCTTGAAGTATTCCATTCTTAGCAATGAATGTCCATTATGCAGCACTAGGGCTCTGTGAAAGATTTTTAGTTTAGTTTATTTAGAATAAGTCTCCAATATTAAAGTATTGTACTACTGCCATGACGTCAGTTGTTGGATGGAAGAAAGGATTTCAAAGTTTGAATGGCATTGATTGTACTATCTATCATGTAGCATATTTCATTAATTGTGAAGATAATTCAGTAATTATGTGGCCAATTTAGGATCAAAATATAAACTGAATAAATGCAGTTATAACTGAATAATGCAGTTAGCAAACTTGAGTTGAATGCACAAGTTTCTGATCAAGAACATGAAACGCATAGACCAACTATCCTGTAATTGACAAAAAGTGTTATTTGCAGAAGTTTTGCTTGGTACAAGCCATTTTTTAATAACTTTAATACAGTCGGTTCTGATATAACGTGATAGTTCTGTTCTCGTGCGATCTCACATTATAAAATTGCGTAGTAGCCCTGCCATTTAAGCTAATGGGGTCAGAATCACATTATAGCCAATACAGGTAAGAAATGTTCGCATTCTACATATAACGGTCTAAATTCTTCAATTGTGTTAAAGCCAATTTGCATTGAGGAAGCACATGTTATAGCAGAACCAACTGTACTTAAAAATTGAAGCATTCCTGACATACAGGGACATTAAGAAAATTATGGACCTCATTTAAAAACTTACTGGAATTGTTGTGTGTTGCAGATTTTCTACGATCTGGTCCGACAAATCAACAGAAAATCTCCAGTTTATGGAAGGCCTCAAAAAACCTCAAAATGCCAGCTGCTTTAATACAGATCTATTCTAACTTCGAGTCAGGTGAAAAAAGAGGATTGCATGCTTGTTTTGGAGAAGGAGGATAGAGAGAAAAAAAAGTGAATAGTGTAGACTATGGTATTAGCTACACATATTTAATCATTAATTTCTTCTGTGTAATAAATGCAAACTTTTTTTTTAAATTATGTGCACACATTTTTACCACAAAACAGAACTCAATCAACTAGCACGCTGAAGAATATTCCTTAATTTTGACTAAATTTGGTTTTGTTTTATCATTTTAAATGAATTAGGCAAGGAACCTTCATTAATATTAATACATATGTTTTTACGGAACTTTAAAAAATCTTAATGGAAGCATGAGTAGGCAGTTCGGCCCCTTGTGTCAGGTCTGCCATTTATACGGTCATGGCTGATCTCCCCTCAATCTCAACTCCACGATTCTGCCAGCTTTCCATAACCCTTCAGCGCATTACTCATTTAAAAATCTCTAGTTTCCCTCCATAAATTTGTTCAGTGCACCAGCATCAACCACAAAATGGAGTTGTGAATTTCACAAATTCATGACTCTGAGAAAAATATATTCTCCTCATCTCTGTTTTCAGTCGGCTACCCCGTATCCTAAAACTATGATATCTTGTTCTATATTTTCCCACATGAGGAAACCTTCTGTCCATATATCTACTTTGTCAGTCGTCTTTGGCGTTTTACATATGTCAATTAAATCTCCTCTCATTATTCTAAATTCTAGAGAGTGTAAGCCTAAACTGCTCAATCGCTTTCATAAGACAAACCCCTCATCTTCAGAATCAATCTAGTGAACTTCCTTTGAACTGCCTCCAATGCAACTATATCCCTCCTCATGTAAGGGGACCAAAATTGTATGCAGTACTCCAGATGCAGTCTCGCTAATGCCTTGTACAGTTGCAGCAACACTCCCCTACTTTATACTGTATCCTTTAGCAATAAATTCCGAAATTCCATTTGTCTTCCTGTTATCTGCATATTAGTTTCCTACATTCCATGCATGAGGGCAGCCACATCCTTTTGCTTCCAAGCAATCTGATAATAAGCTGCCTTTTAAAACCTCTGACGAAAATAGATAACCTCGCACTTAGTCGTGTTATGCTTCATCTGCTAAGTTTTAGTCCGTTCACCTAACCTATCCATACCAATTTGCTTATTTCTTAATTATTCATTGCAACTTACTTTCCCACCTATTTCAGCATATTCTGCAAATTTGCTGAATTACTTTCTATTCCTACATCAAAATCATTAATGTAGTTTGTAAATAGTTGGGGCCCAAAGACTGAACCCTGTGCCACTGCACTAGTTGCATCTTGGCTCTCTGCTTCATGTTGGTTAGCCAAGCTATTATATTATGCTAAGCCTATGTGATCTTAGCTTGTGTGTTGCCAATTTGTGCAGCATCTTCTCAAATGTCTTCTGAAGTCCAGATATACTACATCAATAGGTTTCCCATTTTCCATGTTGCTTGTTACGTCTTCAAAGAATGCTAGCAAATTAGTTAAAGATGATTTATCCATCCTAAAACTATCCTGACCACATGCAAGCATAACGTAAATCCCATGCAATATTTAATATTAAAGATTTGAACATTTGTAAAGTTACATATCTATTTGCAATAGCTCAGTTTTCCTAGTTTTCCCTCCACTATCACCACTGCTAACCTCAACCTTCTGCTCCCTGTTACAAAAGGTTTGAGTTGCGTTGAGGAACAATTCCATTGTTCAAGCTGAACATTAAGTGACAGCACCTTTTAAGGAGTGGTCATATGGCAGTTTCAGAACATATGGGTAGAGGAGAAATGAATGACTGCCATGAGTCTAGGAATGCTTGGTAGGCAATGCCTGTGTGTACACTGCTCACTAAACAGTTTTGGTTACAGATTGAATGTGATGGTTCTTTGAGGGAAAGCAGTGTAGCAAAAGCCAACTTCAACTGTGGTTTACCTGCACAGATGGAGAAGGAAAATAGAAGAGCATTAGCAGTAGAGGATTCATTGGTTGGATCAGCCATGATCCTGTTGAATGGCAGAGCAGCCTTGAGGAGCCAAATGGCCTACTCCTTTTCTGATTTCTTATGGTCTGGTTCAGAAAGCTTTCTGTGTTTTTCTATGCAGGACAATAATAAACAAAATTACAGCATTTGCCATGAGGGGTGATATGCTGGCATGGTTCAAAGATTGGCTAATTGAAAGAAAACCTCTTGCAAGGTAGACTAGCTGTGCTAAATGCGGGGTTACAGGGATAAGTTGTGGGCTGTGTTTTTGGTGGAATGTCTTTGGCGAGTCAGTGTGGAGTGGGTAGGCCAAATGGCCCGTCCGCTATTTGGGGATTCTTTGATTAGTATGAAGTGGGGGCATTGTCAGGTTGTGATTAACGGATATTGTAAGGATCAATGCTTGGGGTTTCACAGTTATTATGAATAATTTGGGTGCAGGGACCAAATGTAATATTTCTAGGAATTCCAATGACTGGGGAGGCATTGATCTCGCGGTAATGTCATTGGTCTAGAATGCCAGTTCAATATTTTGGGGAGGGGGATTTCAAATCTCACCATGGCAAATGTGAAATTTGCATTCAATACAAATATGGAATAAAGAGTTGGCCTTATAGTGACCCTGTAACCATTATTACATGTCATAAAAATCCACCTACTCACCAATGTGAAGAATTCCCCTTCCTGATGTGCATTCAGGAAGGAAATTTACTTTCTGGCCTACATTAATGTGGTTGGCTCCTAATTAGGGGGTAATAAATGCTCGCCTTGTCAGCATCACTTGCATCCCACAAACAAATTTGAAAAAGGCCATAAATGACACAACTAGCTGAGATGTGTATTAAGAACATTTGAGGAGAATTCAAGATTTGGACAAACTGAGCAGACTCAAAGGGTTAAGTTGCCTACTGCTCTGATGTCGCTGGTTGGGGGCACTCTTTTGACCTTGGATAGTGATTTTTTGAAAACAAGTAAAGACAGACAATCACTAGATTGTTTTTACCACCATTTCTTCAATACAATGACTGCAGATTCTGGATCAGTGGTGCTGGAAGAGCACAGCAGTTCAGGGAGCTGCTCGTTGGATGCTGCCTGAACTGCTGTGTTCTTCTAGCACCACTGATCCAGAAATTGAAGAAATGGTGGTAGAGCTGCAATAGAAATTAATGTTTGGGCACTGAAACTAACTATAATACTATGCTCAATAAAACATACAACTGGGTACAATTTAGAGCACACAGTACAGATTTACTGTATCAACTCCAATCTGTCTTCTCCAAGGAAATGAGATCTAACTGCCTTTACTTCTTATCCTTGGGTCATTCTCACAAGTCTTTGCTGCATTCATTCTCTCCAATGTCTTCAGATCATAAGGTGTGATGCCCAGAACTGGGCATAGTACTCCCGTTGAGATTTATCTAGCATTCAATCGGAGTTCAACATAATTTTGTACTCTATACCCTTTTACCTAGGACACACTCTGTTTTATTAACTGTTATATCAACCTGTCCTGCCACCTTCAATGGCCTGCATCCATTTCCGCAGAAGTTTCTCTGCTCGTGCACCACCTTTTGAGCTGTCACCCTTAATACCACAGGGGATGTAATTATCTTGTCACTTGAAAGTTTTTTTTTGAAATCCAAATTGCGCATACACAATAAAGTATTTGATACATCAATCTTAAATTTCTTTACATTGGAAACACATGCTTTAAACTGGATTTAATTACAACAAGTGAACAGCATCAATAACTTCAACTTGATAAATTTTTTTGGAGAAAAGGGAGATTGAAGGAAATGTTGAGATAATGATGGACTTTGATTTTGTCAACAAAGAGATGACTCAATGTTCTTTGTGAAGTTTCTTTTAAACTGTCAGTAAAGATTATTTAGCCTGTGCTTAATTCCAAGTGGTCTGTAGACTAGAGATGATATAGCATGAATTTAACTTTTTTTTTAAATTGCAGATATGATGAACTATTTCCCATTTTGACAGTGCCAGCATTCCACTTTACTAAACCTATTGACATCTGAAAAATGGACTTTCCTGTGGTGGTACCCTTCAACAAATGGATGAAAGCTCCCAAGTCATTTTGCACATAAAATAACTATAATATTTTCAGCATTGCAAGAACAGAAAGCTTTTTTTACTTCTAAACATCCTAATAGTAGGAAACTGTTAAACCTAGGACCTACATTCAGTGTTACTGATGATCACATGGAGCAAGTACTCCTTTCACCAATGTTGCATTAAACTAGTAAATAAATATTGGTAATTCCCTTTTTTGTCAATTAAGTTATATAATTTCCTGAAAGCACCACTATTTTAGCATAATAAAGATGGAAGTCCAAAGATATCTTTAGAATAGATGATTTCTCACAGCTAACACTGCTTCTTCAATATTTGTAGCTTTTAAAATTGAGATGCAAAATCATTGTTTTAGTGTATAACTGCGCTCTGATAATTGCAACAGCTATTAAAGTATTTGAGTTTTTATTTCAGTAAAACCTGTGGAAACAGTGATTTCTATGTATAAAAAGTGTATGTTTTTGTTTTAATCATATTTTGTCTTTGGTCTACACTGTTGCCTTCAAATAGCTGTTAACATTTTCAGAAAAAAATGTCAAGTCTTTCATTGTATGTTTCCTTTCTGTTTACATGGATAATGTTTATAAAGGATTGTACAGTGCGGGTCGACAACAGGAATTATATATTTTAAAATACTTATTTTAAAACTTTACAAGTTAGCTTGGAGATCACTCTTGATATGCTCCTACACCTGTGGGTTCTCACTAATTCTGCTTGCTTATGCATATTTGTAATTATCAGTACCAAATATACATTAAATTAGACATTGCCTGTTAGTGGTTATGTTTCATGTGTAATGTTTTGTTGAAATGTTTCCTGGTGGAAGAGTACTGTGGGTATTGATGGTGAATATGAGAAATAATTTTTATTAGAGTGTAATTGGTCTCACGGCCCAAGTTCCGCTGATTTATTTAACAATGCCTTCATGCTTTGTATGCATTAACTTTTGGGTAGAAGATTGTGTATGGAATTGAGCCACAGTATTTGAAATGACCAACTTAATGCTGCAAGTGCTTTAAGGTGGCCAAATGTAAACTTTAAAAGCCTTAATTTCCATAGAGTGGTGCAATTTTTTTGTATAACCTTGTATCAATTCACTATTATGGATTGTCATGCAAGGGCTTGCATTATGATTATCTGCCACTTGAATGTTTTGTCATGTTTTAACTGCAAGTAAATAAAGTATTCGTTTAACTTTTGTAAATGTAATACATTTTGTGTATATTAAGCACCATGATCTACTGTGGTTTTTTGTTGGTGGTTTTTACACTTTTGAAGAGTACTTGGAACAATCTATAAACAAAAGATAAGCTGCAATTTTTTTTCTTTGTATTGGAGTATAGGCTCCAAGTTTATTTTCAGTTCATAGTTCATGCGTTACCACAACACAAATTATTTAAAAATGATACTAGCTGGGGTAACTTGATTGTTAATCCTTGATTTCTGGAATATTTCATCCCAAGTAAAATTTTTAATTAAAAGTATGTCTTTTGATTCTGTACAATATAACAAATTGTCCAGTCCACTTAAGTCTTAATTAAAAGTATAGTATTTACCCTTTTGCAGGGTTAACATTTATCCTTGCATCCCTTGTACTTAAGATGCAGAATGGTGTAGTACGTTTTTAATTGGATTCATTTATTAAGCAAGATTTATTTTTTGCAGAAACTGGCCATTACTGCAAAAAGTTTTTAAAAGTTCAGTGGCTACTACATTTTAAATTGAATTATAACTTTTACTACAATATTCAGTTTGGTGCTTGTGGGAAACTGGTGATCCACTAATTTGAAAAGTTATATTTGATTTGATTTTGTTGCTCAGACATCCTTAAACAATCTCCCACATTTTCAGTAGATGCCAGTGTCATGAATTAGTTAACTGCCAATCAGCATTGCCATCAAAATGGTGACAAGACCCAGCAATTTCTGTGTCTAGCTCACTAAACTACTTTTTAATGGACTGTTTCGGAATTGCATTCATGATGCCAATCCTTATTCAGAAAGGATAAAGGAAGGAGATAAAGTAGGAAACTGTAGACTAGTTAGTTTAATATGTCATTGGATTCTAACTTTTTTCCATTATTAAGGAAGTAACAGCAGGATGTTTGGAAAAGCAAAACACAATTCATCAGAGTCATTATGGTTTTATGAAGGGTAAGTCAGGTTTGACTAATTTGTTAAAATTCTTCAAACTTGTAACATGCAAGATGGAAAATGGGATCCTGTAGATATCCTAAAGCTGAATCTCCAGAAAGTATTTGATAAGATGCTGTACAAAAGGTTAATGCATGTGCTAAGATCACATGAGGTTGGGAGTAATTTATTAGCTTGGATAGAGGCTAACCAACAGAAACCTGTGTCAAGATAAATGGGTCTTATTTCTGGTTGGCAAGATCTAAGAAATGGGGTGCCACAAAATTTGGTCCTCAGGACTCTGACTGTAATCAGTGTTAAATGAATTGGATGCAGGGATAGAAAGTACTGTTGCCAAACTTGCAGATTACCCTAAAATAAGTGGGAAAGTAATTTGCCATGAAAAAATAAATTTGCGAATGGATATAGATAGGCTAGGTGAATGGAGCAAAGTTTGGCAGTTTAATGTGGATAATTGTAAGGTTATCCATGTTGGTTAAAAGAAAGGCAATTATAGAAATGGAGAGAAACTTCAGAGCACATGAGGTTAAAGGAATTTGCATGTCCTTGTGCATGAATTGCAGAAAGTTAGTATGCAGGTACAGCAGGTAACAACGAAGGCGAATAGAATGTTGGCATTTATTGCTTAAGGTGTAGAATATAAAAGTAGGGAAGTGTTGCTGCAACTGTACTAGGTATCAGTGAGACCACTCCTGGAATATTGTGTAAAACTTTCTTCCTTTCATCTGAGGAGCGAAATAGTTGAATTGGAGTTTAGAAGAATGAGGGGAGATTTAACTGAGATATATAAAATGCGAAAGGGGATTGACAATGTAGATGTAGAGAGAATATTTCCTCTCGTGGGGCAATCTAGAATAAGAGAACGTGGTTTTGGATAAAGATGTTGATCTTAGGGATCATAGTCACAGTCAATAATTTGTAAGTAATTTCGATAGGTTTATTGAATTTAATGTGTCAGACCTAAACTGATGCTGCTTAATTAATTAGATAAGGTAAGTATACAACTGTGACAAATGGGAATGGTTCACTGACACCAGAGGACAAATGGGCCATTGGTGCAGAATGTTTCGGTTTTGTTCAAGTGATAGGGGCAAATTTTGCTCCAGCCAAGGTGTTAGGAAACACTTGCCTGGGTTTTCCTTCTGGTCTGTCTTCCATCTGGCTGGTGAGGACTGCTCATTGAAGACTGGTCTCTGGGGCCAGTTCAATGAGATCTGCCCTCGACGAACTCCCCTCTGCTGCTTGCATTTATGTCATATTTCTAAGGGGCAGGTTATTTTCTCTGTCAATCGATTGTCTGACCCCTTTTGACCAATGGCCGTGACAGAAACACTTGTGACATTGAGTGACCATTGTCCACCTACATTTATGGGTTACTTTATCATTCTTTCTGTGAACAAATTCTACTCATTTTCAAAAACAACACACTGATAATAAGGTGCGTTTGGCAATAGATGAATTGTTAATGCTAGTTCAATGGGCATCATGATCTCTATTTTTTCATAATTTCATTTTCATATGCTGGAATTCTGAAAAGTTAGGTACTGCTCTGAAAGCAGTTAAGTGAAATTTCATGCTACTTAATAAATACTAAGAAAAATCCATTTTTACGGCTCCACAGTATTCAACAAGGGGATAGCAGATTTAAAACCAATGAAGAGAAATTACTTCTCTCCAAAGTTTATGTATCTGCGGAATTCACTACTCCAGATTATGGTGGATGCTGGGACGTTGAGTAAAGTTAAGGAGGAGGTAGACAAATGTTTAATTAGTAATGGCTTGGAGGGGTGCAGAGATTGGGCAGGAAAGTGAAATTGAGGTCAAGATGAAATCAGTCATGTGTGTATTAAATGGTGGGATAAGCTTGAGGGGTTGAACTGCCTACTTCTGCTCCTAGGTCTTATGCTGAGAATTTTGTGGAAGGGGGAGGTGGTTAAGGGATAGGCTAGTTGCATCTTTGCAAATATTTTAGTCTCGTCTACTGTTTACATCTGGGGTTCCAACATAATCATCAAAACTTAACTTATTTGTTACCTGTTTATCTTCTACCACTCCCAGCTTAACTTTCGAACTCTGCTCTGGTCTTAGAATTTACAGCATAGTAAGAAGGTGTTTGGTCCATTATGTCCATGCAGATGCAAAAGAGCTATCAAGTTTAATTTCACTTTTTAGCTTTTGGTCCACTACTATGTAGTTTACAGCACTTCAAGTATGTCTAAATAGACTTTAAATGCACTGAGATTTTTTTTGTCTTTATTTTCAGGCAGTCAGCTGCAGATATCTGATGCAAATATTTTTCCAGTCCCCTCTAATTTTACTGTCAGTTATTTTAAATCCACTCCCCTCTACTTAGTGACCCTTCTGCTAAAGGTAATTGGCCCATCAGTTCTATGCATCTCAATTATTCATTTCCTCTGCTCCTCCGCAAAGAAAACAAACCAACAAACTTCCTTCAAAAATAACGTTCTTCAGCCCTGCAAAATCCTCAAATCTCATTCTGCACTGTCTGTGTAATCAAATCCTTACTATAATGCATGATCCAAAGCTATAAATAGTTCACCAGTACAGCCAGTCTAATGTTATCCTAGCACAATCTCCTCCCTACCTTTTATCTTAGCCTGCTTGGCACACTCTCCTCATTCCTGATGAAGGGCTTATGCCCGAAACGTCGAATTTCCTGTTCCTTGGATGCTGCCTAACCTGCTGTGCTTTAACCAGCAACACATTTTCAGCTGCAATCTCCCCTTTATTCCAGGCCTCAGGTTTAACTATCTGTCACTCACTGATCTGTGGATATGTATTTCAAGGCACTCTACTTAGTATGACTTTCCTCCCCAAAAGCATTGCCTCTTATCTGGATTGAATTCCAATCTCTGCCTATCTTACCATCCCTAATTTTTTTTTGTGCAGTCTATAATATTATTTCTCACTACCAAGCACAAAGATAAATTTTGTATGGTCAGATGTCATTTATGTCTAAATTATTGAGATATACCAAACAGGCAAGACATAATGTTCTTGGCTCTGAAGTCCTGTAAGAAACTGCCCTCCAGTCACAAAACACCTGTGAACCAATATACCCGTTGCTTTCTGCAAATGAGCCAATTGTGAATGTAACTTGCCACTTCCTTTTGAATCCCATATGGTTCTGATTTTCTGACCAGCTGGCCATTTGGGACCTAATCAGTGCCCTTTCTAAAATCTGTGGACCAAATCAAACTTGCCATCAATTGTTAAGGCCTCAAAATAAATCCCTCAAATTCAGCTTTCTCTCAAGTTCGTTGACCATGATCAAATCCAAACTGTTCTAAAAGATTATACTGAGTCTAAACATTTATTCCAATAATAAAGTTTGGTTGACTGACTTATCATTACTCAGGCTATTCAACCCAACTTGCTAAAGCAACTGCATGAGCAGTTCTTGATGCCTGCATCCAGAGAGAAGAATAGTCCCTTTACTATTGTTTGACTCTGCACGGTGGAAGCCAGGACATTGGGATGTATTTCATCTGAGTCTGGTGATTATTCACTCTCAAAGATCTTAAACACCTTAATGTTTCCTCCTTTGCTCTTTATCCCATGAAGCATATTACAGTCCTCTTGAACTATGGTGTTTGCTTTGTCCCCTTTTTATGAAAACAGATGTAAGGTCTTCATTATGAACTGTGTTCGTGTCTTCTGTCTCCACATATTACCTTTTCCATTCTGATTGGTCCTGCATTTTCCCTGGTTACTCTTGATTTTCATGTATTCATAATATACCTTTAGGTTTTCCTTTATTTTATTTGCCAGTATTCTGCATTTTGTTTTACTAATTTTCTTTTGATTTCACTTCTACACTACCTGTGCTTCTCTCAGCTTTCTATAGTTTTAAACCCTTGTTTATTGAATTGTTACTTTGCCTACTTGTTTGCTCTTTGACATCAAGGGATGTCAATCGGAGAGTCACATTATTTTTCTTAATAGGAATATTTGTTCTGAACTCATGTTCATATAGATTTTCCTTTGAGTCCTATCAAAACTCAAAGCAGCAAAATTGGACTTGCTGAAATTAAAAACTTAATGTTTATATTGTCTTTATTTTTTGTAATCACACAATTTTTAAGCTAAATCTAAACCTATTTTGATCACCACCACTGAAGTATTTTCCACTGATAGTCATTACCTTGAGTATGTTCTGCAATTCTCTTGAATGCATTTTAAGAATTCTATCCTCTATACTTTTGATCCAGATAATGTTAGGGTAGTTGCTCTCTCAAGTGATTACTGTCCTATTTTTCTGAACTTTCAGCAATTTGTCTACAGCTTTGTTTTCTTATCATTTGACTGTGGGTCTAATCTATAATCAGAATTGTGAATTCCCTGTTTTGATTCTTTCATTCAACCCATCTTGTTTGTACATAGCACATGCTTCAAGCATATCACCCACCTCATTGTTGTGGTTGCTTTTTTAACCTCTATTGTTTTTGTTCCTTCACGATCCCAACTGTGAATCTTGAGCAGGAATGTTAATCTTTAAGACCTACTTTTTGAACCATATTTAATAATACATCATCGTTATTGTTATTTAAACATACTTCTTAGTGATGTTGCCCAGCTCATATGCCTTATTCACAGAATGTTTTGCTTTGGAATATGTATCAGTAATACAGTGGGCAGCCCCTTTGTTGATTGGGTTTGGTTCCTTCTCTACCACTGCTCTGCCTCATGATTAAGGTGTTTGGACTGCAAGCATAATTCAGCTTAATGGAAAAATTTTTACTGTCATGAATGATTGGTAGCAAGCTCCTCTCAGTTATGAATATCAATGCTGTCATTTCACAGAAGGGTTTAGTAGGTCTTCATAGCATCGTCTTTTTTTTTCAAACTAGAAATGTTGACCAAAATGATAGTTGAGAAAACAAAATGTGGGAAGGGATATGATTTTCAGCTATCTTGTCCACCATCATTAATTTTGCTGGACTTTTCCTTGGGTTCTTTTAAGACTGATTTAAGGAGACTGGCATTTGTTTGATAGTCCTCTCACTGAATAAAAATGTGGTACACAGGGAGGCAGGAATTGGCCTGAGAGTCTTCAACATTGATTCTAGACCCCATGAAGCCTCATTCCATAGATCAAATATAAGCTTCAGTTTTTATCACGAAGATTGGCTTGTCAGCACCTCTACTGACTGAGCTGATTGAGTCCTAAACAACATGAGTGCTGGACTGACTACCCATCAGGTGGTGAGGGAAAACATACTTGACCCCAGTCTGGTAGCTGCAGATACATTTGTCTGTGAGTATCAGTAAGAGTGAATATCTCCCATCTTCACTGAGAAGACATGTCATACTGGAAGCACTGTCATTATGCTACATGATTTCAGATTTAGAAATTGAAGACTGGGCATCCATGATACACTGTGGGCCATCAGCAGCAGAATCATATCCTGGCACAATCCACAACCTCATGGCCAAGTATACCCGCATTCTACCAGGGTTGATCCCCTGGTTTGCTGACAATGAATAGTGCAGGAGCAGCATCACGTGTACCTAAAAATGAGGTGTCAACCTTGAGAAGCTACAACAGAGGACGATTAGTGTCTCAAACAGCATAAGTAGCATGTGCTAGAACTAAGCAATTTCAGGACAAATGAATCTGAACATTCAACAGTCATATTATGTCCAGTTGTGAATGGTGATGGACAATTAAGCAATTTTCTGGAGGATAAGACTCCACAAATATCCCCATCCTCAATAATGGTAGAGCCCAGCATATCGGTGCAAAAAAATAAGGCTGAAGGATTTCCAACAATCTTAGCCAGCAAAGTTAAGTGAATAATGCATCTTGGCCATTCCTAGAGGTCCCCAGCATCACAGATGCCAGTCTTCAGCCAATTTGATTCACTCCACGTGATATTAAGAAATGGCTGGAGACACTGGGTACTGCAAAAGCAATGGAACCTGACAATATTCTAGCGATAGTCCTGAAGACATTCTCCAGAGTTTGCTGCACCTCTAACCAATCTGTTCCAATATATTTGTAAGACTGGCATTCCCTCAACAATGTAGAAGATTGTTCAGGTGTGTCCTGTACACACACAACAGGTGAAATTCAACTCTCCCCCCCCCCCCCCCCCCCCCCCCCCATTGCTGCCCTATCCGTCTACTCTCAATCATCAGTAAAGCGATGGAAAGTGTCATCAACAGATATCAAGAAGCGCTTAGTAATGATCTGCTTACTGACACTGAGTTTGGGTTCCCCAAGAACAATTCTGTGCCTGACCTCATCATCATCTTGCTTTAAGAACAAACAAAAGAGTTGAGTTCCGGAGATGAGGTGAGAGTAACAGCCCTTGACATCAATGGTAGTGTGACCAAATGTGGCAGCAAGGAGCCCTAGCAAAAATAGAGTTAATGGGAATTAGGAGGAAAAGTCTTTGCTGGTTAGAATTGTATCTGGCACAAAGAAAGGTGGTTGTGATTGTTGGAGAGCCATAAAATCAGAAAAAGGGGTATTCGCTGATGATAACATAATGTACAGTATATTTGCAACCCCTCATGGTGAAGCAGTTGATGCCTAAATGAAGCAAGCCCTGAACAATATCCGAAGTCTGGATTGACAAATTGTAAGTAATATTCATTGCAATGACTATCTCCAGTAAGAGAAAATCTACCCATTGACCCTTGGTATTCAGCGGCATTACCATTGTTGGATATTTCTGATCACCCAAAGGGCAGTTAATAGTCAACCACAATGCTGCGGATCTCTAGTCATATGTAGAACAGACCAGGTAAGGATAGCAGTTTCCTTCTCTAAAGCACATTAGTGAACCAGGTGGACTTTATGACAATAAACAATGATTTCCAATATCATTAGACTCTTAATTCCAGATTTTTATTGAACTCAAATCCAACCATCTGCTATGGTGCGATTCAAACCCAGAGTCTCTGGATTAGTAGTCAAACGATAATACTACAAGGCTATCAACTCCCCACAACATGTTGCAATCTGCCCCAACATATTTATGACAGACCGACAGCTGCTGCGACCCTATCTCCAGACAGTAACGTCACACTGCAGTGCTGCGTTTGTTGCTCTATCTCCCAGTGGTATTAGAGTCAGGCATCCATGATCAGGTAGTTAGGCCGCAGTAACTGCTGTGAAAAACTTCAACGATCGAAAAGTGTTGTGCAATTGTTAGTACCTGTACGCTGAGCTTCATGACAGTAATTGTTGCTCTGCATTCGCAACCCCAAAATTTCAGCTGGCAAGCCCATTGGAGATTGCAATCCACACTTTGAAAAGCTCTACGCTACTGAGTGCACAGGTCACAATTGCTAAACTTGGAAATTATGCAAAACCTGGAAATATTATTAACTGCAAGATTTCAGCTGGTGGAATTGGTGACAATTGGCAGATAAGATTTAATGCAAGGTTATACATTTGGTAAGAAGAATGAAGAAGGTCAATGTAAACCAATTCATTGAAGATGGCATGATAGTTTGAGAAAGGCATACAGGATTCTGGGCTTAGAGAAATAGTGTACAAAAGCAAGAAATTTAGAGTGAACATTTCTAATCTACTGGATTGGTCTCAACTGGAAGTTTATATCAAGTTTTAGGCATGACATTTTGGAAGGAAAATGAGAGTATGAAGAAATTAAGAGTCATCAAGTCATACAGCATGGAAATAGATGTTTTGTTGCAAATCATCCACGCTGACCAGACATCCCAATCTGAACTAGTCAGATTTTCCAGCATCCTGTTCAAAAACCCATCTAGATACCTTTTTAAATGTTGTAATTGTGACCTCCTCCGCCAGTTCCTCTGGTACCTTGTTCCACAAACACACACTACCCTCTGCATGAAGACATTAAGCCTCAGGTCCTTTCTAAATCTTTTCCCTCTCATCTTAAACCCATACCCTCTAATTTTGGACTCCCCCACCCTGGGAAAAAGACCTTGGTTATTCATCCTATCCATGCCTCTCATGATAGGCATTTGGAAGTTATTGGGCTAGTATAGGTTAGGTAGGACTCGGTCGGCGCAACATCGAGGGCCGAAGGGCCTGTACTGCGCTGTATCCTTCTATGTTCTATGTTCTATGTTCTATGTTTCCATTTGGTCTGATCCCTTCTTATTTCACTTTGAATCAAATGGTTCACTTATTCGCACATTACTCTCTAGAATAATACAACAGGAACCAAACAGATCCTGGATGATAAAAACCTAAAGAACTGCAGATGCTGTAAATCAGAAACAAAAACAAATTGCTTTCTCTCCACAGAAGCTGCCAAACCTGCAGAGCTTTTCTGGCAGAGTTAACGTTTCGGGTCCAGTGACCCTCCCTCAGAACAGATCTAATAAAGTTTATTTTTAAAAGCAAAGTGATTTAAAAAGGTTTTGATGGCTGCATTCAAATTTAGAATCAGTAGATTATGGAATCGTTCCAGAGAAAATGATCAATATAGATAAAAGGATTAATGGTAATTATATTTTCCCTGAAGTAAGGGATTTCAAGACTAGAGAGCACATTTTAAGGTGAGAGGAGAGAGATTTAGAAAAGATGAGAGACAAATGTTTTACACAGAAGGCTGGTCACCTATGGAATGAACTTTCTGAGGAAGTGGTGGATGTGGCATAATTGCAATGTTCAAAAAACATATGGATAAGTGCATGAACATGAAAGGTTTGCAGGGTTATGGGCTAGGAGCGGGCAGCTGGGACTATTTTAGTTTGGGATTGTGTTCGGCATGGATTAGTTGGACAAAAGGTCTGTTTCCATGTTGTGTGGCATTGGCAGTTTTCCACTATAACACGTCTATTTAAAAAGGGAAGGAGATATAAAACAGACACTCTCAGCCAGTTAACTTAATTCTCTTATTTGGAGTCTCTTATAAAGGATGGAATAATAGAAAATTTAGAAATACATAGTATGATCAAGCAGAATCAACATGGCTTCATGTAGGGGAAGTCATGCCTGACAAATTTACTAGAATTCTTTGAGGAGATAATGAACAGGATAGATATAGGGGAACCAGTGGATGTGGTATATTTAGATCTTCAGAAGGCATGCAACATGGCACATGAGGCTACTTAATTAAATAAGAGCCCATGGTGATGGTGATAGAATATTAGCATGGATTGAAGATTGACTAACTAATAGAAGACAGGGAGTTAGGATATTGGGAGGCATTTGTGAAGCTGGCACCCTGTGTGCAGCAGGAATCAGTGTTGCGCTCACAATTATTTACAATATGTATTAATGACTTGCCAGAGGAAAATTGATGTATGATTGCCAACTTTGTGGACTTCATAAAAATATGTGAGAAAGCAAAGAGTCAGAATGAGACAAAGAGTCTATGTAAGGATATAAACAAGTTAAAGAGAATGGGGAAAATCTTGCCAGCATTCGCAGCTCTTTTGGTTTTTATTTAGATAAAAAGAAATCATTGGATGTAATATATTTTGATTTTCAAAAGATATTTGATATGGCACTTTAGGCCACTTAATCAAATAAAATTGACCCTCAAGTGGTTGAGAGTTGATCAGATTTTCCATGAAACTTTGAAACCTGGGACTTCACCATCAGGTCAGTTACCAGGTATCTCTTGGTGTTGTCTGCATCAATCAAATAGTGTACCATCAAGAGTTGAGACTTGTAACTTTGTTGGGTACAGAGTATGATTTGTTCAGGATTACAGGATTTCAGAAGGAGTACTATGAATAGTTTTGGATCCCTTATCTGAGGAAAGATATACTGACATTGGAGGCAATCCAAAGAAGATTCACTGGGTTTGTACCAGGTATGGAGGGACTATCTTATGAGAGAGGTGAGTAGTTTGGACCTGTATTCATTGCAGTTCAGAAGAGTGAGAGACAATCCTATTGAAACATATAGAATTCTAAAGGGACTAGACAGGGTGGTTGCAGAAAGGCTGTTTTTCTTTGCGGGAGAAGGGCGTGGAAGCAAGTCCAGAACTAAAGGGTATAATCTCAGAATAAAGGAGGAAGAATACATTCTCTCAGAGTAAGAATCCTTTACCACAGAAGGCTGTCGATGTTAGGTTGTAGTGTATTTTCAAGGCTGTGATAGAAATATTTTTAATCAGTAAGGGCAGCAAGGATTAATGAAAAAAGGCAGGAAAGTGAAGTTCAGGATTATCAGATTAGCCATGATCTCCATGAATCGCCGAGCAGAATCAATGGCTTGAATTGCATACCTCTGCTCCAAAATTTTATCGTCTTATGATCTTTCAGAGAGAACATCAGACAAAAAATTTCAGTAGCTAACATTTAGCTATTGCAAATTTAGAGAAGGTGGGTAACTAGTTTAGGGTTTGTTGTGGTACATTTAAATATTTAGCATTTGTACGGCTGGAGAAGCACTTTTATTAGATGTCAAGATAAACAATCCATTCACTCGCTTCAGCAAATGCCATGTGAATGGTTGTGCTGCAGCTGGTGCTAGATTTCTAAGGGCAGGAGTTCAGTAAATATGTGATGGTCCGACTTGGGTGACAGATTCTAGCTGTTCCTCAAGTTCCAATGGTGGAGCAAGTGTCTACATTTTTCTTAGTCAACCTCAAGTGTTGAGGGATGACCAGATTTTCCATAAAGCTTTGATACCTGGAACTTTGCCATCGAAGTCAGTTGCCAGGTTCCACTTGGTGTTGTGCTACCAAGAGTTGAGACTCATCATTTTGTAGGATGTTGAATATGTTTTGTTAGGGACTACAGGATTTCAGATGAGAACGTATATTACAATTTAGTTCTGAGATGTGTGTGCATGCGTGTATACTGTATACCTCACTAGCTGTCAGCCAGTGGTGTTCTTTGAGGAGGATGTATTTCCTGTGGGCATCAGGAGGTGCGCTTGCACAGGAAGGCACTCAAACTGTGTTGGTTTCGAAGTCCCAGTAATAATCATCATGGCTTGATGTGAGAAAACAGCACAGAAAATTGACTGCATACACTCAAGCTGAAAGACATGGAAACTCCTATGTCACCTGGAAGCAGCCCAGCAACAACTACATTGATATCCCAAAATCAAATCTATTGCCATTGCTTCACAGCTCCAAGTACATTTAAAGATACTGGACAATAAGAAAGATAAGTGGCTGTTTAAAAACAGTGCAGATGCCATCTCTCAAAACTGCCTTACAGCAGACAGACTGTTCAGGTCTTACACACAAGAGGAAGTGGTGCCCCAGCAGCAACCAAATCAGGCAAGGAACCTGATGTTGATTGGATTTACCCAGAACTTCTGAAGAATACTGACTCCTTTCAACGCAAGGAGTATCAGAAATAAGGTTCAACGCAAGGAGTATCAGAAATAAGGTGGGTGAACTTAAGGCATGGATCGGTACCTGGGACTACGATGTTGTGGCCATCACGGAAACGTGGATAGATGAGGGACAGGAATGGTTGTTGGAGGTTCCTGGTTACAGATGTTTCAGTAAGATTAGGGAGGGTGGTAAAAAAGGAGGGGGGTGGCATTGCTAATTAGAAATGGTATAACGGCTGCAGAAAGGAAGTTTGAGGGGGATCTGCCTTTGGAGGTAGTATGGGCTGAAGTCAGAAATAGGAAAGGTGCAGTCACCTTGTTGGGTGTTTACTATAGGCCCCCCAATAGCAGCAGAGATGTGGAGAAACAGATTGGGAAACAGATTTTGGAAAGGTGCAGAAGCCACAGGGTCGTAGTCATGGGCGACTTCAACTTCCCAAATATTGATTGGAAGCTCTTTAGATCAAGTAGATTGGATGGGGCGGTATTTGTGCAGTGTGTCCAGGAAGCTTTTCTAACTCAGTATGTAGATTGTCCAACCAGAGGGGAGGCCATATTGGATTTGGTACTCGGTAATGAACCGGGACAAGTGATGGGCTTGTTAGTGGGTGAACATTTTGGTGATGGTGACCATATTCTGTGACTTTCACCTAGGTTATGGAGAGAGATAGGTGTAGGGTAGATTTTACAATTGGGGGAAGGGAAATTACGATGCTGTAAGACAGGATTTGAGGAGCATAAATTGGGAGCATAGGCTGTCAGGGAAGGATGTGGTAGAAATGTGGAACTTTTTCAAGGAGCAGATACGACGTGTCCTTGATATTTATGTACCTATCAGGCAGGAAAGAAATGGTCGTGTGAGGGAGCCTTGGTTGACAAGGGAGGTTGAATGTCTAGTAAAGAGGAAGAAGGAGGCTTACGTAAGGTTGAGGAAACAGGGTTCAGACAGAGCAGTGGAGGGATACAGGATAGCCAGAAGGGACCTGAAGAAAGGGATTTGGAGAGCTAAGAGAGGGCATGAAAAATCCTTGGCGGATAAGATCAAGGATAACCCCAAGGCATTTTATGCGTATGTGAGAAACATGAGAATGACGAGAACGAGGATAGGTCCAATCAAGGACAGTGGTGGGAGATTGTGTATTGAGTCGGAAGAGATAGGAGAGGTCTTGAATGAGTACTTTTCTTCAGTATTTACGAACGAGAGGGACCGTATTGTTGAAGAGGACAGTGTGAAATGGACTGGTAAGCTAGAAGAGGTACTTGTTAGGAAGGAAGATGTGTTGGACATTTTGAACAACTTGAGGATAGACAAGTCCCCCGGGCCTGACGGGATATATCCTAGGATTATGTGGGAAGCAAGAGAGGAAATTGCAGTACCGTTGGCAATGATCTTTTCGTCTTCACTGTCAACGGGGGTGGTACCAGGGGACTGGAGAGTAGCGAATGTTGTGCCCCTGTTCAAAAAAGGGAATAGGGATAACCCCGGGAATTACAGGCCAGTTAGTCTTACTTCTGTGGTAGGCAAAGTAATGGAAAGGGTACTGAGGGATAGGATTTATGAGTATCTGGAAAGACACTGCTTGATTAGGGACAGCCAGCATGGATTTGTGAAGGGTAGGTCTTGCCTTACAAGTCTTATTGAATTCTTTGAGGAGGTGACCAAGCATGTGGATGAGGGTAGAGCAGTGGATGTAGTGTACATGGATTTTAGTAAGGCATTTGATAAGGTTCCCCATGGTAGGCTTATGCGGAAAGTCAGGAGGCATGAGATAGAGGGAAATTTGGCCAATTGGATAGAAAACTGGCTAACCGGTCGAAGTCAGAGAGTGGTGGTAGATGGTAAATATTCAGCCTGGAGCCCAGTTACAAGTGGAGTTCTGCAGGGATCAGTTCTGGGTCCTCTGCTGTTTGTAATTTTTATTAATGACTTGGATGAGGGAGTCGAAGGGTGGGTCAGTAAATTTGCAGATGATACGAAGATTGGTGGAGTTGTGGACAGTGAGGAGGGCTGTTGTCGGCTGCAAAGGGACTTAGATATGATGCAGAGCTGGGCTGAGGAGTGGCAGATGGAGTTCAACCCTGCCAAGTGTGAGGTTGTCCATTTTGGAAGAACAAATAAGAATGCGGAATACAGGGTTAACGGTAGGGTTCTTAGTCAGGTGGAGGAACAGAGGGATCTTGGGGTCTATGTACATAGATCTTTGAAAGTTGCCACTCAGGTGGATAGAGCTTGTAAGAAGGCCTATGGCGTATTAGCGTTCATTAGCAGAGGGATTGAATTCAAGAGTTGTGAAGTGATGTTGCAGCTGTACAGGACTTTGGTTAGGCCACATTTGGAGTACTGTGTGCAGTTCTAGTCGCCTCACTTTAGGAAAGATGTGGAAGCTTTGGAGAGGATGCAGAGAAGATTTACCAGGATGTTGCCTGGAATGGAGAATAGGTCATACGAGGATAGGTTGAGCGTTCTCGGCCTTTTCTCGTTGGAACTGCGAAGGATGAGAGATGACTTGATAGAGGTTTATAAGATGATCAGAGGAATAGATAGAGTAGACAGTCAGAAACTTTTTCCCCGGGTACAACAGAGTGTTACAAGGGGACATAAATTTAAGGTGAAGGGTGGAAGGTATAGGGGAGATGTCAGGGGTGGGTTCTTTACCCAGAGAGTGGTGGGGGCATGGAATGCGCTGCCCGTGGGAGTGGTAGAGTCAGAATCATTGGCGACCTTTAAGCGGCAATTGGATAGGTACACGGATGGGTGCTTAATCTAGGATAGATGTTCGGCACAACATCGTGGGCCGAAGGGCCTGTTCTGTGCTGTATTGTTCTATGTTCTATGTTCTAAGAGCTACATATGAACACCCACAGCACAGGGACACTTACAAACAACCAGCAGCAATTCAGCACAGTGGTCATTAGCAAATAAGGGAAGCTGCTCAATGATCCACACTGAAATAACTCATAGAGGTTGGTATCCTGTTACCAAGACACCCTTTATTTACACTTGGGAGAGTCCTTGACAATGATCCAGCTCCTTCAGAGCCAGCTCTAACTGAACAGGATGTCTGACACTCCTGGTTTTTTTTTTGCTTATATTTTTCCTCGCACCCATGTTGTTTGTGTGCAGGTGTGAAACACAGTGAAAGACAACAGGTGTACAAATCTTTATTCAATTTCCACCACCAGGAAGAACGGAAACACCCAAGTGTCCAGTGACAAGCAGTGCCCTCCTCAGAGGGCAATGCTCACTCCTGGTCTTTTTTTTCTTTGCTTTCTTTTTCTCCCTGTGGTGCCCACCTCTTCCTGAACAATTCCAGGGTGTTGGTGGACACCACATGCTTCTTTCCCAGAGACACCCGGGCTCTAACGTAACCGTGGAAGAGGGGCAGGCAGTTGGCCCTAATGACCCCCTCCACGGCCTGCGGCCATTCCCTTTTTTTTTCTTTTTTCTCCCCTTTTTACCCCCACGCGACCGCCTAACCAGGTAGTGCTTATTTTTTAGGAGAAAGTGAGGACCGTAGATGCTGGAGATCAGAGCTGAAAATGTGTTGCTGGAAAAGCGCAACAGGTCAGGCAGCATCCAAGGAGCAGGAGAATCGACATTTCAGGCATGAGCTCTTCTTCAGCCCTTCTTCAGTCCTTCCTGAAGAAGGGCTCATGCCCGAAATGTCGATTCTCCTGCTCCTTGGATGCTACCTGACCTGCTGCGCTTTTCCAGCAACACATTTTCAGCAGTGCTTATTTTTTCCCCCGCACCCATGTTGTGTGTGTGTGCAGGTGTGAGACTCATAGAAGGAGACAAGGTGCACGAATCTTTATTCAGTTTCCACCACCAGGAAACAAGGAAACACCCGAGTGGCCAGTGACAAGCAGCGCCCTCCTCAGAGAGCAATGCTCACTCATGCTCTTATCTGTCAGCCAGGGGTCTCTGATTAAGACCATAAGACATAGGAGTGGAAGTAAGGCCATTCAGCCCATCAAGTCCACTCCGCCATTCAATCATGGCTGATGGGCATTTCAACTCCACTTACCAGCATTCTCCCCGTAGCCCTTAATTCCTCGTGACATCAAGAATCTATCAATCTCTGCCTTGAAGACATTTAGCATCCCGGCCTCCACTGCACTCTGCGGCAATGAATTCCACAGGCCCATCACTCTCTGGCTGAAGAAATGTCTCCGCATTTCTGTTCTGAATTGACCTCCTTTGATTCTAAGGCTGTGTCCATGGGTCCTAGTCTCCCCGCCTAACGGAAACAATTTCCTAGCGTCCACCCTTTCCAAGCCATGTATTATCTTGTAAATTTCTATTAAGTCTCCCCTCAATCTTCTAAACTCAAATGAATACAATCCCAGGATCCTTAACCCTTCCTCGTATGTTAGACCAACCATTCCAGGGATCATCCGTGTGAATCTCCGCTGGACATGTTCTAGTGCCAGTATGTCCTTCCTTAGGTGTGGGGACCAAAACTGGACGAAGTACTCCAAATGGGGCCTAACCAGAGCTTTATAAAATCTCAGTAGCACAATGGTGCTTTTATTTTCCAACCCTCTTGAGATAAATGACAACATTGCATTTGCTTTCTTCATCACGGACTCAACCTGCTTTTATTCTTTTTGCCCAAAGTGCATGACCTCGCATTTGCTCACGTTGAATTCCATCAGCCATTTCCTGCACCACTCTCCCAAACTGTCTAGATCCTTCTACAGCCTTCCCACTTCCTCAGTACTACCTGCCTGTCCACCTAACTTCGTATCATTGGCAAACTTCGCTAGAATGCCCCCAGTCCCTTCATCCAGATCATTAATATATAATGTGAACAACCGCGGCCCCAACACTGAACCCTGTGGGACACCGCTTTGTCACTGGCTACCATTCCGAAAAAGAACCTTTTATCCCAACTCTCTGCCTTCTGTCAGACAACCAATCCTCAATCCATACCAGTTATTCACCTCGAACATCATGGGCCCTCACCTTGCTCAGCTGCCTCCCATGTGGCACCTTATCAAAAGCCTTTTGAAAGTCTAGATAGACCACATCCACTGGGTTTCCCTGGTCTAACCTACTTGTCACCTCTTCAAAGAATTCCAACAGGTTTGTCAGACACGACCTCCCCTTACTAAATCCATGTTGACTTGTTCTAATCAGACTCTGCTCTTCCTAGAATTTAGAAATCTCATCCTTAATGAAGGATTCTAGAATTTTGCCAACAACCGAGGTTAAGCTAATTGGCCTATAATTTTCCATCTTTTGTCTTGATCCTTTCTTGAACAACGGGGTTACAACAGCCATCTTCCAATCATCCGGGACTTTCCCTGACTCCAGTGACTTTTGAAAGATCTTAACCAATGCCTCCGCTATTTCCTCAGCCACCTATCTCAGAACCCTAGGGTGTATCTCATTAGGGCCAGGAGATTTATCAATTTTAAGACCATTTAGCTTTTCTAGCACTTTCTCTTTTGTAATGGCAACCATACACAACTCAGCCCCCTGACTCCCTTTAATTGTTGAGATATTACTCATCTCTTCCACTGTGAAGACTGACGCAAAGTACTTGTTAAGTTCTCCTGCTATTTCCTTATTTCCCATCACTAGGCTTCCAGCATCAATTTGAAGTGGCCCAATATCTACTTTTGCCTGTCATTTGTTTCTTATGTATCAAAAGAAACTTTTACTATCATTTCTAATATTACTGGCTAGCCTATCTTCATATTTGATCCTCTCCTTCCTTATTTCTCTCTTGTTATCCTCTGCTTGTTTTTGTAGCCTTCCCAATCTTCTGATTTCCCACTTCTCTTAGCCACTTTATAGGATCTCTCTTTTTCTTTAATACATTTCCTGACTTCCTTTGTCAGCCATGGCTGTCTAATCTCTCCCCGAATAATCTTTCTTTTCTTGGAGATGAACCTCTGTACAGTGTCCTCAATTATACCCACAAACTCCTGCCATTTTTGCTCTACTGTCTTCCCCGCTAGGCTCTGCTTCCAGTCTATTTTTGTCAGTTCCTCTCTCATGCCCTCATAATTACCTTTATTTAACTGTAACACCATTACATCCAACTTTGCCTTCTCTTTTTCAAACTGCAGACTGAACTCTACCATATTATGATCACTGCTTCCTAAGGGTTCCCTTACTTTAAGATCTTTTATAAAGTCTGGTTCATTACAAGCACTAGGTCCAGAATAGCCTGCTCCCTTGTGGGCTCCATGACAAGCTGTTCCAAAAAGCCATCCTGTAAGCATTCCATGAATTCCCTTTCTTTGGATCCACTGGCAACATTATTTACCCAGTCCACCTACATATTGAAGTCTCCCATGATCACCGTGACCTTGCCTTTCTGACATACCTTCTCTATTTCCCGGTACATGTTGCGCCCCTGGTCCTGACCACTGTTAGGAGGTCTGTACATAACTCCCATTATGGTTTTTTTGCCTTTGTGGTTCCTCAATTCCTCCCACACAGACTCCACATCATCCGACGCTTTGTCATTCAGTGCCATAGATTTAATTTTGTTCCTAACTAACAAGGCAACCCCACCCCCTCTGCCCACCTCCCTGTCTTTTCGATAAGTTGACAGTCCTTGGAGGTTTAAATGCCTGTCCTGACCCCCCTGCAACCACATCTCTGTGATGCCTACCACATCATAATCATTCACTATGATCTGTGCCATCAGTTCATCTGCTTTGTTATGAATGCTATGAGCATTCAGGTAAAGTGCCTTAATGCTAAATTTATCATTAGAGATTTTGGAAGTCATAAGATGTCCTAAGTTATCCTTCCTTTTTGCTGCATTCCTAGTCTGCCTCGAGTTTAAATCCACCTGCACATATGCTATCCTGTTGCTTATCTTTCCATTTAACTCCATACTCCCTGTCGCTTTCACTTTCCCTTCCCCCCAACTCAGCAGTTTAAAGTCCTACTGACCACCCTATTTATCCTCTTCACTAGAACTTTGGTACCTGATCTGTTCAGGTGGAGACCGTCCCAACGGTACAGATTCCCCCTGTTCCAAAACTGATGCCAATGCCCCATGAAGTGGAATCCCTCTTTCCCACACTAATCCCTTAGCCACGTCTTTACTTCCCTAATTTTCTTAACCCTATGCCAATTGGCACATGGCTCGGGCAGTAATCCAGAGATTATGACCCTTGAGTACTTCAATTTCCTTCCTAGTGCTTCATAATCCCCAAACAGGTCTTCCACCCTAGTTTTGCCTATGTTGTTAGTACCACCGTGGACCACAACAACTGGATCCTCCCCCTCCCGCTCCAATATCCTTTCAAGCCGGTCAGAGATGTCCCGCACCCTGGCACCGGGCAGGCAACACATCATGCGAGACTCCAGATCCAGCTTGCAAAGGATACTATCTGTCCCCCTAATTATAGAATCCCCTATAACCACTACTTGTCTATTTGCTCACTCCACTTGAATGGCCTTCTGCACCATGGTGCCTTGGTCAGTTGGCTCATCCTGTCCAGAGCCCTTTCCTCATCCGTACAGGGAGCAAGAATCTCATACCTGTTGGACAAGGTCAAGGGCTGAGGCTCCTGCACTCCTGAACTCAGGTTCCCCCTACTTGCCTCACTTACAGTCACATTCTGATGTCCCTGATCACTAGCTGAATGTGAATTACTTAATCTCCCAGATGTGACTGCCTCCTGAAACAAAGAGTCCAGGTAACTCTCCCCATCCCGGATGTGCCGCAGTGTTTGAAGCTCAGATTCCAGATCATCAACTCTGATACGGAGTTCTTCCAGCAACCAACACTTGCTACAGATGTGGTCACTGCCATTCACAATGGGATCAGCCAGCTCCCACATCATTGGACCAGATTAACAGCCCCAATCAAAGAACTCCTATTCTATGAGGTCTACCTGGCTGACCTCATTACAATCATACACACACAGCATCCACCTCATATCATCTTGCTCTTATTTTCATTAAATGTCTTGGAATTTCTCCTGCTAAACTGGCAGAATTCCTCCCAAACAGCAATGCCTCCCAGAGAGGCAGGTTTTTGCACAGAATACAATTGCAGTGAGTAGGTCCATGCTGCTAATACATATTAAATTTGCTTTTCTGATAATTCTAAAGGGAAGAGCCCTCTTTGACTTATTCTGTGCCTATGATGTACAGAAATAATACAGAAATTCTCCAATTTGATCTGCCATCTGTAAACCCTGGAATCATTAATTCCATGATCAGCAAGCTGTTGCTAAACATTGCCAAACCTATGGTTTCAGTCTTCTTACCTGAAAAACTCAAAGCTGAGGCACAGCAAGGCAATGGCCTTGTGGTATTATCGCTAACTATTAATTAGGAACTCAGCTAATGTTCTGGGGACCTGGATTCAAATTCCATCATGACAGATGATTGAGTTTGATAAAGAATATGGAAATGAAACTGCCACTCTGACCTACATGTAACTCCAGACCACATCAGGGAGAATGTGAGGATGCAGATGCTGGACATCGAGTCAAAATGTTTGGAGCAAAAAGCTGGCTGTACTTTTCCAGCACCACACATTTTGCCTCATGGGCCATATCAATGTGGTTGACTCTTAATTACCCTCTGGGCAATTAGGGATAGACACTAAATATTAGTCTTGCCAGACACACCAACATCCTGTGAGTAAATGCTTTAAAATCTACTTGGTGGTTGACCAGTGACTGTCATTTTAGTACCAACAGTCAGCCCAGTCCATTTTTTGGACTAAGAAACAATCCAAAAACAACAATTAAAAACCAAATATAATGTTAAATTCAAGTCAGGGCATTATAGTACAATACAAACTACAGTGCTCTAGATAGGCTGTACCTTGAACACAGTATGCAAGCTTCATCTGACCAAAACAAGGGAAGTCTTCAAATGCTGCAGGCAGTGGAGCAAACCCTAATGCGGAGGTCTGAGTTACAAGGGAAGACGAGAGACCACTTGATCTTTCAGGACAGAAAGAAGTCCCTGAGCAATGATTTACAGGAGTACGTGCTCAACTGAGAAAGTTAACCAAAATAATTAAAATATAGGTGTAAGATACAATGAAAAGAAATGAACCTAGTAAAAGCTAATCTTAGATTCAGAGAATTCTTCTTGACACAGAGTTATCAACAATTGGAACAGACCTTTAGGCAGAGGAGAAAGCTTTGGATTTTTTCTCAAAAAAGGTGCAACCATGGATGGCTGTTTTGATGAAAAAGCTAAAGTTGATTCAATGACTATGCTCATCCTATTTTATGTGTTCTTTTGAATTAATGAGAAGTAATTTGCAGGAGACAATCCCAAACTTTCAAATTGTGAAATTCAAACAGTAGAAACTAGTGGAGCAGAACATTAAAGTTTAAATAGAGACCATGTTTGAACATTGATTATGTACAGCAGCTTGGATGCCCCACATTAATGGAATATTGGAGATCAGGTTTGGAGCAATTTTGCTGTCTTGAAGCAACAATTGAATGGTAACGGTGTAGGTTACTGCAAAGGGTTAAAGCTATCTCAGGACCATTGCCTTTAAAAGAACAAATTTATTCCTTAGCTGAACCAAGTAGACAACAGGATGAATTTGACATTACTACTGAAATGTGCTAATAGCTTTCTTTGAACTATCTACCCTGCAATAATGCGCTCAATCTCAAGAGGGTTGGAATATAAAAGCAGAGATGTGCTACTGAGACTCTATAAAGCTCTTGTTAGGCCCCATTTGGAGTACTGTGTCCAGTTTTGGTCCCCACACCTCAGGAAGGACATACTGGCACTGGAACGTGTCCAGCGGAGATTCACGCGGATGATCCCTGGAATGGCAGGTCTAACATATGAGGAACGGCTGAGGATACTGGGATTGTATTCGTTGGAGTTTAGAAGATTGAGGGGAGACTTAATAGAGACGTACAAGATAATACATGGCTTGGAAAAGGTGGATGCTAGGAAATTGTTTCCGTTAGGTGAGGAGACTAGGACCTGTGGACACAGCCTTAGAATTAGAGGGGGTCAATTCAGAACAGAAATGTGGAGACATTTCTTCAGCCAGAGGGTGGTGGGCCTGTGGAATTCATTGCCACGGAGTGCAGTGGAGGCCGGGACGCTAAATGTCTCCAAGGCCAAGATTGATAGATTCTTGTTGTCTCGAGGAATTAAGGGCTACGGGGAGAACGCTGGTAAGTGGAGTTGAAATGCCAATCAGCCATGATTGAATGGCGGAGTGGACTCGATGGGCCAAATGGCCTTACTTCCACTTCTATGTCTTATGGTCTTATGGTCAATCGCTCTGAATACTAATCTGAAGGAATGTCGTGACTTGACACTGAGACATCAAGTTGCAATTACTTTGCATATAAATATTTTCACAGATGGAAAATTACAGACAATAATTTGTAATTATCATTCACTTGTATTTGGTTGCCACTACTTTTGTTTTGGAAGTGTGTATATGGAATTCAGCAATTTTGACAGCCACATTCCATAAATTATGCAATACCTGATGACAAGTGAATGGCATTATATGGGTTTATTTCACAAATCCATTCTGCTGGCATAATTAAAATCTGACTGCACACCAATTCTGATTTTCAATGTCTGCTCAAATATCTTATGTTACTGAGTAGGACTCCCCTACAGTGTGCACAGAATTGTATCTTTGAAAAGAACTGAATAACTGTGTAATCAGACAAAAGGATATTGCAGTTTACTTGCTACAAACATGGCAGCTCCTGTGGGTGGGATCATGTAGGGGACTGAGCATTGTGGAATACGGCAAAATTTGTGGCAGAATCAGATGAGAAGTCTGGCAAAGCCTTTCATGATGAGGTGAGCAGCTAACTACACCCTTTATGCTTTTTGCCGAGCAGTGTGGCAAGTTTCCAATTAAGGGGAATTTTAGCTTGTTAAATGCCTTATTAATGCCACAACTTACCTTATTAATATTTAGCTTGCTTTCTCAGCAAACATGCCAAACAAGCCAGATGTTGAGAAATGACAATATTCAACATTTTCCAACCTCTCACTAGCATCATGGAACCTCTCCATTCCATTGCAGGGCATGCCAGCGACTAGATTAAAAGGCTGTTATAAGCCAACTTTGTGCACAAGGACTGGCTCCCAATGGTCAGATTGGATCAGGCTGCATCGCAGAGCTGCTCACTTGTTCTCTTGGCACCTACCTGCATGCTCACAGCATCTCAGCCTGACTTGCCTAGCCGTGTCCTGCCTGTTAGCACTGACAACAAGCAGGACATCAGTAATGCTGTATTGATATGCTCTTTGATGCAGGCACAAAACCATGCTGCTTATCAGTAGGAATCTGTTGGTGAGGAGTGGGTAATGTCTTGCTTTACAGTACACCAAGGTGTTGAATATCAATCTAACACTGCAGCATGTGCTAATTGACCGTGCTGTAACTGGGTACTAGATGGGCACAGTCATGGGCACAGTCTGCATTTAGTCCAGGACCTGGACCACAGTTGGCTGTCTGCTCAGGCCACTCACAGGCAGGAGGTATTTCTGACTACAGTCTAGCGAGTTTTGTTTTACTCACTCTTGGGATGTACGAGCTGCTGGGACCAGCATTTAATGCTTATTCCTAGTTGCCCTTGAGAAGGTGGTGGTGAGCTGCCTTCTTGAACATTGATTAGCCCAACCAATTTCCATTCATCCCCATCCCATCTCATGTCCAATTGTCCTCCTTGCCTCCTGAGCACTGACATTAGAACATAGAACATAGAACAATACAGTGCAGTACAGACCCTTCGGCCTTCAATGTTGCGCCGACCTATGGAACTGATCTGATGCCTACACTATTCCCTTTTCATCCATATGTTTATCCAATGACCATTTAAATGCCCTTAAAGTTGGTGAGTCTACTACAGTTGCAGGCAGTGCATTCCATGCCCCTACTACTCTCTGAGTAAAGAAACTACCTCTGATATCTGTCCTATGTCTATCACCCCTCAATTTATGGCTATGTCCCTTTGTGCTAGCCATCACCATCCAAGGAAAAAGGCTCTCACTGTCCACTATATCTAACTCTCTGATTATCTTATATGTCCCTATTAAGTCACCTCTCAACCTTCGTCTCTCTAACGAAACCAGCCTCAAGTCCCTCAACCTTTCCTCATAAGCCCATTCCTCCACACCAGGCAACATTCTAGTAAGTCTCCTCTGTACCCTTTCTAAAGCTTCCACATCCTTCCTACAATGTGGTGACCAGAACTGTACTCAATACTCCAAGTGCAGCCACACCAGAGCTTTGTTGTGCTGCAACGTGACCTCATGGTTCTGAAACTCAATCCCTCTACCAATAAAAGCTAACAACCCTATCAACCTGGGTGGCAACTTTCAGGAATCTATGTACATGGACACTGAGGTCTCTCTGCTCATCTCCAAAACCATGAATCTTACCATTAGCCCAGTACTCTTTATTCCTGTTGCTCCTTCCAAAGTGAATCATCTCCCACTTTTCACATTAAACTCTATTTGCCACCTCTCAGCCCAGCTTTGCAGCTTATCCATGTCCCTCTGAAACCTGCAACATCCATCAGCACTATCCACAACTCCACCAACCTTAGTGTCATCCACAAATTTACTAACCCATCCTTCTACACCCTCATCTAGGTCATTTATAAAAATGACAAACAGCAGTGGCCCCTAAAACAGATCCTTGCGGTACATGACTAGTAACTGAACTCCAGGATGAACCTTTCCCATCAACCACCACCCTCTGTCTTCTATCAGCTAGACAATTTCTGTTCCAAAGCGTTAAATCACCCTCAATCCCATGCCTCCATATTTTGTGCAAAAGACTACCCTGGGGAACCTTATAAAATGCTTTACTGGAATTCTACATTCTACTTTAATGATGCCGACCCATCTCTTTCATAGTCCCCCTGTGGAGGTCTGAGTGCTGGTAACCTCCTATCTGTCCATGAGCCATAGGTAGACCCACAATACTGTTAGGGCAAGTATTGTAGGATCTTGGTCTAGATTAGAGTGGTGTTGGAAAAGCACAACAGGTCAGGCAGCATCTGAGAAGCAGGAAAATCAATGTTTCGGGCAAAAGCCCTTCATCAGGAATCATAGGATCTTGACCCAGAGACTCTGAAGAAGCAGCAATATATTTCCAAGTCAGGATGATGGGTAGCTTGGACGTCAACTTGCAGGTTGTGTTGTTCCTATGTACCTGCTGCCTTTGTCCTTCTGGATGGAAGTAGTCATGGGTTTGGAAGGTGCTGTTTTAGAAGTCCTGGTGATTTTCAGCCTTGCATCTTGTAGATAGTACATATTGCTGCTACTGAACGTCAGTGGTGGAAGGAGTAAATGTTTGTAGATGTGGTTCAAATCAAGTGTGCTGCTTTGTCCTGGATGATACCAAGCTTCTTGAGTGTCATTGAAGCTGCACTCATCCAGGCAAGTGGATTCCATCACACACCTGACTTGTGCTTTGTAGATGGTGAAGAAGCTTTGGGGAGTCAAGAGTTGAGTTACTCGTTGCAAGATCCCTAGCCTCTGACATGCTCGTTTAGCCACTATATTTAAATGGTGAATCCAACTGAGGTGGGGGCAAGTGAAGGCTGCGAGATGCATTTGAAGAGGTGGGGACAAAGACAGTCATAGCTGGAGTGTGATCTCAAGACATATGAGGAATGTGCCCAAATGCTTCAAAGGGCATGATAAGCAACAGATGGGGAGGTTGTTGGAGGTGGTCAGCACTGTGGCCTCCAGAGTGGCAATACAAAGGAGATTGTTGGGCATCATTAAGGTATAATATCAGTGCGCAGGAGACAGGGGATAGTTGGAGTTGAAATTCAATGTTTTGGATCTCCAGATTGGTGGGGGGTTGGGGGGAAGGTGTTGACGATTGGTGGTAACTTGTTGGGGTAGTGTGATGTTAAAGGAGACAATGGGAGCTCTGGGGGTATGGTAAGATGGGTACCTGGCAGACAGGCAAAGCTGGGTGCTGATGGTGATGAGCTGCAGTTCCTGCTATCCACTTGCCATTTTCTAGATGTGAAATGAAGCTGCAAAGTGACTGGGACATGGTGCAAGATGGGTGGAGTAATGTCAGTTTGATGGATGAAAGAACAGAGTTCATGTCTCCTGGACACCAGTACTGAAAATGACAAATACATAAAGGTGGTGATTACAAACTCCAGCTGCATTTAATTTGCAATTGCTTCTTTGACTAATGCAACATCTGAGAAATGAACATGCTTGGGCTTCAAATGCTGGTGAAAAGTGATTTGCACCTTGCCATTGGTCCTTGCAAATGGAATCTTGACATCCCAGTGATGCAGAAATCAGCAGTAATGACTTGAAATAGAGTTCAACGTTGCCCAAGGTGAACCATTAATTGTGCAACTTCCAAGCAACTTTCCTACTAAGTTGTGTGACCAGGCTACCATGTACAGGGTCAGTGCATGCAGATTACTGTGCTGAAACACTCATTTCTGGAGACATACTCACTTCTGGTTTTGGAAGTCGCTGCCACTCACAGACCTTGGAGGTTTGTTCAGCGAACAGAAGTATTACAGCGAATGTATTTTCCAAAAGTCTTGTGGGAGGTGCAGGCCCAACATTTATCATATAAGTTTAATAATTGTCTGTATTGAGTACAATGAAAAGTTGAATAGACAACGTGGATCTGGGTAGGAAGAGTGTCGGAGCACACCAGGTGGTCCCTTTTCATGTAATGTGGTCACCGAGCCATCTTTCACCAAGTTGAGGCTGAAGCTGAACAAATAATTGGGATGCAGCATGTCTCACCAGGTGAGGAAGTGTGTTCAGTTTTTATTTGCAGAGTATGTCATAAATGGATCTTGTGTTCTCAACCTAGGTCATTTCCACTGAGTGGTCCTGGGCTGTGTTGCTAGTAGAGTTTGGTCACTGTGGCTATGTTCCTAAGAAATTGAAGCAGGATGCACAAGGACTAGGACCAACAGCAAATCCAGAAACAGTAGCAGACCCCTGCAGCATCCAACTCAGTGAGAGGTTGTAGAAACAGAACCCCATTAGGATGCATCTTTTCTAGGCCTCAACATCTTTTCATGTGGATGAGTGAGGCTTGGTATGTTCTGGATTCACTGATAGTGAGACCTGAGGGCTGCAGAAGGCCATCTTCTCCTGGTGGCTGTGAAAGTGACAGTCAAATTGAATTTCTGTGTGACCTGTGTGAGATCTCTCAGTCATGCAGCCACAAATACTTCACAACATTGACTGATGCCAATTCATTTGGTTCACTTTTTTCCCCCTGTGATGAGATTGGCGCTGCAGCCTTGACAGTACAATATGGGAACACAGCAGCTTTCCCATGTGTGTCTGTGACTACACACACATGGCACTTAGAGGGTCATGTCACAATATTTTGGAATTCATCAACAAGAAGGACTTCCACTCGGTTAACGTTCAGGTTATTTCTGATTATTGTTACCACTTCTACAGGTACTTATCCCCTACTTTGGTAGGTGCCATCATTCTTACATCCTGGAGCACTCTCATGAACTTGGTATGTTTGAATTCCAGGTACATTACAAGGTTGATTACTGGGGGATAGTGATAACCACTGTGACTTTTGCTTATGGCACCTTTACCTAAACTCCTGACTGATGTGGAGCACAGGTTCAAAACTTCAATCGTGGCCATA
Organism: Hemiscyllium ocellatum; assembly: GCF_020745735.1. Taxonomy (NCBI): domain Eukaryota; kingdom Metazoa; phylum Chordata; class Chondrichthyes; order Orectolobiformes; family Hemiscylliidae; genus Hemiscyllium; species Hemiscyllium ocellatum. The sequence goes on from NC_083419.1 coordinate 28,733,092, forward strand.
GTGGAACTGTTGATAGGGTTGTTCAAGATGGGATTCCGCTGCTTGGACTGGTCTTGGGAGGAATGGGGTAGAACCCTGCAGAATAGTCCTAATAGAGTGTGCCGCATCACCCAGATGTGCTGTGTTCTGCACAACTGGAGCAGACAATTACATGATGTGATAGATGCTGAGGAACTGGAAGAATGGATCCAGTTCTTACAAGAAGAAAGATTAGGACAGTAGAGAGAAGAAAACTGTCATTGTCCATGACATAGCTGGGCATGTCAAGTGCTACAAGTCCCACAGAGCCTTTGACTTCAGTTTGAAGAGATAAGAGCTAAATGCAGAAAACCATCATTTATTGTAAATTAGACATTGGTCATCATCCAACATTTGGTTGTCATTGTTGGGATGAACCACAGTCTCTATTGGTTTGTTTGTGTTCACTCTTGCTTACTCTGGAGAAGTACCACCAGCAGTACCTTCACAAGATTCTCCAAATCAGGTGGCATCCTCTCCCAAGCTAAGATGCCCAGAACTGTGGTGTTAATAATTCAAAAACAGCTTGGCTGAGCAGCAGAAATCATTGTATGACTGACATGAGGTTCTCAAAGCAACTGCTCTAGTTGTAACATGATTATGACATGAGAATCTCAGGATGGAAATGGAATTTCTCTCTTCTTTAGAGATATCCTCAGAGCATCCCTGAAGAGGTCAAAACATCTGCTGTCTCTTGTGAGTCCCTGACTTGTCATTGACCAACATGGAAAAGTTTTTGGAAGGCACAATGTGCATCAATAGACTTTATTGGGAACACAGACCCAAAGTTGAGGTCTCAGAGAGAGCACAGCACACAAACTTTCCAAATAAACTCATTTATACAATCCTCCAAACAATACCTGCCTTCTTTAATAAGAGGTTTGAGTATTGGTGTGGTTAATTTTGGAATTTATTTCAAGAGGATGAGGATATCAAAGCTTTATAAAGCTCTGGTCAGACCACACTTAGAGAATTGTGAGCAATTTTGGGCCCCATACCTCAAGAAGGATGTATCGGTCCTGGACCAGGTCCAGACGAGGTTCACAAGAATAATCGCAGGAATGAAAGACTTAACATATGAGGAATATTCAAGAACTCTGGATCAATACTCAATGCAGTTTAGAAGGGTGAGGGAGGGACCTAATTGATACTTTCAGAATAGTGAACAGTCTAGACAGAGTGGAAGTTTGGAAGATGTTTCCATTAACAGGAGAGACTAGGACCCGAGGGCACAGCCTTAGAGTAAAGGGAAGACCCTTTAGAATGGAGAACGTAAGAAACTTGTTCAGCCAGAGATTGGTAAATCTACAGAATTCACTGCCACAGAAGGCTTTGGAGGCCAGATCATTGAGTATATTTAATACAAAGATAGATAGCTTCTTGATTGTCAAGAGAATCAAGGGTTATTGGAGAAGGCAGGAAATGAGGATAAGAAACGTATCAGCCATGATTGAATGGCTGAGCAGATTTGATGGGCTGAGTGGCCTAATTTCTGCTCCTATATCTTATGGTCATAGGTCTTGTGGTCTATGGAATGATGTGGAAGTGCCGGTGTTGGAGTGGGGTGGACAAAGTTAAAACTCAGACACTCAGTTATATTCCAACAGATTTATTTGAAAGTACAAGCTTTCAGAGCACTGCTCCTTCGTCAGGTAGCTAGTGGAGCAGGATCATAGGACATAAAATTTATAAGAAAAGATTAAAGTGCCATACAACTGATGCAATGTACTGAACAAAGCTAGATTGCTGTGAAGTCTTTAATCGGTTAGAATGGGTTGCAGGTTTCGATTCATTGATACTTACATCCGAGGATTTCTTTCAAGTCACATTCCTGGATAACTTCAGGCTTTATAAAAAGAAAGGTGATATCTCAGCTCAGACAATGCACTAAATGTGTGAGGTTAGAGTCTTCTCTGTATTCCAACCTTGAGGTCAAGGTGTAATTTTCAACTTGGTCCATGCATTGAAATGCTTGTTGAGGAGTCAACGTCAATTTGGTCGCCAGGCACAGGGGGCGCTCAGTTTGGCGCTGAGCTCCGGAGGGAATGCGTTGCCTCTTGATGCTGAAGGAGGCGGCGGTTGCGCTGTGAACAGATGGAGATGGCGGTTTAGTTTTGCTGCTTTTAGGGATCAACAGGCAGTAGTTTGTCTGTATTCACCATGTCAAAAATGCAATTATTGGAACGGTAGGGAGAGCGACTTTTTCTTCAGCGTCGACGTGAGATGTGGTTAAACCAGAATGATGTCCATGGCCCGGTGCGAGAGAGAGAAACAGAGGGAGGGAGAGAGTGTGGAATGGGGAGAGATGAGGATGAGGAAGAGGAGTGGGGACAAGGATGGGAGACGATGGGGAAAGGGGATGGACTGAGAAAAAGAAACAGGGAAGGAGCATGGTGGGAGGAGAAGAAGAAAGGGCAGTGGGGGTTGGGGGAATGGAGGGGGAGGGGGAGGGTGTGGGAGAGGAGGGTGAGTGGGAGAGGAGGGTGAGTGGGAGAGGAGGGTGAGTGGGAGAGGAGGGTGAGTGGGAGAGGAGGGGGAGGGGGAGTGGGAGAGGAGGGGGAGGGGGAGTGGGAGAGGTGGAGTGGGAGTGGGAGAGGAGGGTGAGTGGGAGAGGGGAGGGGGAGTGAGTGGGAGTGGAGGGTGAGTGGGAGTGGAGGGTGAGTGGGAGTGGAGGGTGAGTGGGAGTGGAGGGTGAGTGGGAGTGGAGGGTGAGTGGGAGTGGAGGGTGAGTGGGAGTGGAGGGTGAGTGGGAGTGGAGGGTGAGGGGGAGTGGAGGGTGAGGGTGAGTGGGAGTGGAGGGTGAGGGTGAGTGGGAGTGGAGTGGGAGTGGAGGGGGAGTGGGAGAGGGGGAGGGTGAGGGTGGGAGTGGAGGGGGAGGGTGAGTGGGAGTGGAGGGGGTGGGTGGGTGGGTGAGTGGGAGAGGAGGAGGGGAGGGGAGGGGGAGGGTGAGGGGGAGGGTGAGTGGGAGAGGGAGAGGAGGGGGAGGAGAACAGGAGGTGGAGAGTTGCGGGAGAGAGCAGGAATCGGGAGGTGCCGTGGATGGAAGGGGCAGTGAAGGGGTTGCAGCTGGAAGGCGGAGATGGAATAGGATGCAGGTGGTGGGAAGGGATAAAGAAGGTGATGGACGGTGTTTCTTGAGCAACTGAGTAAAATCTGTGTCTGCCCTGGTAAATGGGAGAGATGGTGGTGGGGAGCAGATACAAGGTAGCAGCAAGGTTTCATTTGGGGTCTTTTGAAAACCAAAGAATGTTTTAGTGGAGGTGCAATATATTTGCTTTGGATTTTTAAAAAATTTTGAACTTTAGAATTTGATCTTCATTTTCCTGTTTAAAGGCGGGTAACATCAATAGTTTATTTTTAGAACGCAATTATTGAACAATAACATAAGTTTGAATTGTGTAGCAGTATGAAGTTTTGTAGCTATCTTTAATATCTTAGCATTGTTTTCTGAAGCTATGGATCATCTTATTTCAGACAAATAAGTGGAGACTTCCCATCTCCTATAGTCCGGAGCTCCGAGACTAGTAGAACTTCTCTGAGGCGAAATGCTACAAAAAAACATATTGACAGTATCCTTTTCGCTTAATACCATTCTGACCAAAAGGTCTCTAATGGAAACATTTAACCTATATTTTCTATGTGAAATGTTGTGTTCCTTTTATTTTCTTAATTCTTTTGGACATTTTCTCAGTTATCTTTGTGACTCAGGAATAGTCATTTTTAAGAAATGAAGTATGGAAACTATTATTATCATCTAGATTGTAAGGACGAGAGCATATGGCCTGGGTCATTTATTAGGGAAGGACTTGAAGATAATTGTCAATATTTCAAAAAGAAACCCACCAAGAATAAGCCTTTAGAACATGGAGCTTGGCAATATCTCGTTCAAAGGATTTTTTGAAAAGTTGGCAGAGGAATGATCAAGGGCAGGAGCGATCCTCTCTTACATGCTGTGAATTGAAAGACCTTTCTTTTCCAGTATTCTAGACATTTATTTCCAAACCTTTGCAAAGGTTATTAAAATGCACAATTTTCATCTGTCTGATTTTACTTGTGGCAAAGTATGCTTGATTATAATTTGTAGTTTGTATCAGGGCTTTCATAAATCTGTTTGTCCACTGGCATACTCTTCATAGCAATATCTCTACCAATTACAGTCCACTTCCCAATCAATTCGCATTCTCCTCAATATAGTATGAAAGTTGTTTTCTCTTTGTTGTGTTTTCTCTCTCTCTCTCTCTCTCTCTCTCTCTCTCTCTCTCTCTCTCTCTCTCTCTCTCTCTCTCTCCCCTCCCCCCCCCCCCAAATTTATCTGCTGAGTTCAAGGTAAAAACTTTGACTAAATTTGTGCAGGTAATATTCAAGTTCTGTGTGGAGAGATTAAAGAGGAAAAATTAATAGACAGTTTCTTGGATACACTCAGCAACAATGAAAATTCATAACTAAATTTGAAGACATTCTTGGCTCCATGACAGAGAGGTTCTGGCTCATGGAGGTAAAATCCTCTGGTTGTGTAACCACACGAAAGATTCAAAATGAAGCTGTTTTTCAGGAATCAGAAGAAACAACAAGTATTTGCTTACTTAAGTGTGATGGTGGACGTGGATTGATCCATGTGCTGAGGGAGGATATTCCTGGAAATACATCCAGGGGTGTTATTTGGGTGGAACTGAGAAATAGGAAAGGGATGATCACCTTATTGGGATTGTCATAGTGTCATAGAGATATACAGCATGGAAACAGACCCTTCGGTCCAACCCGTCGTATTAGAGACCTCCTAATAGTGAGAGGGAAATTGAGAAACAAATTTGTAAGGAGGTCTCAACTATCTATAAGAATAATAGGGTGATTACGATAGGGGAATTTAACTTTCCAAACATAGACTGGGGCTGCCATAGTGTTAAGGGTTTGGATGGAGAGGAATTTATTAAGTGTGTACAAGAAAATTTTCTGATTCAATATGTCTACCAACTAGAGAAGGTGCAAAACTTGACCTACACTTGGGGAAATAAGGTAGGACAGATGACTGAGGTGTCAGTGGGGAGTACTTTTGGGCCAGCGACCATAATTCTGTTAGATTTAAAATAGTGATGGAAAAGGGTAGACCAGATCTAAAAGTTGAAGTTCTAAATTGGAGAAAGGCTCATTTTGATGGTATTAGGCAAGAACTTTCAAAAGCTGATTGGGGGCAGATGTTTTCAGGTAAAGGTACGGCTGGAAAATGGGAAGCCTTCAGAAATGAGATAATGAGAATCCAGTGAAAGTACATTCTTGTTAGGGTGAAAGGAAAGACTGGTAGGTATAGGGAATGCTGGATGACTAAAGACATTGAGGGTTTTGTTAAGGAAAAGAAGGAAGCAGATGTAAGGTATAGACAGGATAGATCGAGTGAATCCTTTGAAGAGTATAAAGGAAGTAGGAGTATACTTAAGAGGGAAATCAGGAGGGCAAAAAGGGGACATGAGATAGCTTTGGCAAATAGAATTAAGGAGAATCCAAAGGGTTTTTAGAAAAACGTTAAGGGTAACCAGGGAGAATATAGGGCCTCTCAAAGATCAGCAAGGTGGCCTTTGTGTGGAGCCACAGAAAATGGAGGAGATACTAAATGAATATTTTGCATCAGTATTTAATGTGGAAAAGGAAATGGAAGATATAGAAAGTAGCAAAATAGATGGTGACATCTTACAAAATGTCCATATTACAGAGGAGGAAGTGCTGGATGTCTTGAAATGGGTAAAGGTGGATAAATCCCCAGGACCTGATCTGGTGTACCCGAGAACTCTGTGGGAAGCTAGAGAAGTGATTGCTGGGCCTGTTGCTGAGATATTTGTATCATTGATAGTCACAGGTGAGGTGCTGGAAGACTGTAGGTTGGCTAATGTGGTGCCACTGTTTAAGAAGGATGGTAAGGACAAGCCAAGCAACTATAGACTAGTGAGCCTGACGTCGGTGGTGGGCAAGTTGTTGGAGGGAATCCTGAGGGAGAGGATGTACATGTATTTGGAAAGGCAAGGACTGATGAGGGATAGTTAACATGGTTTTATGCATGGGAAATCATGTCTCACAAACTTGATTGAGTTTTTTGAGGAAGTAACAAAGATGAGGGCAGAGCGGTAGATGTGATCCATATGGACTTCAGTAAGCTGTTCGACAAGGTTCCCCATGGGAGATTGAGTAGCAAGGTTAGATCTCACGGAATACAGGGAGAACGAGCCATTTGGACACAGAATTGGCTCAAAGGTAGAAGACAGAGGGTGGTGGTGGAGGGTTGTTTTTCAGACTGGAGGCCTGTGACCAGTGGAGTGCCACAAGGATCGGCGCTGGGCCCTTTACCTTTTGTCACTTACATAAATGATTTGGATGCGAGTATAAATGGTACAGTTAGTAAGTTTGCAGATGACACCACAATTGGAGGTGCAGTGGACAGAGAAAAGGGTTACCTCTGATTACAACAGGATCTTGACCAGATGGGCCAATGGGCTGAGAAGTGGCAGACGGAGTTTAATTCAGATAAATGCAAGGTACTGCACTTTGGGAAAACAAATCTTCGCAGGATGTATACACTTAATGGTAAGGTCCTATGGAGTGTTGCTGAGCAAAGAGACCTTGGAGTGCATGTTCATAGGTCCTTGAAAATGGAGTCGCAGGTAGATAGGATAGTAAAGAAGGCGTTTGGTATGCTTTCATTTATTGGTCAGAGTATTGAGTACAGGAGTTGGGAGGTCATGTTACAGTTGTACAGGACATTGGTTAGGCCACAGTTGGAATATTGCTTGCAATTCTTGCATTGTGAAACTTGAAAGCATTCAGAAAAGATTTACAAGGATGTTGCCAGGGTCTATAGGAAGAGGCTGAACAGGCTGTGGCTGTTTTCCCTGGAGCGTTGGAGGCTGAGGGCTGATCTTATAGAGGTTCACAAAATTATTAGGGGCATGGATCAGGTAAATAGGCGAAGTCTTTTCCCTGGGGTCGTGGAATCCAGAACTAGAGGGCATAGGTTTAAGGTGAGAGGGGAAAGATATAAAAGCGACTTAAGGGGCAACATTTTCACACAGAAGGTGGTACGTGTATGGAATGAGCTGCCAGAGGAAGCTGGTACAATTGCAACATTTAAAAGGCATTTGGATGGGTATATGAATAGGAAGAGTTTGGAGGGATATGGGCCGGGTGCTGGCAGATGGGACTAGATTGGGTTGGGATATCTGGTCGGCATGGGCAGGTTGGATCGAAGGGTCTGTTTCCATGCTGTATGTATCTATGACTAAAACAGGAGATTTAAATGTTGAACATGTGATCTGAAGGAAGTTGAATGAAAGATGAACAAAATAATTTTGTATCGAAGAAAAAAGTGGGAAAGCGGATAGAGCTTTGAGGAGCTTGAAAGGGAAAGGCTGGAGGATGAATAAAGCTATTAATATTGCAGAAACAGAGCATTCTTTTGTTAATGGCATAAGAAACTGCATAAAAAGACCTGTATTTCTATGAACACAGTGCTGGAGAGTGACTTTTAAGAGAGAATGTTGGACTTAGAGAGTTTGTTGAAATGACATTACATCTACTCCTCATCTGTATGATTGAATGACATATGATTTATAAAGTTGAAGAGGACATGTTTAAATGTGGACAAGGTTGCCAGTGTAATGAGCATGCTGTTTTCATAGTTAAGGAAAAAAGGAGCAAGTCAAGGGAACCAAAAAAGTTAACATTTGTCGGAAAAATAATGGACTTTTTACTTAGACGCAATTTGTGTGCAACCTAGAAAGAGAAGAATTACAGCATTTTGGAAAATTAATTGAATCCTTTGAAGGAGTAGCATCAGGTAATTTAGTGAATATATTAGATTTGTAACAGACCTTGGGTAAGATACTATATGATATTTTCTGATCTTTGTCATGAGTCTTTGAAATTGATGTCGTTGGCAAAATAGATAGCAAGATGGCTGTAAGTCAGGAAACACTGAGTAGGATTCATGTCGGATTCAAATATTAACACTAATTTTCTCTCCTCAGATGTTGCCAGATCTGCTGAGTTTCTCCATTTTCTGTTTGTTTCAGATTTCAGCATCTGTAGCACTTTGCTTTTATTTGAGGGCTTGTTTCTATGCTGTAGACTCAAGGAATCCTTTGAGGTAATGAATAATTACATCATGGTCAACGACTTTTGGAAGAATCAAAGCAAGGGTAATGGAGCAGTTTTGAAGAGTGACAGTTCAAATATCATCTGTATTTTAATTTGGGGGTTCTGTACTAATGTAGAGCAAGTACCAATAAAGATTTACTGGAAAGAAGTGATGACTGTTTGTGAACTTTCAGATCCAACTTTGCTTAACTCATTCTCTAGAAGTATTGTTGCACAGTAAAGACAGTTCCAGCTTCCAGCTTGTAACAGCTACTCGAGCTACAGCTCTTATATTCCAAGACTTCTGTAAGTATTAATTAGGATAACTGACTTTTGAGCCAGTAAAACTGCTTATTGCCACTCTGTAACATCACTTATCTCTAACCTTGTCTCAGCACATCTGCTGAAACCTTGATATGCCTCTTGACCTGACTGTGCTCGGCTTCCCCCAATATAGAGTCTGTTAACCTGAGCTCATACAAAGCTTGCTAACTGTTGTACTTTTCTCTAAGCTCTCTTCATACATTAGCCCTGTACTCACTAAACAACATTTGATAACAGTTCAAAAAAATCTTAAATTTCAAAGATTTTCCTTTCTTTTCAAATTCTTTTATTCCTCAGCCCCTCCCAATCTTTGCAACCTCCTTCAATTCTGATCTCTTGGAGCAAATAAAATCAGGGTTGCACATCATGATCTGACTTAAGTTTGGATATTCTCAAATTAAGCTGATATTCATGCTAGTTATTGAAGTTAACTTCTGGTTTGTATTACAGATACACCACAGACTCGAATCTGTCCTTTAAAGCAGTCGGACGGGTCATCAATTTTAGGATCAATTAGACCAGCTCTCCTTGTACCAGATACACATTTGGTAAGAATAAAACATTAATTCCAAGATTTATTCGTTGTTTCTCTTTGAAATAAATCAAGAATGTAAATGGTTGTAGTAAAAAAGATTAGGAAATGCAGATGGCATTGAAAGAGAGAGAAGCAAAAGACAAAAAATATATATCTTTTTAAATTGTCAACTTGAATTTTCTTGAGATAGACTGAGCCTTGACCCATGAAGCATCAGTTTTAGGACCAGAGCAATCACTAATATGTCGTTATAAGCTGACTCAGAATTCATGAGTCCTAACATTGTCAGTAATTCCGAAAAGGAACAAATCTCATCCTCTTTCCTCCCTAAAAATCCAGAATTAGTGGGCCAGTTAAGGTCTTGGCAGTCATTTGAATGTTAAGCTTATTGGTAAGAACTGTAATTATATAGCCTGTAAAGAATCATGGTGTCTATGGCAGTAATGCATGAATTTCCATGTTTAACTGCACTTGTGCAGATTGCAGAAGCTGCTGTCAGATTTAACCTGGAAAAATGACAAACACTAATAACCACCTTATTATTGTAGATAACTTTGAGCCAGTGTTTTTGGATATATTTGGTACATCATAAACATGGTTGCGATCAATCATGAAACGTAAGTCACTGGTTAATAGCCCAGGCATAAGTAAGTCTCAAACTGATAGAAATCAGTCCTATTTTAGCTTATCCTCTGAATGTTGACATGCTTCCGGTAATTTGTGGCAATATCAGTTATACTACTTCCTTTTTGTTTTAAACAAAGTGGTATCCAAACTTGTTGAATTGGAAATGTTGGAAAGTGAGGCAAAGAAAATAAATACAAAATCACCATAAAACATCAATATAGTAACCTATTGTAGGAAGAGTGGAGTGGAGAAAGAAGGCATCTTAAATTTGGTTTCACTATACTGAAAAATACACTGTTTACTTCCTTTTTGCGGTCTGTTAAATGAAACTGGAATAATAATTAGTCTTTATTTGAAGTTAAAGTTCTGAATTATCATTAATGGCCAAAAAGGATAATTTTAAAATTGCTTTCTGTCTTTTGACTCTTTAAACATTTTATATAGCAAAATATAGCAGAAGATGCCGAGGACACTACATCTCTTTTCGCTCAGCAGAGGACTAGCATGAAAGTCACAACTGATTCACCAAGAAGCTTTTCAGAAGACTTGACTGTTAGTGCAGTTATGTTAAGGGAGGATGATCCAGGATTAACTGGTAAGAAAAAGGCTTGATCATAAACTTGTAGGAAATCATTAATGCATCATGTGGGGCTGGGTGGTCCAGGTAATATAAATCTTCAATCTATTTGCAGAGGTCTTGAGTGGAATCACATTCACAGTGTCAGTTCACCATTGGTGAAGTATATAATCAATATTTCTTACCTTGAACATTACATCTCAACTTACTGAAGTGGAGATAAGTGTATCAAAATCACCGTGTGCACACTGTGCCTCAGTGTGAAATGCTTGCGAGGCACTTTCATCATAGCTGTGCATTTTATCAAGTACGATACATTTCAGTGACTTAGTTGACATGCTTTGATTCTTGGCAGGTTCTGAGAATGTTTCTGCTAAAATTCAATTGGGATTATGCATTATTACTGTTTTGCCAAGTTACCCTGTATATGTGGTGCTGTTTCATGATCAATGGAAAATTACAGCCTAAATAGTCATGCTATCCTTGTAATGAGGTTTAGTATACTTGCAGCAAAAGCCTCAAAATCCTCTTTATTACAAAAGATTTGGGCTCTGCCTCATTCATATTTCAATTAGATCTTTATCTGGAAAAAGTGCTGATCTGTTAATGGTTATAAGAACTATTAGAATTGGTCTGCTGCAGGGAGCTCTCAAGGAGTTGCCCCGTGTCGGCCATCTTGAATCGATCAATGAGAACAGTTCAATATTAAAAAATATGGAAAGTGGAATGTCACAATGCTGACTTGATACTAATTAAATTGAAAATAGTCTTTAGTGGGTTCCATTGATGAACTTAAGTCTTCACAATTTTGAAACCTGAGAAATCTAAAAGTGTAAAGGTCTAAATTAATCCTCCAGAGATGAATTCAGCTTGCACTATGGTATCTGCAAAATTTAAATTGTAGATTGTTTTAAAAATAATCTGGAATAAACTGCTAGTCTTAATAATAATGACCAAGAAACTGCCATATTTTAAATAAAAACTCATTTTGGTTATTAATGACCTCTTTAAGGCCTGTATGTGACTCCAGACCAGAAATGTCATTACCACATTACTGCTTTCTGAATTGGCTAGCCAATGTTGCTTCAAACCACTCCAGTTAGGTAAATTCAGAATAAAATTGGCAAACTACCTGGCACAGATCGAGGTGCCAGATATGACAAGGCCACTCCTTGCTCAACCAACCCTCAGAATTCCTCTTCAACATTTAGGAATTTGTGGCAAAATTGGGAAAGGTGGCAGTACATTGCTGTATGTAGGCCATGGCCATTGCAGTCCCCAATATTGACTCCATCAAAACTCATCAAAAGCGAGCATGGAAACTGGTTAATCCTGTTGATTGCCATCTACCACCTTCCCCCAAATGTAGAATCAGTGCTTCTCCATGCTGATCACCACTTGAGATTTGAGTTCAAGGTTGATTTATTGTTGTCATGTGTACCGAGATACAGTGAAGGGTAAATTTTTACTTGCTCTACAGGCAAATGGTACCATACAAAATGCATCAGGGTAGCAGAACAGTGTGCAGAATACAGTGTTACAACCACAGGGAAGAGCAGAGGGTAGCAAGTGCATGCAGTGTACCTTGTGTGGGACTTTAGTGTACATCAGTGGGATTGGTTCAGTTATATCACTGCTGACTTGAACTGTTCGAGTTCTGTAGGACACATCTATTATGTTGACTGGGGCAGGTGGTGAGGGAAAACCTGACTTAACCTCATCATCTCCTTATCGAAGGGCTGCATTCGTCCAAGATTGTGTTGGATGAATGCCATTGCACTGCCCTTTTCAAGATGAGGTCCTCCCTTCACACTGTAGTGTGATGGTATCATCATGCTGAATGGGATATATTCAAAAATCTCCAAGGAACTCAAAACTGAGTTATTGATGTGCAATCTTTTATCAGCAGCAGAATTGTATTCCACTCTATTCTGTAATCTCATTGCTCAGGATATCCTCACTATCATTCCTGTCAAGCTAGGGGAGCACATATGATTTAATTTGGAGAGTACCAGGTGCAGTAGCAGGCAACTAACAATGAGATATTAATTTGGTTCTGTTACAATACAGGATTATATACATACTAAACAGCAGATGCAACATGCTATGAAAAAGCTAAGTGAAGCCACAGAAAGCTGATCATGTAAAAACACTTCAGTCCTGCCAAATCTGGTTGTGCATGGTAGTGAACAATTAATTAACTAACTGTCCTCAGTAATGGTGGAACTCAGCATTTGGGTGCATGAGACAAGGCAGAATTGTTTGTGAACATCCTCAGTGAGAAATTAAGAATGAATGAGCCTCTCAGTCTCCTCGTGAAGTCACTGGCATCATAGATGTTAGTTTTCAGTTCTTCCAATGAGATATCAAGAAACAATTTGTGTGCATTAAATGTACTAGACTCTGCTAATATCCTGGTTGATGTATATAAGACTGTACTGTATTCAAACCTGCCAAACCATGCTTGAAATTGGCCCAGTACGTTCTGTCCATTAAAAACAGTTGCACACTAGTAGCAGGACCAATCCGACCGATCCAATAATCAGCTTATGAATCAACACTTGATCATTAGGAAAGTGTAGATAGTGTCATTGACAGTATTATGAGCACTTTTTCACCAATAATCTCCAGTTTTACCAAGAATCCTAACAAAATTAATATTATGGGATCTGGGAGCTTTTTGAATTAGCTTTTCTCATCACTTACTGCACCTGCATGCCAGCCTTCAGCGACTGTTCCATCATTACACCCAGGTCTCGTTGCACCTCAAGTTTTCCTCAACTGCCACATTCAAATAATAATCTGCCTTGCTGTTTTTATGACTAAAGTGGATACCTTCATATTTATCCACATTTGCCAGCCTGTCCAAGTCACCCTGTAGCCTCTTAGCATCCTCCTCACAGCACATGGTGCCACCCAGCTTAGTGTCATTTGAAAGTAATGAAAAGCAGTTCAGTTTTTATAAAACAAGGCACATATTGAATGTTCGAAGCTCCAGTAGTATTTTGCAACTAAATTGAGACAGCAGAATTGAATATGCAAGTCTGAACATACTTGATTATAGCAACCATACAATTTGCACCTAAATTTGCTTGTATATTGTATTATATTTCAGAGTCCATTAACTCCATTCCACGTTTTATACTTTTCTTTTTGACAGCTTCAGCTGTTCTGTTTTCAAAGTTTTTGGAAGCGTTCTTGGCACATTCATCTACTGCTATCTTTGATTTGATCAAATCTTATGAAGCCAATTGCATGGACCAGGTAAGATTTTTAAAACCCGGCTTCTGCAACTAGTTTTTGGTAAAGTAGAAGCTTCTGTATAAATTATATCAAATAACCTAATTCGTTTTTGTGTCTGAGAATATTGTGTATCTCTATTAGTCGTATGACCTGTAATGCTGTTTATTGTCAAGTAAGTTAATTTATGAAGAGCCTGAATTATACTTGTTTCTAATTTTTCAAAGAATTTAACTGATAGGCAGATTAAATATAATTAGTGGAACAAAGCGTGCACGTGCTCTAGAGCTTGTCATTTGTGTGTATTTAAAATTTAATATCTTCTTTTGAGACATCTTGCAGTTTTAAAAAGTGGTAAGCTAGTGCGTTATGTGATGGAGCCTAAAAAAAAACCTCATCATTGAATTTTTTCCGCGAAAGTGTGTCGCAGTTCTTAGCTCTTCAGCAAATAAATTAAGAGTATACTTCAAGCCATATACATGCTACAACTACAAAATAGATTTATACGGAATAAACAAACAAGTAAAATGTAGTTATTATTAAATTAATTTATTAATAGCAATTATTAATGAATTTGGGTACCTTTTTAAGCTGTTTTAAAAACAAATTTGACAAAATATGTGAATTCATAACCGTTTAACTGAATCTTTCATCATTCTGTGGAGTGAAGTGAACAATCGAGGCTTACCTTTCAGATGAATTTCTCACTTTAACGAACATATAAGGCAGGATCATTGAAGGGTCTTCCCAGTCATAGCAGTACTTTCATTTTAGACCTCTATGCAGGTTGCTGATCAAATTTTATCAACTTGCGGATTGGTATTGGATTGGGCTTTCCTTCTTGTAATTAGGGTCTTAATTATCCAGTACCCTTTTGAAGTAAAAAAAACTGGCATTAATATTTCACAAAACTGAAGTACTTAATGAAATATTCTCAACATGTAGGGCTCAAAGTGAAATGAACTGGAAGAGTAGAGGCAAATTGCCTTCCCATAAATGTGGGACATCTGTTTTCTAGAAATGATATGTCCATTAATTTTACATTTTGCTTTTGTGCATCATCTAGTATCGCTACTGCTAACAAATCCTAGATTTAAGAAAGTTACAATATTTGTCTTTGCTAATAATTCCAATTGAATTATATAAATCAAAAATATTGATATGCTATTGAAGCTTGTCTTGTGTTCCAAACTGTTACGAAAATTGTATGCTCTTGTAACTTAAGACCAGTTGCCTCTTATACTTTTTATTTTACCAATATTGCTGTGTGGTATGAAATACCTGGGTGTAATTTTAAGAGAAATTGATTTCTTAGTTAAGAATATTGGCAAGTATACTATGGTTATCATTTTTGTTCTTTATGGTCTCCAGAAAGCAGTTGTAAATTGGTGATTATTATTCAAGGAATACATAGCTATAGATACTGGGTAAAGATAAATTGCAACATTGTGACTGATTTGAATGTTCCAACTAAATATTTCTAAAAAATGTGACATGTGTAAGGAGAAATCTAGCCTTGCGTAACTTTGTGTATATTTTACTTCGACTGAAGCAGTTGGATAGAGATGAACAATGCACATTTAAACAGAAGAAATAAGCATTTGTTCAATTGTTTCAGGTAAATATACTTCAGAAGATTGTAAACCGTGCAACCCCTGGGCAACAGAAATTTTCAAAAACAGCTAGTGTTCTCTGGTTCCTTCAGCAAGAAATGGTCACCTGGCGTTTAATTGGATCTCTTTACAGGTACAACATTCAATGTTAATACAAAACTGTTAGGAATGGAATAAAATGCAGTTGCATATTATAGCTGCATCATATTTCTCGGTGGCTACTCAAGCTCATGTTACCCTCTTGCACTTAGGATTTGTAGCCTTTTGCCTTGCTTGGTTGCACGCAATTCGCTCAAATGTTACAGATGTTATTAATTTGTATATTTCTATGTTGCTGCACAGGATGCTAATAACCAACTGAGTCTGTCAATGAAGATAAAACTGATCGTGCAGTCATTTATTTAGGATTCTAATTTTTAAGAATTTTGGAATAGAAGCAGAAACTGTTTATTTTGCTGTAGTATTGCACTTCGACTGATTTAATGCATTTTACTTCAACTATCATGGATATCTTTATAATTTGTGCATGTATTCAGTGATGTATTGAATGATGAATTTCTGCCATGATATTGGATCTCTACTTAAGTTGTGCAATGACAATCAAAAACAAACTACTTCAAGACGATAAAGAAATGCAATGGTAGAAATTTCACATACTGAGATTCAGATGGTCTTTAGTTTGCTTCATCAAAAGTGAAGAGTAACAGCCTTGTTTGTTCTATTGTACGATTATAATCATGTGAACTGTAGGAAAGTGCAAGGTTAACCACTTGGTAGGAAGAGTAGGTTCATAGACTATTTTCTATTTGGGGTAAAAATTCAGAAATCTGAAGTACAAAGGGACTTGGGAGGCCTAGTCCTGGATTCTTTGAAGGTAAACTTGCAGGTTCAGTTGGTAGTTAGGAAAGCACATACAATGTTGGCATTTATTTCGAGAGGACTAGAATATAAAAGCAGGAATGTACTTCTGAGGCTTTACAAGACTCTGGTCAGATCATATTTAGAATATTACAAGCAATTTTTGGGCCCTGTAGCTCAGAAAGGGTGTCCTGACCCTGGAGCAGGTCCACAGGAGAATGATCCCAGGAATGAAAGTATTAACGTATGAGGAATGTTTGAGGACTCTGGGTCTATACTCGATAGAGTTTAGAAGGATGAGGGAGGATCTAATTGAAACTTACATAATAAGTTACACAGCCTGGATAGAGTGGATGTTGGGAAGATGTTTCCATTAGCAGGAGAGACTAGAACCTGAGAGCACAGCCTTCAAGGGAAGACCCTTTAGAGCAGAGATAAGAAACTTATTCAGCCAAAAAGTGGTGAATCTATGGAATTCGTTGCCACAGAAAGCTGCAGAGGCAAGGTCATTGAATACATTTAAAGCAGAGATAAATAAGTTCTTGATTGTTAAATGTATTAAAGGTTATGGGGAGAAAGCCGGAGAATGGGGTTGAGAAACTTATCGTCCACGACGGAATGGTGGACCCGACTGAATCATCCGAATGGCCTAATTTCTGCTCCTATGTTTTATGGTCTTATAATCACTTATGACATTATAGATTTATGGATTTTATTTCTGCGTATTTCTATGACATTTATACATTCCATGTATTTTGTACGTAATGACAAGGCCTCTGGGTCAGTTCTACATGCTTCAGTTTTTATCTATCTTCGAGCTAGAAGGAGAACTTTTTACCTGGTCCCACCATTTTAAAAAGTCAGATTGACCTTCCGTTATAAGGCTGCCTTACTATCTGTGTGCATTTAAAAAATCAAGTCACACGACAGCCTAGGCTATTGTCCAATGGTTTATTTTAAATCACAAACTTTTGGAGCACTGCTCCTTCATCAGATGAAGTGCAAAACACTTGCACTTCTCCCCCTGACTCAAGAGCATAGCTCCAAAAAACTGTGATTTAAAATAAGCCTGTTGGATTATAACCTGGTATTACGTGACTTCTGATTTTGTCCACCTCAGTCCAACACTGACATTGCTTCATCAAGTTTATAAATTGGCAGAAGCAGTTTGACTGATGAATGAAATGTTACCATATCCGAGCTATACTACATGCCTGCACTTAAATTGACAAACGTTTTGGTGTTTAATTGTGAGCAACCATTATATTTTTTAAAAGTTACTGTTATGTTCCTCTGACCCATTTCCCATTATCAGCTTCTACTGATTGGAAAATTGTCCTATAAATTTCACTGGAACAACATTGATGGAACCAAAAATCTGTTTTCATTGACCTACATAATTTATAAGCAGATATTTTCATGAAATAACAAAAGAAAACTTAAATTGTGTAGTGTCTTTACAGCGAATATTTCTGCAGTATAGTGATTATTATTATGGAGGAAAATGTAAAAGTAAACGATTGCTGCCATTTGCTGTGGAGGGTGTGAGTTAGCTCAGTTGGCTGAACGACTGGTTTGTGATCCAACAGTTTGGGTTTAATTCCCACTGGAGTTACCATGAATGACTTTCCTTCTCGTCATCTATCCCCACTTGAGACGTGATGACCCTCTGGTTAAAACCACCATCTCTCTCTAATCAGAGAGCGGTCCTATAGTCTAGTAACACTATGGCAACTTTACCTTTTACTTTTGAGTTGTCTTAGATTTTTATTACTGATGTTGCTCATTTAGTAGTACTCTTGTCTCTGACTCGGTAATTGAGAATTCTGGTCTACTCCAGGATTGAGGATAATAATCTAGGTTACCACGGTATAGCTGAGACATTTGACTGAGAAACTTGTCTTTCACTTTGGGTGCATGTAAAATATCCAATGACACTGTTTTGTAGAAGAGTCGGGGAGTATCCCTGTTGTCCTGACCAGTGTTTCTCCTTAAATTAATGTTACAAAAAGCAGATATTTTTCATTGCTGTTTGTCATGTGCAAATTGACTGATTTGTTTCCTGCTTCAAGTCACTAAGTATACTTCAAAAATACTTAACTGGCTGTTAATGCCTCTGAGATATTAAGATTGTGTAAGGCACTATATAAATGCAAATTGGCAGCTCTTATGGCACAATGATAGTGTCCCTACTTCTGAGCTGGAAGCGCTGGGTTCAGATCCCATCAGCTTCAGGTGTGTCATCACACATTTGAACAGGTTGATTTTTTAAAAAAAAAATCTGTATATGAATGCAGTGCAGTATACTTAAAGATGAGCAGTTTAGTGGCAAGTTCATGGGCTACATCTGTTTCCATTCTCTAAGAAGACTTTGACTTCTGTAAAGAGAGCAGAAGATGTTAGAGAAAATATAAGCAGTGAGCATACAGGATAAGAAAATCCTAAAAGGAATGGTGGAATAATATGACTCAAGTCCACACATTCTTGATTGCTTTTACTTTTATCTTCTGGGCTAGATTAGCAATACATGGAAGTAATTTTAGTGTTCAATGATGTATAGTGTTTGTAAGAAGTTGCTACACTTTTTAAAAAGAAAAGAGCTGTATTTTCCCTAACTGATTTTGTTTGCTATATCGTTTCCAGGGACAGAATTGAATCCAGTGTGGAAGAAGGCATGATGTTTGAAGTAGCTGTAAGTATGACTAGTTGAAATATGTAATGAAAATATTCATAATTGACCAACAAAACATATTGATTGTAAAGAAGTCAGTTATTTTTTTGGTTTACCCATTCCTTCCATGCAATAACTTACAAAAAGGACAGCGCAAGGAAATGATAAAATTATAGACTTGACTTCTGATCTCTGCCTGCGCAGAGATCAGGTTACTGGTGATTCTTAATTCTGATATTGTTTTGGTTTGCATGGCTTATTAATTTAAGTAACCAGGCTCTTAAAATGGTTATGCACAGCCATTCCTGTATGGTAACTTAACAAGCCAACTAATGCTCTGCCTTCATGAGAAGGTTTGGGTTGCAATCAATCAGGTTTCCCCTAACCTGTATGGATGCTTGATCAGGTAGCAATGATGAAGTTACCGTAAAGGTAATTTATGAGCAGCTTCCCCCCACCCCCCCCCCACCCCCCCCCCACCCCCAACTGAAATATTGTCATACCTTTTAGCAATTTCTGCGATTGATTTCTAGCATCTGTAGTTCTTTGGCTTGTTTGTGCATGGCTTGGACATTTAAACAATGAAGAAAATTGAAAGAGATTGTTCATCATCGCATCATCCTCCACCACCATTTCCGCCACCTGCAAACGGACCCCACTACCCGAGATATATTTCCTTCTCCACCCCTATCCACCTTCTGTAAAGACTGTTCCCTCTACGACTCCCTCTTCAGATCCAAGCCCCCCACCAATCCACCCTCCCCTCCCGACATCTTCCCCTGCAACCGCCGAAATTGCAAAACCTGTGCCCACACCTCCCCCCTCACCTCCATCCAAGACCCCAAAAGTGCCTTCCACATCTATCAAAGTTTCACCTGCACTTCCACTGTATTTAATGTATCTGTTGTTCCCAAAGTGGTCTCCTCTATACTGGGGAGACACGACACCTACTCGCAGACTGCTTCAGATAACATCTTTGGGACACCCGCACCAACCAACCCACCCCACCATCCCATGGCCAAACACTTAAACTGCCCCCCTCACTCTGCCAAGGGCATGCAGGTCCTGGGCCTCTTCCATCGCCACTCCCTAACCACCTGATGCCTGGAGGAAGAATGCATCATCTTCCACCTTGGGACCCTCCAACCCTATGGCATCAATGTGGATTCACCAGTTTCCACATTTCGCCTCCCCCACCTTATCCCAGATCCAACCTTCCAACATGGGGCAGGTAGGGATAGGGTTGAGGGCAGGCGGGTGCGGGATTGGATGGGGTTGGGGCAGGCAGTGGACGGGGTGGGGGCGAGGTGTTGGATCAGGGCAATGTTGAGCGGGGGGGGCATGGTGATGGATCTGGACGATATTGGGCGGGGGAGTGGTGATGGATCTGGACGATGTTGGGCGGGAGGGCGCGGTGATGCATCGGGGCGATGTTGGGCGGGAGGGCGCGGTGATGCATCGGGGCGATGTTGGGCGGGAGGGCGCGGTGATGCATCGGGGCGATGTTGGGCGGGAGGGCGCGGTGATGCATCGGGGCGATGTTGGGCGGGAGGGGGCAGCAGTGGTGGGGGCTCGCGCGTGGTGTGCTGCTGCCTCGCCTCCTGAATGGGGAGCAGACTTAAAAAAAAAACTGAGCCCCAGAGGAATGGCATTTAATCGATTACCCGACCGAAATAGTGCCCGCCCATCTTGTTTAGATAATAGCGGTTCCACTGTACTAATATTAAAAAAAGGTAGCATAGGCAAACCATAAAACTTGAGACTCACGAGCTTGACTTTATGATCTCTGTGAGCGATCTGCTTATTAGAGGATGAGATGGCATTATTGGAGACCTTCAACCAACATCCACCTGAGTTTTTGTTTTCCCTTGCTGAACCTCACCTGTTTAAATTATTTTCGTGGCCATATCTGTGTGATGGCTTTTCTCAGCTGCTCCTTTCAGGTTCATTCTTAGCAAATGCATGAGAAATTAAGAAGATTATGCCCCATGTAAGTTTCAACTTGCAACTTTTATTGTACAGTGGCATAAAATGAGGCATTTGAGAAGTGATAGTTTTATTTAACGTGTTCCTTGCTGTGAACCATGGCAGCCCAAGAGCTGCTGAGATGTACCATTTAAAATGCACAGAAAGAGAACCCTTCTTTATGTTATGAAATTTAATCCAATTTTAATTTGAGGCAGTCACAAAACATACCTAAAAGTATTGTACAGATATGACAGTAGCCATCTCACCAATACAGACTAGGTGCAGGATCTCATTCAGCAAAATGAATACAGTTTGACATGCCTTGCTGGGGTAGTATGCTCCAGCATACTATCCAGCTCTGCTATTTCTGGAGTCCTCACAAATTTAGATTTTATCAAAGGGTACAAAATTCTCCAATAACCGGTATTTTTAGATCCTGTCTAACAGGATGCGTGGAGTGGATTTCTGTATTTACTAAGAATGACTATTTATTACAAATAAATAATTGTTTACATCTGGTTAGAAGTCTTTACTTCTACTTATCCTAAATTGTTAAACTTTTTATGAAATATATTTTAAGTTGTGCAGATTTACAGATTATTGCTCATAGCTTAATTTATGAAAAATCTTTAAAAACACTCAATTGAAACATGAGCTTCCTGTATTAACATTTGCTGGTACTAAATAAATACAAGTTCACTATATAAAACTTTTTTCATCTCAGGAAGTTAAAGTTAAAGGAAGCTCTATCAGAATGAAGAAAATGTTCAGTAGTGGAAGATTTATTCATCAGTTGTTTTATAAATGGTGCATGATCTTTTCATTGACTACTTTTAAATCCTCATATGAAGGCAATCAAATGTCTTATCCTGTAGTAATTGAGACTCCTGGGGAAATATGCAGTTGTGTTGTAGGTAGAATAACCCAGTAGGGAGAATGTTCAGAATATTTAAAAAATGAACTAATTTACATTTCATAAAACATTTTTTATTGCAGGCCCCAAATGCCACTGAAAAGACCATTGTAGAAATGCTTTTCCAACGTGACTCACTGATACGACAATGTCAGGTACTCCTGTGTTATTTACAAACCAGGAATGTTGTATGGCTTGTGTATATCTGAAAAGATTATGGTATAATTTGGGGATTTTTTTGCAAGATATGAAAGTATTTTGCATTAAATTATGAAAATAGTTAAGGAAGTGATTGGGGATTGGAGTATGTTATCAATCTAAGTAAAATGTGTCTGTATACTTGCATGTGAGTAATGGTGCAGCTGTGATGTCCAGGTCACAGGAAACTATGGCATGAGTCCTTTGTATTATACATACTATACATACTGGGATTTCTGTGCGCTTTCTACATTATCTCTTGCTAAAGAAAACAGCAACTGCTAATGCTGGTCATTGTCCTGAATATTCTGCTGCAAATCAGCTGGGAATAATGCAGGTAATTGCATTGCTTGCTGGCTTGAATTTTGTCGATGTGTTTTCTCTCTGCCTCTGATTTATACTTACTTTTGAAAGATGCTGCACCATTTTCTATTTGGTTGCAATAGGTACAGCATTCCCACACAAGCTATTCCCAGGACTCCGAGCCTTGTGGAACCTCCTTTGATTGCCGTGTTGGTGCGCTTGAGAATTGGACTATCTATCGAAGATTTTCTTTAATAAGCGAGTGTCCTGTATATGGCTTCAGTTTTCCTTTTAAGACTGATTTGTTGCACGCTTTGGAGAACAAGTCTATGCTGCACTGTTCCTCCAGATCTAAAATGATGGCTAGTGCACAGCCATTGGTAAGAACAGAAACCTGCAGTATTTTCTTGAAGATTTAGTCTTTCCCCAGAGACCCCTCAAAATGGGCAATTTCCTATCTACGTGATATGAGTTTGATTCCCAGTTCATTATTGTGGGAGTCATTATTGAGACAATATTGGCAATCCAGTTTTCACCCTTAGTCTGTTTACTTTGGAATCTGCCTGATATTATTTCTGAGCTAAGCATTTTATAAAGTCAATGACATTTTTTGCAACTGGCACTTTAAAACGTATTGTATGTTTCAGTAAGGTCACCTGTTATTCTTTGAAATTCCAATCCATACAGGTCAAACCTGTTCAACATTTCCTCATAAGGCAATCCCTCCTTACCCATGATCAGCTTCAGTGAACCTTCTCTAGACTGCATCCAATGCCAATATGTCTTTCCTTAGATAAAGATGCCAAAACTGTCGGCAGTATTCCAGCTGTGGTCAGGAATTCATTGACCAATAGTTGCAAGCCACCTGCTTAAAGTCACTAAGTCGTACAGCTGTGTATGGAGAGGTTCTGTGACTTTTATTAGGAAAAAAAGAGTTCATTCATTGGAGTGTGTTTTGCTGGCTGGGCCAACATTTATTCATGGTGATACACAGGTGTTACTGAATGTCAGCCCTAACCTGGATAAGGTCCAATTTTTGCTGCATTTGGAAGGGACTGCTCGGTACCTGAAAAGTCAAGAATGGTTCTGAACACTCCCCACTTCTGGCCTTTACGATAAAAGGAATGTTTTTGATGAAGCAGCTGCAGATGTTTTGACCTAAGACACTATCCTGAGGAACCCCTGCAGAGATGTCCTAGAACCGAGATGACTGACCTCCAACAAGCTCAATCATTTATCCTTGTGCTAGCTAAGACTCCAACCAGTGGAGATTTCTTTGCCCTGATTACCACAGACTCTAGTTTTGCGAGGGTACCTTGATGCTATACTCTGGTCAATTGCGCTCTTCCCCCACAGTTTGAATTCAGCCCTTTGAACCAAGGCTATAATGAGATTGACAGCCGAGTGGCCCTGGCAGAACCCAAACTGTGTCAGTGCGCAGGTTATTGCTAAACAAATGCCGCTTGATAGCACATTGATGGTAATTGGCTTGGTTGGGTTTGTGTTGCTTTTTGTGCACAGGACATAGATGGACAACATTCCATATTAATAGATGTCAATATTATAACTGCTGGAACAGCGTGGTTAGGTGTGCAGCACTTTCTGAAACACATCTTCAGTACTATTGCTGGAATGTTGTCAGGGCCCATTGCCTTTGCAGTGTCCAGTGCATCTAACTCTTTCTTGATATAACAGAGTGAATGGAATTAGCTAAAGTCTAGCATCCATGATGTTGGGAACTTCTGGAGGAGGCTGAGATGAATTATCCACTCAACACTTAGCTATAAATCAGCATGTCGCATGTTATGATTTTCCAGTGGAGAATTGGAAAATACAACCATCTACAAGTTATCTGTAGTAAAATTCCAATGAAGATTCACATTGTCTTAGCATACATAACATTTATCAACATATTACTCCAGTTTTATTTGCTTCTCTTTATTATTGGTTTCAGATCCAGTGATCCTTCTCCAGAACTGTTTGTAGCTAGGAAAATGTTAGTATGTACGCTGAGGACAGTGGTTGGGGGAAGGAGTAAACAGTAGCTGGAGATACACCTATCCCTACTTATCGTTTACTGCCCACACCCCATCCTCTGTGTATATACCAACTTGTTGCTAACTACAATCAATTCGGAAGAAGGGTTGCTGGACCCGAAGCTTTAATTGTGCTTTTTTTCCACAGATGCTGTCAGACCTGCTGAGGTTTTCCAGCAATTTCAGATTTTCTTTCTAATTTTAAGCATGAGCGGTTTCTTGGCTTTTTGTAAAATTGGGAATGTTATCCCCTTCCAAGAATGTAACAATTGATAGTCTTTCACTTACCAAGACAAATGCTAGTATACCTAATTTCAATGGGAACAAGTACGACCAACCAATTGGCATCCTTTCTCTTGTGCAGTATAACTTGTTGTTCTCTTTAAGTTTGGTATTTATGTGTCTGCTGTGGTGAATCAAAATGAAAAGGTTTGACAGCATATCCCTTTGTTCACCATATGCAAGTTCTGTATTGCCAAGTGACTAATCATGATTTTTGATCAGGTTTTGTTCAGGTGTTTGTCCAATACCCAGCAAATGAAGAATTTACTTTCATTAAAAAGCACGGTAACATTTTTTTGTTTTAACTTCATAGATCGTTGTAGATTGGCTAGAGAGTATTGCCAAAGAAGAAGCTGGAAATTTTGCAGAGAACATTGAATTTTATGCAAAATCTGTGTACTGGTAAGAACCAGAGGTTTTATTTTGAGGGTAGGTGAGACCTAAAGAACAGGATGGAAGTTAGATGGTTAGAAAGTTTAAATCTTTGTTTCATTTTGATTGTTAATTGGATTTGTGTAGCTCTCTTCCTTTTTGTTATTTCAGTATTAACTTATGATGTTTGACAGTTGCAAACATGTTTCCCATGATAGCTAGCAGTCGGAACCTTGTATCATATTTACAGCATAGACGTGGACCATTTAGCCTGTCAGGTCCATGCCAATGTTCTTGCTCCCCATAAGCCTAGGAGAACATCGTATAATGAAACATTTTCAGCAGCAGGTTAATCTCTTTCTTGCTAAGATTTAGCTGCATCTGCCTTGTCTAAAGTTTTACTAGTTTCTTTTTCCTCTGTTTAGTCACATGGATTCAAGATTATTTCAATAATGTTCTGGTTCAAGTACATGCCAGTCATTGGACAGGCTAGATCTTTGTTTCTTGGATTATATAGATGGGAAGGATGTGTTTGGCTGAAGTGATTATTCATAGGTCGATGGACATCAGTGGCTGTGGGAATGTGGATCACCTTAGAGAATAACCAGTTTTGAGCCTTCCAATTAAGGAAAGCAGTGTATGCTTAAAAAGCTTTTAAGGTGATAAATACATGAATTCTCATAATGCTTACTGTATGTTTCCTAAATCCCATTTGTAGGGAAAATACACTACACGTGTTAACACAACAGCGATCGGGCATTGCTGGATTTTCAAGGCAACTTGTGACTGAGCTGGTAATACAGTTTTGTTCTGTTTTAGTTGAAATTGACCCTAATGTATTTAGTGGAAAAAATTAATTCTGATTAACATTTTAATTCTGATTAACACTTTGCTTATCTTGTTAAATAGACTTGTATCATTAGCGGAACAAAATTTTCTGATGAGTTTTGAGTCATTCTGGCTTTGTGGTGATCAAAGCATTGGGAAATATATTAAAACTAATCACCTCTAGTGCACCTGTGTTTGAAGTTCATGGTGACGGATGTAAAAGCACAATTCTAACTAAACCTTTCTGCCCACTTTCTCCAAGGATCCAGATGCTCCCATCAGACAGAAAATGCCTCTTGCAGATTTGGATAGGGAAGATGATGCTAGATTTATGAAATATCTCTTTGCTCTTATACGAGCTGGGATGACTGATGAGGTAAAACAGTTCTTTTATTTTGGCATACACTTCTTAAATACAAACACATACAGTGATTATGAGAAATCTATGCACTCAGTAAATATTATTTAATATCCCTCAGGCTCAGAGATTGTGCAAACGTTGTGGTCAGGCTTGGAGAGCTGCAACTCTGGAAGGCTGGAAATTATACCATGACCCAAATCTTAATGGCGGTGAGTATAGTATTCTGGACTAATGTCTATTAGCTATTCAAATCAATAAGAAACGGTGTCTGAATTGTTGAAATTCCTGTTTGATCTGATTTCAGGAACAGTTCTTGAACCTGTAGAAGGGAACCCAAACAGAAGTGTTTGGAAGGCTTGTTGCTGGAGGATGGCTGAAGATGTAAGCTACTACAGTATTAAAAACATGGATGTAAAAGAACTCTTTTACGATCTGTTTATGAGCATTGAACATCCAACTGTATACAAAACATTTAGTTGCTTTTCAGAAATGCAGTAACATAATCAAGGTTTTTCTGCATGGAAATTTAAAACTTTGCAGTAAGTTTAATTTTGATTTGCAGATTATAAGACACAAGGTATTGGACAGCATTTCCACTTGAAATAATGAAATTTTCTGTAAAAATGAAATGTTAATTGGGCAACTCATAAAACTACTCTATATCTTTGGACCCACTCTGCTTTGTTCAGCATTAACATGACATTAATCTAGCTTATGATCATCAGAAACCAATTGATCTAAACTGACCAATTCCTCTTCTATAATTTAATTCCTAATTCCTTGTACAGATCAATAGAGAAAATTAAAAGCACAGTAGTGCAGATGCTGAGCATCTGAAATAAAAATACTGAAGAGGCCCAACAATTCTCGTAGCATCTGCGGAGAGTGAGAAAGAGTTAATATTTTGTATCCAAAGACACTCTGGAACAGAAAAGGGCTAGAAAATAGTGTTTGATTTATCCTGTTGACTAACAGGAAGGGGAGAAAATGAATATATTATGAGGATACTCAATGTAAATGACAAAGGGAGTACTAATCATGGTAAAAGGGAGATTGAAATGTAAAATAGGTGTTAATAGTAGGCTTGACTGGGAAACAATAAATGAGCTTTGCTGAAAGTCAATAGGACACAAACTAAACATGATAGACCAAAATAGAGAGTGTTCATGATCTGAAGTTGTTCAACTCATCGTTGAATCCTGAGGGCTGTAAAGTGCCTAATCTAAGCTTGTGCTGAGCTTCACTGAAACACTGCAACAGGTTTGCAATGTAAATGTTGATAAGGGAGCAAGATGATTTAATTAAATTGGACAGGGTGAATCGCCATGGTCTTTCTCTCAGGGTAGGGGAGTCCAAGATTAGAGGGCTAAGGTTTAAGGTAAGATAGGAAAGCTATAAAAGGGATTTGGGCAACTTTTTCACACAGCGTGGTGCATATATGGAATGAGCTGCCAGAAGAGGTGGTGGATTCGAGTGCGATTATAACATTTAAAAAGCATCTGGATGTGTATATGAATAGGAAATATTTAAAGCAATGTGGGCCAAATGCTGGCAAATCAGACTACATTAGTTTAGAATAACTAGTTTGCATGGACATATTGAACCAAAGGGTCTGTTTCTGTGATAGAGAACTCTATGACTCTAAGTACCACAGAACTGGAACATCGGAGTCTTTCTTATGGACAGCGCTGGTGTTCTGTAAAGCGGTTAATCAGTCTGTGTGTGGATTCACCAATCTAAAGGACTACATTGTGAGCTGTGATAGAGAAAATTTAGTGAAAATTGTAGAAAAGGTTTGTTGGGGTTGCTGACAAATTTGAATAATCTCAGCTGAGGATTGTGCTGTATTGACTGTGACAGATTTGTTAATTATTGCAAAACACTAAGGTGTTAGTAATTATTTACAAACAAAAACAGTTGTAACCATATTTAAATGGTAATGTTAAATAGTTTGTTTTTGAAAGTGTGTTGTGCTACGGCTGTACTGTTGATCAGTAATTCATATTGTCACACGGGAAGTATAATTGTTCCCTCCTGCAATATGCTGCAAGCAGCATGCTCTCATGTTGGTATTGTGCAGCAGTAACCATGAGTATATATTGTATTATGGTCATGTTTTTGTGTGTCTGAAATATTTTTCATCTCTGTCCATTCAACTTGCTTGTTAGTCATTCTATCCATAATAAGCCAATAGCTGTATTAATTAATTTATGGGAGAAAAATGAGCAAGCTGTGTAATGTAGCCTCTAACTTGCTGTAGTTATACAAACCTGAATGAATAGACATAAAATTATACAGCATGGAAACAGACCCTTCTATCCAACTCGTCCATGCTGACCAAATATCCTAAACTGGTATAGTCCCATTTGCCAGCATTTGGCCTATATGCCTCTAAACTCTTCCTATTCATATACCTGTCTGGATGCCTTTTAAATGTAGTGATTGTATCTGCCTCCAACACTTCCTCTTATATTTTAAAAATAGCAAGATCTTCATTTAGGGCCAAAATGAGGAGAAAATTCTTCCACTCAATGTCAGAGAGCATTGTGTGCCCAATTCCTGAGCACATCTAAAACAGAGGTCAACAAATTCCCAACCATCAATGGTGCAAAGGTCCACAGGGGTAACGTGGGTAAAAGACACAAAGCCGTTCAATTAGCCATCTACGCAATAAACAGCGGGGTACGATTGATGGGCTGAATAGCTACTCCTGCTCCCGTGCTGCCATGTTCCTATGCACCCCTTCAATTCCACTAAAGGTGATGAAGCAAACTTCTTGAAGCCTTAAAATAGAGTGTTTGTTTATTTTGACAGTAATTTTTTTGTTCTGTTTATTTCAATTAATGTATATTTTTCTTCCTTTATAATGTTAACTTTAGTTGCTTTGAAAATTTTTCTTTTTGAGGATCATTTTATAAAAAGGGATTTTTGCATTAAAATCTATATTAATGAAGGCCATAAATGTTTAAGCAATTCACTCATAATGTTTTTACTATATAGCTTTCAATTTCTGAATTTGGTTTTATAGGAGCAGTTTAACAGATATGAACGAGCAATCTATGCAGCTTTAAGTGGAAATCTTAAGCAGGTAACATAAGCAAAATTTCATCATCTCCTTCTTACGATCCC
Organism: Hemiscyllium ocellatum; assembly: GCF_020745735.1. Taxonomy (NCBI): domain Eukaryota; kingdom Metazoa; phylum Chordata; class Chondrichthyes; order Orectolobiformes; family Hemiscylliidae; genus Hemiscyllium; species Hemiscyllium ocellatum. Next base: position 28,762,063 of record NC_083419.1, read on the forward strand.
AATTCTTAAAAGAATCCTTACAGAGTAACATCCTTACCTTAAATGTCGAAATAGTCTGTTCTACACTGTTGCAATGATTTTGTTATATATTGTAGCTCCTTTCGGTGTGTGATACTTGGGAAGACTGTGTTTGGGCATACTTCAGGGTTATGGTGGATAATCTTGTCGAACAAGAAATCCGTGCGTTGAGTACTCCTGTTAGTGAATTAGAAGAATTGCCTAAAGAATGTACTGAAGCAAAGTAAGTTTAAACTCATTTTTTATTGGACTTTGCAAAACAAATGAAATGCTTTGAATGAAGTTTCTTCAGATCAAATAAATGTGAATCCTGTCTTGTACGTTTTCAGTTGGACTTTAGAGGCAATATTTGAAGAGCTGCAGGCAACAGACAAAAAAGTAAGAGAAAACATTGATATGAAATGTTATTTTCCTGAATCAAATGTTCTAAAATATTACTTCTGGTTTGGAAATTTCAGCAGCTAAGTATTTATTTTCCATGCACTGTTCGGGTAAATTTTAATCAAATTGTTTTTCTTTGTGAAGTCTGAGGTTAATGTGCCCTTCAGGTTTTCCTTTACTTTGTTTATGTGCAACTTAATATCTGAAAGTTTTTCTATCTAAAGAAAAATATCATAAGAAAGTTGACTGAGAAGAGGAATTTGGGATGTTTGAAAACTTGTTGAAAAGAAAGGTTTAGAAGAGGCTTTTTACAAAGGTGGAGAGACGGGTAAAGAAACTATAAAGTGTTGGACTACGGCAGGTATTTCTACCTCTTGAAATGAAAGCAGGCAAATGTAATTCAGATTTAAGTAAAGAGTAGTGTTACAGAATATTGAAGTTAAGATTGCAGTAATAAAGTGTGTCACAATTTGAGAATGAGGATCAAAATTTTGACTTTATTTAGAAGACAGCAAGGGTTACATGATGGTGTAACATGACATGACATGGAGTATTGAGTCATTGAGCAATGGTTGGTGCTATTTCAGTTGCGCCATAATGTGGGCTAGTGGCTATACATTTGCTCTCCAGTTTCTCCAAACAAAACCCCGAATGAAAAATAGAGATTGGCCTAGTGGCTGCCAACAGCTGATTGTTAGTAGAAGTTGGAGAGAAGGTCCTATGTGGGTTTGAATTGCTTAGTAAGACTTAAAGGAAAAATAAGTTGAACCACCTTATGAAGTGAAACCTCACTAGGATCATTAGAAAGCACTTGCAATTTCCTTTGACAGTGATCTTTTAAAATGTGATAGTTGGGCTTGCTCATTCATGTCTGAGGACTCTCAATCTAAACATAATGTAATCCTGCTGAATACATTTTTATTAGCTCTATATGAGACCATATGTTTTGGTGATGGCCTTTTGACAGTAGAAACCTGTCTTTGAAAGGAAACATAAAACCCAATTTTGTAAATATAAAGATGGAGCTGATGTTGTTTGTGGCTACTTCTAAAATTGTAAAGGAAAGCAGTTTAAAAAATGTTAGAAAAGGAAGATTGTGCAAAAACAAATGGAGTGAACAGGTGTGTGTGTGTTTTAAGCATTGGTATACACTAAGGCTTAATATCTTTGTTAAATACAAATGAAAAACATATAGTGTCATCTCACATCAAAGTATTCATCTTTTACTTAGGTTTCCTTTTTTAATATTCATAGGAGGGGAATTTTTAGGTTTCCACTTTCTTAGGTTCTCTAACAGTACCTTCTAAACTCAGGACCTCTACCATCTAGAAGAAAGGCAGCAGTTGCATGGAAACAACACGCCACTTCCAAATCGCCACGAAATGTTGATGTCAACAGCGTCCACATGCCATGATCAAATTTTTAAAACGTCACTGAGGATAATGCTATCGGCATTCATACTGATATTGTACAAGAAGCCTCTCAAACTACTCTTATCAGGGCCAGATCTACATGCTATTTCTCCAGGGAGTGTCTCAATGTTATAACTGGGAATTGTTTCTCCTGTAATAAACTATTGCTTATTCCCAGACTGGGTTGAGATAGAATATTTGAGGGAGATGATGTTGTTCTCCCTGGATTGGTTTATTTTTATTGGTCAATAAGAATTTACTGGCAATAGTGCAACTGTCATTTATCTCAAGAGGGTTGGAATATAAAAGCACTGTTGTGCTACTGAGACTTTATAAAGCTCTGGCTAGGCCCCATTTGGAGTACTGTGTCCAGTTTTGGTCCCCACACCTCAGGAAGGACATACTAGCACTGGAGCGTGTCCAGCGGAGATTCACACGGATGATCCCTGGAATGGTTGGTCTAACATACGAGGAACGGCTGAGGATCCTGGGATTGTATTCATTGGAGTTTAGAAGATTAAGGGGAGATTTAATAGAAACTTACAAGATAATACATGGCTTGGAAAGGGTGGACGCTAGGAAATTGTTTCCGTTAGGCGAGGAGATTAGGACCCGTGGACACAGCCTTAGAATTAGAGGGGGTCAATTCAGAACAGAAATGCGGAGACATTTCTTCAGCCAGAGATTGGTGGGCCTGTGGAATGCATTGCCGCAGAGTGCAGTGGAGGCCGGGATGCTAAATGTTTTCCAGGCAGAGATTGATAAATTCTTGATGTCACAAGGAATTAAGGGCTACAGGGAGAATGCTGGTAAGTGGAGTTGAAATGCCCATCAGCCATGATTGAGTGGCGGAGTGGACTTGATGGGCCGAATGGCCTTACTTCCACTCCTGTGTCTTTTGGTCTTATGTCTAGGGTCAAACAATGCATACATAATTATGTATGTATTGCTTGACATTAGACAGTTGCACTAATGCCCATGAAACTCTTATTGACTGACATAAATAAATCAATCCAGGGAGAACTGTAACATCTCCCTCAAATATTTTATCTCAATCTGACAATCTATGAGGAGATGATCATGTCTAACCACGTTAATTGAATTTTTGAAGAAGGAACAAGATGTGTAGATAAGGCTAATGCAGTTTATTTGGAATTCAGTAAGCCTTTTGACAAGAAGTCACATGGGAGACTGGGCAAAGAGGTAAGAGTCGATGAGATCCAAGGCAGTTTGCCAGATTGGATCTAATTGTTATGGTCAAAGGTGCATTTTGTGAATGGAAACCTGTGTCCAGTGAAACACTTCATGATTTGCTGCTGGGTTCTTTGCAGTTAATATAGACATGAATACAGGAAGTTTGACCAGTGAGTTCACAGATGACCAAAGAATGGTGTGGTAAACAGCAAGGAGAAAAGCCTTTGACTGCATGACAAAATTAGCAGAATGTTCATTTGGGTAGAGCAGACACAGATGGAATTTAAGAAGTGTAATTTAATGCGGCAAAAGAGTACTGAGGCTCCGAGGGACTTGGGTGTGCATGTCTATAGATCCTTGAAAGCAACAGGGCAGTTAGTAGGGTGGCGGATCAGGCATATAGGGTGCATGCCTTTATTAATCAAGGCATGTAATATTAGAGCAGGTAGGTTATGCTATAAACCACAGGTGGATTGCTATGTGCAGTTCTGGTCACCATGTTTATAAAACTGAACAATTGCATTACAGAAAGGCAGACCAGATTCACCAGGATATTGCCTGGGCTGGAGCATTTCAGTTATGAAGAAAAACTGAATAGCTTGGGTCTCTTTTCTTTTGGAGGGGAGAAGTCTGATAGGAGACCTGATTGAGGTATTTAGGCATTATTCAATATTTATGCCATTAAAACTGTTTGTTTAATATTTGCAGCAAGTGTTGGAAGAGAATAAAGCTCATTATCATATAATTCAGAAATTCATAATCTTGGGAGACATTGATGGTAAGATTTTTTTCTTTTAATTAAATTGAATGTAAGTAAACAAGTATGTGCACTGCAAGATTCTGGCATATTTTCTGTAAATTCTGGGGGAAAAAAAACTGTCTTGTCTATCTGATGCAATAGTTTTTTTGTTTATGAATAATAGGTTTAATGGATGAATTTCAGGATTGGCTAGAAAAATGCAGATCACTCCTCCCAGCACACCTCCTTCGATTCATGACCCACCTTGTCTTGTTTTTCTGGAGTTTGGGCCTACAGACAAAGGTAAACCTGTTCATTGCAACTGAATGTTGCCATATGCAGAAAATTCAAATCCATGAGTGCAGTGCATTCATAAACTTAAAACAACATTTCAGTTTACTTCGGATTACAAATTCTTTGAAGATTAGAACCAAATTTTAGATTAATTTCATCTGATTAATTGTCTGCTAAACAGACAGTAAATGCCACTACTTGGTTTTTCATCAAACAGCCTATCGCAAGAGTGGATGAAATTGCTCCTGAGAGAATTAATTTCTTCCTAGAAAATGACTGGACTGCGATTGACTTTCTCATTTCTTGACTTGAGTGAAAGAGCTGTAAATGTAGCTGTTATCCTAAAACAAATCTGGATCAACATTAAAGAGAAGCACTTTTCTTCTGTAAAGTCCAGATTGAAGTGGAAACTGCCCCTTTCACCTGTCTGTTTTTCGACCAGACAAGTTAAAATCTGCTACAAATTATTTATTAAATGATGATTTACTTTTTTCAGGAGGATGTTTGTACTGACATACTAAAGACTTATATAGAGGTAAGATAATACGTTTTCATTTTCTAAAAATTATCTTTTTAAATAAACAAAATAATACATCACGTTTTTGTATTGATGCTTTTTGACGAAATACTGCAGAGGAGGCTGCTAAATCAGATCAAGGCTCATGGTGTTAGGGGTATGGTACTGGCGTGGATAGAGGATTAGATGACTGGTGGAAGGCAGGTACTAGTGAGAAGGGGTTGTTTTCAGAATGGCAGCTGGTAAATAGTGGAGTTCCACAGAGGTCATTCTTGGGATTAGAATTCTTCTCATTAATCATTAACTATCTGGACAAAGAAACTGAAGGCATTTTTGCTAACTTTTCACATGGCTCAAAGATAGATGGAAGGATACGTAGTGTTGAGGACTCTGGGAAGCTGTAGAAAGATTTGGACAGGCTAGGAGAGTTGGCAACGCAGTGACAAATGAATACAATGAAGGAAAGTGTGAGATTATGCTTTTTGGTATGAAAAATAGAGGCATAGATCACTTTCTAAATGGTAAAAGGCTTTGGAAATCTGAAGCACAAAGGAAGTTGAGAGTTGATTTCAGAATTCTCTTAAAAATTAACATGTAGGTTGAGTTGGCAGTGAAGAAAACAAATGCACTGCTAGCATTTGTTTTCAGAGAGCTAGAATGCAATAGCAGAGATGTACTGGTGAGACTTTATAAGGCTCTGGTCACTGTATTTGGAATATGATGAGCACCTTTGGGCTCATATTTAAGGAAAGATGTGCTGACGTTCAAGCCAGTGCAGAGGAGGCTTACAAGAATGCTCCCAGGAATGAAGAACTTGTCATACAAGGAGTTGTTGAGGACTCTAGTTCTGTGCTCAATAGGTTTAGAAGGATGAGAGAGATCTCATTGAAATTTCCAGAATAGTCAGAGGGCGCAGCCAAGGTGCAACCTTCTGGAACTGAGATGACGAATTTCTTCAGCCAAAGGGTGGTGATTCTATAAGATTCATTCCTACAGAACGCTGTGGAAGCCAAGTCATTGAATGTATTTTAACACTGAGGTTCTTGGGCATAGGCTGGAGATTTGGGTTGAGAAATATATCTGTCATGATCGAATAGTGGAGTGTACTTGAATGGGAAAATAGCCTAATTCTGCTCCTATACCATCTTGTCTTACTGATAGATTGAGACATGTTTATATCATAAATGGCTTGGCCTAGCAGTTTAATTTAAGTGTAATTTTTTTTCTTTCAATTTATAAAAGGTATAAGAATTTCTACTGGATTACTATTTCACTGTTGTAATTTACAAGGATTAATTTGATACAATTGTTCAGATTCCTGCCTCGGTATATGCAATCATGTGCCTTCTTAAACCATAGAAATAATTTAACTTTCTTTTATTGCAGTTCAATGAAGTGTACCCTCAAACATTGTTAGCTTTGAATGTTATCTTTTCCAGCTTCTAATCCAAGCTAACCACACGAATTTAATAGCATTTTATGTCAGCCATTTGCCTCCGGAGCTGGCTGTCACTCAATATTCCACATTTTTGGAAACTGTCACAGAGACTTCGCAACGGAGACTTTGTCTAGATCTGGCAAGAGAAGCCGGTAAGGAGAGAAACTCATATGTTATACCATAATGTTTGCTTCACATTAAAAAGGATGCTTTCTGAATCCCAAAATAACAAGTGAGCCTTTTGAATGAACTCTTTTTGTTTTCTTCTTTTTGAAAATCTAATACCCAAAGTACATTACCAACTGAAGCTGACCCAGTACGATGTATTCATAGGAGTTGAGTTTGACCTTCAGAAATCAATCTCTTTTAACAAAATCTTAAACATTCTTTGCATTTATGTCAGCTTAAATCAACTAGCACTTTTCATTTACTTAAGACCTTCACTTAATATGGACAGTACTGTGATTTAGGAATGGAGAAAGTAAGGACTGTAGATGCTGGAGATCAGAGTCAAAAAGTGTGGCACTGGAAATGCACATCCGGTCGGGCAGCATCTGAAGAGCAGGATAGTTAATGTTTCGAGCATGAGCTCTTCATCAGGAATTAGGAGTGACCCAAGGGGACTGAGACAAATAGTAGTGGAGGTTTTGGGGGGGTAGCTAAATGATTTGGGGTGGGGGGGGGGGGGGGGGGGGGGGGGGGTGTGTGTGCTGGAGTGGAAGGTAGCTGAGAATTCAATAAGCAGATGAAGATGGGAGTGATGGTGATAGGCCAGAGAAGAGGGTGAGGCAGATAGGTGGGAAGGAAGATGGACAGATAGGACAGGTCAAGAGGGCGGTACCAGGTTGGAACTGGGATAAGGTTAGTGGAGGGAAAAGGGGAAACTAGTGAAATTGGCACTGAACCTTTATGGTTGGAGGTTCCCATGGCGAAAGATGAGGCTCCTTCCTCCAGGCATCGGGTGTTTAGAGTTGACAGTGGAGGAGGCCCAGGACTTGCATGTCCTTTGTGGAGTGGGAGGGGAGTTCTCTGAAACATTCCTCAAGTTGGCGTCCTGTCTGCCTAATGTAGAGCGACCACATCGAGAGCAACGGACAGAGTAGATGACATGTGGAAGTACAGGTAAATCTCTGTTGGATATGGAAGGTTGCTTGGGCCCTTGGACAGAGTTGAGGGCTGAGGTGTGGGTGCAGGTTTTGCAATTCCTACGGTAGCAGAGGAAGGTGCCGGGAGTGCAGGATGGTTTCGTGGGGGGGCGTGGACCTAATAAGGGAGTCGCGGAGGGAATGGCCTCTGCGGGACACAGATAGGGGTGAGGAGGGAAATACAGAGGAACCTTGATTAGCCGAACCAGTTGGGTGGCACTATTTTGTTTGGATGATTGACTATTTGGTTAATTGATTTCCTCTGGGGCTCGGAGTTTTCAGGAGATTAGACACTTGTTGCGAATGGAGGGGTCGGGTTCAAGGGCGCAGGTGCGGAAAGTAGAGGAAATGCGCTGGGGCATTGTTGACCACTTGGGAGAAGAAATTGTGGTTCTTGAAGAAGGAGACCATCTGGGATGTTCTATGGTGGAATTGGTCCTCCTTGGAGCAGATGCGGCAGAGCAGGAAAAGGTGGGATTAAGGAATAGTGTTTTTACAGGAGGTAGGGTGGGAGGAGGTGTAGTCTAGGTAGCTGTGGGAGTTGGTGTCCATGTTGAGTCAGTCGCCAGAAACTCGAAATGTTGACTATCCTGCTCCTCCAATGCTGTCTTGACTGGTTGTGCTTTTCCAGCACCACACTTTTCGACTGTGATTTAGGAATATCTAGTAACCAATTTGTGTATAGTAATATGTCACCAACAGTAATGTGATGAATGAAATGAATCTGTTTTTGGTGGCATTTGAGGAATGGATGTTGTCCAGGATAACAAGAGAACCCCTACTGTTCTCCAGATCGTATTTGTCCTGAGGGCACAAAAATGGACTTTGTTTTAACGTTTATTGTGAAACATGATACTTCTGAAATACAGCAATGAAGTCTCAGCATAAATTGTTTTGAATTCTGAATAATAGCTTGAATAAATGACTACCTGACTCAGCAAGTCAAGGATAAAACCTGAATATGGTGTAAGCTTTGCCTTTCCCTTGGAGTCTGTTATCTATGCTGTTTAATGTCAAGTTTGACTTGTCAAGAATACTCAATATAGTTGCTGTAAATTTTGGCATGGTTTACTACATCATTTCAAGAAAGTCCTCATCAGTATAAAAATACTAAATAAGGGAGTGTTTTGGGGAATCAGCAAGAGTTTGTTTCTGAATTGAAACATGCAAAGCATTGCTGTTTTCAAAATGGCCATGATTTAGCCCACCATGTTAATCTGCAAATGTGAATATCACCAAAAGTGGAGGTGTAGTGGACAGTGAAGAAGGTTACCTCAGTACAGACCCTAATATGGCTTTTGTTTTAAGAAATAAGTAATCTTGTTTGTAACACCTTCCTTTATGATTATTTTTAATGCAATGTCTTTCTAAAATATCTTGTAGGCCTTGATGTACCAGCTGTGACCAAGTGTGTTGTAGAAAACATCCGGAAAAAGGATGTCGACGAATTTACTCATCATGATCTATCACCATCTCTGGATACTGCAACTACAAAAGTGAGTATCTTTTTTGTGTAGAACTGCTGTGACCTTAAATGATGATTAATGGTAAAAGACACTTCTGTTCATTGACACACATGCACATGCATGCACGCCCATATACCCCCACTGTGCAGTCATGTACTTGCATTACTTTGCAAAAGTATTAATTAATTTTCCGAATGTCTCCTATTTTGTATCATTGTACTATTGCGATTGATTCATTTGGTGGCGGATTCCCACTGTTGATGATATGTTCATTTTTGAAATATGTTGCTTTAGAGATTTTGGGTTGATTTTAATGCAAATTAGCATTAAAGAAAACATTTTAACAGAACCAAATTGTATTATTTTGAATTGTACATGCTGAGTCAAATAAAAATTAACTTTTGCAGGAAGATCATATGAAGATTAATGTAATCGAGTGGTTGGTGTTTGATCCTACACAAAGAGCAGAGGCACTGAAACAGAGCAATGCCATAATGAGGAAATTCTTGGGTATGTGGTTTTATTTTTCCTTGTATGCAGATTTTAAAAATTCAAACATTGTAATTATTTAATTTTCTTTAGTTGTGGATTTTGTTTTCATGATAAATGCAATTGAGACAATTTCTATTGTCTGGTTTATTAGATGGGCATAACTTGATAATAAATAGCCATACATATTCTCAGGCTTATAAGTTCAGCTGTGCCGTACCCATTTTGCAGGCAGTAACTAGCCTTCCAGTATGGCTGATGAGAGGAACTCACCTTATCACAAGTTGATAGTGTGCTACCTTCCAAATTAGTGAAAGCAGATGCAGTAACAAGTCACACACACCCCACCAGAATGTTATTTAAATTGTAAGATCCATTTTTTTTGATATTGGTATGCAACTAGACTTTATTAGTCACAGGCTGAATTATTACAGCATAGCTTGGTGTTGGCATTCAGTCAGACCCCTGTACTTAAATATACTAAATGTGGAGCATGAATTAGCAAACGTGTTCCTTCTAAAATCTTCTCGCTCACCCTCATTAAAATGAATCAAACCTACTCTGATCTCTCACCCTTTCTCCTTTTCCCAAAGTTGTAAGCTGAATAATGGCCTGATCTTTGGTGATGTTTCTGCAGGAATTCTGTGCATCTTTTCAATTATATTGAAAGGGGTTGCTGTATAGCCCCTTCTTATTTGTAAAATTCTGTGTTCTTCAATTGTAGGGTTGAACAAGTTAAATATAGATGGATGAAAAAAAAATTAGTGCATTACTATAGTTGAAAGATTTTTCTTGTTCTCTGGTTATGATATGTATCCTATCTGATGAAGGGCTTGTGCCCGAAACGTCGAATTTCCTATTCCTTGGATGCTGCCTGACCTGCTGTGCTTTAACCAGCAACACATTTTCAACTGTGATCTCCAGCATCTGCAGACCTCACTTTTTACTCAAGAATACTGACTGTTGACTATAGTTTGCTTTTGATTTGTTTCTTCTCCATGACTTTCTCATGCTTGTCAGTTTCTGTATTATAGATGTGGGATATTTTATATCCCACATTTGCACTTTTGTTTTTGATGGTAGCAATCCTTTGATTAATTAAATTGTTAACTACCTTGAAATATAACTGCATACATAATGTTAGTGTTAGTACTTCAGCAGTATTGAGTGTGTGGTGCTGGAAAAACACAGTAGATCAGGCAGCATCTGAAGAGCAGTAAAATTGACATTTCAGGCATAAGCCCTTGCATCATTCCTGATGAAGGGCACCACATTCTCAACTCTGATCTGCAACATCTGCAGGCCTCACTTTCTTTTTCAGCAATATTGACCAAGTATTAATATTACTAAAATCACCTTTCAATACTTTTGAATTGTTTCTCCATAATGTTATGACACAGCGGTGAACCCTTCTCCTAATTAAACCAAACATCCAGAAGAGCTCACCTCACCCCATAATCTGTTAAAGTATGAGTGACAGAGAAAAAAAATCAATTTATTCTTTAACTCTAAAAATGAACATCAAACAACAACTATTTACAACTCTTAAGCCTCCTTTCTTTTAAATGTTTGTTATCTGCTTCCAACTCTACAACAATATACTGTTCCAATAAAAGCCCTCATTCAAATTACATCAACTTAATTTCAAAACCAAACAGTGGCTGTCATTAGTGTCGGTGTCCCTCTGGTTGAAGATTTATCTGGGTTGTCTTTGGTCTTTTGCTGCAAAGATGTTTCATATGAAAAAAGGTACCTTTGATAGAGTGTGTTTTGCTGGCAGTTACTCTGTCGATTTGCAGTTGGTTTCACGGTCTAATTGTCAAAATGTCTGCTTCTTTATACCCCCAGCATTGATTGTCTCATTGGTTTGATGTTGGCAAAACAATAAGTTCAAAATAGATTGATTTTTAGTATCCTGGGTCATAATTTAAACTGATTGGTTCAAGTTGAGTGGTTGTCAAAACACCTACCAAAACTCTGGTATTTGTTTCACAGCCAAATCTGACATATTTTCAATTTTCCAGTACACTGTGAGACTGCTAGTCAGTCACATGACAGGTGCCTGCAAGCACTCAGTGCAAAACAGCTTTCACTCTCTCTTAAAGGTACAACACACACCTTCAACTTCACAACAATAAGTGGTTTGAATGGTAAATTCTGTCAGCTCATTTTATATCTTTAGAATATTAAGCATTGTCTTCTGGTTATTGCAGCCTCTGATGTCCCTTAAATTAATCCATATCCACCCTTTCTAGTTCTCGTTCCAGCTGTTGTTTGTTACCTGTAAAAGTATACTTTGTGAGGTTTGCTATGATTTGTTCATAACTGAAAATATTGTTTCGGGTTCACTATTATTCTATTTTATATGCAATATATTTTTAAAATAGTCTGAGAAAATTGTTGTAGAGGCTGAGGAGCTCTTACTTATCATAGCTTGTAGATATGGATACAGAGAGACACAACTAATTCTTTTCATCTGTAGTGAAATAAGCAATTCTTGAATACTACCTGTGTTTTGTAACTTACATGCTTTAATTTTATTTCCAGCTTCAAAAAAACATGAAGCTGCAAAAGAAGTGTTCAGTAAAATTCCACAAGACTCTATAGCTGAAGTGTACGCGAGCTGGGAAGAATATGGAATGGATTTCATGCCTCCAGCAGAGGAAGAAAATGCTATCCGGGAACATTTGTGCATAAGGGCTTATCTGGTAAGGTTACAATAGGAAATTTCACAGTTCAAGCTGGTCAGTGCAATTGGAACAGGTATATAATTTAGATTAATGGACTCCCAGTTTCATGTTCTCAATGTAGCATTGTTGCTACAGTTTGTAACAGAGAAAAGTTTGATCATAAATTGGAGTTATATGAATATTTAATTAAAGATTAAATTTATGATTTCAAAATAGAATCTGCTGGGAGGTTTTGTACTCTGATCAAAATTTCTTCCTACTTTCTTCTGTAATTGAAGTTTATGAATACATGTCAGCTATTTTTCAAATGTAAGGCTTCAATGGTCTCTCACCTGTGAAAATTCCTGTTTCATCTTTTTCACCCATGTTAAAGAGGGTGTAGTCTTTTCTATATTCTGTTTCAACATGCTAAATTTTATAACTTGTGCTCTTCTCCAGGAAGCTCATGAGATGTTCAACAAGTGGTTTAAATGCATGCAGTCAACACCTCAGGAACCTACCATTTCTGCAGGTGCAAGTTTCACAGAGACAGTGGCTCATGAACACAAACAGAAGCAATTTCAGGTTAAAAAAAAATACAATTTCAGCTGTTGCAATGTGTTTTCCCTGTATTTGGTGTTGATTATTTCCTTTTCCAAACAGAGTGATTATAAGAACTGGAGTGATGAATTGGAAATTCTCACCAAAGAAGTAAAAGAGAAGATCTGTAATGTCTTGCTTTTTGTGAATGGAGGATGGTTGATTGACATCAGAGAGGTAAACTCGAAATGGAATGTTTATTAACCAAAAATTATGAATATTTTTAATTAGTAGAAGTCAAAAGGAAATAAGGTTTTTTTTCATCTAAGCTTTCAGGTGTCTTTAAGGTTCTATTTAATAATCAGTGATTTTTATTACATTCATTTTTTTCATAGTTAATTTTGCATATAGCAAATCAGTAATTCACCAGAATTCTAGGTTGTAATAGCTGATTTCTGCATAACTTTGAATTTTGACATGCAAATAATAGATGAAAATTAATTGAGTTAGAATAAGGAGCAGTCAAATCGACAGGTTGCAACTTAATCCTGTCTTGCCCTATAGAGCTATTATTTTGTACTTCAAATCAGAAATCGATATCGGTCATTAATGTATGCAAGTTTGGTTTTCATTGTAGTTGACAATGTTATATGGCTTTGGTAGAATATTTTGAAAGCATGTTTTCTCTGGCTACCTACGCATTCTCTGTGTAGTAGCATTACTGGTAGAAGCCTAACCTAGGACTGATTTCGAAATAATGGAATCCAGTTTTGAGAGAAACACACCATTCAGAAGTACTCCGTACCAGAACTCCCCAAGTGAAGTGAAGGGGGAAATGCTAAGTTTCAACTGCCAGTTAATTTAAAGGTCTCCATCAGAAATAACCTGAGAAATGATATTTAGAGTTTGATAGTACAGTCACGCTTCAGAGAATGGTGCGAATCAGGTGTTTGATTGGATTAGATTACTGACTGTGTGGAAACAGGCCCTTCGACCCAACAAGTCCACACCGACCCGCCGAAGCACAACCCACCCAGACCCATTTCCCTACATTTATCCCTTCACCTAACACTACGGGCAATTTAGCATGGCCAATTTACCTAACCTGCACATTTTTGGACTGTGGGAGGAAATCGGAGCACCCGGAGGAAACCCACGCAGACACGGGGAGAATGAGCAAACTCCACACAGTCAGTCGCCTGAGGTAGGAATTGAACCCGGGTCTCTGGTGCTGTGAGGCAGCAGTGTTATGCTTCTGAAGTATTTGCACTTCTGCTGTACATTTCTTCCAATAAGTAGCGACTTCAGACATTTTTCACTGTATTGCTGTATCCCAATACTTGAGTACCCATGACAATAAAACTTAATTCCTATTCATAGTTGCTAAGCTTGCAGGGAACATAGAAGTGATTCTAAAAGTTTCTGTAGGTATGGGAAGAGAAAAAGATTAGTGAAGTCAAATGCAGTTAGAAACAAGGGAAGTTAGAATTAGGAACAAAGATGGCAGATCAATTTAGGGATTCACGGTAGGCTATTCAGGTCTGAGAAGAAATTTCTTCACTGAGAAAATGGTGAGCCCATGGAATTCTCTGCCGCAGAAAGGGGATGAGGCCAAAATAATGCATGTTTTCAAGGAGTTTGATCTTATTCTTGGGGCTAAAGGGTTGAAAGGTATGGGGAGAAAGTTGGAACAAGGTATTGAGCTGATCGTCAGCTATGATCATTGTGAATGGCAGAGCAGAGTTATTGTGTCCCAACAATAACTCAACATATGTCACCACCACGCTTGTGGGAGAAAAGAATCATTAAATAGGGAACTACAGATGCAGTAACTGAGTGGTCCTCTGGATCAACAGCTTTGTAGTTCATTTCAGGAACACCAGGCTGCTACCTGAAATTTTTAAGTATGAAACTATTATACAAGTCCTCAAGTGTCTCAGGCACTGACATATTAGGCACTCTGATTGCACTGGATCGTAGGAACAGGAGTGGCCATTCACCCACTCAAACTTGTTCAGCCATTCAATCAGATCATGGCTGACCTGTGGCCTAATTCCAAATACCTGCATTTGGCCTATGTCCCTATACCGTTACTTATCAAAGATTTATCTGTGTCAGATTTAAAATGAACTGTCCAGTATCCACTGCTGTTTGAGGAAGAGAGGTGTGAACATTTACCACACTTTGTGTGTAGAAGTGCTTTCTAATGTCAAACAGTCTGGCCATAATTCTCAGACTATGACTCCTAGTTATAAAATGTCCAATAAATGGAAATAGTTATCTTTATCTACCCTGCCTTTCACTGTTAATATCTTGAAGACTTTGATCAAATCACCCCTTAACCATCTAAACAGGCCTAATTTGTATAATTTCTCCTCATAATGTGACTCCTGATGTCCAGGTTGATTAGATTCCCTACAGTGTGGAAACGGGCCCTTCAGCCCAACAAGTCCACACTGACCCTCTGAAGAGTAACCCATCCAGATCCATTTCCCTCTGACTAATGGACCTAACACTATGGGCAATTTAACATAATCATTGTTCAAGCTGAAGTGGTGAAATACATAAAATAGAGCTACGTAGTTAAAATGACTGATTACAGAACTGCAATAATACTTAATTCTAAACAAATACATAGATTTGTCATATAGTTTCAAAGTAAGTAATTGCTTCTCTTGAAGATATTATAAGTAAATTATATCTGTACTGACTAAATTTTAGACGAGTAAGAGAGGATCTAATTGAAACAAAGATCGTGAAGGGACTTCACAGGATAAACAGAGGCTATTTCCTTTGGTGGGTGAATCTAAAATAGAGTTCATAAATGTATTAATTCTGAGGGATAAAGATGTTTAGAATTGTCACTAACAGGGTTATGGATGGTCAAGTTTGTGGTAAGTCTTCAATTTCTGAAGAATACAGGTGTGAATAGCAAAGTAGAATTCAGACTGTGAAGGTCAGCCATGTTTGTAATGAATAGTGGCGCATGCTTGAAGAACTAAATGGTCATCTACATGTTGTTCCTCTGCTCTTATTGCAAGTGAAATAGTAATGTTTCATTTACTTATTGAAATGTTTGTACTTCCTTCAACTTTTTAAAAATTGATTCTTGGCTTTAATGATTTAGCAAAATTTTCAGTACAAAAGGAGCAAAAACAGCTCCATTTCACACAGTATTCTAATGAAATGTAGTCGATTTGGAGCAACAAAATTTCTAAAGTTAATTGAAGGATTTAATGTTCCTTAGGATGCTGAAGAAGATGCTGAGCGCAGTCACCAGTTGAATTTATTGCGCCAGCTCTGCCTACCAATGATGTGTTTCTTGCTTCACACAGTACTACACAGCACTAAACAGTACCAGCACTGCTTAAAATTGGCTGATATTGTTGCATCAGAGCAACATAAGCTTTATCAAGTAAGTTGGGTACTATACATTGTGACCAATTTAGTACCTTTTGCTTAGTTTTATTTATAAAATTCCATAATAAATTATTAAATTGTTTGAGTGTTCTAAAAGTAGGACTTCAGTAAACTTCTATCGGTCATGATATTTAAATATGCAATTCAGATCAAGGTAAAGATCTATTGCTTCTCCATGACATGTAAAAAAAAATGTTCAGGAGACCTAAAAGCTTTTGAAATATTTCTTGCAGAGATCAAATGGATTTAATGCATTACTATTCATGACTTCGATGAATATGCAGACCTGCTTAAATGTGTGTTTACAATTGCACTCTAAGCTTTTGAAAAGACTCTTGTCAAAAAAGTGATCATTATCGTAACGTGAAGAATTGACTCAAATTTCTAGTTATTGTGCTGCTGATTTTTGGAAAAGTCAAACTGCTATTTTTGTGAGTTAACTAATGCTGATTTTTGCAGAAACTGCTTTTCACTTAAGCTAGTCCGTTGCTGTAGTATCGTGGAATGTTTACGGAAAAGGAGATCTCTCTTTTGTGTTTATCCTAGCTTTGTCTAAGAAGGACTCAGCTAGTTGCACTCCATTGTCTCTTTCCTCCCCACCCCCCCATGTAGTTTTTATCCTCTTCATATATTTATCCAACTTGCTTTTAAAAGCCATGATTAATTTGCCTTCCCAAATATTCAGGATCCTATCCATTTGCAACATTCAAGTTTTTTTTGTCATCTTGCCAAACCTTTGCAATTCTCCTTAAATTGGTGTTCCTTGGTTCTTGACTCTTCTGACAATCAAAAATATATCTTGCTTGACTTTGTCCAGAATCGTCAAAGTTTTGAAAACGTCTCTACCCAACTTTCCTTCAACCTTCCTTTCAGAGAAAACAGCTCTAGCTTTTTCAGTCCATCCACATGATGATTTAAGTTGCTCATCCCTGAAACCATTCTTATAAATACTTTCTGCCCTTCCTCAAAAGTTATCACACCTTGACACCAAGAATTGGGCACAACATTCCAGTTAAATCTGAGTCAGTGTTTTAAATAATTTATCGAGAATAATTTCTACAGATTAATATTTATGATGCATGATACGGCATGTAATCTATAAAGTTACTGTTTTATGGTACAGGTGCACAATTCTTTATCTGAAATGCTCGGGACCTGCAGATTTTCAGAATTCAGAATTTTTCGAATTTCAGAATAAGTGACAGTTTGGTGAAATTTTTAAAAATCTGACTGAAGGAGCAGACTCAGTCAGTAAAATGGGCCTTGTGACAGAATTGAGGCTTGCCATAGCTGGGCCACGCCCCCCCCCCCCCCCAGTAAGTCACATCTGAGTGACATGCATCAAGTGGGTGTCGACTTAGGTTAACTGTTTGCATGCTAAATAACCTTGTTCATGAGAAAAAAACTTGACAAAAAAAACCTTTGGATTTTGGAACTTTTCGAATTTCGCGATTTTGGATGAAGAGTTGTCTACCTGTACTGAGCAAATTTTACTCCTCTGCAAATCATTCATTCTTGCGTATGTAAAATTGGCACCACCTAGTATAATGAAGGCCTGTGCTCACAGTTCCCCAGACAACAAATTCCAATCATTGTTGGGACAACATTTTCCATAGGTATACAAAAGAGAAACACAGGAGAATTCCCATGAAGAACTAATCCAATTTCCCCCTATCTCCATCATGATGAATGTCAGGAGGGAAGCTAAAAATGTAAAAGTAAGTTCTTAAGGGTAACATAACTCCACAATCACTAGTTCAAAGGAAGTGAACTTGCGAAGAGTTAGTTTAGGAATCCTTGCTATTGATTGTAAAATATGAAGCAATGATTTTATGTTAACATGGATCAGTTCAGGCCCTTTGGCCCTTGTTGTTGTGCCAGCCTTTTATCCTACTCTGAGATCAGACTAACCTACATCTCCTTCATTGTACTATCTTCCATGTGCATATCCATGAGTCGCTTAAATGCCCCTAATGTGTCTGACTCTACAACCACTGCTGGCAGTGCATTCCACACACCCACCATTCTCTGAGTAAAGAACCTCTGACATCTCCCCTAAACCTTCCTCCAGTTACCTTAAAATTAGCCTTCTCATGATAGACATTTCCATCATGGGAAAAAGTCTCTGGCTATCCACCCTATCTATGCCTCTCAACATTTTGTACATCTCTATCAAATCACCTCTCATCCTTCTTTGCTCCAATGAGAAAAGCCCTAGCTCCCTCAACCTTTTTTCCATAAGACATGCCCTCCAGTCCAGGCAGCATCCTTGTAAATCTCCTCTGCACCCTCTCTAAAACTTGCGCATCTTTACTATAATGATATGACTAGAACTGAACACAATATTTTAAGTGTGGTCTAACCAGGGTTCTGTCGAGATGCAGCGTAACTTTGCGGCTCCTAAACTCAATCCCCCTGCTAATGAAAGCTAACACACGATACGCCTTCTTAACCAACCCTATGAACCTGGGTGGCAACTTTGAGGGATCTGTGAACATGGCCCCAAGATTCCTCTGCTCCTCCACACTGTGAGAAGTCGTGTTTTTAACCCTGTGTTCTGCATTCAAATTCCACCTTCCAAAGTAAGTGACTTCACACTTTTCCAGGTTTTATTATGTCTGCCACTTATCAACCCAGTTCTGCATCCTGTCAATGTCCTGTTGCAATCTACAACAGCCCTCCACACTAACCACTACTCCAACCTTCCTGTCATTGGCAAACTTACTAACCCACCCTTCCATCTCCACGTCCAAATCAGAGTCATAGAGACATACAGGACGGAAACAGACCCTTTGGTCTAACTCGTTTATGCCGACCAGATATCTAGTCTAGTCCCACCTGGCCCATATCCCTCCAAACCCTTCCTATTCATTTACACATTCAGATGCCTTTTAAATGTTGCAATTGTACTAGCCTCCACCACTTCCTCTGGCAGCTCATTCCATACATGTACCACCCTCTGTGTGAAAATGTTGCCCTAAGGTCTCTTTTATATCTCCGCTCCCACCCCCCCCACCCTAAACCTATGCTCTCTGGTTCTGGACTCTCCTCCTCGCCCTCCCCTACCAGCCCAGGGAAAAGACTTTGTCTATTTATCCTATCTAAGCCCCTCATGATTTTATAAATCTCTATAATGTCAGCCTCAGCCTCCGATGCTCCAGGGAAAACAACCCCAGCCTGTTCAGCCTCTCCCTATAGCTCAAACCCTCCATCCCTGGCAACATTCTTTTCTGAACCCTTCAAAGTTTCACATCTTTCTGAGAGGAAGAAGGCCAGAATTACACACAATATTCCAAAAGTGGCCTAATCAATGTCCCGTACAGCAACAACATGACCTCTCAACTCCTGTACTCAATACTTTGACCAAAAAGGAAAGCACACCAAACTCCTCCTCCAGTATCCTATCTATCTGCGACTCTATGTTCAAGGAGCTACGAACCTGCACCCCAAGATCTCTTTGTTCAGCAACACTCCCAGGATCTTAGCAGGACGTATACACGTAATGGTAAGATTTACTTTCCCAAAATGTAGCACATCGTATTTATCTGAATTAAACTCCATCTGCCACTCCTCAGCCCATTTCCCATCTGATCAAGATCCTGTTGTAATCTGAGGTAACCTCCTTCGCTGTCCACTGTACCTACAATTTTGGTGTCATCTGCAAACTTACTAACCATACCTCTTATGCTCACAGCCAAATTATTTATATAAATGATGAAAAGTAATGGACCCAGCACTGATCCTTGTGGCACTCCACTGGTCACAGGCCTCCAGTCTGAAAATCCTCCTCCACCACCCTGTGTCTTCTACCTTTGAGCCTGTTCTGTATCCAAATGGCTAGTTCTCCCTGTATTCCATGAGGTCTGACCTTGGGGAACCTTGTTGAACGCCTCCAAAAAGATCACAACCACTGTTCTGCCCTCATCAATCATCTTTGTTACTTTTTCAGAAAACTCAATCAAGTTTGTGGGACATGATTTCCCATGCACAAAGACATGCTGACTATCCCTAACAGTCCTTGCCTTTCCCTCCAACAACTTGCCCACCACCGACATCAGACTCACCGGTCTATAGTTCCCTGGCTTCTCCTTACACCTTTCTTAAATAATGGTACCAAGTTAGCCAACCTCTAGTCTTCCGGCACCTCACCTGTGACTATCGATGATACAAATATTTCAGCAGGGGGCTCAGCAATCACTTCTCTAGCTTCCCACAGAGTTCTTGGGTACACCTGATCAGGTTCTGGGGATTTATCCACTTTTATGCGTTTCAAGACATCCAGCACTTCCTCCTCTGTAATATGGACATTTTTCAAGATGTCATCATCTATTTCCTTACATTCTGTATCCTCCATATCCTTTTCTACAGTAAACACTGATGCAAAATACTCGTTTAGTATTTTCCCCCATCTCCTGTGGTTCCACACAAAGGCCGCCTTGCTGATCTTTGAAGGGCCATATTCTCTCCCTAGTTACCCTTTTTTTCATGAATGTATTTATAAAAAAGTGTTTGGATTCCCCTTAATTCTATTTGCCAAAGCTATCTCATATCCCCTTTTTGCCCTCCTGATTTTGCTCTTAAGTATACTCCAACTGCCTTTATATGCTTCTAAGGATTCACTCGATCTATCCTTTCTATATCTGAGATATGCATCCTTCTTTTTCTTACACAAACCCTCAATTTCTTTAGTTATCCAGCATTCCCTACACCTACCAGCTTTTTGTGTCACCCTAACAGGAATATGTTTCTGGATTCTCATTTCTGAAGGCTTCCCATTTTCCAGCCGTCTCTTTACCTATGAACATCTGCCCCCAGTCAACTTTTGGAAGTTTTTGCCTAATACTGTCAAAATTGACCTTTGTCCAATTTAGAACTTCAACTTTTAGGTCTGGGCTATCCTTTTCCATCACTATTTTAAAACAATTATGGTCGCTGGCCCCAAAGTGCTCCCCCATTGACACCTCAGTCACCTGCCCTGCCTTACTTCCCAAGAGTAGGTCAAGTTTTGCATCTGTAGTAGGTACATCCACATACTGAATCAGAAAATGTTCTTGTACACATTTAACAAATTCCTCTCCATCTAAACCCTTAACACTATGGCAGTCCCAGTTTATGTTTGGAAAGTTAAAATCCCATACCATAATCACCTTATTATTCTTACAGATAACTGAAATCTCCGTACAAATTTGTTTCTCAATTTCCGTCTGACTATTAGGGGGTCTGTAATACAATCTCAGTAAGGAGATCATCCCTTTCTTATTTCTCAGTTCCACCCAAATAACTTCCCTGGACGAATTTCTGTGAATGTCCTCCCTCAGCACACTATAATGCTATCCCTTATCAAGAATGCCATTCCCCCTCTTCTCTTGCCTCCCTTTCTTTCCTTCATGTAGCATTTGTATCCTGGAACATTAAACTGCCAGTCCTGTCCATCCCTGAGCCTTTTTTCTATAATTGCCATGATATCCCAGTCCCATGTTCCTAACCATACCCTGAGTTCATCTGCCTTCCCTGTTAGGCCTCTTGCATTTAAATGAATGCAGTTTAATTTCAGTCCTACCTTGTTCCCTGCTTTGTTCCTACCTACCCTGACTGTTTGACTCGCTTCTTTACTCAACTATACCAGTCTTCGATTGATCTCTTTGCTCCCTATCTCCCTGGGTCCCCATTCCTCCCACCCACACCGCACCCTCCTCGGTTAAATCCTCCCAAGCAGCTCTCGTGAATCTCCCTGCCAGCATATTAGTCCCCTTCCAATTTAGCTGCAATCCGTCCTTCTACCCTTAAAGAACTTGCAATGATCCAAAAATGTGAATCCCTCTCCCATACACCAGCTCCTCAGCCATGCATTCATCTGCTCCAACCTCCTCATCCTGCCCTCTGTAGCTTGTAGCACTGGGAGTAATCCAGATATTACTACTCTTGAGGACCACCTTTTTAAATTCCTACCTAACTTTCTATATTCTCCCTTCAGAATCTCAACCTTTTCCCTTCCTAAGTCATTGGTTCCAATCTGCACTATGACCTGCTGGTCCCTTTCCCCTCATTGCGCTAGAGCCAGTCTTGATACCTGAAACTTGGCTGTTTGCACTACATTCCCCTGAGAATTCATCACCCCTACATTTTCCAGAACAGCATACTTGTTTGACATGGGGATAGCCACAGAAGACTCCTGCACTACCTGTCTACCCTTTACCTTTCCTGGAGTTAACCCACCTATGTGACTGTATCTGCGACTTTTTTCCCTTTCTGTAACTCCGTCACACCCCCTTGTACTTGTAAATTTCTCATTGCCTCTATATCTCACTCTCGTTCCCCCCCTCGCTCTCCCCCTCTCTCTTTCTCTCTCTTTCTTTCTCTCTCACTCCCACATCTGACCAGAAGAGCATATCACCCTACTAAAGGCTATTTTTGCTACATTCAAAGAAATCACAAAGAACAGAGGTCCCAGAACCATTCCATGAGTTACACCACAGGACACCAAGTTCCAGGCTGAATACTTTTCATCAACCACCAGCCTGAGTCTTCTATGGGTCAGCCAATTCTGTATCCAGACAGACAGATTTCCCTGTATCCCATGCCTCCTTACTTTCTGAATGAGCCTCCCACGGGGAACCTTATCAAATGCCTTGCTAAAATTCACGTATAGCACATCACTGCTCGACCTTCATCAACGTGTTTTGTCACATTCTCAAAGAATTCAATAAGGTTTGTGAGGCATGACCTGCCTCAGACTATCTCTGATCAAACTATGGTTTTCCAAGTAATCATAAATTCTGTGTCTCAGAATCCTCTGCAATAGTTTGCCCACTACTGACGTAATTCCCAGGACTATCCCTATTCCCTTTCTTGAAAGAGGGAATAACATTTTTTAAGATAAGATTACTTACAGTGTGGAAATAGGCCCTTCGACCCAACAAGTTCACACCGACCTGCCGAAGCGCAACCCACCCAGACCCATTCCTCCATATTTATCCCTTCACCTAACACTACGGCCAATTTAGCATGGCCAGTTCACCTAACCTGCACATTTTTGGACTGTGGGAGGAAACTGGAGCACCCAGAGGAAACCCACAGAGACACTGTGAGAATGTGCAAACTCCACACAGTCAGTCGCCTGAGGCGGGAATTGAACCTTAGTCTCTGGCTCTGTGAGGCAGCAGTGCTAACCACTGTGCCACCGTGCCGCCCACTAATTTGTCACCCTCCAATTATCTGGACAGTGAGGGCACAAAGATCACCACCAACAACACACCAATCTCTTCCCTCGCTTCCTGTAGTAATCCAGGGTATATCCCGTCTGTCCCATGGATCATCTTTTCAAAGGTTTCAGCACATTCTCCTTAACGTCATATTGGCATATTAGTCTGTTTTACGCTGTCCTCGGAAAGGTCCCTCTCAGTAGTGAATACTGAAGCAAAGTATTCATTAAGGACCTCCCCTACTTCCTCAAACTCCAGATGCAAGTTCCCTCCACTATCCCTGATTGACCGATCCCTCACTCTGGCCATCCTCATCTTCCTCATCTAAGTATAGAAGACCTTAGAGTTTTCTTGAATCCTACCCACTTAAAGCTTTTTCACGTCTCCTTCTAGCTCGCCTAAGTTCATACTTCAGTTCCTTCCCAGCTACCTTGTAACCTTCTAGAGCCTTGTCTATTCCTTGTCTTCTCAACCTTAAGTAAGCTTCCTTTTTCCTCTTAAATAGATGTTCCACATCCCTTATCACCCAAGACTCTTTCAACCTACCATCCCTTTCTTACCTCAGTGGGGCAAATCTATCCAATATTATCATCAAGTGCTTCCTAAACAGCCTCCACATTTCTGTTGTGCATTTACCTGAGAACATCTGTTTCCAATTTAGGCACCCCAGTTCCTGCCTAATAGTATTGTAATTCCCCCTCCCCTAATTAAATACTTTCTCATATCGTCTGCTCCTATCCTTCTCAATGAATATAGTAAAAGTCATGGAGTTGTGATCACTCACGTTAAAATGCTCTCCCACTGAGAGATCTGACACCTGGCCTGATACATTACCAAGCACCAAATCCAATATGACTTCCCCTCTACTTGGCCTATCTACATGTAGTGGGCAAAAGTGAGAACTGCATATGCTGAAATCAGAGTCCAGATTAGAGTGGTGCTGGAAAAACACAGCAGGTCAGGCAGCATCCAAGGAGCAGGAGTTACGTTTTGGGCAAAAGCTCTTCAGGAAAGGGCTGCTCCTTGGATTATGCTTGGCCTGCTGTCTTTTCTAGCACCACTCTAATCTAGCCCCTATCTACATATTGTGTCAGGAACTCTTCCTGGACACACCTGCCAAAAACTGCTCCATCCAATCAATATTCGGGAAGTTAAAGTCACCCATGACAACGACCCTGTTACTTCTGCATCTTCTGACAATCTGCCTCCCAACTTGTTGCTCTGTCTCTCTGTTGCTATTGGGGGATCTACAGAAAATTCCCAATAAAGTGACTGCTCCTTTCCTGTTTCTGACGTCCACCCATACTGATTCTGTAGACAAACCCCCCTTGACAATTTCTCTTAGAGCAGCTGTGGTACTATTCCTGATTAGCAATGTCATTCCTCCACCCCCACCATCTTAAAAAAAATCTTTTGCAGTATCCAATAACCATTCCTACCCCTGAGATATCCAAGTCTCCTTAATGGCCACAACATCATCGTTCCAAGTACTGATCCTTGCTCTGAGTTTGTCACCCTTCTTCCTGATACTTCTTGCATTAAAATAAACACAGTTCAGCCCATCATACTGACTGTACCTTTGCCCTATCTAGTGCCCATCTCTCCTCACAGATTCTCTGCATGCCGTATCTGGCTGTTCACTACCTACTCCATCATTTGATTCATAGCTCCCTTGCCATTCTGATTTAAACCCTCCTGAGGAGCTGTAGCAAACCTCCCACCCTGGATATTGGTGTTGAGGTCCAGCCTGTCCTTTGATACAGGTCCCACCTTCACCAAAAGATATCCCAATGATTCACATCTGAAGTCCTCCCTCCTACACCAGCCCTGCAGCTACAGTCACTTTCTATTCCTAGCCTCAAGAGCACATGGCACCAGTAGCAATCCTGAGATTACTACTCTACTCATCCTGCCTTCTAGCTTCAACATAACTCCCTATATTCTCTTTTCAGGTCCTCCTTCCTTTCCCTGCCTATATCACTGTTGCTGATATCCTCCCCCCCCCCCCCCGTCACTCGATCCGGGACATCCTTGACCCTGGCACCCGGGAGACAATACATCATCCAGAGTCTCGTGTCTGTTCCTCTCATGATTGAATCTCCTATCATTATCGCTCTCCTATTCTTCACCCCACCTTCCCTTCTGAGCCACAGATCCAGGTTCCGTTCTAGAAACCTGGCTGCTGTGGCTTTCCCCTATAGTTGTTCCCCCGACAACAGTATCAAAACAGTATGCTTGTTGAGAGGAATGGTCACAGGGTCCCTGCACTGTCGTCTGTTCCCTTTCCCTCTTCTGTCATCCAGCTACTTTTATTCTGTAGCTTAGGTGTGATTACCTCCCTATAATATATCAGTTCTTAGCCATCCCCGTGTCCACGTGTACTCCTGTTGAGCCTTCGCTCTGCCTATTCATGAGGTAAGTCTTGAAAAGGGAAATTTACCTTCTTGGCAGCTCACTGGTCCTGGCTGTCACTGCTCCTGCTGCAAATGTTGAAGGGTGAAATGCGATATATCAAGTATTGTATAAAACTGCTATAGAGTTTTAATTTAAGCTTTCTTTTGTTTTTCTATATAACAGGTATTTTCGAAAGAGGAACTTGCAAACTTCTTGCATTTGCTGAGAGAGTCTTCACTCATGCTGTTGGATCAGAATCTTGATCCCTTAGGATATGAATTACAATCCTAGTGAATATTCAAGGGTTGCAAGAGACTTTGATTCTGTCCAAAAATAAGTATTAGCAATTTGCAGATTCTTTTACACTCCTTCCTCTTTTGGAAGATTAAAGTTCAATGATCAGACAATTGATAATATTTAGATATTCAATCTTGTTGAAAATGTATGTAATATTTCATACGAAAATCTTTTTCCACCTTATTCGAAGTATTGTCGTCTGATTGCTTCTATTTTATAATTGTTACATGCCAATAAGTTGAAAAGTTTCTAAATGTTGTGCTAATGAAATTAACCCTACTATTCTTCTGTCATTAAAATTATTCCATGAATACTACAGACCACATGCATCCCTTGCATTGAACATGCTGACAAATCAGCAAGGAACAATTTGGTCATTCTATTAAGTGCACCATTACTCTGCTTTCTGATTATCTAAATTTTAAATTAATGTCATTGTCCAAACACTTTCTGATGAAGCACATGATGTGTGGTAGCACTTTGGTTTCTGAACAACAAAATTTGTGTTATGGTTTCCACCATTTGTTTTTAGTCGTGATATGTAGTGTTTAAGTAGTAGTAGTCATTAACCAGGCCTGCAGACTCCTGAACTCAACAGCAGTTCTACTTGAGATTGACGTCACAATCTGTTCTGTACTAATAAATACCAGCTTCTGATTGGAGAATGCAGCAACCTCATAGCCTAAGTGAAAAGATAACAACTGCACAAATTAAAAAAAAAAATCCATTTGTAGCTGTTCTGTTGTCTGCCCTTTGATCTTATGTTTTAATTTTTATCCATGTGTTTAGATTATTTAGACTTTCCTTGATTTACTCATAGGCATCCCAGCCTTCCCAACTTTTTGTGTGCCATTGCATCAAAATCTGGGTGGCCTTTTGGTACTAAACTCAAGATAACAAATAAGTGAACTCAGTATTTAGCAACAGAAACTAAGTGCTGGAGAAGCTCAACAGGTTCAACAGCATTTGTGGTTAGAGAAGCACAGTTAGCCTTTCAAGACCAGTGACCATATGTCAGAAATTTCTACTGAGTATCTCTTTTTGATCTTGCTTGAATCCAGCATATGTAGTTCTTTTGTTTTATTCTAATATTTAGCAGTACTGGGGAAAGAAATGGTATGTGTTTAGACAGGACATAGATTGTAGTCTATGGTATTGTTGGATAGTGGTCCTGGCGTTTCGAAAACTTGTGTTGAGATCCTAGAATCTAGTACTTGCATTCTGTGATAGCCGTCACTGTGGAGGCAATTTTAAAATTTGGGAGGAGCAGGGAAGGAATATTTTAGTTGCATTATAAATACCGTGTTTTAAACCTTTGGGGAAATTGTGTTATGTGGGAATTCTGTCAGCTGTGAGAAATGGATTTTGAGAGCATTGGGGAGACTGGGGGGACCATGTTTTGCTGCGCTTATAGGAAGAAATTGTAGGTTTAGCTGAGATTTGTAATTTTTTATGTAATTGCCAAAATTATAAAATTCTCTTTTATAATTATTGGATGCCAATAAAGTTGAGAAGATTCCAAATGTGCTGATGGAATCTATTCTTGTCATGAAAATTATTCTGTGAATTCTGCAGATCACATCTATCATATGCATTGAGCATACTGGTAAATCTCCAAGAAACCATTAATCATCTTTCTGATTATCTAATGTCTAAATTACTTCAACATAGCTGAAACAATGGGACCTTGGTGTACAATTCTGTAGATCCCTGAAGGTGTCAACACAGGTGGACAGGGTGGTAAAGAAGGCATATAGGATGTTTGTTTCATTAGCTGGGTCATAGAATATAGGAGCAAGGAAGTCTTGTTTTGACTTTATAAAACATCGATTACTGAGTGTGGTGACCAGAACTGCACAATTTGGAAGCATGTGATTACACTGGAGAAGGTGCAGTGGAGATTCACTAGGAGGTTGCCTGTGGTAAAAGCTTGAGTTTTAAGGAAAGACTGGTTGGGCTGGGTTCGTTTTTATAGGAGCAGAGGAGGCCTGAGGGTTTTTTTTTTGAAGCATACAAAATTGAGAGGCATAGCAGGAGTAGATCGTGAGAATCTCTTTTCCCATAATAAACGTGCCTCAGACTTGAAGGTATATGTTTACGATGAGGAACAAGTGGTTTAGAGGCAATCTGAAGAAACATTTTTTCACTCAGATGGTAGGTAAATGGAACATGCCTAACAAAGTAGTGGAGTTGAGTACTCTTGCAATGTTTAAGGGGCATCTGGATGAGTACTTAAAATGCTAGGTCTTAGGCTGTGGACGAAGTGCTGGTAAATGGGATTAGTTTCATTTTGTATTTGTTGGTCAGCATAGACATAATAGAATGAAGGACCTGCTTCTGTAATGTATGATTCTGACTCTAAATCTCTGCAATTTTGATGTGGTTCCTGATCAAGTGGTGTGCATTGCATTACAGTCACTCAATCATATGACCAAATAGTCTGTTTTTCATTTGCCATCGATGCAACATGGATGATGATAGTCAGAAGAATCTTTTTATTTGCTTGACATGTTTCCAAATTTTCTAAAAATCCTGCATTTTTCTCTCTGTTCATTTGTCTTTTTTTGCCTTTCAACGTGATCTACTTCCAAAAGTAACTAAATAGATGTCTCATGTTGGTTTGGGTGAAATCTTGTGTATTTGTGCAAATCATTTTCCATAATACTAAATGGAACATTGATTGCAGCCAAATTTTATATTTTCAATAATCACAACTAAGGTGTTAAGTTTTTCACTATATGTATAATCAATGCAGTTTGAAGGCTGTGACTAGCTTAAGATAGCCATTCACCTCTGAAAAACAAGTGTATACCTTTTATTTAGGACAACAATAGGAAACAAACCATTGAATTCATTGAATTTCTTGAGACAGACTTGTCAGTGATTTTTATCATGAATCCCATTATAAATTCACTTGTCACTTTGAAACTGATAAGCAAGAGAGGTTGGCTGTGTTTCATCATGCTTGCAATTTTAGTGAGGAGGAGCACTCCCTATTCTTGCTATTATGTGAGGATATTTTATTTGTTTGCATTTAAATCATTTTTTGGTATATTAAATATATTGAGATGCTTAACAAGAGCATTGAATATCAAAAATCATTTTCTAGGTAGGCAATCACAGATAACAATATCAGGAAAGGTGATTAATAATTTGAGTTGCCAGAATTGGAAATGTAGAATGGAGGCTTGTCAGGCTACAGGGAAGACCAAATGCATGGAATGATATGAAAACAAATAAGGATATTAATGCTGTGGTTTCAGATCAGGAATCAGGGTAGGTTGGCAAGTAGACAGACAATGAGTGAAAGGACTGGAAGTGAGTTAAGCTGCAAGCAGCATACCTTTGGTTAAGCTCAAGTTTGTGGAGATTGGAGCTACGGATTATATCTCAAAGTACCTGACATTGGTGAAAGTTTCTATAGCAAATGTGTCAAAGATGTTGCTGAGGTAGAAGTAAAAAGGCTCCGTGACATGGTCAGAAACTCCTTGCAGGCTCAACCACAAACATCAAGGTTGTGAATGATGTCAGTATGCTTCAGATTATAGAGAGGGACTAGAGTTTGTGACTGGAACCAAGGACAAGGATTGCAGTGTGCCCAATATTTTGGAGTCATAGAGATCTCCAGCACACAAACAGACTTGTTTTTGTATATGCCAACCAGATAAATAATAAATCTAGTTCCATTTTCCAGCATTTGGCCCTTATCACTCTCAAACTCTTCCTATTCATATACACATCCGGATGACGTTTAAATGTTGTAATTGTACCAGCCTCCAACACTTCCTTTGGCAGCTCATTCTAGACATATACCACCCTCTGAGTGAGGAAATGTTGCTCCTCCAATCCCTTTTCGATCTTTCCCCTCCCTATGCCCCGTGGTTTTGGACTCTCCCACTCTGGGGAAACGACCTTGTCTATTCACCCTGTCCATTTCCATCCTGATTTTGTAAACCTCTAAGGTCACCCCTCAGCCTCTGGCGCTCCAGGGAAAATAGCCCCAGTGTATTCAGCCTCCCCCTACAGCTCAAACCCTCCAACCCTGGCAATATTCTTGTCAATCTTTTCTGAACCCTTTCAAATTTCACAACATCTTTCCGATAGAAAGGAGACCAGAAGTGCATGCAGTATTCCAAGAGTGGCCTCACCAATGACCTGTACAGCAGCAACATGACCTCCCAACTCCTATACTCAATGCACTGACTCAATAAAGGCAAGCATACCAAATGCCACCTTCACTATCCTATCTACTTGCGAGTCCACTTTCAAGGACCTATGAACCTGCCCCCAAAGGTGTCTCTGTTCATCAAAACTCCCCAGGACCTTACCATTAAGTGTATTAGTCCTGCACTGATTTGCCTTTCCAAAATGCAGCATCTCACCTTTTCCTAAATTAAACTCCATCTGTCATTCCTCAACCTATTGGCCAATCATGTTGTACTCTGAAATAACCTCCTTTGTTGTCCACTACACTTACAATTTTGTTGTCACCTGCAAACTTACTAAACATACCTCCCATGTTCAGATCCACATAATTTATGTAAATGATGAAACACAGTGGACCCAGCATTGATCCTTGGTCACAGGCCTCCAATCTGAAAACCCTCCACCAGCACCCTCTGTCATCTACTTTTGAGCTAGTTCTGTAGCCAAATGGCTAGTTCTCCCTGCATTCCATGACATCTAACATTGCTAGCCAGTCTCCCATGGGGAACCTTGTCAAACGCCTTACTGAAGTACATGTACATCATATCCACTGCTCTGCCCTCATCAATCCTCTATTAGCTCTTCAAAAATCTCAAGTTAGCGGTACACTATTTCCTGTGCACAAAGCCATATCGTTAATCAGTCCTTGACTTTTCAAATACATGTAAATCCTGTCCCTCATGATTCCCTCCAACAACTTGCCCACCACCAATGTCAGGCTCACTGGTCTATGGAGCAGGAAGAGGGGGCATTGAAAGAGGATACTGTGGTTAACTGTGTCAAAGACTGCAGCAAAGATAAGGAGGGAACAGTTTCTCATGGCCATAATTTGTGATTTTGCTTTGGCAATTATGAGTTATACAGCACGAAAATTGACCCTTTCATCCAACCTGCCCATGCCAACCGGATAGGCTAAACAAATCTAGTCCCAGTTTCCAGCATTTGGCCCTCTCTCAACCTTTCCTATGCATATACCCATACAGACGTCTTTTAAATATTGTAATGTATCACCACCCTCTGCATGAAAACTTTGACCTTTATGTTCCTTTTACACAGAATCACAGAACACGGAAACCAACCTTTCAGTCTGACCAGTCCATGCCATACATAATGCCAAACTAATGTAATCCCACCTGCCTGCTCCTGGTGCGTATCCCTCCAAACCTTCCTTATTCATGTGACCATCCAGATGTCTTTTAAACGTAATTGTATCCGCAAACACCACTTCCTCAGGCAGTTCATTCCACATACAAGCCACCCTCTGTGTCAAAGCTTTGCCTCTTAGGTCCTTTTTAAGTCTTTCCCTTATCAGCTTAAACCTGTGCCATCTAGTTTTGGACTCCCCCACCCAGGGGAAAAGACTTTGGCTTTTCATCATAACCATCCCGCTCATGATTTTTAGAAAGCCACACCTCCAGTGGCTTTGTTTAAGGAATTGTTTTTTCCTTGAGTAGGAACAGAGCAGACACTAGGAAAATGTTGGCGGCGGAGATGAGAAGCTCTTTATGATGTGTGGATGGGGGAGTGTGAGAGAGACAGAGCTATCTGTGTTGGGGGCGAATGTGATGGAGATGAGGAGCTCTCTGTAATGGGGAGTGTGAGGGACATGAGCTGTCTATGATGGGGGAGTATGAGGGAGATGAGGAACTCTATGATGGGGCTAGTGTGAGGGAGATGAGGAGCTCTCTGGGGGTAGTGTGAGGGAGATGAAGAGCTCTCTGGGGGTAGTGTGAGGGAGATGAAGAGCTCTCTGATGGGGGAGTGTGAGGGATATGAGGAGCTCTCGGGGGATTGTGAGGGAGATGAGCTCAGATGGGGGAGTGTGAGGGAGACGTAGAGCTCTCTGATCGAGTGTGAGGGAGATGAGCTCAGTGTGATGGGGAAGTGTGAGGGAGATGAGCTCAGTGTGATGGGGAAGTGTGAGGGAGACGAGCTCTTTGGGGGGAGAGTGAGGGAGATGAGGAGCTCTCTGCGATGGGGGGGAAATGTGAGGGAGATGAGAAGCTCTCTGTGATGGGGGGGAATGTGAGGGAGATGAGGATCTCTGGCGGTGGGGTGTGTGAGGGAGATGAGCTCTCTGTGATGGGGGAGAGTGTGAAGGTGATGAGGAGCTCTGTCATGGGGGAGTGTGAGGGAGATGAGCTCTGTCATGGGGGAGTGCGAGGGAGATGAGGAGCTCTCTGATCGGGGAGTGTGAGGGACATGAGCTCTCTGTGATGGGGGAGTGTGAGATGGACGAGGAGCTCTCTGATGGGGGAGTGTGAGGAAGACGAGCTCTCTGATGGGGATAGTGTGAGGGAGATGAGGAGCTCTGTGATGGGGGGGCTGCAGTGTGAGGGAGATGAGGAGCTTTCTGTGATTGGGGGGGCGGCAGTGTGAGGGAGACGAGGATCTGTGTGATGGTGGGATGCGTGAGGGAGATGAGCTCTCGGTGATGGGGGAAATGTGAGGGAGACGAGGAGCTCTGTGATGGGGGGAATGTGAGGGAGATGAGGAGCTCTGTGATGAGGGGAGTGTGAGGGACATGAGCTCTGATGGGGTAGTGTGAGGGAGACGAGGAGCTCTCTGATGGGAATGTGAGGGAGACGAGGAGCTCTAATGGGGGTAGTGGGAGGGAGATGAGCTCTGTGATGGGAGGGCGGCAGTGTGAGGGAGACGAGGAGCTCTCTGTGATGGGGGGGGGGTGGCAGTGTGAGGGTGATGAGCTCTCCGTGATGGGGGGGCGGCAGTGTGAGGGAGACGAGGAGCTCTCTGTGATGGGGGGGCGGCAGTGTGAGGGTGATGAGCTCTCCGTGATGGGGGAAATGTGAGGGAGACGAGGAGCTCTCTGATGGGGAAATGTGAGGGACATGAGGAGCTTTCTGTGGTGGGGTAGTGTGAGGGAGATGATGAGCTCTCTGGGAGAGTGTGCGGGAGACGAGGAGCTCTGATGGGGGTAGTGTGAGGGAGATGAGCTCTGTGATGGGGGTAGTGTGAAAGAAACGAGGAGCTCTCTGTGATGGGGGGGCGGCAGTGTGAGGGAGACGAGGAGCTGTGATGGGGGGCGGCAATGTGAGGGAGACGAGGATCTGTGTGATGGTGGGGTGCGTGAGGGAGATGAGCTCTCTGTGATGGGAGGAGTGTGAGGGAGACGAGGAGCTCTCTGATGGGAGTGTGAGGGACATGAGCTCTGATAGGGTAGTGTGAGGGAGATGAGGAGCTCTCTGATGAGGGAGTGTGAGGGAAATGAACTCTTTGTGATGAGGGAGATGAGGAGCTCTCTGATGGGGGTAATGTGAGGGAGACGAGGAGCTCTCTGTGATGGGGAGTGTGAGGAAGATGAGCTCTCTGGGGGTTGTGAGGGAGATGAGGAGCTCTCCGATGGGGAGGAAATTAGGTGTGAGGGAGATGAGTTCTCTGATGGGGGGGAATTGTGCGTGAGGGAGATGAGCTCTGATGGGGTAGTGAGGGAGATGAGGAGCTTCGTGGGATGAGGGAGTGTGATGGACATGAGGAGCTCTCTGGGGGATTGTGAGGGAGATGAGCTCTCTGATGGGCAAGTGTGAGGGAGACGAGGAGCTCTCTGATTGGGGGAGTGAGAGAGAGATGAAGTGCTCTCTGTGTTCAGGGAGTGTGAGGGAGATGAGCTCTGTGATGGGCAAGTGTGAGGGAGACGAGCTCTCTGGGGGAGAGTGAGGGAGTCAAGGAGCTCTCTGATGGGGAAGTGTGAGAGAGACGAGATCTGTGATGGGGGTGTGAGGAAGACGAGGACCTCTGTGATGGGGGGATAGTGAGGGAGACGAGGAGCTTTCTGTGATGAGGGGAATGTGAGGGAGACAAGGAGCTCTGTGATTGGTGGGGGGGAAATGTGAGGGAGTTGGGAAGCTCTCTGTAATGGGGGAGTGTGAGGGACATGAGCTCTGTGTGATGGGCAAGTGTGAGGGAGACCGGCTCTTTGAGGAAGATGAGGAGTTCTCTGGGGGTGTGAGGGAGAGGAGGAGCTCTCTGATGGGGGAGCGTGAGGGAGACGAGGAGCTCTCTGTGATGGGGGTGAATGTGAGGGAGATGAGGAGCGCTCTGATGGGAGAGGCAGTGTGAGGGAGACGAGGAGCTCTCTGTGATGGTAGAAATGTAAGGAAGATGAGGATCTCTCTGTGATGATGGGGTGTGTGAGGGAGGCGAGGAGCTCTCTGAGGGGGAGAATGAGGGAGACGAGGAGCTCTCTGTGATGAGGGGAGTGTGAGGGAGACGAGGAGCTCTGTGATGGGGGGAATGTGAGGGAGACGAGGCGCTCTCTGGGAGAAATGTGAGGGACACCAGCTCTGTGATGGGTGTGTGAGGGAGATGAGCTCCCTGGGGGTGTGTGAGGGAGATGAGGAGCGCTCTGTGATGGGGGAGTGTGAGGTAGATGAGAAGCTCTTTGTGATGGGGGAGTGTGAGGGACATGAGGTGCTGTCTGATGGGGGAGTGTGAGGGAGACCAGGAGTGCTCTGATGGGGGAGTGTGAGGGAGGCGAGGAGCTCTCTGATGGGGGAGTGAGGGAGACGAAGAGCTCTGATGGAGGGAGAGTGAGGGAGATGAGGAGTTCTCTGTGATGGGGGGGGAGATGTGAGTGAGACTAGGAGCTCTCTGATGGGAGTGTGAGATGAGGAACTATGTGATGGGGGAGTGTGAGGGAAATGAGGAGCTCTCTGATGGGAGAGTGTGTGAGGGAGATGAGCTCTCTGTGGTGTGGGGAGTGAGGGAGATGACCTCTCTGATGGGGGGGCAGTGTGTGTGAGGGAGATGAGGAGCTCTCTGATGGGGGGGCAGTGTGTGTGAGGGAGATGAGCTCTCTGATGCAGGGAGTGTGAGGGATATGAGCTCTCTGCAGGGAGTGTGAGGGAGATGAGGAGCTCTCTGATGGAAGTGCGAGGGAGATGAGGAGCTCTCTGGTGGGGCTGGGTGTGTGTGAGGGAGATGAACTCTCTGCTGTGGGGAGTGTGAAGAAGATGAGCTCTCTGATGGAGGAGTGTGTGTGAGGGAGATGAGGAGCTCTCTGATGGGAGTGTGAGGGAGATGAACTCTGCTGTGGGGAGTGTGAGGAAGATGAGCTCTCTGATGGGGGAGTGTGTGTGAGGGAGATGAGGAGCTCTCTGTGGTGGGACTGGGTGTGTGTGAGGGAGATGAACTCTGCTGTGGGGAGTGTGAGGAAGATGAGCTCTCTGATGGGGGAGTGTGTGTGAGGGAGATGAGGAGCTCTCTGTGGTGGGGCTGGGTGTGTGTGAGGGAGATGAACTCTGCTGTGGGGAGTGTGAGGAAGATGAGCTCTCTGATGGGGGAGTGTGTGTGAGGGAGATGAGGAGCTCTCTGTGGTGGGGCTGGGTGTGTGTGAGGGAGATGAACTCTGCTGTGGGGAGTGTGAGGAAGATGAGCTCTCTGATGGGGGAGTGTGTGTGAGGGAGATGAGGAGCTCTCTGTGGTGGGGCTGGGTGTGTGTGAGGGAGATGAACTCTGCTGTGGGGAGTGTGAGGAAGATGAGCTCTCTGATGGGGGAGTGTGTGTGAGGGAGATGAGGAGCTCTCTGGTGTGGGGAATGTGAGTGAGACTAGGAGCTCTCTGTGATGGGAGTGAGGGAGATGAGCTATGTGATGGAGGAGTGTGAGGGAGATGAGGAGCTCACTGATGGGGGAGTGTGTGTGAGGGAGATGAGCTCTCTGTGGTGTGGGGAGTGTGAGGGAAATGAGGAGCTCCCTGTGATGGTGGTGTGAGGAAGATGAGCTGTGTGAGGGAGTTGAGCTCTCTGGGGGGAGTGTGTGAGATGGAGATGAGGAGCTCTCTGGTGGGGGAGTGTGAGAGAGGGAGATGAGGAGCTCTCTGGGGGGAGTGTGTGAGGGGGAGATGAGCTCTCTGGGGGGAGTGAGAGGGAGATGAGGAGCTCTCTGGGGGGAGTGAGAGAGGGAGATGAGGAGCTCTGTGGGAGGAGTGAGAGAGGGAGATGAGGAGCTCTCTGGGGGGGGGGGGGAGTGTGTGAGAGGGAGATGAGCTCTCTGGGGGGAGTGTGTGAGAGGGACATGAGCTCTCTGGGGGGAGTGAGAGAGGGAGATGAGGAGCTCTCTGGGGGGGAGTGTGTGAGAGGGACATGAGCTCTCTGGGGGGAGTGTGTGAGAGGGACATGAGCTCTCTGGGGGGAGTGTGTGAGAGGGACATGAGCTCTCTGGGGGGAGTGTGTGAGAGGGAGATGAGGAGCTCTCTGGTGGGGGGTGTGTGTGAGGGAGATGAGGAGCTCTCTGGAGAAATGTGAGGGAGACGAGCTCTGATGGGGGGAGTGTGAGGTAGATGAGGAGCTCTGTGATGGGTGGAGTGTGAGGTAGATGAGGAGCTCTGATGGGTGGAGTGTGAGGGAGATGAGCTCTGTGATGGGTGGAGTGTGAGGGAGATGAGCTCTTTGGGGGGTGTGTGAGCGAGATGTGGAACGTTGTGTGATGGGGGAGTGTGAGGGAGATGAGGAGCTCTCTGATGGGGGAGTGTGAGGGAGATGTGGAGCTCTGGGGGAGTGTGAGGGAAATGAGCTCTTTGTGATGAGGGAGATGAGATCTCTGATGGGGGAATGTGAGGGAGACGAGGAGCTCTGTGGTGTGGCTGGGTGTGTGTGAGGGAGATGAGCTCTCTATGCTGTGGGGAGTTTGAGGGAGATGAGCTCTCTGTGGTGGGGGTGTGTGTGTGAGGGAGACGAGGAGCTCTCTGATGGGGGAGTGAGGGGGACGAGGAGGTCTCTGGGGAGTGAGAGGGAAATGAGAAGCTCTCTGTGATGAGGGAGTGTGAGGGACATGAGGTGCTCTGGTGGGGGAGTATGAGGGAGGCGAGGAGCTCTCTGATGGGGGAGAATGAGGGAGATGAGGAGCTCTCTGTGATGAGGGGAATGTGAAGGAGACGAGGAGCTCTCTGTGATGGGGGAGTGTGAGGGAGACAAGGAGCTCTCTGATGGAGTGAGGGCTTTGAGGAGCTCTGATTGGGGAGTGTGAGGGGGACGAGGTGGTCTCTGGGGGAGTGAGAGGGAAATGAGAAGCTCTCTGTGATGAGGGAGTGTGAGGGACATGAGGTGCTCTGGTGGGGGAGTGTGAGGGAGGCGAGGAGTTCTCTGATGGGGGAGAATGAGGGAGACGAGGAGCTCTCTGTGATGAGGGGAATGTGAAGGAGACGAGGAGCTCTCTGTGATGGGGGAGTGTGAGGGAGATGAGGAGTTCTCTGTGATGGGGATGTGAGGGAGACGAGGCGCTCTGGGAGAAATGTGAGGGAGACTAGCTCTGTGATGGGGGAGTGTGAGGGAGATGAGCTCCCTAGGGGTGTGTGAGTGAGATGAGGAGCTCTGTGATGATGAAGTGTGAGGGAGATGAGGAGCGCTCTGTGATGGGGAAGTGTGAGGGAGATGAGTTCTCTGATGGGGTAGTGTGAGGGAGATGAGGAGCTCTGTGATGGGGGG
Source organism: Hemiscyllium ocellatum (assembly GCF_020745735.1). NCBI lineage: Eukaryota > Metazoa > Chordata > Chondrichthyes > Orectolobiformes > Hemiscylliidae > Hemiscyllium > Hemiscyllium ocellatum. Next base: position 28,799,325 of record NC_083419.1, read on the forward strand.
AGTGTGAGGGAGATGAGGAGCTCTCTGTGGTGGTGGGGGGGAAGAGTGTGAGGGAGATGAGGAGCTCTCTGTGGTGGATGAGGGGAGTCTGAGGGAGTGAGGTGATCTCTGTGGTGGGTGGGGGGAGTGTGTGTGTGAGGGAGATGAGCTCTCGGGGGGGTGAAGAGTGTGAGGGAGATGAGCTCTCGGGGGGGGGGGGAAAGAGTGTGAGGGAGATGAGCTCTGTGGTGGGTGGGGGGAGTCTGAGGGAGATGAGCTTTCTGTAGTGGGGGGGTAGTGTGAGGGAGATGAGCTTTCTGTGGTGGGTGGGGGGAGTGTGTGTGGGGGGGAGTGTGTGTGAGGGAGATGAGCTCTCTGTGGTGGGGGTGGGGGGGAGGAAGAGTGTGAGGGAGATGAGGAGCTCTCTGTGGTGGGTGGGGGGAGTGTGTGTGTGAGTGAGATGAGGAGCTCTCTGTGGTGGGTGGGGGGAGTGTGTGTGTGAGTGAGATGAGGAGCTCTCTGTGGTGGGTGGGGGGAGTGTGTGTGTGAGTGAGATGAGGAGCTCTCTGTGGTGGGTGGGGGGAGTGTGTGTGTGAGTGAGATGAGGAGCTCTCTGTGGTGGGTGGGGGGAGTGTGTGAGAGGGAGATGAGGCACTCTCTGGTGGGGGTGGGGGGGAAGAGTGTGAGGGAGATGAGGAGCTCTCTGTGGTGGGTGGGGGAGTGTGAGGGAGATGAGGCACTCTCTGTTGTGGGGGTGGGGGGGAGAGGGAGATGAGGAGCTCTCTGGTGGGTGGGGGGAGTGTGTGAGAGGGAGATGAGGAGCTCTCTGGTGGGTGGGGGGAGTGTGTGAGAGGGAGATGAGGAGCTCTCTGTGGTGGGTGGAGGGAGTGTGTGAGAGTGAGATGAGGAGCTCTATGGTGGGTGGGGGGGAGTGTGTGTGTGAGTGAGATGAGGAGCTCTCTATGGTGGGTGGGGGGGAGTGTGTGTGTGAGTGAGATGAGGAGCTCTCTATGGTGGGTGGGGGGGGAGTGTGTGTGAGAGTGAGATGAGGAGCTCTCTATGGTGGGTGGGGGGGGAGTGTGTGTGAGAGTGAGATGAGGAGCTCTCTATGGTGGGTGGGGGGAGTGTGTGAGAGGGAGATGAGGTGCTCTCGGGTGGGGGGGGAGAGGGAGATGAGGAGCTCTCTGTGGTGGGTGGGGGAGTGTGAGGGAGATGAGGCACTCTCTGTTGGGGTGGGGGGGGAAGAGTGTGAGGGAGATGAGGAGCTCTCTGGTGGGTGGGGGAGTGTGAGGGAGATGAGGCACTCTCTGTTGTGGGGGTGGGGGGGAGAGGGAGATGAGGAGCTCTCTGTGGTGGGTGGAGGGAGTGTGAGGGAGATGAGGCACTCTCTGTTGTGGGGGTGGGGGGGGAAGAGTGTGAGGGAGATGAGGAGCTCTCTGTGGTGGGAGGGGGAGTGTGAGGGAGATGAGGCGCTCTCTGTTGTGGGGGTGGGGGGAGAGGGAGAGGGAGATGAGCTCTCTGTGGTGGGTGGAGGGAGTGTGTGAGAGTGAGATGAGGAGCTCTCTATGGTGGGTGGGGGGGGTGTGTGTGTGTGAGTGAGATGAGGAGCTCTCTATGGTGGGTGGGGGGAGTGTGTGAGAGGGAGATGAGGCGCTCTCTGGTGGGGGTGGGGGGGGGAGAGGGAGATGAGGCGCTCTCTGGTGGGTGGGGGGAGTGTGAGTGAGGGAGATGAGGCGCTCTCTGTGGTGGGTGGGGGGAGTGTGAGTGAGGGAGATGAGGCGCTCTGTGGTGGGTGGGGGAGTGTGAGGGAGATGAGGCGCTCTCTGTGGTGGGTGGGGGGAGTGTGTGTGAGGGAGATGAGGCGCTCTCTGTGGTGGGTGGGGGGAGTGTGTGTGAGAGAGATGAGGCGCTCTCTGTGGTGGGTGGGGGGAGTGTGAGTGAGAGAGATGAGGCGCTCTCTGTGGTGGGTGGGGGGAGTGTGAGTGAGAGAGATGAGGCGCTGTCTGTGGTGGGTGGGGGGGGGAGTGTGAGTGAGGGAGGTGAGGCGCTCTCTGTGGTGGGTGGGGGGAGTGTGAGTGAGATGAGGCGCTGTCTGTGGTGGGTGGGTGGGAGTGTGAGTGAGATGAGGCGCTGTCTGTGGTGGGTGGGGGGGGAGTGTGAGTGAGGGAGGTGAGGCGCTCTCTGTGGTGGGTGGGGGGAGTGTGAGTGAGATGAGGCGCTGTCTGTGGTGGGTGGGGGGGAGTGTGAGTGAGGGAGGTGAGGCGCTCTCTGTGGTGGGTGGGGGGAGTGTGTGTGAGTGAGTGAGATGAGGCGCTCTCTGTGGTGGGTGGGGGGAGTGTGTGTGAGTGAGTGAGATGAGGCGCTGTCTGTGGTGGGTGGGGGGAGTGTGTGTGAGTGAGTGAGATGAGGCGCTCTCTGTGGTGGGTGGGGGGAGTGTGTGTGAGATGAGGCGCTGTCTGTGGTGGGTGGGGGGGGAGTGTGAGTGAGTGAGATGAGGCGCTGTCTGTGGTGGGTGGGGGAGTCTGAGGGAGTGTTTATGACGTATGGGGGGGGCGGGTGGTGTGGACTCTGCCACGAATGAGTTGGGCTGGCGTGGGGAGGGACAGCAGTGGATTCTGCCACTTTCGGCGGGGGCGGTGGTAGTTACGGTGACGATCCGGCGGGGCCTGTGTGTCACTCCAGTCGTTGAGCTGTTCATATTCGCTCAAAATGGAGGGGAGGTAGCGGAGCAGTTTACATAAAGCAGCCTCGCCTAGAGCATCCTCAGCCGGACCCAGCGTGGGGGAGCACAGGGAGTTGGGGCTCGGAATTCCGCCCCCAGCAGCAGCAGCAGGAGGAGGATCGAGGTCGGGGCCGATCACCATGGGGCTCTCGGAGGCTGTGAGCCTGAACGGGCGGCTGTTACTCGGGCTCCTGGTGAACCTGTCCGCTTCCATCTGCATCGTCTTCGTTAACAAATGGATTTATGTGCAGTATGGCTTCCCCAATATGACCCTAACGTTGCTGCACTTTATCATGACCGGCCTGGGGCTCTATATTTGCCAGAGGCTCAACATTTTCTCCCCCAAAACTCTCAAACCCACCAAGATCCTGCTGCTGGCTCTCAGTTTCTGCGGCTTTGTTGTTTTCACAAACCTGTCCCTCCAGAATAACACCATTGGCACCTATCAGCTGGCTAAAGCCATGACCACTCCAGTCATTATAGTCATACAGACTGTCTACTACAAGAAAACCTTCTCTACCAGGATAAAACTGACATTGGTAAGAACCATCAAGTCTAATAATAATTAGTGGGGAAGGGAGTGAAATGTTTGTGTTAAGTTTCGCATCTTTTATCTTAAAAACACGTTGTTAACTTTCACCAAATTTGAATCAGAAATGTCTAGACAGTTGACAAACATAAATCATGATGTTATTCAGGTTAACCTACTTTTATAAATGTATATGCAAGCTTTCTACTTAAGTAAAAGCAGAAAATGCTGCAAATACTCAGCACCTCTGGATGCATCCATGAGAAAGTTTCCTTCAACAAATTCATTGTATCTCCAACATTTTCTGTTATTTTTAATTTCTGGTTCCCAGCAACTGCAAAACTTTGTTTTTCTACAATAATTTGTTTATTCAAAATAACAAGGGCGGCACAGTGGTTAGCACTGCTGCCTCACAGCGCCAGAGACACGGGTTCAATTTCTGCCTCGGGCAACTGTCTGTGTGGAGTTTGCACAATGTCCCTGTCTGCGTGGGTTTCCTCCGGGTGTTCCTGTGCCCTCCCACAGCCCAAAAATGTGCAGGTTAGGTGAATTGGCCTAGCCAAATTGCCCGTAGTGTTAGTTGAAGGGGTAAATGTAGGAGAATGGGTCTGGGTGGGTTGCGCTTCGGTGTGAACATGTTGGGCCGAAGGGCCTGTTTCCACACTGTAATCTAATCTAAACACTGGGGAAATCAATTGTGTTTGAACTTCAATCTAACAAGTTGTTCTCCAACACTTAGTATGGTATATGGATGAATTGGTGGGGAATATGTCCATGCCCTCTGTCAGTATTGTGTTTACAGTTCACTTATGTGTAAGCATGCTTCTGATTCAGTCATTTTCAGCATTGATGTCACTTTGTCTTTAACTAAAAGACTGAGTAGCATTCCTATGCCATTAGCTGCATCTACAGTTTTGCCAATGTTGTCAGCAGATGAACATTAAAAGTTACTGTTTCCAAATCACTTTGAAGTTTCATTATGCAGTGCCATTCTGTATTGAGCAGTATGTGAATTAAATGCATCTGAAGTGGAAACCTGCTCACCACAGCTACTCAACCATAGCATTACCATTAAATTACAACTTGAATATTTTCAGTTGATTGGAGAGAGCCAGTTTTTTTAGGCTTTATAACGCCTAATGAAATTAAAATTTTATCCAGAATTTAGGTTACATAATGGAATGTTGATGGATATTATTTGTGAATATCCCTCGAGGGATTTTATAAAATACATCAGAAGGAGACTGTTCTTTAAAGTTGAAACCCATGCAATTAAAAAAAAATGTTGAGGCATGCAGGGTCATAGAGATGTACAGCATGGAAACAAACCCTTCGGTTCAACTCTTCCATGTCGACCAGATATCCTAAATTAATCTAGTCCCATTTGCCACCACTTGGGAGAGAGCGTGGCGGGGACAGAGTGTTATGGGGAGAAAGCGTGGCAGGGAGAGATGCCTTTTAAATGTTGTAATTGTACCAATCTCCACCACTCCCTCTGGCAGTTCATTCCGTACACCCATCACCCTTTGCGTGAAAAAGTTGCCCCTTGGGTCCCTTTTCAATCATTCCCCTCTCACTCTCAACCTATGCCCTCAGATACTGAAGCAGTGTCCATATGCAGCTAGACAGGCAATATTCTGGTTTGGCCTATTACATGGCAAACAACACCTCCACCACAAGTACCAGGCCAGAAGAAGGAACCTAATTATGAACCTCTTTATGTTCACTGACCTCATTAAGGCTACATTCCCCTGTCAACATCCTGGGGTTACTGTTGACCAGAAACTGAACTGGACTGGCCATAGAAATAAGTCAAAACGTGTGGTGCTGGAACAGCACATCCGGTCAGGCAGCATCCGAGGAGCAGGAGAGCCGACATTTTGAGCATAAGCTCTTTCTCCCTGACCATAGAAATATTGTGCTGCAACTGCAGATCAAATGCAGGAAATTCTGTAAATATACTTGCCTGTCTCCTCAATACCATCTACAAGGCACAAGTCTGGAGTACTTTCCACTTACCTGGATGAGTGCAGCTCCAACAAGATAAAAGAACCTTGACCTCATCCAGAACAGAGCACCCTCAAAGCTGTCCATTTTGATTGGCATCCTATCCACCACATTCCACATTCATTCTCTTCAACACCAATATACAGTGTGTACCATGTACAAGATGCACTGGAACATTTCACTAAGACTTCTCTGACAACCTCTTCCAAACAGTCTAGGAGATCAAAGAAAACAGTTGCAACTACCAACACCTGCAAGTTTTCTTCCAAACCACACTGACTTGGAATTATGTTGCAATTTCTTTAATGTTGTTAGCTTAAAATTCTGGAACTCCTTTCCTAATAGCATTGTGGGTGTTCCAATGCCTGCAGCAGTTCACCACTACCTTCTGCATAGCAATTAGGGTTGTGCAATGAATACTGGCCTAGCCTGCAACATCCACGTCCCATGAACAAATTTTTAAAAAGCTACACACAGTGCCGTCATATCAGTAAATAATTTATAACCTTTGAGTGCCGATATCAAAGAGAAAAGCAAATATTAGTTGCAGTAAATGTGAACCGATAAAATCAGCCAATAATGTCTAGGTTCTACACACAATAGTTAGCTCTGTAACTATTACACCATTGGCATTAGCAAACCTTATCATAACGTATCACTGTTACGTAAGAATGAGTCAACATTGAATGTATTGACTGGAGTACTTTTGCCTAGAATCTTTTTCTAACTTAAATGCAATCAAATTTTATAAACAAGTTACTTTAAGGTAAATATATATATATATATATATATTTACCGTAATGATTTGTCAAATGTTTTAAGAGTCACTACTGAAATAAGTCAAGGTATGATGAATCATTATCATCTCTGGTCGAAGTAAAATAGCCAGGCAACCAAACCCCTAAAACCATGAATAAGCCAACTGTTCTGCACAGTCCCTGCCTTTTCTAATATGTATTTATGGAATAAGATATGTTCGAAGTTGATTTTTTTTATGACCTGCAGGTCAAGTGCTATGAATGAACGCCTGTTTCACAGGTTTTTTTAAGGCTACTGTTTGAATCAACATTTTCACATAGCTTACTGTTTTATTATTAGATATTGCAAGTATCCTATGTATCTTACAACCGTGCAATTGTTATTGTGGGAATCTTTGAAATCTATATTTTGCAATTTGTTTTTTACTAATGTATTGGTAAATACACATTTTTTAAAAAATCAAGTTTCACTTTTTAAACATCTAGAGCCCTATTTTTCCTCCAAACAGAAATTTCAGCTTTAGATGTTCAGTGTATTATATTTAATTATTCTCTTGAGGAAAATGTACTAATCTGTATGGCTAGGAATATTAGACTGAATATAACCATCTCCCATTATTTCTTACAGATCCCTATTACTTTGGGAGTATTTCTGAATTCTTACTTTGATGTGAAGTTTAATTTTCTAGGAATACTTTTTGCAACACTTGGTGTTTTGGTTACCTCAATATATCAAGTGGTTAGTACGTTTGATTTTTCTTGTAAACTTTTATAAGTAATAAATACTAAAATACTTTGTTTTGATCACAACCTAAACTTCCTGATACGTTTGATTTTTCTTGTAAACTTTTGTAAGTAATAAATACTAAAATACTTTGTTTTGATCACAACCTAAATTTCCTGATATGTGGAGCTCACAAAAAGGATCATCAGAAGTACTTGCATTAAACAACTACATTCAAGATCGTAATTATTCCAAGTGTTTTGCTGAATACTTGTTAAAAAAATCTTAGTTTCCAATTTGAAATCTACTTTGCAGTATTGGCGGAACCTATCAACAAAGATGGCATACTTAAACTACTGGACTTGTGCCTCACTACACACTTTACATTCAACAATCAGATTATACGAACAAATCAACGGAACACCCATGGGATCACCAATGTCAGGACTCATAGCAAAGGCAGTTATGCAAAGGTTAGAACAAACAGCCTACCACAAATTCAACCCAAACTCTGGGTCAGATATGTCGATGACACGTTCGTAATCATCAAAAACACGGAAATAGAAAAAACACACTGGATCATCAACGCCACACTCACAGGAATCCGATTCACGAGAGAAGAAGAAAAGGATAGCCAACTCCCATTCCTAGACGTGATAGTACAGAGAACACCGAACGGAGAATTCACCACAAGGGTACACAGGAAAACAACACACACAGACCAAGTCCTAAACTATGAAAGTAACCACCCCAACACACACAAACAAAGCTGCATCAGGACACTATTCAAAAGAGCCACAACACACTGCAGTACACCAGAACTGCAAAAAGAGGAAGAGGAACACCTATACAAGGTATTTGCCAAAAACGGATACCCATGCAACTTTATCAACAGATGCCTAAGAGACAGACCACGGAACGAGGACATGCCACAACCAAAAGGACTAGCCACACTACCATCAGGAGCGTTTCAGAACTGACAGCTAGACTACTGCGACCCTTAGGACTCATAACGGCACACAAACCAACAGCCACGCTCAGACAACAACTCACTAGAACAAAGGACCCGATACCCGACATGAGCAAAACTAATGTAGTTTACAAGGACTGCACAAAACACTAGGACAAACAGGAAGGCAGCTAACAATCCGCATACATGAACATCAACTAGCCACGAAACGACACGACCAGCTATCCCTAGTAGCCACACACGCAGACAACAAGCAACATGAATTCGACTGGGAAAACACTACTATCATAGGGCAAGCCAGACAGAGAACAGCCAGGGAATTCCTAGAGGCATGGCATTCATCCACAAACTCCATCAACAAACACATCGACCTGGACCCAATATACCAACCACTACAGCGGACAGCTGAGACTGACACCCGGAAGCGGCAAGGACAGACCACTATAAATACCAGAAGAAACATCAAAGAAGCGTTTTGCAGGAGGCTCCAGAGCACTGATGATGTCGCCTAGCCAGGGGACGAAACGTTTGCAACAAAAACTTCCAGCTCGGCGAACAGAACCACAACAACGAGCACCCGAGCTACAAATCTTCGCACAAACCTTGAACTTTGCAGTATTTTGAGGAAGTGGTTCATTTTTTAAAATTGGTATTTTTCCCTGGATTATTTGTTTTTATTCTTATAATGCATTTTCATTGTAGTTTTCTAAGTGCTTGTTATGCTTTTTTTTTCGTACGTTTTCTTACCTTTTACTTTGCCAATTGGCTTCGACTAAAATGGCAACATATGACTTTTTCACTATTGTAAGTGTTGCTACATTTTAATATGGCTGTTAAATTTGGCTCCATGGGACCTGATAACTTAGCCCAAAGGGGCCCAAAATATTTATTTTTTTTTGTAGGTTAGTCCTGTAGTGTCATGGAGAAGAGGTTTAGAAAGGACTCGCAGCCGAGTAATGGAGAAAATGTAGGTCAGCCGACCAAGTACTGTTAGTATCAATAATGTGCGTTATCTGCAAATTAAAATTACGTGCAGTTAAGTTGCCTGTGTTGTCCTTAAGCCTCTGTGGTACAGACTTGTGTTGCTCACAGAAACAAAGAAAATCTTAGACCTTCCTGAACTTAGGAAATTTTCCGCAATTTAGTTCCCATCTTGCAGAAAGGTATTAATTTCTCTGACTTGAATGCATTATTTAACATGCCAGATAAACGGGAAGATTCTCAGTTTAGTCTGACTGCTGTTATGTTAGCTGACGTAAGCAATGGCATGATTCTTGCTACTGATTGCCGTCCATCCTGAAAGTCTGTTGAAATATGTTGAAAGTAGGATTATAAACTATTTATCATCTGGTTGCTACTTTGAAAATAAATCATTTATTTCTGGCTTTGTTTTAGAATGACTGTTAGGTCCTTTTTAGATCATTTTTATTTATTCATCCACATGCGTGCGGACCTGTTTAGTACTGAATCTGCCCATGTAATTAAAGTTCCATGTAACACATCAGGTGTTGAATATGTAGAATGCCAAGTTAAGCTTTTCTGACGTGAGGGAATAAAACGAAGGGCTGGCTCCCTTTGTTGAGTGCTTTCTGCTAAAAAAGGCAGATTATGCTTTTTTTCCATGTTAACTTAAAAAGATGAAAAATCATCATACGTGAGTTAACAAATTCCCACCCAGAACATGCTTATGATATAGTCTCCTGACATAGAATGCTGCATTCATAGAATAGCTGAGTGTTGTGATTTATTTTTTAAAAAGTCTTGGATCAGCAACTTGGCTATGATGTTTTACTGAAACATAAATGAAAAGGTTTCACAAAAAGCAATTATGTTGAAGGCTATAAATTCAAATACTCATTGTTGAAATTATTTTTGAGTTGTTGTGATAAAAATCACATGAATATATATTTTTAAAAATATCTCAACAGAGCCAGTAAAATTGAATAAATTCTTCTATGTTCATTAAACTTAATCATTCAGTTGCCATTCTAGTATGTATTATGATTCCTCTCTGGAAGGTTATCAATGGCTTGAAGTACTCAGAATTAGTGATTTCTGTTTGCCTAATGTTTTGCTTTAATTCTGTTTATTGATCCTTCCCTTTTAAAGAACCCCAATCTTACATGACATCGGTCTCATCTCCAGTGCAACTTATGACAGCCCTGTCTATGTTTTCCTTTCTCTGCACTCTATTGAGCACTTCTGACCTGATAGTAAATAAGAATCATAATTTCATTACAAGCTATTAAATTAATACTTAATCATCTGTGTAATATGTTTTTCTTATTGGTTTCATTTTACAGTGGGTAGGAGCTAAACAACATGAATTGCAGGTGAATTCTATGCAACTCTTGTACTACCAGGCCCCAATGTCATCTATCATTCTGATGTTCACTGTTCCTTTTTTTGAACCAGTGACTGGAGAGGGAAGCATCTTTGGAAACTGGTCTAGTACAGCATTGGTAAGATTTCTGAATGTTTGCATTACTCTTGCAGTTTATACAATTTGGGACTGTAGGTTGTATTCCAATCTTCTCATTGTCATCCCTTTCAATCTATCCACACAGTCACTGAGTAATAAAGTTCTGTGTTCTTTGTCTAACACTGTACCTTCATCTTGATTTCCATTTTTTTGTACCAAGGTGAAATTTCTAACTTCTCCCATCAGTCTGTCTTGTTAACGCTGAATGAAATAGCTATTTTGGTAAGAGTTTTGTGTTATTGGTGACTTTTTCCAAGTTCTGTTCTGCAAGTGTCTGGATAATAAATTATTTGTTAACAGATAGTGAGACAGCTAAATGAATGTGTAAGATCAATTTTGGCTTGAGGTAAAACTATTTTTTAATTCATTCTTTGGATTTGGGTGTCTCTGACAAAGGTAGCATCTCATTACTCTTAGGAAGATGATAGTGAGCTACCACCTTATACCATTGTTTTCCACGTGCTATAGGTACTCCACAGTGTTGTTAGGGAGGCAGTATGGGATCTTTATCCTGTGAACATGAAGGAATGTGATACAGTTCCACGTCAAGATAGTGTTGAACTTTGGGAGGATGGTTTTGCTGTGTGCCTGCTTTACTTGTCCTTCATGACAGTAGCAGTCATGGAATGGGAACGTGCAGTCAATGAAGCCTCGACTACTTATTGCAGTGCATTGTGTAGATAATACACAGTGCAGACCTGATGCCAAACAAGCAGGTCCTGGATAGTGTTGAGCTTCTTGAGCGTTACTGGAGCTAAACTCATCCAGACAGGTCAAATAAGTCCAACAACTTCTGATTTGAGTACAGGGAGCAAAAGGATAAGTATCTGAGACATTAGATTCTCATTTAAAAATGTTTGCTTGCAGAACTGAACTTTTTCCTTATTTAAAAAATATACAAAATTTGAGGGGAACATGATTCCAGCCTTTACAATAAAGGGGAATACATAGATGGCAGCAAGGCTTTGGGAAGTCAGTAGGTGAGTTAACCACCACAGACTAAATACAGGCTGCTTTTGCATGTTTAATCTTTGAAGCTACTGAATAAGTTCTGGCAATTTGCTCATCACTCCAGTGTCATTTTTAAAATAAAATTAAAAGTAATGTGAGGCTTGTAACACTGCGGAATACTGATTGTGTGTAGAATTCATATATTCAGTTCTTAGTTCCAGCCTTCATGCCAAAGTGCTACACCATCCGGAGGAAATAGTTTTTTTAAACTGTAGATGTAGCTGGCTCCCTCCAACTAGGAATCATTTGCCTTTTATTGTCATTTTTGTAATTTTAAACTTTAAATCCAAGTATGCTATATTGACAGAATATGTTGAAGTAAATAAAGTATATTTGAGAAATAGTGAGAATGGGTAATAATAAACATGTAATATTTTATTTTCTGTTTTATAATTTAAAAGCAATGAACACAATGTAAGACTTATCTTTTATAGATGATGGTGTTGCTTTCTGGAATTATTGCCTTTCTGGTCAATTTGTCAATTTACTGGATTATTGGAAATACCTCACCTGTCACGTATCCTTCTACATTTGGTATTGCTTTCAAGTCATGACCATTTAATATATCGTTACAATTGCATATATGCAGATGTTTCTTTTCCACATATGGTATAACCCAATTTTGTTAAAACTTGGGATGCTTTGAGTGTCTATACTTAATATATGCACACATTTTTCTTTCTGTCAAGCATCTCTGTAAAACAAGTTAACTAGCACTTGGAACAATTAGGTGATCTGCCCTTTGCCAATGTTGCTTGATATTTAAATCGGAATTTTCCTCCCAGTGGAAATTATCCAGCTTTCACTTGGCAATTTCCTAATTTGATATGGTTGAGATATGTTCACTGCATAAGGAATTATTCAGAGATCTGTATTTTATAATTAAACAAGTTAGTATGTTCCAGAACATTACTCTGTGTTTATAAATGAGTTCACAATTATGCTGTGTTGTAAATATATACCAGAGAATGATTCAGATATGCAGAAGCCTCCTTATCTATTTTCTTGTCAAGGAGACTGATACCAAACAAGTGTAAACTACAGTATATAGTTGAGCAGATATCTTTTGAGGAATTGGAAAATGATTCATGTGTGAATAAATATATAAAAGCAGTTCGTTTTGGAAAACGTGCAAAGAAATGTATGTGATTAAAAGCTGTCTGTTGCTAAAGGCTTAAAAATGGTTTGAATATGATTATTCACCATTCACTGAACTGTCTGATGGATGTTAATTTGTTGGTTTGTCAAGTATTAGGTTACATTTCAAAGGTTAAGTTGACAAAGTTTTAAGTTAAACCATCTTTGAAGCTATGTTTGAAGGTTACTGTACAATTTTGAAACAATGTTACAGAGGGAGCACTGAAGAATAGGTGCCTGATTCTAAGACATTAGATCTTCATTAAAAAGAATTGCTGGTGTAAGTGAACATTTTCCAAATTTTAAGAAAATAAAATTTGAAGGGAGCATGATTCCAGCTTTTACAATAAAGGGGAAACATGGTAATATGCATGTGAACAAGTTGCTATGGCTCGGAGCAGATGAGATTTTATGGTTACAGTTTTCCTTGAGCAAGCATGTGAATTTGTGGAAGTTCTCTCACTTTGTCCCTTGTACACAAATAAAATCCGAAAGTAAAACCTAGCTGGTCATTGAAAAAGTACAGATTTGCAAGTAGAGTGAGATTTTAAATTGTGCTTTGAATAATGAGGCTATAATATTGTCTGCAGTATTTCCAAAGTTTCCAAGGTTCCTTTATGTGATTTCTGTAATGACTCTTGACTTCTTGTGCTTTAACCAAGCAGGAAGAAATGCAGTCTTTTCCAGAGGCTTGTTCCTTGACAAGTTAACATTCAGATACAACATGTTTGGACATTTCAAGTTCTGCATTACGCTACTGGGAGGCTATATTTTGTTTAAAGATCCTCTTTCACTGAATCAAGGTCTGGGGATTTTGTGTACATTATGTGGTATTTTATTTTACACACATTTTAAACTCCGTGAACAAGAAGAAGGAAAAAACAAATTGGCACAAAGGCCTTAGTATTGCTTCTGAGTTCCTTATACAGAGGAACTTCAATTATCCAGTATTCGATTAACTGATTGAAATACTCCCTGCCCATGTCCTTTGGATAATCGAGGTTCCTCTGTGTTTTCTTTTCCCAAAGTGTTGCTAGTGAGCACCAATTCCAAGGTACTTGATAAGTATAGCATCTCTAAAATTGAATGAAATGCCATTGAATATTTCACTTTATTGCAGAAGATGGTTGCTGCTCATACATAGAAATTTATGTATTTGACCAATTTTCATGTGCCATGTTCGAGTTATTTTTCACATAGCACCAGGTTATAGTCCAACAGGTTTATTTGCAAGTTTACTTCCAAATAAACCTGTTGGACTATAACTTGGTGTGTGTGTTTTTTTTTGACGTTGTCCTCTCCAGTCCAATGCTGGCACCACCTCATCCTGGTCATTTTTGTAATTGCTTTTTAAGGACGTTCCTTGCAATTAACATGTCATGTAAAGTTCATTCAGCTTTAAATCTGAAAGAATGTCAAACTAATTATTCATGTCTATAGAATTGTCCAACATGCATAAAATTGCTGATAAGTTTTCTGAATCTTGGAAACAAAATCAAATGTACAGATAATGTGAAAATTGGTTTAATCATGTATTTTCTGAAAGTGGACATTTGTAATTTACATGTGCTTTGCACGTTCTGTATTATACTGGGCAAATTATTGTGGTGGTGGGAGGAAGGAATAAAATTATTTTTCATTGCTTTTATTACATGTTGATAGGAAAAGGAATACAAAAATGACAGAGTTCTCTTTTCTGCTGTAACATATTGGCAATTTCGGTCGATCACTATCAGTGATGGTGATAGTTTCTTGCAAGTTACATGTGCAAAACAGAGCCTTAAAATGTTTCTCGAAAAGTAGAATTTTTTTTTGTCTATCTTGAAACTGGAATCCAAATAATAAATGCAAATAATTGTTGTAGAAAGCATGGTTCAGAATATACGTGGCTTTGTATAACTAATATCTATGCGCAGTGTTCTAAATTAGCATATCCATTTGTGAATGGTGGCAGACAACGTGAAGCAAAGGTGTTGAAGGGAAAACAGAAGGCTGCATGAACAGCCCCAAACTCAATAAAAGGTGGAGCACAGCATGAATGCCAGATACAAGGCTGAAACATGTGCAACTGCATTCATCCAAAAATACCAAATGGATGATCCATCTCTGCCACCAATTCACATTCCACCAATACAGGAACCAGTTATCGGCTAATTTCATTTTCTCATGTAATAAAAAGTAATGGTGAACCATGGAGGAAATGGCGAAGTTCATGAGCATGTTAAAATCCTGATTACAGTGCTCAAGACTTATGCTCCAGAACTAACCACACCTCTAGTTGCAATATTGACATTTATATGACAAATTGGAAAACTTGACCAAGTATGCTGTGTCCACAAAAAGCAGGACAGATCCATCTGATCAGTGACAGCCTCATCAGTTTACACTCAGTATCATTAATGTTATGGAAGACACCATTGCTGTGTGCTACCAAAGTTGATTCCCAGTAACATACTTGACTTGGTTACCATCAGGACTGCTCAACACTCTGATCTCAATACAGCCTTGGTCCAAACTTAGATAAAAATACTAAATTTCAGGGTTGAGATTTAAAAATGGCATCACCTGACAGAATGTGGCTTTTTTATTATTCAATCTTGGGATGTGGATGTCATTGGTTGGGCCATTTATTGCCCATCCCTGGTTACCTTGATTAGCTGGTGGTAAGTTGCCTTCTTGAACTGCTATAGCACAGGCTGGATGTAGACCCACAGTGCTGTTAAGGAGGAAATTCCAAGATTCTGACATAGTGACAGTGAAGTAATAGTGATGTATTTCGAGTCACCATGACGAGTGGCTTGGAGGGAATCTTAGAAATTGTGTAGACTCATGTATCTGTTGGACTGTCTGTCGAGATGGAAGTGGTCATGGGCTTGGAAGGTGCTGTCTGTGTAGCTTTGGTGAATTTCTGCAGTTCATTTTGTGGATGGTACACATTACTGCCACCAGACATTTGGTAATGGAGGGAGTGGTTGTTTGTGGGCTGCTTTGTTCTGGATGGTCTTGAGCTTCTTAACTGTTGTTGGAGCTGCATCCATTGAAGGAAGTGTAAAGTATTCTATCACATTCCTGACCTGTGCCTTGTAGAGGCTTTGGGAGATTATTCATTGCAATAATCCTAGCCGCTGACCTGCTTTTGTAAATACTATATTTATGTGGCTAGTCCAGTTCAGTTTCTGGTCAATGGTAACCCCTAAGATATCGATAGTGGGAAATTCAGTGATAATAGGGCAGTTGAAGATCTTTGTAAAACTGAAGTTAAAAGGAATTAGGAATAAGAATAGCTGCTTTTAGACCCAGTTAAACTACCTCAGCCCCAGGAAATAGCTGCAGGAGTTTCTCAGGATAGTATCTTATGTCTAGCCATCTTGTTGGAAAGTTGTATGTGGAGATGTTCACTAAACCATGTTTAGTTCTGTTAAATATTCCTCAGATAATGAAATCACCCATTTACAATATTGCGAAGGACATGGACAAGATTCTTGCTTAGATTGATATGTGGTATGGAACACTTACATCCATCTGTCTTTCGATATTTCATGTCTTGTATCATCCTGCAATTCACCATTGATCAGAAACTAACTGGACCAACTAGTCAAAGTTCTGTGGCTACAAGAACAGATCAGGGTGGGCATATTCTGAGTTAAGTGATTTGCTTCCTGACTCCAAGGAACCTTTATATTATCTACAAGGCACTTAGTAGCTTGGCAAATTACTCTTCCCTAAATGACTGCAGTTTCAGCAATACTTAAGAGCCTTAATATTATTCAGGACAAAGCATACCACTACTTACCACCTCATCCAGCATTTTGAGTGTGCACTCCCTCCATCAGCTGTACCTCATGACTGAAATGTGTTTTATACAAAGGTGCACTGCAACAACTTGCCAAGGCTGCACTTGCCAAACCTAGTTGACTTACACTGTCTGAAGGACTAAAGTATCAAAACAATCACCTGCAACGTGTACACTATCCCGACTTGATGTTGTACCCCTGTTCCTTTATTGTTGCCAGACGAAGATGTTGATGGTTTCCCAAGCAGCACTGCATGAGTGTCACATGGTCTGCAGCAGTTTAAGGACCTAATACACTCACATTTTCAATGCTGACATTGTCAGTAACTCTGGGCAGAGACAACTAAATGTTAGAGCCAGTTGAAATGAATGTATAACAATATTCTTTATAATTTACATCTACAGAATATTTTTGTCCTGCCCAATATAATCTCGGATAAACAAAATTGCTTACAAATAGTTTTGTGAGGAATAAAATAGAATTTCAAGTACTTTTTTGCCCTTTCAAAAGAGAAAAGAGACCCTGTCATAGAACCAAAAAAAATGCTGGAAATACTTCTGTCTATAGATAGAAATAAACAGAAGAAATTGGACAGAATTTTCCAGACTTGTGGGAAAAACACCACAGTTGTTGCGCTGGGAGTTGGCCCACTATCATTCACACAACAGCAAGTGTGGAGGTTGCCCCCAGAAATATCATGCTAATGGTACATCCAGACTTGGAAATGCATTGGTTGGGATGTTGGGAAACCTGTAGACAAATTCAGTTCACTGTTTCAGTTCTGTAGAAAAGAGTAGCTGTCACTATTGAGAAACTCTCAAGTTTAACCATTATTGAACTGTTGATACAAAATTGATTATTTAGTATTGTTAAGTTTGGATCTTGAGTCACTGTTTCCTGTATCATTACAAATCAGCAGCAGAATGTTTTGAAAGTTTTTTTAAAGCCTCGCTTATTACAGTTAAAATCCTAAGATTTAAGTTATCATCCATGTATTTAGTTTAATTGTTCTTGAATACATTTTGTTTAATGAGTCATTTTATAAATTTCAGTTTTTGTCAAGAATTCCAGTCATCATCCTATTTGATTTTCACTTTATGAACAAATCAAGTCTTCAAAATTGATTAAACATTTCTGTTGATGCTTTGATCTCTGCATACCCAATAAATCCCTGGGCAATGAATGTTTTTTTTAACATTTCAGATTTGATAATCTGATTTGTGCACTGGTACTAATCAATCATATCTATATATCAATAGTTCTGTAATGAACAAGTTAATTTTCATTCGATCAAACTTCATTAAGATAACATTTTTGAATTTTTTTTCATTAATGCCCTTGCTTTTTCAAATGGTCACTATGGTTACGTGCTATATTTTGCTAATTATATAAAACCAAGGGGACAAACTGCATTTTGTTTACAGTAGAAAAGATATTGTATGAAAACTTGACCATTCACATGGTGCTGCATAATTTACCATGGTACACCTGAATGAAAATGTAAGTTTACATCTATGTCTTCAAAATAGTATATTTGTATGAATTGACTTCCATGTTTCCTTGGATTCTTTTTCTAACTTTGCATGTGGATTGCTATATTTAATCCAGACATTTGCTTAAGAAAAGGTTATTGAGGATATTTAAGATAGTACATTGAATCAGAATCCTAATTTAGATACAGAACAGAGATCTTTAGTGTCACACAAGTTTTTTTAAAAAGAGCTTGAAAGTACTTTGACTGCCTTCTCCAATAGATTCATAATATTGGAGATTCCAACGTCCAAAACCATATATAGTCAAGAGTGTGGTGCTGGAAAAACACAGCAGGTCAGGCAGCATCCAAGGAGCAGGAGAATCGATGTTTCAGGCTTAAGTCCTTCATCAGGAATTCCTTCATTCCTGATGAAGGTCTTATGCCTGAAATGTTGACTCTCCTGCCTCTCGGATGCTGCCTGACCTGCTGTGCTTTTCCAGCACCACACTCTAGACTCTAATCTCCAGCAAATGCGGTCCTCACTTTCTCTGAAAAACATACACAACTGTACATATCTAATCCATTAGAAGAATTAAGTAGGTGACTGAACCAAAAAAAAATTATAGTTCAGTGTTCATATTAATAATCCCCTTGGCATTTATGTGAAAGACTATGATGTCACCAGAAGTCTGTCTTTCTGGATAGGAATTCAGTGTGTGCATAAAGGTGTGACTTGAATGGCTGTAGTCACAACTTGGATTATTCCTCATATTCCACTTGGAGAGCCAGTGACCACATCTTCCTTGGTCTGTTCTCAAGCGGTTAGATTTGCTTGAGTAAGAACTAAATAATTTCTGACAGGTACACATTTTTTTGTTTGAGGTTCTGTGTCAATTTTGTAGTTGTTAGCTGATGGTGTTCTTTGAAGATGATTTTCCTGCAGCAACAAAAGGTTCAGAGTGCTACTCTGAGAATCTGTCTGAACGATGTTGGCCCAGAAATAATCCTCGTGCCACCCAGGATATCTACAATTTTTCTGCTCTTGGATAAATCAGGCAAGTGAAACAATGCGTAATAAGTGACAAGTATGTACCTGCCAGTTTTCTTGTGAGATTAATGTTGTTCTGAAGTTGTTTTGGGGGAGTTGCCAATAGGACAATATATGGTAACAAGTGAGGTATTTTGGGTCAGTTGATTTCAGAAGTGGACATGTGTTTCTTTCTGGTATTTGAGTTGTTCATGTGGAAGGTTGAACCAACAGTCTTGGCAACATTTGGTGCAAGTCTCCATTTTCTAAAATAATTTACATAATCTTCACTTTTTAAAAAAATCCTTGTTCTGTAGCTGGAATGCCAAGTCTTGAGCATATGTCAACATGAGGCAAAGGAGGGGTGATACTGTCAATGGAGAAGTAATTGAGCACCCCAGGCTAATGCTGTAGGAGGCTCAAATCTCACCAAGGATAATGGTGAAATTAGAATGTAATTTCAAGAACAGACTTGACCTTGTCCTCACCAATCAATCTATCACAGATGTGCATGACAATATAGGTAGGAGAGTGACCACTACCAGTCATTGTGGAAACAAAGGCACATTGAGAATACCTTCCATTGTGAGATGTGGCATTACAACCAGATGTGGCTAAATCAGGTTGACTTTGAATAGATCCAGCAGCCAAAACTGAGCGTCTATAATTTGATGTGAACCATCATCAGAGTCATAGAGATGTACAGCATGGAAACAGACCCTTTGGTCCAACCCGTCCATGCCGACCAGATATCACAACCCAATCTAGTCTCACCTGCCAGCACCCAGCCCATATCCCTCCAAATCCTTCCTATTCATATACTCATCCAAATACTTCTTAAATGTTGCAATTGTACCAGCCTCCACCACTTCCTCTGGCAGCTCATTCCGTACACGTACCACCCTGTGTAAAAAAGTTGCCCCTTAGATCTCTTTTATATCTTTCCCCTCTCACCCTAAACCTATGCCCTCTAGTTCTGGACTCCCGACCCCAGGAAAAAGACTTTGCCTATTTACCCTATCCATGCCCCTCAATTTTGTAAACCTCAATAAGGTCACCCCTCAGCCTCTGATGCTCCAGGGAAAACAGCCCCAGCCTGTTCAGCCTCTCCCTATAGCTCAAATCCTTCAACCCTGGCAACATCCTTGTTAAGGGTGGCACAGTGGTTAGCACTGCTGCCTCACAGTGCCTGAGACCCGGGTTCAATTTCCGACTCAGGCAATTGACTGTGTAGAGTTTGCATGTTCTCCCCGTGTCTGCGTGGGTTTCCTCTGGGTGCTCCGGTTTCCTCCCACAGTCCAAAGATGTGCGGGTCAGGTGAATTGGCCATGCTAAATTGCCCATAGTGTTAGGTAAGGGGTAAATGTAGGGGTATGGATGGGTTGCGCTTCGGCGGGTCGGTGTGGACTTGTTGGGCCGAAGGGCCTGTTTCCACACTGTAAGTAATCTAATCTAATCTAAATTTCTTCTGAACCCTTTCAAGTTTCACAACATCTTTCCGATAGGAAGACCAGAATTGCACGCAATAAGCAGCAGAATAATTGTATTCAACTATAACCTGTAACCATATGGTCTGACGTTTCCTGTGGTAGATCAGCCCTAGCTAATGGGTACTGGAGGGTATGCCCGGAGCAGAACTCAGCATACATAAGAATGTGTTAACCTCCTGAAGCTACAAGACAGAACTATTCACAATCCAAACAGTAGATGCTAAGTGATCCTGCAACCAAAGGATCAAATCTAAGCTCTGCACTTGCTGCAAGACCATGGTGTTGTAGACAATCAAACATCTGATACGAAGACTTCACAAATACCTTCATCCTCAAGGATAGGAGATCCCAGCACATCAGTGCAAAAGAGCACGCTGATGCATTTCCATTCATCTTGAGTCAAAAGTGCTGAAGGAAGGCCTGAGGCTTCCAATATCACAGACACCTGTCTTCCACCAGTTTGATTTGCTCCATGTGATATAAAGAAATTGCCAAAGCACTGGATATTATGAAGGCTATGGGCCCTGACAACACTGTCAATTATTCTGAAGCACAAGTCTACATGCCCAGCTGAGCTGTTGCAGTACATCTACAATGCTAGCATCTATCTGGCACTAGAAAATTGCCCAGGTATAACCCTGTCCACAAATAGTTCAGTTCCTTCTGACCTCATTAATGCCCTATCAGTCTACTCTCAATTGTCAGCAAAGAGATGAATGAGGTCATCAACAGTGCTATCAAGTGGTACTTGCAATAACCTGCTCACTCAGTTTGATTTCCACCATAGGTAGTTGCTGCTCATCTCATTACAGCTCTGGTTAAAACATGGAGAAAAGAGCCAAACTCCAGAGGGAAGACTGACAAGACCTTAATATCAAGACAGTATTTGACTGAGGATGACATTAAGCAGCCCTGGCAAAACTGGAGTCAATGTGAATCAAGGGTGGGGAAGCTCTTCAATTTTCAGAGTCAGCTGTAGCATAAAGAAAGAAGGTTATGATTTTTGAAGGTCAATCATTTCAGTTCCACTATACCATTACAGGTGTGCCTCATGTTTGGATTTTAGGCCGATTAATTTGAATTGCTTGAGCAATGATCATCCCTTCATTATATGGTTAAAAGTGGGGATGCTTACTGCGCAATGTTCAGCATTTCTCCTGCTGAAGCAGCCTGTATCCATATGCAGCAAGAACTGGCCAGAAATAACTAATGTTGCCTGCCACTTGTGTGGTACTAATGACCACCTCCAACAAGAGAATCTAATCATCACCACATAATGTTCATCACATAGCTATCACTGAATACGTCTTCAATTTCATCTTGGCAGTTTCTATTTTACCAGAAACTAGACTGGATCAGCCATCTAAATACTATATCAACGAGCAGGTCAAAGACTAGGAATCCTGCAGCAAGAACTCACCATCTAACTTCCCAAAGTCTGTTCACTAAGTACAAGACACAATTCAGGATCGAGATTGAAGATTCTCCACTTTCCTCAGTGGATACAGTTCCCAACAAAGTTGAAGCAGTTTGAAACCATTCAGGACAGAGCAACCCCGTGATATAGATTGGCTATGCTAAATTGCCTTGTAGTGTCCAGGGATATGCAGCTTTGTTGGATTAACAATTGTAAATGTGGTGTTAAGGGAATAGGGTGGGGGCTGCCTAAGTGCAGACCCAGAGGTGAAAATATTTGTCTAAATGCAGAATTATGTAAACACATTCTTGATAAAAATTTTGCCAATAGATTTAAACAGGTACAGTGAAATTGATCACTTCAGTACTGTGAACAAGTGAAATCCAAAATGGAGAATGGTGAATGTACATCCTGAGGCTGATTACTTGTGGAGCATTGATGCTGAGATTATCTGGACTACCAATGATTGTGACGAAGACAAGGAAGATTCATATAATGAAGTCATAGAAATTGGCTGTGTGACAAATGATCAAGTCATTCAGATAGTGACCAGGGTGTTTATGGTTTTTGAGAAGATTTGTTGCTCAGGTTGTAAGTTTGCTCGCTGAGCTGGAAGGTTTGTTTTCAGATATTTAGTGGTTTAGATGGTGAAGTATTACAATGATGAGAACGTATGTAGTTTGTAATGTTACAAAACAAATAAATCCACTAATATTTAATAAGAATTTTTTAGTGCTGTTGCGTATTGCTTTATTCCATTGCGACCAACTCAATCATATTAATCCATCAGAATCATAACTCACGTAGAAGGTAACAGCCTTACTTTTAACCTAAAATATTAGTCTGTGATTTTACTTTTTCACGATTGCATGTCTTTGCTTTTCTCAATTTTAAGTAGCATCCTGCACAATCTAAGAGCTTGCTGATTACACAATTTTAAGCATTGGTTGTTCAATATCTTAAACAGTACTTGATGAAAATCCTCTTGTTGGAAAATGAGTATTATTAACCACAATTCAAATCTTTACAGTGGCTGACTAAATAGATGTGTGATTGGGATTGCTAAGGGATAAAAATTACACTTTGACTTAAAGTTTATTTGCAGTGGTGGATATAAATATGATCAATGTTATTTCTTAACAGTTGAAGAAAATAATTGGTGTAGAAATTGATTTTATGATTTTAATTCAAAGAATTTTTCATAGATCAAATATATTCCCAGTTTTGTATTACAAAATAAATGGAAGCACATATACATGACCGTCATGGCTTTATAAAAATTTTGTTACACTTTACATGGCAAATAATCTGTCACGTGCAATCTTAAATCTAACATGTGAATGACAAATATTTCACTTGTTAACATCTCAATTCTGTGATAAATGTTTTTACAGATAGCAAATTCTAAATTATGCTTAGAAATTTATTAATGGCTCATAATGAGCCAATGTACAGATTAAATCATTATCTATGCTTGCAAATGGCTACATTCTAAAATACAATAGCCATAAAATATTATACTTAATAATTCATCAGAGAAGTTAGTATGTAGGGCAGTTGCAAATATAACATCAGCACCAACAGTTGAGTCGAAGAGAAGTCGTATTTCTATTAGAAAAGTACTGACCAGTCATTTCTTTTCTAGAAAGTTGTACAGTATCTATCAGAATAGTATTTATGTTCAAGTGGTTTAAATACTTTTGGCAATAGCCCCAGAAGAAGCATTAAAATCAATGGGTAATATTATCAACTTCATTTTAATTTCTTAGCAGTTCAGTGAGGTAGTATTACAACATAGAAACAAAAAAAGTACACTTCGCATTACAAAAATACAATTTTAGTACATTGTTACTACTAATTTGCTGTTTCCCTTCTTTGTAAATATCTTGAATTGTAAACAAACTTGCCTGTTAGTTTTAACTCAAGTAATATGCTCTGACATTTCTTCTTTAAATGGATAGAAGAACCCACATAGCGCAAAAATAATGCAATAACCAGGTTATCATCCATGCCTCACTTATGTTGTGTGAAAGGGTAAAAATCTCAGTTTATAGGAGAGATGAAATTACTGTGAAAACTGCATTTTAGCTTTGGCCACACAACTGAACTCTCAATCTCTGCCAAAATTGTAACAAAGTGATATAAGTGCTGTTTATAGACCAAGAGCATCTGTGAAGTTTAAAAGTAATTATCAGAATCCAAAAAAAGAATCACAATCTTATAGATGATAAACAGACAACTAGAATTGACTCATGTAAAGGAATCAAGCTTGTCTACACTGGCTAAAAATACTTAAATTGGCAGTCTAAAATGTCAGCCCAAGAAGAGCATTAATGCAAGTGCAAAGACTTTTCACTAAAACCAGTCTGGAAGTTACCCTTGACCAGATACTTAACTGAACCAGCTGTTTAAAAAAAAGTGGTTACAACAGCAGTCAAGGGTTGGAAATTCTCCATAAAGTAATTCATCTCCTGACTCACCACAGTCTGTTACTCATCTATAAGGCACAAATCAAAGTGCGGTGGAATGCATCTTCACTTTCTTGGATGAGCGAGTCAATAACAGTCAAGATCAACACAGTTTAAAGAAAAGTTTGACTGACACCCAACCTGCCATGTTAAATATTCATTTATCCCAATACTGACAGTGTATCCAAATCAAGGTGCATTGCAGTAACTTGCCAAAATACCTTTGACTGCACTTCCAAATTCACAATCTTGACTGCCTATAAGAAAATAGACTTTAAAAATGCTTGGGAATAGTACCACCACTTCAGAGCTGCTGTGGAACTGATCATACAAAAAACTGTAAATATTTCAGGTTTACACTATCTACAGTATTTTACCTTTGAGCTGGGACCCAGTTAGTTGACATGTTTCAGATTTTACATAAGGGTTACAGAAATATTCCCAATATATACAAAAGTGCAAGCAATTCAGCCTCTTGAGCCTATTCTATAATTCTGTTAAACAATGGTTCATTTGTAGCTTAATTCTATTTATCTGCCTTTACCTAATGTTCACTCCTTAGTTTCATTTAAATTGACTGAATTTCAAGAGGGATTCAGTGGATACAGTTTATGTAAATTCAGCAAAAAGGCCTGTTTTCAAGTCCCACCTGCTGTACACTTATGTCATTACATGTCTGAACAGGTTGATTAAGAAGTATCTATGAAGGCTGAACTGAACTGGGAAAATAGATTAAGAGATATGACAGTGGAGATTTAAGGAGATTTTAAGAACATTCAGTGAAGATTTATTCCAGTGAGAAGACAAGAGATATCATCTGTGGCTAAATGAAGAAGTTAAAGATTACATCAATCTAAAGAAAAACTGTACAAATTTGAAACAATCAGAAGATTGGTTAGGTTTTAAGAACCAGCAAAGAATAGGCTTAAAAAGAGTATGAGGAAAAAGCTAGCCTGTAATATATAAACAAATGTTAAGATTTTACACGTAAATAAATGGAAGAGAGTTACTAAACCTACTGATGGTTCTCTGGAAATTTAAGGGAATTTAATAAATACATTGTGCCTGTCTTCACTGTAGATCGCTTAGAAAACTTCCAAAAGGTACTAAAACATAAAGAGGGGAAGGCATTTAAACAATCACAATCACCAGGAAAAATGTGGTGGGAAAACTACTGGATGGCCTCTATCCTAAGGTTTTAAAAGGAGTGCCTGCAAAGGCACTAGAAGGTATTTGTTATGATCTTCTAAAATTCCCTAGATTCAGGAAGGATACGAAAGGATTGGAAATAACTACATTAATACTTTCATACAAGAAAGGAAGGAGACAGAAATCAAACAACTCTACACCAGTTAGCCTGACATCTGTCTTGGGGAAATTGTGAAAATCCATTAGGGAGGTTATGATTTTCTAAGTATCCAGCTATAATGTATTCAAGCAGAATCAACATTGCTTTGTGAAAGTGATACTATGTATAACTAAATTATTAGCATTTTTTGAGGCCAGCGAAATAGATAAGGAGGAACCTGTAGATTTGGAGCACTCAAATTTGCAAATTACTTTTAGTAAGGTTCTACATCATAGGTAAGAACCTATGGTGTTAGGGGTAACCTATTAGCACAGATACGTGAAGAAAGATATTATTGCATTGGAAACAATTCTGAGAATTAATTCCAGAGATGAAGGGCTTGTCATTTAAAGGAAAGATTAAGCAGTTTAAGCCTCTATTTGCTGGAGTTTAGAAAGATGACAGGTTATTTAATTGAGGTCTATTAGATGCTAAAGGGGATTGACAAAGTAAATGTAGAACACATGCTTCCCCTCATGAGGCAATTTAGAATGGAAAGACACAGTTTCAAGATAAGGGGTGACTGATTCACTACAAAAAATGTGGGGGAATTATTTCCTCTCAAAGGGTTGTGAATCCACAAAGTCACTATTCCACAATGTGGTACATGCTGGGACAATGAATAAATTCGAGGAGGAGACAGACAGACTTTCAATTAGTATTGGGTTAATGGGTTAAAGGATTATTGGGAACGAGCAGGAAAATGAGTTGAGACGGAGGTGAGATCAGCTTTGTTTATATTAATTAGTGGAGTGGGATCAAGTGGCTGAGGTGCCTATTACTGCTCCTTATGTTACCAATAATTGATTGGTCACCTACAATAACTAGGGAATTAGGATAAATGTGCTTTTTGTATTAGCAAACAGTAATTAGTGAAATGTCACAGAATTCAGTGTTGGATCCTCAACTATATACAACGACTTAAATGGAAAGATTAAAGGCACAGCTGTTAAATTTGCTGATGACACCAACAGAGGTAGGAAAATAAGTTGTCACGAGTTAGTAAAGAGTCTGCAAAGGGATAGAGATAAGAAGTGAGCGAGCAAAATCCTGGCAGACTGAATACGGTATCAATAACTTGAACTCGTCCAGTTCGGCAGGAAGAATACAAAAGCAGTGTTTGAATGGAGAGAGATTACAGAACTCTGGGATCTGAGTGTCTTGACATATAAAACTCAATGTTATTATGCAAATACGTAAATGATTAGGAAAGCAAATGTCATGCTGGAATTTATTGCAAGGGTTATAGCATATAAGAGGTAAGGTTTATTGCAACTGTATAGAGCCAGCTATGCAATTGTGTACAGTTTTAGTTTGCTTATTGGAAAAAGAAATTGTTTTAGAAGCACTTCAGGGAAGGTTAGTTCAACATTTCTCATTTTTAAAAATTCAACTCATTCCTGGAATGGAGGGCTTATTTTATGAAAGATTTTAGAAGAAGGAGACGTGAACTTATAGGACACATTGTATTTGAGGGGGGCTTGGTATGGTAGATACAGGGAGAATGTTTCCTTCAGTGCAGGAAACAAGAACCAGGAGATACAGTTTAATAATGACAGGTCTCAGTCTGAAGACTTTCATAAGACTGTTAGCATGTAGAATTCTCTTCTCAATAAAGCAGTAGAGATAGGGATATTTGAGTTTGTTTAAGATAGCACTAGATAGATATTAGATATTATTAGGAGAAGGGAGGTGAAACAGAGACCACAACCAGATCAACCACGATCATATTGAATGGCAGAATTGGTTCAAGGGGTGAGTTTCCTATTCAGTCACCTATGTCTAATTTGAGATTCCTCATCTCATACTCAAACAACACCAACCAGAATAATGTGGCTATCAGAAATCCAAACTTTGTACTATATTCTCAATAACATTTGTTGTGACATGTAACAGAGGCTCCAGACTTCATCTCATTATGAAGCAACTGAAGATATCTCTTGCAATGAATCGTATACCTGTAAACAACATAATTGCTTTTAATGCAATATTTTAAAAATATTTATATAATTGTAAATGGAATAAATATAACAAAGTACAAACCTTTTTAATATCTGGTCTCTTATTCTTCTTTTCATTTAAACACTGACTTGCAATTAAATACATTTTCTCAATTGTCACAGAGTCCCGGTCCTGCATCTTTTTATCAATGTAATCCTCGATAGACATTTCTTCATCTTCAATTTCTTCTTTGATATCAAACTTGAGGATTAACAGTAAAGTAAAAAAAATCAGATTGTACCTATAATTATTTACTGGAATTCTAAGGACCTCAGTAAGGAAATCAAATTTGATACTTATAAACATTGAATTCTTTAATCAATGAAATAAATGGTTGATCAGTGTATCTAAATCCTTAGATTTGTCAGTGTACTTTTGTTGTTGAATCTGATATCTTAGACTGAAGAGGGAGAGACAAAGCAGGAGTTGGGAGGGAGGATTGAAACTTTTTAAATCTTCCCCAGCTGGACATCAATCGTATCAAGTTGCTTTGATACCCAGGTCATTTCTACAAATGTATATATGAAAATGTTGCATTACCAGTAATTGTGGTTCACGAGATTCATCAACAGGTGGAAGTCCTGTTATTAATTCTAATAAAACCTATGGTGCAACAAGAGGAATAGAACAGTTATTCATATTTTTCACAAGTTATCTCGAATGTTTTAAAACTACAACAGCTCGCAATACCAGTCAGTGAATGTGCAATTCCACTGGGGAGGCTGATGTCCATCACATTTAGCTTGAAACTGCAGTCCCTGGCAAGTGGGGGTTATTGGTGGCAGCCTTCATCAACCACTTCTACCTCTCCCTGATGCCAAGTCCCTCAATCAGACAGGGTGCCTGACTACAAAGAATTCCCCAAGGAGGTCATTGGCAAAACTGTTTTCTCAGAAGAGTAATCAACAAAATGGAGCAGCAGTGTCTAAAAAGTTGGATTTTAAATGTGTACTTCAAGCAAGAGATTGAGACAAGAAAGGGTTAACAGAAGGAGTTCCAAAACATGGATGAAAGTCTGGGAAATTAAAACTAAAGAATATTTACATTTATGTAGTTTCGGCAAAAAGGAAAAAGAAGATAGGATAGTACCAATAATAAGGAACAGGATCAGTGTATTAATGGGAAATTATGAAACACCCTTATTTAAAATGAGGAGTCTATAGTCAGAATTAATGCTTGGTTTTCAAAAGACATACATTCCTTTCAGATAGTTTTAAAACAAAGAAAAAAGGTCATAAAGTTGCTAAAAGAAAAGAATTGTAAACCTGACTTCTGGGAAAATTTTAGAATTCAACAAAAGAGAAATTGATAATGAAAGAGTGCAGAGTAGGAATGTAAAACAGTAAGAAACATAAAATGAATTGTAAAAGCTTCTGTAGGTATGTTTTTGTAAAAAAGGAAAAGATTCATAAGGACATATGTGGTCCCATTAGAGGCAGTGACAGGACAATTTATGAAAAGAAATAGAGAAATGACAAGTTAAATAAGTACTGTGTTTTTCTTCAAAGAGGAAGACAAAACAAGGCTGACACAATTAAGATCTAAGTATCCACTGACAATGAGGAACTGAAAGAAAAATATTAATTAAAAAATTAGCTTTGGAAAAAATTAACTGGGCTGAAAAATTGCAAATCTCAGGATCTCATTACCATGTATTGAAAGAGATGACGACAGACGGTGGATACATTGGTTATCATCTTCTAAAATTCTAATTCTGCAGTAAGACCTTCAAACTGCAACATTGCAAATGTAACCCCACCGTTTAAAGAGACAGAAAATGAGGAATTACAGACCTGTTAGCCTGATAACAATACCAGGGGAAATACTAAGATCTGTTATTAAGCATGTGATTACTAGATATGTAGAAAACAATTGCCTGACTTGGCAGAGTCAACATGGTTTTATGAATGGAAAGTCACATGTGATAAAGCTACAGTTTTCTTGAGGTTGTTACTAACGGTCAATAAGGGAGAACCAGTGGATGCGATGTACTTGAATTTTCAGAGAGTTTTCCATAAAGTCACACACAGGTTAATAAACAAAAACTAAAGCACATTGAATTGAAAGTATTATTAGCACAGAATGAGGAAAAGGAACTGGCAGAAAGCAGAGAGTAGAAATAAATGGGTCATTCTCAGATTGACAAGATTGACCAGTGGACAACTACAGGGATAAGTACTTGGACCCCTAGCTGTTCACAATCTACATAAATGATTTGGATGTGGGGACCGATTGTAAACTTCCAAGTTTCCAAAGGATACAAAATCTGGTGGGTATACGAGTTGTGAAAAGGATGCAAACAGGTTTCAAAGTGATTTAACTAAGCTGAGGGAGTGGGCAAGAACATGTGTTGAGGCATTCATTATTATATTTCATTTTGGTCTGGAGATGAATTTGAAAAGTAAATTTTAACAGCAGCTTGATTTTTTTTGGAAAAAAGAGCAAACAAACTGATATTTTCTTATGGGAATTGACCTGGCAAGTTAATTACAGGTTAGCAATTGTTTTAAGACTACAGCAGACACTTCTACACTAGGATATGTTATGCTCAAGAACTGGCAGATGTTGGATGTTGAATTGGTCAATCAAAGTTGGAATGGTGCTGGCCAGCCAAATGATGAAAATGTAGAAAAACCATAGTTTGAATTGGTTGCTTTCTAGTCATCATCCAGTTCAAGATTTGTTGAATGTTTTGAGGAAAGCTTTCCCAGTTATAGGAAATAAGTGAATATTCCTTGGAGCCTACTGGAAGCTGTTTGCATAGACTGCTGACTTTGGAATTCAAGCTCCTTAATGTTGTTGGAGATGCTCATTCAGGCAAGTGAGAAGCATCACACCTGAGATGGCTGACCGCCTACAACCATAATCATAATGAGAGGTGATCTCAGAAACTTACAAAATTCTTAAAGGGATAGACAGAGTAGATACAGTAAAGATATTTCCTCTGGCTGTTGTGTATACAACCAAGGCAAACCATTTAGGAATGAGATGACTTAGAACTTCTTCACTCATCTCAGAAATTCTTCACCTCAAAGCAATGTGGATTTTCAGTTATTAAGTAAGTTCAAGACAGAGTCTGAAAGATTTCTGTTTAAAAGCATCAAACAATGTAGGGACAAAATAGAAAAATTGCAAGATGGATGGCAAGCTAATGATTCGAAACAGCAGAGTGGGGTTGAGAAGCTGAATTGCCTGCTCCTACTCATATGATCTGAGGCAGTTAAAGTTGTGGTTCCCAACAGTGAGGAGAAGGCAAGACAGCAGTGAACTAGGGAAATGTGGAGACAACAAAACAGTTGAGGATTTTTGGAGCAGGAAGGTGAAAACAGGGGCAAAAGCAGCAGATATTGTGTTTTTTAAAAAATAATAAGTAAACAGTTGGAACTTTAGCTCAAGGTCAAACATGACAGCAAAACTGCAAATAATCTGGGTCATCCTGAGGCGATGGTCAAAATGACAGGGGCACTGAATTTGTAGAAAGGCGGAATATAATAGTTTCAGACTTCTCAATGTTCAGTTGGAACAAATTACAGACTTCTAAGACTGGATGTCTAACAGTCTTAAGATAATTGAGGCTCAGAGTTCATGAGTATATATGAAAGCCTATATGTGTAAACAATGTGGCAAAAGGGCAGCTGTAGATAAGGAAGATAACAGGGCTAAGAGTTGATCTTTGGAGGACTCCAGAGGTAACAATACAACAATGGGAAAAGAAACAAATACTTGGATAGTTCGTTGTACGATCAGATGGGTGTGGTTGAAAATAACAGTGACCCAGTAACAAGAGATAAAAGAAGTGGAAAAGGATGTTGTTGATAATTGGGTTAAGTGCAATATGGAATATGCAGTATAATTCACTACAGTCAGTTTGGTTGTTTTCTCTATTCTTTCATGGGATATAGGTGTTACTGACTAGGACAGCAGTTATTGCCCATCCCTAATTGCCCAGAGAGTAGTTAAGAGTCAACCACACTACTGAGAGGTATCACTTGTAGTAGGAGAAAGTGAGGACTACAGATGCTGGAGATCAGAGCTGAAAAATGTGCTGCTGGAAAAGCGCAGCAGGTCAGGCAGCAAGCAAGGAGCAGCCCTTCCTGAAGAAGGGCTTATACCCGAAAAGTTGATTCTCCTGCTCCTTGGATGCTGCCTGACCTGCTGCGCTTTTCCAGCAACACATTTTTCATCACTTGTATCAGGTAAGGATGACAGCTTTCCTTCTTTAAAGGACATTAATGAACTAGATGGTTTTTTTAAAATAACAATGAACATTGAAAAATAAGTTAGCCTGATATATAATCATTCTTGAATTCAAAGTTCACCATCTGCCCTGGTGGGATTTGAACCCATATCTGTTAGTCGGGTTCTGGATGATTAGTTCAGTGACATTATTACCATGCCACTGGCACCCCTCTGTCATTTTGTTGTAACTTACACTGATCGCGGCTCTAAAACTCCATTTTTACTTTGTGCTTTTGTCACTATTTAGTGAATATAAAATTAACACACACAGAATGTGTGGGTTTCCCTGACTTATTCCAGAGGTGTTTAGGGTGGGATTCCAGGGTTGAGAGTCAAGACCCAAATGCCTACCAATAGCTCTCAGAAAAAAGTCAAGAATACGCCGCTCTTTTTCAGCGAAGGGCAAGGGAAAATTCTTTCATACACATTTGAAGCTTATAAGTAACTTTAGTTTTCTGAGATATACACTCTAACGGTTTTACTAAGTGGAAAAAATTTGACTCGTTGAACCTCAGGAGAAATATCACTATTACTTACTATGCCAAAGCTAAAAACATCCGACTTTGGAGTAATCTCCCCACGCATTGCCTCTGGAGCCATGTATGCAGTTGTGCCGACAATTTTCTCAGTTAACATTGTTTGTGTTAAACATGATGATGCTCGACTAAGTCCGAAGTCTGAAATCTTAGGAACAAATAGATCATCCAACAAGATGTTTGCACTGAAAGACAAAATGACCAGCATACAATTTTTAAGGAGCGAAAATCTATATGCAAGGGCATGTTGAAGTCATGGCAAATATGCATATTATATCAGCGTCTTAGGGTTACTACAATTCATATTCTGTGCTCATTGTATTATATTAAGTACTGTGTCTCAGAAAGAACTATGAAATGGAAACTTCAATCCTGAAAATTAAATATTAATTAAATATTGTTAAAATTATGTTTCCTCGCACTATTTCGTACAGTGTGAACTAGGTGTGTGAAAGAATCCATTATAATGCAGGGGTTCTAATAATCAATAATTTATTTGACTTTTGTTTTATGGACAACTGTAAGAATTAGAATTCTCAAAATATTAATTTTGCAGTATACAACATGAATAATGCTGCAAAAAAGACTGATTTTTGTCAAAGCTTTTATCTTACATTTATCAGGACAAATTTCAAGAAATACCCAAAGGGAGAACAACATTTATACTATACAAGTGGAGAGTGCAGATTTGTTGGTAAGTGGTCTTTGACTATAGACAAAAGTGTTGCCATGGAGAATGCATCAGTTAATGATAACTGACAGTTAACTGCCAAAGTTGTTTACATTTTAAACAAAGCATGTTGAATCCCATCAATATATTTTTCTGAGAAATGAATGAAAAAATTATGCTTATTTTGCTGTATTCACACACATACAGTGAATGTATATGTTCTTCCTGTCTGCAAAGTACATGGTCCTGTGTATTAATATGAAGTTTAGAATTTTTGAAAAGATTCATAGCTCAGATGGTGGATGAGATTGTAGATTCATTTACTGAGCTGGTGTGTATTTCTGCAGACGCTTTGTTGCTTCGCTAGGTGACACTGTCAGTGCATCTTCGATAAAATGTTGGTGGTCTATCACACCTGGTATTTATGTGTTCATTGAGTGAGTTACAGTTGGAGTGCCTGGCCTCAAAGAACTTTCTCGCGTACTTCTGATGTAAGAGAATTCTTGGAGACCTGGCTCTCCAACCATAACTGACTCAATAAACACATTAAACTGGACCCCATATACAAACCACTCCAACAAAAAACTGGAAGTATCAAAAAAGCAGAGACACAAATACCAGGCAGGATAGACCACCAACACTTTGTTGAAGACCCACCTTATGTCACCTTATGAAGCAATGAAACATCTGCAGAAAAACACACCAGCTCAGCGAACGAATCTAATGACCTCATTAATTTTTAGTTTCCAGGATATGCAAACATGCCCTATTACGCAATCCTAAATTGATCGTCAGCATAAATCTTTTTAAACTCAGGTTTATATAGCATATGCTGTTGAATAATGGAATCACATCTAATGTTGGACACTGTTGAGAGTTTTGCAAACGTGGGCTGGTTATGTATAGTTAGCACTTTACTTGTTAACAATGGAGGCTCATTTTGTTTGAAATGATCAGTCAGTCTTTGGGTTGTACAATATACTCACCTCGCATCACACTGGCACTGAAATTCATATACAGTAGCGCCTCAATATACGAACGACCCTGTTCACGTACAATCGGTTTATGAACAGGATTGAACGTAAAAGTTTGCTTCAACGTACATACGAAATTCAAGGTACGAACGCAAAAAGCCCGTGTGTGACCACTTGGTTTCATTGTTCTGCTCTGCTACGCGCTTGTTGAACGCAAAAGCTCTCAGGCCCCGCGTGATCTCATTCAGTTCGTCTTTGGCACGTGCGCTGTGAACAGCCGATCAAGCATTCTACACTATCTGAACAATGGGAAAAATTGATTCAGTTCGCGAACTTTTCGGTTTGCAAACCGGGTCCCAGAACGGATTAAGTTTGTAAGTCGAGGTGCTACTGTACTACATTATTTATTTATGTGATGGGAAGAACATATTTTTGGCTAAGTCAATCTGACTGGTTTAAAATTTTAAAAATTTTACTTTTTAACTGTCTATCATTAACTGCTGCATTCTCCACAAAAACACTTCTAATGATATCGACTAATCAGTAGTATCATTGTTATTCTGCCTTTAGTTTTATTCTCAGCAATAATCAAATTAAATATCCTGAGAACAAAATATGAAGTGCAATGAAACAGTAAACACACTTGTATTCTTTACCTTTTAACATCACGATGGATATGATTATTGTCATGTAAATATTTTAGTCCATTGGCTGTATCTCCAGCAATATTACATCTTTTATTCCAAGAAAGTGGAGCTGTGTTATTCTGAAAGGATTTTGGAATTAATCAATTTAATACTGAAAAGAATATTATAGTTTACTGTTAAACAGGCTCTTCAAAATAAATATAACACATTTTGACTGTTGCCAAGTACAACTGTACTTACCAGACATGCCAATCTGTCTAGCAATGACCCATTTGGCATATAAGCATATACCAGGCAAGGGTGTTCTCCATCATTGGAAAAGCCAAGTAACTCAACCAGGTTTTCATGCTTTAATCTATAAATATGTCATATTATGGCTATCATTAGATTAAACAGTATTCTTTGAGAATTATTGGTGTAAACTATTTCTAAAAACTTGACATACTTAGCCAAAGTTTTAATTTCTTGACTGAACTGAAGTCTCAGCTCCCCCATGCTGACATTATGCTGATCCAGTGCCTAAACAATAAAATTAAATGCGGAGTTTTATAATCAGTGATTAAAATACATGTCATTTAATAATAAAAGTTGCTTGGTGCTGCATTATGTGACTTGCTTTACAAAACTTACAGGCCCAATATAAATGCTTTTTATTGTTGTTTGTAAATGTAATAGAAAGTATATTTATAGTTAGAAGTAATTTATTAGCTTGGATAGAGGATTGGCTAACTAATGGAAAGCAGAATATTGGGATAAATGGGTCTTTATCTGGTTGGCAAGATGTAGCACAGGGTTCAGTCAACTATTTACAATTACTAATAACTTGGGATACAAGGATAAAACTGTAGTCAAATTTGAAGATGACACTAGAATAGGTGGGAAAGTGAACTGCTATGAAGAAATAAGAAATTTACGAATGGATATAGATGGGTCAGGTGAATGGGCCAAAATCAGCACCTGGAATCAATGAAGTATGAGGTTATCCATTTTGGTCAGAAGATTACAAATTACCTAAATGGAGAGAAATGTCAGAGTGCTTTGGTGCAAAGGGATCTGGGTGCTTGAATCACAGAAAACTAATACACAGGAACAGCAGGTGATAAGGAAGGCAAAGAGAATTTTAGCATTTATTGCTAAAGAGATAGAGTATAAAAGTAAGGAAATGTTGGTATGACTGTACAAGACATTAGTGAGCATTTTGTGCAATTTTACTTGTTGCACTGTAGTTGCTCTGGAGTCAGAGGAGATTTATTAGCTTGATTCCAGAGATGAGGGGTTTGTATTATGAAGACAGACTGAGCAGTGTCTTCTCAGCCTACACTCTATAGGGTTTAGAAGAATGACAGGAATTATAATTGAGGTATACTAGATGCTAAAGGGCATTGACAAAGTTGACTTCGAGAGAGGATGTTTCTTCTTGTGGGGCAATCTGGATTGAGAAATCTTAGTTTTAGATTTAAAACAGAAATGAGGAAATATTACTTCTCTCAAGAGGGTTATGAATCTATTGAACTCACTAATCCAGACTGAGATGGATGCTAGGATGTACAGTAAGTTTAAGAGGAGTTAGACAGATTTTTACTTAATGGTTCAAGGGTTGTGGGAGTGGGCAGGAGAGTTGAGGCCAAGGTTAGATCAACCATGGTCGTATTCCATGGCCAAGCAAACTGAAGTGCCCAGACCTACTCCTAGTTTTAGTGTTCTAACGCAGAGGTGATCTGAATTCTAACTGTGGTTCTATGTGGTAAAGCAGCAATAGACAAATCAAGTCCCAACAATTTAACTTGGTTCTGTAAATTCTATGTTCTGAACATTATAATCAAGTACTGAAATCTAAATAAGAACTTGAAAGGAAAGATGTAAAGGAAGCACTGTCATAATCTAATATTTAAAAAAAAATAGCTAATTAACATCTTGACATTACCACTGCATTTCCTATTTAACTGCCTAATCTCTGAACCTTTTTAGTTCAAGTTAAAGCATAACACCACACTAAAAATTGATACAACTTGCAATATTTACAAACTCATATAGAGAGGGTGACTGAGGAAGAAATACAGATCAATGAATGCACCACATAATCACATGGCAACTCCTTTTTGCACATATACTGAAAAATCGCATGATTTTAAGAGTTTTGTAATGCTTTCTGGACTGTCATAACATGCTCCATCAGATGTAAACTTTCCAATCCTTAAATGAATCAAACAGTACTCAGAAACACTAGTTACTCAAGTGATACATGATCAGTTGACGACTTTGAAAAACTTCCTACTCTTCTTTGCACAGAACAAGACCTGTCAGCCCTTCAACCCCGCAAATTTATCGTACCTGATCTGTACTTCGACTCGATTCCAGTTTTGCTTCACGTTCTTTGACAAGCATACCTAATTAAAATCTGTCCATCTCAGTCTTGCAAACATCATTTGATAGCAACAACATTTATGCAAGGGAGAAAAATGCACAATTTCACAACCTTTGAATGAAAACATGCTTCCCTATTTTATTCCTGAATGGCCTTGATCTAATTTCAGAGATTCTTTAGAGTTTCCTGGTAGAGAATCTTCCTTTTAAGAAATGTAAGAATTTCCATTTAAGTGTCTTATCCAAAAGACAGAATGGCTGACACCAGTCCCTAGAACTACATTTAAGTGCTGACCTACATGGATTAAGGAGTGGAATTTGAACTCATGACAATGATACAGAGGTAGGACCATTCACAATTGAGGCAAAGTGACATGCAATAATAATCAGAATCAAAAAAAAGATTTTACAGCCGTCTGCCAGCATCTTTGAAGGTAGGGTGGGGGTGAAGAAAGCAAAGGAGAGGAGAGGAGAGACAGATAGCATGGAGGTGATATAGAAAGAATGGAGAAGAGACGGAGATATACTGTTGAGGTTAAATGGTTGAATCTTTATTTCTGATATTTGTAAGACCATTTGAAATACAGAGGAACCTCGATTATCCGAAGGACATGGGCGGGAAGTATATTGTTCGATTAATTGAATTCTGGATAATCAAATGCTGGATAACAGTTCAGCCAAGCATCGGGATCTCGCTGGGTAATCCAATATTTGGATAATCAGATGCCACATAATCAAGGTTCCTCTGTATTTCTTGTATCATGGAAGATAGTTTTTGATTATTTTCCTTTGTGCACTAAATATTTGTCCCAAGTACACTGGACTTAATAATTCGTTCAGTATTTGAACATTCCCTTCTAAGCACTGTGAATCTACCTTTCCCTATGGACTGACTGCAAAAATTCAAACAAGTCGTTCACCATCACTTTCTCAAGCAAATTAGGGGTGAAAAATAGTTGCCAACCTTGTTAGTGATGAGTGGTAAATGAATGGAATGAGCTGCCAGAGGAAGTGGTGGAGACTAGTACAATTGCAACATTTAAAAGGCATCTGGATGGGTAAATGAACAGGAAGAGTTTGAAGGAATATGGGCTGGGTGCTGGCAGGTGGGACTAGATTGGGTTGGGATATCTGGTTGGCATGGACGAGTTGGACTGAAGAATCTGTTTCTGTGCTGTACATCTCTATGACGCACATATCCCTTCAAAGAATAAAAACTTAGTCTTGTTTTTAGATAATTAACAATTCATTAAGCATATAATGGCCACAGGGCTTTTTAAATGGGCCGTTGCTTTACAGATGTTTTAGACAAGGTATATGGGGTACTGGTTGTTAAGGTGGTGGGCGGGGTGAGGGTTGGTGGCATGATGCACTTTAAAATTTAGCCCCATAGAATAATTATTGCATCATTGGAGGCAGCTGTTTAGTCTGTTGTATCCATGTTAGTTCTCTGTAAAGGCAACTCAGCTGGTCCCACTCCTTCATCTTTTCCCCGTAGCCCAGTAATTTCAGTCTATTCTTCCGAAAATTACTCATTTCCTATCTGAAAGCCAAAATTGAATCTGCTTCCAACACATTCTCAGATAATATGTTCATGAATCTAATCAGTCACTGTTAGAAAAGGTATTCCTCATGTTACTTCTCGTTCTTTTCTCAATCACCTTAAATACACACATTGTAATTGTACAGATTTATTGTACAATTCATAATATTTTTCTTGAATTATTGATCAGCAAAAAACTAATCAACCTATAACTTAGTTTCATAAAAATAAAATGAGACAAAATAAAAAAATGTGCTTGCAGCTCATTATACATTAGAAATTAATACTCACTGCTGTCAATTTTTTCACAGCCACCATTCTGTTATTTATGTAGCCTCTGTAAACAATTCCAAACCCCCCCTCACCAATCTTACTGCCACCATCCGATACTGGACGCTCATCAAAGTTACCAGTCCTCTGCATTAACTCATAATAGTTGAAATTGTGAAGATCTGAAAGAGAAATTCAGAACGTTAGTAAACTACCAAAATGATAGTTACCAAATTTTTAAAATCTAATTAATATTTTGTTTCCTGAATTTCATCACATTTCAACATGAAGCGATATCAGCCTTTACACAGAAATGTTTCATATTAATTTTGATATTCATCTTAACACTCAAAGAACAGGATTACTTCCACATAATTGGTTATTTTTAAAATTGAGACATAATAGAAAAAGTATTTACAATCTGTATAAAATGTCTTGAGCTTGGAGCCATTAAATATTGTTGTAAAACTCGAGTGAATTTTATAGTCACTTCCCATCCCCTATCATCAATTGGCTGTGAACCAGTTGACTGAAAAAAAAATGGCCATCTCACAGAAATAGAACAAAAAAGGTTCTGCCTTTGATCTTTGAGCAAACTGGACTGGTTAGCAGCTCCTGCAGTGTTAGAACTCAGTAACAGGCATGGCTGGGTCTGCAAGAATCATTGATGGTTAGTGAGCAATTGGACACTCATGCAGGCTTTGAAGGAGTGGGTTTTGGAAACCAAACAATGAGACACGAATGAGAATGGAGGTGTCCCTTATTCATCATGATGGACATTCTGTTCCTTCTTTCTTTTAGAACATAGAACATAGAAGGATACAGCGCAGTACAGGCCCTTCGGCCCTCGATGTTGCACCGACCGAATCCTACCTAACCTATACTAGCCCAATAACTTCCAAATGCCTATCCAATGCCCGCTTAAATGACCATAAAGAAGGAGAGTTCACCACTGATACGGGCAGGGCATTCCATGAACTCACAACCCGCTGTGTGAAGAATCTACCCCTAACATCTGTCCTATACCTACCACCCCTTAATTTAAAGCTATGTCCCCTAGTAACACCTGACTCCATTAGCGGTAAAAGGTTCTTAGTATCTACCCTATCTAAACCCCTAATCATCTTATACACTTCTATCAGATCTCCCCTAAACCTTCTCTTCTCCAATGAGAACAGCCCCAAGTGCCTCAGCCTTTCCTCATAAGATTTTCCTACCATTCCAGGCAACATCCTGGTAAACCTCCTCTGCACTCGTTCTAAAGCTTCCACATCCTTCCTATAGTATGGCGACCAAAACTGCACACAATACTCTAGATGAGGCCTCACCAGAGTCTTATACAACTGCAACATGACCTCAGGACTCCGGAACTCAATTCCTCTGCCAATAAAGCCCAGTACACCATATGCCTTCCTCACAGCACTATTTACCTGGGTGGCAACTTTCAGAGATCTGTGTACATGGACACCAAGATCCCTCTGCTCATCCACACTACCAAGTAGCCTACCATTAGCCCAGTAATCCATCATCTTGTTATTCCTACCAAAGTGAACGACTTCGCACTTAGCTACATTGAATTCCATTTGCCACATTTCCGCCCAGCTCTGCAACTTATCTATATCCCGCTGTAACCTACCACTTCCTTCCTCACTATCCACAACTCCACCGACTTTTGTGTCATCCGCAAACTTGCTTACCCAGCTTTCAAGTCCTTCCTCTAGATCATTTATAAAGATAACAAAAAGCAATGGTCCCAAAACAGATCCTTGTGGTACACCGCTAGTAACTGCGCTCCAAGATGAACATAATCCATCAACTACTACCCTCTGTCTCCTTCCAGCCAGCCAATTCCTAATCCAAACCTCTAATGTATCCTCAATGCCATACCTCCGTAGTTTTAGCATTAGCCTACCATGGGGAACCTTATCGAACGCCTTACTAAAATCCATATACACAACATCTACTGCTTTACCCTCGTCCACTTCCTTAGTCACCTTCTCAAAGAACTCAATAAGGTTTGTGAGGCACGACCTGCCCTTCACAAAACCATGCTGGCTATCCCTGATCACGTTATTCCTACCCAGATGTTCATAAATCTTATCCCTTACCATTCTCTCTAAGACTTTGCCCACCACTTAAGTCAGACTCACTGGCCTATAGTTACTAGGGCTATCCCTACTCCCTTTCTTGAACAATGGGACCACATTCGCTATCCTCCAGTCCTCTGGTACTATTCCCGTTGACAATGACGACATAAAAATCCAGGCCAATGGCTCTGCTATCTCCTCCCTAGCTTCCCATAGGATCCTGGGGTAAATGCCATCAGGCCCAGGAGACTTATCTATATTCATCCTTTCCAATATTCCCAAAACCTCTTCCCTGCATATTTCCAGGGCATCCATTCTAATTATTTGTGATTCCATATTCACATCAGCAACAGTGTCCTGTTCCTGAGTGAATACTGATGAAAAGTACTGATTTAATGTCTCTCCAATCTCCTCCGCCTCCACACACAACTTCCCACTACTATCCTTGACTGGACCGATACCTACCCTAGTCAAAGTGTTATTCCTATTCTGCCTACTTTACCAAACCAAATAAATTATGTTTCTCTTTCCTTAAAAAAATACTATTCAGAGATGTTACTGTACATATTTCTGGAGTAGGTGAGACTTGAACCCAGGCCTCCTGGCTCAGAGGTATGGAATCTACCATAGTACAGGTTCACAACACAACATCATCACATGGGATTTTACATTTTCATAGGACAGCAACAGTCCAGTTTGCAAATATAAAATGCCGGCTACAATTTTCTTTACTTCTGCTGCCAGAATTTCAGCAGTAATACCTCTAATTTGTCAGTGGCAAAATCTTTTCAAAATTATTGTTAATAGGTTGAACAGAAATGATCTGTATGGACAAGGAATTAATCTGAGTAGCATTTTAGTTCTAAAATACTACTCCGCTTAAATCCTTGTCCATGAGGATAATGAGACTGAATTTTACTGGATGTCAAAATAAACCACAAGTTTCTAATTCAAGGAATGTTAGAATCGAGTAGAACATTAAGTGGATAAATATCTGACTTGCAAAATACTCGTAGAATAAGCACTGCAACGTTTATTATTGATGTCACACCAGAAAAGAATGTTACAAGTCAATGGCTATGAAGTAGATTGCTTGGTATCTGAGGGTATGTAATGGACAATTAATTGTACCAGCATATGCACTGGATACAAGTTAATGATAGTGATATTACATATCCCATTTTGAACAGAGTAATCTTATTCATTCTTGGTTTTGGGCATTCCATTTCAAGTTCTGCAAATTCTTCAGCATGACAATTAAAATTTATTTTGAAATCTTTAAGCACATTGTTCATATATCATACACGCAATGCTGCAAAACAACTGACTTACTTATTTCTGAACTGTCATAAGATGAACATGGTGGCGTTGAACTGTTTACCAATAAGGCAGTTTCCTTCTCAGTGCTGCTGTCTGGATAGTGGCAGGTGTGTTCGTTATTAGAGACCTGTAGAATTGGCTTATAGGCAGAGTCACAGATAAGGGTATCATTTTTTTCAGGTAATAAAGCAAATGGTGTAGCCAATGGTACTTTATCTGTTAAGTAAAATCATAAATCAAAGTTTAAAAAAGCAATAAATAAAACCTTTAGGTCATGGTATTATCTTCTGCTAAATAAATCCCTCTTCCCCTTTAGAAATAGATATAAGGATAGTTAAAACAACAATAAAAAGGCTTTATTTTTTCATTTACCACGAACATTGACTGTAACAAGTTATGGAATAAAATTTCTAATAAAAGCTAGAAAATCTCAGCTTTGGCAGCAACTGTAAATGGAAAGAGTTGATCTGTTCTGATGAAAGGTCAATGAACTGAATCAATAACTCAGTGTCTATGAAGAGAAGCAGTTTGACCAACTGAGTTTTCCATTTTGTTTTCTTATTATATCAGATTTCCAGCATCTGGAGTATTTTGCGTTTTAATATAATTTCCAAGGTGGTTGTGCCTTCATAACTCTCCCAACAAGAGACATGGCACATAAATGAGGTTGAAGGCATGGAAAGAAGGTGAAAATGGGGGTGGGGGGTGGGGCATATTTGTAAAACTCCATGGCATATTTCTGTCACCATGGAGATTTCCCCAGGCAAGCAATGAAGTGGATCAGCTGCTCGCAACATGCCGAACAGACATTTAAAAGGTAATTAGAGCACATTTTGGGCAAAGTTGCAGCTAAATCAGCACTTTCCTGTCAGTAGAAAGGCATCTCCTGACCCAAGCAGAGATTTTTCCAGCTCAATGGAGGAATTCTCTCAAATAATCAGGCTATGTGCTTAAAAGATTGGCATTTGTTACGATTGCAATCAGTGGAGGGGTTTTCCTCCAGGTTTCCGAGGTTCCGGAGATACTGGCCCTGACTGGACTGACAGCATTGAGAACTTGCCTGCCACCTTTAATAGGGTAGCAAACGAGGGAACCGCCAATTAGGAGGCAGTGTCCAGGATATGCTGGTAGGAGCATTGTCAGCAAGTGCTAGCTTATGACTTCAGTTTGGATCAGACATCAGGTACTGAAGCCTGTGAGAAAGTCCAGCTTCATGTTTCTCTTTATGCAATATGGGGCTGTATCGACAAATGTCAATTTACAAATGGATTTTATTAGTAAATGGATTGAGTTTCAGAGCCATAAGATGATTCTGCAGCTGTTAAAAACTCTGGTGCAGTCACATGTGGAGAATTGTGTGCAGTTCTGGTCACCGCATTACAGGAAGGATGTAGAAGCTTTGGAAAGGGTTCAGAGGAGACTTCCAAGGATATTGCTGGTATGGAGGTAAAGTCTTATGGAGGAAAGGCTGAGGGACTTGAGGCTGCTTTCGTTAGAAGAAGGTTGAGAGATGACTTAATGGATACATACAATGTAATTAGATAGGGTGGAC
This sequence comes from Hemiscyllium ocellatum, assembly GCF_020745735.1. Taxonomy (NCBI): domain Eukaryota; kingdom Metazoa; phylum Chordata; class Chondrichthyes; order Orectolobiformes; family Hemiscylliidae; genus Hemiscyllium; species Hemiscyllium ocellatum. Next base: position 28,842,865 of record NC_083419.1, read on the forward strand.
AGTGAGAGCCTTTTTCCTCAAATGGTGATGGCTAGCACAAGGGACATAGCTTTAAATTGAGGGGTGATAGATCTCGGACAAATGTCAGAGGTATTTTCTTTACTCAGAGTAGTAGGGCGTGGAACGGCCTGCCTGCAACAGTTGTAGACTCGCCAAATTTACGGCATTTAAATGGTCATTGGATAGACATATGGATGAAAATGGAATAGTATAGATTAGACAGGCTTCAGATTGATTTCACAGGTTGGCACAACATAGAGGGCCGAAGAGCCTATACTGCACGGTAATGTTCTATGTTCTATCATTTAGGCCATGGTATATCATGGTAAAGAGAACAAAAACTTGGAGAAAAGGAGAGACAAAAATGGGAAAGGTACAAACATAAACGACGATACAATGCAATCATGATGAGTCGAATTGCTGTGGTTCTATCCAAAATTTGTGTTTCACAACAGCTATGGAAGTCCTTTTGTAATCCACTTTGCTTACTAACATATTCTATATCAAGAAAATCCCAAACGAAAACATAGTAAAGCTGTAAAGTTGAAAATTGTCATTTTTCACATTGCTCACAGGGAGCTGGGTCTGGAAAAACTATTTATTTTATGAGTAGTATGCTGAATCCGGATGAATGAAAGACATTCTATCATATAGTTAATGCAGACAAATGAGCAAGCAGATATTTATCAGACTCTTCAGGGTCCTCGGCATTCTTGGACATGTCAGTTTAAGAAAAACATTTTGCATCTATAAATGTCTCATCTATCAGTTCCAATGTGCAGCGTACTGAGTTGTCCACTATGGGATACATTTCCACGACTATCTCTGCTGGAATTTCAATGGCAGTTTCCCACAGGTGAATAAAAACACCCTGCCTTGGGTTAGTTGGTATTACAGTAGCGCCACGACTTACAAATTTAATCCGTTCCGGGACCCGGTTCGCAAACCGCAAAGTTCGCGAACTGAATCAATTTTTCCCATTGTTCGGATAGCGTAAGAATGCTTGGACGGCTGTTCACAGCGCACGCGCCAAAGACGAACTGAATGAGATCACGCGGGGCCCGAGAGCTTTTGCATTCAACAAGCGCGTAGCAAAGCAGAACAATGAAATCACGTGGTCGCACATGGGCTTTTTGCGTTCGTACCTTCAATTTCATTCGTACGTTGAAACAAAATTTTACGTACAATCCTGTTCGTAGACCAATTTGTACATGAACGGGGTCGTTCGTATGTCGAGGCGCTACTGTAAATTTCTCCTCATTCTTGGCAATTAGCACATCATAGCTCATTTGAACCCAGAATGGCAGGTTGACAACTGTGGCTGCCATCACCATCTTCCATGCCGTTGTCATCATGTACACGGCCTCTACAAAACTTGGATTGCACTGCTGCCTCTTACTGATGGTCTCAATAATCTATGAGATCAACTACTGTTGGTAAAGTGTCTTCGGGTTCCTAAACATTGGCTGATTCTCTGCTATAGTGTTAGAAGGTAGCAGTGTCAGCTGGACCTTCTCAAGACGAACAACATCGGAGTCAAGGGGCAGTTATCTCAAACGATTATAAATTTTCCCTTTCTCCATTGATACAGTCAGTACAATTTTCTGATCTTCAGCTCATATATAATGGAGGCCATCCAGGCAGTTTTGTTAGCCTCATATTGCATGGGTCATATGTCTTGACATTTGCAAAGTAACATGACTTTTTGGACTTTCCTATCATAAGAGGCAATAGCTTTTAAGTGACATCTATGCTGACATAGACCAGAGAAGTGACATGTTCTTAGCCTCACTTTCCATCATCACTTGTTTCATTTTTAAAACAGCAAAGAATGGTCTGACAAAAGACAATGAACAGTCTGTAGTAAAAATGAGAAACAGTTTATCTGGTCATTATTGCATATTGGATTGTAGCACAAATGCATGCCTTGTTTTCTACACACAATATGGAAAGTATTTTAAAACATTTAATTAGCTGTAAAGCATTTTGGAATGTCCTGAGGTGACATAACGAGATATATAAATAAAATAATTTTCAATTTTTGTCCCCAGTAAATTCTTCTTGTGCCTCCACCACTGAAATGTGATGGTCAAATTTGAACAACTCAAAATTCCTGTCGTGTTGATGTTTTCGTGTCAGCAGGACAGCAAGTCTAATAGAATAATGTCTTGGTAAGTCAGATTCTTGGATTAGCCAAGCACATGAACTTGTCATGTGACTATGCCAACCAGTTAGAGCAGAGTTAGGCTATGCTAAATCATCATAACAGGAAGATTTTCCTGTGCAAGATGTCCAAAACATTTACTTATAGAAGATATGATAAAACCAATCTGTAGCTAATCATCCATCAATGCTGCCATAATTACTGCATCCTTAGTGTGCAGAAGGACATGCAGTACCTGGTCTTGAATCAGTCCAGGAGAAAGTGAGGACTGCAGATGCTGGAGTACCAGAGTTGAAAAATGTTGTGCTGGAAAAACATAGCAGGCCAGGCAGCATCCGAGGAGCAGGAGAATCGACGTTTCAGGCATAAGCCTTCTTCAGGAATGGTCTCTTGAGGTGATGAGGTTACAGATGGTCTGGGAGATGATGGTTTGGTGGTGGAAGGTGGAGTCATGGTCAAGGTGGCAGTAGGAGGAGGTGTCCGTGAGTTGGCGTCTAGCTTCAGCGGTGTAAAGATCGGTGGGCCAAACTACCATTGCGCCTCCCTTGTCTGCCGGTTTGATGGTGAGGTTGGGGTTGGAGCAGAGGGAGTGGAAGGTTGCGTGTTGTAAGGGTGAGAGGTTGGAGTGGGTGAGAGGGGTGGACAGGTTGAGGCGGTCAATGTCGCAGCAGCAGTTGGATATGAAGAGATCGAGGGCGGGTAAGAGGCCAGCAAGGGGTGTCCAGGTGGATGGGGTGTGTTAGAGGTGGGAGAAGGGGTCGTCAGAGGGTGGGCGGGAGTCCTGGTTGAAGAAGTAGGCGCAGAGGCGAAGGCGGCAGAAAAAATGCTCAATGTCTAGCTACGTGCCAAACTCATTGATCCGGGAGCGTAAGGGGATGAAGGTGAGGCCTCTGCTGAGGACTGATCGTTCATCCTCAGAAAGGGGGAGGTCTGGAGGGATGGTGAAAACATGGCAGGGCTGGGAGCTAGGACCTAGTGTAGGGCTGGAGCTGGGTGTGGGGGCGGAGTTAGTCGTGGGAGCGGAGATCGACGTGGGGGCGGAGACCGACATGGGGGCGGCGTGGCATGCGGTGTGGTCCTTGAGCAGGTGAGTGATGTCACTGGGGGGGGGGGGGGGGGGGGGGGGGGGAAGTTGCTGGTCCCGGTGGCCATGGATCCCGCGTATCTGTTGGCGATGGTCTTCCTGACAATCCTGACTGCATGGTCGGTGGTAGCTGTTGTCCGTGCGGTGGTGGGGGCGGAAGTGACATCATCGTTCGCCGCGGCGGTGGTGGCTGCAATGACCGCGTAGGCAATGGCGCCTGAGCGGTTCCGGAGGTCCCGAGAAAGTTCAGGAACGGTCGAGGAATCCGGAGTGTGGGGGTGAATACATGAAAGTACTTACTTTCTTTGATGTTCGATAATGGCTAGGAAAAAGCGTTTGTTCAGTGTATGAATTTTTCTGAGGATGAAGAACAGCAGAGGTCCTTTGCAGGTCTGGGAGAGTGTTGTCCTGAGTTGGGGCAGGGCTGACTGCAGGGAGTGTAGGTGGCGGCACATGGCTGCGAGCGTGGAACGGAGGATCCGGAGGGAGGTCTGTTGCTGGAGGCTTCAGATTTGTTGCAGGTACTGGTTGTCCTGGTTGGGTCCAAACTGTTGGTCCGAATGTAGTCCAGAGTCCATGCGGGGTCAGTCGGTTCCGTATGCAGGTGCTGACGAAAAAGATGTGGCTGTAGTAGCAAGTCTGTTTCAGGACGTGGCTAAAGAGCTTCAGGACAGAGGAGATGACCTGAGGGGTGCAGTGAGACAGGGACTCACTGAGATCCTTGTAGAGGGAGGAGGAGAGCTTCTTCAAGGTAGGCATCCTTGCAAGAAGATTCGCAGTACGTTAAGATCAACTAGGAGAAAGTGGGAACTGCAGATGCTGGAGTACCAGAGTTGAAAAATGAATCAGTCCAGCCATCCATCACAGCAGGTGAACTCCTTGTGGCCCAGCCTCTATGCTAGGGCAACTTACCCCTCTTGCAGAATTACCAGAGATGGCATAGTTCTCTTGAACCACATTAACAGAGCTTCTTCAATGCTAGGGAACCATTCTCATCCTCTTTCTTGCTGGAGGGAATGCTTGCTTGTTTGCCTTGTACTTCAAAACATTGACAAACTTGATGGTGGATTCTCTGACTCTTTAGCAATGTCTGTGCCATTTTGCTTTGTGCTATGGTTTTCACTTGCTCTCCAATCACCAACACACAATTTTCTCACAGGCTCAGCCACACTTGCAGGGCTTGAATGTTCTTTCTCTGTCAGATCTTGAAATCAAATGATGATTTAGCATGGATCTCTGCTCTAACTAGTTGGCACGGTAACATGACAATCTCACCTGCGATCTGCTAATCCGAAGCTATGATATATCAAGGCATTCTTCTTTTGGATTGGATATACTGTTCTGCCAGTGGGAATAGCTGACAATGTCAATACCTTCAGAATCTTGGGTTAGCGAATTGGACTTATCATATTTTCAGTGGTGGTGGCACAAGAATAATTTACTGGAAAGAGTTGAAAATTATTTTATTTATACAGCTCATCACCTCAGGACATCATAAAATGCCTTGCAGTCAATTAAGTACATTTGAAATGCTTTCTATGCTGTAGTATAGAAAACAAGTTACACAGACTTTGTGCAAAACAAGCGCAAACAGCATAAATGACTAGATAAATTGTTTTTCACAGTGTTGATTGAGTGATAAATATTGGTCAGGCCATCAGAGTTATCTCCCATGAAATCTTTTATATTCACCTGAGAGAACAGACAGAATGTTGCTTTAACTTGTCATCCTGCAACATTACAGCTTGGCTTTGAGCTCTACACAGGAGTGCAACCTAGACTTTGTGCTCAAGTTTCAGGAGTGTAACTTGTTCTACTCTGGTGAGAGGTCTACCAACTCAACCAGAGCTATTGTGGTTAAAGAAGAACATGACTAGCAGTTGGGATGAAAATGGTTAAGTCAGAAAACTATAATTGGAGATTGTGCGATAGCACGATAAAATGTTCCAAGCAGCAGGACTCATAAATCAAGTGTAATACACTGCAAACTTAAACATGTAACATGCATATCAGATTTATGAAGTTCAACATTTACCATTAGCACAAGACACATATGCTTTGGTAAATCATAAAGACCACTCTTTTTCATTTGTATTTGGCATGTTAAATTAAACCTGTATCTTCAAATGGTAAATAAGTTAGATTTTCTGTCCATTAGCTATGAAATCTCAAAATGTCCTTCTGAGTATATGTACTTACAATTGCAGATGTAATCTGGTTCTACCCCAATACAAGGAGATGTAAAGTGTGGAGTGTTGAACGTTCATTCTGAGAACATGAACAACTTGCATGTCTTGACACAGAAGCAGGGATTAACTGAGCCAGAAGGTACAGTTTTAGCCAGAAGACTAAAAAAGTTGTGAAGCTAAGTAAATTGCGTAAAATATCTAATAAAAGTAAAAGGACAGAGAAGTAAATTGAGAGCTAAGAAATGGCAATTACGCTGCCCTTAAGAGTTAATGAGAAATTTTCATCATCACCATCTCTTACACAATAAAACATTGCAACAATTTTACTAAATTATTTTTAAACTGTCACTTTAAATAATTTAAATTCAAGAGGTTAATGTGGATGAGTTTCTAAACTCAGGAATGTGTGGAAGATAAAGTAGTGTACATTGTAGAATTGACACTATTACTGAACCCATAATTTTTTTTCTAAACATAAAAATCTCCAACAAGCCTTCTTGACTATCTTTAAGCTGTAAAATGATTTCATCATGTGATTTTTTTTGTCACATGTTTCTTATTTCTTCTCGTCAGGCTTAATTCTACTTCTGTTTGATTCCTCCCAGATTGGTTCTTAATGTCCCTGTGCTTACATAGCTTTGCGTTCTTCCAGCAGCATCAATAAAATAGTTCTATGCTTGTCTGATCCTGCCCGCATCTTCTTCACCGTGTTGAGCCAACATCTGCTACTGCACTTTTATCCAAGGCAGCTTATCTGCTTCTCCCACTAAAATGGCCACACTCACGGAGAGAGTGGTGTGTGTATGGAACAAGTTGCCAGAGGAAGAGATGGAGGCAGGTTAAGCTACAGTATTTAAAAGTCATCTGGATGGGTATATGAATAGGAAGTATTGAGAGGGATATGGGCCAAATGCTGGCAAATAAGAGGTCAAATTGGAATGTCTGTTTGGCGCAGATGAGTTACACCGAAGGGTCTGTTTCTGTGCTGTATGACTATGACACAACCAATATACCAGGACTAATTGTACAAGTCTGACCTCTCTGTAAAATATCTGAAAACTTTTGACTAGGTTCTCTCCCGGGTAACACATCATGCCTGCCAGATAAATGCAAGGTGCTGTATTTTGGGAAAGCAAATCTTAGCAGGACTTATATACTTAATGTAAGGTCCTAGGGAGTGTTGCTGAACAAAAAGACCTTGGAGTGCAGGTTCATAGCTCCTTGAAAGTGGAGTCGCAGGTAGACAGGATAGTGAAGAAGGCGTTTGGTATGCTTTCCTTTGTTGGTCAGAGTATTGAGTACAAGAGTTGGGAGGTCATGTTGCAGCTGTACAGGACATTGGTTAGGCCGCTGTTGGAATATTGCGTGCAATTCTGGTCTCCTTTCTTTTGGAAAGATGTTGTGAAACTTGAAAGGGTTCAGAAAAGATTTACAAGGATGTTGCCGGGGTTGGAGGATCCGAGCTACAGGGAGAGGCTGAACAAGCTGGGTCAGTTTTCCCTAGAATATCGGAGGCTGAGGGGTGACCTTATAGAGAGGGCATGGATAGGATAAATAGACAAAGTCTTTTCCCTGGGGTCGGGGAGTCCAGAACTAGAGGGCATAGGTTTAGGGTGAGAGAGGAAAGATATAAAAAAGACCTAAGGGGCAACTTTTTCACGCAGAGGGTGGTACGTGTATGGAATGAGCTGCCAGAGGATATGGTGGAGGCTGATACAATTGCAACATTTAAGAGGCATTTGGATGGGTATATGAATAGGAAGGGTTTGGAGGGATATGGGCCAGGTGCTGGCAAGTGGGACAAGATTGGGTTGGGATATCTGGTCAGCATGGACGGTTTGGACTGAAGGGTCTGTTTCTATGCTGTACATCTTTATGACTCTATTATTCTTGCTAACTGAGTTAGTGGAGAATTGCACCCCTTGAGATCCAATAGTGAGAAGGTAGGTGGTTTATTTTGGAATCTTGCAGGGTGGAGGTCATGAGGGTAGGACAGTCAGGGGGTTAGAGACAAGGTATAGCTTTCATGGCAACTTTCTTCCACCAAATTGCTAACCTGACTGGTTCTAGATTGGTGAAAATGGCGAATCCTCCTTCCCTAACCTAGCAGTCAGGGTGCCCAGTCAATTTTCTTATCGGCCAAGAAGGCAGGTAATTGGTGGCACTTAGAACATTGGGGCTGTTAATTGACTTAAGGGCTTTAATTGCTGGCAAGATGACAAAGCATGTAACAGATGAGATAAGCAAATGCAAGTATCTCACCAAGCCTAACTCACCAAATTATTTGCCTTTCTTACCACTACTGGGTTTTTTTTTGGGGGGGGGGGTGGAATTGCACTCTGATTACTTCTTGCAAGCTCGAGGCCCATCCTTCAAACATCATCTCCAACAATTCTCCAACTTCCTAACACTGCTACACAAATTTCTTACAAATTACATCTTATCTATAAGAAACATCATTACCTTTAAAAAGGTTAATCAAAAATATCTAGGTGAATATACTTTTAATAATCATGAAAGTGGTTTTATACAGTTTTTTTTTGCAATTGCTCTCATTTATCATAAAATTAAGCCCAGAAATATCACTAATCTCCTGCAATAAATGCTGTTTGACTTTATTTAATCATCTTTAACCGTAACTTCATGGGAGATCCACTCATTAGACAAAAAGGACTGAATGAAAAGACTTATTTAATTCTTTATCATGATGTGATTTTGTAAAGAATACTTTAAATATTTATGATACACAACTCAGAAGAAAAAGCAAAAGCAAGAATGCATGCGCTGCTGGAAATACTACTGCATAGGATGTTTCAATGCTTTGCATTTTTCAAAGCACAACCAACAACTTTTAACACATGCTTACATTAATATTCGAGTCAAGTATACAGTAAACTAAAAAAAAAAAATCCTTACCTGGAAGTACCAAGCTAGCTGCAGCTAGAAAATTATTTTGGATCAAGATTTCCACCAAGTCATTGACTGTGGCATTGGTTGTTCCCCAGTCAAACAGAAGCTCTGCAGTAGGGCTCCTGCCCTTAGGAATCAATCCTTCAAATCTCCTGAACACAAAAATTGTTTGGTTCCATGTAAAACTGTTTGGCCAAAGTCCACATTAAAACTAATGTTGCCTCAGCAAGAAACCGTGGACAGATTTTTGAGTTGGCGCCCAGAAATCAGAACCAAAGAGATGTATCCTAATCATGCAATAGCATTAGTAGTCACCCAGCACTGACTTTCCATAAACTGGCCGATTAATGTCCAATGAATATACTTAACATTCAAGGGACCCCTCTTTTGATGCAGTGGTAGTGTCCCTGCCCCAGACCAGAGAGGCCTGGGTTCATATCCCATCTACTCCAGAGTGTGCAATAACATCTCTGAACAGGTTGATTCCTAGGTAAGGGATATGGGCTGGGTGCTGGCAGGTAGGACTAGTTTGGATGAGGATATCTCGTCGGCATGGACAGATTGGACTAAAGGGTCTGTTTCCATGCTGTACATCTCTATGACTCTAGTGTGTCCTGATGCTCTTCAATAAGCTGAATAAAAGTCTCTATAGTCAACAGTTAATTAAAGGCAATAGACAAGCTCCCCATCTGGATGGGCAACATTATGCTGTGTTTTGGTTTATTTTCTGTGTTTTAATATGGTGCCAGACATGGGGACACTAAACAATGTTTTCACTGTATTTATAATAAATACATGTGATAATAAATCAAATCAATGGTCCCTTTGGTTCTGATATCAGTGTGGAAGGAGCTGCCTTTGCAGATAAAGCAGAGGACATATCCATTTTGAAGTGCCTTCTAAGCAACTTTTAAAAGATATATTTTAAAAACACCTATAATTGCTGGATTAACATTTTGGAATCCTTGCACACCAACATAGTATGGCCAAGTAGATATGTCAAAGTCTGCCTTGTGTAAATTTAAGGTCACCAGGCCATTATTGGTTTAAGGCAAGACTTCCACACCCCTGTAGAGAGAAAGTCCTGCGTCTGAGATCTGAAGGGCAATCTATTAGCCAACTACTCCCTGGTTGCAGTAGCACTGCTAGCAGTGGTGACCATTGCTGGCACTGCAATGGTAAGGGGCCATGTAACTGGCGTTAAAAGGTATATTTGGGGAGAAACTCCCCCTTTCCTATCATCACACACGTAGTGAAAGCTACCAGGCTTGCAGGGGTGTATCCTCATTTGATTAAATGCTGGTGGCAGCTGGGAGAGGCCCTTGTGGCAGTCAACAGTCTCGACTCACTCACAAGCAGACTGGCCTCTCAGTGCCCACATACTTCTGATAAAACTGGAGCAGGTAGGGGGTGCAAGTTTTGACATTGGTGCTATGGCATAGATTTTACCAGCTACCCACTCCCACACCTCTCATCTCAATACCAGTGTGGGAGGGGTTGGAGGCATAAAAGCCAGCCTCCAATGCTTAGTTGCTTTTCAATCTGACACCTTCTGCATTTGATCAGTTCCATGCATGTAGTGTAACACAACTTCGAGAATAAACCATCCGTATCTGCAATTAATATTGCAGGGTATAGATTGGATGTTTTGCTGTAATTAAAAGCAATTTCTTAAAGCTGGACTCTTAAGCCGACGTTTCATAGGTACAAATTACTATCTTTAGAACATTTGAGTAATGTCACAGTGGTAGTGTCCTGAACTCTTGAGCAAGGAGGCCTGGATTCATGTTCAACCTACTCCAAAGGTGTGAAATAACTCCACACAGATCGATTTAAAATGTAGAGTAATTGTGTTTGACCATGTGATCTTTTGCATCAACCTGAAAAGTGGTTAACAATTTGACTTTTCCTGATTTTGCTATGATAATTGGTTAGAAATTAACACTGGCTTCAAATTAGCAGTGAATGTGCACCAAAGGTCAACTTATTTGGTATTTACTGGGATCTTCCTCAGCGTCATGTACCATCTTCAATCAATGGCATCCCTTCAACAGTCTTACCTACCTTATATGTAACTGGCTGTATCTTAGTTCTCCTGTAGGCTTTTTTATGCTTACTGCTAGTTTCTTCCAACCATCTTGTGGATCCAACATATCTGATAGTTCTTGGATGAGCCCATGCTTCAGGTGGCGGATGTAGGATTGTGGAGTCAATGATTTATTCATTTTCCTTCATTTATTAGAAAATAAATATTTGAATCAGTTTTACAAATGAAAAACAAACAAATAATACCAGGATCAGGAGGCAAAAGCTCAGGAGGAAATGGGACAAAAGAAAACTCAAGGATCAATTTTCACTTATTAGCAGAGCACACAAACCTTGCAATCTGTCTGTCTGGAATCAGCATAGACAGGCAGGAGGCTGGAAGAACACAGCAAGCCAGGCAACCTCCTGCCTGTCTATTTTGGGTTCCAGAATTTGCAGGGTTTTTTTTTGTCTCTGTCCGAAAGCAACAGCAGGCAGACTCAGCTGACTTGGAAAGCTGAGCCTCAATCACATTTCTGTTGATCAAAGGACGCAGTGTTTGGGAAATTAGGAGTAAGCATTAAGAGACTTGGGTGCTTTTGTACAAGGAACTCAAAGTTAGCATGCAGGTGCAGTAAGCAAGTAGAAAGACAAAGAGCATGGTGACTTTCATTGTACTCCAATCCCTTTACAAAGATAATCCAATCTTGTTACAATTGCAGTGTTGGTGAAATCACAGTTGGAATATGGCGTGGAATTCTGGTTTCCATATTTAAGGAAGGATATAAAGGGTACATATGTTGGAGGTGGAAGGGTGAAACAAAAAAAGAGTGGGCATGATGGATGTCAGGTGAATTCTTCAAATGAAAACCACGTCAAAACATAGTTTAGAAGGGAAAGTAAATTTGCAAACATAGCATGGGCATAAAAAGACAATTAACATAAATTGTGAAGAAAAAAAGGTTGCAGCAAGTTGTAAGGGGTAGTAAGAGATGGATTGAGTGCCATTACAGTCAAAAACAGTGATATATACTGAGTACAGGGTAGACTAGAATACTTGAAGAGTACTTTGTATTGTGTTTACTAAAGAAGAGCAGTCTGGTAAAGTACTGGTAGAAATGGAGACAATAGTTTGAAAATTGAAAGGTGCCAAAAAGGCTAACTATGCATAGGGTAGATCTGAAGCCTCATCCAGATGATTTGTAGCGCAGGAGCCAAAGGATGTCAGAGTGGAGATAATGAAAGGGCTTGTTTTTATTTATCAAGCTTTTAAAGATGTGCAAATTGTATTTGAGTGGCAGACGCCACACTTTCCTCAAGAAGGAGTGCAAGGATAGTCCTAGCAACTATGAATATACAAATTAAGAACAGGACCAAACCTGCTCTACCAGTTAAATCATAGCTGATCTGATTATTCTTCCCACTTAACTTCCATTAACTTTCTACTGACTTGCTCATCAAGAATCCATCTATGACTGCCTTAAAAACATTCAACAATGTTGCTTCCACTGTCCCCAGAGAAAGGGTGCTCCAAAGACTGAAATCAGAGAAAAGAATTCTCATCTCTTTTTGGATAACTCCTTATTTTTAAGCAGTGATCCTTAGTTTTAAACTTTCCCACAAGAAACATCCTTTCTACATCCATCTTGTCAAAATAAATCCAAAAATAAATGTTTCAATCAAGTCACCCACTTCTTCTGAAATTCCAGTGGATAAAATTTCATCAGTCAGACCTATTCTAGTAATTGGTCCAATAGACCTTCTCTGAATTGCTTCTGATGTATTTAATTTTCCTTAAACAGAGACCAATACTATACTATGTAGTATTCCAGATGTGGTCTCATTAATGCTCTGTATAGCTGAAGCATAAACTTCTTACTTTTGTATTCAGTTCCCTTCACAGTAAGTGATAACATTTTATTAGATTTTCTAAATACTTTCCATATTTGCACATCAACTTTGTGTGTCATGAGAACACCAAATCCTTTTGCACCTGAGAACTTTCCAATTATGCATTTAGATTATTCCCCCTGTCGTCCTATTCCTTCCTCCTACCAGTCAAAGAAAAACACTCAGAGACAATGTAGTTTTACCTTCATCTTTATTCTGGGCCCTGGAAGGAGAGAGATCGATCGCCCATGTGCACTGAGACATGAGTTCACAGTCTTCTCTGAAACAGCAGTTTCTCAATGAACTACAGTCATTTTACAGGGAGGAGCATCCAGATAAGACAACATACATTAATTGGGTGACCGGTACAATCAACGAGAATCAATAGCAGAAACCAAGCTCTCCACTGTTATACAATGAATGTTCTTAATCTTGATAACTTGATTCATACAATGGAAAATATTTCCTCTTGTTAGCTGATCTTGCATAACTGAATGCTTCCAATATTGTTAAATGGTTCTACATAATGACTGCTTTTCCACCTTGTTAACCCACTACCCTTGCCTCCAGCATCCTATTGTGAACTATAAGTTTTTTTATCTGATCGGAGTCACGTTCAGCTGAACCTCCTGTTTCACAAAACTCAGACCTTAACTTTTTTTCCCTGCTGCTTATATCCTATACACAGTCTCACCACCAAAAATGGACAATTTCACATTTTTCCATTTACCCTCAATTTGTCATAGGTTTGCTCACTCACTCACTCAACCTAATTATATCCTTTTGCAGCCACCTTATGTCCTCTTTAGAACCTTATCCATCTTCGTATCATCAAATTTAGCACCTTTACTGCATGGATAGAAAGCACATTACCATAAACAACAACTGCAATATCCACAGAGACACATCGGTCCAGTCATAAATACTGTCCAGGGCATCAAAACGACTCGCTTTATTTTAACAATAGTGCTATGGGATCATTTGCTTTTAGCTGTGAGGGCAGAGAGGACCTTGCTTTAAATTATCATCCTTGACACTGCATTAACACTACACTGGAGAGTTAACTTAGGTTTTGTAGTGAAGTCTTTGGAATGGATTGTGAACCCACAAACTGCCGCATTAGAGACAGGCTGCTGCCGTTGTTATTGAAATAAATAACGTTTTATAAGGAGATGATATGTACGTTACAGTAAGATACTCTGATGCCATTGCAAGGCTATACAACTCAAACTTAACAATACAGGACCACGAATAAGACAGTTCATTCCTCCCGTCCCCAGAGATTGCACTGAACCACCGACATGATTTTAACCCGGATGAAGCCTTGGAAGCCGAATGGCGTTCACCGAAACTCCACACCTTATGGGCAAAGGCGGGGAGGGGGCACAGCAGGACAGCGCCGACCCTGGCCAACCGTCAAACTCGCGAATACCACGAGGGCTGAACTTCAGCACGCGAGGGGAGCGCGAGGCCCACACCACCCCCACTCACTCGCTCTCTCGCTCCTAATCCTCACTCCGGGTAATTAACCGCTCTGCTAACGTCACTTCCGCTCGCCACGCCCCACTCACCCGTTTCCTCCCGGTGACCGGAAGTTGGAGTTCTGCTTTTTGAAGGTTTCTCTGAGAGTCCGTTTCCTCCTGCTATTTCCTCACTTCTCGTTAAATTCAAGACTGGGTGACGAATGGAAGGTAGCCATTCTTTAGTGGTTGAGTACGTGATATTTGGTGATCAAGCAGCCTATTGTTTTTTCCCCCTTGTCTTTGATTACCTGTTGGGTTACTGGGTAGTTATGTCCAAGGATGTTAATCTTTGATTCCTGCAGCTTCAAGGATGAGACCAAGAGGATGGGGGCCCCAACCACACACTTTTCTGACCTCCAACAGTCTTAACATCTCTTGTCAAATCTTCTCATAATTTTCTGTTCTCCCTAGGGTAACAGTTCTGGCTTCTCCAATCTATTCACGTAACAGAAGCATCTCATTCCTGGGAGCATTTTTGTAAAAGCACCTTACTGCTGGAATCTAAACTGAAATCAATAGATGCCGGAGGTCGCAGCAGATTAACAGAGAAAGGAAGTTAACGTTTTGAGTCTAGGTAACTCTTCATAAGAGCTCTGTGAAGAGTCATTTAGACTTGAAATGTTAGCTTGCATTCTCTCCATGGACGCTGCCTGACCTGCTATGACCTCCAGCATTTTTTGTAAATATTTTCTGTGCCATCTCCCATACGTTCACATCCTTCCTGGTGTAGTGCTGAACCAGTGTACTGCACAGATTCATCATAACTTTCTTGTTCTATGTGCACACAAGGACCAAATAATGAGCAGCTCCAAGAAGAGAGAATCTAAAAGTATCCCCTTGATGTCCCATGTAATTGTCACCAGTCACCATCAATATTTGGGTTACCATTGAACAGAAATTGGACTGGAACAGCCATACAAATACTATGGCTAAAAGAGCAGATCTGAGTTCGCAAATTGTGGAATGAATAAACCCATACTAGAGCTGAAAATGTGATGCTGGTTAAAGCACAGCAGGTCAGGCAGCATCCAAGGAACAGGAAATTCGATGTTTCGGGCCAGAGCCCTTCATCAGGAATGAGGAGAGGGTGCCAGGCAGGCTAAGATAAAAGGTAGGGAGGAGGGACCTACTGCGTTTTTACTCGAAGATTTTAACCTACTGCGTTTTTACTCGAAGATTTTAACCTACTGCGCCAAGTCCCTCCTCCCTACCTTTTATCTTAGCCTGCCTGGCACCCTCTCCTCATTCCTGATGAAGGGCTCTGGCCCGAAACGTCGAATTTCCTATTCCTTGGATGCTGCCTGACCTGCTGTGCTTTAACCAGCAACACATTTTCAGCTCTGATCTCCAGCATCTGCAGACCTCACTTTTTACTCGAAGATTTTAACCTACTGCGAATCCTCTTGCAAGGATGCCTTCCTTGAAGAAGCTCTCTTCCTCTCTCTACAAGGATTTCAGTGAGTCTCTCTCTCACTGCACCCCCCGGGTCATCTCCTCTGCACAGAAGCTCTTCAGCCACGTTCTCAAACAGGCTCGTTACCACAGCCACATCTCCTTCCTCAGCACCTGCCTACAGAACCGACTGATCCCACACGGACTCTGAACTACATTCCAACCAACAAAATTTGGACCCAACCAGGACAAACTGTACCTACAACAAATCCGAAGCCTCCAGCAACAGACCTCCCTCCGGATCCTCCGCTCCACCCTTGCAGCCATGCGTCGCTACCTACATTCCCTGCAATCAGCCCTACCCAGCTCAGGACAACACTCTCACAGCAACACTTTAACTCTCCCTCCCACTCCACCAAAGACATGCAGGTCCTTGGACTGCTCCATCGCCAGAACATAACAACACGACGGTTGGAGGAAGAGCGCCTCATCTTCCACCTGGGAACCCTCCAACCACAAGGGATGAACTCAGATTTCTCCAGTTTCCTCATTTCCCCTCCCCCCACCTTGTCTCAGTTGATTCCCTCAACTCAGCACCGCCCTCCTAACCTGCAATCTTCTTCCTGACCTCTCCGCCCCCACCCCACTCTGGCCTATCACCCTCACCTTGACCTCCTTCCACCTATCACATCTCCATCGCCCCTCCCCCAAGTCCCTCCTCCCTACCTTTTATCTTAGCCTGCTTGGCACACTCTCCTCATTCCTGATGAAGGGCTTATGCCCGAAACGTCAAATTTCCTATTCCTTGGATGCTGCCTGACCTGCTGTGCTTTAACCAGCAACACATTTTCAGCTCTGATCTCCAGCATCTGCAGACCTCACTTTTTACTCGAAGATTTTAACCTACTGCGAATCCTCTTGCAAGGATGCCTTCCTTGAAGAAGCTCTCTTCCTCTCTCTACAAGGATTTCAGTGAGTCTCTCTCTCACTGCACCCCCCGGGTCATCTCCTCTGCACAGAAGCTCTTCAGCCACGTTCTCAAACAGGCTCGTTACCACAGCCACATCTCCTTCCTCAGCACCTGCCTACAGAACCGACTGATCCCACACGGACTCTGAACTACATTCCAACCAACAAAATTTGGACCCAACCAGGACAAACTGTACCTACAACAAATCCGAAGCCTCCAGCAACAGACCTCCCTCCGGATCCTCCGCTCCACCCTTGCAGCCATGCGTCGCTACCTACATTCCCTGCAATCAGCCCTACCCAGCTCAGGACAACACTCTCACAGCAACACTTTAACTCTCCCTCCCACTCCACCAAAGACATGCAGGTCCTTGGACTGCTCCATCGCCAGAACATAACAACACGACGGTTGGAGGAAGAGCGCCTCATCTTCCACCTGGGAACCCTCCAACCACAAGGGATGAACTCAGATTTCTCCAGTTTCCTCATTTCCCCTCCCCCCACCTTGTCTCAGTTGATTCCCTCAACTCAGCACCGCCCTCCTAACCTGCAATCTTCTTCCTGACCTCTCCGCCCCCACCCCACTCTGGCCTATCACCCTCACCTTGACCTCCTTCCACCTATCACATCTCCATCGCCCCTCCCCCAAGTCCCTCCTCCCTACCTTTTATCTTAGCCTGCTTGGCACACTCTCCTCATTCCTGATGAAGGGCTTATGCCCGAAACGTCAAATTTCCTATTCCTTGGATGCTGCCTGACCTGCTGTGCTTTAACCAGCAACACATTTTCAGCTGTGATCTCCAGCATCTGCAGACCTCATTTTTTACCCTATTGTATCTAAGAGACTTGTCAGCAATTGCCGATCATTTTCTTATTTTCTCCCTTTTCCTGAATATTATGATGGTCAATTTCTTCTCTCCCATTCACCTCTTTAAATATTCTTGGGATTTTTTTGTTTCTTTGGTAGTGAAGACAGACAGAAAATACCTATTCAAAGTTTTTGCCAGTTTCTTGTCTCTCATTATTCCCCTAACTCATCATCTAAGATACCAATACCTGTTTTAGTTACTCTTTTCCTTTTTAAATATTTTTAGACACCTTTACCATCTATTTTTATGTTTCCAGCTAGCTTTATTCTAATTTCTCTCTTTTTATTAGTTATTCCTTGTTTATTCTAAGATCACTCCAGCCTTCTCATCTAGTATGTGTGATGGACTAGACCAAACACCCTTAAAATATATTAAGAAGATGGACTACACCTTTTTTTTTCTTATTTTAAAGGTAGTATAAGGTGTTGCATTTCACATGTAATTTGATTGGTCAAACCTCTTGATTTTAGCAAAACATGCTTTATTTTTGCACTACGGTAATGCAGACAAAATAAAAATAAAATAATTGGCTTAACTGTTTCGAAATGCTTAACAAAAAATATATTAACTACTACTGATTAACTGTTCCAATATGGTAACATCCCATAAACACATCCTTGGCAAAGGCAAATTCAGTAAAATAGATTGTCACAATCCTGGCAGCAGGAAGAGAACCCGATCTTTTAGATCTAACAGAGAGAGGAATAAGTGCTTCCACATCCATCTTCAAGACCCCACGAATGCAGAAAGCTAAAACTAAAACTCCTGGTTTTGTGGGTGTTTGACCCCACCCATTCAGGCTGCTTCTATTGTTCCAACTTTAAAACTAAACCCAAGGTCTCTCAAAATGTTTATTTTGTTGGCTTTGAGCAGACTGCTTGTCACCTCTGTCTCGATCTTTCTTCATTAAAACATCCAGGATAAAATACACCTCTTAAAAACCATCTGATTTTTCATATTGTATGCTTTTCCTTTCAATTTAACACCATTCTTAAATTCCTTAGTTATAGATAGTTCATCTTTCTTACACTATTTCTAATGGAAGATATCATTGCTGTAGGTTGTGAAATATCTCCTTAAATACGTTTCATTGCACACTAACAATTCTACCTTTTAACATATTTTCCAAGTTCACTCTAGTTCATTCTGTGTTCATTTTTTCATTTCCAGAATATAGTTTATTCATTAAAAAAATCAGTAAAGCAGTTCTGTTCAGTAGCATATGAAGAAAACAAACAAACATTGGAGTTTGATTCTATCTAACAAACAAAACCAAAGGCATCGCTTACTTGAACTAGATTATGTTTACATATAGTTGAGGTACTAGGAGGGTCCGATAACTGAACAGACTCCCATTTTGGCAGTAATAGCCTCGGACAGTGGTCTTTTCCAACCGTTCCGTGGTGATAGCTGCCCGAAGCTTTGGCGTGTCCCATGTACTATAGTCCTGGACCGTGGAATGTGCAGTCTACAATACTCAGTCAGGGTCAACACCTTGTTCTGGAAGACCAACAAGTTTTGGAAAGACCAAAGAGTATCTTTTACCAAGCTCATGGTCCTCCAGGTGCAGTTGATACTTATCTCGCTGAACATCCTGGGGAACAGACGAAGGAACAGAGTCCTGTGTCAAAGAGCACGATGAACAATGACAAAACCCACTGCACGTTTCCCTAGAATTTCTTTGCAAAGGCATCCTTGAAATTACCTTTATTTATGCTTAAGATACTAAAACAAGTTTTAAAATGTCTTGTGGATTTTACAAAAGCATTTTAACTTGATCCTGACTGTATTTTCATAGGCTGTGAAGAATACACATGGACTAGAATTTGGATACAGATTTTCTTGCTCTCTAACTTTAGTATAGCAGACAGCTAAACATTATGAACAATATAATTCCTGGTACAACTTGTTTCACAGCATGTACCATACACTAGTGACTGCAAGCCAAAATTCTGTTTGATTACTGCACTCTATGATGCAGTTATTAATATGGATAGAAGTTATATTTCAGTTGTTCATTTTTAAGAATTGAACTATTGTGGCTTTCAATTTAAAGTTCCATTTAAACATGCAATCTATTTGTATTGAGAATGAATTATTCTCCTACATACCCTTTAGTGGGCTATGTATGACAGTAGAGGTAAGAGTACATGTGTTTGACTTTAGGCAGTGCTCAAACCAGCTGTCAAAAATAATGACCAATCATGATCACATTATGATGAATTATTTAAACTCAGCTATTAGAAGGGTTCTATGTTTCTGTTTACAATATATGTGCACTTCAAATTTTTCAGCTACAGTAAAAAGAATTGATTCTGATTACTTTCGCCTTTGGAGATGCTCAAGATTATACTTAACCAATAAATTGCTAAATCAAATCCTAAATCTTTGGTATGTTTAGTAGAAAGCAGAATTTGCCACCCTCATTTTCATTCTTTCTCGAGATGTGAATATTGTTGGCTGTCACCATTTGTCACCCACCTTTAAATGCCCGTGAGAAGGATGGAGAGATCTGTATTCTTGAACTGTTGCCATCCATCTAGTGCAGGTGCATGGACAGGACTTTTAGGAAGGGAGATCCAAGATTTTGACTCAGCAACAGTGAAGCAATGGTAAAATACTTCCAAGTCAGGATGGTGTGTCTTTGGGGTTTGGGGGGATCTTGGCCCAAGTGGTGTTCCTATTTTAGCTAGTCAGCAAGGAATTATAGAGGTATACGTTAGTACATTTTCAAATTAGGATCTGGAAGTTTTTAAATGAAATCTAAATTTCTCTTATTGATTGCAATTCTCATGCTAACTGGGAATCATGCTAATATAACCGCTCGTTCTCCACTAGAGGGCGTCAGCTCATCAATTGTGATGCAATTATTTTACTTACTTTTGCAAGAGATACTGACATTGTCGGATGTGTTTTATTTTAACATTTTGCAGAATATGTACAAGGGCTGATTAGTTTGACAGCATGGGTTTGTTATAATGGCAGATAGTTCTTGTAGCCTGCATCTTCTACTTTCCCATTGTGATATCATGGTCTAAATTAGTCATGATAAGCAATCTATGGACAACAAGGATACACTAAATAAAACGAAAGGTGTTTTTGTTTGTGCCCAAATGAATAACTGGAATTTAAAGCATTTTAAAGCAAATCCTATGGTTAAAGGTGTAGGAGACAATTTAAGCTTGCCAAGTGAAAACCCACTAGATCAAGCTGCATGCTCATTTTAGATTCCATACAATATTACTGATTAACTTTCATGGAGAATAAAATTGTGTGTGGTGTAAAATGTTTTACACCCAATTCCATCAGTTTCCCAACCTTCAGGTGATATTCACATTGGCCTCAATTGTTCAGTGTAAAATCAGTATTTCACCTAGTCCAGTGGGTTTCCCATCCACATCTGGCGAGTTACATTAATATTTCCCTATAATTAATAATAAATATTTATATATAATTTGCACTAAGCCAGCATGTTATATTGCTATGATCAATAATTGATAAGCATTTTGTAGTTTACAGTGGCATACCAAATAACTGATTAGGTCTTTATTAATACATTTTTGTAAAGTAGGCTTGTATTTATATTTTTTCTTTTCATCAGAATTATATATTCTGAATAGCAATATCCTACAGTAGAATATAAATCTGTTAAAAAATGGTTTATGATAAAATCACTTTATCCAGTCAAGCATTCATTCAATTACACAGAAATTTACTGTTACTGTAATTTAAATATATAACATTAAAATTGAATTTATGCTTCTGTCAATTGAAAAGTCATAATTTATGCTGAAATATTATTTAATTTGTCTCTTAATAGGGGCCAAAGCCTCTCAACATTGAGCAAGCTGTGACTAATATACTTGCTACTTCAGTTTAGGTGTGGATGTAAAGAGCATTAACATTTGTGATGCATCACAAAATGTTACCAGATTGGTTCATCTACTTGATTATTGCATTTGGCCACTTTATAGTTTCTGAGAAATCTGGGGCTTGCAATAACTGCTAATAGATGCTATTTTTAAATTAAGTATAAGAATATGAGCTCAAAAATTCAGGAGTTGAGGTCTTTAATGACTTATTGCAGAAGTAAACAATAATGGTGATGTGCTGCAACTCCGACTATTAGAATCATTGTTTGGTAGGATAGAACTAATCTGTGGTCTTGAGAATGGTGACAGTGCAATCATATTCATAGTAAATTGAACTGTTGACCATGCCAGTTGTGAGTACTACCTGTTGTCAATGCTTCACTTGTCTAATAAGTGTCCCTCTTGGAGAGAGATAAATTGGTCTGCTTGGAGTTAAGGAGATGGCCTCTAAGTTATATGCCTTTAGTGCCCTAAATCATTCTGTTCAGGTATCTCTGGAATTCTCTATGCAGCTACACAGTATGGCTTTATCTAATTAAATTGAGCAGAATCTTATTGCAAATTAGGGCTTTTCTAAGACTTAACTTTTCAATCCTGCAACTTAGCTTGCTGACGTTTGATTTGTATAATGTGCATTCTGATCTGACCATGGCAAACTGAAACAAAGCTGTCTAGATTTCTGTGTAGCTTGGTTTCAAAATGCTTAAGTATACTGATGTATTTCTGCAAAGTTTGTATAAAGTTTGTCTATATGATCCTTCCCAGAAATCTATTGAATGTTTCAGAAAGTTGGTGTTACCAGAACAGAAAACAAACCAGCAGGAGTTAATTTTGAATTGTTCTCTACACCCTATTTCCTGTGGCCAAGCATCTCACACTCCAATAACCCACTCCACAAGTTTCTCAAACCCTTTTCCCTCTTTTGTTAACAATTTTAAATTTCACATTCCTCATCACTGACCACAGGGAACAGGCAGGTTTGATCCTGATTTCTCCAATAAAATGGATAATTTTGAAAACAAGAAGTGGATTTCTACATGGAACAGTATAGATCATTTTGTCATTTCATCATTCAAAATATTGATTATAGAATCTTTTGTGGTAAGATATTCCAATTAGGATCACCCTTCATATGGATTTACATTCCCAAGTCATGAATTTATTTCTTACATTTTAGTGGCTAGAACTTCCACATAACTCAACATGTAGTCTAACTGTAACACTACAATATAAGCATAGTTGCCTTAAACTTTATCTGTGCTTTAGTTGCATAGCTTAGTACATAATTCATTTCATGGCTGTTCCATCATAAGTAAACATTCCAACTGCTGAGTATAATAATATCCAGGATTGCCCATTCCTTTATCCTGGGATGTTTGATTACCATACAACGAGTGTACCTATCACACATGCTGCCAAGTTTTATTCTCAAAGCTTCTTACATAGTATTTTGCATCTGTATTCATAGTTAACATGTCTCCACACACTAATACTTTGTTCTAACTTATTTTGAAAATCCAGGGCTGTATTCCTAGCTTCAATTGCTCCACTTTGCAAATTGTCATTGTCTCGACTCATTTTTTTTTCTGGTTGGTTTCTGCTGAAATAACATTTGCAATTTAAATCTGGGTCTTTAATTCCAGCATTGGAATAGGAAAAGAAAGATTGGTTATTTAAAATCAAGGAACTGAATTAATAATATAGCTTTCGGATTGGTGGCAAATGAAAGAAAACTACCCACGTTGTTAATGGAAATTGGAAATAAAAGCATTTGGATCAGTGATCTTTTGGACATTCAACACTTGCCCTACTTTAACTCCTCTCTTCCAATAAGTGTCTGTTTTTACTTTTGTCTAATTTCTTATATCATCCAAGATTTGAAGGTCGAACTCGAATGCTGAATCTAGGATAAAAGACAAGATTCTTGGCAGTGTGGAGGAACAGAGGGATCTTGGTGTTCAAGTACATAGATCACTCAAAGCTGCCACCAAGTGGATAGGATTGTTAAGAAAGCATATGGCGTTTTGGCTTTCATTAACAGGAGGATCGAGTTTAAGAACTGCGAGGTTTTGCTACAGCTCTACAAGTCCCTGGTGAGACCACACTTGGAATATTGTATCCAGTTCTGGTCGCCCTACTATAGGAAAGATACAGAGGCTTTGGAGAGGGTGCAAAGAAGGTTTACCCGGAGGCTGCCTGGACTGGAGGGCTTGCCGAGGTTGACTAAGTAGGAGAGTAGGAGGAAGAGAGGTGACCTGATCGAGGTATGCAAGATAATGAGAGGCATGGATAGGGTCAATAGCCAGAGACTTTTCCCCAAGGCAGGATTGACTGGTGCGGGGGGGTCACAGTTTTAAGATATTGGGAGAAAGGTATAGAGGGGACATCAGGGAAAGTTTCTTTACGCAGAAGGTTGTGAATGCATGGAATGCGTTCCCAGTGGTGGTGGTGAAAGCAGAGTCATTAGGGACATTTAAGCGACTGCTGGACATGCACATGGATAGCAGTGAATTGAGGCACATGTAGGTTAAGTTATTTTATTTTACATTAAGATTAATCCTTGGCACAACATCGTGGGCCAAAGGGCCTGTTCTGTGCTGTACTTTTCTATGTTAGCTAAAATTGTAATTCTGCTATAATGTAATTTTTCACTATAGGTTCTTTTTTGCATGTAATTTTGATAACTGCCAACTGTGCACACATACCAGCTTCAGAAAATACCTCTATGTATAAATTTAATCAAGTTCAGAAAATTTAGTAGGGCACTATTAGAATCTTCAGCGTCCGGATATGTAGCTAAGAATTTCCACAACTATATAGGGTAGAAATTTGTTTCAGACAATAATCCAAATCAATTATATTGATCAGTTGCTGATTTTCTAGTACAGAGACTAGTCAGTTGTATTTGGAACTTAATATTAAGGCACTGTGTATAATGGCAGCTGAACCAATACAGCCCAAATTTGACAACTCAAATGAAATTCAACCCCTCCTATAGATTATAGTAAAAAATTAACCTTAGCGCAATAATAATACAAGTTTATTCAACTTTGCCGAAATTTAATTAATTTATTTTTAGGTTGCTTGTCTTCCAGATGTTTTAGTGATATGTTCAAAGTATAGAATGGAATTATTTTCTGCTGGGACAGATCTAATTTGAGTATGTACCTATATAGTTGTGGAAGTTCTTAGCTACATATCCGGATGCTGAAGATTCTAATAGTGCCCTACTAAATTTATTTCATCTAAAATTTAAGTAATATCTGCTTTCCAACAAATTGTGGGCGGCACGGTGGCACAGTGGTTAGCACTGCTGCCTCACAGCGCCTGTAGACCCGGGTTCAATTCCCGACTCAGGCGACTGACTGTGTGGAGTTTGCACGTTCTCCCCGTGTCTGCGTGGGTTTCCTCCGGGTGCTCCGGTTTCCTCCCACAGTCACAAAGATGTGCGGGTCAGGTGAATTGGCCATGCTAAATTGCCCATAGTGTTAGGTAAGGGGTAAATGTAGGGGTATGGGTGGGTTGCGCTTCGGCGGGTCGGTGTGGACTTGTTGGGCCGAAGGGCCTGTTTCCACACTGTAAGTCTAATCTAATCTAAAAATTGAACTCTAGAAATAAATTTACGTTAGGAAGTAGATTTGGAACAGGAATATTAATATTGTACAACAATATGATGTATTAAAGAAAAAAACATTTTTCAAGCTATAATAGCTAAAAGGATAACTTCACTGATATAATAGATTCATGTAAACACTGCAACTGCAATTTGAAACATTAATAAAACTTAAAAATTACAAGTTATAATGAACTTGTATTGAAATTGTGTACATGCCTCCACCTAACTTTCATGAATTGACATGTTTTTCAGTTTACTCCTGAAGAAAGTAATCCTACTTATGAACATCCTCCATTGGCCATATAACAGAGAAATTAACAGTGGGGTGTTGGGAGGAAACTTACCTGTTTCATTATACTGGTCTCAATGGAGTTCATCTTTATTTTATTCGTGGATGACGGCGTTGCTGGCTACACCTACATTTCGGCACATTCCTAATTGCCCAGAAATTCTGCTTATAAAACCAATTCAGATTTTTGTTCCTTGTATTCCAGACAAAATATTTACTATTTTAAGCAAATATTTCTGATTTTGTTTACAAAACGCCAACTGCAAATACGGTACAAATCTTATTTCCAGTACACAAACTCACCACAGTTCCTATCAGGGTTGAGCCTTAGCTACAATGTCAAAGTCTATTGAAATACTGGAAAATATTTATTTATAAAGATCTAAAACAGATTATTCATTACCTGCAAAATATTTACAAATTCAACCTGATATTAAACTCATTCAGTTGTGTGGAGCATTTCTTCATGTTTACTTTAAATTCCCCATAACCGTGAGCCTAACACGGTTTTATTTGTGTGTTTTATTGGTTGTTCCTATGGTATTTGTAATTAAAAGTTTTGTTTCCATTGTAGTGGAACTCAACAATTAATTCCTGTTTTAAAAATACAGTGAACAATACCATATATTGGGAATCAAAATCATCAAATTAGCTAAATTACAGAAAAAAAAATACTTTGTAATCAGCACAAGTATATTAGACACTTATTTTGGTCACTTTACCCTCAGAAGTATATACTTACCATAGAGGCAATGAAACAAAAGTTTCTGGCAGGATTTCCTTATGAGGAGAGATTGAAGAAAGTGGGCCTATATTTAGAGTTGCAAGAATGAAAACTTAACCCCAGTGAAATTTACAACATTTTTACAAGGCACAACGCTCGCTGGTGAGTGTAGAACCAGGGGACATAGTGTCAGATTAGGAGTCAGGAAATTTAAGGTGGAGATGAAGAGGTGCTTCTTCATCCTCAGAAAGTGGTGAATCTTTTAAATTCTCTGACCCAGAGGCCTTAGACTCATTTATTATTCAAGAATGAGATTGATAGATTTCTACATATTCAAAACATCAAGGAATACTTCAAGAAAATTATACTGAAGCAGGTTAGTTGTGATCTTATTGAATGGTAGAATGGACTCAAGGGGCTGAATGGCCTGCCTGTACTTCTGTTTCTAATGTTCTTATTGTATCCTTTTAGGATTTGTCTGAAATTCATCCATTCTAAGTTAAAATGAAGCTTTACCAATTGCAATTGTTCTTTCTGTTCAGTCAGAAATAAAGCTAATACCTGAATAATAGCATGATCTTCAACTCTCATTTATTTAATTACTTTCATATATTGTAATGCTGTCTTTAAGTAGTTTTAATGCCATTTAATCAGGCTCAGCCTGGACAGTATAGATGGGGAGAAACTATTCTCACTCACAAGGATTGAGAGTTAGTGGTTACAAGAGTAAAGTGTTTTGCAAAAGAAGCAAATGTAAGGTGAGAAAAAAAAATCACACCATGAGTCGTTAGGATATGGCATGCACTGCCTGGAAGCCTGGTGAAGGCAGGTTCAGTTAAGGTTTTGAAGACAGCAATTGACGAATATTTAAGTTGAGATAATGTGCAAACAAAAAGGCAGGATATTAGCAACAAATCAAAATATTCCAAAAGCTGCTGCAGACAGTGGACCAAATGGCCTGCTTTCTACACTGTAACAATTCTGAGATTCTGTGAAGACACAGAATGGACAGTTGCAAAAGTGAAGCAGTATAATGGAGGACGAAGAGAACTACTTACAACCTAAAATGCATAAGTAGATTGCAAGATCTTGAGTGCAAGTTTTTGTTTCCTTACTTCCATTACTTTCTGTCTTATGCACTATGCAATATATAGACTTCAAATCATTATGCTGCCATAATGCTTCAAAAATATTGTGCAAATTAAAAGTCAAGTAACTGCTAAAGTTCAGTTCGAAAATTAATTTCTACCAAGACAAATGTCAAATTGTTTAATTCTCAGTAGATTACTTGTTATTTTTCATCTTTACATCAGACTGTATAAAACAGGCCAAGACTTTTAACCCCCGGTCATGATTTAACTGAAATTCTTTATTTAAAAAAATGGACTTGTGATATTTTTCGTTAGCTTGTCATTTTTCACAAATCACTACCCCACACAAACTTGAGCTTTAAGAGAAGTTGGGTAAAGTTACATACAGTTCTCGTTCCAAGTAACTTAAAAAGTTAATGCATTTGTTCCAAAAAAATTATTTATTGTCTTCTCAAAACACCTCCTGCAAGATAAATCAATATACCAGAATTATTGAAACCAATACTGCCATTTATAATAATCTGCAGAAAACTAAATGAAAGATAGACAAGTTTGAAATGCTACCAATTCACTCAGCACTTGAGCAAGTTTATCAAGATTAGTGCCAATCTACATATTTTACAGAATGGTTGATACTTTTATACATGATTTGCATAAGTTAAACAATATTTACAGATAAGCTGTTAGTATGTTTGTTATCCAAAACTAAAGTTCTCTGTACATATATTTTTTAAAAAGTATGAAATGCTATTCTTTTAGAATTCAGCATAGCAAGTTAAATTTTTACTTTGTAAGTAACATAACTTTTGATACACAGTTGCCATGCAACTGAAATACAGTGTCATCACTGAGTAAATGTCATGTTTTCATTTCCAACTCTGAACAGACAACAATTTGGAAGATTTTATCCTCCAGAGGTAAATATTATGCCATGGCTTGCAGGCAATGCAAGCTTCTTGGAATTTTTAATCCTTTTTAAAATCCTCGAACAAATTTAGTACAACCAGTTTATATTGACATCTAACAAAATACAAAGTTTTCAAATGTTCATTATGGAATGTTAGCATTTCTATTTTACGTTGTTTAAACTGTTATAAATGCCATTATTATAAGACTTCAATATTATTGCTGTTCCTCTGAGATTTCCTTGTTGCTCTTTTGAAGATCACCTAACATGATTTTCTACGGTCACTACAAACAAAATGAACTCATTTTTGGGGCCTTGATGTTTGCTGAGTTCACCGTTACAGATAATAGGATCGTGGGCATATTTTCTTCTGAATTGAATGTGCTGTCCACTCATGTTTGGATTCCTTGTAATAATGCTTCCTCGGTGTTGTAATGTGTCAACTGCTCATTAAAAGTTAATAATATCGCCAGACTCTGAATATACGCTCCTTTGTCCCAAAACCTTTTTAAACTATCCTTGTTTCGCATTTCGCAGCTATTTGCAGGTGTGCACATCAGTCATGGTTTCACATCTCCGACAGCGCACGTAGCAACACCACACAAACTTACAGTCGCACCGTTCCACGTGCCGGACTACATGTGTGTTATATCCCCGGCCACAGCACAGCAAGTTGCAACCATCAGCGGCTGGTGAGGTGCGGTTGCATTGCCTTCCCCGGGTCCCGTGGATCCCAAGCTTCTTATCCTCCACACAATAATTTGGTGACTTTTTAATATGTACTAGATCGTCCCTGTTCACAGGCACTTTCCGCTGCACCTTGTCTTTGCGACGCACTTTTTTCTTTGATCTGTCCAAGATCTGGACGCTGTGCTCGTATTTCTCTTTCAGAAATTGACCGATTTTGTCGAAGGATGACATGGTCTTCCAACAAGTCTTCACAGCACATGAGCCAGAAACTCCATGACACCGGCAGTTCACAGACAGCAATTTGGACACTGCCTGTTGGAGCCAAAATAACGATACATTACCCACTTGAATTTTTCGAAAAAAACTCATTGATTGTTCATACTTTAAGTCTGTGCTTACACAGTAACTGCTGATGTCCAAACATAGGAGTCACTAGAGTTATGCCATTAACTATGCCTCGCTGCTTCACCACAAAATAACACATCTTGTTTGTTCTTTGACGTGCTCAGAGAACCATCCCCGAATTATTACATTTAAACCATGAGCGGGAAGGGGAGCCTCTGATGTCTAACATTGAAAAGTGTGATAAAATTGTAAAGTGTGACATTACACTAATCTGGATTTATATTATACACAATCCACACCCAGCGTTTGTGAAATTGCCTTCTAGATGCTTCCTTTAGCTTTAGTTACATATAAATTTATTGCAATTGAAAGACTTCAGCCGTATATCAACTCTAAGTTGCAGGAGTGTAAACCATACATCTAGACATAAAATTAGTCCAAACCATCAGGAAATGTCAATCCTATGGCATCAATGCCCAACCAGACCCTGAATTTGGATTGCAGTTGAATTTACATTTTAACTGTGGGATCAATGCTAATCAACAATGATTTGTACTTTGTTATTAATAATGTAAATATATCCATGGTTGCTCAGGAGTGAGAGCCCTGAGCTAAACACAAGCTTTAGTTAACTTATACTGTTTCAGGTTAGTGCAAAAGTATCATTAACTTCAC
This sequence comes from Hemiscyllium ocellatum, assembly GCF_020745735.1. NCBI lineage: Eukaryota > Metazoa > Chordata > Chondrichthyes > Orectolobiformes > Hemiscylliidae > Hemiscyllium > Hemiscyllium ocellatum. The sequence goes on from NC_083419.1 coordinate 28,872,089, forward strand.
TAAACAGTATATTCCAGGTTATGTTAATAGAATAAAATAAATTTAATTAAAATTTAATGCATGAATAAGACAGATCACATGTCTATAACAAATTACCATGTAAAATTTCTGAATATTATGTAATAAATATTAACCAGAGATTGATTGTCTAGTGAAGTTAAAATATTGTATAGAATTATGAAGACAGTAATGCATTGTTGATATTGAGGAATTAATGTGAAACTATTCAATATATATTTTGAACATGCATTGTCTAAGACAGATTGATCAAACTGAATTTGAATTTTTAAATTCTTGTCTGTGTTTCATGAGGAGTAACAATGCAATTTTAAAGTTTCAACACATTCAGTCCTACCAGTTTCATGCTACATTACTTTGTTTACAATATAACTTGTAGATATCTATTGGGATAATGTTTCACACAACCCAAGCTGCTAATACTCTCTGAATGATGCTTGTAACATTCAGATATAATTATAATATCCAGATGTAGCCTAGTAAACCCAATCAAATTAATCTAACTATAGCATGAATTTGGATTGAGCCTCTGATTTAGTTGTGAAGCGATGCAGTCTCACTCAATACAGTTTGGTGAATGGAGATGAGAATATTATCTCTAAATATTAGTTTAGCTACCAATAGATTATTGGAACCTGGAAGGAGTGAACACTGCATCAGTGGTATATTCCTGTCATGGCAAGTGCCAGGTTAATTTGCATTTGATGGGTAAAGTTCATTTAAAAGAACAGGTACAGCTCTTTAGCCTTGATTGAAGGCTACAAAGAAAGTACTCCTAAAATAAAGAAACCTTATTGAATGCACCAAATTCACATTGCTGGTGGAATTCCTCCAGTGGGAAAAGCTGGTTAGTTCTAGCCCTGGCCAAGAGACTTGAGTATTAACATCTAGGTGCATAATCTAATGTTGTATTGAGAGTGCTATTGTTTCTGGTGCCAATTTTAAGATGGCATATTAAACAGAAGCTCTGTATGCCTGGCCAGATGCATGTAAAGGATGTCATGGCACTAATTTAAAAGACAGGCAAGTTATCCTTGTCCAACACATTACTTAACTCAAATTGACATCACAAAAACTAACTTTTTTAGTGGGAGTTTGCTGTGCACAGGTTTGTTGCATTATCCAGTATTTCAAAAGGACTCCAATAAAAGCAAATCCTGCACATGTTGTAAATCTGAAACAAACACAGGATACAGTTCTGAAGAAGGACGTTGGTGAGGCCTCTTCTGAAGTCTATTTGCAGTCCTGGTCATCCTGTCATAGGAAGGATGTTCTTAAGTTGGAGAGGGTTCAGGAAAGATTTACCAGGGTATTGCTGGAAATGGAAGGTTTAAGTTATAAAAAAAGAGCTGTGACTTTTTTTTCACCGGATTATAGGAAGTTGAGGGGTGACTTTATAGGGGTTTATAAAACCATGAGAGGCTTGGATAAGATAAATAGCAAAGGTCTTTTCCCTAAGGTGGGAGAGTTCAAAACTAAGGGGCATATTTTTAAGGTGAGAGAAAATTTTAAAAAGGATATGAAGGGGCAACCTCTTCACACAGAAAGTGGTTCGTGTGAATTGCCAGAGGAAGTGGTAGATGCAGGTACAATTGCAACGTTTAAGATACATTTGGATGAGTACATCATAGGAATGGCTTGGAGGGATATGGGCAAATACAGACAAGTGCGACTAGTTTAGTTTGGGAACATGGTCGGCGTGGACGAGTTGGACCGAGAGTCTATTTCCATGCTGAGTGACTCTAAGTCATACAGAACTCAACATGTTAACTGTTTCTCTCTCCACAGATGCTATCAGACCTCATGAGTTTCTTGAGCATTTTCAGTGTCGGCTTCAGAAGCATTGCATCAGTTGTGAAAAGGTGCCACCACAACAATTTGAATTCCAACGTTTGTTACTAATAATCCTTCATCAGATAATAATGTTCCTTCCCTCAGTGAGTTTTTCTTTCCCCAATGGGAAGTCTGCAGGTCCCGCTGTTCAAGTCAGTCCTGGCGAGCCTGACCTTCCCTCCCCTCTGTTACCTTACTCCCTGACCTTTACCCCTCCTTCACCTCTCCTCTCCCATCCGTGACCTTACTCCCTGTCCCTTCCCTCCTCCCTTCCCCTACCTGGCGGCCAGCCTCGGAGTTATGCAGGATCATGGTTTCCCGAGCTTCCTTCTCTCCTGCCAGACCGGGGCTCGAGGGTTTCTCGCTCGAGTGGATGAATTTCCTGCTGAACGCCACGCCGTACTGGATGTCGTCGGAACAGCCGCCCCAGTGCCAGCCCTCATCGGCGGAGCCTCCGCTCTGCAGGCTCCTGTCACAGGAACACTCGGTCAGGTTGCCGGCGCTGCACGCTCGGGTCACCGAGTGCACCAGTCCCGCCGCCATCACCGCCTGGATGAAGGCACTTTCCTTCGTACCTGAGGAAGACAAAAGGGACCCGTTTCTCTCCATCTCTTAGGCCACGGCGACCCCGAATTTCCGCCGATTATCGCCCGAATTGCGCCCCTGCCTGATGCGAGTTTGGAACCAATTGGCGGGAGCTAATAAACTCAGTGGAGCAAAGACATATTACAATACACGTGTCGGGTGAGTAGGTTAGGTTACTGTGTTTTCCTGAATGAATATTTAACAAATGATAAATTCTTATCGGTTTGTTTGATGGCCCTGGTTTACATTTTGAAAGGTTTAGGAGAACAAGTAGGCGGCATCTACTAAAAGAGCCGACAGATCTTCATTTCCATTTCGCTGAAATATGGTCGGGGGACTTCCTGTCTAAACTGTGTACACAATGCTGGAGAATGATACGGATCAAACACTTCACGTGAATTCATTATTCTCTTTCCCCCCAGCTTCGGGCTGTGCACTGAACCAGAAATGCAGCCTTTCAGAAGATTAGGACTGACATAAACAGCAGCCTTTTTCCTCTGGATGTAACCTAGCGACTTCGTAAAAGAGTTTGAGCGACTTATTGTGTATCCGAATAAAGCTAGATTGCCTTACAGGCCACGTTTCTCAATAATAATCACCATACATTACACTTTGTACAAGTTATTTATAATCGACCGCAATGTTTCAGACTGAAATAAGGCATTAATAACATTAAATTTTAATTAGGTAATTGTATTTTGTCATAAAATATAAATTAACTATGAATAAAACGTTAATTTATATAACGTTTCGATATTTGTTGAATAACGCATTTAAGTTTATGGTTTAAAATTTAATTTTTTTGCTGCTGTAATCTGCTAATTTTCATTTAAATATATTTAACTTTCTTCAGATTCTTTATAGTTTTTCATGTTCTGAAACGTTTAGCGTCAAAATACGGACACTTGATCAGGGTTAAACGCTTGTTGAGAAAGTTAACAGAAACCACATGGGAACATTCTTGATCAAGCTGCAGGCATACCGCAGCCAATAGCAGCTGGTCGCTGTGCAAAATTACTGATTTGATGTTTCACGAGACAGTTGTCCACTACCATGAGTATTGTTAAATACAGTTACGACCAAGGTTTGATTCAAAACTGAAGGAAGTACTTAGCAGCTGCTTTATTCAATATTCCACTGACTGTACGGAATGAATAAACGATAACAGAAATATTGTATTTTCATTTGTGTAAACATTAGTCCCACGTGGTTTGTTTCCACTTAATAACCAAAACCAACGATTTCTTGCTCTTCCACTTAACTGTCTGAAATATTGAACACTGATCACAAATCCAGGCGTATATATTTAGTCGTACAGTTGACTCACCACTGGTTAGCTCGTAGCCAAAGACAGAGTAATCATTTGTAATTGAGCAGTTCCATCTCTCGTGTTTAAACTGATTCTGGCATTCATAAATACCAATGCGTGCCCCTTCTTTAATAGTCGGCAAAAGATTGGGCTTTCTTTTACACAGATCTTTCTGTTTGTTTGAAAGTGGCAGACCTAGACACCCCATCTTCTCGGTGATTCCACCGGCTGTGGATCCTAACCACCTGTTGTGAGTATATAGAAACACACAGCACTATTAAATAAACAGAGTATCACAAACAAACACACGACTCTTTTCAATGATCGAGGTTTACTTACATCCAATTTCCTTGACAGTGGTAGGGAAAGAGTATTGGGATTACTGCGAATAACATACAACACCGAAATAATCCAAAAGAAGCCCCTTTCTCCATGACAGAATCATTTATTATCTTGTGCCAAGCGAAAGTGTCACGGCTGTTAATGTAATTGAGAATCGATCCGGATTGTTGCAAATGTAAGGGGATTATCCTTCCGACTGGCCTCACTATTCATTCTGTAATCCTGTGAGGGCTTTTACAAAACAGGATTCGGAGGCAGAGTGTGAAATAGATTGAGAATAATAAATTCACAGAGAGATAACATTTGGGGCAAATCGTTGTGAAAGGACGAATTCGATTCGGCGTTATGTTGCCTCTGTCTGCCAATACTGCAGTTCCCGCCCATGTACACTTCCCATTGGATAAAGGCGAAGTTACAGTGAAATAGACCACAATGGCGATTGGTCGGTTATCACCTCCACAAGGGGTGTTTCGTGCAGCTAAGTATCTAAAGTTCATTTAACCACCAGGAAGCTTCAGTCCTGATGCTGGTGGTAGTGAACATCCTCGTATCTCCAGTTCAATTACACTTGGGGTCATTAGTAACTGTCTTAAATTGTGAAATGGATCGCACGATACTCTTATGATACAAACCTTACTGAGCAGAATCATTGGAAGCCACATTCCGTCTACCTTAACAATTATTTTCTCGAATAATAGTTTATATAGTTAATGTTTGAAAAAAAAGGGGAACTATCAGTCACTTAAAAGTCTGTCAAAATGATGAATGAGCGCATTTAATGTAAAACAACTCTCCCAAAGCATTGTGCAACGTCAAGATGAAAGCGATACGCAGAAAACTATTTTAAGTAAATTGTTCCATTCGTTTCTAAATAGTAGAAGTAGAGTTTGGTCTGACTTGATTTGGACACAATCCAGGAAGTGTGTTCTAAGCGCTCGGTTGACTTTGGAGCGTTCTTTTTAACCCCCTCAGAGTGGAATGTTACCTCGGCAGTTAAACATCTCGTCCGTACCGTTGCCTTACGCAGTTTCTAATTGGAAATATATTTTGCAAATACTGTGAGAGAATCAACATCTGGAAAGTTTAGACGAATGCGTTCACATTTTACATCAACATTTGCTTTCTAAAATGCGAAACATTTTTGCAAAACTTCCTGATTTAACGTGATTAAAAATGTGTTCACAAATCTGCCCGAGAATTTGTGGAGTGTAATAGATTGATTTCTTCAAGGAGAGAATGAAATTGTAATTGGTATACTTGCTGGCCAACCAATTTTGTTAATGCATCCGCGTACTCACGTGAACATTAACATTACATTTCGTGCTAATGAACTAATCGCTGCCACCTAAGCTAACATTTGGATATCGATTCTGACAATGTGTTGTTTAAACTGGGAAGAAAGTTCGATTCAACGATGTTAATAGCTATCAGATTTGTTAATGTTAGCTCGGTTATAATGTTAGTGCAGCATCTGTTTTCGATGCATACTATTGATCAATTTGTACTGTTTGCATTGAACGTTTGAAAAAAACTTTTGGACTTGAAACGTTATGATCTTCCACTCGGCAATAGGAACATTAACAACTTCAACACCTTCAAAACCCACCTCTTTCCACGTTTTGGCGGAAAGGTACTGCATCTTTAGCCAATGAGCAGTTCCGAGTTTGATACAATTTATTTGTAGATCTGAGATGAGATATTTTGTGTAAACGATTTAAGATTTTTAATCCAAGTCTCCCTTCGGTGATGTTGGTCAGCCGTCTGTTTTTGTGATCTAACAGGTGGTTCCAGGGTGATCCCAGTTTCTTGACAAATCTTTCCACAGCGCAACGTCTAATAAATTGTTTAGTCAAATGAGGGGACGCACTTAATCAGCATGAAGCTTTTTGTCAAAGTGATTCCATAACTACTCAGTATGTGAGCTAATATTTCTACAAAGCATGTCATCATTATGGAGAATACAGAATTTTAAAAAAATTGAACATCATTCTTGCGTGTTACTTAACTTTTTAAAAAAGTATTTACATTATTCTCTCCCAAGATTGGGAACCAGGAAGTAACAATTTGGAGATTCCTGTTTCATTTCCAATTAATTACATTTGAGAAGTCAGAAATATGGCTTGATGCATGTGTGCAGATAGTGCAGTTAGCTGATTCGGGAAACACGTTAGTTTGGCGGGTAAATGGATGGCCAGGGTCAGCAGTCTTCCATATCTGATAAACTGACTCCAAGCACCATTAGATTTACTTCCAATACATTCCATGTTTCTCGGTAAAAGCTCTTAATTACTGAACTACTTTGAAAATACCAGAAGTCATAAACGGAGTGCAACACTTGGGTATTACAAGTGAACGCTTAAAATTTATTTAATCTGAAAAATGTTAGATAAAATGAAAGGGGAAAGAGGAGGTGAGGAAGAGAGGGCAGAATTTGAAAAGTGTACAATTTGCATGCACGAGCTAATAATTTCTCAAATGTATTCATGTTGGATGGAAAATCCACCAATGTTTTTGAAATGATATTTTAGTCTAAGATTCTACTGTGGACGCTGTTGGCAATGCAAGTCAATCAGCCTCTTAAGAACTAGCCAATTTGCTTTCGCCGTAGGCAAATGCTACAATTGATCGATTATACTTTCAGACTCCTAATTTTTAAATTTTATGTATATGTTTACGCCTCGAATATCACATCACGGTTAATACATGTACTCGACCCATACACATAAGAAAATCTCATTGTAGTTTTATGGCGTCTAAAATTTAATTATTTATGCAATTTAGGCTTATAATAACCTCGGATGTGTTAATATACGAAACTGGGGTCGATTTGGTTGCACGTTCTTCTATAACCCCTTTAATAACTAACTTCAACTAGATTGAAGAAATGTTGAAACAAAGGGAACTATGAGAGTATTGGACTTAAACTAAGTTTAATTTCTCGCCAAACCCGTTTTCTTGTAAATTTGAATATTCGTACTTCAGCCCAATGGAAGCTGTAATCTCCAGCTGTGTCATTTTTAGAGCTGCAATTCTAAATTCCAAAAGAACCGCAGTTCTACGTTCATTGCATGTTAAATGTCTACTGGGGGCCATCCAAATGACTACAAATTCCAACTATGGAGTAGGACAGTAGTACCTACTAGTCATAAAGTATTATCCAAACTCTAGCGTTAGTTTATAATTCTATGTATTGAAAACATGAAAAAGTTTACTTTTTTGTTGTCCACCTATAAATCGTGGGACTAAGAAGCACTTCTTATTGCAGAAGTATATTTTGCTGTTTGTGAAACAAAGTGCCATCTATGAAAAAAAGATTTCTCACTCCTAATCGACCACATTTGAAAGAATGTCATTTGAGTGTAGATATTTCTAACCAGCTTGTTCCGAGGTGTTGGCTCACATCTGGGGTAGATGGGACCTGAACCTAGGTTTTTTCCAAGAGCATTGCCACTTGATAAATAATTTTGTAGTTGGCATACATGTCAAGTGCTTTAAACAGTTGTGCAATGGGCCTACTGTCGCTTCTCATTTGGAAATATTTAGCAGTAAAGATTCGTCTTTCTAGTTGGACGATGAACATTAGCAGCAGTGGGTCATGTGTTAAGTATATTCTGTGTTAAGCTTGCGAAACATTGCCACCTATTACTTCAGAAAGGACTATTTGAGCCAAAGACTCGATATTAGGACAAAGTGCGTTTCGATAATCGGTCCCCATGATGAAAATCATGCTGTAATATATTTTTACAGCAAGTTGCTAACGCGTCGCTGCCCGGAGTGTAGATTTCACTGCCAGTGGCAGTGCAGTCCCTGTCGCGTCACTCCAATCCAGCCAAATGTCAATCTATTTAACACTGTTTCTATCACGAGGTGAATTATTTTCAGTCGCATTTGGGAAGTTTTCTTTCCGTCCAGTGGTATGACGTAATCTTTCTCTTCAACAAGGACTGAATCTTCCGGAAACTTTTGCGTGAGTGAATTTCTTTTCTGTCGGCACAGTTTCACAAGGCTTTGTCATATGTCGATTCATTTCATTTGTCATTGTTCGTTATATTGCAAAAAAAACCCTATTTTTATTGCTATGAACTCAAAATTATAGGTGAACGTGTCTGAAGGTTTAGCACCAGAAAGCTTTGGCTTAAAAATGTTTCTTATATTATAAGAACCTTTTTCTAATAAATGTACTAATTACAATAATTAATGTAATGAGAGTTTAAATTTAATTTTGTCTATGGAAAGAATTGTACTAAACATATCATATGACCCTTTGTTCAGGAAAACACTGAAAAATAAGGTCACTTACTTTGTTAGTCTTTGATGCAATTCCAAAATTCTGCTTCATAAACTCCAAATCTAATGTGAAGTCCAACTACAACATTGATATTAATCCTGTTCTTACTATTTCACACTGACTTCCAGGACATGCCAGCTGTTTTGCTAATGGTTCTTTCTGCTCATGTGCCAACCTATCTCTGCCAAAGCAGGTCTCACCTGTTAAAATCAGCCCATAGTCCGACAATATTTGCATTGCTACCACTTCATCTCCAACCTTTGATGCACCAAGAATGTAATTTCCTAAATCCATGCAGTTCCCACCTCACCTCCCACGACCCCAAGACATTTCAGGTTTGAATTGCTGAAACAGTTTCTCCCCAGTTCTAAAATTGTGTTTTTTAAATCAAAATACAAATTATATTTCACATGTTTGAAAAAGGTTGAATAATTCTCTCATCCCTCTCGATCTTTCTGCAGTCTTTGACACAGTTAACCACAACATCCTCTGCCAACAGCTCCACCATTGTCCAGCTGGAATGCTCACACCTGGTTCTGTTCCTGTTTCTCCAGTCATACCCAGAGAACTCTCTGCAATAATTTCTCCTTACACTCTTACCATTATCTCTGTGATCCCCCAAGATCTATCTTTTGTCCATTCCTATTTCTCATCTACATCCTGTCTCTTAACAACATTGTATAAAATACTGTTTTTGCTTACATTTACCACATCCAGTTCTATCTATTCATTACCCCTCCTGACTTCCCCACTATCTATAAATGATTGAGCTGAGCAGATATTATCTTCAACTAAATATACAAAGAATTAAGCTGTTTTTGTTGGTCTTTGCCACATTTCCTGGTGACTGACTAACTCTCTTCCTAGCAACTGTCTGAGACTAAACAAGGTTATTCACAACCTCACTTTTATATTTGAGCCCAGGTTAAGTCCAAGACCTTCAGTTTCTACCTTTTTAGAATTGCTCAATCCAACTCTTGCCCAAGCCCATCTTCTGCTGAAACCTTCATCCAAGTCTTAGTTAGAACAATCAAGACTAGGATCTAGCAAAGTGTTGAATAGCCTCCAATTTGGATTTTTCTTAAGTTAACAACAAAACTGACACAAAAGAAAAATCATAACTTGCACCAAATTCAGTCGTTGATCACATCCATGCTCACAAATCTACATTGGCTTCTGATTGAACACCGCAGTCATAAAATTTTTGTGCTTTTTTTTTCAAATTCATTTCAACCTGTTCCCTGCCTATCTTTGCAACCTCCTTCAGCCTCTTGAATATCTGATTTTAATTGCACCTCTACTGGTGCATGTGCCTTCCTAAACCTGTCTTTCCCTCTTTTCCTCTGACACCTCCTTTAAAACACTCCCTAAACTTATCTCTTTGACTGGGATATTTGAGCTGCCAGGTGGGGCCCCACTTTAAAATTCTGTTTGAAAGGTAGCGTCAAAAAACAAGATTCCATTTCTTCAGAACTACAGTAAAATATTAATCTAGTTTCTGACTTGGGAGGGAGAAGTGCTAACTGCTGAAATGGATTTACTTAAAATATGTTCTGTAGTAACATTTCTCAGAGGACCATTTATGTTTATTTGCATGTCTTTTATAAAACTTATTTTATGATGCAATATCTGATTGAAATAAACATTCATAGGTATACAGCATAAACTTTGTAACTTTATTTTTCAAAGGGTGTATTTTTAAAAAATATATATGCATATTCTTATGACTGAGGCTGGACGAGTGTGCTATTGCTCTATAAAAAGCCAAAGAATTATGGTTGCTGTAGATTAGAAACAGAAATGGTAGTTGCTGGAAAAGCTCAGCAGATCTGGCAGCATCTGCAAAGAGAAATCAGAGTTAACGTTTTGGCTGTGGTGATCCTCAGAGGAAAGGTTACTAGACCCAAAACATTAACTCTGATTTTTCTTCACAGATGCTGCCCGACCTGCTGAGTTTTTCCAGCAATTCCTGTTTTTGTTCAGTTGCTCTAGTCTGAATACCATAAAAACCATAATATAAAATATAAATACTGTCAGCAGATACCAGATCAAGAACCTTTTTACATAATAACAAGTTATTAACAAGATTTATCAACCCAGTTTCTTAACAAATACAATTATTATTTTATTATGAAAATGAAATTGAATCAATAAAGACACAGTTTTAGGTTAACATGCACGGACAATAATTGTGAGGTATAAGTGTTAATCCATCCAAACGTTTAGGAGAGGAGAGAGAAATATTTCTCTGCAGAGATTGGATTTCTGTGCAGTGGAATAAACCATTCTGATGAAGAGTCACAGGACACTAATCATTAACTCTGCTTTCTTCCCACAGATGCGACCAGACTTACTGAGCTTTGCTAATGATTCCTATCTTTCTACAATAGATATTATTGAAGGCCAAAAAGTAGAACATTCCTGAGTCTGTTAATCTGATGTTGTGGCTGGTGTGGTCAAATCTATAATCATGCACAGTTATTTGTGAAGTCTGAAAGACACTGTTTGCTGAGGAAATACAATCTTCAGATGCGTTTTCAATTACTCTTTCAAGGAAACAAATGAGTTTCACCATGAAAGATTTCTTTTCAGCAATGGGAAAGATCAGCTTGGATGCTTGTTCTTCACAGACTTCATGCCAACTGAACCAGAAAACAGAAGCAACTGTCCAAGATAGTCACTGTTCAAAACAGCCCTGACAGGGTGTAGTGATTACAATGGGGTCAGTCTGGTGGACCTCATAGAATATGAGTTCCCTGATTGGAACTGATAACGTGGTCCAATCAGGGAGTCCTGGCTGACAGATATAAACCAGAGTGTCAGGGATTCTGTTCACCTTGGGAGTTGGCTCTGTGTAAGCTGGATCAATGTCAAGTATTATGCACATGTAAATAAAGGCTGATTTGATGACGCAATACTAGTCTCCATGGAGTTATTTCACAAGAGTCTGCAGAAAACTGAGCAGTTCTTACCAGTGAGGTGATTTACAAGAAACCTCGTAAATTTTAATTACCTCTTTTGGAACAAAATGGTACAGATATTTCCTCAAAATGTTTACCTCATGTACAGATAAGACCAGAGACGTCACCTTAACATGACAAATCAGACTGCAGGAAATGTCTGCACATGTGCCACTGTTGAAAGATCAGAGAGCAGAGGTGGAGGTTTGGACCCTGATGGGAGTGGGACAATGGCTATTCTGGGTTGGGGAAAGCACGATCACCTGCTGCAATGATGGAAGGTGAATGGAAGGCAAAGCAGTGATTTGCAGAATGTCTGGCTGCTTGCTCTGGGAAGGGTGAGCGGCCAGACAAGGCTACCTGCTGCAGGAATGGTAGTGGAGAAGGTGAGGCCACCTGTGCTGGGAGTGGTATCTGGATGCAAGGTGGTGGTGGTGGGGTGCAGTTGGAGGCCAGTCTCCCATATTGCCTGGGACTAATGGAAAAGCTGTGGGAAGATTGGAAAATTGTAGGAGAATGGAAGAGAGGAGGTGGCTGCTGAAAGAAAATAACCTCTGTCTTATTGTACATGCTATTGCAGTTTTCATTCAGGCAGTGCCATCTTTAGATAGGCAGCTGCTTCCTGTTGTTTGAGTGATGTTAGTTTTCTTCTAGAATTTCTGATTTGGAGATGCTGGTGTTGGACTGGGGTATACAAAGGTAAAAATCACACAACACCAGGTTGTAGTCCAATGGGTTTAATTGGAAGCACACTAGCTTTTGGAGCACCGATCCTTCATCAGGTGACAATCACCTGATGTAGGAGCGTCGCTCCGAAATCTAGTGTGCTTCCAATCAAACCTGTTGGACTATAACCTGGTGTTGTGTGATTTTTAACTTTCTAGAATTTGTTCCACCTAGAGGTGGCATTCAGTCTGCCAGAACTTGAAATAAATCTATTTTCCACAATCCTTCAAAATTTAACCCCTCCCAGAACCAACGTATATATTAAGCATCTTTGTAAAAATACCTATATTTTGACAATATAAAGGATATTTACACTAACCAAATTACAGAGAAGACTGGATGTTACAGTGGATTGTCACGTTGTTCTTCTAGCTCTGGAGCTGAAACTAATTCGAGTAAATGTGATGAGAAGGTGAACGATCAATGAATTTGGATAGGCCCAATTTGCATTTCGGAGGGTATGAATTCATAGTGGAGATTACATCATTTCAAATAAATTAGAACTAAAATGGAAATTTATCCAAAGTTCCATGATGATACATGGCATGGGTGTTGGGGGTTTGTATTCATTTATCATAAAATGTTTGTTACTGGTTCAACTTTGTAATGTTCAAGAGGAAAAAAAGTTTTGAATCTGTAGAAAGGCCCTGAACTTGAAAGATTAGCATTGTTTCTTGCCTCAGTTGCTGCCAGACCTACTGAATATTTTTTGTTGTTTTTAATTCCTATTCGCAGAATTTTGCTTCTGATGGTACTTAAATTATCTGGAGGATTGAGAATTGGAGGGAACATTGAAGTAACATTAAAGTTGAAATTTTCCAGTTATGGCTCCAGCAACTGTACTGCCTGTCATGGTTGTGCAAACAGTTGTCCAAATAACATCTTTAAACATAAACTAATGGAGCCTTGTTATTTGCCAATATTGAATCTTTAAAAGATTCATGCCACAAATTGGATAAAAAACTAAAATTATTCAGTTCAAGATCTGCAAGGAGAAATCCAACTTCTAGCCACCCATAAAATGGATGTTCATGCTCTGAATTTTGGCGTGTAACTTTTGATAGATTTCCTATTTTTTTGTCTTAGAAAATTGAAGTCCCTTGTAACAACTACATTTGACCGGTACACAGTGGCAGTTATCCAAATGCAAACCCATTTGTATCTAGGATTTCCACCATGGAAGGAGATCATTTGGCCCATTGAACCTTGGCTAGGTCTTAAGACTCCCACTCTCATGTTCCTTTCTTATACTTACTTTCTCCAAATATATACCAATATAAAAAAAAGTTTATGAAATTGACTTTGATGACTGTTTCTGATTTTTAGCAAATAAAATCTCCAATTTGAAAGCAAAGTCTTTAAACTGCTTGTTTTGGTCACGATTGTGAACTTAGGCTATCTTTTTATCAACCAATTGGTCATTGGAAGTACATTTTCTTGACTGATCTTTTTCTTACCGTCTTCATAGTTGGTTTCCTCCCCTCCCGTCTCTCATCCTTTACTGTAACAGAACCTGCAGTAGCAAGCTGGAGGTGAGAGAGCGGGCCACAAATGACAGCTCGGAGAGTTGTGCTTGGATCTCCAGTAGCGGTTTAGCTCAGTTGACTGGATTGTTAGTTTACAGAGCAGTATAATATCAACAGGATAGGTTCAATTCCCATCACTGGTTTGAGGTTACCATGAAGGACTCTCCTTCTCAACCTCTTCCCTCGGCTAGGTCTGGTGGCCTTCAGATTAAATCACCACTCGTTGCTTTTCTCTAATAAGAGAGCAGCGCCTATGCTCTGGTGAAATCATGGCAACACAACAAGCAGGTAGCAACTGTGATGAAGCGCACTGAACAAGGGAGTTGAAAAGATCCTTTCAAAGGAAAGGGTGCCTTTGCAGGAAGGACGCCTCGAGGGAAGAAGAATCAAATAGACAAAGGATTACCCCAACCAGATGTAAGCCACAGGCTTAAGTCCACATAAATATTGTGTCTTCCTTGTTGAACCTTAATTTCAGATCATGTTTTGTCATGACCTGATGATAGTGGAGTAAAGACTTCATGCTTCGTGATCTTTGGGCCCTCCATATGTTTGAATTTTATCTTACAGTTCTAAAGGTATTGACAGGGTTTTTCATTACAGACATCAAGTCATGTCAGATGAGTTTGAAAGGTGCCAAACTGAGATGGAGTGGATGGAAGATGTGTTGAAGCTGAAAATATCTCTGAGGAAGGCTGAAGATCTTCTAGTATCATTGAAGGCTCAGCATTGATGGAAGAACGTCGGAGGCTGAGGAGTGACCTTATAGAAGTTTACAAAATTATGAGGGACATAGATATGACAAATAGACAAAGTTTTTTCCCTGGGTTGGTGGAGTCCAGAACTAGAGGGCATAGGTTTAGGGTGAGAGGGGAAACATATAAAAGAGACCTAAGGGGCAACTTTTTCATGCACTGGGTAGTATGTGAATGGAATGAGTTGCCAGAGGAAGTGGTGGAGACTGGTACAATTGCAACATTTAAAAGGCATTTGGATGGGTATATGAATAGGAAGGGTTTGGAGGGATATGACCTGGGTGCTGGCAGGTGGGACTAGATTGGGTTGGGATATCTGGTCAGCATGGACTGGTTGGACTGAAGAGTCTGTTTCCATCTCTATGATTATATGACTCTAAATCAAATTTTCAGGCCAAAGTCATGAGACCCTTGAAAGACTAGACACCATCTTAGCTTGCTTGTTGTAGTTTAACTTGAAAGTCAAACTGGAGAACTTCTCTAGATAAAAGTATGGTGTCTTGAGCACTTCATTACAAAGGAAGGCATCACTCCTGATGCTGAAAACAGTAGAGATTTGACCCTGGACTCAAGCAGAGAGGGAACTGCATATGTTCCTTGATTTATCTGATTACTATAGGAAGTTTGTGCAAGGCTGTGCACCATTACCTGACACATTCCATTGATTCCCTGAGGAAACTGGAGAATGGAGTGACTGGGAAAGGATATACAAGGTGCTATACTCAATGGAGCATCACAGCATATTGAACCCCACTATGTGAATACTCCTTTTGCACCAATAAGCAGAACCATGTCTCATTACCTGTCCTTGCTTATCCAGATTTCGAACTTCCTTTCATATTAGAAACTGAAACCAGTATCATTGGTTAAGAGCGGTTATCAGTCCTCAGGAAAGGCCTTCCCTTTATCCCCCTCCGTCCACGCATCAATGAATTTAATACACGTCGTGACGTTGAACACTTCTTCTGCCGCCTCCGCCTCCGAGCTTACTTTTACAATCAGGACTCCCGCCCATCTTCCGAGGACCCCTTCGCATGCCTCCAACACATTCCACCCACCTGACAGCCCATGCAGGCCTATTACCCACCCTCGATCTCTTCATTTCCAACTGCTGCCAAAACATTAACCGCCTCAACCTGACTACTCCCTCCCCCACTCCAACTTCTCACCATCACAATTGCAGCCCTCCACTCCCTCTGCTCCAATCCCAACCTCACCAAAAAACCAGCGGATAAAAGGGGTGCAGTGGTAGTTTGGTGCACTGACCTCTACACCGCTGAAGTCAGACGCCAACTCGAAGACACCTCCTCCTACTGCCCCCTCAACCGTGACCCCATCCCCCCATTACTAAACCATCATCTCCCAGACCATACACAACCCCATCACTTCAGGAGATCTCCCACCCACAGCTTCCAACCTCATAGTCCGGGAACCCCACACTGCCCGATTTTACCTCCTTCCCAAGATCCACAAGCCTGACCACCCTGGCCGACCCATTGTCTCAGCATGCTCCTGCCCCACCGAACTCATCTCCACCTACGTCAATACTGTCCTGTCCCCCCTAGTTCAGGAACTCCCCACATACATTCAAGACACCACCCATGCCCTCCATCTCCTCCAAGACTTCCGTTTCCCCAGCCCCCAACGTCTCATCTTCACCATGGATATCCAATCCCTCTACACCTCCATCTGCCATGACCAGGGCCTTCAAGCCCTCAGTTTCTTCCTGTCCCGACGTCACCAACAGTATCCTTCCACTGACACTCTCATTCATTTGGCTGCATTGGTCCTCACCCTTAACAATTTCTTCTTTGAATCCTCCCACATCCTCCAGACCAAAGGAGTAGCCATGGGCACCCATATTGGCACCAGCTATACCTGTCTCTTTATCAGTTACGTTGAACAGTCCATCTTCCGTAGTTACACTGGCACCTCTCCACTCCCTACCTCTTCCTCCGCTACATTGATGACTGCATCAGCACCATCTTGTGCTCCCGTGAGGAGATTGAGCAGTTCATCAACTTCACCAACCCCTTCCACTCTGACCTTAAATTCACCTGGACCATCTCTGACACCCCCCTCCCCTTCCCGGACCTCTCCATCTCCATCAATGACAACCGACTTGACACTGATATTTTTTACAAACCCACCGACTCCCACAGCTACCTGGATTACACTTCTTCCCACCCTACCTCTTGCAAAAATGCCATCCAGTATTCCCAATTCCTCCGCCTCCACTGTATCTGCTCCCAGGATGACCAGTTCCACCACAGAACACACCAGATGGCCTCCTTCTTTAAAAACCACAATTTCCCTTCCCACGTGGTTGAAGATGCTCTCCAACACATCTCATTCATATTCTGCACCTCCGCCCTCAAACCACCCCTCCAACCGTAGCAAGGACAGAACCCCCCAGTCCTCACCTTCCACCCCACCAATCTTCGCATTAACCACATCATCCGCCAGCATTTCTGCCACCTCCAAATGGACCCCACTACAGATTTCCCTCCCCACCCCTTTCCGCAAAGACTGTTCCCTCTGTGACTACCTGGTCAGGTCCACGACCCTCCAACAACCCACCCTCCCATCCTGGCACCTTCCCCTGCCACTACAGGAATTGCAAAACCTGTGCCCACACTTCCTCCCTCACCTCTATCCAAGGCCTCAAAGGAGCCTTCCATATCCATCAAAGTTTCACCTGCACATCCACCAATGTCATTTATTGTATCCGTTGCTCCCAATGAGGTTCCTCTACACTGGAAGACTGGATGCTTTCTCGCAGAGCGCTTCAGGGAACATCTCCAGGACACCCACACCAATCAACCCCACCGCCTTGTGGCCCAACATTTCAACGCCCCCTCCCACTCTGCCCAGAACATGCAGGTCCTGGGCCTCTTCCACCTCCACTCCCTCACAGCTGATGCCTGGAGGAAGAACACCTCATCTTGCACCTCAGAACACTTCAACCCCCGGACATCAATGTGGACTTGACCAATTTCCTCATTTCCCCTCCCTTACCCCAGTTCCAACCTTCCAGCTCAGCATCATCCCCATGACCTGTCCTACCTGCCTATCTCCCTTCCCACCTATCTGCTCCACCCTCCCCTCTGACTTTTCACTTTCATCCCCACCCCCACCCGCCCATTGCACTCTTTGCTAGTTTCTCCCCAGTCCCAACCCCCATCCCATTTATCTATCTACCCTGGAGACTCCCTGCCTTCAGTCCTGATGAAGGACTTTTGCCTGAAACATTGATTTTTCTGATCCTCAGATGCTGCCTGACCTGCTGTGCTTTCCAGCATCTGCAGTCCCACATTTTGTCTGGTTATCACTTATACTCGTCAAAGTCTGAAGCCAAATGAGGTATATCGAGAATTATGCCAGTATGCAACTCCAACTGTTAATTTTAAGATAGACTTTTTCCCAGAAGGTCAGAGACACTCTACTCAGTGCAGAGTGTGAAGTATTTTACAGACAACAACCCACTTAGCCATTTTTAAATGTCTGCCAAGCCTGGAGCAACAGAGACCCAATGGGTTGCTGAACTCATTCAGTTTTGATTCCAGTATTTTTTTTTATTCCAGTACAGGTCAAGGGAAATCAATACAAATACCGATGTCCTTAGTCAGTAGATTGACCACAGGACAGAATTCATTAATGCCAGCAGCAGGGATGCTGTGGCTAATGTCATGCCCATGCTCCAAATCAGGATAGCATTCTGACCACAATTCCTCAGACATTCAAATTAAGATTCAGTGGAGTGTCACTGATGAACTTGAGAGTGAAATCCAAACCATATCCAGATAGGTCGAGTCAGGCGCTATCTACATTGAAAGGGAACCTAAGACAGCTTCATCAATTGTCCTGGCCATCAACAGACTGCATAATTACCAAACGGCCCAACATTCACCAACCCAGCACCAGCCAATGAGGGAATCCAAACTGGCATGAAAACTGTTGAAGAGGATTAGGGAGGAAGATGGAGTCCTCTGTTGGCTTGTTCATGACAAGGAGAGAAGGGTGAAGCGACACACAGTGACCTTTGTGTTGTAAAGGGTTTCATCAAGTGTGGTGGGGCTATGCCTGTCCTGGAAATTGGCACAGGGATAACTAACCATGAAGTGAAAATTGAAGTAACGAGTAGTAGAATTGAGTATGTAAATACATATCTAGAATATTTAAATTTATGAATAAATGTACTCTCAATGCTGGCTCTGGCTTCTGCTTTCAACAGCTGGTATTTGTAGTTTAACACTCTATAAAGCTCTCCACTTTTCTCTTTTTCCTTCTTTAAGACATTATTAAAATCTACTGTCTGACCAGACTTTTGTTCTACGAGTTCTTGTGGTGCAGTGGTAATGCTATTTCTCTGAGCAGGAGGTTTGGCTTCAAGTTCCACCTGTTGCAGAGGTGTGTAGTAATATCTACAAGTTTAGTTGATGCTGCTGTGAAATGGCCGAGGACGTTTTACTATGTTAAAGCCTGATATAAACCATAATCATATTCCAAAATAAACTTTGGATGTGAATTTCTCCTACTCATTGTCTATTCTGATGTATTTACCTATATTGTCATAATTTCTCATTGGCTCATACTATGTCTGTCTGCACAGGCTGTAATCCATCATCCTCTGCTCTTTCCCATTATATCTCATTTCTCTGTCTTTCCTACCTGCAACACATTTTGTTTCGTTATTTTTTAGAATTAGACTACCTGCTGCTATCTGTTGTCTTTTCACCGATTGTTTTTCTGAATTTTTATGGGCGGTGATTCTGCATTAGGATCTTTTTGTCGTAATATAAACTACACTCCTAAAGAGGTTGCAGACTGATGTGCACAGTACTGGACCAGCACTTCAAAAGTCATGAGTTCAAATCATACCATAGAAAGTCACGAAATTCAGTTCAATAATCTGATCATTAGTAAATTGTCATGAGCACAATGGCTACTTGATTGTTGTAAAACTAAACTCGTTCACTAACATCCTTCAGCGAAGGCAAGGAAATCTGGTCAACATGTGTCATCAATCCCACAGTGTTCAGCTGATTCTTAATACTCTCAGAACAACAAGGAACCAATGTAGAAAAGCATTCCTAAATTGTTTCCTATATTGCTACAGTTGACTGCACTTCAAAAAATGCTTAATTGGCTGTGAAGCACTTAGACATGTCCAGTGGCCATAAAAATTGCTTTTTTAAGTGTAAATCTCTTATTCTTTTCATCATATGCTCCAGAGGAAGTGAGGAACAAAATGATTAAAGGCTTGTTTAAATAAATGGTTCCTTTTAACGATACAATAAAACACAGAACATAACTTAAAGAGTGGTTTTCAGAGAATAGAATTGAGATATATGAAGTTTCTTGGACTGATCCTGAAATAGAGGGAGGGACAACAGAAGTCCAAACTCTGAGGATCAGAGAGCACTGGTAAATTTGAAAGGTTACAGAGGACTTATACACTTAATGGTAAGGTCCTTGGGAGTGTTGCTGAACAAAGAGACCTTGGAGTGCAGGTTCATAGCTCCATGAAAATGGAGTCGCATATAGATAGGATAGTAAAGAAGGCATTTGGTATGCTTTCCTTCATTGGTCAGAGCATTGAATATAGGAGTTGGGAGGTCATGTTACAGCTTTATAGGACATTGGTTAGGCCACTTGTGGAATATTATGTGCAATTCTGGTCTCCTTCCTATTAGAAGGATGTTGTGAAACTTGAAAGGGTTCAGAAAGTATGTTGCCAGAGTTGAAGGATTTGAGCTATATGGAGAGGTTGAATAGGCTGCTTTCCCTGGAGTGTTGGAGGTTGAGTGGTGACTTTATAGAGGTGTATAAAATCATGAGGGACATGGATAGGATAAATAGACAAAGTCTTTTCCCAGATCGAGAGGGCATAGTTTTAGTGTGAGTGGGAATAAATATAAAAGACACGTAAAGGGCAATGTTTTCACGTACAGGGTGGTACATGTATGGAATGAGTTGCCAGAGGAAGTGGTGGAGACGAGTATGATTGCAACATTTAAAAGGCATCTGGGTGGGTGAATGAATACGAAGGGTTTGGAGTGATATGGGCAGGGTACTGGCAGGTGAGACGAGATTAGGATGGGATGTCTAGTCGGCATGGACAAGTTGGACCGAAGGGTCTGTTTCCGTGCTGTACATCTCTATGACTCTAAGATGTGATGAAGTCACTGAGAGAGTTAGAGTTATGTACCAGATTTTAAATTTGATTTACTGTCGGAATAGAGAACCACTGTACTTCAATGAAGACAATCGGTTCCTGAACTGATCTATGTGTGGCACAGGGAGCTGGTGACATAACTGTTCGGAGTAGATTTTTAAAGTTAAAACAAATAAATATTGCCAATTGTTCATAAAATGATGGACTGAGCCATCAGTGCCATCAAACAACATGATTGTAGATGTTCAATGTAGGTTTTCACAGAACTGCTGAACTCTGAACCTTTATAATTCTTTATCCAACTACCTTTCTCTACTTTTGAGGTGGGCAGGTGACCTCAAAATGCTCAATCTCCAGGCAACCATTGTGATGTTTGCGAAGCTCAGGCCTGAATCTGAACCAAAGCCTGTTGAAGGAAAAAGTGATTCCTGAAAGCTAAAAATGTCTGAGCACAGTATAGTAGGGCTTTAGGAAGAATGGAGAGAATGCCAAAGATGTTTACAGGAGTGAGAAACTTCAGTTATGAAGAGGGATTGGAGAAGACAACACTCTGAAGATATTTGATAGAAGCTTTCAAAATCATGAGAAGTCTGACAAAGTAGAAAAGAAGAAACCATCCATACATATTCAAGCCTCAAGAACAAGAGGACACGTATTTAAAATATTTATAAAAGAAGTAAAAGCTTTGAGAGAGAAATAATGTTTCATGTTCTTGAGTAGTTAGAATTTGCCATGTACTGCCTTGAAATGTGGTGGTGGTGGTGGTGGTGGTGGGGGAGGTACAATTGAAGCATTAAATTGGGCATGAGATAATTATTTGAATAGAAATAGAATGCAGGCTTAAAGGGACAAGTGTGGAGAATAGCACTATGTAATAATGCTCATACAGAGAGCTGGGATGAAAATCCTTTTTTTGCACTGGAGCAATTCTGTGATTTCGAGAACCTTTGTGTCATGGACTGAAGCAGTAGACAAAGTGGCTGATGAGTGCCTTGTCAAGGGCAGTCAGGGGTGGGCAATAAATGATACTTTTGCCAGCAATGCCCACATCCTATGAATGAATCAATTACAATCAAAATTTGCAGATGCCACTAAACTTCAGGAGGATGTAATCTGGTGAAATGGGCAAATACTGGCTGGAAGAATTTTAACGCAGAGAAGGGTAGAGAAAGATAAGGTGAGTGTGGCTCAAATAACCTTCAGTCCTGCTGCACCATTCTTTAATATACTACCTAATGCTGTTAGTCTCACTTTCTGTTTGTTGCAATGGTCTCAGCCAATTTTCACTTTTTTTCCAACAAACAGTTGAATGTTAAAACAACAATAGAGTCTTCAATTGTCTCCCATGTTTTGTAAATTGTTCAAAACCTAAGAATTTTCATTTCAAGGAACAATCAAAAGGAGAGTAGGCGGATTGAACTTGTTTGATCTTGTGTGCATCAATGTAGCACCACAGCCTGGCTTCAAATCTATACCAACTAAAGAATATCTTGTGATCCTGGAGGAAAGGCAAAAAGGATCAGTAGGATCAGTAAATCTGTGAAGGATGTTTTGGCTACCAAATTCCTTCCACCATTCAGGGGTGATGTCAGTAAAAGGTAATGGAAATCTGCAACTCTGTCCCTCAAAAGCTGTTCAGGTTACGTCATTTGAACTTTGAATTGAGACTGACAGATCTTTATTAGGTAAGGCCACTAAGAGTTTGGTAATATAGCAATTAAATAGATGTAAGACACAGATCATTCATGATGAAGTTTTCTTCTTATTTTCATTTATCATGAGCCTGGACTAGATCAGTTGCTCCAGTCTATCACTGGTGTATCGGAGAGAGGGTAAGAAAACAAGCCTTTGGTGTTATTCCTCATCAAACTCTGAGTACGAGGAAAGAAATCAAATTAGTCGATTTTTGAGAGAAAACAGAAAAATCCTAATTATTGCCTGTATTTTGGTAAACATAAAGGGTATTTTCACAGCTGAAAGATAGCAACCATCAGAGAGATACAGAGAGGCAAAAGCATAAGTTGTTTGTGCAGATCTTTCACAAGGTCACAAATTGTGCTGGTAGGCTATATCTTCAACCTCCCCTCATGAGTGACTGACACCAAAAATCCACCATGCAAGCCAAACCTCATTCCCAGCTCTGCCAAACCCCAGATTTCCCTTCCATACAATTGCAGGACCAGAGGATTGACTAGTTTCCCAGATCTCAGCACTTCCACAGTAGTACTGCCAAAGTCCAGCTTCCCTTACCAGGTTCTGCTGATTTCAAGAGAACTCATTAGCGCTACTATAGTCAGGGCCCATAGCCAGTACTACAAAATGGCACCACTAGCACCAAAGTACAGGATTGACCCCACAAGGAGCTAAGCTACTTCACCCAATACTAATTAATACAATATACATTTTTTATTGGTCCATGGTGTAAACTCATATTTTAAATTGAGTTAGATTAACAATTGATTGCTCAAATATAGAAATAATCCCAGAATCTCAGTTAACAAAGATAGAATCTGAAATTTTTAGTCACTGTAACGGGGTAACATTCATATTATACGGTAAATGACATAAATACTCCAATTATTATGGAAAAAACATATCCTTTAATTCATCCATGGGCAATGACTGAGAGATTTACTCATTTCTTAGAACATGTAACAAGTTATTTTTACAGTTATGTAAAAAGATCCACAATAAAAAGACAACCCACATTGTGAATATAATTGCCTTTTAAGAGCAAAATATATGTTTTATTCCTATTTTCCAAATGTATATCACAAAACATTTGGCTCCCATAGTACCAGGTGCTTAAGCACTATCAACTTCCATAGAAAAAATTAAAAATGTATATAAAAATTATTAAAAGTAGATATACCAAATATCAAAAATTTGTAAACATAAAACATCTCTGTTTGTAAAAAGGTTTTAAGACATTGAGAATGCAGGTTATTATTTCAAACTACTTTTACAAGCAAAATATAAAAGCAATATAAATATAATAAATGTGAGGTATATATAATTTGATATCTTCAGCAATATCTGGGGAATGTGGTTCCAAGTGAACAATACGTACAAAAATAAAACTTATTCAGAAATACGGTATTACAACTGTTTTCACAATAATAGTGCAGAAAGTGAATGAATATTGCACCAAAAGGATTAAGTGGTTTACTTAAGGACTTCAAGCCTCTTGTGTAGCTTAATCTTCTGTTAAAAAAATTGTTTCAGCTACAGCTGGTTATGCAATTCATCTGGCCAGACAAGAGGTTACATCAATTTTCAGGCTTTCCATCTGCCATTCGAAACCTCAAATTTGCAGGGGCACATATTGATTTCATAAAGGCTGAAAACATGTCACATATCTTTGATGGTAACATTCGTAGCCAATAAGAGAGAAATGGAATACATGCCGTGTGGTATTTTGCACTGATCTCCTGGGAAGCAGCAAATCTTAAAACTGTCCATTTTTTATAGCTGAGTGGTCATAATATTCAATCTGTTCACACAGACTCTGCTGAGGAAAATTTCTGAATAAGCCAGGTTTATTGGACCATTGACATGATAGTGTGATTTAAAAACAGGTAAAACGTCTTGTACCACGGACTGTTTGCTTCGACCTGCGGTGCCCTTTCCCACAAAGGAGTAGGTTGAGTGCCTTATTTTCCTCTGAATTGTTGTTTGGGAAAACTCAACTTTATCTACCTAAAATAGAGAGAAGATATATTAATTTATATATTTAAAAGAACATTTGTTTTTGACAAGTTTAGATTCAATACCTTGTGAAGACTTTCTCAATTCTATAGTCCAAGTACTGCAGTTTTTATTTGAATTGTTGAAATCTGGAACATATTATTCTAATAGCAATAAGCCTTCTAGTTGGATTTAAAATATCTCACCAGGTAGCTAGATTTTTTTTTAACTTTTAACTGTTGCACTCTGCCTCTTGTAATAAGGCTGTCATTTCCTTTTTAGTAGTTTCTTCATTGAAACGGAAGCATTAACATCTATTTATAACCTTGCCATTTTGGCAATATCTCCTTTGAGGTTATATTGTTCATCTCTTTGTGGATCCATATAATTCTTAACTCTTATTTTGTTTATTTTGCTATTTTAATTTTTAGAATTATTTTAATATCATATCTCTTTTCTGCCTCACTAATTATCCTTTGATCTCTTTCCAAAGGATTGTTATATTCCCTTTTGTCACCTCTTAATTGCCATGGTAATGGAATAGAAGTACACATCTCCATAATGAAATTGTCCACTGGCATCTGTGCAGAGACACAGCTGTCAAATGTACAGCTCTACTACTCCAGTTTATACACACATTGCCTGCCGGAGTCTGGAATGCCAGCTCCTTCTCTTGATCTAATCATGCTGTTCTCCTCTCCTCTGCTATCTTGATGTTGAATCATGTGTCCAGGAAAGTGGTCATCCCATGTCCAAAGTCAATTTGTTAGAGCGCTAGGAGATGGAAAAGAACCCCACAAAAGGATTCTAGGAAGTGGAAAGCACTATGGAAAACTGAAGTTCAGGTGTTAGTGGTTAAATAAACAGAGGACACCATAATTACCAAAAGAGATTTGTACACTAATCAGCCCACCAACTCCTAAATTACTTTTTTCAAAAGTGCAAAACAGGGCAAATAAATGAAACTTGTTGCATGTTACAGTCTGTAATTTAATATTAAATGCATTTAAAATGTTAGTATAGTAAATTGATTTCAAGAAAGCCTCAGGGGAAACATTATTTAAAAATGTAAGTTTAGTTACCTCATGAAAATGACATGCGCACTTTCCCTGAAGAAATTCTTTATAGCGTCCCATAGTGATGCTAAACGTATCAATAACATCATAACCGTAGTCCTTTGCTTGAGAAAGTATTTCTGTATTTTCTTTCCACAAATTTTGTACTTCATTCTATAATAACAAAATTCACATAAGATGTCTTGCATCTCTCGCATATTAACAAAATGCATTCTACTATAAGATATAAAGTTGAGTTTAAACCTTTCTTTTATTGACCATTATTGATAATTTTCAGTATTTGTCCTTAAAATGTGGGTGATACATGTATGGCTATTTTTATTCTGTCTCTCTGATTGTCCTAAGTTGGTGGACCTTCTTGCTAAAAGGCAGGAGTCCTTGGATAGGTATCTCAGTACGAACTAGATAAGTGTGCTGCTGGAAAAGCACAGCAGGTCAGGCAGCATCTGAGGAGCAGGAAAATCGACGATTCGGCCAAAAGCCCTTCATTAGGAATTAAGGCAGGGAGCCTCCAGGGTGAAGAGATAAATGGGAGGAGGGGGTGGGGCTGGGAAGAAGGTAGCACAGAGTACAAAGGGTGGATGGAGATGGGGATGAAGGTGATAGGTCAGAGAGGAGGGTGGAACGGATAGGTGGGAAGGAAGATTGGCGGGTAGAACAGGTCATGAGAATGGTGTTGAGCTGGAAGGTTGGAACTGAAGTAAGGTATGGGGAGGGGAAATGAAATCTCAGTACAAATTACTGACCCACAGAAAGTGATTCAAGACATGCAATTTTGAATCTGTAGTACAAATACATTGTAGGTCACGTAGATTTATAATTTACTTTCCTGTAATGAAATAAATCAATTCTCTGAAAAGATCAGCAACTGAATGTATTTCTTAATTCATGAAGCATTTTCCAAAAGTCCTTTCAAAGGAGAACAAAAGTACTGAACCCAACATATGTCATGAAACTCTATATCAAGAATAAAGGAATGACTAGAGTAAGATTAGGGCCAATCAAGCATAGTAGTGGGAAGTTGTGCATGGAGTCAGAGATAGGAGAAGCGCTAAATGAATACTTTTCATCAGTATTCACACAGAAAAAGGCAATGTGGTTGGGGAGAATACTGAGATACAGGTTACTAAACTAGATGAGATTGAGGTGCATAAGGAGGAGATGCTAGCAATTCTGGCAAGTGTAAAAATAGATAAGTCCCTGGGCCAGATGGAATTTATCCTAGATTCTCTGGGAAGCCAGGAAGGACATTACTGAGCCTTTGGCTTTGATCTTTATGTTGTAATTATCTACAGGAATAGTGCTAGAAGTCTGGAGGATGGCAAATGTTGTTCCCTTGTTCAAGAAGGAAAGTAGAAACAACCCTGGAAATTATAGACCTGTGAGCCTTACTTCGGTTGTAGGTAAAGTGTTGGAAAGGATTATAAGAGATAGGATTTATAATCATCAA
The DNA here is from genome assembly GCF_020745735.1 of Hemiscyllium ocellatum. Classification (NCBI taxonomy): domain Eukaryota; kingdom Metazoa; phylum Chordata; class Chondrichthyes; order Orectolobiformes; family Hemiscylliidae; genus Hemiscyllium; species Hemiscyllium ocellatum. The sequence continues at coordinate 28,898,822 of NC_083419.1, forward strand.
GAGAGGAATAAGTTGACTAGGGATAGTCAACAGTTTTGTGAAGGGTAGGCTGTGCCTCACAAACCTTATTGAGTTCTTTGAGAAGGTGACCAAACAGCTGGATGATGGTAAAGCGGTTGATGTAGTGTGTATGGATTTCAGTAAGACATTTGATAAGGTTCCTATGTAGGCAATTGCACAAAATACGTAGGCATGGGATTGAGGGTGATTTAGCGGTTTGGATCAGAAATTGGCCAGCTGAAAGAAGATAGCAGCTGATGTTTGATGGTAAATGTTCATCCTGGAGTTCAGTTACTAGTGGGGTACCGCAAGGATCTGTTTTAGGTCCACTGTTGTTTATCATTTATATAAATGACCTGGATGAGGGCAAAAAAAGGATGAGTTCGTAAATTTGCGGATGACACTAAGATCAGTAGAGTTGTGGATACTGACGAAGAATGTTGCAGGTTACAGAGGGACACAGATAAGCTGCAGAGCTGGGCTGAAAGGTGGCATATGGACAATGCGGACAAGTGTGAGATGATTCACTTTGGAAGGAGTAACAGAGATACAGAGTTCTGTGCTAATGGTAAGATTCTTGGCAGTGTAAATGAGCAGCGAGATCTTGGTGTCCAGGTACATAAATCCTTGAAAGTTGCCACCCAGGTTTGATTAGATTACTAATCAAACCTAATCAAACCTGGGTGGCAACTTTCAAGGATTTATGTACCTGGACACCAAGATCTCGCTGCTCATTTACACTACCGAGAATCTTACCATTAGCACAGGTACATAAATCCTTGAAAATTGCCACCCAGGTTGATAGGATTGTGTTAGCTTTTACTGGTAGAGGGATTGAGTTTCTGAACCATGAGATCATGCTGCAGCTGTATAAAACTCTGGTGGGGTCACATTTGGAATATTTCGTATAGTTCTGGTCATCGCATTATAGGAAAGATGTGGAAGCTTTGGAAAGGGTTCAGAGGACATTTACTAGAATGTTGCCTAGTATGGAGGGAAGGTCTTGCTAGGAAAGTTTGAGGGACTTGAGGCTGTTTTCATTAAGAGAGAAGAAGGTTGAGAGACAACTTAATTGAGACATATAAGGTAATCAGAGGGTTAGATAGGTTTGAAAGTGAGAGCCTTTTTCCTCGAATAGTGATGGCTAGCACAAGGGGACATATCTTTAAATTGAGGGGTGATAGATATAGGTCAGCTGTCAGAGGAAGTTTCTATATTCAGAGAATAAATAGGGGCATGGAATGTACTGCTTGCAACAGTAGTAGACTCTCTAACATTAAGGGTATTTAAATGATCATTGGATAGGCATATGGACAAGAATGGAATAGTGTAGGTTAGATGGGATTCAGATTGGTTTCACAGGAATGCGCAACAAGGGCCTGTACTGCACTGTAATGTTCTAGTACAGTGATCGACATCATCTCTACCTACCATTGTGGGGAGTACCCTGATATTGTCAAAATAATAATTTAAGGACCAATATGCTTGGGATGCCCTTGTAGAAGGGCTTGAACCCTTTGAATATATGAATGATTGGCTGAATGCTTGAATTAGTACCCACAGTGCCAAATGTATATTGAGTGCTCCACTGAGCTTGTCTGGGTCTAATCAACTGTGATCATTAAAAGATACATAAAACTCAGTTTCATTTGTGTTAACAAGGAGTAAAGAAGCAAGAGTTCTAGAGCAGGTTCACTGCACCTTAAACATTAACGCTGTTTTCTCTCCACAGGTGCTGCCAGACTTGCTGAGTTTTTCCAGCAATTCTCTTTTTGTTTCTGATTTCCAGCATCTGCAGTTCTTTGTTTTTTTTTAAAAAAAGTAAGAACGTTCCTTTTGGCTTGGTGACTGTAGCCCACTGCCAATCTGTGGTTGCTCTCCCATCCCTATTTGTCCTTCTGCCCAGGACTTAACTGCAGTTCAATACTAAGCTAGAACATAAATCTCCGGATTGTTGAACTGTATTAGAATGTCTGTTTCACATTCCCAGCAATATAGTGAGCTTCGAGCATATATTCAGCTGTGAGTTCTAAGTATACCATCAACTTATTGCATTTTTCTGTGTTCATATTTAATGGCGTACCCCTGTGCATATCAGATTATTGGGGAAAAGATTATGGCCTGAATGCTATTGTAATTTCTGTTTGATCTATAAAAGGGCAGTAAGGTACTGGAAGATTTTCTTCCTTCCATTAAAACTGGCCACAAGGATACCTCTAGAATATTGTATTTTCTTGCATGGAATTTAATAGAAATAACAACATGGAAACAGTCTAGTCCTGCTATTTGATATCAGTGATTATTTTCCATAAAAGTTAGTTAATTTTCATAACTTGGTTAATTTAAGAGGACTGTGGATATGTATGATGCTGAAAGAAGTACTATTTTAGGTTCTGGCACTTGTACTTCAATATAAGATACTTACATATTGTAATCATGTTAAAGGCCTTAAGGTAAACTGAGAGTCTTGCTATATGAAAAGGCAATGCAGCTAATTAGAGTTGAATTTCAATCCATTAGTGCTTCCGTTTACCACACCTGCTGCTATATCCTCATTGCAACCTTGAGACTTTCAAAGGTTTGTATCACAATGTCGTTAAATATTTAATCTTCTGAAATGATACCCTCGGATTGATTCTGTCAACCTTAAGCTTCATAGAAAGAGTATCCAGTAACTTATAAAATAACCAGGTGGCATACACAAAATATGCAGCACTTAAAATGTGGTGGCACTAAGAAACTGCACTTAAGGATTTCCTCAAAGTTGTCTCCGTTTCCTTCTCTATGGTGCTGTAATCTATTTGCTATCTTGAAGTTAGGGAGATTCTGAACTTATGATGGTTCAACTGTTCGACATGAGGAATTGTATTTTCTAATATTTGACAATTTTAGTGAAAATAATAATATGAAATTAAAGTTAAACAGCATGTGCTAAACATCAATGTTTAGTAGTACGATAAAGGGCTGATATTGAAAGTCTCGATGCCTATCTGAACTTAATAAACTGATGCACTACTGGGAAGAAGGTCATGTAGTATTGATGTCATGACTGGTAATCCAGAGAACCAAGTTTATAATGTCCTGGGAACCTGCTTTCAAATTTCACAGTGGTGGAAAATTATTTAATAATTATTTAATAAATGAAGAATTGAAGTTATTTATTGAAACCCATGTGGTTCATTGATGCCCTTTAAACAGGGAAATCTGCCATCCTTATCTGGGCTGGCTCAGATGTGATAACAGTCTTTTAGCAACCTTTGAAACAGCAAGTAAGGCAATCAGTTGTATCAAATGGAACAATCTCCAAAACAATCTCAACTACCATATCTAGCCAGAGGGGTAGGCACAAGATACTAAGATTCAACAGGTGGGGTGTAAATAAGATTTGCTAACTGATTAACAAAGTAAGCAATGCAAGTAAGTTCAATAAAAAAAATCTGCATCACCACCCAAAAAACACAAAACAAATTCTGTCTTTAGTAGCCTATGATTCTTTTACTGTACAAAAACTTACCCCCCCATTGACCATGTTCCCCAACTAAACTAATCCCACTTACCTGCATTTGACCCGTATCACTCTAAATCTTTCCTATTCAAAACTAGAGGACATATTTTTAAAATGTGAAGAGAAAGATTTAAAATGGACATGGGGGAACTTTTTCAGAGAGTGGTTAGTGTGTGGAATGAACTGCCAGAGGAAGTGGTAGATGCAGATACAGTTACAATGTTTAAGAGACATTTGGATAAGTACATGAATAGGAAAGGTTTGTTGGGATATGGACCAAATGTAGGCAGGACTAGTTCAATTTGGGAATATGGTCGACAGGGACTAGATGGACTGAAGGGTCTTTTTCCATGCATATGACTCCATGACTCTACAATAGCCTGGAGTGACTGGTCTATTTGGAATTCTGATTCTCACACAAATATTTGAATTCAGAACTGAGGTTAGCAATCCAATAGTCTGAGGGACCACGGACCTACTATGTTAACACAGAAGCTAAAAGCATGGAATGACATTATAGTTTTTTTTTGAAAGGTCAAGATCAAATAGGTTTAAGGCTTTCTTCGTTCAAATCTGTAAGAGAAGGAAGAAAATGCAAGTGATTGGAAATGAAAATGATTGGAACTGTTAATGTACCATTTGAAACTCAGCCCAAATATTTCCCAGATTTGTGTACTAATTCTGCACGGCAATGTTTTACTACATAATTATCTTAAAGATCTACAAACTGCTCTACAATAATTACCAATGAAAGTAATTGTCACCATGCTGTCATATTCCTAAAAGTTGTGCTGGTAACTTCAAAGGTAGCTTCAAACTTCAAACTTCAAACCTCTAATACTTCACACCTGCTCCTTTTTCCCCAGCAGAGTTAGTTTTAGCTGCAAGCTTATATAGAAAAATGAAACTGGTTCTCAAAGGCTGCTGGTATAAACAGGTATTAAGTCTTAAGAATTGAAACAAAACACATTAATGTTACCATTTTATTCAATGAAACTGTTTGGGATATTCAGCTTTATTCTACACTCACGTTCAAAGATGTGTTAATCTTAATCACTAGGGTTCGGTAGGAATTATATGTAAAATAACTTGAGTTTCAAACATGAGTTACAATTAGAACTAACTTCATATGTTGCATGATGTGGAGATATTGGTGTTGGACTGGGGTGCACAAAGTCAGAAATCACATGGCACCAGGTTGTAGACCAACAGGTTTATTTGAAAGCATGAGCTTTCAGAGCACTGGTCCTTAGTCTAATGACACTCTGAAAGCTTGTGATTTCAAATAAACCTGTTGGACCCTAACCTAGTGTCATATGACTTCTGACTTTGTAAATTCCAGTCAGTTGACAAAATTCCTAGCCACATGTTAAAGTATTCCATCACTGCCATTACATCAGATTATTGAGTTGGTCCACTTGAACATCAATTTTGCAAGAAATATACATTTAATTGTGAAGCAAATTAAATAACTGCTCATCTTCCTGACTTTATCATATTAATTCTGATAAGTCAAACTTTCAGGTATTCACATAATTTGTTGAGTCTTATCATGATAAAAAAAATTGTAATAAATTTTTCTTTATTTGATGTTGTGTAAGCAATGGCAAGAATGTTGGGAAGAAATGGAGAGAATGAAAAACAATTAGAATTTTGACATCAAAATTAGTTTTTGAGGATTTTCCCCTCAAACCTTAAATGGCAACTTCAGAATCTCAGCATTGAGTGATGACTACCTTATTTCCCATAATTTTAAGCAACTCATTAAAAGCCCAATTCATGTTATTTATGCATGATTTCCTAATTCTCCTTCTCTTGCCGGTGAAACTGGATGGTACAAATTCTCGGCATATAAATTAGAGCAGGTATCTGCAGCTCAACAGAATGCATGCCCTGCCGTCATCCAACTGTTTCTTCACAAATATGTCCTTCCACAGACATCATCTCCTTTGATCTTACAGCAGACAAGTTAGCATCAGTAAATCATCATGCCTGCTCTGAGTCCGACTGAGAACCAAGTCAATCCTTCAGCACTTTATTTTGGAGTTTAGGGACACCTGATACTTGCATGCTTCTGCCAGGCCACTTTGTGCATGGGAACATACATGTATCACATGCACCTGCACAGAAAGCATCCAGTGGCTCTGAGGCTGTTTTTTTAGTGCTCACTCACTTTGCACTTGTGGATGTTGCCAGCCTGTGTATACCTCACATTGCTTTCTTAGTGCACATTCCCAGCCTTCAGCACTGACACACTGGCTGCCTTCCTCTTTATTGCTCACACTTCTTTGTTGGTACATAGGGTCAACTTTGGTGGCTTGCATTGCTTTTTAGTGCAGAAGGAAAGACAGACACCTTGTCATGTTAGGCAACATTGAACAGTCACGGCAGTGGTTTTGTTAATGTTTGGCCAATAATGCCACACCTACATCGTACCACACCTACAGCCTGTGCCAACAGCTACAAGGCAGCACACTATATGTGAATCACAGAATTGTTATGGTGCAGGTAGGGCCATACGACCTATCATACCTGTACCAGTTCTATTATCTAGTGCCAATCTCCTGCACTTTTCCTCTATCACTGCACACTTCTACTGTCCAAATTATCATCCAATGTTCTCTTGAATCTGCCTCCACCACATTTCCAAGCAGTGCATTCCACTCGGCCACTCTGCGTTGTTGCGTATCCTGAAGTCCACCTTGAAGGATGGTCATCTGAAGACCTGTGGTCAAATGTCCCTGACCGCTGAAGTGCTCCCCGAATGGAAGGGAACATCCCTGTTTGGTGATTGTTGTACAGTGTCCATTCATCTATTGTCATAGCATCTGCCTGGTCTCGCCAATGTACCATGCCTCGGGACATCCTTGCCTGAGCCTATGAGGTCGACAACATTGGCTGAGTCACATGATTACCTGCCACATACATGGTGGGAGGTGTCCATATGTGTAATGGTAGTATCCGTGTTGAGACTCTGAAACATCTTGCAGTGATTGCCATGACAGGGTTGTGCAGTGTTCTGGTCGATGTTGTCCTGAAAGCTGGGCAGTTTGCTGTGAACAATGGTCTGTTTGGTGGTTGTTTAAAGGTGAGAAGTGGAGGCATACTAATGAACCAAAACTTGCAACCCATTCTAAAAGATAAAAGACTTAACAGCAATCTAGGTTTGTGCAATATATCATTTCAGCTGCATGACACTGTAGTCTTTTGCTATAAATTCTGTGTCTTATGGTTCTGCTCCACAGCTACTCTGATGAAGAAGCAGTGCTCTGAAAGCTAGTGCTTCCAAATAAACCTGTTAGACTATAACCTGGTGTTGTGTGATTTTTAACTTTGACCACCCCAGTCCAAAACCGGCTCCTCCACATCGTGGAGAGAAAGTGTGAGTTTGATATAGTGGATCAGCCATGATCATATCGAATGGCAGAGCAGGATTGAAAGGCTGTATCAACTACTACTGCTTCTAGTTTCTATATTTCACTATCAGAAGAATTGCTTTGGCAATCCTCCAGTGGTGATGTGCAATATAGAGCTCAAAGCCATGTGGATGGATGTTGCAAACAGATGGAGTCTCCCTGCTCCAATGGAACTGAAAAAAGGGAAAAGTGTTTTGTGTTATTAAGAGTGTCAGTATAATCAAACCCATATTTAACTTTTACTTTTGGGCCAATATTTGGAGTCAAGCAAAAGGCTTCATAATATAATTTAAGACTTTGCTGACAATCTTGCAAGGACTTTAGGAGAATGTATAGTGTGCATGTTTGAACTAATGGTCAAAAACAAAACCAAAGAGTGATAATGGATGCACCTTGTTTTCTAGTCTACACATTCAGTACAGAGATGCCATAAGGCACACTGTTTGCAGGGCCTATGAGTAGTGCTTAGTAAGATGTATGTGTTGGGTACGTGGATAACCAAAACTGCCACCAGCAGTGATATGCTTGACTCATTAGAATGCACACACATAGGGAGGTATGTATACTGACTGTGTGTTTAACTATCTGGGGGTACCAATTTCTAACTTTTAGATGTTTGGTTTTCTATTGCTCTTGGTCATGGTAAGTAAGCAAACACAGGTGGAGGATTTCTCATTGGAAGATTGCCCAAATTTGAAGAAATGACTCCAGGCTTTTTTGTTCTGGGAACTGTGAAAGAAGAGTGTGTGTTGTTCTGTCCCCACTCTGACAATTTGCTTCTTTAGTTGCTCACTTGACTTGATTAGTAACATAGAGCCATGCACTTACTACAATGGTTTGCATTGTTGTCTCCAAATGTCTTCCATAGTTGAAAATTTGTTTCATATCTCAATGTTCTGTTCATGTAAGGTTTTACCTTGATGATGCATTAGCAGCCGATATAAATCACAACCTGAGAACTTCACAGCTGCTTGCATTACATTTTCTACTTGAAGTGGAAAGCATTACAATTTGAGGAGAGTTCAAGGGAAAACACTGAGCAAAGAACCCATCATGGGAGACTGGTTAGCAATTCTGGTCTCCTTCCTATCGGAAAGATGTTGTGAAACTTGCAAGGGTTCAGAAAAGATTGACAAGGATGTTGCCAGGGTTGGAGGATTTGAACTATAGGGAGAGGCTGAACAGGCTGGAGCTGTTTTCCTTGGAGTGTTGGAGGTTGCGGGGTGACCTAATAGAGGTTTACAAAATTATGAGGGGCATGGATAGGATAAACAGATAAAGTCTTTTTCCCTGGGATTGGGGAGTCCAGAACTAGAAGGCACAGGTCTAGGGTGAGAGGGCAAAGATATAAAAGAGGCTTAAGGGGCAACTTTTTCATGCACTGGGTAGTATGTGAATGGAATGAGTTGCCAGAGCAAGTGGTGGAGACTGGTACAATTGCAACATTTAAAAGACATTTGGATGGATATATGAATAGGAAGGGTTTGGAGGGATATGGGCTGGGTGCTGGCAGGTGGAACTACATTGGGTTGGGATATCTGGTCAGCATGGACAGATTGGACCAAAGGGTCTGTTTCCATGCTGTACATCTCTCTGACTCTACGACTCTAAATGAATAGGAATAAATGGAAATTGCAGAGTTTAATTAGAAACAAATGGTTCCTCCAATGAAGGCTTTGCATGGAGCTAAAGAACATCTTTCTGCCAATTTGAAGAGAAATAATGGCCCAGATCAGGTGGATCCAAGAGGCACATGGTCATGATAGAGTGATGCCTGGCTGGTTATTCCCCAACAACCCCTGCTCTTACCCTTATATCTATGTGGGTTCCACTTACCATCCTTCTTTCTTCTCTTTTAACTTCCAGAGACGGAAGTTCATCAGTTCATTTTTAATGGTGAAGCAAATTTCATGGAGGTGGTTTTTCTTCTTCTTATCTTGCCAGAAGATGGTTGGACCACCACCTCATTCATTGAGCATGCCTTGCTCTGCCCACCAGATCTCACTTAAGGTAGCAATGCGAAAGTGAAAATATCTGAGACAATGGACAGTGAAACTAATACATCATTTTGCTCTGTTGCTGAGGGGTTTTCTGTGAGGATCCTGATGTCAGTATGTGAAGTCCTTTAATGTAGGGTGGACAAAGCACACCAGCTACTGCATGGGCTTGGTGGAGTAGGCCTTGGTCCAATGGTAAAATGTCCAAAACAACTGGAAACCATGATTCACTGTGTGAGCCTTGAACATACAAATGCACATACTTGTACTGACATCAACACCTTTTCCAACCTTTATAGATGGTGAAATCCATCCCACTCCAAAACAGGTCCATGCAACATGGACCAGCAACAGCCACAGATGTGTCCAAAATGGCATATGTATGTGCTATCCCATGTATTTAAAATGCTTTTATAATGGAATTCTTCACATTTCTGTTACTGCTTCCTGTTTTCCTCTTGGAAGGAAAAGATTAGCCGAAACAAAACTTGCAAGTTCAACAGAGAAGATTCAAGAAAGGGATCAATTGATCTCTACATATGCCAAAGGTATAGACCAGCCATAATCTAGCTGAATAGCAACGTGGACTTGATGGGTGTAATGATTTCCACCTGCTCTTATTTTCTACATTTCATCTTGAGTCAAGTCAAGTTCTGCTTACTTCCAATTTTCCATCCTCATGGAACCATGCTGTTAGCCAGACCCCCTGCTGACATTTGTCATGCACAAGAAATCCATTGAAGTAGGAGGAAAGGCTGGGCTTGCCAAATTGCTTTCCTCACCTGTCAGGGCAGACTCACCCAAGCCATAGGTGACACAATCCGATTTCGCTACTTCTGTAAAATGTAATCTAATGCATTAAACGGGCTGTTTGATGCACAATACCTCCCTCTGTATTTACTTATTCAACCAAAAAGAACCTGTAAATATCCATCTTCTAATAAGCCAGATGCATAATTGCAAGTTGTAGAACAATGCCATAGAAATGCCATTAATGTCTTTAAAACAAAGTAAAAGTATATTTTTTAAGTCAAGCAATGGAATGCATTTTGTGTTAATGGAAAATGTTGCGGAAAGAACTTATAGCTTGCTTATAATAAGCTGGGAAATATAATTTTCTTTGTGGCCTAAGTTAAATTACTTAATGACTAATGCAAAGATGCCTTTTGTAACTGAAACACTTAAAACTACATATGTATGAGCTATATAACAATGAAACACAAAAAGAGTGACAGCTAAACTTAATAATTTACCATTGCATTTGATCAGCCAGTGTATCATCTATTATATTGTACTGCTTACTTGTTGATAACTTAAAATGAATACTTTAAGGCATTCTGCATTCTTGAATCAAAAATAATGGCTTTAGTCTGTGAAGTATGGAAAAATGGACATCACAGAGATATCATCAAAAGCATCATTGCAATGCTATATTAACCTATTGTACTTGATTTAGAAGCCTCTTTGTTCTGTATAAACAAAACTCAAGTGAAACAACCAGATTCCACCCTCCAAAACTGCTAATTGTTATAGGCACCAGTCATTTGAAAAGTATAAGTTCATTTTGAAATGTATGAACATACTGTTTTCTGCGCTGAGATCAAGTCTAAAGGAACAACAGATTTCCTTATGAGCTGGCATGCCATTCTCACATAATATGGCAATGAAATGGACAAAATGGAGACTTTCCATTGACACAAATGGAGTTGAAAGGTCTGGTGACATTTTCTTTTCTGCTAATACTTGTGGAACCTGCAAGTCAGTCTGCTAATTTGGACAATGTTTGACAAAACCTTTCTATGATTCATTGTTTCCCTCTCCAATTTGTTAAAACTAAATATCATGTTACAATGTACAGACTCTTTGATTCCAAAGCTAAAAATCTAGGGAATGGGAGTGAAAAGCTCTATTTTAGCATGATGGTATGTGAATAAACAATACTTGGACTCCATGTTTTGACAGTAGCTTAGCCATCAGAAACCATTTGTGAGGATGATGGAAAGGGATGCTCTGAAATACAGTGGAGTTGAGAATTATGAAATCATCATAATGTCATTGAATAGTGGAACAGATTAATGGGCTGAATGGCCTACCTCTGATCCTATGTATATGGATGGAAACCAGGTTTCTGATGAGGAAATTCAATTAGGCATATTTTTTTCAGAGCAGACACAGGAGAAACACCAAATCAGTGAAGGAATAAGATTGCCTAAATACCAATAAGCTGAGATTTAACTTGATTTGTGGGCATATTTTAGGAGTTAGTAGTTAATCATAAGGATTAACTGCAAGAACAAGACAAACATAACGGTAGAATAAAGTAAAGGTGAAGATGGTCGGATTGGGCTGAAGAGTCTGTTTCCATGCTGCATGACTCTATGACACTATCTAGCCAACAGCTTTTGCTTTGCTGTGCAACAGTTGCTAGAAAGCATCACTAGAATACACATGGTTTGACTCAGCATTCAGGTGTACATTCAACTTGCTAATTTATTATTCTATAGTTTAGGGTTCTGGCAGCACTCATTTAATTATTAGGAATATTCACTTAAATTGTCAACAGTACAAGATGTATATTTTCTGGTCATGGAAAACAATAAACTCAATAATGTTATCTCCTGATTTCTATGTGCTTTATTCTAGCAGGCACCAGTAAGGGAGGCATTTTGACTGCTGGAATGCTTATTTTGTCAGGGGGAGGTAGCATTGATACAAAAATATCAGAAATGAGTTGAGAGACTAAATAAGCCACACAAAAGTAAAGTCAGGCTTTAAAGTTCTTTAGTTTAATTACAATTCTCTGTATCTTTGATGAAAGACAGATTTTTTTTATATGTTGTGCATTGCATCTTAAAATTCATGATCAGTTTGTTATTTGAGAGGAATATTATGAAGTGGAACTTTAAAAGTTGGTTTGAAGCTCTGTTACATCTTAAGAGATTGTCAAAATTTCAAAGTCATGCAAATGCCATAGATATAAATGATTCTGGAGACCTCTGAATGATTAATAATTTAGACCTAGTGAAAAGTATGTAAGGTTAAGATGACCTTCAGAACAGTTCCAATGACAAATTCAACCTGTTCAATGAGCGAACTTTTTGTTGACCTTATCCTAACTGTACATATTTCAACATTACTGGTTAATAGGTGAGTGAAGAATAACTTTTCTTGTCAGAGCTGGATGACTGCTTGTGTTAAATTCCATAAAGCAGACTAGTTTATCTAGTTATAGGGATAAAAACTTCAACAAACAGGCTCACAGGCATTCAGTTTTATAATGTTGAATCATCATGAAATGGGGACTCAGTAGTGGAATAATTACATGTAATTATTAGTGAGATTGAATTTTGATAAAACCATTCCTATACCTTTTTTAAAAAGTTCAAAAGCCTCTGAAATATTGAGATTTTCAATAATCATGTTTTAATTAAGGCAAGCTTCCATTTTTTAAAGATTTGTACAAAAATATTGACTTTATTTGTTCAAAATTGCATTAATTAGCAGTAGTTCGCTTACCAAAGACAGGGATCGGATTCCGTCCACTGGCAGGTGAAATCCCATTCCTATAGATTTTATGATTACAAGAATATTTAACAGCTTCTCTCTGCAAAATATAAATTATGACAATGAGACCAAAATTTGAGGTGAAATTAAGCAATTTATATTTGACTACTTCAATAACTTTAAATTAGTTGACATTTCAGTTGACTTATTCTTCACATAAGCAGAAGTGGGGTACTGCAAGAGCTGGAGATTAGAGTCAAGATTAGAGTGGTGCTGGAAAAGCACAGCAGGTCAGGCAGCATCCGAAGAGCAGGAAAATCAATGTTTCGATCTTCACGTAGCATGCCTTTATATTTCGGTTGTTTCTCTGTTGCGGGGGAACACTACAATATTGTTCCGACGCTTGTGGTTCTACATTTACCAATCTGCCTCTCACCATTTTGATTTGGGTTGGACTGTGGAAATTTGTTGGGTGCAGCCAAAGTAAAGCATGTTCCTTGTTACAGAATCTAAATAAGATCCAATTTAACCTTTTACTTACAAATGCATGGAATGTGCAAAGGACAAGGGGACACATTCCAACTAGTAAGAGGTAAATTGGGACATAAAACAGGAAATGCATTTTCACACAATGAGAGATCACCATTTAGTTGAGCATCCCGATAGAGCTAATGCCAGGGATTAGGGTTCTTCTCGAAGTGAACATCAATTAGTAGGGACCAGATGGTTCTCCTCATCCATAAATTATCATCTAAATTTATGCAGCATAAACAAATGCAAAATAATCAGTTTTGAATAAAGATGTCCCTGGTAGAAACAATGATTTACTTATTTATTTATCACTTGTAATGTCAAATCACAGGATTTGGAGATGCTAGTGTTGGACTGGGGTGTACAATCACCTGATGAAGGAGCAGCACTCCGAAAGCTAGTGCTTCCAAATAAACCTGTTGGATGACAACGTGGTGTTGTGTGATTTTTAACTCAAATCACAGGAGCATTGTAAAACATTGTAAAACTGAGCCACTTCAAGTGTTACTAATTAGGATGACCAAAGATTTGTTGAAAGAAATATGCCTCTGAAGTGTCTGAGTTGAGGAACATGAGGTGGAATGGATAGCTAGGAAATACTTGTAAAATATAAGACAAGTACAATACCAACAATAAAGATGGACTTTTATTTTTGGAAGTTCAAATGTGGATACTTGCTTGTGAGCTTGAGACAGTTTAATGCCCACGAAACTCAAAATACAGAATAAATCATGCGGCTTAAATCTAAATTGTAACTTAAATATGAAGAAACCTCACAAACTCCTGATTTATCATAAATAAGAGGTATGCTTATTGCAGTATCTTTTGTCCTGAACTCCCACAAATGCTGCAGCTTATTTCAAATGCCATGATGTTGAATGGGGTTTTTCTATTATTATTTTGATTTATTTTTCCTCTGGCAGAAATCATAATATTTGTTATTGGAGATGAAAGTGACCAAGCATGCTACCACTAGCTGAAAGGAATTGTTCTACATGGAATTAATATAAATTCTTCTGAAATCACAATATCTATGGTCATGAACATCCATCAAATTGCTTCCACTCTGCTGTCACAACTTCAATGAATTTCTGACACACCTCTGGCAAAATCCTAAGTGCCACAATTCCTTTCTTCAATTTAATCTTGAATCAGGTAGCATTCTCACTGATTTTCTGCTTTGCAATTATTTCTTGAATAATATAAATAGCAATTTGTGACTTAGACTGACCTGTGCCTTTCACAAAATTATCTTATTCATGATTATTCCTACAATTACTTCACTATATATGCACCAGTATTAATCTAAATGCTAATCTGCAAGGTACAGGAAGACTGAAATTAAATTCAGTTCTTGGTGACATAAAAGTAAGAGAATGGTCATCGTTGAAAACATAATGAATAGTGCACAGCACCTGTCATTACTGGTGCAAAAATAAACAAGCACATTGTGATGAAGCAAATAGTGCGTTATGGATTCTGACTTGCCACAAATTGCTGTTCAATTTTAATATTTTGTCATTTGTTTCACAAGAGCCAATAAAAATTATGATTTTGTTGTGAGCCTTTTCATTCACCACTTTCTGTCCACCTGAACAGTCCATTCAAAATGTCCTGCAGTACAACTTTCTTCCCAATAACCAAATGGCTGATTTTCAAATCATAAGCAAACATCATTTTCAAGACGCCCCTATATTTAAAGTATATCAATATATATACTCTTATGCAAGAGATCCAGTACTGAGATTTGTGAAATCCCACTGGAAACTATCTTACTGCCACAAAACCAACTCTTGATCAAAAGCCTTTGCTTTCTATCATTGAGCTTGTTTTGGAACCTTCTTGCCACTTCCATTGAATAGCATGAACTTTTAAGTTATTGATCAGTCTCTCATATGTACTTGTCAAAAGTCTTCCTAAAATCCATGTAAACTATATCAAATACACCCCTCTCAATTGACTCCCCTTGTACCCTTTCAAAATAAATTAAACAAAATAAGTCAGTCCCAACCTTCCCTTTTACAAATCTGTGTTGCATGTTCTCAATTATTCCAGGAATCTTTAAATGATGATTTTCTTAAGCCCCTCATCCATGGCTTCTCCACTCTCACCTTGAGCAACAGGTGTGAAGATGCTCATGAGCTTCATTATCATTAAGATCAGTTGCTTCTCCAATGTCCCTCCCTCAGAGTCATCTGTCTAGCCAAACATCCCTTTGATGTTCCCTCTGTGCTACTCCTGAACTCTCGCTATGCCTTCTGAGTTCATCTTGTCAATTAGGCCCAATTGTTGTTCACTTGATCTTATTCCCACTGAACTGCTGGTTACCCAACTTTCCTTCCTGATCCCCATTTAAGTCAATATTATGAGCAGTTATCTTTTTTCAGATGTTGTCCCTCTTTCCTATAAATCTGCTGTCATCATCCTTCATTGATAAGAAAACAACTCTTGATTCCATTGACCCTTCTTCAAAGTCCCTTTTCTCTTGAAAGTACTTCAATGTGTTATTGGCTCCAAAATCTGTTCCTACCTATCCTGGAAACCCCCTGCAATCAGTTTGTCTCCCACCGTAGTTATTAAACATCCCTTACCAAAGGCATATTTTAGGGCAAAAATAAACGTTTCCTCCTCTGCCTTCTTGACTTTTCTGTGGTCTAAAACAGTTGACACAACCTCCTCTCTTCCTTCCCATTCTAATACTTGGATGTTGAAGATGTTCTTAACCAATTAAGTATTCTGTACAACCAAAATTGAGGTACGTCTGTATTTTTAGGTTACTGTGGATCAGGGCACAGAAGTTATCACAGCATCAGGATTTTGACCAAGAAATGAAAATCCCGTCCACTAAGAATTTTCTCTTTCTATTTCCCTAATTAGTTTTATATCATATAAATCAAACACATGTAAAGGATTATCTTTTTGCATGGAAAACAACAATATCCTAATTGACTAGTTCAACTACAAGTCAGCGTTCTTTTTAGGATCTATGAATTTGCTGAATAGAATAAATGTCAAATGTATGTATTTGCCCTGAAAGCAAAAATTCATAAGTATTTTGGCTTCATGCTTAATGCTAACAAGTATTACAATTAGAATTAATGAGACCTTGTGAATTGGATTGAACTGGTGTTGGATTCATTGACTCTGTAAATGGCTTAACTAGATGTTCTCCAATTGGCATTTTTGGATCATGTGCAAATTAGGTCAAGAAGTTTCGGTATGATAATGAGATATTAATCTTCAGTAACTAGACAGCAGTCCAGACAAGATTTCAGCCTTACGTAGAATTGAGTCTTGGGTTGCAATTGGATTAAAATTAAATTTGAATGGCTAAATTTCTGTGTTCAAATTTACCCTTTTTAAAGGAAGAGAATTTTGTTTAATAAATGGGGCAGCTGAAGGCTTTGACATGTGATAGTTATGTGGTGTGACCCAAGTAAGCACACCCATGGAAAGAATATCAAAGTATTCAAGGAGGGTAGAGTAGAAATGATGCCTGTCTTAATCAAAGATAGCAGTGCAGCAAAATAATCTTAACTTCTAATAGATTGTAAAAATAGAATGAAAATACTTTACACATTCTGCATTACCTTTGTAAAACTTTTTGTATAATATGCAAATGTTGTGTATTTAACCACTGAACCCCACCTACAACCAGAACAGTCTGATCGTTGTTTTCTAAAGGATGCGACCTGAAAGCAAGCAGAGACAAGATTCTTAAATTAACTGGATTGTAGTATGTATATTTTCCCACAATTGGCTTTGTATTAATTAGAGGATGTATTTACAATTCAATACAAGTTTTAAACATTAGGCAAAAGAAATGTTCTTGGATTTTATGAATTATCTTTGGAAGTGGATCAGTAATGGATAAGTGCAAATTTATTGAATGCTCTAAGAGAGGGCTGTATAAACTAGCAGGATCCCAGTTTTGATGCTTGGTCTAAATGACCTCACCCAATATGCTGATGTGGGGTTTCATATTCTTGACGAGGGTTCTCAAATTTGACCAGCATTGAGTATTTGGTTGTCAGATAAGGTAAGATTAGCAAGAACTTGCTGCTCTCCATAGTAGCATGGCATGATTTCATTCTCAAGTTTCACCATGAATTGGGTAATATATGGCATGACTGCTGATAAGTGTGGAACAGTTCAGGAGTATAGGCCACTCTTCAAGAATGAAAATAATATAAATTAATCTCAATGGTTGCTGGTCAACAATTGCAAAATTTCATTTCTTTTAAATTAGTAACAAAGCTGTTCCTGATGAAGGGCTTTTTCCCGAAACATCGATTTTTCCTGCTCCTCGGATGCTGCCTGACCTGCTCCACTCTAACCAAAACTCTGATTTTCAGCATATGCAGTCTTCACTTTTGCCAACCAGATATTAAAGTAAATTTTATTGATTTACCATTATATCAATGCATTAATCAAGCAGTTTCTCCTTCAGCAGTCAAGAAAAGTGCCATGTAAATGCAACTTTTCTTTTATCTTGTGCCTATACATAATCAAAAGTGCAAACTGTACTCGAACTACCTGAAATTTGGATAGATGATAAGGAATAAAATGAGTTCTAAAAAAGAGTCATACTGTACTTAAAAATAACTCTTTCTCTTTGCACAGATTCTACCAGACTCTTTGAGGTTCTCCTGTCTCTTCTATCTCCAAACATATTTCACTATTTTATTGCTAAATAAAGCCATGCTTTGTCAAAGATTTTCATCTTCCACTCCTCAGGACAAGTTGCAAGAAACACCAATACAAAAGGGAAACAATGCCATGAAATCACAGAATCTCTACAGTACACATAGAGGTCTTTCAGCCCATTCAGTTCCCCTCTCCCCAACCCTTTGAAGACCATCCCAAACCCCCCCTCCTTTTCCCATAACCCTGCATTTACCATGACTAATCCTAACCTGTACAGAGGAACCTCGATTATCCAAAGGACATGGGCGGAGTGTATTTTGTTTGGTTAATCGAATGCCGGGTAATTGAGGTTCCTCTGAATATCTCTATACACTATGGGGCAATTTAGCAAGTCCAATCCATCTTTGGATTTTGGGATATTGTATATCTTTGGATTCTGGAAGGAAACTAGAGACCTGGGGGAAACCCACACAGCCATGGGGACACCATGAAAACTTCACATAGACAGTCACCCACTGCAGAAATTGTGGCACTGTGAGGCAGCAGTGCCAACCACTATGCCACCCTTCGAGTAAGAGTACTGATTGGTTGACAAGTTGATCCTGATTGGTACAGAATAGAGAATGCAGCAGTTAGTCATTAAAAAAGTCATTTTTTTCCAGTTAAAATCTCTACTAATCAGAGTCCACTTACCAACCTATCAGCGCTGGTATAAATGGTGTTTTTCCTTTTAAATTGGTATTTTTCACAATGTGTCCTAATGAATGTAAGACAAAAATCTCTGACAAAATTGGTCCTTTCCCCGAAATACTCATGTTCTTGAGTATATCAAAGGACAATCGTTCGCTGTTATGGATACAGTATTACTGAAGTGCTGTTACAACTTTCTTTTTAATCTGTATTTTTAAAATGTAAATGTTATTGAAATTGGTTTTACTTCAAACAGTGTTTCCAGACATTGAGTGAAGATCTGAAATTGCTCTTGGTGGTTCAGTGAGTTTATTCACAATGAGTTAATCCACACTTAATCCAGATAGTCCTGATTTAATTGTTTATGAGGTAGTCAGTGTCAAGCCTTGATTGTGAATAACAGCTATTTGGTAAAGTTAATGCAGGATGCCCATGAAGCCAAGTCCTAATAGAATCATAGCATTCATGAGATGAGACGAACAGAGAAAATTAATGAAAGAAAAGATATTAGGTCAAGTTTGTAGTACCTTTGGATAAGTTGTTCCAAAGTATTTTCAAATGTAGGTCTTTGACTTAAATTCAGCCAAAACTGGGGATAATAAGCATAACTAGTGAATACTTTTCCTCCATTTAAATTGGGAAAGAATTTAGTGTCATGAGCTTTGTCCCATTCCTGAAGAGTTTCATTCACTTCTTCCATAAGATAATACATCATTCCCCTGTTGGTTGAATCGCCAATGAAAAGAACCTTATGGACAAAAAAGAAAAATGCATCAAATATGATGTTTTCAAAACAAAGAATCATATAATTATTACAGTACAGACAGAGGCCATTCAGTCCATCATGTCTGACTAACTCACTGGACGTTATTTTTTAGTGTCAATTTCCTGCATTTTCCCCATTACCTGGCACATTGATTTTATTTAAAAAAACAAGCAATGCTCTCTTCAATGTCTCAATTGAAACTTGTTAAAAAAGTGTGTCCCTGGAAAAGCACAGCCGGTCAGGCAGCATTCGAAGAGCAGGAGAGTCGATGTTTCGAGCATAAGCTCTTCACATATTCCTGATGAAGAGCTTATGCTCGAAACGTCGACTCCCCTGCTCCTCAGATGCTACCTGACTGCCTGAGTTTTTCCAGCACCACACCTTTTGACTCTGATCTCCAGCATCTGCAGTTCTCACTTTCTCAATTGAAACTCCGTCCAAGTAGCACATTCCAGACCCTAACTTGTGTCGGGGTTCATTTAGCTCAGGTTCGTTTGTGATGCCAACAGCACAGGTTCAATTTCTGCAGTAGCTGAGATTATTATGAGGATCCTGTCTGCTCAATCTCGCTCTTCACTTGAGGCACAGTGATCCTTAGGTTAAATTCACCACCAGTCTCCTCCCTCTCTCTAATGTCAGAGTAATCCTAGGGTCCTCTGAGTTTACTTGCTGTGTGAAAGAAATTTTCCTTACCTCACACTTGCTTATTTCGCAAAAGACTTTAAAACTTTGCTGTCTGGTTCTTGACCTATTTACGAATGGGAACAATTTCTCCTGATCCACTGTGTCCAGGCCCCTCATGATTGAAAACATCTATTAATCTCCTGTTAGCCTTCTCCTCTGAGGAAAACAGTCTAAATTTCTCCAAGCTCTCTTCATAAATGAAGTGTCTTATCCCTAGAACCATTCTTGAAAACCTCTTCTGCAATCCAAAGCTTTCACATTCTTCCCAAAACATGACACCCAAAACTGTACATAATATTCCAGTTGGAGTATGACTAGTAACTTCATGATACTGTCCTTGCTCTTGAACTGCATGGCTCAATTTATGAGACCTAGAATACTATATAGTTTAATCACAGCTATCTCCACCTGTCTTGTCATCATTAATAACCAAAGTGTGTGTGTGTGTGTGTGTGTGTGTCTGTGTGTATATATATTAAAAAAATATATATATATATAAAAAACAGGTTTTTCTGCTCCTGCATACCCTATAGAGTAAGCACCCTTTGTTTTGTATTGTCTCTCCATTTGCATCAAAGTGTATCATCTCATATTTCTCCACAATAAACTGAACCTGCTACCTATCCTTCCTCTCCTTCAATGTGTCAATGTCCTTTAGCAATTCTTCAAAATTTACAATTTTTCCAGGTTTTGTGTCATCTGCAAACTTTGAAATTGTACCTGGTCATTTATACATGTCAGTGAAAGCAAGAACCCCAGTAGTGACTATTACAGACTAGGCCAGACCCCTCAAAATATTTCAAGAAAGTAGCCCAAACTCTAACTTTGCTAGTTATTTTAAGCAGGTGTAATGCGGATCTTCCAGGAGTGATGCAGCTTGCCCAACCACTTAGTTTTAAACAAAACTGAATTTATTTGCAAGACTACTGAATGAAATTCAAACAAGAGAGAACAGAATGTAGAATTACCTAACCTATCTGAAAACCCAACAGATTATCCCAAATTAACAGCGCTGTTCCAAATACTTGTAACAATCCCCATAAACACACCTTGGCAAAAAAGAAAAAATCAAACACAGAGTCTTACAAGAGAGATGGCTGAGAGACCCAGCAGGGAACAGCTTTTCCATGTAGCTGTTTCTTTGTCCAGCAGCCTCAACAAAACTGACTAGCAGCTCTGAATCCAAACCAGACCAGAGAAAAGCTGAACTGGGAGAACTTGCCATTCCCCTTTCATTGTACAAGTGTTTTTTTCCTAAAACTGAAAAGACTTTTGCTTGATGCAGTATCTGGTGGCTATAATCAAATTGGCCCTAAAGGCCTGCAAACCTAGACATCCTGTAACCTGTGACTTTATGACCACTCTGAAACAAAAAAACCAAGGACAACATAACATTGTTAAAGGGCCAGCACCATCACACCTCCCCCTTAAAAAAACGAACCATAAATTTTGAAAGATGGCTTCATTTTAAAACCTCTTAAACTTACACTGTTAATACACTACAATACCCATATACATTACAGACTATAATCATGCAACATGCACTACTACATTCTGTTTCAGTCTGTTTTACTATTGCCACCGAATGCCTCCGTTTCTCATTCAAGTCTTGACAATGCATCGCAAATCACATTTTCTCGTTTGCCACATGCACAATTTTCAAATTGAATGGTTGTAATAACAAACTCCATCTAAACAGTCTAGCATTTCTGTCCTTAAATTTCTCCACAAACTTCAATGGGTTATGATCAGTGTATCTGATTGTCTCAGATACATTACTGGGAACATAAACATTGAAATATTGTAACGCCAACACCATGCTCAAAGTCTCCTTCTCAACTGTTGAATATCTTTGCTGATCAATGTTCAATTTCCTGGAGAAATACCCGATTGGTCTTTCTAGTTTCTTGTTGTGTTTTGTAAGAACACAACACCGAAATCCACATCATTCACATCATAGCCGCTTTGAATGGCTATGAGACATGGCTAATACTGGGGCAGCGGTTAACACAGATTTCAGGCCATCAGATACCCTCTGATAGTCTGTTGTCCATTGAAACGTCTTGCCTTTCTTTAAAGTTAAAAATCACACAACACCAGGTTATAGTCCAACAGGTTTAATTGGAATCACAATTGGAAGACAATCACCTGATGATGGAGCGGTGGTCCGAAAGCTAGTGTGCTTCCATTTAAACCTGCTGGACTATAACCTGATGTTGTGTGATTTTTAACTTTGTACACCCCAATCCAACACCGGCATCCCCAAATCATGCCTTTCATTAATACCCAGTGAGTGGAGCAGCCACACTGCTAAAATTTGATACAAATTTTCGATAAAATCCACTCAATCCCATGAATTGTAGTACTGCTCTTTTTGTCGATGGTATGGGAAACCCCACAATTACCTATATTTTTCCATTCCGTGGCGCCATTTGTCCATGCCCAATAACATGGCCCAGGAGGATGACTTAAGCTTTGGCAAATTCATTTCTAGCCAGGTTTAACACAAAGCCTGCCTCCCAAAGTCGATCAAACAATTCTGATAAATGTTGCCCATGTTCCTTCCATGTGTGACTAAAAATCACCAAGTCATCAATAAATACAATACAATTGGGTAATCCAGAAATGACCTCATTGGTTAGTCTTTGAAATGTGGCTGGCACATTTTTCATAGCAAATGGAATGACTTTAAACTGATGAAGTCCATTCAGTGTTACGAAAGCCGAAATTGTCTTCATTCTTTTGGACAAAGATACCCACCAGTATCATCTGAGCCAGTCCAATTTAGAAATATAATTTGCTTGTCCCACCTTTTCAACACAGTCTTCCAATCATGGAATCAGATATGCATAAGTCTTTGTAACGACATTGACTTTGTGATAGTCCACATATAACCATTGGGTATCATGTGGATTGGTATGGGTGAACTCCAGTCACTGTACCTCGCTTCAATTATGTCGTCTTGGAACATGCGTTAAATCTCCTTTTGAATCTGTGCAAACTTTAGAGGGTGTTGCTTAATTGAAATAGCATCTCCAAGATCTACATCATGCATTGTTAGGTTAGTACTTCCCAGCTTATTTCTACATTTCTCCAATGCGATAGTAAGAACTCTTTTAGGTTATTTAGATTTTCCTCTGGAAGGTAACTCAATAACTTATTCCAATTTTTGACAACTTCCTCATTGTCCAACTTAATTTGAGAAATTCCAATTCAGAATCCTCTGAACTTGGTTCTTCTCTCTGTGATGTAATCAATAACACAGTCTCCTTTGGCTTTCCTTCCCTGTCAAAATACCTTTTGAGTACATTCACATGACACACCCTGAGAGATTTCTTTCTGTCTAGAGTCCTTATCAAATAGTTCACCTCACACAATTTTCCTTCAACTTGATAAGGTCCTCTAAACCTTGCTTTTAAAGGTTCACCTGTCACTGGAAATAACACTAACACCTTATCTCCAATAGCAAAATTGCAAAGTTTTGATTTCTTGTCTGCTTCCTGTTTCATTACATGCGGTGATACTTTTAAATGCTGTCTAGCCAACTTCCTTGCTCTATTTAATCATTCCCAAAACTTTGACGCATAGTCCAAATATGTGGTCTCTGAATTGAGACTCACCAATCTCTCCTTAATCAATTTTAGTGGTCCTCTCACCTCAGGCAGAAAAACTAATTGAAATGGATTGAATTTGGTTGATTCATTTGCTGCATCTCTGATTGCAAAATGTACATGTGGAATTCCTTATCCAATCATCTGGATAGTCTTGACTATAAGCCTTCAACATGGTCTTTAATGTCTGATGTCATCTCTCTAGTGCTCCCTGCAAATCTGTATGGTATGCAGTAGATTTGAATTGTTTTATTCCTAAGCTGTCCATAACTTCCTTGAACAATTTTGATGTGAAGTTTGACCCTTGATTTGATTATATCTCAGTGGATATTCTGCATCTAGTGAAAAAATCTGAGTAACCCCTCTACAATCCTTGTGTCTATGACATAGCATAATGGAATGGCCTCTAGAAAACTAGTGGACACATCTATTATTATTAACAAATACTGATTCCCACTTTTTGTTTTAGGTAGGTGTCCTATGCAATCAATTAACACTCCTGTGAAAAGTTCCTCAAATGTAATAATAGGCAGTAAAGTTGTGGGTTTTACTACTGTCTGTGGTTTTCCACATGCCTGGCAAAATTCAACTACACCTTGTGTAGTTCAGGCCACTAAAAATATTTTTGTATTTTACCTTCTGTTTTTCTTACCCTTAAATGACTCCCTAATGGTAGTTCATGAGCCATTCACACTTCCATGCTATAACCCACTGGCAATACAACTTGATGAATTCTGCCCATTTGTCATCTGCCTGAATATGTGATGGTCTCCAATTCCTCATTAAGACATTATTTTCAAGATAGTTGCATTCAGGGATACAGTTGCATTCGTTTTCTAGGTAAGCTTTGTGATACAATCACTTTAAATTTTCATCTTCCTTCTGTAACCTGGTTAATTTATCTGAATTAAAGATGCCTGTTTTGTCATCTATCTGCTCCTGCTTTGTCTCAACCATTTGATCAAGCAGGGTCTTTGCTCATTCCACTTCAACTTTGTTGTATATACTCTTTGATCTCTCCTGTTTCAACTGGTGACTTTGTGACCTCATTACCACACAGTCAAGAAAAATCCCACAATATGTGTCCTGCAATAGTTCAGCAGCCCGAGTTTGCACTGGCTTTTCAACCACAGTAGGCAGCACTCCTTCCTGTGAACCTGCTGCATCTTTAGCAAGGACAAATTGTATTCCTGGAGCTGAGAGTTTGTCCAGTACTCCTACCACAAATTCTCTACTCTTCACTGGACACTCTAAGCTCACTCTACAAAATTGAGCACTTCTTGTCTCACCATGAATTCCTGTTATTAGTACCTTTTCTGGCAATAGTCCTCCAGAGGTACTTATCTCCTCATCTTTCAAGATCAAAGATTGAGACGATCCTGTATCTCTTAATATTGTATCTCTTTATCTGCTGCTCCTGGCCTATGCGAGTAAATTTTACCTTTGCAGGTATATGGTTTAAGAAAATCTCACACTTTCTCCTTAACCAGCCTCTGACCAGCTCATACGTTCTGGTATAGCATCCTCGCCTTCCTTGTGCTTTCCTTTACCGCTTCAACAAAATTCACTGGTTTATCCTGTTTTCCTACATCTGACTTTCCAGTGCTTCTCCTAACCCCTCAACACTGTGATTTCATGGGGCCTACTTTATTGCAGTGAAAACACCTGAGCTTTTTAACTTCTCTTTCCCTTTTCTTTTTACCCTGTGGTAAGTTATCCTTATGATCTTCATTGAGATCTACCTTTCCCTTTCCAGGCGGGGATTTCTCTTTTCCCCAATTCCTATCTCCCACGGATTGAGATTGACTTTGGAAGCCAAACTTTGATTTATGGACCAGCTCATAATCATCAGTCACTTCAGCTGCTAAGCTTGTCGTTTTAACTCTCTGTGCTTCCACATGAGTTCTCGCTACTTCAGGAAATGAATTTTTGAACTCCTCCAAAATAATCGTCTCTCTAAAAGCATGATTGGTTTGTTCTATTTTTCATACCCTTATCCACCTATCAAAATTACTTTGTTTGATCCTTTCAAAGTCAATGTAGATTTGGCCAGGGCCCCCCTTAGATTCCTGAAACGTTGCCTGTTGGCTCCTGGCACAAGCTCATATGCCCTTAAGTTGACTTTCTTCACCTCCTCATATCTTCCAGATAGCTCCTCTGATGCTGATGCAAATACCTCAATAGCCCTACCTACAAGTTTTGTTTGGATCAACAAAACTCACATGGTTACTGGCCACTGCATTTGTTTAGCCACCTTTTCAAATGAGATGGAAAAGGCTTCCATATCCTTCTCATCAAATTTAGGCAATGCTTGAATATATTTAAATAGATCCTCACCAGGCTTTTGACTACCATGAGTTTGCTCATCCTCATTCTCTTCCTCACTAAGCTTACCTTCAGCCTTCATCTCCATCCTTTTAAGCTGACTGTCCTGTCTAAGTGCCGATTTCTGAAGTTGAAACTTACTCTCTTTCTTCCTTTCCTCTCTCTCCTTTTCCCTCTTCTTCTTTTTGTTTTGCTAATGCGATTCATTCTTTTTCTCTTTCCTCTGCTTTAAATTGTAACTCAAACAGCTTAATTTCTTTTGCCCTTTCCTTGTCTTTTGCCTCTAATTCAAGCCTTGTGTTGAACTCATTTTCTGTTGAACTTTAGGCACCTCTAAAGATTCTAATGGCATTTCCAGCAAATACATATGCTGAGCTATTGCTGTAATTATCTCTCCTTGCCTTACAGAAGGAGGCAGCTCCAACTCCAGCTTGCCTGCTAATTTCATCAGCTTGTCCTTAATCACCTTTTGCAAAACCCCCAAAGTCACTTTTTCCACCTCCAGAAAACTATTAGTGACTGAAAGAGCCATTGCTATCCCAAACACTATTTAAACCAACCGAATTCAAAACCTGGAACAAAAGACACTAGCATCTACCACTCACTGCCTTCAAGTCCAGCAATCCAAATCCCAAATTGGAATTACAGAACAAATCTGTTGAGTCACTAATCTGTTATGGACCAGGCCAGATCCCCCAAAACATTTCAGGAAAGTAGCCCAAACCCTAACTTTGCTAATTGTTTTAAGTAGGTGTACAGTGGATCTTCAAGGAGTGATGCAGCTTGCCCAATGAATTAGTTTAAAACAAAACTGAATTTATTTGCAAGATTATTGAATGAAACACAAACAAAAGAGAACAGAATGTAAAATAATTTCACCTATCCGAAAACCGAACAGATTATCCCAACTTAACAATCCCCATAAATGCCCGTTAGCAAAAAAGGAAAAATCAAACACAAGAGAGATGTCAGAAAGATGGCTGAGAGATTCAGCATGGAATACCTTCCTCCATGTAACTGTTTCTTTGACCAGTAGCCTCAAGAAACTGACTAACAGCTCTGAACCCAAACCAAACCAGACCAGAGAAAAGCTGAACTGGGAGAACTGGCCGCTCCCCTTTCACTATACAAGTGTTTTTTTTTCTAAAACTTAAAAGCCTTTTGTCTAAGGCAGTATCTGGTGGCTATAAACAAATTGGACCTTAAACCTTTCAAACCTAGACAACTCGTAACCTGTGACTTTGCAATCGCTCTGAAACAAATAACCAAGGATAACATAACTTGAGGGCGGCACGGTGGCACAGTGGTTAGCACTGCTGCCTCACAGCGCCTGTAGACCCGGGTTCAATTCCCGACTCAGGCGACTGACTGTGTGGAGTTTGCACGTTCTCCCCGTGTCTGCGTGGGTTTCCTCCGGGTGCTCCGGTTTCCTCCCACAGTCCAAAGATGTGCGGGTCAGGTGAATTGGCTAAGCTAAATTGCCCGTAGTGTTAGGTAAGGGGTAAATGTAGGGGTATGGGTGGGTTGCGCTTCGGCGGGTCGGTGTGGACTTGTTGGGCCGAAGGGCCTGTTTCCACACTGTAAGTCTAATCTAATCAAAAAACTTTGTTAAAGGAGCATCATCATCATATGACCCCTGGGATATCCATGATGAACCATTATTCAATAAAAAAATACCAATTGACCATCACTATTTCCCCATTTCCCCGCCAATTATATATCCATGTTGCTACCGTCCCTTTATTCCATGGCACTTTCTCAAAAAACTCCAGTAAGTTAATTAGACATAGAGTCATAGAGATGTACAGCATGGAAACAGACCCTTCGGTCCAACCTGTCCATGCTGACCAGATATCCCAACCCAATCTAGACCCACCTGCCTGCGTCCGGCCCATATCCCTCCTTTCATATTCATATACCCATCCAAATGCCTCTTAAATATTGCAATTCTGCCAGCCTCCACCACATCCTCTAGCAGCTCATTCCATACACGTACCACACTCTGCATGAAAACATTGCCCCGTAGGTCTCTTTTATATCTTTTCCCTCTCAGCCTAAACCTATGCCCTCTAGTTCTGGATTCCCTGACCACAGGGAAAAGACTTTGCCTATTTACCCTATCCATGCTCCTCATAATTTTGTAAACCTCTATAAGGTCACCCCTCAGCCTCCGACGCTCCAGGGAAAACAGCTCCAGCCTGTTCAGCCTCTCCCGATAGCTCAAATCCTCCCACCCTAGCAACATCCTTGTTAATCTTTTCTGAACCTTTTCAAGTTTCACAACATCTTTCCGATAGGAAGGAGACCAGAATTGCATGCAATATTCCAACAGTGGCCTAACCAATGTCCTGTACAGCCGCAACATGACCTCCCAACTCTTGTATTCAATACACTGACCAATAAAGGAAAGCATACCAATGTCTTCTTCACTAACATATCTACCTATGACTCCACTTTCAAGGAGCTATGAACCTGCACTCCAAGGTCTCTTTGTTCAGCAACACTCCCTGGCACCTTACCATTAAGTGTATAAGTCCTGCTAAGATTTGCTTTCCCAAAATGCAGCACCTTGCATTTATCTGAATTAAACTCCATCTGCCACTTCTCAGCCCATTGGCCCATTTGGTCAAGATCCTGTTGTAATCTGTAGTAACCATCTTCACTGTCCACTATACCTCCAATTTTGGTGT
The DNA here is from genome assembly GCF_020745735.1 of Hemiscyllium ocellatum. NCBI lineage: Eukaryota > Metazoa > Chordata > Chondrichthyes > Orectolobiformes > Hemiscylliidae > Hemiscyllium > Hemiscyllium ocellatum. Next base: position 28,927,188 of record NC_083419.1, read on the forward strand.
CACCTGCAAACTTACTAACTGTACCTCTTATGCTCGCATTCAAATCATTCATGTAAATGACAAAAAGTAGAGGACCCAGCACCGATCCTTGTGGCACTCCACTGGTCACAGGCCTCCAGTCTGAAAAACAACCCTCCACCATCACCCTCTGTCTCCTACCTTTGAGCCAGTTCTGTATACAAATAGCTAGTTCTCCCTGTATTCCACGAAATCTAACCTTGCTAATCAGTCTCCCATGGGGAACCTTGTCAAATGCCTTACTGAAGTCCACATAGATCACAACTCCCGCTCTGCCCTCATCAATCCTCCTTGTTACTTCCTCAAAAAACTCAATCAAGTTTATGAGACATGATTTTTCATTGGCAAATCCTTGCTGGCTTTTCCAAGACATTCCACATTTTTTCAAGTGACTATTAATGGGAAAGTGAGAAATCCTGTATACCTACTAGTAGAACATGGGTCCACTTTCATTACAGAGAAACAACTGGTGGTGAGTTTAATCTAAAGGTCACCATACGTCAGGTAAGGAGAGGGGTTGAGAAAGTGGGACGTTCATGGTAATGTCAGTCAGTATGCTAATTGAATCCATGCTTTTGGTGACACCTTGCATTACAAATCAGCTGACCAGTTAGCTGAGCTGTTGGGAGAGATTTGGTTTGGTTTGTAGTTTTGAAGACACATCTCTGTTGTATATCGAGACATTTACCCATCATTTGGACAATTAACATTGCATATGCATTTTGACTAAAAGGAAACTAATACATTAAGTGAAACTACATGGGTGGCACAGTGGCTCAGTGGTTAGCACTGCTGCCTCACAGTACCAGGTTCCCAGGTTCGGTTCCAACCTCGGGCGACTGTGTGGTGTTTGCACATTCTCCTAGTATCTGTGTGGGTTTCTCCGGGTTCTCCCGTTTCCTCCCACAGTCCAAAGATGTACAGGTCAAGTGAATTGGCTATGCTAAATTGCCCATAGTGTTGGGTGCATTAGTCAGACGGAATTGCGTCTGGGTGGGTTAATCTTCGGAGGGTCGGTGTGGACTTGTTGGGCCGAAGGCCCTATTTCCACAATGTAGCGGATCTAATCTACTGCCTTTTACACCTTCTTAATTTGCATTTAAATTTCAAGTAAATTTACAAAATAACATCCTTACTGAGTAAAAGTATTAACTGTGATCAAAGTTAACTGTTGCAAAAGTTATTTCCTTTCTTCTGTGAGTTATTTTCTACATTCATTCAGCTACATGAATTTAACAAACAACACCCTAAAATATAACAATAACTTTATTACTAATGCAAAAGGACAAATCTTTGTTTTCTTCTTTCTCGATGAATAAGTCAGTCTCCATTCAGTATAGCATCCACCACTTTGATGTGCAGCTTTTCTATAGTAGTAGAATTTATTCAGCAGCTTGTTCAAATATACCATGTTATTTCATTAGGGTACAGCTTTCCATTAAACTTTAATTCATCGTGTGTAAAAAGCAAAAATTTTTGTCACGTGCATTATTCTACATTGTACATTCTACATGATTGTACGAGGTTGCAAACAGCAATAAAAGCCATATGGAACAAGCCCTTACCTTCCTTCCATTCATACACTGCTGAAGTTGACTTCTCGTTGGTGTAAGGTGTTGACATTTCTCTGGCTGCCACCGTGCCTTTTGCCAATCACAAGTCCGATTGTCTGAGCAGCTTAGACAAGGAACAACCCACTGCCCTGAAACAGCAAAATGTAAGAACCCTGTTATCATTATTATTTGGTATTTTTGATCTATTGGTAAGATTGGAATAATTGATGCTCTATTATACTCTGATGACGGGTAAAAACACACACAAGGATGCCTGCATTCCATGTTGTTGGACATTGAAGTACAAATTTCACAATGTCAAATCCCTGAAATGAACAATGTTAGGGTTACACCTGGTGCCATTTTGCTTTCGGTAATATTGAGATGTCTTTGGCAGCAACCTGAAACAGCAGTAATTCTCTGCTATATGATCCTGGACAGTCTAAGGCCCATTTTTACAGGCTTTTCCAAAGGTTGATAGAACTGTTGAGTATGTTCTATTCAGTTTTTCGGGTTTTTCTACTGATCCACTGAATTAGCCTTGGGACGTCTTCCTTCAAAGCACTTTTTCATTGCAATTGTGAAATTGCAGGCTTCAGATTCATGCAGAATAATAGATACGTAGAAGAAATTACAACACACTCACTGGTTTACTTCGTATTTTGTGCTTTGAGCATGGTCACCTCTGTTTTGAGAGTTTGAAAATAGCAAAGAACACTTTGAAAAATGATGTTCCACACAGGGTTTCAATTTTAACAACGGTTGTTTATTTTGTTGTCTGACAGACAGGGTAATCAGGCCATTTGCCAACAGAATGAATCAGAGTCCCAAACATCTTGTCGGGGAGGCCACATTTATCTATGGTTGGTCGGCACTAACTGGGACTTTGCCAAGAAATTTCCAGCTACCGTCTTGTCATCAAGGCTTTCGTGTAACACCTCCTCATTGATAATCTTCCTGATGCTCAATCTTACATGCAGTGACACATACGTAAATTGCTTTCTTCAGGGGAATTAGGGATGAGAAATAAATGCTGCCCTCATCACCAATGCTCACATGACATGAATGGATGAATAAAGCTAATAGTGAACTGAAATATTTAATCATTGTGTCAGGGTCTCTGCCATATTTTCCATAGGTCATACTAATGAAAGTTCCTTCAATCACATAGAACTAATCAGAGAATCAATGGCAAGTATCCCAATAGCACAGCTGTTTTCAGATCAGGATAGTGTCAGTAACATTTGTTTGGCTAGCTATTATTCTCATTGTTATTACCAGACATGCTGAGAACTATTCAGGTTTGGCTGTAAAAGCAAAGCATTAAATATTACGATGGGTTTTTGCAAAAGCCAACATGTGAACAAGACAGAACAGTAAAATCTTTAAAGAAAGTAACTTTCATTCTTTTATCTACGAAATGAGAACTGATTTTGATTATCTAAGTTACATTAGCTGAATTTTGCTGATCATTGCTCCATCTTTCCTATGCTACTGAGCAAGTAATATTTTAAACTCTTCAACCAATTGCATGAATCTAGCCAAGAAAGAAGTTTGCCTTGCATTTCCACTGAGGTCTTGCAGCAAATACCTTTTTCACCGCAGTGAACTGAAGGATTAAGTATAAACTGCAGTCTGAGAGTTTAAAACCAATAGTTTGTATTGTCAAGGTATCTTATTCTTTACCTGTATTTTAAATTAGTTCTGTTAAAATTCATTCATTCACATTTCTTTAATAAGATGTGAAGGCAGAAACTATTGGCAACGTTTTTGTCCATGCCTGCTGAGAATAAAGGCATTGAAGGTACATTTTAAATGAAATATAATCTGAAATTTTTACCTGCCAGGGATTTCCTGCCAGCTACAATTTCTATGAAAAGTCTCAATCACATTGCAATGATTACCTACCTTTGGCATCGCCTGTCTTGCAGTTCTGAAGCTTTGTTTGTGAAACTGCTATGAAGTAAGTGCTTGGCACTGGCTGAATGCCACAAGGTTCTCCAGGCCGAATGATCAACTCACAGTCCTGCGTGAAAAAAAAGAACAAAATAACTAAACTTCTAGTTCACGTGTTTTTAAATGAATAATAAAGTAGTAGGGTAACTTAAGCAATAATATCGGCTGAGATTAAACCTTTGACATAGATTACATATGTCATGCCATCATAGATTTCATGTCAATACCAAATCTTCAAATGGAAAAGTTTCACACGTAAATAGTTCTCAAAGTAATGATATTTATCCACCATTAATAAACCTTGGCAAGGTTACCTCACAGAAGATACTCACCCTCTCTCTTTAAATCTATCAGTGCAGGAACCATCATGTATGACAGATATTTCAATAACCCCTTTAATCAATTTTCAATATTTACATATTCAGTCACTTTGACCCATCATTGCAACACAAGGTCATATCATGAATTTTGTGGTGTACTCCTGCCCGTTAATATTAAAAAATGAAAAAATTATGAAACATACCCTATTTGGCTGATATTCTCCTACGCTGCATCACAGGAGCATATTTTCATAAAATTGCCACTATATTAACTTATTAGGGTCGGAATGGCTTACTTATTATGGAAAAATTATTTTGCACCCTGATCTGTCCTAATATGTGGCTCTAGGTCAAAATTTGTTCAGTGATCCTTTTGTGCAATGTCTTACAATTATTTATATTGTTTAATATGCTCAGTAAATAATAGTTTGTAAATGTGCTCTATAAAGGCAATTTGTTATTGCAGTTGTGGAATCAGATACCATAGGAACTGAAAAGGCAAAAGGCAACCGAAGATATGTTCCAAAAGAACTAATTTCCGGAGTTATGAAGAAAAAAATTGGAGTGTGAGACAGAGTTGGACAGCATTTTTAAAGAGCCAGCCAAAACTCAGTGGACCAAATGGCTTCCTTCTGTGCTGTAAGATTGTGTGATTGTACTAACTAGGCAAATTCATGCAGGCATATGGTGACATTGATATGCCACTGAGCAAAATTTTCATAATAGCATTATATCATTTCTTTTCAATTAAATAATTTGACTAAGCCAATGAACCAAAGACAGTGTGTATTTCTATGTTTTTTTTTGTAAAGATTGACTTCTAAGAGAGTTTTAGAGGATAATGGAACTAAATTGACATTAGCCAGGTAAGAGAAGACGGTAATTGGTTTGGAAGCAAAAGTATGATCAAATATGAGTCCTAAACAGACTGAAGCAGCTAAGGAATAAGATGAAAAATTGAGTTGTCATGTGTGGGCTGGAGGGGGAATATGTGTTTCAAAGGCCGAAACGTACCGAAACAGATTTTCTGCAGTCCTTAATCTGTCTGAAAGCTTATGGGTAGTGGAGGTGGCTATCGGAGTGGGATGGGAGTACAGGGGGGGCAACAAAGACCCTGCTTGCCCCTGGGTGAATTAATGGCAACCACCACCCCTCCCCACTTGGAGGTATTTTACTCATTGGGGTTGGGTGGGGATCCAAACTATACAGTCTGATGACTTTAAATGCGCAGTTTGGTGGTGGGATCAGGGTGAGGTTGGGAGCCTCCCTTGTAGACCAACTGGCTCATTCATTACAATCTCTCTCCTTCAAGATTATCCCTCCCTTTTAACTCTCTACTATGGCTTCTTGAACCCAGCTCCCGACACAAGTTGCAAGACTTCAGACTTGCCTGGTCTCCTCAGCATGCTGGAGCTGCTTGCAGGCTTAGCAGTGGGCATTACTCCTGGTGGCACTATTAGAGCTACAGAGGTGATAGCTATCCAATTGGCGTGGATCTCTCTAAAGTGAGAAGGGGTGGAAGTCTTGCTTTAAAAAAGTTAATGAACACTCCCCCTTGTATTAAATGTCTGCTTGGAGACCCTACTGGATTTTAGCTGGTGAGGGGAATGGGGATTGACGGCTACAGCACCTTGCAAAATCCAGCCCTTAGTGGCTGAAGAAGTGAACACATTGTAAAATGCAGAACCCACTGTAGGTTATTGCTGGTGGAACATATGAAGACGATCGTTGATCTCTGATCACTGAGTGATACAATGGAGATGTCAATGTGAATCTTAAGTTTAGAAAGTGAGAAGCACCCCTACTAAGATCTAGAGAACCTGGGGTGAAGGAGAATGGGAGCTGCAAATGTAATCACCCTGCATTTTAATTAGTGGATCTGTTAAACAGCTTTTCATTACCACAGGGGAAGACGTAGAGAAAAGGATCTGGGATGGGGAGAAAAGCAGTGATGGACTGAATAGTCAGAAGGCATGCACAGCATAGTGATTATTTATATTTTTATATAGTCAACCTTTCTGCGCATCTCCCAACACTCTCCAGCACCACAATCCAATCCTCTTTTGAGGTGAGCAAAGAATAGAAGGTTATAGTGAGATAAAGTAGAAGGAGACATTTTGCCACCGACAAGGGGGAATTAAAATTGTCTTTTGTTCTCCAGGAAGTTCTTGCCATCATATTGGGATTTGACCTTTGAAACAGCAGGATTCAAGTTTGAAACGCTAAAACCATATTTGATAATGGACAGACTGTGCTCACCAAGTTCTTTCATGTTTATAGCTTGCAGACTTCAAGTCTGAAAGGTTCTTGTTTTACAGGAGGAGGGATAATGGTGAGAAAATGTGATATCATGAGAACAAATGGAGAGGCATGGCATCTGTGGTAGAAATTGATATAGGTGTTAATATTATTGGAGGGTATTGAGAGGTTGATATAATCATTGAATAATTTGTGTGGATAGAGGTCCTTCGGCCCATTAAGACCATGTCAATCTCTACAATAACAATTTTGCTAGCCCCACATGATAAAAACCAGAGATAGAAGTGTTGGTTAACAAAGTATGTGCTTTTATAGTCATAGAGTCGTAGATCACTGTCTATATTGTTGTATGCATGTGTAAGGGTCTCAAATGTTGAGAAATGCTTAAGCATTGGCCAATATGACGATGCTTACAGACTCAGGTTGGAGAACAACTTTGAACATTGAAAGAGTATGTCCTAATACTGATGTCTCTCTCATAGTCTTACGAATATCTATCAAGTCTACATGATGTACCTTTCACCAAGATGAACTGCGATGAGAATCCCTCATAAAATACACATAAATCTGTGTTTGCATGTATATCAAGAAATGAACCTTAGAAGACCCCAGCATACCCTTACTACATACACTTCCTTCGCTTATACATGCAGATCTCTTTTTTGGTCCCTAACTGCCATTATCACTCCTCTTATCTTTCATTATTTATATGGTCATGATGAATTTTGAATTGTTTTCGTTTGATACCGTTATCTTTTCATACACCCCTTTTGCCTACATTATTTACTTTTTGCATTTCCCTCCTAACTGGAGTTGAGTACTACTTTTCCAGAGGCGAAAGACAATAGTTGGGAGGTTTGCTGGAGGGATAGTAGACATGGGAGAACAAAGCTGAGGAAGTGATCAGAGAATGCCTCAGAAACCACGAGACTGCCTGTGATTACCAGGTCAGTGGATAGTCACAGTCGGAGAAAGTGAAGAGCGTTAAGAAGTCAGAAACAATAACATGCGGTGGAGGTTGAAGTTACAAAGGATAAGAAGTTGCTCATTGCGGAGACCTGGAGGTGTAGCTCCTGACTTGCAGGAGAAGTGGAAAGAGGAGTTGATTGAATGTGACATAGGAGCCAAAGAAATAGAGAAACACCACAAAAGTTTTGATGGGAGAGCAGTAACTTCATTAAACAAGTTATGAGAGTGATAAGAACTTGCTGATTGGACAGGAATGACAGGTGAGTACTATATTTAAAAAAAAACGCACATGAAGTCAGTCACCTCCCGCAAGTTAAAAATATCTTAACATTTTAAGAAGGACTCTTCATTTTCTTATTTTTAACTCCTTTGAACTAAAATTTTGTGTTTGCTAATTCATTTAAATGATAGGAAAGTAAATACTTCGTAAAACTCAGGAAACTCAAATTAAAATATGTGGAAAAATGTGACGTAATTAGAAGTAAGTTCTTTCACAAGAATAACAAATAATGCAAATGTCTTTTTACATATAATTTATAGAACATAAAAATGTCATTCAGCCCAGTTGGTCCATGCTGGTGTTTAAGTTCTGTTTGAAGTACTATCATATTGGACATCCTCTCTTTGATTCTAAATTATAATTTGACCAGACTTTTTGAATTTTGTACTAATCATGATGTTTGCCAGTATAAATATTAATAGAAATGCAGCACTTTTTTGAATTTTAATTGGTCAGGCATGAAATACAATGTGGCACATGTAGCTGGACAAGCTTCAGTAGCAGTTTTGAATTTGTTCTTGGCACAAGGCCTCTTCTGTTTAGCAGTATGTGGATAGGTCAGACAAGATGAATCATACTGTGAATCAATTGTGTCAGACTGCAAACGTTCATTTAGTGTCTGGAGGACTGAGTTTACTACTTTTATTTGGAGGAATTACTCAAACTAACATGGACATCAGAAAGTTCCTGCCTTGCAGCCTAACAATTTGCACAGAACTTCACAAGGTGGCATGACATTTCTGAACATTCTGTGATTGCTGTCAGCAAACTGCAACAAGATAACTTAACAGGGATTTGCTTGTTCATACTTGTGCACTGCATGGTATATGTGTCAAACACAAAATCAGCTTTGATTGTATGTAAGAATGCTCAAGAAATAGAAACATAAGCTGAAGTACATCAGCCATAATCTTGTTGAATTTTGGACTATTTGACAGACCAAATAACTTATTCCCTCTTTTGTATTCTTATAATGAAAACATTAATTGCAAGGCAGTTTTACTTTCAGAATACAATGCATTCCTAAAAACTAAGTTATCCGTTATAATAACAACATTTTAGTCATGATTTTGTGGAACAAAGTCTTCATTATTACTCATTTCAATTTAAAAAATAAATAGATGACTCAATTTTATCTTTCTTCACTAAAATTGCTAAACTAAGGAAATTTGTTACTGTGAAGGTAAAATGCTATCTGGTTTGTGGTCTTATTAGAAGCAAATAATTAAAATAATATATTCTGAGAAAAAAATAAAAGCTGTGAAGTCTTCCTTTTGGTTTAATACATTCTGTTTGCACAGCATGCTAATCTTTCCTGATCAAAGAGATTTCTAATACAAAATGAAAAGTGTAAGAGAGGTACAGCCACTGCTGGAGGTCAGGATATACACATTAACTATCCCACTAAGACATACATTATGGATTTTGTTAACAGCTTGTGGATTTATCATGTCATCAACAGGTACTGAAGTGCCATGACATCTCTGTTGCTTTGCACAAAGATGAAACAGTATGCTATCCTCGGTATTTATGCAAATTACCATTCATACTAAAGATGAGATGTGAACAAGCAAGCTAATGTGACCATTTCCCTCTTTACAGTGACTATTTCTATCAACTCATGTTTTGAAGTCAGATTAAAATGGACTACAGGCATCTGTATTGGGATCAAAAGGCAACATCTATGAGAAAAAATGCAGAATAAGCTTCAGGGTTTATTTCAAGCTCATTCACTGCAATTAATTATGTATCGAGTTCCTGTTAGTGTTCCAACACAGTGGGTGCTTATTACAAAATGTTCATCATAGTTTTCATGCCGCAGATACAGACTGAAACACTAATCTAAATGTAGTAATTTAAACTGCTGTTCTGACCTCATGAAATCAGTTTTAAAATGTTACCATATGATGTTATTCCACAAACTGGCACAGTAAATCTTAATTCACAAACAAAATTGCAGACTCTATAAAACTTATCTCTGTCTGAAAAAAAGCAAAATGAAACGAAAGATGAAATGTAAGCTTTCACCCAAACAGTATTTATCTTAATTTAAAGTTTAAAAATAGAATAATTTTGAGCACAAAATTTCCCTTTTGATTATGTTCTAGCTTTCTAACAATGATTTTTATGAATATTCAACCTCATGTGATGTAAAGCAGCTTTTGAGTCTCAAAAGTGTACTGTACACTGTAAATACAATTGCGATAACATATCAACATTTTGTTTAAAAATAGATAATTAAAATAAAATAACATCAACATTTTCGATTCCTATTAGCAGCAGAAATAAAGAATAGAATCTAGATTCAATCTATTTCTACAATTGGTGAACCGATTACCTCAGATGCTAAGGTAGATAAGAGATGACCAGTTTCAGGACACAACTGCAGCATCCCCCACACACCAGCCAAGCCGAATCAAGGCAACGCTTCCATCTCCAGTGGAAAACTTTTACTTGAGGTCAGCTGAATATTAAAAGATAAATATTTCTTCTCCTAGTTTCTAATATATCATGTACATTCTATGAAATAAAGAAATAGTGAAGCAACTGTCTTTGACATACTGTCAATTTATTGTTATTGTGTTTTGTGAACTATTCAAAGTTACATTCTAGTTTCAAAGAAAACGTAGCACACATCAGAACAAGAAATCTACCCATAATTAAAATAAAATGTAAAGCAGAACATAACTGAAAAATAAAACTCACTCGAACTACTGGTTAACGATAAGCTTGCCAGATTCTTTATCACCCTGTGAAACCATTAGAAAACATTCAAAAGCATCACTGAAGGCCACGATCCATGCAAATTAATGTGAATAGCTGCTATACAATGGACATATTTTCTCAGGAAATACACTGGCACTGAATAAACATTGGGGAGAAGTAGAACTATTGCGTTTCCAAAATGAATTCCTGAAGGTACTGTACTGATTTCTTGCTAGGCCTGATGACTGAGGGCTTGAAATTTGTGTCTCTCATTGTTTTTAGGCATATGTGCCATGCTTCATCACCTGCGCATGCCAACTGGTGCATCAACCTCACTTACGTGACAGTAGCACCTCGCTAATTCATGATATAATCTTCTTCAGATTATCCTTCACAGCCTTCACAAAAAGTCAAGTGGCAAGAAAGATGGTCCAACAGCAGTATCCTTTCTTGAGCCAACATGCCCAGCAGCATTCAGGCACTAATTACTTAAAGGTAAATCTGCTGGGTGGGACATGTAGTTTGTAAGGCTGATGCCAAATTCCTGAAGCAATTACTCCAACAGGAAAGTGATCACAACTGAATACAGTCCAAGGAAGAAAATGGAAAGTCTTTAGCGATGTCCTCAAATATCTCTGCGCCTCATGGCTTGTGATCAACGTTCCCTCTAATATTTGCTTCCATTGTGTGGACCTCTGAGGTCCATACACAGCAATGGTTTCTGGGAGAGGAAGCCAATATATTGTTAATTGGCATTTGTGAAATATTTCAGCAGTTTGAGCAGCTATATAGTTTGAATGGAAAGTTGCTTGTGCCTGACCAAAATGGAAAGATTCCTCCAACAAACAAGTTAAGAGCTACTGATGGGGCCCTGCACAGGTGAAATCGAGGCATGGGAAGTAGTGAAAAAAACTCCAAACAATGGATCAATCCAACCCTTCAAGCATCCCTTGGTCTGTATGTAACAGAGTTTGCAGATTATGCATTATTGTTATCTCAGAGCTCACTCAACCAGAGGAATGGGACTTGTATCTGGAACTTCTGGCTGAGAGGCAGGAATGCTATTCAGTGCACCACAAGACCTCCCTGTTTATAACAAATTATTAAAAGGTAGCGGTGGAACTCAACTGTGTGTGTTGTAAAGTACAAATTACTACTTTAAAATAATTTTCAATCTGATCACACTTGATACTTGCAATTTATAATGAATTATGTTTAATAATGAAATTATAATGAATCTTTCTAGCCCCGAGCCCGATAGACAATCATGAGTGGTTGCGAGAATATGATGAGATCAGATATAGCAAATGGTCAGTCCATGGGTCTGTTCACTGAAAGTCTAGGGGGATTATCAGAGACAACTGTTGTGGTGGGGACAATTGTGTGGATTAGAGGCAGCAGGCTGTAATGCAGTGGAAACAATAATTGTGAAGTCAGGGGAGTGGGATTTCAGGATGTAAAGGGTGGGAGATGATAAAATATGGGAGGGTTTGGTATGACTACTTTGAATGCCTAAGGCCCAAAGTGTAAAATGAAGATTGAGCAATTAAATTAATAGGTTCGATGGGAATGTGGGAAGTTCAAAGGCGATGGTGTTGACAAGGAGAGAACAAAAGGCACATGTTATATGGGGACGAGGTCATCTCAACTGAAAGGGTGAACCTGTGACTCAATCCATGAACCATTCACTACCTCTGTTGCCTTCCACTCTCATCCAAATTGCAACTATATTATTGGAATGAAAATGGCCGCCACCATATTTGATAGATGGATTTTTTTTTAAATTGAGGTACAGGGCTCCACTTTGTGCTTTAAAGGGTGATGGCATTAAACAGACACCCACACGGTATCAACCAAAAGTCTTTGCCATAAACACTTCTCATCATGTAATTACCAATTAATCCTAATAATGGCTTGTGAGACACAAGTAATCTGTTGTGGACTGGAAAGCTTTTCACCATATTTGCCAAAGGTTTAATAGCTTGCACAAGATGCAGGAGCTACTCACCTCATAATGTGGACAATAAAATATCTACATTATTACCCTGCCTTTGTTGGGTGCAATGGGGTTGACAGGAGGGGACAGGTTCTCCTTATTGCTATCATACATACAATCTCATACTGTATTTGCACCAAAGAATTGAGAAACATAAGCCTGAATCAGGGAAATGATGTAGAAATATCTGGAAGGTCTCCATGTCCCAATGTTTCAAGAACACAGTTCAAATCCCCAATGGATTCAAGCACAGAGTCTGTGGTTGTCTCATTGGCCACTGTAGTAATGGCTTCTATGACTGGTGAAGGAACACAGGCTTACCCAATTGCTAACCTATGGCAAACCCAGGTACAACATCAACCTCCAGTGCATGTGAAGCTATTCCATACTGTGGAGCTTATAGCAATTAGTGCCCACATGATGTGGTCAAGGTGCAAGACAGCCACCGTTCCTCATTTTCCCTGCTGTGCAGATGAGAGAGGAGCATTGGAACTATCCTCTGTCCAGACATGGTGATCAGGCTGCCATGTCATCATGTCCAGTGTATCTGCAATACAACACCTTCTTCCACTGGAGTCAGTAAGGGCCACAGTGGCTCATTAATCTCCTTTACAGATGGCAATCTGCCATCCTTATCTGGTCCAACTTACATGTGACTCTAGACCCACAATAATGTGATTAATTCTTCACTGCCCTTAGTAATTACACATGGGCACAAAAACTGGTCTAGACAGTGATGTCTAGTCATATTCTCAATACAGTTTGATAATCAAAGAGACTCTCATCCACAAATATTTATATGTCTGCCTAACTAAATTACATCGCTGTTGTTTCTCTTTTATCACTATGGGACAGATAATAACTGTGAAGTCATTCTTGGAACAGTCCCAAAGATATGCAGGAAATAAATTATTGCTTTACTACCTAAGCATTTCCACAGAAATTGTGACTGTTGATTGAATACATGAGGTTCTGAGGTGGTATTTGAAAAACCACATTTTTTTCTCACAGCTTGTAATTATTGTGCTAGGATTCATTAGGAAGACCTTGTCATTCTAGCTAAAAGATTAAGCAATGCTAACGACTGATGCATTTTTGCTTTGATGTGAAAACCCAAACTAAACCTGCAAAGAGCTAAATACATAATAATTATATCTATGGCAGAATAGGTAATATCTATATAGTTTGGCAAATTGCAATTTGATCCTTCTATGCAAAGATGATTAAAATGAAGTTACCCTGCATGTTATTTCTGTGCATAAATACATCTAAATAGCTTTGGAAATAATTTACTTCCAACTGATATTTTTTTTCTTCAGGAAATATGTTATTGAACATCTGTTTCTACTTTCCAAAATTATATATAGGATAGTGTTTATATGCTTACCCAATAACCAAACCTTTTGCCCGAAATGTTGATTTTACTGCTCCTTGGATGCTGCCTGAACTGCTGTGCTCTTCCAGCACCACTAATCCAGAATCTGGTTTCCAGCATCTGCAGTCATTGTTTTTACCCAATAACCAAACCATCACATATTTTGAGACAAACAATGATAGGCTACCCAGATAGTAAAAAAATGTAAAACCACTAGGAATGAAAAGCATAACAGTTCATGGTTATTACCCAGCTGAAACATTATTGAACTTCTTTATTTTTCAAAACTCAACAATATACATGTTGTTGTCTATCTGTAAAAGTGTGAAAAGTGTATTCCCTCTATTAACGTTCCCTGATGCACACAGACTGGCCTCATCGTATGCAAATTTGCACCTTCATGGAAATGGTAATTGGTAATGAGAAGGGGAAATAGTTGGCTGAGTTAGACTTGGAGAGATAGTCACTTCTTTCTTGCCACATCAGCAATTAAAATCTGGGCAACAAAATACTTTGAGAAGTTTGTCAATCTGCCACCAGTTAATGATTTCAAGTATTCAATTAACAGCCACCATAGGCCTCAACTCACTGCTTCCCTGATTATCCAACTTCCTGGCAAATAATAAAGGTTAGTATTTATAGCTCTGGATCTCCAACTTCTGCTGTCAATTGGATAATATTTTCTCACACAAGGTTAAGAGCGTTCAAGTTCTTATCATTTCTATTACTGACATTTTAAAGATTTGGATGACTAACACTTTTATTGCCTTGTCATAGAACTATTTATTTAACAGTGAGAAGTCACAAATGAATTGCTGTTTTCTTTTCTACATTGTAATGTCACTATAGTGTTTGATGATTCTATATAGTTTATAATGGTCAATGAGCATGGACATGAACTAAAACTGCTTATAAACCCTGCCCATTCCATGAGAATTATGGATGAGTAGGGCATGTCAGTCTCTGTATTGGAGCTATCAGGCTGTGAGTACAGATAGGAGAAAGTGAGGGCTGCAGATGCTGGAGATCAGAGCTGAAAATGTGTTGCTGGAAAAGCGCAGCAGGTCAGGCACCATCCAAGGAGCAGGAGAGTTGACGTTTCAGGCATGAGCCCTTCTTCAGGGCTCATGCCTGAAATGTCGACTCTCCTGCTCCTTGGATGCTACCTGACCTGCTGCGCTTTTCCAGCAACACATTTTCAGCTCTGATCTCCAGCATCTGCAGTCCTCACTTTCTCCTAGAAAATTTTAATCTACTGCGAATCCTCTTGCAAGTGTGAGTACAGATACCCTGTATTTATATAGCATCTTCAATCCATTAAAAATTCCACTGTTCTTCAGAGAACATATTCAGACAAATCTATACAATAAGTCAAAAAAGATATAAGGTATGTGACTTAAACTTTAATCAATAGATAGATTTTAACAGGAGGAGAAAGGTACAAAAAGGTTTAGAAAGGCAATTTCAAAGTGAAGATTTAGTTGATAGAAAGCTGAATAGTTGCAAGCAACATGGACATCACACAAGTGTCAAGCAATGACAATTTCTAACAAGAAAGAATCTAACTATCTCCCCTTGACATTAAATGGCATTAGCAAAATTGAATCAACAACCTCAGGTTTACCATTGACCAGAAAATGAACTGAACCATCCATATAAACATTGTGGCTACAAGTACAGCTGAGAAGCTAGGAATTCTGCAGCAACTAATTCACCTTACTGTCTCCCAGTGTTGACCACTATCTACAGACCACCATTCAGGAGTATGATGGAATTGTCTCTACTTGCCTGAAGAGATACAGCTCCAACAACACTGAAGAAGCTCAATACCATCCTGTACACAGCAGCCTGCTTGACTGGAACCCTATTCGAGTAAAAAATTAGGTCTGCAGATGCTGGAGATCACAGCTGAAAATGTGTTGCTGGTCAAAGCACAGCAGGCCAGGCAGCATCTCAGGAATAGGGAATTCGACGTTTCGAGCATGAAGGGCTTATGCTCAAAACGTCGAATTCCCTATTCCTGAGATGCTGCCTGGCCTGCTGTGCTTTGACCAGCAACACATTTTCAGCTGGAACCCTATTCTCCATTTTGCACATTCATTCCCTTCATGTGGCAGCAGTCTGCATTATCTCAAGATGCACAGCAGGTATTCACCAAAGGTTTCTCTGACAACATCTTTTAAATCTGCGACCATTACCATCATGAAAGACAGGGCAACAGATATATGGGAATAATCACCAAGTACAATTTTCCTCCCAAGCCACACAGCATCTGACCTGGAAATATATCACTGTTTCTTCACTGTTGCTTATCAAAATCTTGGAATTTCCTCTCTAACAGTGTTGTCGATGTACCTAGACTCCAAGGATTCCAACAGGTCAAGATTGCAGCTCATCTTCATGTTCTCAAGGGCAATTTGGGTTGGATAATAAATATAGGGCTCACCAGCAACACCCACATTCTCTGAATGAGTTTTTTGAAACAAGTCGGAAAAGAAAATGGAGGATTCTCATAAGGCTTGAGTTGAAGAAACCAGAGTTCTGGGCATGTTGCAGTGCTGAAGGAGTTAATAGATACAAAGAAAGGTCAGCCCACAGCAGGATTTGAACATAAAAATATGAACTTCAAATTTTATGGATTACTGAACTGAAGCCTTTGTAGATCAGCAAACACAGGCAGTCATTTCAGTCATTTCATCTGGGTTAATATCAATGTGGGTGCCATCTGATCACACAGTCATCATGTAGTCTGCATTCTTTTTCTTAGAGTTGGGATTTCATCCATTGACTACAGCAATCTGCAGCTTAATGGGAGTCTCTGGTTTTAAGGCATCTCTGAGTTTCCAAAAGTATATAATGCAATAAGTAGGACTGTATTGCTTCATAAGCTCCTGCAATAAATATTCTGAGTAAAAAGAATATGATGACTTGGTCAATTTCCTGAAAATGTGAAAAATGTCATTCAAAATGAAATCTCTTCAAAATTGTGAAGATATATTTGTCCTTAGAAATTCTGTCCTCCCTTCCTTCTTCAAGGAAGATAATTATGTGAATAGATGAGCTGCCAGGTGACAAAGTATACTTCTTGCTGCCATGGCCAATAATGCCTCTAAAACTGCTAGAATAGCATCTGTGGAACTATTTGCCAAAGCACGTCTTAGTCTCAGTGATAACCTCTAGATTTTGTGTCTTAATGTGTTCCACACAACTTTGAAACACATAGATAGTTTAAGACTCAGTTGTTGGAGTGTGCACTGTGTGTGCTCTATACAATTTCAGTTGGCCAAAATAAATTGCCCTAAAGAGTAATTTTTAATTTATTTTTAAGAGCTTGGGAGGGGTAGGAATGCTCATCCTGGCTAGGACCAGTTTGGGAGCTGCTGTACCAGATATCTATTTGTGGGAAACATGTTCCGGACACCTTTTTCGAGACTGTGTTCCCATGAGGCCCTGGTGGCTCTGACCTGCTGGACTGCCCTTGGTGGTCCTGAGCTGATGGACTTGCACCAAAAACCTGCTTATCATCATGTTCATGAGACCTGACCTTCACTTTGGAATGTGATGCCAACTATTGAAACAATCCATATGAGAAAATCTAACTCCTAAGGGCTAATATAAATGATTGATTTTGTTACTGACAGTTCACAAATAAAACCACATCTTGCGCTGTTATGGTTAAGTTAATTAGCTGAAGTTTTCTGAATCAATAAAGTAAGTGTGCTTTTGGTCCTGGCAAACAGCTCCATCTTTGGAACACATTTTCAGAATTTGGTCGTGGCATCCCGATGAACGTGTGCCAGAACCTCAATGCCAGAAATACTAAAAATAAAAACTTAACCACCATGTCTTTTATAGTAGCTCTTCATTATGTGCAGAGGAGTCAGAACATTTAATAACCTATGTAGAATGCAAATTTAGGGCTCCAAGACAATGTGGATATTTACCTCACTGGAATCCTAAAGTTTGGCCTCATCATTCCCTGAGTCCTTTTGAACACCAACCTTTAGAACAGAATATCCTTTATTGCCACATGTACTCAAGTACGGAAGTACAGGAATACAGTGAAAAGTTTACAATGTTGCCTCACATAGTTCCATCTTAGGTACAAAGTACCCAAGTACAGAGCTTAGGTATAAAATAGAGACATAGAGGAGAAAAAAGGAAAAAAGTTACATTATTTACGGTTATTCGTAGTCTAAGTTAGAAAAATGAGAAATAAAGTTAAAAAGATAAGCATTACAGTCTTGCTATAAAGGGCCTTTAGTAGATCAGTGCAGGGGGCTTCCACATGTGGTCTGACTGGGCTCGCAAGCTGCTGATTGCTTTGCTCCGGTTCCCAGTACAAAAAAACATCCTGCGTCACTCGGGCCTCCCCATCCCCACTTTGTGTAAGCCTCCAGCCCGCTGGCCGTCCCTGCTTTACATTAGGTGAAAGCACCAAAGAGGGAAGAAAAGGGAAAAAAAAGAAAAGGAAACGGGAAGTAAACAGCAGAGGAGCTCCAACTGGGACATCCTACAACATCGCCATCTTGACCGGAAGCATTTGCAAGACCAGTCACCACATTACAGAGTCCATTTTATGTGCATGGAACAAAACACTTGAAGCCACAACTTGGAATAGACAGCAATGGATACAACCAGCAGCTGGCTTGCTATTAGCAAAATTTTAAAAAAAGTTTTTTGAAAAGAAGATTCAAACAATTGCAACTTGTCAATATTTTTGAATAAAACATTCCCTTCAGTTGAACAATATGCACCAAATTATTTCTTTCTCCAAAATTGCTGCAAGCATTGAAAATGCCAGGAAGCACATACAGTATAAGGAGCTCTATACTATTATGCATATTGAGTGTGCTCTTACCTGTGTTGACTGTGTTAAATATTAAGATTACAACTTATGTCTGTACATTAGTTTATAGAGCAAAAGCATAAATCTCACTTCCTTCAGATATTTTCCATCAACTGAAATCTCCCCTTACATGCCCTTGGAAGTAATCCTACAAGGTACAAATTACATACCTGATCCTAGTCTGCCTGAATGTTGTGCCACTTACTATCAGTCAGCAAAGCTCACAAATGTAGATCAAAAGGATCAGATTCCTTCTGCTGTGGGCTTAATCCATAAGGTTGGCTGGTATTTTAAAGCAGTGATCCTTTGAAAATTGGCATGTCATAATGTTTCAGGTAAGAATTATGAAAACCTATTCAGAACATAAATCTATTATTATCAATGTTGAAAAGAAAACCTCTCAACTCAATCAGATCATTTTTTGGTTTGGTTCTTATTTAAAAAAAAACTTGGTCTGTAATATGTTAGATTCCTTCTTTACTTACATTACTTCAGTTCATGATAATACATTAAAACAAATAGGTGTTAATAATGTTTAATTATTTTTGTAATCAAGAGTCATGACAAAGTTTGTGATTAAATGTTCACTTCATAATCTATAAAAATTAAAAATAGATCTTGTACAGCATAACAATTGGATAGTATTGAGCACCACTGGAGTCTGGGATCAATTTGAACACATGGGAATGGATTACATAAATACTGTTCCAATAAGCAAATGTAAGCTGGCAAATAGCAACCCAACTTACAGTAACCCAACAACCATCTTTTAATTAAGCGCAAATGCTCCCACAAGTATTTGAGTTTTTAAAAACAAGGAACATCTATTTACATCGATTGTTTGCTCTGATCAGTTTGCAACCAGCAAATTTCTAATTGCTGCAAGTCAGGCAAAATGGATCTGCAATTGGAGTGTCTTGTTTGTGGGCAGATAAAATTTTAACAGCTCCAAAATTCTTGAGCCAATTATTTGTACCTAGAAATATAAGGAACAGAAATATATATCATCATGTAAATTCACAAAATTGAAGAATACTGGACTTTTCAAGAAAGCTTTTAATACAATTATAAGAACAGTAGAAAGGATGCACAAGAAACATTGGACTAGTTTCACAAAGCAGAATTGGTTAACAGTGTTAACAAGGCATAGAATGACCTTGTACTGTGAGTGGGCCTTGCCTCTAGCAGGGTATTTGTATCCAAGGGGCAAGGTACTGGCATGGACAGGGGATTGGCTAATTGGCACAAGGTAGAGAGTGGAGATAAATGGTCTTTTTCAGCATGGCAGCAGTGACTAGTTCCATAGGAGTTCATGTTCAGGCTACAACTATTCACGTTATACTTTAACAATCTGGATGAAGGAACTTAGGGCACAGTTGCTAAGTTTACAGATGACATAAAGATTGGTGGAGGGACAGGGAGTGTTGAGGAAATGAGGAGGCTGGAGAAGGACATGGACAGGCTAGGAGTGTTGGCAAACAAGGGCCAGATGATATACCAATGTGGAAAAATATGAGGTTACACACTTTAACATGAAGAAGCATGGGTTATTTTCAAACTGGGGAAAGGTTTCAGAAATTGAAGTACAAAGGGATGTGTGAGTCCTAGTTAAGGGTTCTCACAAGGTTAACATGCAGGTTCAGTTGGTAATTAGGAAGGCAAATGCAACGTAAGCATTCATTTCAAGAGGGCTAGAATAAAAGAAAAGAGGGGTACTGCTGCGACTATATAAGGTTTTGGTCACCACACTTAGAATATTGTGAGCAGTTTTGCATCCCGTACCTAGGGAAGGATGTGCTGGCATTGGAGGGAGTCCAGACGAGGTTTACAAGAATGATCTCAGGGATGAAAGGCTTGTCACATGAGGAGCAGTTGGAGTTTAGAAGTATGAGATTGAAACTTACAGAATACTGTGAGGCCTGGATAGAGGGAATATGGAGAAGATGTTTCCACTGGTGGAGAGACTAGGACCTAAAGGCATAGCCACAGACTGAAGGGATGACCATTTAGAGCTGAGATGAAGAGGAATTCCAGATAGTGGTTAATCTGTGGAACTCATTGCTGCAGAAAGGTCTGGATGCTAAGTCATTGAATGTAATTAAGACAGATAGATAGGTTCTTGGTTATTAAAGGGATCGAGGATTACAGGGAGAAGGGAAGAGAATAGGGTTGTAAAACATATCAGCCGTGACTGAATGGTAGAGAAAACTTGATGGACTGAATGGCCTAATTCTGCTCATATACCTTATGGCTTAATGAGACAATGGCTATGATAGTTTGGTAACATAAGACCTAGATGTGGATAATGTACTGCAAGATTTGAAATACATCTATTATAGCTCCTGAAGTATACATACATTACAGACACAGGTTTTCTAGTGTATGGGCTATTATAATACTATACAGTTACAAACAGTAGTGCAGTTCTATGCTTGAAATGCATTATACTTGAAATGGCCCCAGTGAAGATGAAGTCGGACACCCTTGTACTTTCAGATCAAATGCTATGATTCAGCGATGGCGTTGTAAGCATGCACGTTTAGGGTTGGCTCAGTTGCGATGCAGGATAATGTCTACAGCGTGGGATTAATTTCTGCACCATCTGAGGTTACCATAAAGAACTTGTTTTCTCAATCTCTCCTCTCCCCTGAGGAATTGTGACCCTCAGATTAAACCACCATCAGTTACCTCTCTCCAATGAGACAACACCTTTATGGTTCGCTTGAACTATGGTGACTTTTTACTGAAAACTAACTACAATGGATTTCTAATCTCAGAATTTTTAGGAAAAATATAAATGATATACAAGAAACATTGAATTAGTTGCTAAAAGTAAAATTAAGTTAACAGTATAATGTTAGAGCACTGTTAAAATTTGACTGTTCAGGATGGCATGCTGAAAAGTTTAATCAAGTTTGAAATTATTTCTATAATTACTATCTACTGTTTGGCTTCAGCTAATTGAAGACTAACTAAGTTGATGTAGTTTCATGAGGTTAAGGACAAGGTTAAAGATAAAACTGCTGCATAACTAAGCCTTGAAAATATTGTGAGAATCTTTGGTAGAAATTAGCAAACTGATATTGTATCACCGAGAGATGACAATGACTGGCAGTCTATTTTTCCAATTAGAACAACAAAAAAAAATTGTCACTAGGTTTGAGGAAACATACCCAGAGCATAGACAGTAGGATGTCAATGAACAACGAACTCATAAATATCCTAAAACAGAAGAAATTGACCGATCTGAGTTTTGAGTTGCCATACCTTATCAACATGGCAAGCATCTCTATCTTGAAAATGTTTGTGTTTTAACATCAATAAAATCAATTGCTGGAAAGGTTTGAAAGATTGTGTTGATCTTATCTCTGATACCAAAATAACTGAAACTTAAAAAGCCCCACAATGTACAGAGATAATTAACCCATACTTCACTGGAGTAATGCCCTGGTGTAGTGCTGTATCTCACAGACTTGAAAAGTTTTAGCTTTGATAAAACCTCAGAATTATGGAATTGTATGCTGCTGATAGAGGCCATAACGCCCATTGTGCTGGCACTAGCTCACTAACAAACATTTAGCACCATTCATCTGCCTTTTCGCATGCAAATAATCAAATGTTAAAAATCACACAACGCCAGGTTATAGTCCAACAGTTTAATTGGAAGCATACTAGCTGTCGGAGTGCCGCAACTTCAACTACCTGATGAAGGAGCGTGGCTCCGAAAGCTAGTGTGCTTCCATTTAAACCTGTTGGACTATAACCTGGTGTTGTGTGATTTTTAACTTTGTACACCCCAGTCCAACACCGGCATCTCCAAATAATCCAATGGTTTTCTTTGTTGAATTAAAGCATCTAGCTAAGGGAGCTGAGGGATATTATAACTTGTCTCAGAATCCCTATGCTGGGCAAGAGAACAAAAAAAATCACTCATGGATTTTTGTCTATCACTCTGATGACAGCTATTAGAAAACATGCATATCAAGAAAGGGCAGAACTGCTGTGCTTATGACACCATCTGTAATTGAATAAGTGACTGATAGGCAGCCTACGAATCTACACACTAGTAGAGGCATGTGGACAGTGAACTTTAGTGAGTCAATAGAATCACATCCATAAGGAATTAGTGCTTTCGAGACAGCGGGAGAGAAAATGCCAGGGATTAAAACCATTAAGCACTCAGGAATGACTAGGGCATTGATTCTGAAATTAAACTTAACACTTTGTGGTTTTTTGACTTTCCTTTGCAACTAAAAATAGGACCATGCTTTTAAGAAATGGCTTTGCGGTTTTGAAACAGAAACAACAAATATAAAATAAACATGTATAGAAAACAATTTTGCTTCAGTACATAAAAATAATCACACTCCTCTGTCCTAAAATGTTTAACTTTAGGAACTTTGTTTGGATTTTATTCTGTAAAAACACCCCAGATTTAGCAGAAACTGTGGTGAAATAAGACAGGGAGTTCTATCAACAAATGCACATCCAGCTAAAATGATTCTCATCTCCCCCAATACTGGAAGCCAGTAACTGCTCTTTCACTGTCCTATTACAAGTAAATGATGGCATGCAGGACCAGGTATGCTGTTCCATTTCCTTTCCTCCAACCCGTGTCATAACCGCCCCCAAGGATGCATTGTTCAAGAAGTGGAGTACAGACAACCCTGGTAATTATAGACCAGTGAGTCTTACTTCAGTTGTGGGCAAAGTGTTAGAAAAGGTTATAAGAGGTAGGATTTATAAGCATCTAGAAAAGAATAAGTTGATGAGGGATAGTTAACACTGTTCTGTGAAAGGTAGTTCATGCCTCACAAACCTCATTGAGTTCTTTGAGAAGGTGACCAAACTGCTGGATGAGGGTAAAGTGGTTGATGTGGTGTATATGGATTTCAGTTAGGCATTTGATAAGGTTCCCCATAGTAGTATTGCACAAAATACGGAGGCACGGAATTAAGGGTGATTTAGCGGTTTGGATCAGAAATTGGCTAGCTGAAAGAAGACAGAGGGTCACAGTTATTGGGAAACGTTCATCCTGGAGTTCAGTTATTAGTGGTGTATGGCAAGGATCTGTTTTGGGGCCACTACTGTTGGTCATTTTTATAAATGACCTGGATGCGGGCGTAGAAGGAAGGATTAGTAAATTTGTGGATGACACTGAGGTTGGTAGAGTTGTAGATAGTGCCCAAGGATGCTGCAGGTTACAGAGGAACATGGATAAGCTGCAGAGCTGGGCTGAGAGGTGACAATGGAGTTTAATGTGGAAAAATATGATGTAATTCACTTTGGAAGGATTAACAGGAATACAGAGTACTGGGTTAATGGTAAGATTCTTCGTAATGCAGATGAACAGAGAGATCTTGGTGTCCATGTACATAGATCCGTGAAAGTTGCCACCCAGGTTGATATGGTTGTTAAGAAGGCATAGAGTATGTTAGCTTTTATTTGTAGAGGGATTGAGTTTCAAAGCCATGAGGTCATGCTGCAGCGGTGTAAAACTTTGGTGCAGCCGCATTTGGGGTTTTGCATTCGGTTCTGGTCATTGCATTAGAGGAAGAATATGGAAGCTTTGGAAATGGTTCAGAGGAGATTTACTAGAATATTGCCTGGTATAGAGGGAAAATCTTATGAGGAAAGGCTGAGGGACCTGAGACTGTTTTCGTTAGAAAGAAGAAGGTTGAGATATGACTTAAGTGAGTTAATGTATTGAGTTAATTGACTTAAGTGACTTAATAAAAGATAATCAGAGGGTTAGATAGGGTGGATAATGAGACCCTTTTTCCTCAGATGGCAATGGCTGGCACAAGAGGACATAGTTTTAAATTGAGGGGCGATAGATATAAGGCAGATGTCAGAGATATTTTCTTTACTCAGACGGTATTAAGGGTGTGGCATGCCCTGCCTGCAGCAGTAGTAGACCTTCCAACTTAAAAGGCATTTAACTGGTCATTGGATAGACATTTGGATGAATATGGAATAATGTAGGTTAGATGGGCTTCAGGTTGGTTTCACAGGTTGGCACATCATCAAGGGCCAAAGGGCCTGTACTGCACTGTGATGTTTTATGTTCTATGGAATGCCTGGTAGGGTATTGCCATAAGGTATGAAAATAGTGGTAGAAATTGTACAATCTCTTTGCTGATGTCCAGAGAGTCTGGGGTCGCCCACTTCTAGAATGCAACTCTTTTTTTTAAAAGGATGGCCTTCTGCCACAATAAACACTCCTCTTTTTGCGCTGGTGCAGCAGCATTCCAAACAATTGTTTCCAGAAGTGACAGGCTGATTCTTGCTGACCAGGAAAATCCCAGTCTAGATAAATTCCAACTGAAGACTGAGGTTTGGAGTGGATTTCGACGCACCAAGGGTGGCACAGTAGGCACGAATACTACTCCCAATTATTCTGTCACAGAATGAAAACGGGGCCCATCGCATTCCAAACAGACAGAAACAAGAAATCCAACACCTCAATCATTATCCAGAAAGTGAAATTTGTGCAATTAATACAAACTAAATGGAGATGGTCAAAATCTAAACATGCACTGGCACTAAACATTGTTTGTGTGTGTCCATATGCTCATTCATGTTAAGCTATTAAAACATATTATTGGAGTTTGTTTGTAATACTAGCATGTAACTCTCTTCCACTTTATTCACAATTTTAGCAAAGATATTAACTCATCTTACCTGCTTTCTATCTATATCTACTAGGAGAAAGTGAGGGCTGCAGATGCTGGAGATCAGAGCTGAAAATGTGTTGCTGGAAAAGCGCAGCAGGTCAGGCAGCATCCAAGGAGCAGGAGAATTGACGTTTCGGGCATGAGCCCTTCTTCAGGAATGAGGAGAGTGTGCCAAGCAGGCTAAGATAAAAGGTAGGGAGGAGGGACTTGGGGGAGAGGCGTTGGAAATGCGATAAGTGGAAGGAGGTTAAGGTGAGGGTGATAGGCCGGAGTGGGGCGGGGGCGGAGTGGTCAGGAAGAAGATTGCAGGTTAGGGAGGTGGTGCTGAGTTCGAGAGTTGGGACTGAGACAAGGTGGGGGGAGGGGAAATGAAGAAACTGGAGAAATCTGACTTCATCCCTTGTGGTTGGAGGGATCCTAGGCGGAAGATGAGGCTGTCCTCCTCCAGCTGTCGTGTTGCTATGGTCTGGCGATGGAGGAGTCCAAGGACCTGCATGTCCTTGGTGGAGTGGGAGGGGGAGTTGAAGTGTTGAGCCATGGAGTGTTTGGGTTGGTTGGTTCGGGTGTCCCAGAGATGTTCCCTGAAACATTCAGCAAGTAGGCGGCCTGTCTCCCCAATATAGAGGAGGCCACATCGGGTGCAGCGGATGCAGTAAATGATGTGTGTGGAGGTGCAGGTGAATTTGTGGCAGATATGAAAGGATCCTTTGGGGCCTTGGAGGGAAGTAAGGGGGGAGGTGTGGGCGCATGTTCTGCATTTCTTGCGGTTGCAGGGGAAGGTGCCGGGAGTGGAGGTTGGGTTGGTGGGGGGTGTGGACCTGACAAGGGAGTCATGGAGGGAGTGACTAGACTACACCTAGTCTACACCTAGACTACACCTCCTGTCCCCTGTAAAAACGCCATCCCATATTCCCAATTCCGTCGTCTCCACCGCATCTGCTCCCAGGAGGATCAGTTCCAATACCGAACAACCCAGATGGCCTCCTTCTACAAAGACCACAATTTCCCCCAGACGTGATCAACGATGTTCTCCAGTGCATCTCCTCCACTTCCCGCTCCTCCGCCCTTGAACTCTGCCTCTCCAATTACCACCAGGACAGAACCCCACTGGTCGTCACCTACTACCCCACCAACCTCCATATACATCGTATCATCCGTCATCATTTCCGACACCTCCAAACGGACCCCACCACCAGGGATATATTTCCCTTCCCTCCCCTAACAGCATTCCGAAAGTACCACTCCCTCCTTGACTCCCTTGTCAGGTCCACACCCCCCACCAACCCAACCTCCACTCCCGGCACCTTTCACTGCAACCGCAAGAAATGCAAAACTTGCATCCACAACTCCCCCATTACTTCCTTCCAGTGCCCCAAGGGATCTTTCCATATCCGCCATAAATTCACCTGCACCTCCACACACATCATTTACTGCATCCGCTGCACCCGATGTGGCCTCCTCTATATTGGAGAGACAGGCCGCCTACTTGTGGAACGTTTCAGAGAACACCTCTGGGACACCCGGACCAACCAACCTAAACACTCCGTGGCTCAACACTTCAACTCCCCCTCCCACTTCACCAAGGACATGCAGGTCCTTGGACTCCTCCATTTCCAGACCATAACAACACGATGGCTGGAGGAAGAGAGCCTCATCTTCCGCCTAGGAACCCTCCAACCACAAGGGATGAAGTCAGATTTCTCCAGTTTCCTCATTTCCCCTCCCCCCACCTTGTCTCAGTCCCAACCCTCGAACTCAGTACCTCCTTCCTAATCTGCAATCTTCTTCCTGACCTCTCCGCCCCCACCCCCACTGCGGCCTATCACCCTCACCTTAACCTCCTTCCACCTATTGCATTTCCAACACCCCTCCCCCAAGTCCCTTCTCCCTACCTTTTATCTTAGCCTGCTTGGCACATTCTCCTCATTCCTGAAGAAGGGCTCATGCCCGAAACGTCGATTCTCCTGCTCCTTGGATGCTGCCTGACCTGCTGCGCTTTTCCAGCAACACATTTTCAGCTTTTATATATTTTATATATATATATATATCTGAGGAGTGTTATATGAACTTGGATTGCATTCATCTGCTGACAACCATCAACTTCCGTGGGCGGCACGGTGGCACAGTGGTTGTGGGCGGCACGGTCGCACAGTGGTGTGGGCGGCACGGTGGCACAGTGGTAGTGGGCGGCACGGTGGCACAGTGGTTAGCACTGCTGCCTCACAGCGCCTGAGACCCGGGTTCAATTCCCGACTCAGGCGACAGACTGTGTGGAGTTTGCACGTTCTCCCCGTGTCTGCGTGGGTTTCCTCCGGGTGCTCCGGTTTCCTCCCACAGTCCAAAGATGTGCGGGTCAGGTGAATTGGCCATGCTAAATTGCCTGTAGTGTTAGGTAAGGGGTAAATGTAGGGGTCTGGGTGGGTTGCGCTTCGGCGGGTCGGTGTGGACTTGTTGGGCCGAAGGGCCTGTTTCCACACTGTAAGTAATCTAATCTAATCTAATCTAAAAAAACCTTCAATTTCTAGCCGAATTATTCAAGAGTCTTTAATGTTATTCATTTGTAAAGAATGTATTTTATTTGATTCTTATTAAAATGTTCTCAAGAAATCTATTCCTTTAAGGATTGATTTGAATTTGCCCACTTCATTTCTACTTGACATTTAGAGATTGTCAAGTAGACTGTTATGTTTATATGGATTCTATCAACTCAATTAAATGTTCATTCAACATTTCGCATTCATCACACATCTCGGTCCAAAGGTCATTTATAAAACTAGCTAACTTCCATTCACTCCGTCAATTAAAGTGTCTATATATGATTTTATCAGTTGACTGTAAGGCCTATATTCTATCAGTAAAAAGAATCTGAACAGTGCTGATGGGCCTGGAAAAAGGAATGACTAGACAGAGGAATGTTGCTTCTGCAGATTGTGTGTGGAGTAGAAAAGAATACTGTTTTCCACTTCCTTAAAGTGAAATTAAGCTTAAAATACCAGCAGGTTATGCTAAAGGGCTTTTCCCAACAAACCATAATTAGGGGATTTCATGAACTGACAAACCGTATGCCACTTCTGAAGGTTTGCCCTTGCAACCTCCTTGCTGAGAAAATGAGGCATTCCATCACACCTTTGACTGTAAGGCTGAAATATCAACTTCAAAGGAAGAGCGTCTTAACAAGTTTCTATGCTGCAGAATACAAAATGTCATCTCAAAGTTTGTTTTGGACAAAACATATCATTATTATGATAGCTTGTATTTTAAGATCACCCCTTTAATCTTTGAATATCCTTTTCACCTTTGAACATATACTCAAACATGATTTTTGAAAATGCACAAAAGTATTTGAAATTCTCAATGGTTCTGGTTGATTCGGTGAGCACTGTTAGTAAATGCTATATGCTATAGTTCATTTGCAAAGTGTGTGACAGAAATATTGAAGATTATGGATAATGTATTAATTATTTAATACGTTAAGGTTTGCATGCTGATGGCATCTCTCCTAACATTTCACTTGAAACATTAGCGAAGTAAAAGGTAGCATTTTACCTTTTGTTAAGATGCTTTCTGAATTATGTTCACTCTCAATTGTTATATATATTTTCCAATATCAGAAAACAAAATGATACTACACATATTTATATATATATATATATATATATATTTTTGAAACTGTTCTAAAAAACATATTAGACAGTCTAACAAAAAGATAACTAGTATATTCATGGGACTTGATTTAACAACAACCTTTCATAAAATTTCTCAGAGATTAACACAAGTCAGGCAATCAACACTCCTGATATAAGATCATCATCTTCAAGATAAAAACATTTTATGCAACAGAACTGTGAGTTCCACAAGTTGTTCATTTTTTTTAACATTTAACCATAGGCAGATAGCTGTGACATTTAGCTTTGACCAGAACGTCGACTCTCCTGCTCCTTGGATGCTGCTTGACCTGCTGTGCTTTTTCCAGCACCACACCCTTTGACTCTGACTCTCCAGCATCTGTAGAACTCACTTTCTCCCATTCCCTGTGTATGTTTGAAAGCTTGCTTGTGTTAACAATGCCATCTACTCCACCATTCTCTGCAACTAAGAGTGAATGAGATGAAACCTACTTCTCTTTTAACTTTAACAGTATTGTAATGTTTCTTACAAAGTCAGAATCCATAAATACTATGAATGGGGAAATGCGCCTCCAGAGTTTAAAGGGAAAAGTTAAATTGCAATCTGATTATGGAAAGAATGAGGAGAAAGAATTGTTTTAAAACGTGCAATTTGTCCATTACGCTTTGCGTCCTAATTTAGTAAATTTGGATATTAGTCAGAGAGAGCTAGCCATTGTCTATATTTTGGCTATATTTTAAAAAAAACAGTTGAAAGGAGTAGTAATGGTAGCACCAACGTAGCAAATAAATACAGGAGAACTCGTTATGATCTTTCCCATAGTAGCTCTTTATGATTACTGACCCACAATATCAGACGAGTATCCGTATAAAATGTTTGTTCATTTACTACTGGAACATCCTTATCATGATGATACTATTCATCACAGCATCAAAAAAAGAAAACAGAGATGACTCCATCTTTATACATTTTCTCCTTGTAAGCAAAATACACAGTGTTGGTTTCTTTGAGATAATATTTTCTGTAACTGCAATATCTTTTAGAGGTACAATAAACTTGAAATATTTTAAGCTTTCATAGGCTATCAGAGAAGCAAAATGAAGGAAAGAAGCTAGTATCTGTTGAATTTAATATTTATTTCTTCCTTATATCACAGATCAAAATACACACAAGATAATTATGTGGCCTGTGGAATATAGGTTGTAAGGGATGATTCTCTGAAATTTTAATTTTAATTATTTTGTCACAGTAATGTAGTTAAAACATTTAGAATTGATCTGTTATTTAAATGTTAAGGCCATAATTGGTGATCTGTGTACATTGGCTGTAGTGGCATTAGACAGCAGGTAAATAAACTGCCAGGAATTCAGCATAGGGTTGAGCATTTATTGTTAAAGATGGACAAGAGGAGAGAAACCACAGTTCCAAGTGGAGAGGAGACAGTATGTGGAAAGAGTAGTCAGCTTGAAGAACCACCTTCAGAATAAAGCAGGGGGATATTCCGCAGGGAGGTCAATTTCTAGTGTCTGGATGCAGAATCAGGTAATAATCCCACAGAAAAAATGTAATGAGCTCATGCTGGTGGTCAAAGTCAGTGAATATGTTGTTACACGATAATTCAGACACTTCGGTCCACCCACACTTCTCGCAACACAATCTCATCACTCACCCAACCCGAGTCCATACCACATTATGACTCACAATATTCAGGTACTCCACTTTGTTCTCACACACATTCCAAGAATGTCAGCCTTACACCCACTTTTCACAGCTATGAGGATACATCAGCCAAACATAGCACAACACAATTATCCATCTCACTCACAGTACAGAATAGAAAGGTGCTGAGCAGACCTACCATGGAAAAGGAGGTCTAGTTCTCCTGAGCCCTATGGAGGAGATCGTTCTCCACTTGATGGAATTCTCCACAGAGCTAGTTATACCGATAGAGAGTAGTATGAAGTACGGCATATGTCACATCCTCAAAAAATTCCAATAGATTGGTCACTAATAGTTTCATTTTGATGAAACCATGTTAACTTTGCCTGATTCTCTTGAACTTTTTCAATTGCCTTGCTATAATTTTTTTATAAGAGCTTCTAACATTTTCCTGATAGTAGATACTGACCTGTAGACTCTTGCTTTCCGTTTATCTTTTAATCTAATGGTACCTTCCCAAAATCAACTATCTCACTAGCCATTTCCTTTAAAGTTGGAGGACAAGGGTCAATTGGAACACGAGCACTTGTCAGCCTACACCTCCCAGCAATTTACTCAGTACTGCTTCTCTGATGATTACGACTTTCCTGAATTCCTCCCTCCCTTCCATTTCCAGATTTACCTCTATTTCCGGGATGTTACTTGTATCCTCAAGAGTGAGGACCACCGCGAAATACCTGATCAATACATCTGTCATTTCCTTATTTACTGCTTTTAATTTTTCAGTCTTATTCTCTATAAGAGTAGTGTTCACTTTGTTAACTCTTCTTCAAATATTTACAGAAACTCTTTCTGTCCTTATATTTCTGGCTAGTGTTCTTTCACACTCTAATTTTCCCCTCCTTATGGATGTTTTGGCCATTCTTTGTTGTCTTTGCATTTTGTCCAATCTCCTGATTTTCCACGTCTTTACATTAGTATATGCTTTCTCATTTAGTTGGAGATGATCTTTAACATTTTCAGTCAACCACGAATGGTGGGTCCACCCATTGTTAATATTCATGCTTGCTAGAATGTTCTATTCTTTATATTCTGAAATATCTTCTTAAATGTCTACCATTGACATATCCTTTAATCCTTCACTTTAGCCATCTTCGTTATCATGTCATCATAATCTTCCTTATTTAAATTTAAAAATAGTCTCAGACCTACTCCTCTCTTTCTCAAATTGAATTTAAAATTCAATTATTCTAGTTGCTGTTACATCGAGGCACCTTCACAATGAGATAATTGATAAATCTTGTCTCATGGCACAATACCACTGTACTAGTACAGACTGCTCTCTAGTGATAAACTACTACAATTTGTTGATACACATAAGTATATTTTCAAGCATTTCTACTACTGAATCCATCTCAATCAATATCCTGGGCTATCCATTTAATTTTGTGGCTATAATAACAGGTCAGAGGCTAAGAATTCTATAATATATAAGTCAAGAGTGAGATGGAATACTCTCCAACTGCCTGGATGAGTGCATTCAAGCTTACGAAGCTAGACACCTTTCAGGAGAAAGCAGAAGTATGATTTTCATCCTGCCACCATCTTAAATAGTCACTTCTCCCACCACCATCTAAAAAATGCAGCAACTCACCAAGACTCTTTCTGTAGCACCTTCCAATTAGAATGCCCAGGACTATAGATGCATAGATACACCTGAATCTGCAGGTTCCTCTTAAGCCGCACATCATCCTGAACTAAATTGCCGTTCCTTCCCCAGTGCTGTATTCGTTTTTAAACAGCACAGTAGATAAATGACACCAGATTCAGGAAGGTGGTTCGCCCACATTCTCAAGGATAAATAGGGTTGGGCAACAAATGTTGGTTTGGCCAGCTATATTTGCACTCTATGAAAGAATAAGTCAAGAAAAATCGATATGTGACTTTTTTTTTACTTCACTGATTCCCTGTGATAACAGTTCAGAGGATAATTAGCTGATTTATTTCTTTGATAATTTATAAACAGGAGGTGAGGAGCATTGCTAATTATGACTGTCCTAAATCAGTCTTGTATACCTTCAGTGAAATATTTATGGACTCAAAATTCATCTATTTTAATGATTCACATTTTTGAAATGTGCGATTTTTCAAACTAACTTGCAAGTTGCCTAGTTCAAGAGGGAAGACTTGGTTGAACATTAACTTTACATCCAACCTTGCAAAAAAAATCTTATTTCGTGAATTTCCAGAGGTTACAGCCTCCTTCGTTCCTTATGAGCAGTGAATTCATAAAAGGATTTGGGAAAGAAAAATACCAATTCATAATGTTAGATGTTACTCAAAGCTTGTTGATGCTTTGAAGATTATTTCACACATAATTCTACACTGGTGATTTTGATTCAGCACTGTGCACAAAAGTATGTTTTACTTTAAAAAGAAAGCTGTATAAGAAGGAATTAGAATGTTTTACAGCAAATATAAGTGACACTGACTTTAACCTGCTCGGGATATGTCATATTGAAATTGAAATACCTACTCAAAATTGTCAGCTTTGACTTTTGTATGGAGATGATAAAAACAGTAAAACATCTCATGAGAAAAATGTTTTAAACACAGATGTCTCATGAATTCTGGCTCTCCAGGGGCCAGTTCTCTGAACAGGGTCCAAAATAATCAATGTTTCCAGCTACACCAATGGTTGTCATATATGGCAGTTTGTAACCCAATGAAGTCAGACACTTTACACAATCTATGTCTGAATAAGCTATCTGCACATTTTTCCCATTCATTGGGAGTGCTTAGATACCACGGGAGGAAGGTAACTAGGATTCTTATAATGATTTAGGAGAAAGTGAGGACTGCAGATGCTGGAGATCAGAGCTGAAAACGTGTTGCTGGAAAAGCGCAGCAGGTCAGGCAGCATGCAACGAGCAGGAGAGTCGACGTTTCGGGCATGAGCCCTTCTTCAGGAATGAGGAAAATGTGTCCAGCAGGCTAAGATAAAAGGTAGGGAGGAGCGACTTGGGGGAGGGGCGTTGGAAATGCAATAGGTAGAAGGAGGTCAAGGTGAAGGTGATAGGCCGGAGTGGGGATGGGGGCAGAGAGGTCAGGAAGAAGATTGCAGGTTAGGAAGGTGGTGCTGAGTTCGAGAGATTTGACTGAGACAAGGTGGGGGGAGGGGAAATGAGGAAACTGGAGAAATCTAGGTTTATCCCTTGTGGTTGGAGGGTTCCTAGGCGGAAGATGAGGCGCTCTTCCTCCAGCCGTTGTGTTGTTATGGTCTGGCAATGGAGGAGTCCAAGGACCTGCATGTCCTTAGCGGAGTGGGAGGGGGAGTTGAAGTGTTGAGCCAAGGGGCGGTTGGGTTGGTTGGTTCGGGTGTCCCAGATGTGTTCCCTGAAACGTTCTGCAAGTAGGCAGCCTGTCTCCCCAATATAGAGGAGGCCACATCAGGTACAGCGGATGCAGTAAATGATGTGTGTAAAGGTGCAGGTGAATTTGTGGCGGATATGGAAGGATCCCTTGGGGCCTTGGAGGGAAGTAAGGGGGGAGGTGTGGGCGCAAGTTTTGCATTTCTTGCGGTTGCAGGGGAAGGTGCCGGGAGTGGAGGTTGGGTTGGTGGGGGGTGTGGACCTGACAAGGGTGTCACGGAGAGAGTGGTATTTTCGGAACGCTGATAGGGGAGGGGGGGGAATATATCTCTGGTGGTGGGGTCCGTTTGGAGGTGGCGGAAATGACGACGGATGATATGATGTATGTGGAGGTTGGTGAGGTGGTAGGTGTGGGGTCCTGTCCTGGTGGTGATTGGAGGGGCTGGGCTCAAGGGTGGAGGAGTGGGAAGTGGAGGAGATGCAGTGGAGGGCATCGTCGATCATGTCTGGGGGGAGGTTGTGGTCTTTGAAGGAGGTCATTTGGGTTGTACGGTATGAGAACTAGTCCTCCTGGGAGCAGATGCGGCAGAGACGAAGGAGTTGGGAGTATGGGATGGCGTTTTTACAGGGGGCAGCCTGGCAGGAGGTGCAGTCTAGGTAGCCTTGGAAGTCGGTCGGTTTGTACACCTCCATCCCCCATCACGAAGGACTCAAAGCCCTCCGCTTCTTCCTTTCCCGCCATACCAACCAGTACCCTTCCACTGACACCTTCCTTCGACTGACTGAACTGGTCCTCACTCTGAATAACTTCTCTTTCCAATCCTTCCACTTCCTCCAAACCAAAGGAGTAGCCATGGGCACCCGCATGGACCACAGCTATGCCTACCACTTTGTAGGATATGTGGAACGGTCCATCTTCCGCAGCTACACTGGCACCAACCCCCACCTTTTCATCCGCTACATTGATGACTGTATTGGCGCTGCCTCATGCTCCCATGAGGAGGTTGAACAGTTCATTCACTTTACCAACACCTTCCACCCCGACCTCAAATTTACCTGGACCGTCTCAGACTCCTCCTTCCCCTTCCTAAACCTTTCCATTTCTATTTCGGGCGACTGAATCAACATGGACATTTACTACAAACCGACCGACTCCCACAGCTACCTGGACTACACCTCCTCCCAGCCTTCCCCCTGTAAAAACGCCATCCCATACTCCCAATTCCTTCGTCTCCACCGCATCTGCTCCCAGGAGGACCAGTTCCAATACTGTACAACCCAAATGGCCCCCTTCTTCAAAGACCGCAACTTACCCCTAGACGTGATCGACGATGCCCTCCACCACGTCTCCTCCACTTGCCACTCCTCCACCCTTGAGCCCAGCCCCTCCAATCGCCACCAGGACAGAACCCACTGGTCCTCACCTACCACCCTACCAACCTCCATATACATCATCTCATCCGTTGTCATTTCCGCCATCTCCAAACGGACCCCACGACCAGAGATATATTTCCCTCCCCACCCCTATCAGCGTTCTGAAAAGACCACTCTCTCCGTGACTCCCTCCTCAGGTCCACAGCCCCCACCAACCCAACTTCCATTCCCGGCACGTTTCCCTGCAACTGCAAGAAATGCAAAACTTGCGCCCACACCTCCCCCCTTACTTCCCTCCAAGTACCCAAGGGATCCTTCCATATCCGCCACAAATTCACCTGCACCTCCACACACATCATTTACTGCATCCGCTGCACCCGATGTGGCCTCCTCAATATTGGGGAGACAGGCCGCCTACTTGCGGAACGTTTCAGGGAACACCTGGACCAACCAACCCAACCACTCCATCGCTCAACACTTCAACTCCCCCTCCCACTCCGCCAAGGACATGCAGGTCCTTGGACTCCTCCATCGCCAGACCATAGCAACACGATGACTGGAGGAAGAGCGCCTCATCTTCCACCTAGGAACCCTCCAACCACAAGGGATGAACCTCGATTTCTCCAGTTTCCTCATTTCCCCTCCCCCCACATTATCTCAGTCAAATCCCTCGAACTCAGCACCACCTTCCTAACCTGCAATCTTCTTCCTGACCTCTCTACCCCCACCCCCACTCTGGCCTATCACCCTCACCTTGACCTCCTTCCACCTATCGCATTTCCAAAGCCCCTCCCCCAAGTCCCTCTTCCCTACCTTTTATCTTAGCCTGCTGGACACACTTTCCTCATTCTTGAAGAAGGGCTCATGCCCGAAACGTCGACTCTCCTGCTCCTTGGATGCCGCCTGACCTGCTGCACTTTTCCAGCAACACAGTTTCAGTTCTTATAATGATTAGAAGGCTGCTGCACTTGCAACGAAAGCCATTCTTTTCGAGTCTGACTTACAGAGCAAAATTGGAAGATCTCCCATACTTTCAGGAGAAGAGTTTAGAGGTTTTATTGGAAAGAAGTGACCCTTAGGAAAGTTTGAAAGCAAGTGATATCCTATGACTAGAGCTAACGGAAAGCTGCATGACACACGAATAGATGTGTTCTCAAAGACCATCTCAGTGACAAGATTGATGTTAAAGATTCGCACCAAAAAGAAATGCTGAACAGCAGAAAAAGTGTGATATATAGCAGAAAATCAAACTGGATGCAAAAGAGATAAGTCATGCAGTTCACTTTGGCAAGTCAAAAATTGGAAAAAATTGAAGGATCAGAAATCAGTCAAGCTTGCTTTAAATAATGAACTCCTGAAGTGAACAGCACGGTGGCCTCTCAGCATCTGTTTCAGTGAATGCACTCTGAATCAAGACTTGCACTGCAAAAGACCATGAAAAAATTGTCACAAGACCAAGTATAACGAATTGATACTATTCTGTAGATTCCATGGAATTCAAAAGAGCTGGGCAGTCAATGGAAGCACAGTTTCAGAAATAATAACTCAAAAACTGCCAAAATGTCTGTAACAGAACAAGAATGCATGTATTATGGTGGCTCTGTGGTTAGCACTGCTGCCTCACAACAGCAGGGACCCGGGTTTGATTCCCGCCTCAGGCGGCTGCCTGTGTGGGTTTCCTCCAGGTACTCCGGTTTCCTCCCACAATCCAAAGATGTGCATTTTAGGTGAACTGGCCACACTAAATTGCCCATAGTGTAAGGTGCATTAGTCAGGGGTAAATGTAGGGGAATGGGTCTGGGTGGGTTACTCTTTGGAGGGTCGATGTGGACTTGTTGGGCCAAGTAGCCTGTTTTCACAGTATAGGGAATCTAATTATATCTATTGAGGAGTATCTGCTCAATTTCATAGTTCTTTAGTTTGTCATTGAGGAACCACTTTCTGAACATGTCAGAAGTGACGCATACTCACTCTGCCTCTGATCTTTCCACTGCTCTTCATCTGATTGCACATTTTATATTAATTACCATACAATACAGTACATTAAATGGGTCATTCTTAGGATAGAAACCTCGTAGGAGTGGGGTACCATAATCATCAGTGCTCATGGGCGAGAGCTATTCACAATCTATGTCAAAGATTTGGATTTGGGATCAAATGGAATATTGTTGATGAGACAAAACAAATCAGGAATGTGAGTTGTGAAGATAATGCAAGGCTTCAAACGGAGTTAGACAAGTGTTTGGGCAAGAACACAGCAGGTGAAATATAATACGAATAAGTG
This sequence comes from Hemiscyllium ocellatum, assembly GCF_020745735.1. NCBI lineage: Eukaryota > Metazoa > Chordata > Chondrichthyes > Orectolobiformes > Hemiscylliidae > Hemiscyllium > Hemiscyllium ocellatum. Next base: position 28,964,461 of record NC_083419.1, read on the forward strand.
TGAAGTTATGCACTTTGGCAGAAAAACAAAACATGATGGCAGAATATTTCTTAAATGTTGAACCGCTGGAAAGTGATGATGTCTTGTATGTCCTTGCTCACAAGCCACTAAAAGCGAGGAGGCAAGTGCACCAGAAGACAAGGAATGCAAATGATATGTTGGGGTTCATGGCAAAGCAATTTGAATGCAGGGATGAAGATGTCTTGCTGCAATTGTATGGAACCTTAGCAAGACCATACCTGGAGTACTGTGTACAGTTTTAGTCTATTCATGTAAGGAAAGGCGTAATCACCATAGAGGGAATGCAACTGCGGCTCATCACATTAATTCCTGGGATAGTGGAATTGTCTTATGAGGAAAGTTTGAAGAAACTGGGCTTGTATTCTCTTGAATTTCCAAGAATGAGAGGTGAGATCATTAAAACTTACAAACTTCTTACAGGGCAAGAAGAAATGGATGTGGATAGAATATTTCCTCGAGCTAGTGTATCAAGAATCTGGGAACACAGTCCCAGAATACCAGAAATGGTGCAGGCCAATTAAATGTTGAAATAAGGAGGAGATAAGGAGGATTCTTAGAGGGTGAAGAATCCCTGGAATTCTCTATCCCAGAAAGCTGTGGATGTTCTAGATACAAATGACATCAGGGATAGGGAGATATTGGAGAAGAATGGTGTAGAGGTAGATGATAAGTCATGCCTTGTTCAAAAAGCGGAGCAGACTGGACAGGCTGGATGGTCAACTCCTGCTCCTATTTCCTACATTCCTCTGTCAAAATATTTGCAAATCTCAAAATGATTGTTTTTACTTATTAATGAGCTCTTACTTTCATTGTATATTCTTGCAGCCTGTAACTCAGTCTCAGGAGAAAGCGAGGATTGCAGATGCTAGAAATCAGAGTCGAGAGTGTGGTGCAGGAGAATCGATATTTTGGTAGAAGCCCTTGTTTCAAGAATAAGCCCTCATTCCTGAAAGAAGGGCTTATGCCTGAAACGTTGATTCCTCCTGCTCCCTTAATGCTGTCTGATCTGCTCTGCTTTTCCAGCACCACACACCTGATGGTAACTCAGTCTCATCCCACCTGAAGCAGTACTGAACATGATAAGGAAATAGTAGTTTTACAAATCAAATTGTAGAAATGCAGAAAACCCGGCTTTCCATTCACTACTGATTAACAACTGGGGACATGTAAAAATTGAAACAAATTCCGTTGAAATTATGGAATGATACTTATATAACGGATCAGGGAATAATTAACAATAAAGTGGAGTCAGTGTCCTTGGATATACCTTATATCATTGAATTAAAGAAATGCAGTACATGGAGATAAAAGAAACAAAGTAGGGCAGGTAGAGTTTGCGAGTCAGGTGGATAGCCCAACTTCGAGAGGGAATGAGTGTCATTTACTTCAGGAATCAATCAAGCATCTGCTCGAGGATTGCTGTCCTATTAAGGATGATGTCCCCAATAGCTGTCAGTCCAATCAGAGAGCCAGGAGCTCAATGGCACCACCACTGAGTGATGACCACTGGTGAGGAAGGCTGGACACTGAGGGTGGGAGTTTCTCCTTCCAGACCTGTCCTGTATTAATAGGAATGGGTAAAATCAGTCCTCTGGGGCTGGAATTTCAAACTTACCTACACCATTTGGAAGAAAGTGAGAACTCCAGATGCTGGAGATCAGAGTCGAGAATGTAGTGCTGGAAAAGCACAGGTCAATGTTTCAGACTAGAGGCCTTATACCCAAAAAATCGATTCTCCTGCTCCTCAGATGTTGCCCGACCTGCTGTGCTCTTACCTACACCATTTGCAACCCACACTATCCTCTCCCAGATGGGAAACATGTTGGGTTGTAACTCCACGCACACATTCTATGACACTGAGGTTGCCATTACATAGGCCTTGGGAAAATTGGAATTCCATTCCCCCGCAAGAGATAGGATTTGTATCTTGGTGGAAACCCTGTCATGTGAACCAGGATGAGATCCCTGCTAAGATTCAGAGACTTTGAACAGTTAAGATCAAATGGCTATGCCATTGTCCCTTACTTGTGCCATTTCCCTTCAATGGTCCCTCATATCCCCTTTATTCTTTTTCCTCTTCAAATCTTTATACTCCCTACAAGAAAAACAGATGTCTAGTCATGTGTTCAAACTGCTTGAATTCACACCTTCAGATACAGATGGGAAGATCCAGTCCAGTCGCCTTCCACAACTGAGGAACAAAACTTTAAAGAAAAATATCAGGGCTATGCTGGGGATTGGGGTGGGGGTAAATCATTGGAACTGTAGGAGCTGTGGTAAATGTCCACCAGTCCTGAGGGAGCTAGACACAAAGGCTGGAGGCTGAAAGGATGTTTCGTCCTGAGACAATTACTAGGACTAGGAGACACAATACAAAAATAAGATGGAGGTGAGGAGAGAAATTCTCTCTCAAATGGTTATTAAATAGTTCTAAAGGCAAAGGTAGATAGTTTCTTGACTAATAAGTCAGTCAAAGGTTATTGGGTTAAGCAGAAATATTAAGGCCATAATCAGTTCAGCGATGATTTTATTGAATAGCACTGAAGGTTCAAAGCTTTCTTTGGGCCAGTAAAATTCAGCCTGGTAAGGCATCACAAATACTCCCACCACCTTGACCCCCACATCATCCTTGTATGCCCATAAGATTTTGAAATCTTTGACAATTGTCCAATTTTGCTTTCACATATACATTTAAAACATCAAACCTTCAAACCCCTTTTGCTAACTCAATTGTTTTATGGGACACACTAATTCTCAGCACAATAGCAGTACTTATAACCAGATATTAGGTTGAGGAGCTTGGTGCTGACTGACAGTACTAGACTGACTTTCTACTCTTTTCTCTGATCCTCTGGTAAATCTATAATTTTTTTAAAAAATTCACCTATGGCACTGTGGCTTAGTTTAGAAGCATGCAAAATACTTACAGAAAAGGAAGTCCACCTGGCCCCTTTCAATTCATCGATCAAAATCAATCCTAAACTTTCTCCATTGTAGTATCCAATGATTTTGAGTGAACTGACTCTTAACTTCACTACACTTCCCAATGTGATCCATTCTTTGTTCTAAAATTTTAATCCATGTCCCCTTGTCTTGAATGTTTACAGTTTAATCATCTCTTCAATTCACCATCCATTTAATATCTTTATAGTTATAAGATCATCCATCAGATGGTTCTTCTCCACACCATGACAAATTGGATTAATCTGCATTATGCCATGGCCTCACTAAACTGTTACTTTATCCAGAGAGATTAGATTAGATTAGATCACTTGCAGTGTGGAAACAGGCCCTTCGGCCCAACAAGTCCACACCGACATGCCGCAGCGCAACCCACCCATACCCCAACATCCACCCCCCACCTAACACTACGGGCAATTTAGCATGGCCAATTCACCTGACCCACACATCTTTGGACTGTGGGAGGAAACCAGAGCACCCGGAGGAAACCCACGCAGACACGGGGAGAACGTGCAAACTCCACACAGTCGCCTGAGTCGGGAATTGAACTGATGCTAACCACTGTTCCACCGTGCCGCCCACTGATAAAATCCTTCTTTATATCATGACCAGGACTACAGATTTGCCCAACATCTTGTGGCCATCAAGCTTAATCCTTTAAAAAATTGAATACAAAGTGGCAGTTTAATTAAATATCTATATGAAGGGTTGGAATTAGTTTACTGTGCAAGGAGTAAGTAAGTAAGCAAGTAAGTAGATTGATTTATTTTTCGATTGCAGCATCAATGATATTGCAACAGCTCACAAATTAATATTTCAAAGTACTAAATGTTAATGAAGGGAAACTTCTGTGTACATTAAAAAAGATAATTTTTTTAAAAAGTCAATAATGTGAGATAGATAAGGACAGAGCCATCAAATCTAAAGAAAACAATATTTTGCATGGAGTTTTTTTTTGGAAAATCTTCCCTTTTTCAGTCAACATCACCTCTTAACGTTATTCAACTGAAAATTGAGACTCATGGAAGAATATTGTTGGCAGGAGCAACACTTGACTGCTTTGTCCAAATAACCATTACTTATGTGCAGTGTGTTGGTATACACATAGCTTATGACAGCCAAACCTAATCGAGTATTCACCTGATATCTGCACATGTTCAATTCAGACATTAATTATGATGAAGAAGCAGCGCTTCGAAAGCTAATGCTTCCAAATAAACCTGCTGGACTATAACCTGGTGTTGTGTGATTTTTAACATTAATTATGAGGTAATTTACCTAGAGGATGGTTAATATATGGAACTTCCTACCACAGGAGTAATTGAGAAAAATAACATAGGTGCACTTAAGAGGGAACTACATAAAATATTCTAAAATAGTGGTCTGAGGGTAGCTTGCATCTTGCAGCTGATCCTGAGATTCGGGCTTATATCGAGATTTACTTCCAGATTTCTTATCATTATTACAATTCAGTAGTATAAGATTTTTATTTTGATTGCAGTCATAATATTTAAAAGACATTTAGATAAATACATGAATAAGAAATGTTTGGAGGGATAGGGGCAAGCGCAGGCAGGTGAGACTAGAATATTTAGCATTATGGTTAGCATGGACTGAAGGGTCTGTTTCCATTCTGTATGATTCTATAAATAAGGTGAAAGGAATAGAAGATAATGTTGAGAAATGCTGAGTGGAGAGAGAAGACTAGTGATGAATTACACTGGCACAGACTAATGGGGCTGACTGACTTATTTCTGTACTCTGTACTATATGAAAATGAGGATCGTGAATGGGAATTGTAGCCAATTCTTCTGCTTAATCTGGGACTCTGAAGCCAGAGGCATCAATCATTACTGTGATACCAGCTGAGATTGGCTAACTCAACACAGGTGAAAGACTGAAAAACAAAGGGTCATTCTAGACTCACCATCATCTGTGGCTTTAAATAGTTGCCCACAAGGAAGTCCCATTAATGTGGAAACCAGGGCTCTGTGCTCTAAACTGATCCCCTACGCAGCTTTGATGGCTAAACAGCGACATGTGCAAGGTCTGTCCAATCCTTATGACCAAACTAGAGACCACAGAAAAAACTCTTCCTACAACACTAAAACTATTGTTCCACCTATTTGTTTATTATCAGCCATATTCCTACTCCTGAGATTGGCCAGATATTTCGCTTTTGAGCTGGAACTCTCAGCTCAGCCTCATGGACAGCACACTGGACTTCTCTCTCCCAGTGATTGGTAAATTAACAAACGTTGCTGGAAATGCAGCAGAATTGCTATGTCCTCCTTTTGTATTTTTATTGCCTTCCTGAGGCACACCATGCAGCAAACAGCTATGTGCATATCACTTAACATAGCAAACAGTGTCTTAATCCACAGATCAATCAGGAGAATTTCATCAGCATTTTTCAGTTGTTGAATGTCAGTAATAATCAAAGCAGATTATAATCAATGTTTTTATTGTATAAGAGCCAAAGCATGTACTTTCTCAGTATCACAGCAATCAAAAGCAAGGGATTGAAACAAAGCCTATTGTTTAACTGCAGTGCAACTAGAGTAATAATTTACTCCTTGGTACACATGAGTGGCACAATACTGGTAACTTGGTAAAAAGCCTCACATTATCACAAGTAAAATAGTGCTGGCATCTGAACAGTCACTGTGACATAATAAAAGGAAGTGAAATATTGGTAAATATTTTCCTTTGGAAATTACATCATTATCCATATGGTTTAAGCCGAATTTAGCATTAAAATTACTTGTGTAGTCATGATCAGGAATTATCATCCTTTTTGGCCTTAAAAGCAAAGAGAATCTGTTTCCAATCATGTTTTGGCCACCTGAGTGCTCTTTCAGATGTTCTTGATTTCATTTCCACCAAAGTTGACAAATGTCTGTTTCACACAGCAGGAAATACCTCAATAAACTCCAAAGGTTTCAAGGCATTTGGAGCTCCCTTTAACTTTTAACTTTACTTAGATTTGTCATTGTGTAGCCCGTTTAAATAGGGAAGAGATGCTCTCTGGTTGTTCCTATGATCTTTCAACTTCAAAGTTCTCAATATTTTACCTTCCAGGATGATTTATTGTTGTGTTATGTCTTGATTAACATACCACAGAATAAACATATGCTGCCCAGCTGATAGAAACACAGAAATTGTTGAAATGCACTTTCCCATACATGTTTTCAAACAGATGTAGCACATTGTGTCTGGCAACAGTCATTTCGATAAGAATGAATTCTGAAAATGATGAACAGCACAGTAATTAGATGGGAAGGCACTTGAGCACTAATGTGATCAACATATCTCCCCACTATTTAAACTGACATGATGAACTTTAGACCAATAACACTGCTCAGGGCTAGTTTGTGGTTTAGAAACACAATATATTTTGGGTGGACAAAGAGTTAACCATTTGGTGCACCTGCTCTATCTTGGCCAACAAGAGGCTAAATCCATTTTGCTTAGTTTGGACTAAAGAAAACACTCCAAAAACTAATCACACCCAATTTCTTTGCCTCCACCAATTCCTGCAAGGGATAATGATTTTGCTGCATCCCATTTTATTGCTGCTCAGCAATGTTATTTCATACCTCTGCGGCAGATGAGGCTTGAACCTGGACTTCCCATTATGTTGCATTATTAGATATTTTCTAAGCAACCTGTTTAAAAGCGTCATGACACATTTCTGAAGCAGGAGCACTTGAACCCAGGTCTCCTGGCTCAGAGGTACACACATTACCACTGCACCACAAGAGCATTTTCCCCATTATGTTACAAAATGGGGTGGAGTCTGTACATCATCTGCAACCCTTATTTACCCATCAAAATTGTATCTGGTTTCTTTCTGTATCTAAAAGGATACATGCCTACCTACTTCCGGAGTAATAGATAGAAAGTGTGCATCAGCTTTTATAAATATTGGCCATTGATAAGCAATAAGTAACACTTTAAACTTCTGCCATCTAAATCAAGTACCCCTACGTTGATTAACGTAAATGTTCAATGTAGCACCAAGATCTTTCCACTGTGTGTTTGAGTAGATCATTCTGAAGAAAGGTTACTGGATTTGAAACAGTAACTCTGCTTTTCTGTACAGATGCTGCAGATCTCCTGAGTTTTCTAGCAATTTCTGTTTGTGTTTCAGATTTCCAGCATCTGGAGTTCTTTGTTTTATTTTATTCTGTAATTATGTCCAGCTAGCACCATAACAAGATTTCTATTTTGCACTGTGAATGGAATGGACAATTATGGTCAAAACATGGCAGCTATTATGCTATGGTTTCAGATTTACTGCAACTAATCAGACTTATTCCATTTCAGATGATGAGAGAGAAAATTACAATGATGTTTCAATATACTATATTCTGGGATAAATTCCAAAGCAGGAGGTGAAAGGGCAATATAAGAAATCATCAAGATGCCACTATGAATTCAATTATGATATATGCACATGGAACATGATCCTAACAGTTTATATTTTGCACTTTTAATTAATAACCACATTCACCATAAACATCAAGCAAACTATTGACTTGAAAGGACCAATTTTCTTGCTGCCCGCCAAGTGATAATGGTAGGGAAGAAAACTATATTTCTAGCACATCCCCATTTGCAACTGAATTCATCTTAGATTAGGGCCAGGCTGGTGAGTCCTCCTTTGCTCTAAATATCACTGCCCAAAGGTCTTGTCAATGCCACAACAACATTAAAATAGAAACATTCAGTCCATATGGGGCAAATTCCATCCATCTTATTTAAATAGTGCAGCATTGTCTCATTCCCGAATCAGCAGGAGTGATGTCAGGACAGATTTTTCAACATTATTTATTGGATTGCAATGTTAAATTGTCTTATACTTTCATTATCTACATGCTTATGCTCCATCTCACCAATAATGTTTAGAGAAAGAAATCTCCCATATACTCTTTTCCAAAGATGTAATATATAGAAACAGGAGTCCAAAGATGTAAGTGTTGCAAGGGCATGGTAAAGATTTGCAAAGGCAATGCTGGTAATTGGAAAAACAAGCAATTCTGAGTTTGGTGTAGCCTAAAGACTCCTTGTTGCACACAAAGGATCACTCTGTCCTTGCAGGTGTACAAGGATACAATAGACAAGGTAGGTTGCAGAACTAAAGTCACTGTGCCTTTGAAAACTTCAGCTTAATCAGTACCATAAGAAAAAGTTCTTGTTCATGTAAACGATATACAAAGGTAAGGTAAATGATTTGGTAGATACACTTTCAAAGTTTATGTTAGCTTTAATCTTATACAATTGCTTACAGATGTTTCACATGACTATCTTGAATGCTCAATAGTTATTTTGCAATATGTAATACTAGAATCTGATTGAAGATTTGTAGCTCGGGTATCCGTTGTTGTGGTTCTGCTCGCCGAGCTGGAAGTTTCTGCTGCAAACGTTTCGTTCCCTGGCTAGGGAACATCATCAGTGCTGTTGGAGCCTCGTGTGAAGCGCTGCTTTGATGTTTCTTCCGGTATTTATATTGGTTTGTTCTTGCCGCTTCCGGGTGTCAGTTTCAGCTGCAGTGATTTGTATGTGGGGTCCAGGTCGATGTGTCTGTTGATGGATGTTCTTGCCGCTTCCAGGTGTCAGTTTCAGCTGTAGTGGTTTGTATACGGTGTCCAGGTCAATGTGTCTGTTGATGGAGTTTGGGGATGAATGCTATGCTTCTAGGAATTCTCTGGCTGTTCTCTGTCTGGCTTGTCCTATGATAGTGGTGTTTTCCCAGTCAAATTCGTGTTGCTGGTTGTCTGAGTGTATGGCTACTAGAGATAGCTGGTCGTGTCGTTTTGTGGCTAGCTGATGTTCATGGATGCGGATTGTTAGCTGTCTTCCTGTTTGTCCTATATAGTGTTTTGTGCAGTCCTTGCATGGTATTTTGTAAACTACGTTAGTTTGGCTCATGCTGGGTATTGGGTCCTTTGTCCTAGTGAGTCTAGTAGCCATACACTCAGACAACCAGCAACACGAATTTGACTGGGAAAACACCACTATCATAGGACAAGCCAGACAGAGAACAGCCAGAGAATTCCTAGAAGCATGGCATTCATCCCCAAACTCCATCAACAGACACATTGACCTGGACACCATACACAAACCACTACAGCTGAAACTGACACCCGGAAGCGGCAAGAACATCCATCAACAGACACATCGACCTGGACCCCACATACAAATCACTGCAGCTGAAACTGACACCTGGAAGCGGCAAGAACAAACCAATATAAATACCGGAAGAAACATCAAAGCAGCGCTTCACACAAGGCTCCAACAGCACTGATGATGTTCCCTAGCCAGGGAACGAAACATTTGCAGTAAAAACTTCCAGCTCGGCGAGCAAAACCACAACAATGTAATACTAGGTTGGGGGAGAAGATCTTGTTTAACGTGGTGTGACATAGTTTGGTGCAAAAGCATGAACTAATCTCATGACTGATAGCTGGAGATGTTCATCTGCCTGCTGATGGTTTGCCTTTGTCAATGTGCTGTTCAACTTCTCTTTACACATGGATATACTTTCATTGTCACAGTAATGTTTGAGGGAAAACATGAAACTCATCACTCTTTGTTGTGCTTTCTTTGAATGTTTTGATACCTTTGATTTTTTTTTCCACTGTTGTGGATGCGATCTCAATATCTTTCTCCAGATTTACAACTTCAATTTCAGCTCCTCCTCAGTGTTTGACTACATTTTATGTCATCTGTTATTTATATAACACTGCAAAACCTTATTTCCACATGTGCAGTTCATTTTGTGTCTTTTTAGTGGCTGAATATAAATACTTATATTGTCATTCTTATCCATCTCTTAATTTCACAACATACTGATTCAACTTTCTCAAAAAGTCAAGTAGTTTCTCTTGTATAACTTTTGAATTAATTTCCACATTCTAACTAATTTAGTTGATTATTCACATAATTATTAATTTCTCTAGTATATTTCTAATCACAATCTGGAGAGGCCCACTTTGATGCCATCTTGAGTCAATTTCTTGTTGTTTTATAGACTATTGCATTAGATGTATCATTTCCCATACATTTGCTCAATAATAGAATGAAATGCACAATAACAAGAATATTGAAAAAAATCACCTTATTCAAAAATCCCAACTTTATTACAACTGGTTAATTTTTTCAACCAGCACTTCCAAGCTCATATAATGAGTTCAGCGTACCTTCAATGACTACAACCAACCCAAACTTGCAAATTTCTCCTTACTCCCACTGCAAGCAACAAACTGCAGCACTCACGTTCTGTTCAACCTTGTGCCATTAATGGCATATGACAGATGCCTACAAAGCAAACTACCTTAAAGATTGCTTTTAAATTAATTATTTAAAATGAAGTAAACCAATGAAAGCAAACTGAGCTTATAGACTAAACAGACCATGTATTTTGTGGAATGATGCTGGTTGTAACCACAGAGGTCTTTAAGATTAAAACTTTAGGTTTCAAATGAGGAATGGAAATAAATTCAAAGTTTTAGTTTGCTTGCCTGGAGTTTTCAACATTGTTTTCTCTAAACATTTTTGTTGAGATGGACCATAAACGTGTAGACAACTGATCCAAGTGTAAGACAATTTAATATTGCAATCCATTAAACAATCTCTCATATACTCTTTTCCAAGGATATAATGGCCATTTCTGCATTCCCAGTGGGAAGCTACACTTACAGAGAACATGGAATGAAGAAATGTCATGATAATATTGTGGTACCATGTCAAAATTTCACATATCTTGAGAGTGGGTTTGCTGTGTTGTCAGTATATCATTCATTTGGTAATTTTTGATGACTGCATTCAAAGTAAAAGGGAATGATTTTCAGATCTGGAATATGTTGGGTAAGGCAACCATAATGTTGGCAGGAGACCTGACTGATTTACATTGATGAGCTTCATTAGCTTTAAATAGACAATTCACTGTGTGAAAGAGCAAAACATCTAGCAAGGTAAAAACAAAGGCAGAACAACCATTAAAGATGGGAAAGGGTCAAGGCAATAAAAACAAACAAATGTTAACTATTATCAGCAGTTCTGATGTCAGTCCAAAGATGTGCACGTCAGGTGAATTGGCCATACTAAATTACCCATAGAGTTAGGTGCATTAGTCAGAGGGAAAATGGGTCTGGGGGGGGTTACTCTTCGGAGGGTCAGTGTGGACTGATTGGGCTGAAGGGCCTGTTGCCATGCTGTAGGGAATCTAATCTAATCTGATATCATCTGTACAGAGAAACATACAGATAACGGATGGAGTGTAATGGTCTTGGTGGTTGACCCACTGGCAACTCGGTCACAGCAATTATGTTTTACCACCTGAGTTACTGCTACTCGGGTTATAGTGCTTTCATCACCCTCGGGGGTGGGGGATGGTGGAATTTCCCACCTTCTGCTAGTGAAGCAGAGGATGGCTGCTTTCTAGTCTTGGCAGTGCTAACAGGTCCAACGCGCATTGAGTTTAAACTATTTAAAATTATTGCCAGGCCTTCAAGCTTCAAACTGTGCATGGTTGTAGCATATAATTCCTTTAAGTAGCATTCTAAATAGCCTCATCTGTCAAATGACAATAAATGTTTAGGATTGCATTTTATGCAAGTAAAGCTGTACATCCACAGGGGGAAAAAAGCAACAGAATATTGTTGGCTCATACAATGGAGAGCATGGATTGAATCCAGTTTTGGAAAAGAACACAACAATCAAATAACGTTAAACATAAACTTCACTATTTCGTTGGCTCATAAAATATATCATATCCCCTGGCCAACAAGCAAGAAAATATACTTTTTCCTATAAAATTCTTCTGTTCTACTAGAGCCAGGAGCTAAATCATTTGTGGGTTTAACTTGCATAATCCTACTTATATAAAATTCTCCACCTTACTGACTGGATCATTATTACTGAAGTACACTTTTCTAAGGTACATTGACATGATGAAAAAGAAATGGCAGAACTTGGCCTGTGAACGTATCTTTCTACTGTGAATAGTTTTAAGTGCAGAATATCTTGACAAGATAATCTCTTCCTGAGAAATTGTGAGTACCAAACTAAGAACTGATCCTTTTGCATTGCACCACTTTTTTTTTCAAAAACACAACCAACTCTCTCACCCTTTGTAGGATTCAACTAAATCATCATAAGAAAACATTTAAAATATTATATGAAGGATGAGATCATGGCATTTTTCACAACCTGTGATGTGGTTTTAAAAGAAGTCAAACTATTTTGCCCCCTCCATGCAACATTGCATCAGCAGAAGTAAATTATCACTCAGAAGTATCCACAGCAAATGGAAACAGAGGGTGTTTCTGTGGTGACTTGATTAAGAGACTGATTTTGATTTTTGCAAGATAAATAAGGACAGAACATTTTTCATCCCTCAGATTAATAAAAATGATCTGAGATACGTGACTGGCTTGGTACATGATTGTAAGAGGGGGGAAACAACTTTTTCGCTAGACTAAGTGAGGAATTAAAAAGGTGAATACCTTACATTATCTCAAAAGATACAGAAGACAAAGAGATTTCTTGATATCTTGTTGGAGCTTTTCTACCGTACTGAACTGAGGGAGGGATATTTAATCTTTGAAGACACGGCTAGTTACCATTAGTCAAAATCAGTTACTGAGCTTCAACTCTCTGACCTCCTGGAGGACCCACAGCATTTTCCACACAAACTCTTGGTTTTTCTGATTCTGGATTTTTGTATATTTATCTTTCCTCTTCTGGTTCATTGGCAGCTATGTCATTAGACACTTAATTACTCACTTAAACTCATCCTTATCTTTCTTTTCTCGAAAGACCTTCCTTCCCATCCATCTCTGACTAGGTTTCTGATCTGCTGTCTTATTGTCTTGTTTTTGGCTCAGTTTATGTTCATCTTACACTTCTTTGGAATATCTTGCAGCATTTTTTTACATCAAAGTCATGAAATAATGTGTGCTATTGCTATTTGGAATCAGAATGACATTCGCTTATTGGTAGTATAATTAGAATAAATTCTGGATATGCTGGAGTTATTAAGAATTCTGTTTTTTCTGCTTCATCATTAGATATCTTTTAATTTACTCCTTTCATTAATATTTTTCTGTCTGATTCTTGTTCCCTGAAGTGGAAAACTATGGTTGACATTTGTTACCTGTGTATTCCAACCTAACATGCTCAGTTAACCTTATATTTCCTTTGGTATTCCTTCAAACTTTCTTCAGGAGCATTTTCTATTTGCCATTTTATCGAGCAACTGAAATTTCAAAGTATAAAGTAGGGGTTTAAACACAATAATAATCAAAAAACTTGTAAGCACGAAAGATTCATCCAGTTGTTTGATGTCTATTAACTTCTCCAAAAGCTTGAGTTTGGATTTTTGCCCACAACTATTACCTCGAATGCTGACTTTGGATCATATAGATAAGCATATACAATGTAAGTAATTTGGTCAGATGCATCAGCACTAACCAGGCAACTGTACTGATAGAATGGTTTCCTCCAACTTCTAGCACGTACTGCTCAATAACTTACTTTCTAACAAGCTGGATTTTGTCTGAGCAGTGAATGGATGGCACCAAGCACTCATTTGACTTGCCCGGACTTTGGATGTGATGTATTGTAACTTAGCAGCCAAAATTGTACAGCACCCTCTACTGGAGATCTGGGACCTGTGAGAACAGGGCAAACAACTGTGCATCCAATAAGAAAGAAGAATTATTGAAGAACTACACAAGCTGGAAGAGGCAACTGCAAGTTAGAATGCCGAATTCAATGTCAAACTAGGCACAGAACAAGAAATAATGTGAATGAAGCCAGATGGAATTAAGAGTGAGATATGAGAAGGAAAGAAAGAAATCAAATAAAAATAATTTATCTGCATTTCCTTTATTTTCAAATAGTCCACAATATACTCAAGTCCCATTGTTTACGGGGGATGTATTTCTGGAGAACATTGTAATTGGTGATTTGTGCAAATGGCAAACATGGTATGATGCATGATTGCACATGTTTACTCCAAGAAATAAGTATTTTATTTGTTTGCTTTAAAGATTAAGCAAAGTATGCATTTGCCGCGAACATTGCACGGAGAAGCAAATTTGCAAGATGGCCACTTGAATAGCCGGACTTTACCAAAAATCTGAAGGATACTTCACACTTGTGAAAATTAATTATCATTAGCAAGGAGGTTATTTGGAAGTAATTAAAACTTTTAACATGAATGGTGAGATGTTGTTGACGTTATCTGGTCCTCCTTGAAAAGACTCAGAGGTATAGAAATTTAAGGTGTCACTGCTAGTCGATGCTCACTCTGTTCTGCACCTGCAGATTGGGTTGTGGAGGGTGATAGTTCAGTCATCAAATGTTGAGGAATTCTTGTAATACAGCTCCTGGCTGAGATTCTGGGAGAAGAAATGCTCCATAAAGGCCCTTGCTGAGGGCCCTCATCCTCCCTTTCTGCATATCTTCCTCTCTGCCTCTGCTCTACTTCCATTTTGATGTAGATCAACTGAGACTGAAAATTCAGCACATTACTGAAGCATTCTTCCTGCTGACAGAGCAACCAACTCCTCTGAATCTCTTGTCAAAATCTAGCATCACTGCCTTGAAACACCTCCAAAAATGTAAAAAGAAATACTTCCACTAATCCTGTGGCACTAAAATCGCATCAACAGCATCTCACCACATTCGTTCTTACTAGACAAATCCCTGGAATAGGTAAGTTGTTTTAGGAGAAAAAATGGCTTGTATTTGCTGGAGTGTAGTAAAGCAAGAGGCAACTTGATTGAAACATTAAAGATCCAGAGTGTGGAAAGAATGTTTCCTCTTGTGAAAGAATCTGGAATTAGATGTCACTGTTTCAGATCACCCATTTAAACAGAGATGGGAAGAACATTTTTTTTCTTACAGAGTATCATGAGTTTTTTTGAAACCGCTGCCATAGAAAGCATAGGTAGATAGATTTCTGATAAGCACAGGGATGAAAGACTGTCTGGGGTAGGTAGGAATGTGGAATAGTCTTATTGAGTGGCAAAGCAGGCTTGAGGGGCCAAGTGACTTTTAATTCATATGGTCATATGACCTGCTTTGACAGTCAGGAGGTTGAATTATCTGTCACAGAATTCCCACTCTCTGGTTTGTTTTTGCAGCCACAATATCTAAACGGCTGGTCCAGTTACATTTCTGATCAATAGTAGCTCTCAGGATGTTGATTGTTAACAATTAAGACAGAGTGTTAGCCTGATCTGCACAATCAAAAATGGCAGATCATACTTCAAAACAGTGTTATAGACTGTTTGATATTCCAGTCTGCACACTCTATATGTTTTTGAAGCTTACATTATACAGCATGGTAGCTCACTGTCAGACAGGGCATGTTCAGTTCAAGACTTCTGTTATGGTGACACTAGCGGCTCTGTAGAATTCAATTACATGGGCTTCGTCTTGACTCCTCACATGCAATGCCGTGAGAGGTCAACACATGTATGAAACATATTGAACCTGACATTTGTCTGCCCTTAGATATTAGTGTTGACATTAAGCATTTCACTGAGCCTGTATGTACAGAACAATTGCAGATGCTGGAAATCAAAACAGAACAGAAATTGCTGGAAAATCTCAGCAGGTCTGGCAGGTGTGGAGAAAAAGCAGAGTTTATGTCTGGGTCCAGAACAGATGGTGGTTGGGAAAAAAATGTTGGTACATATGCTGAAGACGGATGGGGTAGAAATAAATGATACGTTGAGATGGAGCATAGAGAGAGTGAAAAACAGTTGGACAGACAAAGGAATAGGTAAAGGTCTGGGAGAATCAAGTTCTGATAATGGGTACTATTAACAGCTGACAATGGATTGTTATGGTAGCAACCCAGGACACGGGAGTAGGTGTTCAGGCCCTAACATTATTGAACTTGAATGGAGACCAAGAGGCTGCAGGGTCCTCAGGTGGAAAATGAGATACTGTTCTTCCATCTTAGCTAGCTTTGCTGGAGCACTTGTAGCAGGTCCAAGACAAAGATATTGGCCAGGGAATACAGTGGTGTGTTCAAGTAGCAGACAACTGGAAGCTCAGGGTCATTTTTGTGAAAAAATGTAGGTGTTCTGAAAAGCAATCACCCAGCCTACGCTTCATTTCCCCAAAGTAGAGGTGACCACATTGTGAGCAGCAAATGCAGTAGACTAGATTGAGTGAAATGTAGGTAAAGCACTGCTTCACCTGGAAGGTGTGTTGGATACTGAAGAGGGCGAAAGTAAATGAGTAAGTATTGCACCTTCTGCGATTGCAGGGGAAGATGCTGTGGGAGTCTGGGGAGGAGTGGACCAAGGTGTCCCAGAGGGAATGATCCTTGCGGAATGCTGACAAGGGAGAGGAAGGGAATATGTGTCTGGTGTGGGATCCTGCAGGAGGTGGCAGGAATGGTGGCTAATAATCATTTAGATGTGCTGGGATGGTTAGTGAGGGCCAGTAGAACACTATCATTGTTTGTGAGGGGAGAGAAGGGGTAAGGGCCGAAGTGCTGGAGATGGGTTGGACATGACTATTGAATTTCAGAACATACATCGGCTCTATTAGTTTTCTTTCCCTGAACAGTCTCTTCAAAGACCAGTGGTTTAGCTCAATGCGTATTTCCATAGTAATGGGCATGAATTGGTATGGAAAATAAAATTCAACTTCAATTCTTCAGTCTTTACTATTAGCAAAATTATACTGCGAAGGTACTGAATTCATTTGGATAAAAAAGTGCTGATTAAGTATAATGCAAATGAACTGAATTTCAATGTCTGAATCAATTTTATAGAACTAACTCTCAGACTGTGGAACATTGACCTCTGGGCACTAACAACTGGAATAGTGGTCAGGCATTAGTCTAGTAAGAAAATGCTCACGAGTAACCACAGTAACCATTTATATCCACACTGGGAAGGGGTGCAACAAAGGGGTATTCCAACTCCTGAAGAATATTGGGGGAATTGTTTTGAGGAAATTGAAAGCCTTTGGGCCTTGAGGAGGTTGTCAATGTGGTGATAATGGGAGGAGTAAAACCGATTTGAGGTTCTACCAGAGATCTAGAGGCTGATTGTGGGAGTTTAGGCCTAGTGCACAGCAGGAACATTCGAGACACTGGAAAGAAGCCATTTGAGAACCCAATCATGGTTACTCTTCAGGCAGGCAAGTAGAGACAGGGCTTATGCACTTACCTCCTGAATTCACTGAATGGTACCTTACGCTTAGGAAGCTCAACTGACAGAAGTTAAAATTGAAAACAGATGACAATATGTATCACAGTCCATTATCACATCAAACACACTTTCTTGGGTTAGGTTGATTGCCCTACCACCCTAGTCTCAGTTAATGCTGGCAATGATGTGTTCAAGAGGGGTTTGGCTAGACAAACAGTTTTCTGTCACTTTAGCCCTCACATTCCCACCACCCCCCAGTCTGTTTCTTCCAATAAAGATTCAGCCCTAAATATATATTAATTTGTGCAACAAATTACAAGTGGTGCGCAAACTGTTATTATGATACCAAACAGATTCCTATGAGCATATACTGTTGTTCAAACCTATCGCCATAATTACTCCCATCTTTATGCATTCATATTAAAGTTCAATTCGAACAATTATCTCTGCACCGATTCAAATCAATGTATTATCATGGTTCTACAAAATTATGCAAAAAACATGTATTAAATCACACTGAAAGAAAAATAAATTTGCTTTCAGTTCATTTTCTTATTCATTTTTCTGAAAGATACTATTTTCTAACTATAACTTTCACAGTATTTGAAAACATGGACAGTATTTTAACAACGTGTTATGCCATAAATAAAATGACAATGATTAATGAAATGCAACTTGATATTTAGCTGATTTCCTTCAACAAGTAGTACAACATTCTAACATGTAATTCTGACTGACTGTTGCTTCCTATCGATGTAATCTGACAGCAGGAACCCTTGCTCCACTTAATTATCGTTTTTAGTACTTACTCATTGCTTTGACGACCCTGTAACATTTCAATTAAAAAAAGACTACAGTTGGGTCAAAGTAAGGTTTTTTTTAATAGAAATTCTGACATCTTGAATAGCGAGTAAGAAAATTTATGGGATGTGCTTGACTGGTCTAGTTTGCATTGTTGAAGTTACTGGTCTTTAAATGATTCTTATTATACTTACATATTGAAAGAACTTGAAAGATACCACATATCTTCACTGCCAAACTTACAGAAACTTCAACTTAACTGGTGTGAATTTCAACATTTCAAAATCTCAAAATAGCTGTCTTTCACCCTTTGAAAATTATATGTCCTTTGCATGTAGAATTAAGTTGTTTCCCAGCATTTCAATTCAGCGTCTAAATGAATTAAGGTTCGTTCTTTAACCTGATAATCAAAGATTAATCTTCAGTCTTCTATCATGGTTCAAGGTGATATGTCGAAAATAATGTAGAATTCTATTTGGCAATTTTC
Organism: Hemiscyllium ocellatum; assembly: GCF_020745735.1. Lineage (NCBI taxonomy): Eukaryota > Metazoa > Chordata > Chondrichthyes > Orectolobiformes > Hemiscylliidae > Hemiscyllium > Hemiscyllium ocellatum. Next base: position 28,982,920 of record NC_083419.1, read on the forward strand.
TCAAAATATAAAGAGAATTTGATGATGCTGAATTTCTAGTACTCTGATTCTTATTATTTTCATTTCTACATTTTATAACCACTTATAGCATCAGTCACCATTGTATAATGATTTTGATTCTGGTATATTCCCAACTCCTCACAGGCTTTGGGAAGAAAAGTTCCTGACTGTTTTTTTTTCGGCAACTTTTGTGCTGGTCTCTGATTTCATGACCTCTGAGTTAATCCTTCTATTCTTTCTATTAGCAAGTCTAAGCAGGCAAACTTCAAACAGCTTCTGATGGGTCACAAGGTTTAATGGGAAGATAGATAATCATCTAAATTACATTTTTGGGGCTGATGAACTAGACAGGACTGCAGAGTAATTTTACCAGCTTTCACTCCCAATCAGCAGGGTTTGTGCGACCCTATATCTGCTGCTGCCTGCCTCCCCATGGGACTGGGTCATACTGACTGATCAGCAACGGCAGCTGCAGAACCTTTCTGCTTTCACAATATGCACTGCAAAGGCATGACAGACATGGAAGGCAACTGCTGACATATCTCAAAGACCAAACGTTTTCTTCCTATCAATGTAACATAATGTGTCCAATGGTTGTTGATGATGATGATATTCAACTGAACAGTTGCTGCCAGTTTTGGAATCTGAATAGTTAGGGGCTACTAGAAAGCGAAGATCTGCTTACACAACTATCATGTATTCTCTTGGGAAAGTGTCTTCCTCTGAAAGCATCATTAATTTTCCCACATCATATGTGTTAAAGTTAAGCAGGAGTGGCAGGAATTCCATATTTATAATTAAAAAGAAAACATGATCAAAACTGGAGCTAGAGGATAAAACAAATGCTACATCATTGATAAAAGAATGGTCGCCCTAGAACTTACAAAATCAATATGAGAAATAAATATAAATACATATAGAGTTCCTGAAATTTGCCTCATGAAAACTGTATAATGTTTGTCCATACAATGGACAATTTGACTAGCTCTGCACTCAGACAATGTAGTTCCAGAATAGTTACCAGATTTGCCACTTTGCATACCACTTTCTCAAGTGCTAAACAAGTGAATTTCAACTCCACTTGATTTGGCATGACCGCTCCCAATGAGAAATCTGGAAATAACAGAAATCTGGTATTGCTTTGATCATGTGCCTACCATATGTGGGCGGCACGGTGGCACAGTGGTTAGCACTGCTGCCTCACAGCGCCTGTAGACCCGGGTTCAATTCCCGACTCAGGCGACTGACTGTGTGGAGTTTGCACGTTCTCCCCGTGTCTGCGTGGGTTTCCTCCGGGTGCTCCGGTTTCCTCCCACAGTCACAAAGATGTGCGGGTCAGGTGAATTGGCCATGCTAAATTGCCCGTAGTGTTAGGTAAGGGATAAATGTAGGGGTATGGGTGGGTTGCGCTTCGGCGGGTCGGTGTGGACTTGTTGGGCCGAAGGGCCTGTTTCCACACTGTAAGTCTAATCTAATATCAAAGTTCAAAGCACCCAAAATAAATTAATGCAAACATTAAAATGTAGAATGTTCAGTGCATCATATTCATGCTCATTAATGTGATAGCAAAACTGTACAATGCCAACTAAGCTGAACTATACAATTTATTATACGGACAGAATTCCAACCTTCTGCATCAGGACGATCCCTTTTTATAATTTTGCCCTCTGTCTAGTACAATGAAATGGTTAGCCACAATTCACATTCTTTCATTAATTAAAATAAATGAATGCAGCAAAACACCAATCAATACACACAGAGTGTGGGAAAAGTACCATTAGGTGAGGAGAGGATCTTAAGGAGCTATTGGAATACACGTGGGTGAAACTGACAGAGACACATGAGGCTCAGGCTAGAAATTGAGGCTGCAACCAATGAGTAATATGATTGCTATATAGGGCAGAATGTTATAGGGGCCTAAACGATGTGAGTTATACTGAGACTAAGAATCATGCAAGAAACCTGGCAAGGCCTATCTGAACTTTGCGAGAAACCCACAGCATCTTTAATGTATCTGCTGTGTGGTGAGGTGAGTTTATCACTAGGCAGTCCTAAGTTGCCAATAATGGGGAATTAAAGCTTGAGAAATGACGTCTTAACTGTATAGTGTCTTACTATTCAGCTTCCTGTCTTACCAAATGTACTGAATAAATACGTATTACGAATTCTCAACATAGACATCATAGTAGGGACATGGTGACTTCAGCTCATTGCTGAATCCATTGTGTCAGCAACTAAAAAGCATCTTGGCAGGATCCATGGGCATCTACAGACAATGGCATCCAACATTTGTCAATGCCTCAAGATCCTCCCCTCTAATCTATCTATAGGTTGCAGAGTGAACCAGAAACTAGCTTTGAAAAGCATCTGTAAGGATACTTTGCATTCAGCGACAGGTACTGTGCTTATGGATTGAGTATGACTACATCTCAGGCCAACTCGCTTGCTCTCTGAGCACCTCCTGAATGCTTGCAGCATCCATGATTTAACTTGCCTTGCCATGCTTATTAGCATATTAGTACTTTAGCAAGCACTTGAAGCCTATCAGTATCTAAGCGCTCTGTGTGTAGACCTCCAGCACAGGAGATGCAGCAGTGCAAGATGACAACACACCACCACCACCTTCTCAAGGATAGCTAGGCACAGGCCATAAGTGCTGGCCACCCAGTGATGACCACAGCTCACAGCGCACAGCACACAGCCCACAAGTAAATAAATGTACTGTACAATTTAAAAATAAGGGGGACGACAGTTGGGTCTGAGATGATTAGTGATGCTTTTACTCAGAAGGTTGTGAAGCTTTGGAATTGTCTGCCACAGAGGACGATGGAAACTCAATCTTTCAGCGTGTTTAAAGGTAGAGATTAACAAGATTTCTGATGAGCAATGGTGTACAAGGTTATATGGAGAGGTGAATAAAAGATCCTGAAATGTTCGATTGGTCATGATCATATTAAATGGCAGGACAGTCATAATCAGCCGAATAGCCTAGTTCAGTTCCTATTTTCCAAAAACAGAATCAGACTTGTCTTGTAAATAGTTTGGTAACAGGCTAGGAGTCTTGCAGTGAAAAACTCACTCCTTGACTCCCCAAAGCCTGTCCAATATCTACAAGGCACAAGTCAGGAGTGTGATGGAATACTTCCCACTTGCTTGGATGGGTGCAGCTTAACACTGAAGAAGTTTGACACCATCCAGGATAAAGGAGTCTGCTTAATTGGTATCACATCCATAGACATTCACTCCCTCCATCACAGCAGCAATAGTGTATACTATCTACAGGAGGTACTGCAAAAATCCAATGATGGAGACCAGGTTATGTATGGACTTTTCTTAATAGTTCACCAGTCCAAGAAAGACCTAAGTTCTGATAGTGATGTGGGAGTGGGACAGCTTTGATCAACCATGTGTTATCTTCAAACATGGTCTTGTTGACTCTGTAGCCCAAATATGTCACTTGGGGTACATGAAACACATGTTTGACCCTTCTAAGATGCATGCCAAAGTAGAAAAGTCTAAGGACTACGTCCAAGTTCTTTAAGTGCTCCTTACTGGTCTTCCCTTACATTAGCAAGTCATTTACATAAATGGTGACCAGCTATGGACCAGGCCAGACTGCCTCAAAACATTTCAGGTAGGTAGCCCAGTCCCTAACTTTGCTGGTTGTCTTAAGCAGATGTACAGTGTATATTCCAGGAGAGATGCTGCTGGTCAAACTGCTTAATTTTAAACAAAACAGAATTTATTTACAAGATTACTGAATGAAACACACAAACAACAGAAAACACAATACCGAATAACAACCTCTCCGAAAACCCAACCGATCATCCCAACATAATGATTCTGTTCCAACTACTTGCAACTATCCCCATAAACATCACTTGGCACAAAAGGTAAAATCAAACACAGGTTCTAACAGGAGAGATGTCAGACAGAGATAACCAGCCTGGACCTGCTTCCTTGGGTCCAGCAGCTTTTGTTCCCATTACTGTTAAAACCCAAACCACCAGAGAAAATCTGACAGAATTGGCCACTCCCTTTTCATTGTAAAGTGTTCTTTTATATAACTTGAAAGCCTTCTCTCTGAGGCAGTATCTAGTCGCTATTATCAAATTAGCCTGAAGACACTTCAATCCCAGACTTTTTGGAGTCTGTGTCATTAATGACCTCTTTGAAAAAGAAATCAAGTACAGCAGAACCTTTTTAAAGGAGCAGCTTCATCACAAGATCTGGTAAATTGTTTTCCATTGTCCACTGAAAAGTTGCACAGGCTGACAAGACTCCAAATGGCAGTCTCGTACATTGGTACAAATCCTTATGGGTAGTAATTGTAGCCTACTTCTGGGAATTCTCATCTATCCACACAGTGGAGGCAAGGAATATTGGGGCCCTGGCAGGAATTTTCAAATATCTCTGACCACATCACAGGTTCTAAAAAGAGACAGGGCAAGATAGCAGACGATGACACATTCCTCCGAGATCGTCTCAATGCCTTCTATGCTTGCTTTGAGCAGAATTTTGACGGAGAGGTAACACTTATTCCAACAAGTCCTGACGAACCTATCCCAACAGTCACTGCATCAGACGTCAGATCAGTTTTCCTTCGTGTGAATCCAAGGAACGTTATGGGACCAGACGGAGTATCAGGCCGTGCACTCAGGGCATGTGCAGATCAACTGGCAGATGTCTTCTTGGACATCTTCAACCTCTCCCTGCATCAGGCCACTGTCCCTGCCTGTTTCAAGATTGCCAACATCATCCCTGTGTCTAAGAAGGCTCATGCAGCATGTCTCAAAGACTACTGCCACATGGTCCTAACTTCGGTGATCATGAAGTGCTTTGAAAGGCTGGTCATGGCATTAACCAACTCTGGCTTCCCCACTGCTCTTGACCCACTCCATTTTGTCTTTCGGACCAACAGATCCATATCACTTGCCCTTCACTCCTTCCTAGAATATCTTGACACCAAGAACAGCTACGTAAGAATCCTACTCATTGACCACAGTTCAGCCTTCAATACTATTATCCCCAAAGACTAATTTCTAAACTTCGTGATCTTGGACTAAGCCCCACTCTCTGCAACTGGATCCTCAGTTTCCTAACCCACAGCCCACAATCAGTGAAGATTGGAGACAACATTTCAGCCTCACTAATACTCAAGACTGGAGTCCCTCAGGGGTGCGTACTCAGCCTCCTACTGTACTCACTGTATACCCATGACTGCATCACCAAATACCAGACTAACGCCATTTACAAGTTCGCTGATAACACTACCATAGTCGGTCAAATCTCAGATGGCGATGAAACAGATCACAGACGGGAGGTAGAAGACCTGGAAAAATGGTGTACTGAGAACAATGTAGCTCTCAATCCCAGTAAAACCAAGGAACTCATTATTGACTTTCGGCAGGATGTTATTCATGCCCCCTTACACATTCATAGCACAGAGGTGGAACAAGTGGAGAGTGTCAAGCTCCTGGGAGTGGTCATCCACAACAAGTTGTCTTGGACTCTTCATCTGGATGCACTGGCTACAAAGGCCTAATAATGCCTATTCTTCCTCAGGCAGCTGAGGAAATTCGGCATGACGGCGAATTCCTTGTCAACTTTTATTGGTGCGCAATCGAGAGCATTCTGTCTGGTATAACAACTGTACCATTCAAGACTGGAGACGGTTACAGAGAGTGGTGAACTTGGCTTCAACAATCACAAAGGCCAACCTCACCATCTACAGAATCCATCTACCAGGCCCCCTGTCAAAGAAAGGCCGCCAGCATTCTCAAAGATCGATCCCACCCTGCAATGTTTTTCTACAACCTCGATCATCAGGGAGAAGGTATAAAAGCCTGAACACATGATCCAACATTTTTTGACAGGCAAGAAGGAGAGAGTGATGGTAGAAGGATGTTTCTGTGACTGGATGCTTGTTCCCAGCAGGGTTCTGCAGGGCATGGTCTGGGCCCTTGCCGTTTGTCCTGGACATTAATGATATGAATTTAAATGAAGGGGATATGATGAAAAAATTTCAGATGACATGAAAATTGGTAAGGTGATGAATAGTGAGGAGAATAGCCATAAACTTCAAGAGGATACCAATGGATTGGTCAGGTAGGCAGGCTGGTACTAATTGGACTTGGAAAAAAGACTGATATAATCCAACTGGGGAGGGCTGGCAGGACAAGAAGGTCAGAGGGACATAGGTGTGCATATCCTCAGATCCTTGAAAGTAGCAGGGCAGGTCAATAAGATGGTTAAGGTGGCATGGGATACTTGCCTTTGTTAGCCAAGACAAAGAGTACTAGAACAGGGAGGTTATGCTGAAACCATATAAAATGAGTTGGGGTACTGATTGCAGTTCTGCTCACCATATTATATGAAGGATGTGATCGTACTACAGAACTTGCAGAGTATGCTGTCAGGACTGGAGGATCTGAGCTATGAAGAAAGATTGGATAGGCTGAGATTGTTGTCCTTGGTGCAGGAAAGGTTGAGAGGGGACCTGATACAGATGTATAAGATTGCAAGGGACAAGATAGGGTGCATAGGAAGACACATTTCCATTAGTAGAGGAGTCAATAATCAGGGGTATAGATTTATGTATTAAAAAAATGTGGATGTGTTTTTTTGTCAGCCAGAGGTGTTTGGAACTCTGTCTTCAAGAATGGTTGAGTCAGAACCTCTCATAACATTTAAATAATATTTAGATATTCACTTGCCTCTAGGGTTATGAGCCAAAAGCTGGAAAATGTAGTCAGATCTTTGACTGTCACAGACATGATGGATAAAATGGCCTCCTTTGGTTCTGAAAATATCAATCAGCTTTTCTGAATACATTTTAGAATGCCTGTGCACCCAGCATTTACATGAACATAAAACAAAATTAGCTAGAAGGGAGGGGTGGGAGAAACAGAAACAATGAAAAAATGGAGGCTGAGGCTGACAAACAGGAGTGTGGGAATCAGGGTCTGAACCTGTCATCATTTATTCACGAGCAAGAGTTCAGAATTTCCCGGAGGTGAGAACTACCCTTGATATGTACCTCATTTACCACGATGCCAGAAGTGGAGAGTTAGATTTTTTTATATTTGTCGACGAAAACTAAATTCCAGAATGTATCTGAACTACGGGTCTGAGTGGCCCCATATTTAACAAAAGCATTACAGTATATATTACTATATAATTCATGTTCCATCAATCCTACATTGGTAATATTCAAAGCAGTAGGTTGCTTGAATGATTTCTAACTTAATAGTCTTAGGTACTATATTTTCATTACGGTAGTGAGGCTAACTTTGTCTGACCTCCATCCAAGTATGAAACTCAAAAGGTAATCACTTCTAGCAAATAAGATATGTGACCCTTCAGAACTGTAAAGAATTTACAGAATTCTTTCTCAGATTGAGAATACTCCCAAAACAACTGCAGTTGGAGTCCCTCTCCCCTCTGACATTTCCATCACTTATCAGGTACTTCAAGGCAAATTTATACTTCAACTTATAATTTGACCAACATTTTGTAGAAAACCATCTTGACTGCAGTGTGACTATTCTTTTGCAAAGGTGGGAGGGGGGGAAGTATGAAAAACAGTATGATTTAAGAGATCAACAATGAGAATTTATCAATTACATAAGGATTGGTGGGTTCATTATCTGGAATGTTGGAGCTGAGGAGGAACGTTTTCAGCCCGAGGATGGTGAATCTGTGGAACTCATTGCTGCAGAAGGCTGTGCAAGCCAAGTCATTTAGTGTATTTAAGGCAAAGAAAGACAGGTTCTTGATTAGTAAGGCGATCAAAGGTTACAGGGAGAAAGTAGGAGAATAAGAATGAGAAACACATCAGCCATGATTGAATGATGTAGCAGACTCAATAGGCCGATTGGCCTAATACTGTTCTTAGATCTTATGGTTTTATGGTCAAAGAAATGAATGCTTGAGATGTACATTGATACAGCAAAGTGCCATGAAAATTAGACTGAATTCTTCCTTTCTGGAATTTCTTGAGGACGAATGTCTCCTGATTCATGTGCACCTACTAACCACAAGAGGATTTTGAACTTTGAGCATTAAGGGTTGAAATTTGTTTTACTTAGTAGAGAATGGGACTTCCATCTGTTCACATAATGCTACAAGGATCCCTCAGCACTTTCTTGCAGTCGACAAGATTCATATTCAGGCTAGGTTTACAGTGGTACCTTACTTCTAATTCCTGCATTTGATGCAAAACACAAAAAGGTTGCACAGGTCAGAAGTACATGAACATGAGGCAGAGAGATGGAGAGCAGTAACAGACTTGCAGTTGCATTAAATGGATGACAGTTGTTGGCACCCCAAATGAACCTATGGAAGTGTTTGGGCAGAGATGAGTGAAAAGAAGGACTGGTTCATAGAAGAATCTAGCAGCTATGAATGTAAAGTTCAGAGAAAGGTGGCGCTGGCATTATGAATGAAGCTATCATAGGTAACAACGTGACCATCCCACTGATGGAAAAAGCATTTCTGAAATTGTTTAATGACTTCAGCAAGCTATTCTACATAAGTCATTATGAGTACCCATGCATAACTTGGGAGCCTCCACCATCTCCAACATGCCCCCTGCACTGCTTCCCCGCCCCACCACATGCACAGACACACACACACACACACACACACACACACACACACACACACACACACACACACACACACACACACACACACACACACACACACACACATCTGGTGTAATTTAATTGATGGATGGTTACCCACGGAAAAGATCTCACACCCCACACACCCTCCTTTTTCCACAATTTTCAGTCTCTTAAATGCCGTTATGTTAAAAAGTGAAACATTGAGATTAATAGCAAGCACTTGAAAGCATTCTCATTGTGGAATGTCTCCAGATACCTGAGCAAAGTTAGTCAAATCAGTTTTCTTAATCTACATTCTCCTCACAAAGGTCAAGATCACCAACATTCAACTAACAGAAGGTCAGGTACATAATTATTCACACAGAGGGAGCTCTTTAACTCCATCATTTATTTGCCTGGAAGGTAGTGGGAGGTCAAAAATTAAAGTACAATTACCAGTAACAGGCTAGCAGTTTAGATCAACAATGTATAGTACATTGTATATAACATTGTTACTATCTTTATTCTCAGACCTTCTATTATTTGGCCAGTTTATCCAAGTTAATATGCTACCTTAAAGCATGACCTTGCACATGGATCACTGGTAACGATGACCAGTTGGAAAGGAAGCATGGCAGCTTAAGTAGTATTTTCACCCATTCTGTCTTAGAATTTCAACACTAGCATTGAGAGACTTATTCCAGTAAATGTAGACTACAGAACAGACATATATTACAAAGTGATCTACAAACACAAACAAGGAGGAGTTGGAGAGAGAACGTACTTTGAAGATGTTCAAATTTATTGTTCTTGGCTGAAGTAGTTGGGGATTGTGAGCCTAAAGTGACAACTGTCAAAGACAAAGGGTCAGGTTAACTTATCAGAGGCAGGAATCAGGAGATGAAACTAATCTTGCTGTGGTGATCCTGCCTCTGTGTTGAAACTGCTGGGAGATGAGATCTTCCAGGGATCCAGGCTATTAGAGACCTGAAGATAGGTTTGCTACTTCCAGAGGCAAGGTTTAGGCAGAAATTAAGGCAGAAGGAGGCCAGAGCAGTCAGGTTAAGAGGCCCAGCTTCATGCCCAAAAGCCTCAGCCCAGTGCTCCCAATGTAATCACCACTTCATCCATATACAGTTGAACCTTCTGATCACTTCATGACTCCCTTCACTCTCTCTTATCCCTTCACACAGTATCCACCTTATGAGCAGAACTCAAAAGCCCCATTACAATAGTTGAAGCCACTGAATAGCCCACAAAAGTCTCCAAGTAAACAGATTCTTCAAACTCTTCACAAAAGAAGCCAAGTGTTTGTGAAACAATGACCAAGTTGGATTGTAGCCAACAACCCATTTACCTCACAGTGCAAACAGACACTTTAGATAAGCTGTATAAACAAAGTCAAACACTTATAATATGATTAGATAGTTGGAGAGCAGCTGAAAATGCATGGCAATCCCTAGTTAAACTGTTAGACATCAGAACTGCTATCTCAACAGATATCTGGACTGAAAACATAGCAATGGGGAAATATGAAACATATACACACTTATCATACTAGGCTATTTGTTTAATGAAATGTAATATACCTTTTTATCCATTATAGGAACCTTGCAACATAACTGAAAACACTTCCACATTTATATTCTTGATCTTTTACTTCAAATCTGACAAAGACATTAGTCAATGGGTAGTTACTCCTTTCAACCACAGCACTGTAATAATAAACCTTAATGAACATAGGCATAATTCATGCTGCAGCGTTTCATTATAAATGGTAAAGGATCACAACTATCGTTCTTATCTTAAGCTATTCCCACTTCCAATCTATGGTTTGTACTTCCGTGCATTGTGTGTAAAATCCAACAGCTGCTCAAGTCAAGTCATTTCTCTGAAGCTTAAAAAGATTTTATCTGAAGTGAGTTCTCAATGAGCTGTTGTCTTTTTTATGGTATGGGGCCAGATTACAGGGCCCGCTCCCACTCATATCCTAGTGAAAGTGGCCAAAGGCAGAAGGGGTTTGGGAATTCTGGACACCCTCCTCAGTAGCCATTTTTCACCGGTTCCATCTTTGATTGGAAACATGCAAATCCAATTAATGGTCAAAGTACATTAACATTTTAAAAAAAACTTGCTTTTATATGATGGAGTAAGTGGATAATTTGGAAAAATCCACTACCTGCACCAATAACATTTGGAAGAAGTCCAGGATATGTCTGCAGTGATGTGGCACCCAAATAAGACATTGTTCCTTTCATTGAGGCAAAAATTACTACTACCATAGACTTGTTGCAAGTCAGACCTCACATCATGATGTTTCAAAACTTAATTGGGGCTACTCAACATTTGCATCAAACCAGCAACCTAAAAGTATACATTCAACCAGCAATGGGTTAAATTGTATTGTCACTGATTTATTTTAATCCTGCTGTTCATTGAAAAGAAAGGTTTGTATTTATATAGAGTCATTTTCAATCTCAGCTGTACCAGTGCTTTACAGGTAATAGAGTACTTTTGAGAGTTAGTCACTGCTGTAATATAGAAACAACAAATTTACACACAGCAAACTCCCAGAAATGGCAAGGTGTTAGTGACCAGCTAATCAGCTTTGGTGATTTTGGTTGCAGTATAAATGTTAGCCAAAATAACATTCTTTAAAACAGTGCCACTGAATCTCTTATATCGACTTGAGAGGGCTAATAGGACATCGGTTTTACACATTAAAATGGAAGCACTTTCAATAGAGCAACCCTTAGTTGTATAAGTGTTTAATAGCTGTTATATTAATAGGTAGAGAACATCAGCAATATTAGATGATGTCGCATCACATGGAACTGGGATCTGAAGGAATTAGTTACCAATGGAGTCCTGCTGAACCATGTCTCTGTAAATAGAGTGCAGAGTTAATAAATGTACATTGGTTTGTACTAATATCTTTTTCAGTTCTCAATTGTCAAAGGTATGCAGAACCCAGCTGTGACATTTTTACATTCTGTGGTATTGCACTGAGGTGTCAACCTAGGTTTTATACTTTGGTCTCACGAATGAGTTTGAACTGACAACTTTTTGACAAAGAGGCAAGAGTGCAATCAACTCAACTGACAGATTGAATTGCAACTCTTCTGTACTTTCCCACCAGCCTCCAATGATACTAGTACACAAAAAGAGCTTTAAACTAGAGCCCAGAAACTGTTACAAATACAAAGGTGCGACTCAGAAGGTGGCTCTGCAGGGGCAGCAGCTTCACTGAAATGAGTCAACTCATTTTGCAAAAAGTTACAACTGTGAGACTCACAGCTACTTTCCTCTCAATGTTCTGCTATTGAGAGTGGGTCAAATGTTGAGGGAAGAGATGAGGAGAAAATAATTGTAGCAACTTAGCCACCAGAAATCGTCAAAAGGATCTGAAACAGAAATAGTCCTGTGAGGTTTGTTGAAATAAGATTTGTTGAAAATTGTTGGCCGAACTGTTTGGCTGTGCCTCTCAATCTAAATTTCTAGATTTTTGCTGATGTTTATTCATTGACAGCTCTTTGTTGTAGCAAGTGGTATGAACTTCATCTCTTTATGAGACATTGAATTGGACTCCTAAATCTGCCCTAGTGACGTAGCTCTTGCTATATTGGTGCTTGCTGATTTTGTGCTGAAGCAAGCTGAAAGTAGTGTTGGATTAGTTTAAATGAAATGAATGTGCCTGTTCCTTTTTGAGAATATTACCACAAAATTAGCAAAATGCTATGTGGCGTGGGCTGTATCCAGTCTGAGTAATTTTCCAGGTTAATACCAACCTCAAAGGGACTACTGGAGGCCACTTAAAAATACGTAAAGGAAGTTTATTCTAAATACCTCTCCATGGTGCCATGGTGGCTCAGTGGTTAGCACTGATATCTCACACTGCCAGGGACCCAGGGTGCAATTCCACCCTCAGGCAACTGTCTGTTTGCATATTCTCCCTCTGGGTTTCCTCTGGGTGCTCCAGGATCCCCCCCACAGTCCAAAGATGTGCAGCTTAAGTGGATTGGCCAGGGTTAGGGGGATGGGTCTGGGTGAGATGCTCTTCGGAGGATCAGTGTGGACTCGATGGACTGAATGGCCTGCTTCCACACTGTAGGGATTCTATGATTCATGGAGCCAAAAAGAAATGTGTTATTCCCAGATCCACCATTGTGGGCTGCTGCTGGTGGTATGTTCCAGGTTCCTAAGCCCTCTCCAAGACTGACTTGAAGATCACTGTCTGTGAAGCAGCAACAGGTCAGAATTCAATTCCTACTGTACACCAAGTTGCCTCTGCAGATGTGGCAGTTTGCCTTGATTAATAAAAAGAGGCCTAATTTTGGGCAGAGCATTAATCCTCTGGTTTCTCCTGCACCACAATAATCACCATCAACATTGGGCCAAATTTGATTCAGCTAGCCTAAGATGTCTGTCTTAGTATGTGTTCTGTTCTGGTCATTCTAATGAATTTCCTGTAAGACAAATTAGCCCTGCCTGAACCCATCAGAGGGATAGTGAGGCGAGGGGAAGTTCCATAGATGATTAGCAATAATTATCAATAACAAGATTAATTATCAGAGACCTTGGGCTTGAAATCCTTTCAATATTGTGGGCTTGACATTTCAAGAGTTCTGGATTTTTGAAAATTTGAACACATCATCCCCCACTCTCAGCAAGTCACTTTTTCATGAGAATTTACACTTTCCTTGGCAGGTAGCCATCGTCTCTGACTCACTACTTACACAGTTAGAGTCTGCCATTTAAATAGTAGAGTTCTCATTTACCCCACAAATAAAGGCAGTGTCAACAGCAGAGCTCCTGCTAGATGTTGAGGAGCAAATGTGTCTCCAACATTCCATTGCATATTTTGGTACCAGGCAGAATTCTCTATTGTTATGTGATCGATGTATAGACGTAGAAGTACATCTCATTGTGGTATGTATATGCATATCAGCACAGTACTGTAAATATTTTTGAAGATTTCCACTGTTCACCACTTTTATGCTTAAACATATTGTTAAGAACGCTATAGAGATGGTAACTTTTAGAAAGAAATCCAAATTCCCAGGGTCTGACTCGAAGGATCACGCAACATGAAGATGCAATGTACTAGAACTTTTACTGTTATGGCCACACTAAAAGTAACATCAACTCAACAGTAATTAGTAGACAGCTACCGAAAAGATAACTCCCTTAATTTCTGAACATAACCAAAATCCCCATGCCATGTTTATATACTACACCACAGATTTATAATCATTACAGGGACTAGTCCAATGTTACTCCCAGCTTCCAATGAACTAATCTCTCGAGGTTTTACTGAATCAAAACATTCTGTGTCTATTGAAAACAATTTCCGTACATCTTCTGAAGATCCTCAAACCAATTTCCAGCAGCAGGGCCAATTCTGGTGACCCCTTCACCTGGGCACACTAACATCAATCTTTCACATTTTTATAGAGTCATAGATTCATACAGCATAGCATGTTTTTAGATCTCTACACGTTCTGACCAGAGAATGTGGACCCAACCACATTCTGCCTGGTGGCTAACAGTGAACATTCTTTCCACTGCTGTTCCTTGCTGTCTCTCAGGACTCTCTGTCTGTCTCTGTCTAGGGTCTCTGAGTCAGGAATCTGTGTGTCTATAAGTAAACACTAAGCAGATTGCACAACACCAGGTTATAGTCCAACAGGTTTAATTGGAAGCACTAGCATTCGGAGCACCGCTCCTTCATCAGGTGGTTGTAGAGTACACAACCAGATCATATTGGCTTAGTGCCATATAGAACCAATTGACGTTCATATCATACATTATTTTTCCTCGAATTAAAACAGACAGATTAAAACATAAACTGATAAACCTCACATTAGTAAGAATTCTATAAAATATGTTTCTAGATACCAAACAAAAGCAATCTTCACAAATACATTCATGAGTTTGTTATTTTCAGCAACTGAACAAACCAATTTTTAAAACAAAATTGCAATCTAATAAGCATCGTTCCTAACAGTTTTCCACGTTCAGTGGTAATAATCACAAATCACTCTGTACATTGAGAATTCAACACCAGAAGTGAAGTTATTTGTCTCAAGTTAAATAAATAGCATTTCAACAAGTGACTTTACACACAAAAGTCTATCCCACTAAATTATACATCTTGAAATTAAATTCTTTTGGCAAAAAAAACTCAAAGTACATTCTTTACGTGACCAAAATTTGAAACCTAAATTAAAAGAATGTCATTAAGTTTATTACTTTCTTAAGCAGATCAGACTCTTCAATTATTACCTAATGAAATGCAGACATTAAAAGTCTGGTAAGAATTTTCTAAACAATATTAACTCTTCCCTCACTGAATTAGGTACATCTGTATAGCTGATCTCAGTTCATCAGAAGTCACGTCAGATAAAATGAAGGTTTGCTTGACTCTACTTTGGAATGATAGGAAGAAATTAACTCAATGTTTTCTTGGGAACTGATATAATTAGACCATTATTTACAGTTGAATTGATCAAATGTGTGAACTAAGTCCAAAAATGAGAAAGATTAACAGGGAGAATCCCATGCTCTGTTAGGCTCCGATAGCCTTGTGGAACTGCAAGCAGGCACTTAATTGATTCCTGATGGCATTTCCAGTGGGATTAGGACCCTGAGTGAGGACATACTGCCCAACTCTAACAATTGGCCAATCAGAGGCCAGCTGCTCTAGCACTTGGCAATGCCATGGAATAGCTGTTCTTGTACAGCACATCCCATGATGGAAGAAGCACTCAGAGAATGGATGGGTATTATCACAGGAGGGTGGTTTCATGAGTAGGGGTTGTGTGAGGGGAGGTTATGGGTGCCAGAAGTCATGTCGATGGGTGGCAGTCAGACACCACCCTTCTCCTCTATATCTTCCCCTTCTACACAGATTAAAAGAGCCTCTTCCTCCACCCCATCACCATGCCACACCCCCCACCAACCTACTCTCAACTCTTGCCAACTGACAGCCTCTCTGCAATTGTGACCAATCAGGTGGGTTGTTTCTCTTTCTGTCCCACCTGGAGTTGAGATAACTGTAGTCCAGGCAGGAAAATGTCCTTAGTTTGTCATTAGTTGACCACTTGTATCTTCCTGCCTGAAACTTAATTCCAGAGAAGGCAAAAGGCAACCTGGTTCTGGTACGCGGTTAGCCCACTTAATTTTAAGTTGCCTCCAGCTTCCAGATCCTCTATGGTCTTGGAATGGAATCAGCTTAACTGATTGTCTTGTGCCCTTCCTTGCATTATGTAAACGTATTATTTCAAATGAGTTCATAAGGAATAAATTAACTATCTATCTAATCAGTTGCAATGTTTGTAGATTTGAATCACTGAGGAACTGCAATAAGAAGACAACTTATCATTTTATCGGACAGACAACAACATATTTTAGTGGAGGTTATGCATGGAAAATATCTATTAGACAGAATGACACTCTTCCATTGTTCTTTCTAAGATTGTGATTACATGTGTCAACAGTTTCCAGATTGGTTGCTAGGTGGGTCAGCAATCTATTGCTTGCCTTTTGTTTGGAAGTATATATCATGTCAACAGCACCATATATTAGCAGGAAGATCAGAGGCCCAGGAGAACTCTGCACACTGCTGATTGCATTAGTGAATGAATGAATGAAAAGGAGATGGATCATTAATGAAAAGGGAGGAACAAAACAAAATTACAGCAGCAGCGCATCTACTTTGGAAAATGAATTCTTAAAACAGAAATACTCTATGTGATAAAATAATAGATTAAAATACCAGCTTTGTGCTATATCTAGAAGGGATTCTAATTGCACTGTGGTGTGCCCTCTTCTGCAAAATGGTAGTGTGAGTGGATGCAAAGTAAAAATCTGATCCTTTTCTGCTGTCTCCAGTTCACAAAAGTTGATACGGATATTTAGTATACTATTGTGATAAATCTGTAGAAGTGTCATCACACCAATGTATTCATAGGTTTTCTGTTACACAGCTGCTTCACAATACCAGGGACCTGTGTTTGATTCCAGCCTTGGGTGACTCAGATTACAACAGGGTCTTGATCAGCTGGGCCAATGGGCAGAGAAGTGGCAGATGGAGTTTAAATCAGATAAATGTAAGGTGCTGCATTTTGGGAAAGCAAATCTTAGCAGGACTTATACACTTAATGGTAAGGTCCGAGGGAGTGTTGCTGAACAAAGAGACCTTGGAGTGCAGGCTCATACCTCCTTGAAAGTGGATAGTGAAGTGGATAGGATAATGAAGAAGGCATTTGGTATGCTTTCCTTTATCGGTCAGAGTATTGGGTACATGAGTTGGGAGATCATGTTGCGGCTGTACAGGACATTGGTTAGGCCACTGTTAGAATATTGTGTGCAATTCTGGTCTCCTTCCTATTGGAAAGATGTTGTGAAACTTGAAAGCATTCAGAAAAGACTTACAAGGATGTTGTCAGGGTTGGAGGATTTGAGCTAAAGGGAGAGGCTGATCGGGCTGAGGCTATTTTCCCTGGAGCGTCGGAGGTTGAGGGGTGACTTTATGGAGCTTTACAAAATTATGAGGGGCATGGATAGGATAAATAGACAAGGTCTTCTCCCTGGGATGGGGGAGTCCAGAACTAGAGGGCATAGGTTTAGGGTAAGTGGGGAAAGATATAAAAGAGACCTAAGGGGCAACTATTTCACGCAGAGGGTGGTACATGTATGGAGTGAGCTGCCACAAGAAATGGTGGAGGCTGGTACAATTGCAACATTTAAAAAGCTTTTGGATGGGTATATGAACAGGAAGGGTTTGGAGGGATATGGATCGGGGGCTTGCAAGTGGGAGTAGATTGGGTTGGGATATCTGGTCGGCATGGTCAGGTTGGACTGAAGGGTCTGTTTCCATGCTGTACACCTCTATGACTCTATGACTGTCTGTGTGGAGTTTGCACATTTTTCCCCTATCTACGTGGGTTTCCTCTGGTTTCCTCCGACAGTTCAAATATGTGCAGATCAGATACATTGCCATGCTAAATTGTCCTTTAGTGTCCAGGGATATGCAGGCTAGGTAGATTAGTCAATTATGAGGATAGTGTGGGATGCTGCACTGTAGTGATTCGGTTTATTAGTTAACTTTAAACTCATTGACGCATGCATCAGGCAGAAATTTTGGATAGCGCAGTTTGAATGTAAGCTGTGGGCTACTGGAGGTAGGCTAAAGCCTCCAAATGGAGTTTGGGGTCATAAACATGGCATATTAGATTAGATTACCTACAGTGTGGAAACAGGCCCTTCGGCCCAACAAGTCCACACCGACCCGCCGAAGCGCAACCCACCCATACCCCTACACTTACCCCTTCACCTAACACTACGGGCAATTTAGCATGGCCAATTCACCTAACCTGCACATCTTTGGACTGTGGGAGGAAACCGGAGCACCCGGAGGAAACCCACGCAGACACGGGGAGAATGTGCAAACTCCACACAGTCAGTCGCCTGAGGTGGGAATTGAACCCAGGTCTCTGGCGCTGTGAGGCATCAGTGCTAACCAATGTGCCACCGTGCCGCCCCTCTCACGATCTCATTTGGAAGGTCGGTGTGGACTTGTTGGGCCAAATGGTCTGTAGGGATTCTTAAAAAAATTCTGATTTAATTTCACAGGAATTTTATCAAACAAATGTTTATACTAAAGAAAGGCTGGTTAAAAGAGGTAGGCTTTAAAAAAAAACGAGAGAATTGTAAAAGTGGGAAGATTTACGAATGGAATTACAAATCTTAGGGCTAAAGGCAGCTGAAGGCACAGCTGGAAATGGTGGTCAATGAAAATATAGGATGGGTGAAAAGGTCTGAATTGAAGGAGCTTATGGATTGCTGTTAGTCTGGTGGAGGGTGCAGAGATAGGGAGAGGTTATGTGCATCTGAAACCAAGGATGAGGTTGTTAAGTTCTAGATTTACTTGCTGAGAAGCCAACTTAGATCTGTGAACTCAGGGATGATGGGTGAAAAATCATGTAGCATGTTAGGTTATTAGCAGCAGGATTTTTAATAAGATTACATTTATGGAACGAGAAAGGAAGGAGGCTGGTCAGGAGACCACTAGATTAGTTGAATGTAGAAGTCAGAGTTATTAAGTTATTAAGTCAAGCAAACAAATTAAAAACAATTTCACCAAAGATTGACTTTATAATACTTGTTAGAATTATGACAAAAAGTCATGTCAGGACTGGAGCAAATCCAATAACAACACACTGACTGGTGAATGCATTAACACCTACTAGCTAATGCCAGTATCTCCTATGGTTAACATCAAACAAAATTTAGATTAAAAAAGTTCCGCCTTAATGGCACTTGATCCATGGTCAACTATAAATACCACAGTAAAAGCTTTTGTTGGACTCCAGTTAAAAGGCATTACTGGAATGATTTAGACTAGCTCACTCAAGCACAATGTATCCTCACATATTTCCTTCAGTGTTATCATTCAAATACAATCTTGAACTAAAACATTGAAGCATTTTTAAGTAGACAGGTAGTAAAATGTGAGAAAACTTGGAAGAGAAAAATTATTTGTTGATACAATTTGTAAAAACACTTCAGCAAATATAAACTGACTACTTGGTTTAATCTTTATTGTCATGCATTTGACATTAAACTCAAAGGTTAATAGCGAAAAAATAAAAACTTTGCATCAGGTTAGAGTTTCTTTTAAATATCTTGAACTTCAAATATTGATGTAAGCAATAACTCTAAGAGATTTGTGAGAATGAGAAAAATGACCCACTCATTTGAAATATGCAGGCCAAAATTTAACCAAACCAGAAATTGCTGGGAGAGCTCAGCAGATCTGGCAGCATCTGAGAAGAGAAATCAGAATTAATGTTTTGGTTCCCGTGACCCTTCCTCACTGGACCCAAAGTGTTAACTCTTATTTCTCCCCACAATTGCTGAGCTTTTCCAGCAATTTCTGTTTTTGTTTCTGATTCACAGCATCTGCAGTTCTTTTGGTTTTTATTTAGGCCAAAAGCTAAGTTGTGGAAACCTCTACACCATATTTAAAACAAAAAATGTCTCAAATATACAAGAAAGGAGGAAGCTGAGGCTGGAAGGAGATATGGAGCCAGGGCTTGCTGCTTAGTGCTATCATAAATGTGTAATTGGCCAGTAATATGTGGCGAGGAAGGGCTGTTCTGAGAAATGCAAGCCACCACAAATTGCTGGAAGATTTGCAGTGTACAAACTTGCAAAAGCAACATCTTACTCTTAACTTCCCCACAAATTTTATAAAATTGATGCATTTGAACATTTGTTTCGAGTTAAATGCGCCACACAAACTTAAGGGTCATATTAATGCCACAAGCAGCCTTTTATAAATGTGACATTAATTAATAACTGTTAATCAACCTCATTCTACTGATGAAGTGATCAATTTAGACAATATAGACTCATTTGTTCTGGTACTAAGTTAGCACTCTTTTCTAAAATAATAAGTTTTAAATAATGAATTTACTTCCCTTTTTTTCTCCTTCTCTTGATCCAATTTTTCTTTCTGCCTTGCTTAAAGTTTAAATATTTTCATTGTGAAAAACATAATGAAACAGGGGCCACATAAGTAGCAGCCCCAGCAATACCTGCCCTTCAGGGAATCCATGCAGGTCTGCACTGAGGAATTGGAAAGGATACTAAACAAATGCATTTCTCCACCTTCAATTTTAGTAAAAACATTCCAATCAATTTTGATGTAATTTTTGGCAAATACTCATCGTATTTAAACAGGCATTCAAGAAACTGCACATCCAGGAAACATCATTTTAGATTTGGTCAAAGATAAATTTGCTAAGTGAGTTTTTTTTTCAAATAATTATCTAAATTCACTTGGGTCAGGTTAACCTACTTTCTCCATATCAGAGAGTTACCTACAGCCTGAGAAAGAGTGAAAGAGAAGCAAGAAAGGGGTTTAAGGTTCTGGTAGGAATAGTAGGAAAATGGAATAGATCAACTATGTAAGAACATTACTCCTTTTGTAGTTTAACATCACAGTTTCAACTTACTATTTCATAGTTTACAATGAGTTAACCAAGTTTAATAATGAGCAAAATATACCTGTGATGCTATAAGGAGAAAGTGAGGACTGCAGATGCTGGAGATCAGAGCTGAAAATGTGTTGCTGGAAAAGCACAGCAGACCAGGCAGCATCCAAGGAGAAGGAGAATCGACGTTTCGGGCATGAGCCCTGATGAATGGCTCATGCCCAAAACGTCGATTCTCCTGCTCTTTGGATGCTGCCTGACCTGCTGCGCTTTTCCAGCAACACATTTTAGCTGTGATGCTATAATCATTATTCACTCATTGTTTTACTGCTTAATATTTTTTGGAGGTCATAACCCCCTAACACAAAATCTGGTGTTATTCCACAACATTTTGAAGCCAAGGGGCATCACACGAAGACCAGGCTAAAACCAGAGGCTGAAATCTGTACCAAACTGAATAGAATTTTCTGCTTTTACCCTGAATGCACGACAAAAATTATGTAGATATCTGGGCAAGCAAATGCACACTCTAGAAAACAGCTAAAGAATTTCTTACAAAAATATCAGAACTATTTAGAATAAAACTGAGAATCATTTTGATTAGACAACTATAATGAGCTTGGCAAGTGCTTCTCAAAATTCCATTAATGAGATGCTTGGTAACAAGCTTCTGCAATGTTCATTATTAGTTAGGTTTAAAACGGTTTCAGTTCTTGAAAAAAACACTCGACATGGGAAATGCACAGGCAGCATAATGTGTTCCTCTTGGAAGCTGTGTTGCTATGACCTGCACACTATCTAACTCAAAGGCCTTGAACTTAACCCAGGATTACTGGAATGTACCAGCAGAGGGGAAACAAACATCCCTTGCTTCTGTCTTTGTAACCTTCAGCATGGTATCAGTTTGCACTGAAACTTGAATATCCAAATGGGATTAAACATGAAAGAAAGCTAGAAAGAAAGACCCTGGATTAGAATTTGAACTGAAGAAAGGCCATGTTGCTGTCTTTGACCTTTTCCCCCAATGCATGATGCCAGTTGTGTTCAGTCAAGTGTCTAAGGAAGTCTCTATCAATTCACACCGTATTTAGCCTTTGGCTGCTGGGACAGATGTTCAGTTACAGAAGAGACAAACGTGAAACGTGCTGTTCAGTGGCATACCAAACCTGCCAGTCTGTGTTACTCCGGCAAGCGAGACAAAAAAACCCAGTGCTGAGATTCACACAATCAAAATGATCTAGTAACTGCTGAGACACTGCTATCAGTGGAAGCTTTCATCATCACTTGCATACAAATTGCTTTTACACATACACACAGCTCAATATTATATACAGATGTGTCAAAGATATATATTTACCAACATTTTACCTAGAAGGATATCTCCAGTTTAAAAAGCTAGAGCAATATAGCAGAAAATTTGTATCACAATGGCAAAATCTGTAACTTTTCAATAAACAGAAATATAAATGGTATCTTTGCTAATGCACATGTATGCAGAATACCTATTCTTTGAAAGGGATAATCACATCTAACAACAATCTAAATCTTTTTCTTAATGGTGTAGAAATATAGGTTGTTGATAAAAGTCACACTACAGATATAAGGGCCGAATCTTCCAGTTCTGGAGGTAGGTCTGTCTAGAGACTGAAATGCAACTTTGTTATTATTTTGTTTATTCATTCAAAGGATGTTGATGCTGCTGGCTGGGCCAGCATTTATTGCTCGTACCTAATTATACTTGAGAAGGTGGTGGTAAGCTGCTGTCTTGAACCACTGCAGTCCATTACATGTGGGTACACCCACAAAGATATTGGGAAGGCAGTTCTAGAATTTTGACTCAGCAACACTGAAGGAATGGCAATTTACAGAGGAACCTCGATTATCCAAATACCAATTATCCGAAAAATGGATTATCCGAAAGAGATCTCAATGAAAACATTACATCAAAGACGTGTTTCCAATACAGTCTTTTGTTTACAGTGATAAAACAGGCACCATCTCCAAATGACTGACCTCCTGCCTTCTCTCTCTCCCCACACTTTCCCTGGAGTTCTACACAGGGGTGCACCCTAACCACACCTTTCTTCCCCAGCTAATCTCTCCAACATTGTCCTGTACAGGGCAAAGGTATAACCCATCAAAAAGTTGCCACACGCTATTTGAGACTTAGCCCACAAAGCCAGCAGCAGC
Source organism: Hemiscyllium ocellatum (assembly GCF_020745735.1). Classification (NCBI taxonomy): domain Eukaryota; kingdom Metazoa; phylum Chordata; class Chondrichthyes; order Orectolobiformes; family Hemiscylliidae; genus Hemiscyllium; species Hemiscyllium ocellatum. The sequence continues at coordinate 29,005,721 of NC_083419.1, forward strand.
ATGTCTTGTAGTTGGTGTCCACACCAGCTTCCCCAGAGAGCAGGCATATTGAATGGGGTTGGGGGCGGAGTGCGGTGTTGGGGATGGGGGGGGGGGGCGGAGACAATGTTGCAAGCGAGGGAGCGGGGGTGGTGTTGGATGGTTGGGGGCTGGGGTAGTGTTGGATAGGGTTAGGAGAGGGGGGGCGGGAGGTGTGTTCGACGGTTGGGGGCGGGGGAGGTGTTGGATGGGGTTGGGGACAGGGGTGCAGTGTTGCATGGGGTTGGGGCGGGGGGCAGTGTTGGATGGGGTTGGGTCAAGGGGGCAGTGTTGGACGGGGTTGGGGGTGGGGGCAGTGTTGCACGGGGTTGGGAACAGGGGACGGTGTTGGCCGGCAGCGCACAGTGTAGTGGGCAGGTCGGTGTTGGGGGCAGGGTCTCATGCGCTATGTGCTGCTGCAGTTTCCTGAACAGGGAGGAGACTTTAAAAACTCCGAGCCCCAGGGAAAAGGCATTTAATTCAATTAACCCGAATAATCAATTATCTGAATGAAATAGTGCCCGCCCATCACGTTCGGATAATCGAGGTTCCCTTGTATTTCCAAATCAGGACGGTGAGTGCCTTGGAGGGGAACTGCAGCTGGTGGTAGTATTCTCATGTGCCTGTTGCTGTATTTCTTCCAGATGATACTGAATGTAGTTTTGGACAGTGCTGTTTAAGGACCAATAATGAATTCCTTCACAGCTTTTAGCTTGTGCATGCCTCTGCTATGGAAAGAGTGGATGTGATGTCAATCACGCAAGTCGCTTCTGTCCTAAATGGTGTTAGGGTTCTTGAGTTGTTGGACAGCACTCGCTCAAACTCCTAACTTGTGCCTTTTAGGTGATGGATACGCTTTGGGGATTCAGGAGGTGAATTACTCACTGCAGGATTCCTAGCTTCTAACCTGCTCTTGCAGCCACTACAATTATATGGTGAGTCCATCTGGGTTTCTGGTCAATGGTAATCTCCAGGATGTCATTGGTGGGTATTTCAGTGATGGAAATGTTATTGAATATCAAGGGGCGATGGATAGATTTTCCTTTGCTGGAGATTGTCATTGCTTAACAACTGTGAGGCATAAATGTCACTTGTTACTTGTCAGCCCAAGCCTGGATACGGTTCAGGTCTTACTGTACATGGACATGGCTGCTTCAGTATCTCAGGAGTCATGAATGGAGCTGCACGTTGTGCAATCCTCAGCAAACATCTTCACTTCTGACCTTATGATGGAGGGAAGACCTTGATGAAGCAACTGAGGGAGGTTGGGCTGAGGACATAACCTGAGGAACTCCTGCACAGGTGTCTTGGAGCTGAGATGATTGATCTCCAATAACCACAACCAACTTTCTTTGCTCTTTTTCCATCTTCCATCCACCCATTTGTTGGGTTTCTTTAGGCAAATGCCAAAGACATGCATGCAAACAGGTAAAAATGGTGGAAGCTAGAGCACTGACGGTAGCCTATACTGTTTGATACACTAATAATATCTAATAGCTGAAAAACGTTGACCATTTATGTCATTTATTTTTATTATTTATCTTTCTTCTGTTTTATTTTAATTGATTTTTGAGCCCCTTGCACACTTTTCAGTAGCACAACTGAGAGTCAAAAAGATAGTGGACGCTGTATTACCTCAGACTTTCAGCAGAATGATTCTGGATAACTTGTGACCTGATTTTCCTTCTACTTACCCGTCAAAGCCATTTACCTCTGCCTACCATCAGCTCTTTATGTCATCGGGGAGAAAATGAAACAGGAGTCGAAGCTGCAAATGCAATCTACTAATGCAACACAGTGTGACCTTTCAAAGGTTCATTTGTCTACTGAACAACTAAAGAGAGTTGCTTACCATCTTTCTTTAAGATTCATGTCTACTTTAAAGTTCTTACTACTAATTAATGATTTACACATTAAACCACAGTTGGTAATAAGAATTGGTCAGAAATACAGCAAAATGGTTACCTGCACAAAACCGCACATTGTAGCCTCATTAGGAACTGGCAAACTGGGCCGACCGTGTCGGTAAACATTGACAATGTAGGTTGCTATAACAGTCGGTTGTTTGCGAGACTCATCCGATACTAATATATGGATCCTGTTATTTCCAAGGCCAAGAGGATAATTGGCAATGCTGAGGTTAGACAAGGAGAATAAAAAAAATTGGTTAGATTTTTCACCTATTCCTGTGCAAGGAAGTAAAATGACCCTTTGTTCATTTCATGAGCTATTGTGTGTGTGTGGCATGATCTTCTTCTGCAAACATCATCAGTCTTACTAACAGGGTAACCTGTTCTTTAAAGCTATTGCCATTCTTCCAACATATGTGATGCTAGATGTGAAAAATACCTTATGCTTTAATTTGCTACATGGGGTGCATTTTCCAGCAGTCAAGAGAACAAATGAAAATACAGTACAATTCAAAAATGAAGCTCAACTTCATTTTTCAGCCCCACCTTCAATTTCCTTCTTATTAATGTGAGGACTAGTGGAGGAGTTGTCCTTTCCTGCTTGCTCCAGTCAAATACCAACAATGCAGCAGTGTCCGGAGAACCACACCTACTTTGTCGTTGGCTCCCTTTAAGCCTTTACAGGGGCTATCACCCATCACACTGGCTTGCAGTGCACAGCCAAATCAAGGAGATTTGTTTGTTATGGCCAATTGATCAATCACCATTCCCACATATGCCCATACATAAAATAAATGACTCCTCAAAATTGTGGCAGCGGTCAGCTTCTGACATGTAGCCATCAAAGTATCCAAAGGTGAGCCAGCAGCTTTCATGAAAACAACAGGTTATTAGTCAATCCACATCAAGCAGCACTGGGATCACTGCAGAACCATCATGGAGATTTGTACAAGTTTCTCAGGCAGCTGTCATCATGCAGCTCTCATTCCTCTCTCCACTATTACGCCCTTTCAACAAAAAGATGACTGCACAGGGAGAAGAACTACAACCTTGACAATTTTGGTCACACATTTCTACAGCTTCATGGTCCATGACTTGTTTGGGACTAATCAGAATCATGGCATCACCAGGACCATCAATGAGAAAATTTTAGGGTTATACAGCAGAGCTTCAGCTGCCTGGATTGATCTACTGTTTTATTAAAATATATCACACCTATAGTTGACCGTATGCATCATTGTTGTGTGTTTCATGTGATCAAACATGGCAATGCTTAAAGGTTCTCAGTTGAAAGAAACTGAAGAACAACAACTGATGAGGAAGAATCGACTGAAGATGAGAGAGATGGAGGACGATGAGCAAGCAAATTCGAGACAGAGGAGCCTGGACTAACTGAAAGAACAACATTTCCAGTCAATTGCTCTTACCATTCCCCTGAAAGGTGGAAAATAAAGCCTTCTACTCACTCAATGTGAGAACTCAATTAATCTTCTTCTGCATTCATTTTAGACATTGATATCTTTAGCTGAACAATATTACTCAAAATTGTCTTTCAATAACACTTTGAGCACTTATTTTTGTAATGAGCAGTTTACCTGGGTCCTTTTTTCTCATCCAAGTGTACTTGGCAGTGGCAATTGGCTGCTTGTGCTCTGATCTTCACTATCACCACATCAAAAGGCACTTCAGAATAGTACACTTTGATCTTTGGCATAAAGACAGGATTCAAGTTCAGCTGTGGGCTAGTGAAGATGTGTGTAATGTAGGCCAGAGTATGTTTAGCTGTTTAAAACAAAACAAGTCAATTAACATAATCAGAACCTCTCAAATTAAAAATAAGTGATTGTTTAGATAGTTAACTGCAATTAGTTTGGGTAAGGTCCACTGAGACAGAGAAAAATAGTTTGTCGTGGAATTACTCAGTATAGGTTGATCTCATTTAGCCTCTTTATGGTTTCTTTTTCATTCTTTTATGTCCAGAGGTACCTTACACACAACTGAATTATTTTATCTCAAACACCAAATCACCTGTTGTAGTTTTCATCTACTAAAACGAACACTAAGGGCAATGTGATGACATCAAGGGTGAGGGAGAGAGGGAGGGGGATCAAATCAAAATGAGCAGCGCAGTAGCTGAGTGGTTAGCACTTCTGTGCAGTAGCACCAGGGACCTGGGTTTCAGGCAACTATGTGGAGTTTTCACAGTATCCGCAGGAGTTCTGGCTTCCTCCCACAATCCAAAGATGTGCAGGTTAGGTGGATTGGCCATGCCTGTAGGTTAAATAGGAAAAATAATAGAAAAAAGAGGCAGTTGCCCCCCTCTCTCCCTTATACTTCGCTCCAACTATTTTGTTTGATGTTAGCACTGTCCTGAATTGGCTTTGCTTGTAAATATTCAGTTGGGTGCACAAGTATTTTCCTGGTGGTGGAGAAAGAACTGCATATAATTATAAAGTCTATACACAAATGTCTTCATTTTTCTGTCTCACTATATGAAAAAAACTACAAAATAAACCACAGGCGACAGAAAAAGAAAGGTAGTTGTTGAGGCCCTCTTGTGACACATTAGTAGGGTCCCAGTAAAGGCCCAGGTTCAAGTCCCAGCAGAGGTGTGTAAGTAACATTAAAAATAATAAATAGGCAGTTGTTATTGTGCTTTTGAGGTGCAGTGGTGGTGTCTATACCTCTGAGCCAGGAAGTTTGGATTCAAATTTCACTATGCATATTTTCTATTCAACCTGTTCAGAGATGTCATTATACACCTTTGCATCAGGTGTGACTTGAACTGGGCCTCGGGGTATAGCAGTAGGGACAATACCACAAGAGGTGCTACTAGATTAGATTACTTACACTGTGGAAACAGGCCTTTCAGCCCAACAAGTCTACACCGACCCTCCAAAGAGCAACCCACCCAGAACCATTAACCCCTTCACCTAACACTATGGGCAATTTAGCATGGTCTCTGGTACTGTGAAGCAGCAGTGCTAACTGCTGAGCCACCGTGCTGCCCACTATCTCGCAATATAAAGTGATTTGTGTGATTAGGATCCTTTTTTTAAAGCACAGTCTAGGACAAACTGATGTTGGACAAATCATTCTTTTCCTTCAACATCACTAAATCAAATTTTCTGTCATTCCAAGGCCAACAGCATTGTTGAAACAGCTTCATTGAACAAACCACATCCTTTATTCATTTGTTTAACAAGGCAGAGCACCATCATTTTCAATCAATCAAAAATGCAATTAAGCTTTGCCATCAATACCCACATTCCACATGTCGTGCATTTAATTATTTTTATGCATAAGAATGTTACCTAGATTTTTATGTATCTTTAACGCAATTTTTAAAAATCCTTAATTTTAAGTGCAGTGGGCTTCTGACCTCAAAAAAGTAAAAACAATGACTGCAGCTGCTGGAAACCAGATTCTGGATCAGTGGTGCTGGAAGAGCACAGCAGTTCAGGCAGCATCCAACGAGCAGCGAAATCAACGTTTCGGAAGGGCTTTTGCCCGAAACGTCGATTTCGCTGCTCGTTGGATGCTGCCTGAACTGCTGTGCTCTTCCAGCACCACTGATCCAGATTCTGACCTCAAAAGCCTAAACAAACTGGGGAACGGGTGTTGGGATCAGGAGATGGCAGATGGCATGTGTCCCTAATTTTAAAGATGAGCAGCTACATAATTAGATCCCACACCAAATTTCAAGTATTTTATTGAGACTATGCCTCCAGAATGACACAAAGCAACTTAAGAGACCTCCAACCAGGAATGTGTGCTTGGATTCCAAACCAAGCTCGTTATGGACAAGTGGCGGAACTGGTAGAAGGTGGTGTTGAGATGTAATATAATGTGTGGAATCAGAAATTTGGGCCATGGGTGTTTAAGTAGTTGAGTCTGACTTGAGAAAGGCCATTGCAATACAGCACCATAGCATAGTGATAGTGTCTCTATCTCTGGACCAGAATACCCAGGTTCAAGCCCAACTTGCCCTGGAAGAGATGTGTCATAACATGTCTGAGCAAGTTAATTAATATAAACATGAGGTCACATGATCTCATATTTTCTCTCACTCCCTTGCAGCCTGAAGATGTCTCTGTACTCTGTAAATATTCTTTAAGAGTACAGCATGACCAAAAATATTGAAAACTGGACCTTCAAGGCATCATAGCAAAAAAGTTTCTTGCTGATTGCTGCCTGCAGCAGTACTTCACGGAGAAATTGGATTGTTTGCAAAGCCCAAATTGTTTTACTTTTAAAGGGACAAAGAAGACTTTTATGAGCTATTGCATTTTTTCATTGGCATCCAATAGATCCCCTGACCATGCGTTTTGTGCACAAGAAGTCTCTTCTAATGAAAAGAGATCTGCTTCACAAGGAAATGTTGGCATTCCCTGCTATCAGAGTAGATGTGTTCACTGAGTAAACAATGCTGAAAAATGTAGGGTGCAATATGCTGAAACACACTACCTTTTTTCTCCTTTAATGCTGCAGTCAGTAATGAAATGTATGTGGGAACTGCATTAAATATAACGCCCACAATAGACATGTGGCCCTAAAGGAGCAAAAATAAGTAAGTCCTGTTCATTTAGAAAATAAATCACTAATATTCATGTATATTTCATTTATTTTACTTTATGTTGTTTCTAAGACAGGGCAACCATCTTATCACACAAATTACTGTAAAATCAATACTAACAATAGTCAATTAGACAGGCATTGATCTCCCTGAAAGTCTCAGTGAAAACGTTCCTGCGACATGTATTGTTGTTGAGGGTTATTAGTGACCTAACCTGCACAGAATTCTATTGCTGCATGAAAGAGGTCATTGTAAAAAAAAGGTTATAAATGTGTGCTATGTAACAGAGTGACTGATCAGCACGACTGTTTGTTGATTTATTAGACTCCAGATCAACCAACTTTCAAAAAGATAGAATTGCTGCTTTTACATTAGAAATAGTAGGCAATAACTTTTTAAAAATTACTGTAGATAGTGAATAAAAGATAAGAAACAGCAATCATAGGGAACTAGTCTCAGAGGGTACAAATGAGGTCATAGTGACAGTTAAGCTTGAGTGGTTTGTATCTATCATCTGAGCACAAAGGAAATTATAGTTTTCCAACCAGTCTAATATTATATATTGTGCATTTTTCATTTTATCATTTCTGTATATTTGTTTTGGACAATTTTTCTATCATATAGAAAGGTACTGATAGTCATTATTGGCTACATTATCTCATAGCACTGTCACTAATAGCACCTGTGATTTTGGTAGGCATCTGAATTGTTAATAAGATTACAGTGTTGATGACTTAGGAGGATTTCCTAAAGACACCAGGTTCATTGATGCTTACAGAAGTGCCAGCACTTCTCTCAGCAAATTAAACTGGCTGTTACTTTTTCCAACCATCATGAGTATTTAGCCTAGTAGTAGCACGCTAGTGACTTGGTTTACTGCTCAATGCACTGTACAGACATCTCCTAGTCACTGAGCATGATTCGGTGATCAGGAATAATTTAGCAACTCAATTTGTAAAAGAACTGTTTAGTTACTTTCAGTTATTCCAATGTAAAGAACTTCTGATGATATATAATTTTTTTATATAGAAAAGGGACACACAGCCAAAAGACCACAGATATGTCTGAAAAGTCACTGTGAATCCATGGAATATCACACCTGTAGAGTGTTTGGCAAATTTCAAACAGAGAGACTTTAATGGAAGAGATGGAAAGCAGAAACCTGATTAGCTCTCTTAGCCAAAAATTATTTCATGTGGATGGCGTAAAAATTGCAGTTAGGACGTGTTAGCCCTTCCAAGATTTTACGACAAAAGGGTTAAAATCCATCTGCAACCTCTGGTCGATGTGTTCATGGACTGATGTGCTAATGAGAATTAATATGCTACGTGGGTCTCAATTTGAGGGTAGCCCTTAGACATTTCGGTGCTTCAGGTAAATGGATCTTTTGTTCTAAGAGTTGGAAACCAGGCAAATGAGTGAAGTCACCATCAAGAAGAAACAGGACAAAAACCTGCCAGCTAACCGCAGAGCCAAAAATCTTGAAATCAATTTCTTCACTACCAATGTCAGCATTGCTGGATCATCCAAATTAAAAGGTGGTAAAATTTTACCACTCTCTCTTCATGGAATACAGAGACTGATTGGTATACCTTTTGTGTGTGTTTTTTTTTACTCAATTTCACATTTATGTGTGTTACTTTTTTCACATTTAACAGCTAACAAACCCACACTTTCTTCAACTAAAGAAAGCCTGGTAAATCTAGCCCCTTTTAAACCATGAATATTTTTGAGTTGAAAAAGAAAATGGCCACAAAGCAAGGGAATTAAGCTTGCTATGACCATCAGAGGGAGGAATTAGATTAACAAGGGAAACCAATTCACCCCAGAAACATAAACATTTAGGTATATCCCATCTGGAATCATAACAAACTGGGGACATTCATCTGGTGAAGAATTGTAGTATTACTGCTGCTGGAGTTCCCTTGGTTTGTTATGCACAGTCGGATTGTTGCTCTGCACTGTCCCTTTAAAACTGACAGGTGGCTATGCATTGGCCTCTGAAGTACATATTCCTGATTGCTGCTTCACTTTCCACCCTCAAAGCTGAGAGTGAACATTGACTGATACTAACTTTGTATTTCACATTTATCAAGATAATTGAATTTAAATTGCTCAGACACCTTTGAGATTAACAAATGGCCACAACGTTATTAGTCCTGTATCATAAACAGCGACTATACAGATGATGGTGCTCCCCACTTTGCAGCACAATTACTGTCACCTGCACAAGGATGCTGATCAGCTAAGTGTGGAATTGACCCATAAGATGGTAAACTCACATGCACTCATCATCTGCTGGGCACTTCCTGAATATGTTTACTGACCGGTAGGGCAGTAGGTTAATGGGCAACAATGATATCAATCTAATCATTTCTCATATTGAATATAATCAAGAGGCTCTTGTTGCTTAGAACCAAAACTTAGTATCTTAACAGACATCATGAGACAGGAGCTTGTGCAGTCAACCCAAGTACGTTTGAATACAAATCCAGTAACTAAAAAAACAGCTATGTCTATAATGGAGTCATAGAGCTGTACAGCATGGAAACAGACCCTTTGGTCCAACTTGTCCATGCTTCCCACATAACCTAAATTAATCTATTCCCATTTGGCCCATATGCCTTGAAACCTTTCCTATTTATCTACCCATCCAGATGCCTTTCAAATGTTGTAATTATAATAGCCTCTACCACTTCCTCTGGCAGCTTGTTCCATACATGTACCACCCTCTACAAGAAAAAGTTGTTCCCTAGGTCCTTCTCAAATCTTTCTCTTCTCACCTTAAACCTATGCCCTATCCTGGGAAAATGACTTTGACTATTCACCTTAACCATGTCCCTCATGATTTTATAAACCTCTACAAGACCATTTGTAAACCTCTACAAGACTACCTCTCAGCTTCTGACACTTCAGGGAAAACAGCCTCAGCCTATTCAGCCTCTTCCTATAGCTCAAACCCTCTGACACTGGCAATATCTCTGTAAATCTTTGCTGAACCATTTCACGTTTAGCAACGTCTTTCCTGTACCAAAACGATCAGAATAACTACACAATTTTCGAAAAGTGGCCTAATCAATGTCCTGTAAAGCCACATGACATTCCAACTCCTATACTCAATGCACTAACCAATAAAGGGAAGTGGAGCAAAAGGCTTCTTCACGATTGTGTCTACCTGCAACTCCACTTTCGAGGAACTATGCACCTGCAGTCCAAGGTCTCCTTGCTCAGCAACACTTCCCAGGACCTTACCATTTTCTCTCTCTATTATGTCTCACAAGCAAACACTTAACATCAAAGTTATTTTCCACTACGTGCTATTTTCGTTAGCTATTTCTTCACTTCTTAGAAAAAAAGATTCAAAATCTGCTTAAATGTAGTGCACAACACACCAGAGATGAACTTTGCTGACCAGAAAATGCACTCAATCATTTTTTTATGTCTTGCAATGTCGAACATATCTACTACCAAGTGAATTTAAATTTATGTATACTGGAAAATGATCCATAATGTTGAATTGATTAATTTGTTAACTGAATGATAGAAGAGGAACACATTTACCTGTACTGCAGTTCTTTTGCTTGTACTGACCTGTATAAAAGCAAATATTAGTGAAAAGCAAACAATTATGCATAAAGTGATTATTCAAAGATGTTTCTTTAGTTTCTGTAAAATATTTAAAGGATTAATATAATCAAATTTTATATGAGCATTAAAAAGAAACATCGAATTTAAATACTTATAATGTTTTTCTCACTGTTGCTTCTTGAAGCATGATTTGCATTTTATCATTGTGCATGTTTGTGAAATTCTACTTTGCAATATTCTCTATAGAAATGATTTTTGAAGACACAGTTTAGAAGAAATCTCATTGATTGAAAGCTTCAAAAGATGTGTAGATAAATATACAAATTAATGGCAGGACTATGCCATTCAGCCCTTTAAAACTACTCTGCTTTTTAATAAGATCATGGCTGATCAGATGTGAACTAAACTTCACTTTCCTACTAATACTCTATGACTGCCTTGATAGTCAAGAATCTATCTGCCTCTAAAAGTATTCAATGACCCTACCTGCACCCTTCTCTGAGAAAGAGAATTCCAGAGAATTCCAAACCTCAGAGAAAACAAAATTCTCCTCATTTCTGTCTTAAGTGAGCAACGTTTTGTATTTAAGCTGTGTCTCCTAGTTCTATTCTCTCCCACAATGGAAAACATATTCGCAGCATCTACCCTATCAAGTCCCTCAGAATCTGAAATGTTTCAATAATATTACTTTTCATTTTTCTAAACTCCAGTGGATAAGGTACAGTCCATCCAACCTTTGGACATAAAACAACTAACCATCCCACCCATTAGGTGGATGAATCTTCTCTGAACTGCTTCCAATGTATTGCATCCTTTTGAAATAAGGAAATCAAAACTGCACAGTTCTCAAACGATGGCCTCACCAACATGATATAACTATAGCAAAACATCCCTCCTCATATATTCCATTCCTCTTTAAATAAATGACAACCTTCCATGTTGATGTTAAATATCCAAAGACTAGTGCGTCTTACTCAAATACATATGTACCTTAAAATGTTTTTGAAATCTATGATCAAGTGAAAAAATTCTGAAAATGGGTTAATGGAGAAAGTGAGGACTGCAGATGCTGGAGATCAGAGCTTAAAAATGTGTTGCTGGAAAAGTGCAGCTGGTCAGGCAGCATCTAAAGAGCAGCCCTTCTTCAGGAAGGGCTCAGGCCCGAAACATCGATTCTCCTGCTCTTTGGATGCTGCCTGACCTGCTGCGCTTTTAGAAGTTTATATCAATCAAAAAGGGATCAATTATAAGTTTCTTGGACAGTATAGTGTGCTGGTCCATGAGGCCTTCATGTGCCCTGACCTGGAAGCAATGCCAAGAGTTCCAGGGAAATTGAGAAGATTCCAGATATGCGCCATACCCAGTCAGATTGAGCAGACAGAACCCAGTTTATGTGGAGACTGCTGTTTGTGGAAAATTGGCTAAGTTCTAACAGAAAAAAACCTGGAAATCTACATTGAAGAACAGTGCAACTGCAAAGGAAATCTACAGGTGAAGTCACTGCTCACTTTGTTGCATCTACTACCCATTTTGCAATCTATAGACTGTGATTTGTCCATTAATTTACATTGATCTTTACTTGCTTTGAAGTGAAAGATATAAAAACTGAAATTTTGTTGGCAATCTCTTCATTTGGTGCATTGTTTGGTAAATTTAGTTACTTTAATTTATTGATGCCCACTGGGATTTTAACAAATTCTATTGGAAACATCAATGGATTCCTTACCTATTTTGTTGTTGCTTTCAAACCTTTCAACTCTATGAGAAGGTATTGATCCAGTTTGATCCCTATTAAGAAAAATGAACACTTGTATAAGAAAGCTAGATGACCTGGTTCAGGGCTAGCAATATAGTAGCTCCCTCATAACTTCATGGTTACTGATCTGCCCAGTATCTGTGATAACAAACACTGGGGAAACAACTGAACTATGATGTTTGAAAACCACCATTCATTTGATGAAAATTGTCAATGCTCTCTCCAAAAGAAGACCAATGAGGTTGAAGCCTAGGATCAAACTGATTTTTTACATTTGTAAACAAATCAGTCAAGGCTGCACTTTCAGCATTACAGTCCCACTGAGATGTTTTTCACTGCCAATACAGTGGTAAAACACTAAATATCAATGTTATTCCTGTACTCGCACCTGAATGAATCATGCATTTCTACATACCTCTCAACAGTTCCAGCATTACCAAAGAAGAAATAAAAGCCAATATCAAGAATCGGAAAATATCATAATAAAGAATACAAGATGATTGGAATATCAGAAATGCTCACTTTGCAGTAGATAAACTGAAACAAGGAGTTATAGTAGAAGAGGAGATTAACACTGTATAAATTTCAGCAAGGAACCAAACATTTAAGGCTGGATACTGCACAAGCATACTGTACATAGAATGTAATGTTCTGGCTACAGAATCACAAATACTAACAGCAAGATCAATACTAAATCTCTCTTCTCTGAAACATTTCATTCGTCATTATTTCAACCCCATGACAATAACAGGACCCCATCAAACACAGACACACATTGACACACGCATTCACAGACACACACACACACACACCTCTCTAACAGTTGTGAAAGAAAATCAGATTACTCAAAGATGTGTTCTTTGCTGATCTTCTCAACAATACTTTTAAAACAAAAATAATTTCAAAGCTTAATCTATTTACCATGTGAAATGATTCAAACTCTTCTGCACATTTGATGCTTGAAACTGGTCATGGAGCATTGAAAATAGCAGATGCTGGGCAAGCACAGATTTTGTTTTAGATGCATGATCAAAATTGTGATGGAGTACATATAATATCTTTTGGTAGTCTGGATTAATGGATGGGTAAAGCTGTAGAAAAGGACAGGCCATAATAAATAAAGTCATGAAACAAGAACAACTTTTGATATTTTTACTGTCATTTACAAATATAATTTCCATGCATGTTAATTATAAAAATAACTGTAGATCAGAAAGATGAAAAACAACAAATACACCCAGTCAAATAATTAAGGTTTTGGTGATGACCGCATGAAAGGACCATAAAAATGATGAGATATTCACAAATGTCTCAATGGATTAAACTGCATTACAGTATCAGATATTTTCAGAATATTTTAAGCGAGATTCAATAATTTTTACTAAACTCAACAAGTTTGATCCGAGATATAAACATGACTTTAAATAAATTTCCTATCTACTTACATACCAATTCAAATTTTCCTTGGCTTTTGAACTCCTTTTGAAAATTAATAATGGCTGTTAGATCTCTTGAAGTCAGACAAAATTCACGTTTTTGAAAATAGCTGTGATTCTGCAATTAAAATAAACTGATGAAGTGAACTCAGTCACAGCTAACCTTATACAAATGAATACAGCCACAGCCAATATACACAACTCTGATCTAATTATTTCAGTTGTCTCAAATACAAGATATACATGGTTGAGGCTTTTGAGAACTGAAGTTCATGTGTTAGAGTCCTCAAATTTCCTGAAGTATTTGTCTCTAAAATTGATTGGACTTTGTACTCAAGAAAGCAAGCAATCACTAGATAAACTTACCAAAGGTTCTGAAAGATAAGGTTTATGCCAGATGAACATGGAGACTTTGGATTGTGGCATCGGAATAAGTCAGATTTGGATGTCTGGAAGGTGTGGACGTGTTGGACCGAAGGGTCTGTTTCTGTGCTGTATGACTGTATCACTCTATGTGAGTTTAGGGTGTGATTACAAAGTTGAAGTAATAAATTCATCCTTATTTACCCAGTTGAGCACCTTGCAGCATAGTAGTGTCCTTCTAACAGTGGTACAAGAAAGCTCCATTTTGGTTTCTCATGATGTTGGTTAATGAAGCAAAGCAGAGCTCCATGCATACCTTTCTATCCATAGAAAACAGCAAACGATTTTCTTTTTGTTACAAACCTAATAGAGCACGATTGAGCTTTTACAATTATAAACCAGGCTAGAAAAGCTACTGGAAGCTTTAGTGAAAAGATTTGAAAATCAGAACTTTTAATTGCCACATTGATGCATGCTTGACTTTAGCTCACTTTGTAGTATTTATATTTTTAATAGGAAACTTACGTCATTAACAGCACTTCTGTGGTGGGTGGGAAACTTTACCTGTATCTTGTGATGGAGCAAATGTCCCAGTACGGGTATTTAAAAGGTTAAGAATTTTTCCGCTTATTCAAAAGCTCAGTTTCCCTACAATCTCTCTAACAATCTTTGGGTATTCCTACACCAGAAAGCCTGTAGCAGTTCAAAATAGCTTCTCATTTCTACCATTTTAAGGATACTTGGAGATGGGTAATAAATAGTGGCCTTTCCCATGATATCTACATCTCATGAATAAACATGAAAACAGTACGTGTTCTGTGATTGATTGTAGCAGTGAAACTTGACTCAACACTGGGAATGAAGGGTTTGTCATATGAGGGCCAGATGAAGACTCTGTGTCTATACTCAGTGGAGTTATAGAAGGATGAGGGAGTATCTGATTGAAACTTACAGAATTCTGAAAGGCCTGGATAGAGTGAACATGGAGAAGATGTTTCCACTAGTAGGAGAGACTAGGAGCCAAGGGCACAGCCTCAGGGTGAAGGAAAGACCTCTTAGAACTAAAATAAAGAGATATTTCTTCATCCAGAGGGTGGTTAATTGTGGAACTCGTTGTCACATAAGGCTGTGGAGGCTAAGTGCCTTTAAGACAGAGATAGCTAGATTCTTGATTGATAAGAGACTCAAGGGTTACATAGAGAAGGTAAGAGAATGGGGTCGAGAAACATATCATCCATGATCAAATGGCGCAGCAGTCATGATTTGCCAAGTAGCGTAATTATGCCTATATATCTCACAGTCTTATGATATTTTGAATCCTCTGAATGGCCCTTTGGTACAATGTCCACTATTGCTCAAAAACTGATTGTATGAAACAATTCCTTCATTACCTGGTCTGATCAAATAAAAAACGTTTCCTCTTGTGGGTGAGCCCAGAAAAATGGGAAGAAAGAAAAGAGTCAACAGATGAAGTAATGATTTTAGGAGGAATTTCTTTATACAAAGAGGTGGAAAAATGGAAAGTTCTGCACATAGAGTGTTGAAGCATATAGGTTTGGTATGTTTAAGGGGAGGCTTCATGTGTACATTAAGGGAAGAGAGTACGGGAGTTTGTGGCTCACAAGGAGTTCAAAATCTAGCACAGGTCACTAATGAAAAGGCGTGTTTCTCTGCTGTAACATCTATGCAACATAATAAGGTGGTCTGAACACAGCTCTAAAACCTTACCTTCAATTTTTCAGATCGATATATATTTTCTAAAGCTTCGTTTATTTCGCCCAGAACAGAAGTGCCACCTAGCAACAACCTGAAAGTATCTTCCAGTATGAAATCTTTAGTGATGCGATCTGCAAAAGCCAGATTGTCATCTGCTTCAAAGACAGGCTGTTGGTGCACCTAAGCAAAAGAATGTGAATTATTGATCTTACTTCTTTCATCTTATCAAAGCCTTTCATAGCACAAATATATAGCTAAAGTAATTGAATCTATTTAGATTTCTGACCCACATACTCAAAGTACATGCTATCCTGATGTAATGTATACCCGATCCCTGACAAACCTGAATAAACTATGGACATAAACTGGCAAATTTATTCAAATATAAAATCCTCAGGTTCTGCCAGAAAGTGCAATTAAAACATCCAGGAGCAGAATTTCTCAATTATTTTGACCATTTAATTCATTAACGACTTTTCAGATTGCCATCAAAATATTTTTGAAGTCTTCATCATTATTCGTTATTTATTCTCAAATCACAGATCACTAGAAACCCTCAATCAGCTTATGGTTAAAGAAGAATTTCAAATAACTGAAATCATAGTTTACAACCAAATTATTGGTGTGTGATTTTGTGGAATATTTAAAGCATTAACCACAATGTGAAAGCAGTGTGTTGCTGTCTCCTTCAAAAATATTTATGTGCAAGCGGTATACGGGGTATTACACTGAAATGTCAATTCACGCAAATTTGTTGACCATTATTGCCAATTCACCTCCCACAGAAAAAACAAGACACGCATGTTTCCTGCATTTATACCACTGACTACTGAGCTATATTTTTGTCCCATAACTCAGACACATCTTGGCCTGCTATGTTCAGAAACTATATGTTCTCACAAAAGCAAAAGGGTGGGATTCCCAAACATTGAGTCCTTTGGATGTTAAGGACCATACCAAACATGATAAGGCAAGAAAGGGAAACTTACTGTAAGCTCAGAAAACTGAGAAGAGCTTGGAAAGTGCAGGAGTGAAATTTAGAGGAAATTAGGGAAGCAGAGAGCTTATATAAGTACTCGCAAATAAAATCAAGGAAAGCCCAAAGTTGTTTTGTAAATATAGAAAAATAAAAGAGCAGGAGGATAACTCAGGAGAGAGCAGGATGTATTAGAGGCCAAAAAGATGACTTGCATATGGAATTGGAAGATATGGGCATTGGTTCTTTTGTGAGTTTGTTTTCATGAGAGAGGGGATGATGTAACTGAAAGAGGAGGATGTCGAAATATTTGAAGAACATAGTAAGAGTGGAAATAATAGAGGGTTTTGCATCTTCAAATTAGATGAATCATGGCAGACACAGATTAATCAAGGCCAGTCTATGTGGGTTTATTTAATGAAGGAGAGCTAAGAGGGAAGATTGGACAGGCAGAGGTTGTTTCTTTGGAACAGAGGAGGTGGATGGAGAGTTAATATGCTAATATTAACATGACATGTTAATATCCAGATGGACATACTTAAAATAATTTGTAGAAGGACTAGAGGAGGTTTGAAGAGAAATGTTTTTCCTCAAATGTTGGTAAACATCCAAAATTCACAGTCCTGAAGATTGATGAAGGTGGAAATCATCATCCCATTTAAAAACAAGTTGGATATGCACTTGAAATGCTGTAACCTACAAGATCATGAGTCAAACACGGAAAGCAGGTTTTGGCTGTTAATATCTTTCAACCAACAGAGAGATACTGGGCAGAATCTTCTCTTTTGGTGCTGTACAACTTGTATCAGCATAATGAGATTTCTGGAGCTTGACAATGAGTGTGTGTTTTCACTTCTGAATGTTTTACTGAAACCTGCACAATACTTGATTAAACTGCTGTTCGTCTCAGTGCTTCTAAAATATTTCAGACCTCTGCTTTCAGAAGAACAATACAGCTGGAATAGTCTTCACAAGGGTATATTCCTGTTCTGGATAGCAATAGAAGGAAAAAAGAATGTCTTACAATGAAGCCTATTGACAGGAGATAACAATCTAATCAATAGCTCCTCTATTTCCTTTTCTACATTTGTATTTCTTTATAGTGGATTTTGTATTCTAGCAGAGGCAAATGCACTCTGCAAGATATTTTGGCATGAATTTTAATTAGTAAGATATGTATGGAAAGCCGTGTAAATTTTGATATAATTTGTATTTAATTAGTATCAAGGAAATGCCAGTCTTTTATTATGCATACAGAGGAGAATGCCCCCTAGTATGCAATGTGGATTATTGTAATATAGGCAAACAAAGGTACAATTTACAATCATATATGTAATGCACACATTTACACATAATTCTTTAGCACTTCTAATTGGTTCACATATGTAAAACATGACATTTTCTTTAAAAAGCTCTTATGCACCAAGGACCCAGGTTTGATTCCTGCCTTGGGCGACTGTCTCTGCGGTGTCTGCACATTCTCCTCGTTTCTGTGTAGGTTTCCTGTGGTTCAGATTTCTCCCACAGTCCAAAAATGTGCAGGCTAGGTGGATTAGCCACGGGAAATGCAGGGATTGGGTGGGATGCTTTTTGGAAGGTCAGAGTGGACTCAATGGGCTGAATAGCCTGCTTCCACACTGTAGGGATTCTATGATGCATTGTTTGATTTCCCTGTCACAGCCAATATCTTTGTGCTGTTTTCTTTGAGTCTGTCCACTTGAATACATTTCAGCTCTTAGATCATTTATGTTTTGCTGACCTCTAGTGGATTTAAGTGGTAAAAACAATGACTGCAGATGCTGGAAACCAGATTCTGGATTAGTGGTGCTGGAAGAGCACAGCAGTTCAGGCAGCATCCAACGAGCAGCGAAATCGACGTTTCGGGCAAAAGCCCTTCATCAGGAATAAAGGCAGTGAGCTGGAAGCATGGAGAGATAAGCTAGAGGAAGGTGGGGGTGGAGAGAGAGTAGCATAGAGTACAATGGGTGAGTGGGGGAGGAGATGAAGATGATAGGTCAGGGAGGAGAGGGTGGAGTGGGTAGGTGGAAAAGGAGCTAGGCAGGTCGGACAAGTCCGGACAAGTCATGGGGACAGTGCTGAACTGGAAGTTTGAAACTAGGATGAGGTGGAGAAAGGGGAAATGAGGAAGCTGTTGAAGTCCACATTGATGCCCTGGGGTTGAAGTGTTCCGAGGCGAAAGATGAGGCATTCTTCCTCCAGACATCTGGTGGTGAGGGAGCGGCGGTGAAGGAGGCCCAGGACCTCCATGCCCTCGGCAGAGTGGGAGGGGGAGTTGAAATGTTGGGACACGGGGCAGTGTGGTTGATTGGTGCGGGTGTCTCGGAGATGTTCCCCAAAGCACTCTGCTAGGAGGCGCCCAGTCTCCCCAATGTAGAGGAGACCGCATCGGGAGCAACGGATACAATAAATGATATTAGTGGAAGTGCAGGCAAAACTTTGATGGATGTGGAAGGCTCCTTTAGGGCCTTGGATAGAGGTGAGGGAGGTGGTGTGGGCACAGGTTTTACATTTCCTGCGGTGGCAGGGGAAAGTGCCAGGATGGAAGGGTGGGTCGTGGGGGGGCATGGACCTGACCAGGTAGTCACGGAGGGAACGGTCTTTGCGGAAGGCGGAAAGGGGTGGGGAGGGAAATATATACCTGGTGGTGGGGTCTTTTTGGAGGTGGCGGAAATGTCGGCGGATGATTTGGTTTATGCGAAGATTGGTAGGGTGGAAGGTGAGCACCAGGGGCGTTCTGTTCTAGTTACGGTTGGAGGGGTGGGGTCTGAGGGCGGAGGTGTGGGATGTGGATGAGATGCGTTGGAGGGCATCTTTAACCATAATTTCTTGCATTTTCCCCACTATGTAATTAAAGCAGGAATTGTCCGGCCATAGAAAAAATAATCAAGGATTAGGAAATCCCAATCCTGCTGATGTCTGATGTCCATTTGGACAATGGATGGTAGCCAATTAACAAGGCATATGCACTTTTGTCATCCAATTAACAATTTGGGATTATTGTAGCCATGGTTCCACCCATTTCAGATATGTGATTCTGTTTTAGGGTTTGGGAAAAGGCAGCTAATTCTCTTTATCTATGAACTTCCACCAGGATGTGACTACCAAGGAAATGCCAGATTTTGGACTTAAACAGTGGACAGTTCATTCTTAGAAATGATCTGTTAGTGCTCTTGATTGGCACCTTGTCTGAATCTATTTGCTATATACGGTTGTAAATTGCAACATTTGTTTGTCTATATTATTCATGCTTTTAATGCACAAAATTATGCACAAATTTCTTGCACAATGCATTTTGCTGGAATGTAAAATCCAGCATAAAAAGGCATACAAATACAACAATGGAAATAAGGAGAAGAGAGATTAGATTCTGAAAAACTGTCTGAAGATGGGACAGTTCAGAAAGCCATCTTGACTGGGGATCTTTCAAGAATTTTCAACCCTCCAATGTCGAAAGCCATCCAATGGATCCAACAAGTTACACATCCCAGACTCAGATTGGAGTTGTTCTGGTAGCTACACCTCACAAAAGATTTTAACATTTATCTGGGTGCAGAGGCATGTTTTAGCAGGTCAGGCATGCCTAATTCAACTTACACATTTGCCCCTGCTCAAGTTATGTTCTTCAATTTTCTTTCAACAGTGGGACACATCAGGTTGTGAATAATATGAAAAGCAAGCTGAGAAGTTGGAAATGTTCTGAGAGGTAAGCATAAAATCTTTTAACACCTTCAAAGGTCAGTAATGGGGGCTATAATGTCATTTTGATATGTTTGAGTACAATGATTCCTCGTGGGCATCTGTCATGTAAAGGAAAGATGGGTTTTACATGGACTAATAACTACATAACTACATACTACATAGATGCATGACATCTTTGGAACAGACGAAGTATGAGAATACATTAAAAATGTAAAAACAAAAGAGACTTCCCTTGTCATCTTCTTGTAATTTGACTTAATTGGACTAGCAGAACAGGTAGCTTTTAGGTTAATTTCTAATCAACCTGTTCAGAGGTGTTTGTACACACTTCTGCATCAGGTAGGACTTAAACCTGAGCCTGTTGGATCAGGGACACTGTTCAGCTCCAGGGACACTACCACTGCACCACATGAAACAATTAGAACTCCCACCATTCAGAGTTACATAATTCTGCAGAAAGTGGGACTTCAATCCATGCCTCCTGGCCCACTGCACCACAAAAGCCTTCAGACTTCTATGAATTATTTTATGAATAGCTTTCAGATGTTTAGTTAATTTCTCAGAAAAATACTCTATAATAATGAGTCAACCTGCCTAGTTTAAACTATAAACAGATCCTGGCAGTTACCTGTCAATCATCGGTAACTGGTGCATTCACAATGGGGACTTTTCTACCATCATTGCCAACCAATCACCACTCTACTCTACTTGTAGTATAAATGTTGATTTTCTCCCTGAATTAGTCTTCTTATGAATTGTCCTGATGAGTACAAACCAAAAAGCTATGGAAGAATGTATAATTTTCAGCAACTGTTAGCAGGTGAGTTAATCACAGCAGAGTAGCAAACCTTTGGCCTGAAAGCTGGTATACTTATGTAAGTAGGAGAAAGCGAGGTTTGCAAATGCTGGAGATCAGAGTTGAGTGTGCAGTGCTGGAAAAGCACAGCAGGTCAGGCAGCAGGAGAATCAACATTTTGGGCATATCCCATTCCTGATGAAAGGCATATGCCCGAAACATCGATTCTCCTTCTCCTCAGATGTTGCCTGACCGTCTGTGCTTTTCCAGCACCACACTCCCAATACTTACATAATTGGTGCAGTGTAAAGTCTAGTCAATGGTTACCCCAACATGTTCGTAATTTATCAATTTATCGGAATCTCAACGAGAGGTGGTTACACTCCTGCTTTTGGAAATGGCTACCACCTGGCCTTTGTGTTGAGCAAATGTTACTTGCTCCTGATTAGAACAAGCTTAAATCTTGATGCATGAATGAGTCAAACGGGTCAAAACAGTACAAATATCCTTAAGCCTCCCCACTTTTGAACTTACCATGTCGAGAAGGTAGCTGAAGATGACTGGACAAAGGAATATTGTTCTGAGGGACTCCTGTAGTAATGTTCTGTGGCTAAGGTGATAGGCCATCAACTGTCTTCCAGTGGCCAGGTATGACTTCAACCAATTGAGGGTTTTCTCCCTAATTTCCTCTGGCTTGTATTTTCCTTGGGGTCCTTGACACCACACTCAGTCAAATATTGTGATGATATCAAGAGCACTCACTTTAGGAATTTACCTCTTTTCTCCAAAGTTGAATGAAGTCTAGTGCAGAGTGTCTTGGCAGAAAACATACTGTGCATTGGTGGGTCGGTTATTGGTGAGATAGTATTGCTTGAAAGCACTGTCAACAACTTTGCTGATGACTGAAACTGGAATGATGGGTGGCAATTCACCAGACTGAACTTGTCTTGCTTCTTGTGGACAGGACATATTTGGACAATTATCTATTTTGTGGTTTACATGTCAGTAATGTAATTCTATTGGAACA
The DNA here is from genome assembly GCF_020745735.1 of Hemiscyllium ocellatum. NCBI lineage: Eukaryota > Metazoa > Chordata > Chondrichthyes > Orectolobiformes > Hemiscylliidae > Hemiscyllium > Hemiscyllium ocellatum. The sequence continues at coordinate 29,027,603 of NC_083419.1, forward strand.
GCTTGACCACGGGCACTTTTTGCTCTGGAGAACAAACTTATGTATCAAACAACTGAAAACGAATCAGTGTTAATCACTGTTGCAGGAAGCTAAAACAGCGTTTGAAACTTGAGTATGAGTCATGAACGCTCTATCAAAGTAGACAGATTTTGCTGTCGCATGGCAATGACATTCAAGTGCTAACTTGGGACTATATGCGGAGAAGAAGGAAGTGTTAGTTTGTATATCTCCTTTGTGGCTTCCAAAAGTTGGTGAGTGTTCAAGGTTTTAATTCAGTGATCAGATGGGTGGCACGGTGGCACAGTGGTTAGCACTGCTGCCTTACAGCGCCTGAGACACTGGTTCAGTTCCCGACTCAGATGACAGACTGTGTGGAGTTTGCACGTTCTCCCATGTCTGCGTGGGTTTCCTCTGGGTGCTCCGGTTTCCTCCCACAGTCCAAAGATGTGCGGGTCAGGTGAATTGGCCAGGCTAAATTGCCCGTAGTGTTAGGTAAGCGGTCAATGTAGGGATATGGGTGGGTTGCGCTTCGGCGGGTCGGTGTGGACTTGTTGGGCCGAAAGGCCTGTTTCCACACTGTAAGTAATCTAATCTAATCTAATATATGATGGGTGAATTTGTCAGATTTGATCCTTCAAAATACAAATATCAGTTCAAACCTCCTCGGAGGATATATAGCTATTACATTAAGTTTATAACTTAACTTGTTAAAAGTTACTTGCTACAGCTACGGAAAACAGTTGAGTGACTTCTAAAGAAAACTTGAAATCAATTTCACTAAAGTAAGCAGTGAAGATAGCAGGGTAGGAGACAGATTGCAATTAGAGCACGTCGGGACCGGTGAACAACTGGTCCACGACAACCATTTCTGTTATGTGTTCGCAGTTTGAGGAGCTTTGCCTCTGAGTTGATGAGCTACAGCCCAAGCTTTGGAAATTTTAATACCTCAAGAATGTGGAAAGTTACCTGGACACTTTGTTCTTTCCCCTTCGATTAGGTTTTTCAGATTGGTCTCCTGTCAGGGACCAGAGTGTGTGACTATGAAAGGCTTGTGAGAAATTGGGAGGTAGGAACAGAGAAGCCTCACACTTGGCAGTTTTCAAATAAGTTTGGGGTTATTGAAACCTGTGGTGGAATGATAGCAAGGACTGCATGGAGATTGAGCAGTATGATCATAGCACAGAGAACAATTCAAGTAAGGGACATAAAAATGAATGCAGATGTGTTAGAAAGCATGGTTACTAGGACAAATTTTGTCTTCTAGCATGAGCCTAAAAGGTTGCGTTGTCTGCTTGGCGCTGTTTCCTCAGGGCTGGAGAGGAATTAAAGTGGGAGGGTAAGTTGTTATGGCTCATATGGATTGGGTAGGGCTAAGAAAGAGGTTCTAATTATATGGGTAGGGCTAAGAAAGAGGTTCTAAGGGACTAAATTAGAAGCAGAACTACAAATGCAGTATTCTTTGGATCACTTCCTGAGCCACAAAGGGCAAATCAGATTATAGAATTTAACTTGTGGTTCAAAGATTGTAGAAATATGGGTTTTGATTCATAGGGCACTGGCACTAGTACTAGGAAAGGAAGGAGATATAACAATTGTTACCTGAACCATTAAGAGCAAGGTCCTGGAAAATGGCAAAAATATGTCTGCAGTGAGTCTGTTATTTAAACTAATTAACAGGCAGAGAGAGTCCATGTGAATGGAGATTCAAAAATTGAAGAGATTACACAGAACAGGTACTCAGAAAAACAAATACCCCTTGGTTAATCCCTTGGACATGACAGCCTGTTTCATAATGTCTTAAAGGGGACAGATATTAGACTAGATTCCCTACAGTGTGGAAACAGGCCCTTCAGCCCAACAAGTTCACACTGATCCTCTGAAGAGTAACCCACCCAGACTCATTTCCCTCGGACTAATTCACCTAACACTATGGGCAATTTAGCATGGCCATTCACCTGCCCTGCACATCCTTGGACTGTTGGAGGAAACCCACATAGACACAGGGAGAATGTGCAAACTCCACACAGACAGTCACCTGAGGCTGGAATTGAGCTGGGACCCTGGTGTGTCTGTGATAGTGCTTGGTTATAATCTTCTAAAATTCCTCAGTTCTGGATTGGGAGCCAACAAATGTTAAAACAGTCTTCAAGAAAGGAGGGAGACAGAAAGCAGAAAACCACAAAGCAGTTGGTGTAGTAATTGCCACTGGGGAAAAACACTAGAATCAATTAAGGATATCATAACAGAGCATTTCATAAAGAATAATACAATCAGGCAGAAGCCAAATGGCTTTATTTGAAAAGGAATTCATCATGGTTGATAAATTAGAGTTTTTGATGATGCAGCAAGTAAAGTGGAAAAGGGGGAACCAGTAGATGTATTGTATTTAGATTTCCGAAAGGCATTCAGAAAAGGTGTCCAAAAAAAAGATTATTGCGCAAAAAAAGAAGTCGTGGTGTTGGAGATAGTATATTAGCATGGATAGAAAGCTGGCCAACTAACAGGAAATAGACAGTCAGGATAAATGGGTCACATTCATTTGGCAAGCATTGAACTAGTGGAATGCCACAAGGACTAGTGCTGAGTCCTCAACTATTTGTAGTCATGAATAGATGTTTGGCAGTAGTGAACTTGAGTATTGCTGAAAGAAAATACATTTTGTCAAACCTTTTTGACTTGAACTTATCAGGAAAATTTTCAATAATATTAATTTAAAGGAAAAAATGTTTACACTGTATGAAAAGTGAGTGGTGATTGGTTGGTAAAGACAGAGATGTTTCCATGGAGAATGTACCAGTTAATAATGATTAACAGTTAACAGTCAAGCCTTAAGTTCTTAACCAGACAGGTTAACTGATTGATCCAAGATATTGCCCTGAGAACTTAATCAGCAAATGGCTGTCACATATTTTGTTAACATTTTATTTGCAAAGAACAAGGCTCTGCTTTAATATCTGTAGCTTCCAGTACACACTAAGTGTGCTACACTGTGACTTTGACAATTCTAAAATAGTGCGCCAGTATTACTCTTTACTCATAATCCAGCAAACATTGCCATTTGTGGAATCACATGTTAGATACTGTTGTGCCAGTTGTGGTGAGTCGCAGAATTTTCAAAATGGGCACAAACAGAAAACAACGCCACTCATTATATATCCACTGGAAAGACATTGTAGAAAGTATATAGTGGGCACTGAAAAGGTTTTCATGTCCCCATCTCTGAGCCAGAAAGTCTGGGTTAAAGTCCCACCTGTCCAGAACTATAGTCTATAATGCGATTCCAATTGACAATTCTACCAATCAATTTGTCAAATAATCAGCACTTTCTGTTCATATAATGTAAATGTTGGTTTTGCACTTAACTTGCTTTGCTTCAGCTATTCTGATGAGTAAAAGATGTAAAGCTTTGATAATTCTTTTTACTTCAGCAATACTATAGTAATGACTCAGATGAAATGACCAAATGTATTGTATTGAGATTTGCTGATTATTCAAAGATAGGTACAAAAGCAAGTTTTGGAAGACACAGAAAATGAGCAAAACAATTTAGACACATTAAGTGAGTGGGCCAAAGGATGCAAATGGGGTACAATGTGGGAAAATATGAAGTTATATGCTTTGTCAAGAATAGAATAGTAGAGTATTGTTTCAAAGGAGAGGGGGACAACAAAATGTTTGTTTATTGAGAGGTTTGAGTATCATTGTCATATGAATCATAAAAAATTAAAATGTGGAGGTGCTGGTGTTGGACAGGGGTGGACAAGGTCAGAGGTCAGACACCAGGTTATAGTCCAACAGGTTTATTTGAAATCACAAGCTTTTGGAGCTTTACCCAAAAATACTTCACCTGATGAAGGGGCAATGCTCCAAAAGCTTGTGATTTTAAATGAACCTGTTGGACTACAACCTGGTGTTGTTTGACTCCTGACAATAAAATTAAGCTGCAGAAACAGCAAGTAATTAGGAAACCAAATTGAATTTTGTCCTTTGTTTACAAGGAGGATGGAGCATGAAACTAGGGAAGACTTGGTAAAACTATACAAACAATAATGAAACTGCAGGTGGAGTGCTACATACAGTTTTGGTCAAATTAAGGAGGATATATTTCCATTTGAAGTCATAGAGTCATAGAGATGTACAGCATGGAAACAGACCCTTCAGTCCAACCTGTCCATGCCAACCAGATATCCCAACCCAATCTAGTCCCACCTGCCAGCAGCCGGCCCATATCTCTCCAAGCCCTTCCTATTCATATACCCATCCAACCGCCTCTTAAATGTTACAATTGTACTAGCCTCCACCACTTTCTCTGACAGCTCATTCCATACACGTACCACTCTCTGTGTGAAAAAGTTGCCCCATGGTCTCTTTTATATCTTTCCCCTCTCACCCTAAACCTATGCCCTCAAGTTCTGGACTCCCCAACCCCAGGGAAAAGACTTTGCCTATTTACCCTATCTATGCCCCTCATAATTTTGTAAAAGGTCACCCTTCAGCTTCCGATGCTCCAGGGAAAACAGCCCCAGCCTGTTCAGCCTCTCCCGAAAGCTCAAATCCTCCAACCCCGGCAACAACCTTGTAAATCTTTTCTGAACACTTTCAAGTTTCACAACAGCTTTCTGATAGGAAGGAGCCCAGAATTGCATGCAATATTCCAACAGTGGCCTAACCAATGTCCTGTACAGCTGCAACAAGACCTCCCAACTCCTGTACTCAATACTCTGACCAATAAAGGAAAGCATACCAAATGCCTTCTTCACTATCCTATCTACCTGTGACTCCACATTCAAGGAGCTATGAACCTGCACTCCAAGGTCTCTTTGTTCAGCAGCACTCCCTTCGACCTTACCATTAAGTGTATAAGTCCTGTTAAGATTTGCTTTCCCAAAATGCAGCACCTTGCATTTATCTGAATTAAACTCCATCTGCCACTTCTCAGCCCAATGGCCCATCTGGTCCAGATCCTGCTGTAACCTGAGGTAACCCTCTTCGCTGTCCACTACACCTCCAATTTTGGTGTCATCTGCAAACTTACTAACTGTACCTCTTATGCTTGCATCCTAATCATTTATGTAAATGACAAAAAGTAGAGGACCCAGCACTGATCCTTGTGGCACTCCACTGGTCACAGGCCTCCAGTCTGAAAAACAACCCTCCACCAACACCCTCTGTCTTCTACCTTTGAGCCAGTTCTGTATCCAAATGGCTAGTTCTGAGTAGTTCAGAGAAATTTCACAAGGCTGATTCTTTGGATGAAGGGCTTGGTTTATGAGGAAAAGTTGAGGCTATATTTATTGGAAGTGCTGTTAATAAGTATATAGAATTCCAAGAGGCTTCAGAAGGTGGCTGCTGACAGAATGTTTCCTCTTGTGTGGGCATCCGGAACTAGGAGGCCTAATTAGGTCTCCCATTTGAGATTGAAATTAGGAAACATTTCTTCTCTCAGAGGATCATTAGTCTTTGAAAGTCTTTTCCTCTGGAAGCAATGGAGGCTTGGTCATTGAAAAATGTCAAGTTGGACAAATATCTGATTAACATGGGAGTTGAGGGCCACGGAGGACAAACCAAAAGTGGATTTAAAGCCACAATCAGATCAGCCAAGATGTTTTTGCACTGGGGATCTGGCTTGATGGGCTGAATAAACTACTCTTGCTCCCATTTTCTAAGATTTTATGAAAAATATCTCGCCCATAATTTTAATCAGGTTATGATAGAAGTACAATCTCTGCACTATGATTTATATCCCAATGAAATGCTACAGAATCCCATTTCATGCAATAATATCTTTCACATGCAGCATTTTCATGCACAAGAAAACTTCAATCTATTTAACTTTAACAAAAGATTGTAGAATGGGAGGTTTTCATATCATGTTGACATATTCATACCTCAACAATCACAGGATAGGCAGATGCACCAAAGCTAAGATCAAAGGCCAGTAGCTGAAAACATGAACAACATCTGAAAGAGTTAAGTTAACATCAGTACATTTAATCAGTGTTGCATCAAGTATACAAAACCAGATATGCACAGAGTTTAAACAATATAGAAAGGTTATAATTTTATGTCTTGGATGATGTAAACATGAGTGTATCTAGTGAGTTTAGAAAAGATTTGTAGCTCAGGTTGAGGTTCTGGATGTAGGTTTGCTCGCTGACCTGGAAGGTTTGTTTGCAGATGTTTCATCACCACACTCGGTAACATCATCAGTGAGCCTCCGGTGAAGCACTGGTGTTAGTATCCCACTTTCTATTTATGTATTTAGATTTCCTTGTGTTGGTGATGTCATTCCTGTGTTGATGTCCATTACTGTTCTTTTTCTCAGAGGGTGGTAGCTGGGGTCTAAATCAATCTGTTTGTTGATCAAGTCCTGGTTGGAATGCCATGTATCTAGGAATTCTTGTGCGTGTCTCTGTTTGGCCTGTCCTAAGATGGATGTGTTGTCCCAGTCGTAGTGGTGTCCTTCCTCATCTGTATGTGAGGAATTGGTGAGAATGGGTCATGTCTTTTTGTGGCTAGTTGATGTTCATATATCCTGGTGGCTAGTTTTCTGCCTGGTTGTCCAAATGTAGTGTTTGTTACAGTTCCTGCAAGGTATTTTGTAAATGACATTAGTTTTGCTTGTTGTCTGTACAGGGTCTTGCAAGTTCATTAGCTGCTGTTTTAGTGTGTTGGTGAGTTTGTGGGCTACCATTATGCCAAGAGATCTGAGTAGTCTGGCAGTCATTTTCGAGATGTCTTTGATGTAGGGGAGAGTGGCTAGGGTTTCTGGACGCATTTTGTCTGTTTGTTTTGGTGTGTTCATTGGGTACCCATCCTAGAAAGTGGGTCACTAACACCAGTGCTTCACCGGAGGCTCACTGATAATGTGACCCAGTATGATGATGAAACATCTGCAAACGAAACTTCCAGCTCAGCGAGCAAACTCACATCCAGGAGTGCATCTTTTCATAGAGATTAATAAATGTAATTCTACCACAAGCATATCAACATATGAATTAGGCGCAGAACTACACAAGATGGACACCAAGCTACTCTGCCATTCAGGGAGGTCATGACTTATTCTGTTAATGTTGCAAATCCCACAGTCCCTTTTATCCCCATAAACTTTGATACCTTTGCCTAACAAGCATATATCTACCTCCATCTTAAAAATATTCATCAGTGTTTGAAGATTTCCCTCTTCTCTGTCCTAAAAGGGTGACCCTTCATTTTAAAACAGTGTCAGCATGTCCACTTTGTCAACAGCATTAAGGATCTTATAAACTTCAATCAAATCACCTCCTGCCATTCTAAACCCTTTTGAAAACTATCCCAACCTGACTAATGTTTCCTCAAAAGTTCTACTTTTTCAATAACCTCTGAACTGCCTGAGATGGATTTACATCCTTCGGTAAATAAGGAGACCAAAACTGTACACAGTATTCAAGATGTGGTCTCACCAATGTCCTGTACAAAATTACGCATGCTGTGCCTCTGCTATGTCCAATTCCTCTTGCAATAAAGGATAGTACTCCATTAGCCCTCCTGATTATGTGCTGTACCGGCAACCTAACCGTTTGTGTCTGCACCTTGGAATTCTGCAATTGTTTAAATAATACTCTGTTTCTTTGTCAGAATGAACAACTTCACATTTTCCAACTTTATACTCCATCTGTCAAATTTTTCCCCATTCAAACTTTATCCATCTGCAACTTTTTTTGTACTCTCTGTAACTTACTTTCATGCGTATCTTTACGTCATCTGCACGTTTAGCCAACATGCCTTCAATCCCCTCATTAAGTCATTGATACAAGTTGTAAAAAGCTGAGGTTCCAGCACAGACACCTACAAGACCCTGTTTGTCATGTGTCGCAAGACTTAACAATTTTATCACCCTCAAGAAAACTTGCCATGTCCTCAATTCCAGCCTTGCATTCACTGTTAAGTTTTATTATGTAGCAATGTTGCAGTACATGCAGTAGGTAACAGTAATCTGGGAAGCTTGAGGGCAGCAGCTATCACACATAATACTGCTATTGTATGCTCTATAAATATCTTAATAGCTGGTTTAGCCTTGTGATTATATCCACTTGAAGTCTGTGCGACTACACTGAGGAAGACATTAAATTGACTTGACAATGGTACATTGGTCTCTGAGGAGCCATCTTTTCTGTCTCCTTTCATCTTCAACTGCGCTGAGCACACATTAATGTCACAAAATGGAAGTGGCATTTCCATGCTGCAAACTTTGAAATAGCTCGTGGTTAAATGTAACATTAATAATAATCTTTATATGTTGGATTTCTTGTTCCTAAGCCTTATTATGTGCTTCGTTTAATTATATCAGGAAATTAGAAAAGCATACAGCAAAGATAATGGAGTTTGTGAATGGTAGCCTTCTAGAGTCTGAATAAGCCAAACTGGCAAATGAACACATGGAATGGAATACAGTCTGCTAGAACAATGTTCTATCAAGAAATAGAATAGAATCATACATTGTGGAAGCGATCCACACTGACCCTCCAAAGAGCATCACACCCAGGCCCACCTGATCCCTGAAACCCTGCATTTCCCATGGTTAATCCACCTAACCTGCATAACTCAGGACACGAAGAGAAGGTTAGCATGGCCAATCCACCTAACCTATACATCTTTGGACTGTGGGAGGAAACCTGGGGACTTGGAGAAAACCCACACAGACACAAGGAGAATAGAAAGGAGGCTGGAATTCATCCTGGGTCCCTAGCGCTGTGGAGCAGCAGTGCTAACTGCTGAGTCACCGTGCAGTTCTGCAATTTTAGCAGTGTGTGGCTTGTAGAATTTCCTATAATCTTTACAGGAATAGTAATGGTGAATGACGCCAATTTTGCAGTCATTACTACCATAAAAATAAATGTGAGTATGATGCAGTCAAGTCCAAAATTAAGATCTTGGAGTCTAAAGAAAGCAAAATATAAAGGAATTTAAGGCAAGTTAAGGTTAGGTTAGGAAAATGGCTTAAAATATGACGTAGCTCAGTAATGGCAAACACTTGAAGATTAATAGCGAACCACAACATTTCCATTAAAGAATAGCAAGTCTGAAGATATTAAAATTACTAAAATATTATTTAACAAGTATTAAAAATTAGGAAGAGATGGCCAACAAATTGAAAAAGGAATAGAAGTTGAGAATTGTTTTAAGAGAACAAAAAATCAGAATATCTTTTATAAGTTAAAAAGGAAGACAATAACAAGGTGAGTATGGGTCCTTTTAGACACAGACGGAAGAAATTATACTGGGAAAAAAGGAATGGTGAAGACTCCAAAACAAAAATTGTTTTCATGTAAGCAAACACGTAAGCATATCAGAAATTGTGAATGTAGGTTTGCTCACTGACCTGCAAGTTTCGATTTCAGATGTTTTGTCACCATACTAGGTAACACCATCAGTGAGCCTCCGGATAAAGCACTGGTGGCATGGCCCGCTTTCTATTTATGTGTTCAGGTTTCCTGTGCTGGTGATGTCATTTCATGTGGTGATGTCATTTCATGTGGTGATGTCATTTCCTGTTCTTTTTCTCAGAGGATATCAACAAACACATTGATTTGAATCCTATTTACCACTCCCTGAGATAAACAGCAGGAAATGACATCAGCACAGGAAATGACATCACCAACCCAATGAAACTTAAACACACAAATAGAAAGCAGGCCAGTCCACCATCTCTTCATCTGGAGACTCACTGATGGTGTTACCGAGTATGGTGACAAAACGTCTTCTAGCTTAGCAAGCAAACCTACATCCACAACCTCAGCCTGAGCTACAAATCTTCTCAAAACTCGCTAATATCAGAAATTATGAGAAATGAATGTTCTGTTACGCAAAATTTAAAACAACCAAATAAAACCTTTTAAAAACCTAATAGGAATAAAAATGAAGATATACCCTGGATCTGAAATTTATACCCTAGAATTTTAAAAGAACTGATTGCAAAATCAGTGGATGCATTCATTTTGCTGTTCAAGAATTTTCTAGATTCTAAAATGATCAGTGAATTTGAGGATAGCAAATGTAACTCTCTTCACCAAAAAAGGAGGTGGGGAAAATAGATAACCATTGTTAACTTAATATCATTAGATAGAATGTATTCTTAATGATGTGCTAACAAGGTGATTGGAAAATCATATAATTAAGCAGAGTCCAACTTTTAAGAAAGAGAAATAATCTCTGATGTATTTAAAACTTTTTTCTATTATTCACAATATATTAAATATAAACACCAGCGGACCTGCAATGTTAATTCTGCTTTCTCTCCACAGATGTGCCAGAGCTGAGTTTTTCCAGCAATTCCTGTTTTTGTTTCTGATTTCCAGCATCTGCAATTCTTTAGTTCTTAATTAAAACATAAACTTTTTTTGCACTTCTTTCAATATATGCTGAACCAAGAAATTGATGGCCTCTTAAGTATAGAGTCAAAATAAATTAATGATTTGGAGATGCCTTTGTTGGACTGGGGTGTACAAAGCTAAAAATCACACATCAGGTTATAGTCCAACAGATTTAATTGGAAGCACTAGCTTTCAGAGTGCTGCTCCTTCATCAGCTGGTTGTGGAGCCTGATGAAGGAGCAGCGCTCCGAAAGCTAGTGCTTCCAATTAAACCTGTTGGACTATAACCTGGTGTTGTGTGAAAAATAAATTAACACACTCTCTCTGTGTCTCAATGTCAGTATTGAATTTCTTCTAACTATCTTGATATCTCTTTTTACTAGCGCAAACATTTCTTTAGTGGAAGTTCAATATTGAAAATTGCAGCAGGGCATAGTATAATTTTTGCAGTGCACGGGAATCACTGAGCAATTAATCCATTCTTCGGATATTTTACTGCAAGTTGTTGAGGTTACTTCTGATGCTCCCATCTTCCCCGGTCATCTTCTTCCAGATGACTGCTGTTAGTCCTCCAAATGCAAGTCTTTCTGTGTGGTCAACCTGCATAATACACAGTTTACCATTACAATATAGGATGCTTGAAGATGTTTGTGAAACCTCAATCTTACTTCAACAGTCTGGTGAGCTTGGTCATCCTGATGGTCCCATGCACATGATCCTTGCTGTTTTCTCCAGGCACTATGGAGATGCAGAGAGGGTGTCATAAGCCACATATGTATCCTTCAGCCTGAAGCAGACATACATCCATAATCCCGGGAGGTCGGGGGGACAGGGGATACTTAAGGATCACAGGATAAATGCATCGTCACTCCTGATTATTTTGGACAAGCTTGTATGATTTTTGTTTCTGATGATCAAAGATGACCTGTAAATGTTCTGACCTGAACATTTACAGCACATCTTTTCTGTGAATGAAAGGTGGTGCCTTGAGGGCACCATAAAATCACTTACCAAGCTCTGTAGAGAAGGAAAGTAGTTTTCTTTTGAGCTCATTGAGAAAGGTGAGGTACTGAATGTAAATGTGTGTGAAAACTGAAAGATGGAACTGTTAAGATCCCAGCTGATCTTACTGCTGGATGAAGCAGATCCCACTATGAAACCTGATTTCAAATATTAAAACAATAAGATGCAATAAGGTGGTCGTCCACTAAAACACAAGCATGAATGCTGCAGATTTGATCTTGATATCAAAACAGATGTTTATCATGAAAAAGAAATGAAGATAAAATAAAATCCATTAAGCCATTTACATCGAAACACAATTTGAATGATTTCAAAGCACATAGGATTTTATTGTACCATATTTTCCAACATGATCCCTTTAAATACCAGTGAGAGTTTCATTCTCTGCCACATCGTCACTTCATTTTTTTTTAACCAATTCTCAGTCTAGAATATGACTAATGAATCAATAAAAGGCTCACAATTGAGCTTAAATTGCCTTAGCTTCAAATAACTTCTTCAGGTTTATAAGCAACACTTCTGGTCTGGAATTTTCAAGCTGTACTGAGATACACTATTTGCTAACTGGATTGAACTAACTCCTTTCTAAAGGAGACAATACCTGACTCCAACCAGGTTTTCTGCAAACTGATACCAAAGGCCTTCTAATTTGTGCAGTTCTCACTCACTCTGTACCTCCCTGTGACACCCACCATTGGTCAAGAGAAAATAAATGAATGCCTGATTTTGCTAAGCAAAAGCAAGCAAATAAATTTCAGTATTTACTCTCTTCGACTGTGGAACACTCAACATGCAAATACATTCCCATTATTACTTCAGCAAGTAACGTTTCTCCTATACTGGTTTAAAAATCATGGCTCTAGAGAGACTGACAAGCTAATTATTAAATCCTTCATTCACAACAGCCAAACTCCACATGCCACTAGTACAAAATTCAAACTCTAAACTGAATAACATATCCAAATAAAACTTAAACCTTACATCACAACTTCCCATAAAAAACAATGGAAAGGTTTCTTGAAGAGGCATTTTCATTTCGCAAAATTTACATTATCACTATTTCTATGCCACATTAATAATCGTAACATCGACATTAAACATATGATGAGTTACACAATAATCACAAGTTCATGCCACCACAGCACTATGACCTTCATATGTGTTCTTGATAAAATGCCATGATATTTTCTTGTCCTGATTTTCAAGTTACACAGTTCGAGAGTTAAGCTCCACTGAAATAAATGTCTATACTTCTCCTGAAATGTCACTAAAAAAGTCAAAAGATTGTGGCCCATGTAAACAGGAGTCTTTTTGTTGGTGATGGATATTTCAAAGTGATGTAGAGCAACACAAGACTGAAGGTCTCCCTTCTCAAACATTGAATATATTTATTGACAGGCAGTTACTGAAAAATAACTGACAAGTAGTTGAATCCCCAACTCATTATCTTGCAGTAAAACATCTCACATTGGTGGCACTGACATCAACAGCCAGTTTAAATGATTTTTCATATTTTGATGCAGCTAAAACTTATGCAGTTGTCAGCTCAGTATTCAAGTTGTCAGAAGTATTCAGAAATTCTTGCAATAAAAACAGAAAACAAATCAGGATTCGGCCATTCAGCCCCTCAAGCCTGCTCCACAAGTCAACAAGATAATGGCTGATCTTTCATGTCAACTCAGCGTAGCTGTCAACTTCATGATATTTTCAAAAATCTATATACCTCCTTTTTAAATACTTTCAGTGATCTAGCTTCCAAAACTCTCCGGGATACAGAATTACAGATATTCACTGTGGAAAAATAAATTATTTTGTATCTCAGTTTTAAATGAGTGCCCCATTATTCTGTAACTCCGTACCCTAGTTTGAGAATCCCCCATTCCTGTAAACATCTTCTAAAATCTGCCCGTCAACCCCCTTAGAGCATTTAATGCTTCAGTAAGACTACCCCTCATTCTAATGAAAAAATTGCCTAATCTGTTTAGCCGTTCATGCTAAGTCAACCCCTTCATTACAGAATCGGCATTGTGAATCTCTTTCAATCACACATTCAGTCTCCACCACTGGAATATCCTTTATTTTCTAAAACATAGGGACCAAAGCTGTACTGAGTTTTCCAGGTATAGTCTCACCAACATCCTGTACAGTTGTAACAAAATGTCTCTACCTTTGAACATGAATTCCCAAGCAATAAAGGCCAAAATTCTACTTGCCTTCATAATTACTTGCTTCACCTGCATGCTAACATCCTGTTTTCATGCACTAGAACACCCAGATCCCTCTGCGCTGCCATTTTTGGAATCCCTCTGCATTGAAATAGGACTACCTTTTGAGTTTTCCTATCAAAGTACATGACCTGTGTCTCTTTAAATTTTTTGCCTTTCTTTGAAGTTGTTAAAGGTGACATGACAGCGTTGAAGTTCAGAAAATCCACTCATGCTAACATTTTGCAAAATTTCACAATTTGACCGAGGCATTGGGCAATCCAAAACAGAACTTGCTTTCATTTCTCTATATCTTATTTGAGCTAGTCCCAGAGTGTGACCCAAATAAATCACTTTTGCTTTGGGAAATTCACTTAGCTAGATGGAGGACTAAAATATCTTATTGCAGCTAAACAGGTTAGTCATATGGTATAAAGGCCCTTCCCAGGTATGGTTAAAAACAATTGAAATGATGATGTAAACAAAAATTAAATATTTCTTCAATTACTTTTTTGGTTAATCTTTGGAATGTTGTTGGTGCACTTTTTAGTCCAAACGGCATGATGTTGCATTGGTAATATCTGTCCGGTGTTACAAAAGCTGACACTTCTTTGGCTGTCAATCAATGGAACTGTCTGATATGCATTAAGCAAGTCAATTTTCGTGATAAATCATGTGTGTCCAATGGAATAGGATATGCATCCATTTTTTGTTATTGTGTTGACTTTGCAACATCAATAAAGAGACTTTATGACTTATTTGGTTTTAGTTCCATCATGACAGGTGATTTGCAGCTTCTTGGTTCATTAATGCCATTATCCATCATGAATTTAATCTCTTTCCTAATTTCAGTGAATTTCTCTGGATTGAATCTGTAAGCGTATTGCTTTTTTGGTAACACACCCATCACGTTAATAGCATGAACGGTTGAAAATGTTTTTATTCCTCCTGGCCTATTAACACACATTGATTGTTGATTCTCTAAAAACATTTGCAGGTCACTTTCGTAGGTTTCTAGAAGATATGACACTATGCTATCTAATAAGTACCCTCCATATTAACCAATCTGATTGCTGGAGGGTCAACTTTTGAATGCTTAATTTTTGATTCATTCTCCAATTGTTCTGATATTTTTATTTTGCTTCCTATTCCTTTCACAATTAATAATACACTTTTCACCTGATGTACATCTTTGTCATATTATCTAACATGAGAACATGACAGACTCACTAAATCTTTCTCCTGCCTGGAGTAATCACTACTCGAGTTTCTTTTTGATTTTATAAGACTACACTGTTACTGGCTCCCCAGAGAGAAAATTTAACTGCTCTAGTATTCATTGTTCGTTGAATACCTTTCAAATGATTTTTGGCAAACTCGCATATGTTAGCCAGTGTCTTTTCAAAACTCAAAAAAGATTGGAAGCATAGCCTCTGAATATTAATTTATCAATTTTTCTTTAATCACTTTAAATGGTCCTTTCACCTCATGCCCACATATATATTCAAAAGGACAAAACATTGTGGACATTTTAGGATCATCACTAATGGAGACAATAACAAAGGAATTATCCTATTCCAATCATTAGGACATTATTGATAATAAGCTCTAAACATAGTCTTGTATGTCTGCTGCCACCTTTCCAGTGCAACTTGAGATTGGGATGATAAGCTAACTAGGCCAATTGTGTTATGCCCAACTAGTCATAAATTGTATAAATATTTACAATTTGAAAGTTGAACCTTGATCTGATTACATTTCCTTGAGTAACCTATATCTTAATAAAATGAATTGACTGTTCCACTATAAATTTTGTAGTACTTTTTCCTTATGACACTGCTTCAAGAAATCTTGTTGAAACATCCACAATCATTAAAACATTTTGATACCCATTCCTGATTTAACAGAGGAGAGATACATAATCTACCAAGACACTGCAAAATGGTACTTCTGGAGAAACTGTTATTACATTGAATCTGAACCAGGTCTTGTGTGAAATAAAACAAAAAGCTTTCCAAGCTGTGGGACTCCCTCAAACCTCTTCTAAATCAAAAAGCAAGTTTATGCCTTTCAATGTTTACTTTTCCAATCATGTATCTCTCAGCATACAAACAAATTTCCATCAACAATGATCCATGGCTGATTGCCATTCTGAATGTTGTTTCAGTGGCCCTGGGACCAGTTCTATCAGGTTTTTCTGGTAGACTGACAGGGCAGGATCACTCTAAAAATAATGCCATTCCTAATTTAAATTTCCTGCTGGCTTCAGACAAACAGACAAATGTTGGGAATGCAGTGAACGTACTTTCCTTAAGTTCACTGCCTGCCCTCAGGTTTGTAGGCAGATAAAGCTGAATTATAAATCTGTTTAGATGGAGCATGAGAGAAATTGCTCATTTAGTGCACAGTTAACATAAATGTTGAAAGTAAAACTTGGCTGTGGGCATTGATATGAACAATGCTTGCTTAACAGTTGCACTTCAAACTACTGAAGTCTCTTTCTGTTCGCCTGGGCTATTGTACTCTGACTAATGTCTTGGATGGCAATGTGGATTTTATCAACCATCTCTTTTACTTTTGGAAATCTATCAATCCAATTAATGGAAGCTACGATTGACATGGTGCTTTTACTTTCAGTGGTCAAGATGATTTTGCTGAGATTTCCTCACCAATCTAATGCATCTCCAGTGACAAAATTTCTAGTGCATCTAATATTGTCTGCATTTGTCCAAAAGAATCAAAGGCATAACACTTGAGAGCTTTTGCCACTTTGACAGCCACTTATTATTGATTACAGGTCTTCTTTGAACATGTGTCACAACTGTCTCTGTTTAACATGAACACAAAGTAGACTACAGTGGTTACCATCTGTCACTGTTAAAAATACTTTTAAATCCTTTTCATCTTCCTTCATTAAATCTAGTATTAGGAAATTGTTGCATAAAATCCCCATCCTAATGAATTAAAAGTGCTGTCACATGTAAGGTTTTGATTCCCAACACATGAACTTGGCCGGTCTTTAATATTAATTGCAAACTGCTGTGATTTGGGTACTATACACGCAAGATACAAAGACAGTAACTTATAAGTCACATTACCTGAAAATTTGCAATTGTAGCCTGATAAAGACACAGAAAATTAATTTCCATTGACAAGATTTACAATAATTTTGAGTGCTAAATTCAATAGGTAGGAAATACCGGTATTCAGTAACTCTCAAAATTACAGGAGCTGACATTATATGAACGATAAACATTAATTACAGTGCACAGCAATTTGCAGCCTTATGTGAGATATTTAAATTCTTGTGTAGCACATGATTATAGATGATTTCTAAACTTTAGTAATCATAGAAGTTCATATGATAATCTCGGATTCTAGTTGATTCTATGAATTATTGGATCGCTCACCTTTCTGATGTTCCTTGACTTCTGGTGGAAGATTCGATGTTTAGTTCAGCAATTAATAGAAGTTGTGTAATTAACATTTTCATGTTCTCATAGGCCTGTACTGAAGCACTTGTTCCAGAATATTTTTCAAAATATGCCCGAAGCTGTGAAAGATTTTACATTAGATTATACACTTCATGTTTTATATGTATACTTCATGATGTATTAATTCTTAGCATTTCTTTTTAAAGTAACTGAACATGTTTCTGAACTAAATAAATGTGTATAAAGTACATCTCTTGGTGTTTTACCAGAGAATGTATCTCATGATTAGCATGGAATATAAGGGATTGTTTAAACTTTACTCACTCAGCAGCTATGAGGAAAATGCCCTAGAACTTGTGATTCAAACATCTTCTATTTGCTTCACCAATGGCAGCTGTCTAAGGCCCTACACTCCAGAATTCCCTCCTCAAACCTCTGCATTTTTCTTTCCTCCTTTTTAAGATGCTCTTAAAACAGGCGTCTTTGACCACACTTTTGGTCAGTGTCTTTAACCAAGCTACGTATTGAGGTATAATGTTTGCCTGTTAATTCCTGTGAAGTGTGTTGGGAATACATATTTGCAGTCAATGGCTGAATATCCATAAATTAAAGGGAGACACCATCAAGTATGGTGTAGCAAATTCTTAAATTTCATGTAATAGCCTTAAAATCTGAAATCACAGAATATATGACTATACCAGAACCTTCACCATCACCCCAATGTTCCTCTCCATCTAACATATAAGAAACGTATTTGTCAGTCAAATTTTATATTATTGCAGTCATGTGAAAGCACCCGCAGCCATCTAGAATTTGATGCTAGTCCAGATTATTGTCCAAAGTTTGATGGCACCATGATGGTAAAAGTCATACAGCATGTGATAAGTACTAACATCATCCCACAAATGATTTGCCACCCTCTGGTAAGAGTACTGCTGCTCCTTTCTTCCAGCATACAGATTAGAGTCAGAAGGCAACTGGCAATATATTGAAGTTATCACATTGTACTATAACAGGTATTGCATGTAATGGAGCTGCAACAGTAGTTTCCAATGTTAGCTATTCTGACATCAGTTAGAATATGGTAACTTCTCATTATATTTTCAAGACTGACATAGATTCTTGAAAAGCAAGGGGGAGAACATTTATCAGGTGATGGAAATATGGATTAAGCAGACCAGCCACAATCTTATTCAATGGCAGAGAAGGTTCAAGGAGTCAAGTGATCTATTTCTTTAAATTTATATATTCACATATCATGCTTGCTCTTCCATTCTCGTTAAAAAGTTTGACTTGAACCTTCCCGCAGTTCCAAATTCTGGCCACCTGGTGATGCTGAGAAGCAGTATCTTCATCTTAGCTTAGTCACTGCTGTGATAGATAGCCACAGTTTCAAATAAATACTTTAAGTTTTGACTTCATAGTTATCGATATAAAATTGCTTAATATTTGTTATTTTCCTCTAATTGCTAACATTTTATCCCAAAATTAATTTCTGTTAATGGAAATGAAGTTGTTTCCCTTTTAATATCACACGAAAGAAATTAATCCTGGGTTTAGGAGAGTCATACTGTCTGAACACTAACTCTGTTTCTCTCCACAGATGCTGCGAGACCTGCTGAATTTCTCCAGTATTTTCTGTTTTGCATTAAGCTAGATTCTGTCCAGCATGAAGCCAAAAGAACCAATTTTATTGATTAGTCTGGACAATTCCATGAGATACTATTACATAAACATAGCAGAACACTATTTTTACTGATCTTCACAAGGGCTGATCTTTAAATAAGAGTATTTTCCATTTTCTATTTTAATTTACAAAATAACTGCCCTATTTAATTTCATTTTATAATCTAGACTATTACCTCAAATCAGTGCAGAGGGAGTGTAGCACTGATGAAGATGCCACTTTTTCTTTTGATGTGTCTCAGCTACTCTCGTAGATGTATACAAAAGACCTCTAATATCCAACTGTAAACAATGAATGTCGAACCCAATATTTATTCTATCTCTAGCACCATCAAAACAAATTATTTGTCATTATCACATTACTGATTGTGGGATAATGCTGAGGGAAATTTGCCTTCTTTGCTTTTCTATATTACAGCACTGATAACATTACAAAAATATTTAATTTGCTGCTAAGTACTGTAGGATATCTTGGGGTCAAGAAAGCTACTACATAAATAGAAGCTATTCCTAACCTAGTTAAGTAATTTTTTTAGCATGCAAAATGAGGATAATTGAAATACATGGGAAGAAGACAGTTTTCATATTGAGTCTAGCTTATTGTATTTATTGTGGTTCTCATAACCACTTTCTCTATGAAGAGGACTATTAAATTACACACATAAAACATATAACTTTTAAATTGATAATTACTTATATTGTATAATAATTGACTCAGTCAAATAAACATCAATTAAGAAGATACTCAGAACTCAAGCCTGCACAGTGTAGATTGGAACATTTACTAGCAAATTATCCATTCTCTGTCCTTCAATGTTAATTTAGTTGTTTGTTCAATGAGTTTCTATCCGATAACTTGTTATTTTAGCATATTTGATATGATAGCACAAGTAAATGTTACTCAAGTGCAAACTGACACAACTACAGAGTATAGCTCATACAGAGACCATTGCAACACCCAATAATAAACTTGTGTTGACTTAAAGACAAACTACTGTAAAAAGAAACAGCAATAACAAATGCATTATTCTACTTTATACTCAAGCAAACATTGGAGAATTCAGTCCTTATTTGGAGCATATTATGTTTTGGGTTTAACCTGGCTGAAGTATTCACAACTCTATTTGCAGTCAAACTATAAATATTTATACCTCGGATACAAAGAACTTCTTATTGGGTTCACTTTGGACGAGTCCTGTTGAATGAATGAACGCTCGTAGGGGAGACAGTGATGTCACTAAAACATACACTCTAAGGATTGCAGAAAGACCATCTATAGGAATGGTCTTTGACTTTCCTGAAAGTGCTGTGTATCTAGGAAGGAACAAAACATTAAAATGAATCTAGGATAAAACATTTTACAAATTTAAACTGGAAATGGGCAACAATTAATTGGTGATAAAGCATAACCAAACATGTTTTTTCTCAGCCAAGAGAGACTTTATGGAAAAAAGGTTGCAGGCTGGATGCCCACTGTAAATGACTTCTTTCTGACAATATTATTTTAATATTTTTTACACACAAGATAAGAGTTGCAGCTTGGGATACTTTGGCATCGAGTGTCATATAAAGCACAATAGAATTCACAATAAAGCTTCTTTAATGTTGCTGCAAAAATGTATCACAGCCAGTGTTACATCTTTTCATTTTCACTTGAGTTAGTTAAAGATATGGGGTTGTGTTTTCCGAGAATTTTAAGGGATGTATCATGCATCAATAACAATTCATATGAAAAAGATGCAGTGCACAAGGACCAGTGTGTAGTTAGCACCATACATCTGACTGAGAATAATGATAGAACACGTCCAGGGAAGGATAAGCCTTCACATTAGCTTAACATCAGTAGTAGACAAAAAAAACTTGACCAAAGGAGAAAATTGGGAAAAAAATAAGTCAATGGATCAAAAATATAATAATGAATGAATAGAATTAATTTCAAAAGGTAAAGTCTTGCATGAGCTCTCACATTGAGGTAACCGATATTTGGCCTATGTTTCATAACCATTATTGGTCCCAAATACCGTCCATGTGCATTCGGACACTCTCTACTCTGTATAGAGCCAATGAATCTTTATTGATAGTGAGTGTTAAAAAGCTTTCAAAAATTAACTCAATGAGTTCTGAGAAGAGTTTTAGCTCAGATTGAGGTTCTGGATCTAACCGGAACTCTATCAACACACACATCGACTTGGATCCTATTTACCACTCTCTGAGAAAAAGAACAGGAAATTAAATCACCACAGGAAATGATGTCACCACAGGAAATGACATCACCAACCCAAGGAAAGCTAAACACAAATAAAAAGTGGATCATACCACCAGTGCTTCATCTGGAGGCTCACTGATGATGTTACCTAATATGGTGACGAAACGTCTGAAACCGAACCTTCCAGCTCAGCGAGCAAAACTACTACCATTAACTCATAAATTCCCACTTTCTTAAAACTATCTTTCCCAACAGGTGAATATAGGTCTGTATTATTGACACTTGTAAGGTATCAATAGATGAAACTTCAAGCACTTGAAACCTCCTTATCGTGTGTAAGTTAGCACTGTGCAAATGGCAGAACGTATCAGATGCTCACAATCAACAGTAAAACAAGTCTGTCCTTGGCCTCAGCTATTTTAATACCATAATGGATGATTGGCTTTCAGCCAAGAATGTATAATGAAGCAGCCTCATGGAGGATATTTCTTTACTTTTAAAGGTTGGTGACAATTTATCAAATGAAGGTATGCCTCCTGATCAGTTGCTGGTTTATATCAATTCTAATGAAACATCATTGATATAAAACATTAACTTTGCTTCACTTTTAATAGATGCTGTTTGATTTGCTGAGTGTCTATAACATTTTCTTTTCTACTTCAAAGTTACTGCTTGCAGAAGACTGATGCTAATGGCTACCTGATGCCTCATTCCACAAATGGGGAACTTTAAAGAATATTGTATTAACACCATATAAGACAACAGAACAAAGATTACTGCTCAAAAAAGGCACTTTATTAAATTATGCATTTCACTTACTGTTTCACATCAATTTCGTTGTCCATATCTTGAAGCTTTAGAGAAGGGATATTTCCATCTGGAGACATCGAGATTCCAGCCCTTATCCTGTTGCTGATTGTTTTTGGCTCTACATAATAGTCTAAGCACATAGATGGAAGAACCAAAGGTTGGAGGACTGAAGGACAAAGTACAAAAGTACGTTACATGGTATTTCTTTGGAAGCCATTTTATTAGGCATATTTTCAATACTGCAGTTATCTTGAATTAAACATACTATCATTTATAATTCGGCTAATCATTTGATGCCCAACAGCAATTTACACACCTTTTGCTCACAAGTATGTAATATTCAATGCAGAAAGTTCATCAGTATGACAAATTTCCAATACAAGCGAAACATAACAAGTCAATAAATGAGACAGAATCACAAATTAACAGAACTATTACAGGGCAGAAGGAGGGCATTTGGCCAATCATGTCTGCACCAGCTCTATTATCTAGTGCCAATCTCCTGGCGTTTCCCCATATCTCTCTACACCATTGCTATGTTAACACCATTGCTACATTGGAGTAGGTTCTCTTTGTAATACAAAACATAAACTTTGAAGGGACATATTAATTACCTGCTGACCAGTAATATTTCTTTGCTTTGTAATACATCCCATGCATTGGAATCTAGAAGCTTTTTTAAAGGTTAGCCTAAATCACAACAAAGATCTCCACAAAAAGAATGAGCAGATTTTTGAACTCTTTACAATCCACATGAATGACTTGCAGGAAAAAAGTGAATGTTCTGTAGACAAACTTGCAGATGACACAAAAATAGATGGAAAGCAGATTACAAGAGGGATACAAACAGTTAACAGAGAGTTATTGATAGATTAAGTAGATGGGAAAAAGTTGGCAAATGGTTCATTTTGGAAGGGACAATAAAAGGTAAGAATGATGTTTAAATGAAGAAAAACTGAAGAATGCTGCAACATAAAATGATTTGTACAGGAAACACGGAAAGCTAGCACACAGATGCAACAGGTAATCTGGAAGGCTAATGGAATGTAGACCCTTGTTTCAAAGGGTTGGAGTATAAGAGTTGGGATGTTTTACTGCAACTGTACAAGGTGCTGGTGAGATCACATCTAGAGTACTGTGAGCATTTTGGTCCTCTTATTTAAAGAGAGATATCATTTCATCAAAGGCAGTTCAGAGAAGGTTCACTAGGATGATCCCTGGTATGGGGGATTATCTTATGAGTAAAGCGCAAACAGCTTGGGACTCTACTCATTGGAGTTTAGAAGAATGAGAGGCGATCTCTGAGAAACATATAGGAGACAGAAAGGGAGCTTGACAGGGTAAATGCTGAGAGGATGCTTCCTCCCTAGGGAGGGTCTGGGTCCAGAGGCCTTAGAATAAAGGGATATCAATTTAAGACTAAGATGAGAAAAAGTTTCTTCTCTTTGAGAGTCTTTGGAACAGCTCTGGGAACATAGTCTTTGTGTATATTTAAGGCTGAGGTAGATGGATACTTGATCTGTCTGGGAACCAAACGTTAGAGGGAAAACACAGCAATGTGGACATGTGGAATGTCAAATCAGTCGTGGTCCTAATGAATGACAGAACAAGCTTGAAGGGCTAAATGACCTACTCCGATTCCTATTCCTTATCATCTTAACGACATTACAAAATATTATGCATTGTATGTATAACAAATCAAAGGATGTGCAATCATTTAGCAATGTAACTATGCCAGTCAAATTAAGATATAAAGAATAACAATAAAAATTCCTAACTCCATCTATTTTTGACATAGTGGATCTACTTTTAGAAACTGGATTACAGCAGTACACGAAGGCAGCTCAACACCATTTTTTAAAGGATAGCTAGGGATGGGCAATAAATGCTGAGCCAACGAGTGATAAACCATATCCCATGAATGAATCATTTTTTAAAGCTATTGCCATTAAAAGGAAAGGAAGCTCTGTGAAGATTCACTCTGATGCTGTCTGAGAAGTTTACAGGTCGACAGCTGTCGTGAAGGATCTAATCCAAAGTTGAGCCCAAAAGGTACAATGGTTAGTTCTCATTTGATCTGGAATGGAAATAAAGCATCTGACCCATACGTTAGATTTGGGTCTTTATTTTATTATCTATTAAGTCATAATGAGTTTACACACTTAGTTAAATCATGGTATATTTTAGTTCATAATGTCAGAATGTTGGCCGAGGATGGACGACTATTGAAGAATGAATCAGAGTCTGCGGTAGCCAGAGGTTTTTACACATCCTATAATTGTGTCAATTATTATGTTTAAAACAACTTCAATCTGAAACATCAAAAATGAAAAACATCAAGAAGTGCTCCAGACAGGCCCTGAAGCATGAGAAAGCAGAATTAATGTTTTGGGTCCAGTGACCATTCTTCAAAAGAACTGAAGGGTCACTGGACCCAAAACATCAGCTCAGTTTTCTCTGCACAGATGCTGCCAGACATGCTGAGTTTCTCCTGCAGTTTCTGTTTTTGTTTCAGATCTCCAGCATCCATAGTTTTGTTTTTATTTCTGAAGTATGAGACTTGGGGCACAGCTGGACATGGCAACGCCACATTTCCACATACAAACCATAGTAAAATACATCTAAAGATAACATTTGAAACACTTGAAGACCCAGAAGTAGAGGGTATTGTATGCCATTCAAATGTCTCCTTTCTATTTTAATCATTACTGTGTTTTTTCTTTCTAAGTTTCAAGTTAAATCATAAACTCTTATAAACACACTAAATGACCTTCTAACAGACTGCCAGATGATGTCCATGTATTTTTAAACTTCAAGGACGAATTATAGCTCTAGGCAGATGCCAGCAAATACTATCATTATCCTTAACCTGATGCAGAATTCATAATAAACTTCACCACATACTGCTGCCATTTCGGCTACAGCAGAAAAAGCCTAATAGATACATTTATCATACAGATATTCCATAAGGAAAAGCTATAAAACTCAGGAATGATAAAGTTCCAAGTGAGTTATGAAGAGTTCTCTTATGACTAGGATGAAATGACATTTTGACATTAGCACACTGAGTATTTATATTATACGTAGCACACTGAATGCTCTATTTATAGCACAAGTTAAACAATACAAGCTTTTGCTCTTTGTAGCTGGTCATTGAATTTCAAGATCATGAACATGATCTAACAAGACATTTATGATGAAACATATATGACCAATGAAGTTCAATGTGAGCAAATGCAAGGTCTTGCACTTTGGGAAAAAGAATACAAGCATGGACTACTTTCTTAACAGTGAGAAAATTAATAAAGCCAAGGTACAAAGGGATCTGGGAGTGCTAGTCGAGGATTCTCTAAAGGTAAACATGCAGGTTGAATCTGTGATTAAGAAAGCGAATGCAATGTTGTCATTTATCTCAAGAGGGTTGGAATATAAAAGCAGCGATGTGCTACTGAGACTTTATAAAGCTCTGTTTAGGCCCCATTTGGAGAACTGTGTCCAGTTTTGGTCCCCACACCTCAGGAAGGACATACTGGCACTGGAGCGTTTCCAGCGGAGATTCACACGATGATCCCTGGAATGGTAGGTCTAACATACGAGGAATGGCTGAGGACCCTGGGATTGTACTCCTTGGAGTTTAGAAGGTTAAGGGGAGATCTAATAGAAACTTACAAGAAAATACATGGCTTGGAAAGAGTGGACGCAAAGAAATTGTTTCCGTTAGGCGAAGAGACTAGGACCCATGGGCACAGCCTTAGAATTAGAGGGGGTCAATTCAGAACAGAAATGCGGAGTCATTTCTTCAGCCAGAGAGTGGTGGGCCTGTGGAATTCATTGCCGCAGAGTGCAGTGGAGGCCGGGACGCTAAATGTCTTCAAGGCAGTGATTGATAAATTCTTGATGTCACAAGGAATTAAGGGCTACGGGGAGAATGCGGGTAAGTGGAGTTGAAATGCCCATCAGCCATGATTAAATGGCAGAGTGGACTTGATGGGCTGAATGGCCTTACTTCACTCCTATGTCTTATAATCTTAAAGCCTCAAGTATCAGGAGGGTTTTTCTTAACTGGGCATAGAGCTACTGAATGGCTTAACTCAATGATTGAGTCATGCACATACAAATAACTTGGAATATTTTGAACATCAGCTCTGCATTTTGTTTCCAAACTTTAATCTAATAGATCATAGCTTAAAACAGAGCTAGTGTATGTGCATGTCCCAAAAGCGGCAGCTCATGACGTCTACAGCCTTCTCAGATTAATTTGGCGCACATTCAGCAAATTTTAACTGCATATGTGCAGTGCTCATGTCCTAATCCCTCACAGTTAAAAACACTGCAGCATGTCTGGTGGAAGATGGCCACATTTCACTGAGGGAGACACAATGGTTGGCTGAGAGGCAACTGCAAGGGCACTGGTAAAGAGGCAATGATGGGGGCATGAATACCGGCCTCTTAACTGAGGACAGCTGATTCCTGCTCCATTAAGTCTCTGGCATTCTCTGTCAGCAGTGCCTCAGTGATGTTATTAGTCTGATAGAGAACAGTTTGCTGGAGTTGCTGTAAAAGTCTGCATGTTCCTTTTGAGCTTTGAGTTCTGCAGTCATGATAACATGAGTTTGCAAGGCAGCAGGCATAGTCACATGTTCTCCATCTGAGTTTCCAATGCAACAATCAGATGTTGGGTGGCTTTACTATGGTAGAAGTTGAGACAGTGACCACCTGAGGCTGGATCAGAGCTGGTTCTTTAAGGACGGACATGTGGTTAGCAAACATCTATGATGGAAAGGATGGTTTCCAAGCTCTGGGTGATGCCCTGTGTCACATTGCAGCCCATGTGCTCCTTGGTGGTGACTGGAGGTTACTTGCCCTATGCCTGTCAATGCCAGCACCTTGGACATGTATTCAGAAACATTCGCTTGTATATTGCACTGCGTTCTCATATTTCCAAAAATAAATTTTGTTTTAAAACATTGTTCTTTCTGGAGATCTATCCAATTTTTGTATGGAATTTATTGATCTTCACTAGTTTGAACATATACAAGACAAAAGATATTTTGGGAAGAAATTTGAATAACTCTAGAAAACAGACAGATTCATAAGGTCATATTTCATTCAGAAGTTGTGTTAAACCATTAATTCACATCAGTCTTCATTACCTGAACATAGCCAATGATCAGTATTTATTTGAACTTTAGATATGAAATGCTAAAACAGCTGAAGAGTCTACACAGAATAAGGAACATTAGCATAGACCAATCTTCTGATTAGATGGCATCTGTTATTTGGGCTGAGGTAACAAGTCACAGAGGTGCCTTGTGTTTCAGGTTGTTCGCTGCTACTAATTTTCCTTTCTATTCTGAGCCTAAGCCCTATCTATTAGCAATGTTGGAAGATAGACCACTTAAGAGTTTTAATCTAATCAGTCTGTTATGGGATGGTATTACACACCACTGGACCAGACAGATCTTGAACCTGAGCCTCATGTCTTAGAGGTAGGAAGATGACCACTACAACAGTCCTAACTCAATTTAATTACCATCCAGTGCCATGGTGGGATTTGAACTTATGCCCCCAACACACTCACCTTAGCTTCTGTATAACCAGCTCAGTGACATTACCACAATACCACCACCACCATTGGCCACTAGGCTTACACAAGGTAAGGGTTACTGCATGATACCAATTAATACAATTAACCTCAATTAGTTAGGCATAATTACAACAAATAGGGGAGGGTATATCATATCTGTTTCCATTGAGGAATCTTTCCTTACCCAATGACTGTGTGACATCATCAGATTGGGTGGAACTTAATACAGCTCAATGGTTAACTCCTTCAGAACCATTATCTTATATAACAGCATCCATCAAAGGATGATCACAGACCTGGTGTATGTGTTATATGTTTTTACAATATATCCTTATTTTCATGCTAACTTTAGATTGCATGAACTAAGTCTACAATAAATTATATCAAACATAAATTATAATTAAACCTATGCAATGCTGAATACAGAATGCCTGTTCCTACAGACCTATTATTCTCACTTGGCATTATTATGTTTGTAGGATGGATTTATTGCAGAATCCAATTAGTAAACAGGACTTAGCATTAGAACAATGAATAATTATGTTGTACTGTGGTAGAAATAATGCTTTAAGAGGACAGAACCAATCAGAAATGTTAAAGTCAAGTTAGGTTTTTACTGTTAAATTAATATAGATTATGAGATTATGTAGACACATTTAAGATAATTCATGGATTGGAAAGGTAGATCGAAGTTGCCTGCATAACAAAGTGAGTGATATTAAATAACAGGCTGTAGATTAAGTGCAAGAAATTGAGGACAGAGAACTGTGAAACATTGTTTCACAGAAGTTGTGAATTCATTAAATTTATTTGTAGGGCCAGTGAGAAGGGAACTGTTAACATTCAGTGTATAATTTGACAGAGGGAAGAAAGAAAATGGGGTAAAGGGGAATGTAAATAGCTAGGTAAATATGATTTCGATTATTTAGTGATGCAGATGTAGATGTCAACACAGACTGGTTGGGCCTAATGGCCTGCTTTGGTCATGCGGTTTCCATAAAATTCTAATGAAAGATACAAGAAATTGTATTTAAAATAGAGCTGGAGGAACTTCTCTTTGGGCCTTTTTTTCTCCATTTAGAAAGAAGGAACAGACATGGAGGTATTGAACAGAAATCTGGCATTTATATGTTATGGCTGAGGAAAGACAGCCAATGGGAATCCTGCTAAGGATAATGAGATTTTAAAAAAAGCTATGGTGGAGAGGCAGTGGTACACCTCATTGCTTGGCGTTTCCTCCTGTTTCCATTAATGTATTGCTAGATTTTTTTTCGATTAGATTACTTGCAGTGTGGAAACAGGCCCTTCGGCCCAACAAGTCCACATCGACCTGTCGAAGCATAACCCACTCATACCCCTACATTTACCCCTTACCTAACACTACAGGCAATTTAGATGGCCAATTCACCTGACCTGCACATGTTTGGACTGTGGGAGGAAACCCATACAGACACAGGGAGAACGTGCAAACTCCACACAGTCAGTCGCCTGAGTCGGGAATTGAACCTGGGTCTCAGGCACTGCGATGCAGCAGTGCTAACCACTGTGCCACCATGCCGCCCATTTGGGATGGCTAAATGGAAGAAACTTTAGTTCTGAATAATTGTAACTGCATCCTGTTGGTATCCATTGCCCATTCTTCACTAGTCTACTTCCTTTGCTTGACTTATTTTAAATGCCAAAAAGGACTTTCCATTTTTTTAACTGTTGATAACATCAAACGCATATAGCCATCTATATTCACCCAACAACTGTAGCTCAACCATAATTCCAAACTAATCTCCCTAATCCTAGTGCAATAGTTAAAGGGCAAGCATTCACACATTGCATGCCTCTTGGAATGACTCTTGCAGGTAAACATTGTGACTTTTTCATCTTACCCTGATAAGCCTGCTTCCCTTCCACTCTTGGCCAGTTCCCTTGATCCATGTACATTACATTTTAGCTTCTCTCCCTCAATCACTCTCCTTGCCCCCTACAACTTGTGCAACTGCCCCTGTTCTCAGCCATGTTATGGTATGGATGGTTGCTGGATAAAGCAGTAGCTATTCACAAACTCCAGAAAGATGACCACTTTGTCAACTGCACACCACTTCAAAGTTGTCATGTGCTGCTTGCTTACATAGAACTTAACTGGGAAGGGGAACTTAATTCCATAAAGTTGGCCTTTTAATGAGCATGCATGACAGGTAGATACTTGAGAAAGTTCTTCCTGATGTTTGCCATTGGGAAACTGAATGCACCTTTAAAGTTACAAGAACTTAATTGAAATCTTTCCACCTGCCATCGAGGATCTGACTGTAGCCTTTCACATTGAGGTCCCCTGCTGCATTGCTTCCTGTACCTGAGAGAAGAAAAAGATTCCACTCTCTATTCCAAATCTCTGAGACAGATTAGCTAGTTAAGGTTAATAACTAATAATTAGTAGTCTCAATATTTTATACAGTAGACTCATACATGTATAACAATGCTCAAGCTGTATAAACTAAATGAAAAAATAATTTTTAAGACATGTTTGGTAAATTATTAAACTAACAGAAATCATTTGGGATTATATCTTTTTGCTGAAATGGTTGCCTGAAGGTACTGTACCTTCCAAGGAGGCATGTCCAGAACCTATTTCAGTCAGAACAGGGATTCGACTACATACTGTTGATACCAATCTGATCTATACCAGCCATTCAGCCAACTGAGCCAACCAGCCTGTCAAGAAGGTTTGAGGTGCTGTGGTAATAAACCTTTTACATACATGTTGTAGCCTCAAGCTGTAGATAATGATGGTAGAGGCTCCAACTGCTTTCTATTAGACAATCACTCCTGTTTTTACCACCTGCCTTTGTTAGAAGGATTTACAAGGCACATGTTAGAAGGATTTACAAGTTGGTACTTAACTTGCATTGTGAACACACCTTAATAAGTCCTGGAGTGGGACCCAACTATGAGGATTTGGCTCAGAGGCAGGGACACTATTACTGGGACTGTGATGATATTCAGCTGGTGACTGTGGATTTAGCCTGTAAACATACTTTCTGTGCAAAATATTTACTTTTGGGAGTTTACATTTAAATTTTCTCATTGATAAGAAGAATTAGCCAAACATATGGATAGGAAATATTGCTTATTTACTATACAAATAACTCTGAACAAAGCATTTGGCTGTGAATAGATCAACTATAATTTACAGGAGTGGCATCAGCTGCTCCTGATTTATGAATTATTTTTAAATGGCTTCACAATTCCTCAGTACATTGCAAAGGTCTATAAAACAAAGCTCCCAGAAGTATTAAAATAATTCTTTGAGGGAAGTGAGTCACAAATGCTACAAAGTTTAATGCCATCAAAGATAATTCCAACGGAGTCCCAATTGTCTGCACTAATAATACCCGTACTGGTAATTATCTATGAACTAGACTAACAGGAGTTTGTGCTTTATTGTACTGCAACCTTCAACAGCTGGTTGCAACTCTGGCTCAGATCTTCCACAATTTTTAATTAATCTTCTGTGCGCACTTCAGAGCAGGTCTGGTTGGGTGTTTGAATTATTTCACTGCAAATTTTTTTTGACTCATATAAAATCCTTCAGCATAAAGCATAGTGCAAAAAATCATGTGGGTCAGGTCAGATCACTGCTTATGTTGAATTTTTTTTAACAGTTGTGTGGTCATTTCAGCTCTGCCAGGAATGCAGGCTGTATTCTTTATGGATAAGGAGCTCCTGCTCAATTATTATTCAACTATGATCCTCTCCTATAAGGATATCTTTGAGTGTAATAAATAATTGAGACTCCACTGTACTTTTAAATAGAGAATAGTAGAAGAACAGAATTATTACAGTGCAAACTCACAAGGTGTTCAGATCATACTATAAGCTACAAGGTTAAACTCCAGCATTTACATATCACCAAAAAGAACATTATGACCTTTTACAGGTTTTGACACCAAGACATTGCATGCAGTTGATGCATGATAACAATCTGACTGAAGGATTCATGGCAATGATAAACTAATTCAATAATTTTATGCAGTTCCTTATTAAGAATAATATGTTGCACTTTTGTAGTGATCCAATAACCTTTAATGGTTTGTTTATGTATTTCAATCACATCAGTGTAACTAAACAAAAAAAATCAACTTGAGAAAAGTTGTTACCTGGCAATCTTTGAGCAATTCCCATAATCTGACAAAAGCCATCTTTTCTGCAAAGTGTACGTTCTAGGCCTGGGATTCTATTTACCTGAAAGTAATTTCCCAACCTCAATTATTATCAGTTCAACAAGTTATTAAGTAAATATTAAGGAAAATACTTTACTTTATTCTTCCAAATCAGTAACTAATATTTAACCCATAGCATGCCAAAAGTGAAATGAATAATGTTTACTCTTTATGGTATCAAGTTAGCTTTCAATCAGACAATGATTTGCAAAACGTCAAAGGGCTGCTTTAGTTATTTCAGTGGCAGTGCCAGATCAATCCTCAAAAGGTTAGCTTTTAATTGGTTGAAGACAATCAAGTTTTTTGAAGCAAGTTTCAGACACATGTTTGATTCTACTTCCAGCCTGCACAGTGGTAGCAGAGAAAAATACTGTTTGAAAGAGATAAATTCAATGTTAAAACATTTCATCAACAAAAAAAAGTACCTATTTCATAACAAGTTTATTTAAAATAAAAGTAAAGTTCAAACAATGAAAGTAGAAGACTGAGGTAATATGAGAAAAGGAAATGATAGTAAAAATAATTACACTTAAACAATTTTATATGACCTCTCAGTAATGTCTGAAAATGTTCAATGTACTGAAGAGGATTGCAAAGTAACTTCTTTTATCAAGGTAAACATAAAAGAAGGCAAGAAATTAGACTGTAAAGAGAGGCATAGTTTACCTTAATATCCATAATATCCCTGATATGTAACATTTTAGTAGCATTTTTAAAAAAATGTTCATTGATGTTCATGTCACAGGCTACGCCAGCATTTATTGTGTTTCTAATCAAGAGTAAACCACATTGTGGTGGGTCTGGAGTCACATGTAGTATCATAGAATCCCTACAGCATGAAGCAGGCTAGTTGACCCATCAAGTCCATACTGACCTTCTGAAAAGCATCCTGCCCAGACCCCTGTGCTCCATCCTGTAATTCTGCATTCCCTATTGCAAATCCACCCAATCTACACATTCCTGAACACCATGGGCAATTTCTCATGGCCAATCCACCTAACCTGTATACAAAATCAAATTGAAGATTTGTAGCTCGGGTATCCGTTGTTGTGGTTCTGCGCGCCGAGCTGGAAGTTTTTGCTGCAAACGTTTCGTTCCCTGGCTAGGGAACATCATCATCAAACGAAACGTTTGCAGCAAAAACTTCCAGCTCGGCGAGCAGAACCACAATAACCTGTATACCTTTGGACTGTGGGAGGAAGCCAGAGTACCAGGAGGAAACCCATATAGACACAGGGAGAATGTGGCAGATTTCCTTCCCGAAAGAACATTAGTGAACCAGATGATTACAACAATCAACAATGGTTGCCATTAAACCAGTCTATCTATATAGACTGAGTAGCACGATGGCACAGTGGTTAACACTGCTGCCTCACAGCGCATGAGACGTGCGTTCAAATTCCACCTGAGGCAACTCTCTGTGTGGAGTTTGCATATTCTCCCTGTGTCTGTGTGGGTTTGCTCCAGTTTCCTCCCATAATCCAAAAAGTGCAGATTAGATGAACTGGCCATGCTAAATTGTCTATAGTATTAGGTGTAGGGAAATCGACCTGGGTGGGTTGCTTTTTGGAGGGTTGGTGTGGACTTGTTGGGCTGAAGGGCCTGTTTCCACACTGTAAGTAATCTAATATTTCATATCTTTGAATTTGAATTCAAATTTTACCATCTGCAAATGGTGCGATTCAAACCATAATACCAGGACAGAAGACTGGCATCCTGGATCACGAGTAGTGACATTGCCATTAGGTCATCATCTCTCCATATTACTGAAACACTCATGATTTTAAAGCAGCATGGTGAGACAGATGAACTGACATTTTATTTTTAAGTTGGCTGGTCCAGCAAACCTAAACTCCTTCATGTTCCAGTCATTGAAAAGTTAAAATTAAACTTTGGTTCAAGTTTAATATGATCCTATGAGTGATTGCTGCCACAGTTGAAATAATCATCAATATCATCAACAAGCCTATTGCTGCCTCTATGTTTCATTTTGTTTACTAGCAAGGGGCGAAATTTATATCTCTTCAATGAAAAGGGATAAAATTCTACTTGATGGCAGAGAAAGTAGTCAAGAGACCTTACAAACAAAGCTGATCTGGATTAAAATAAAGGCAGCAGTGAGGTCAGTCACTCATTTCTTGATGCTTTCTCACACATTGCTTCCACAAGAAGGCAATGGGTTGCCTCTTTAATAGTTATGATGAGGCAGTGCCAGTGTTGGACTGGAGTGGACAGTTAAAAATCACACAAAACCAAGATATACTCCAACAGGTTTATTTGGAAATACAAGCTATCAGAGCGCTGCTCCTTCATCAGGCAGCTAGTGCAGTAGGATCATAGGACACAGAATTTATAGTAAAAGATCAAAGTGTCATCTAACTGATGCAGAATATTGAACAAACCTAGATTGCTGTTAAGTGATCAGTGTACCTAGAAAGTCCAAGGCTTTCCGTTCCCCAGGCCAGCTTCTAACATTCAGATTCCTAATCATCAAGTAATTTGCACCCAGACTATAGACTCCTTGTGTTAAACCCTCACTGCCACACACCTGCTTGAGATGAAACTTGTTTCCTACATTATTACAAAGAAAACACTTCAATAATATTCCAAAGGTTTAAAAGTGATTTGAGAGTCTATTGTTTGTGAAGGATTCAATATAAATATACATTGGTCACCCTTGAAATAAAGCATCAGGTTGAATGTATTTTGAATAAAAGATAAAGGCACTTTTTAAAATCTAGGCCAGCTTTGATTACCTTCTGATGAAGCTGAAGTTGTTCAAACTCTTCTTTTTGAAGGCATCTGTTACCATTGAGCTTATTTGAAGTAAAACAAATAAGCAAGTCCCAATGTTCAGTTCCTATAAAAGAATAAGAATCAGTCTCAACCCTGAAACAAAATTCCTACTACACTGAAGAAACAACTGGCACAAAATTTGTGGGCAGCATCAATCAATCAATTCACTATTTATTAAACTTATACCTGTTTATGACATTTATGAACTTCTCATCATGAGTCATGTTTATTTGAGAGGACTGGGGACTCGTGCAAATAGTTACATCTCCATATTAAAGCATCTTTACTGAGACATGTAAAGCCCAATTTTAACTCTGAAAATAATTGGGTCTTTAGTGAGTTAAAATCAGACTCATGCTTCAAAGCCAGAACATTGAATAGCAATGTCAAAACATGTAGGACAGTGAAATAAAATGAGAGAAAGAAAGATTGGACTAGAGAGAAAGAGATCGATAAGACAGAACACACGAACAAAGATCATTTTTAAAATTATCACAAGCCTCCAGCCATAATTGAAAATTGAAGAAATGTGACATTCTTTTTTTAAGAGTAAAAGTTTGGTTCCAGATAGACTGTTTGATAGTAGTGAAAAGTTACCAATCAAATAAAAATAAAAATACCTCAGATGCTGTAGATCTGAAATGAAAACAAAAAATGCTGGAGAAACTCAGCAGGTCTGGGAGCATCAGTGGAAAGAGAAAAAAAGTTAATATTTCACATCTGATATGACTTTTCTTCTGAATATTTTTAAGCATTTCCAAAGAATCATATTTTGGAAGTTCATGTGCACCTCGTCAACAGCATTCCCTACATCAACCCTTTCTGTTATTTCTTCAAAAAGCTCCTGCAGATTAGTTAGGCATAATTTTCCTGTAACAAATCCTCACTGATATTTCTGAATCAACCCACATTTTTCCACATTTATATCAATTCTCAAGATTTGTGCAAAGATTTGTAGCTCAAGTGCTGGTTGTCATGGTTGTGGGTATGTTCGCTGAACTGGAAAGTTGATTTGCAGACGTTTCATTCACGGTCTGGGTGACATCTACAGTGCTTTGGAGCCTCATGTGAAGCACTGCTGTACTGTGTCTTCTGGAATTTATTTGGTTTAGTTCCTGCTGCTTCCGGTTGTTGGTTCCAGTTGTTTGTTGGAGTGGCCGGTATATTGGGTCCAGGTCAATGTGCTTGTTTATGGAGTCTGTGGCTGAGTGCCATGCTTCTAGAAATTCTCTGTATGTCCTATGTTTAGGTTGTCCTATGATCGTTGTGTGTCCCAGATGAATTTGTGGTCCTTGTCATCTGCGTGACCGGCTACTAGGGACAGCTGGCCATGGCGTTTAGTAGCTAGTTTTTGTTCATTGGTGCGGATTGCTAGTTGCCCATTTGCAAAGACTGCATGAAGCACTATATAGGGCAAACTGGCAGACAACTAGCAATTCACATCCACAAACACCGGGCAACTAGCCACTAAATGCCACGACCAGCTGTCCCTAGTAGCCACACACACAGATGACAAGGACCATAAATTTGACTGGGACAACACAACGATCATAGGACAAGCTAAACATAGGACAGCCAGAGAATTTCTAGAATAATGGCACTCAGCCATAGACTCTATCAACAAGCACATTGACCTAGACCCAATTTACCGGCCACTGCAACAAACAACTGGAACCGGCAAAAATGGATCCAAATAAATTCAAGAAGACACAGTACAGCAGTGCTTCACAGGAGGCTCAAAACACTGAAGATGTCACCTAGACACGGGATGAAATGTTTGTAAATCAACTTCCCAGCTCAGCGAACATGCCCACACCTATGACAACTATTAATTCCGTCCCATTTCCAAAAGACTGTTTCCAGAAGTTTCCTCACCATCGTGGTTAAACTGACTGGCTTATAATTGCTGGACTTATTCTTACAATCTTTCTTGAACATGGCCATAATGTTTGTTATTGTCCAATCCTTCAGCAGAAACCCCACATCCAAAGAAAATTGAAAGATAAGTGCCTTGATGCTTCGACAATTTCCAGTCTCACTTCCCATAATATTCGTGAACGCTTCCAGCACCAACGCCTTTTCAACTTTAACTACTGACAGCCTTATACAATACATCCTCCTTGTTAATGTTAAACCCTTATAGTGACTGAGTTTCATCCTCTGTTAATGCATCTGCCTCATTGGTAATGACAGATGCAAAGTATTCATTTAAGACTTTTTGCAAGTCTCTTGCCTCGATGTGTAAATGCTATTTTTCAACCTTAATCAGCTCAATTCCTTTTACTATTCTTTTACTATTGATGTGCTATAGAACCCTTATGTTAGCTACATCCTACCTTGTCATCCAAGGAGCTCTGGACATTTTGTCTAACTTTTCTCTTTTGAGGGAACATACCTTGTCTGTGCCCAACCAATTTCCTGCTTGTCTCTAACTTTCAGTCTCTCTGGATGTACTAATCAAGTAATCATCTGCCTCATGGATTTACTTCAGTGACTCTAGCCGCTGCTCAAGCTCCAGTTTAAGCAGCTGCCTTCACTTTCTTCATCTGTGTAAAAAGTGTCCGTGACTCCCCACATGCCACAGGGCAGGAATTCCTCTAGTCTGATCTGTCCTGCTATTACCTTAACGTTATACATGATTTTACTTAAAATCTAGTTGCTTTTACTTACTTCAAACTTATTATTGCGTTACCAACTATAAACTAGAGATTAATAGAAAATAGAAATTTCTCTGCTATACTCACAAACTCATAAGCCTGTATATTCCTACTTTCCATGTGCTAGTTTAGAAATATATGTTTTCAACATTATTGGAGTTTAAACAGTCACCAATCTACAGCAGCCCATGTGGCTGTGGTAATTCATTGAGATTCTGCCTTGCTCCATATTTGTTGAGTGGCTTTCCTCAAGCTACAAGGCAAACTTATCAGTGATGGAGACAAGTCTTTGAGTTTACATTGAGACAGAATACTTGAAACTAAGTGAGTGCACTCAAGCTTAAAAATGTTTTGCTGGAAAAGCGCAGCAGGTCAGGCAGCATCAAAGGAACAGGAGAATCGACGTTTCGGGCATAAGCCCTTCTTCAGAAATTCCTGAAGAAGGGCATATGCCCGAAATGGTGATTCTCCTGTTCCTTTGATGCTGCCTGACCTGCTGCGCTTTTCCAGCAACACATTTTTAAGCTCTGATCTCCAGCATCTGCAGTCCTCACTTTCTCCGAGTGCACTCAAGCCACATAGAAGCTAACCATTCATTCGGACTCCGAATAGCAGATCTGACTGTTGCATGGGAGTTTTGGGGAGACTCTCTACTGTTGAAAATACTTAGAACAATACACTGCAAACTAATGTTGCCCCCACTAACAGTCATGCTTACCAATCACAACATTCACATACATCTCATGGAGAAGGTGATCAGATATTAATTAACAAATAATGGTGAGTTGCATGCTTCAGTTTTGGCATCATCACTTTTTAATATTTACATTAGTGGCATCAAAATTACCTGCTAACGGAGATTTCAAAGCATAACTGATCTTGTGATAACTATCTAAGTGCAAAAACTATGTCCATCTGAGTGTATTCATACAATCATAAATCATTGCAGATTACTATAAACGGTGATGGCTTCAGTCAAATCCTCAGATTTATTACTTGAATAACCACTATGCACAAAGTCACTTGAACGCCATTTTCTATAGTAAGGAAGGAATAGCACAAAGACATCCCAATTGTTTTCACATGGTTCTTGGACATTGGATCATACATTGTCAAGGTCTGGTGAAAACTGTAGTCAAAATAAGGCTAAAAGCCCCAAGCTAATTCACAAATTAATTGAGAATTACTAGTGAGCAGATGGTCACAATGTAATGGTCACAACCTGCAGCCAACCAGCTTGGCTCTGCTTTTCTGACTGATTATTGCTCAGTTTGGCTAGGAAGGAATATATACATACTGCAGATGGGCAACTGAGTCACCACATAAGAATCTTCACATAAGTGTAGAAGCCAATGTTGACACGTTGGCTCCCATCTTCATGTCTTATTGTCATCTTTCAGAAGCAAATTGGCGATATTTGAAGCATTTAACTGGCCTCAGAAAACTCAGGTCTGCCTATAAATGGAAATCGCCGAAAGCTTCCAAGTTGTTACCTTAAAGACAAATCCTTTTGGGTATAAGCCAAAACCATCACATCAACACAACCTGTAAAAAGAACCAGGACCAGATAAGGGAACCTGATCACCCAGCCTAACCATATCACACATAATATAGCTCATTGAAAACTGTGTCAGAACTTTATATTAATGCTGTGACTGTACGTAAGTGCAGAGATGTCAGTTAGGCCAGATGGCTAGGGTGTGATGCAGAATGGTGCCAATAGCCTTATTTTAATCACTATACAATTCATTCAGGCTTCGCTTTGCTTCACTCGTGTGTCTCTCAAGCTATGGGTATTCAAACTGTCTCTCACTCTCTTTCTAAAGAAGAGATGCCTTTAATCCTTAGAACTATGGCTAGATAATGAAGTGAAGAGACTACTCAAATTATAATACATCTTTGTTTCATACATTGTTTCACTCCATTGAAGAATAGCTAGCTGCCAGATTCCATAATGTGGATGATGATTTGGGAGTTAACTTTTCATGGTTTCATGGTTTTCATACAAAAGAAGATGGGGTTGATTACTTACTGCAACCTGGGGCAGCATAACTCTAGGATACCTGCAGTCACAGGAAAGAGTAAAAAATGAGGTCTGCAGATGCTGGAGATCACAGCTGCAAATGTGTTGCTGGTCAAAGCACAGCAGGTTAGGCAGCATCTCAGGAATAGAGAATTAACAAGATTAAATTGAGAAAAACAGAAGTCGTTTTTATGAACCAACTTCTTCCAGTCTGACTTTTGTGTCTAGTCGCAGCAATACAATTGGATGTATTTTAAACCACAATAATTCAGTGACACCACAAAAACAGAGCTGGGAAATGGAGGATGTTGGAAATAGTAAATTGTTTGAAATGTTAAGCTACAAATGACAACATTCCAAATTCAGCAGTGGGACAGATCTGCTGTAGACTGGAACATATTAATAAATCTCTGTTGCAAGGTCAAAACTAGCATCAAGTCTTGCAACATATAGATAAAGGTATCTGTTCTGTGCACAAGCTATGGTGAACCCACTTTAAATAATCAGTTTACATTTTCACGATATTTATTGAAGGGAAATTATTCCACCTATTTACTTCTGAGATGCATCATTATTTTTGTATTTCCTAATGTTTTTCAATAGGTGATATACTAGCTGTTTTAACAAGTGCCAAACTGCATAGATAAGAAGTTTAACCAAGTCAGCTGTGGTTAAGTTGGTATCACTCTAAACCTGAGCCAGAAGAGTGTGGGT
The DNA here is from genome assembly GCF_020745735.1 of Hemiscyllium ocellatum. NCBI lineage: Eukaryota > Metazoa > Chordata > Chondrichthyes > Orectolobiformes > Hemiscylliidae > Hemiscyllium > Hemiscyllium ocellatum. Next base: position 29,067,306 of record NC_083419.1, read on the forward strand.
TTCCTCCGGGTGCTCCAGTTTCCTCCCACAGTCCAAAGATGTGCGGGTCAGGTGAATTGGCCATGCTAAATTGCCCGTAGTGTTAGGTAAGGGGTATATGTAGGGGTATGGGTGGGTTGCGCTTCGGCGGGTCAGTGTGGACTTGTTGGGCCGAAGGGCCTGTTTCCACACTGTAAGTAATCTAATCTAATCTTAAGTCATGTTGCAGAATTGTTGTCTAAGGAACACTGAAACAGAAAGTAAAGGCAGTAATGGCCATTTGGCCCATTGCAGCCGCTCCAGTATTCAACATGGCCGATCCTTTAACTCAATGCCATACTCCGGCTGTCATCTTGACTCCCTCCAAATCTAGAAATCTATTTCTTTCCAAAGTATATTCAATGACTTCACTTCCAAAGCATTCCATGGTGGAGAATTCCATAGTTCACCACCCTCTGAGTGAAAACAACTTTCTTCATCTCAGTCCAAAATAGCCTACTTTGTATATGGAGATTGTAAGTCCTTGTTCTGTACCATGCGGGTCAGGGAAACAATTTCCCTGAATCGAGTCGGTCCAGCCCTGTCAGAATCTTACATGTTTCAATGGGACTCATTGTCATTCTCCTAAACTTCTCTGATTACAAGCCCAGTCGCCTTAACCTCTCCTTATACCATAAACCTGCCACCCGAGGAATCAGGCTTATGAGCCTTTGCTGTGCTGCTTCTGGGACAAATATATCTTTTCTTAGATAGGGAGACCAAAACAGCACACAATTCTTCTTGTTCCTGTACTCAAACCCTCTAGCAATAAAGGCTAATTGCTATGAAGATTGTCAATATGCTAAACTCAAACTTGATTGGAGTTTGTTATTTTTTGGGGTATAATTTGAACTGATTGGCCTAATTCGAATTTGTTTTGTTGTCTTCGGGCAACCAGCTAATCTAGTTGTTCCACCAAATGTTACATTATATCTTGCTCAGATGACTTGGTGCTGTGTCAGGAACTGCCAAGCCACTGGCAACTGCAGACTGCCTGGAGAATAGCTCTCTTAATGGTAAATTTATCGATCCATAACCAGTGAAACAGAAATCCCTGAGAAAAAAATAGAAGACCAAGGAAGATATAAGAGAAGATTCAACATTTGGCCAGTTTTGAAAATTTTAATTTTTGGTAAATCCTAATTGGGGGTTTTATCGGACTAGTATTATAGAAGGGAAGGTAAAAGATAGGTTGGAGGAAGGAGCTGTAAATAGTGGTTTGTTAATTATTCTCTGTTATACTTTAAGAAATAAAGTTGTTAATTTAATAGTTGTTGGCCTCTCAAATTTTCACAGATTACTGTGTTGCTAGTTTAAATTAAGCAAGAGGGTTTACCCTGTCATAATGCAACATATCATTTGCCTTTCTTACTGCTTGGTGCACCTGCTTACCTTCAGTGACTGGCATACAAAGAGACACAGCCTTTTAAATATCAACCGTTTCCAATCTCACTCTATTACAAAACCATGCCATTTTGATTTTCTACTGAAGTGGACAACATCACATTTATCTGCATTTTACTACATGTGCCATGTATTTGTCCAATTCAACTTAATTAAGTCACCCTGAAGTCTCTTTATGTCTTCTTCACCACTCATAACCCCACCCATTATTTTCTCACTCTCAATTCCTTCATTAAATCATATCGTGAATAGCTTAGGCCCAAGTATTGACCCTCCTTTACCCCACTTGTCAAAGAAATAACTGTGCAGGGGCTGGTATCACATCACCAAGTCCCCCTTTATTTACACATGGAAAGTCCATGACACTGATCCAGCTCCCTCAGAGCCAGCTCCCACAGTGAACTACTATTCTAATCTGTCAGCCATGGCTCCCTGATTGAAGCAGATTTGCAGCCCCAATCAGGGAACTCATATTCTATGACCATGTTACAATCACTGCAGTCACTACCTTCCACTCCAAAGTGTTTTATTCCTACTCTCGACTTCTTGGCTGTTCACCAATTCTCAATCTGTGCCGCAAATGTGTTGCTGGTCAAAGCACAGCAGGTTAGGCAGCATTTGACCAGCAACACATTTGCAGCTGTGATCTCCAGCATCTGCAGACCTCATTTTTTACTCAATCTGTGCCAGCAAGTAACCACTAATCTCATATCTTTGATTTTGCACATATCGTCTTAGATTAGATTAGATTCCCTACAGTGTGGAAACAGGCCCTTTGGCTCAACCAGTCCACACCAATCCTCCGAACAGTAACCCACCCAGACCTATTTCCCACTGACTGATGCACCTAACACTAGGTGCAATTTAGCATGGCCAATTCACCTGACCTACACATCTTTGGACTGTGGGAGGAAACCGGAGCATCCAGATGAAACCCACGCACCCAGACTGTGCAAACTCCACACAGACAGTCGCCCAAGGCTGGAATCGAATCTGGGACCCTGGTGCTATGAGGCAACAGTGCTAACCACTGAGCCACCATGCCGCCCCAGGATTTCATCAAAAGCTTTTGGAAAATTCAAGTGTACCACATCTTCCTCAGCTATTCTATGAGTAACACCCTCAAAAAAAGACTTCAGTAGATTTCTTAAACATGAATTTGCTTTCACAATTCATGCAGACTTTTTGCAATAAGGTCAGTAATTTTCAAGTTGCTTTTACCACATCCTTTACAACAGACACTTGCCTTTTCCCTACTACTGATATAAGGAAATGGTGAAAGAGTGGGTTGGAGATTGTAGAGTGGGGTGCATTGGTAGGAAGGGAAAGGGGTCAGTTACAATGCAGGGACTGGCTTCCAGAGGCACTCCCCTCCCCACCTGGATGTAGTTAATTGGCTCAGATTGTCTGATGAGCCCACCACCCAGGAGATAGATTGTTGGAAAACCTAGTTTTACTAATCTTTGGGTTATAGCCCAACAGGTTTACTTGAAAATGCAAGCTTTTCAACACCCGTCAAACACCAGCACCTCCACATCATAGTTTTACAATGTTTACTTGGCAGCCTTAAGAATGTGGGAAAGGCATCCTGCACCTATCACTGATTTCCACTGGGCTCAGGGATAAAGAGGTTATCGGTTGACTCACTAATAATCCTAACTGATATCCCACTGCTGGTAGACTTGAATCTCACAGCAGCCCCTTTGTCTTAACCAGAAGAGGTTTTGCCAATACGACGATCCTAATGTAGAACCACTCCCGTGATTAAATGATCCCTGATGCTATGGGTCTGCCTTCAACAGGCTAGATTAAGTCCTGTTTCTCATCTTTCCTCTCATATGGTTTTAAAATTTCCTGTGAGACTACTTTGAAGATGACCAGTGAGATGTCCTCGGAGTCTCGGTCAATGTTTATCTCTCAATCAATATCACACAAAACAAAAAGTGGTCAAGAACACTTTGGAAACCTAGCTACTACATTTCTTCCATTACAATTGTGACTCCAATTCAAAATAGTTTCTTTAGCTGTCACTTACATTGCAACAACCGATTGTCATGAAAATCATTGTACAAGTCCTCCTTTATTTTGTTTAAATATGCAAAGTAATTGCGAATAGATAAGGCATTCATTGAACGTGTATTCATAAGGCAGGAGTTTGCTGGTTCAGCTGGCTGGATGGTTGATTTGCGATGCACAGCAATTCCAACGGCAAGATTCCAATCCCTGTACCAGCTGAGGTCAGCATTAAGGTCCTACCTTCTCAACCTTACTCCTTGCCTGAGGCATGGTGACCCTCAAGTTAAACTCACCACCAATTGTCTCTTCCTTTCTGTCATGCAACAGCTTATCACTGAGGCTATGGGGACTTTATCTATTCCTAACCATATAGTTATTAATTTTTTGCTGGCATGTTAGGTGAGACATCCCATGTATAAAAACAATACCAATTCAAACCAAATGAAAGCAAGTTAAAAAAACATAGAATGGAAGAGGAATCTATAGTTAATTTGTTTATCAGGAAACTAGGAAGGTCACCACTAAACCTCCAACATGTGAGTATCAAAAAATTATTTTAATTGTCCACCTATCCACAGTACCTTAGTAGGTAGGGTGAAAGATGCTTTAATGTATCAGTAACCTGCTTTGGAGTAAGTGTGTTGTTGTGGATTTAGATAATGAGTTGTAGATGTGAAGCACAGCTCCTGTATTAGCCTGGAAGGATCCTGCTACATCAGTGATCAATACAACTCTAAGCTCACAGCTATTGGCAAGTTCGTTCCACTCCTGGCAATGGATTGTAAGTCACTGCAGGACTACACGTAATTCCATTTGGTGTTCTTCAAATGCAGTTTCCTTAGGTTACAATTCTCAGTCAGATAGACAAACTGTTCTCCTGTGCACGGGAAAGGGACAATATACTCATGTGTTAATGTAGCATCCTTGGTGCATGCCTCCAGTCACCCTCATCTACCTCCAATTACTACAGATAGGAAGCTATACCCCAGAGGAATATTCATAATCACACACAAATGAACTCAAGATCAGATTCAGTTGTACAGTAGTCAAATAAATGATGCACAGCGATTGCGCATTGTGTCTAACAACACCAAAATAATCCAGAAACAGATTGGTTAATAAATACAACAAGAAAGATAATGTATGTTTTAATAATGAAGGTTTAACAAGACTTCCCTTACAGCACTCATTTGATATTGGTATTTAGCATTTCAGCTATTACACAGCATCCCCTTTCATTTGGATTTTTAAAGGAGACTTGCACACAATTTGAGCATCAACTGTATCAGAATTGCAGTAACATTCGAAGTGCACATTCTAGTAACCAGATTGATCCCTAATGAGCATGCATCATGCAGCTAGTTTATCTTAACAAGGATTTCATGGGTCAAAGCCCAGTTTCAGTTTCCTCCATATAATCATGTAGCAGTTTGGCATTTTGTAAACATTTTGATTGCAACAGGATTCCTCAAACTGAAATTATGTAAAATATTTGGGATGGAGAGGCAGAGACAAAACTATGGATTGTGCAGAGATAATGTGTAGCATCTCTTCTTGAGGGAGGTGTTTAGGGTTGGAAGATTAATGTGTAGGTTTTCTTCAGGTCATTGACCTTTTCCCTACCTGGTTCTGGATTGTTGGGTGTTGCAAACAGCATAGGTTTTGTATTTGCTATTGTCCAGACTTGCTGCTATGTGATGAGCAGCATGTCCATTTGTTGTGTACAGTTCGGCCTCTTTTCCCAAACATATTAATCACTTAATCATCAAAACTAGTAGTTCTCACCTGGGAAGCCTTCCTGCCAGAAGGTCTACCACAACTTGCCAGCAATGTTCAAGTGCTAACTCCTGGCACACTCTCCCTCCAGACTCTCGGTAATGATCAGAAACCGTAGCTAGTTAGTTTCTCCAACAACATTTTAATCGCTGTTTCTTTGGAAGGGATTGTCACTAAGCCACACAATACCATTTATTTCTTTTTAAATCATATTAAGACAAGGTAATAGTGAATGGTTTTCCAAAGCTTCAGTGAAGTCATTGGCAATGCAGTTAAATATAAGGATAAAGCTACATGGACTCAATGTGCTGAGGTTTGTCCTTATTTCTAAGGCTGTTGAAATGAAACTTTGATTTTTTTTTATTAGCTTTTGTAGCAGATGTGTTCAGGTAGATGCAAGTATTCGAGCTAAATACAAACTCTAGATTAGATTACCTACTATGTGGAAACAGGCCCTTCGGCCCAACAAGTCCACACCAACTCTCCGAAGAGTAACCCACCCAGACCCATTTCAATCTGACTAATGCACCTACTACTATGGGGCAATTTAGTATGGCCAATCTACCTAACTTGCACATCTTTGGACTGTGCGAGGAAGCTGGAGCACCTAGAGGAAACCCACACAGACACAAAGAGAATGTGCAAACTCCACAGAGACAATTGCCTGAGGCTGGAATTGAACCTGGAACTCTGAAGCTGTAGTGGCTAACCACTGAGCCACCATGCCTAGATACAAATTCCTTTTTACTGCTCCTAAACTAACATTCAGGGACCAATGCATATTACACATAGATTCTCTAGATTATTGCAAAATTCCTAAAATCCAACTTTATAATCATTTGTTTTTTCTTTCCTAAACAGTAAATACATAATAAGCTTTTACTGGTTTCAAACAGACTCCTTGCTCTTTGGTAATTAGGCATTAACAACATTTACTATACAATCAATCAAGCTAGACCGAGGAAAAACGTCAATTATTCTGACTGAGAAGGATTATAAGGAGCCCCTAAAGTCCTAAAATATACAGACATTACAATCAGTGTATAGTATAAAACATCTGGTTGTCATTTACAAACAGCACTAGCAATCCCGTTTAGGAAACAGTTGAATTTCACTGGCACAGAAACCAGACACAACTCTCTCTGTTGAGACCATTTATGGCTGAAAGGAAATTCTTTGGAAAAAAGGTCATCAGAAAGATCTAAATACTTTATATAAAGAGACCTGTCAATGAGCAGTATTCAAAAGAAGCACAGTTTGCTCTAGGTAAAGAAAAGGTGAATACTTTTACAGAGTTAAAACTCAGAAGTAAAACAAACATTTCCACTGCAGGAATGTTTTCTACTATTTTCCCATGAAGCAAAATAACCCACTCTGCAAGTTATGATGGAGATGGGAGCTTGGGACAGAGTGGGATGGGGAATCTTACAGTAATGTTCTTATTTGGTGTTAAGCATGAAGTGGTACAATAAGTGATAATTATCAGAACAGAACAATTTTGACCCTATTAAAACTACTGTATTTTGTAGAATAGCCAATTTAAATATTGTCATTAACAAATTATTATGAAGGCAGTTTCCATAGGCTGTAAAGAAATGTGATGATATATAGCAAGAGAAACAAAAGTTTAATTTATTTGTTTGGCAGATGTGCTAAAACTAATTTTCATAAGACATTTTACAGGGTACATCTTACTTAACTCGACATCCTAAGATATTTCTTATGATGAGCCAAAAGAAATGCTTGAAGCTTGACAGAGAATTGAAGGAAAATTAATTCTCTATTTTAAAGTTACTCTATTTAAATTACTGGTCATTCAAATTTTTCAGATAAAGATCATTTTGTGCTCATGGGACAGCTATGTTGTGCTGAGTGCTTGATCGTTGAAATTTTCTGGCCAGTCATCAATGTTGATTTAATACGTTTTAGGCATCTGAACCAGGTTCACCTCCACAATTCTAACTTATCCCTGGTCTCTGTTGGCTGCTTTTACATTAAAATTGATATATAAAGTTTGTATTCATTTATTGTTATATTTCTTTGACAGAACATGTTACTGAGCAAGAAATCAGTATATGAAACATGTTACAAACAACCATTACTATACTAGTTTGCAGCACGTTGTGTGTATTTTCCTATATCAAAAGTAGTTTAATTTCTGTAACAAATCTGTCTGATAAGCAATTCCATAACATATCTTCAAAATAAATGGAACTTCTTCCCTTTTCCTAATTCTGATGTGAGATTGGTAAGTTTGTGTGAGCAAACCTAAAACCACAACACATTACATTTCTCTCATTATTTTATGTAGCAGCTTGAATAACATTTGATAATATATCTAGTGTTGTTTCCTTAGCCAAATTTAGGATTTCTAGCCAAGTTGAATCAAGTCACTTGAGATTAAATAATGCAAGAAAAGACATAGTAATGCATGCAGTACACAAGCCATTAAAAGGAAGAAGCTAAATGACCATGCTGCTGTCTAAAGAGTTTATAAATGAATGCTGGACTTCTCAATTTGTGACACAAAGGAGATAACATACTTCAAACCATCTACAGGCCAATGCAGTGAACACCTTATAAAATCTATAGGGCAGGAACAAAGATCAAATGAAAGGAAGTGAATCTTGAGAAAGCTTCCTTTACAATATTTAAGATCAAGTTTGTACACAGGTGGTTCACTATGACTCCCACACAGACCCAGCTCCTCCCATCCCAGACCCTTGCTAAGAGATATATTTCAGTCTCAAATGGTTCCGCTGTCTAATTTTAATTCAGAATTTCAACTTGCTCTAATTCTCTTCCCTTTGGCCTCCAGCCACTAGTCTCTTCTCCCACTCACAGCTCTCTTCTCTGGCCTGCTTGTTATCTTTTCCCATTTCCCTGCATTTGGAAATCAGCAGTCTACTTTTAGCTCACAGTACTTGGTCCTCCAGCTGCCCAACCAATCATGATATTTTAGTCTTTGGCAATCTGACCTCTAGCATCTACCCACTCCTGGCCTCATTTCTCCTAAATGTCCTAGCTCTGTTCTGGCTTCTCACAAAGCTCATCCACATCACTTGTTTACAGACAAGCTGTGAAATGATTTCAGCAATTTCAAAGTGAAGTATAGCACTGGTTTCTAGGTGCTTAGATCAAAAAGAAAGGGCAAATGAAGAGTAGAGTACTGTTACTATATCAGTTAATTATAATAGGGGCATAGGACAGCCTGAAAAACCTTTGGGTCACACCTCCATTTCTCAATCTGTCTACAGTTCTGCTCTCATGTTGTTTGACTGCTAGTAAGTATATTAGAAACCTTATTAATGTTTATGAAACAAAAGAAATTTCAAACTGCCGTAAGAGAGATGAAAATAGTAATGAGGCATAGGAGTGTGAAAGGATAGGAATAGAACTACCAGTTCTTTGCAGAAAGTGCATTGGTGGGAACTATGACTAAAGTACAACAGGGAGAAAAACAAATAGGAGAATAACTTTGTGATTTTAATTAGAGAAGTGTGAAAGTGATGGGGCAGAATAGGGAAAGGATGGATTGCGCAAGAGTGAGGATCTGATAGGAAATGTTGAAGTGATGGAAAGAGGACTGTGATGATACATGTGAGCAACATGGAACAATGTGGTGAGGTATGCGAGTGAATAGATCAATGGATGGAGTATGATGAAACATATAAGTGCATCAAGGGCCAGAGTATGAACAAGTGAGCCAATAGGAGGGACAATAAATTGGGTGCGTAAGATAATGAGGCTGAAGAGAATTAGCGAAGTTTGACAGAGATGGAAAGAGGAAAAGCATTAACGTCATTGAAAATCAAAGGGAAATAACTAACATAGGAGCATTTAAGCATCATAGTTCATACAATCTTACAGGACAGAAGGAGGCCATTCAACCCACTGTGCCTGTACCAGCTCCCAAAAGACCTACCCAGATGGTCCCACTCTCCAGTTATATCTCCATTGACCTTGAAATTCATACCTTTCAAATATATATCCAACTCTGTTTTGAAACCTCCCATGGAATCTGCTTCCACCACTCTCCCAAGTGGCACATTCCAAATTCTAACAACTTTTTCAGTAAGTGAGTAAGAATAAAGTAAGCAAAAGTGCATGAGGCATGGCCAATGCTGTAAAACAGGAGGGAGAATAATGGAAGACAGCATGAGAATCAAAGGTATGGGGAGGAAAAGAAATAGAAAAGTCAATGGGGGTGGGGTGAACTGTAAAAATGAGGAGATAAAGAACAGAACAGCAAACAGAAAATAAACCAAATTGGAAAATAATACGGGGTCCCCAATTTACAAACATGCAACTTACAAACGCTCATACTTGTTAATGCAATCTCATTGAGGAATGTAATTTTTAAAAACTTGACAATGTTAACATTTCCTGTCTTGGTGAAAAGCTCTTTTATATTGTCCTGCATTGTGTCCCAACTTCTACACAAATCAATGTGTGAACAGACTCCAGAATGCAAGTTATTAAAAAATGGCAGGATCTGGTCAAGATAGACTGAGAACAGCTACTTGAGAGTAAATCTACAGCAGAAAAATGGGAGGGGTTCAAAAGGCAGTGGGGAGAGTACAGGTCAAACATCTTCCCTTTAGGGAAAAAGTAGGAGCAACCAGCCCAGAGAACCGTGGATGTCTAAGAATATTCAGAATTGGATAAAAAGGAAAAGAGAGATTTATGACAGGTAAAAAAAGGAACAAAACAATGAAGACCCAAGAGGAGATACAGAAAATGTAGAGGGTGAGCTCAAGAAGGCAATGAGGAAAGCAAAGAGAAGTAATGAGAAAATGCTCATGGGCTTGATTAGGGGGAATCCCAAAGTATTCTGCAAGTTTATGAAGAGCAAGAGAATAACTAGGGAAAGAGGAGGGTCTATTAGGTTCAAAGGAGGGCATTGAAGCCGGAGGATATTAGTAGAGTGTTAAATGAGTACTTCACATCTATCGTTACTCAATACAACCCAGTAGAGAATTCGAGAAGTTGGACTGAAGTTCTTAAGCAGATTGATATAGGAAGCAGGGACGTACTGGAGGTTTTAGTGGATTTAAAAGTGGATAAGTCCCTAGGTCCAGATGAGTTGAAACCCAGGCTGTTATGAAAGGTGATGGGGTCCTGAACCAACTGTATAACTAATCTTTGGCTACAGGGGAGGTGCCAGAGGATTGGAGGCTGGCTAATGTGGTTCTACTTTACAGGAAGGGTGGTAGAGTTAAATCAGGAAACTATAGACCAGTGAGTCTAACCTCAGTAGTATAGAAACTATGGGAGAAAATAATGAAGGAGAAAATTAGTGCAATTAGAGAGGCAAGATTTGACAGAGATAAAGTTAAAAATCATCACAACACCAGGTTATATTCCAACAGGTTTATCTAGAAGTACCAACTTTCAGAGTGCAGCTTCCTCATTAGGTAACTAGCGAGAGTGCTCTGAAAGTTAGTACTTCCAAATAAACCTGTTGGACTTTAACCTGCTGCTGCGCGATTTTTAAATTTGTCCACCCCAGTCCAACACCGGCACCTGCACATCATTGATAGGGATAATCAACATGGTTTTATCAGGGGGTGGTCATGCCTAACGAATCTGGTGGATTTTTCTAGGAGGTGACCAAGTGTTTGGACAAGGTAGGGAAGTTGATGAAGTTTATATGGATCAGTGCTGGGTTCCTTATTGTTTGTGATCTACATAAATGATGTAGATGAGAAGGTGGGAGGAATGATAAGCAAGTTGGTAAATGGTACAAAAGTTGGCAGGTGATTGACAATATGGAGAAAGACATTAGGCTCCCAGGATGGACAAATTAGTAGTAGATGGAATTTAACTTTGATAAATGTGAGGTAATACATTTTGGAAGAGGGAACAAGACAAGAGAGTACTCAATGAATGGCAAAACACCAGAAAGCTCAAATGAACAGGGGGATCTCAGGATGCTTTAGGGTGCTTGTCCACAGATACCTGAAAGTGTTTGGACAGTTCTGCTGACAGCAAATAGAAATATGGAAGAAATTTGTACAAATGAGACATGGAGCAGGGAGATGGTAAAAAAAATGACGGAAGTGCTCATGTTCTGAAGTCGTTGAACTCAATGTTGCGCCCTGAAGGCTTTGAAGTGCTGAAATGAAAAATGAGGTGCTGTTCCTCCAGATTGCATTGACCTTTAGTAGAACACTGCAGCAAGGCTAGGAGCTGACCAATTTTCTCCTATACATGACCTCCGGGTGCTCCAGTTTCCTCCCATAGTCCAAAGATGTGCAGGTCCGATGAATTGGCCATGCTAAATTGCTCATAGTGTTAGGTGCATTAGTCAGAGGAAAATGGGTCTGGATGGGTTACTCTTCAGAGGGGTGGTGTGGACTGGTTGGGCCAAAGGGCCTGTTTCCACACTGTAGGGAATCTAATCTAATCTAATCTAATCATTAATATCTATTTTGCATACAGTGAATAGTTACAGTTTGGACTGCATTGCCTGAGTCTAGTTCAATTGAGGCATTTACGACAGCATTAGATTATCATTTGTATGCCAAGGCAAACAAGGCTATGGGCAACTTGCTGGAAAATGGCTTTATTACAGTTAGGTGGTTATTTTTCACTAGCACAGTCTTGATGGGCTGAAGGGCCTGTTTCTATGCTATAGACATCGATGACTCAATGACTCTACAAATAGGAACAGTATGAAGATTACGGGGGAATAGGTAGGGGAGTGACGTTGAGTTATAATGCTCATTCAGAAAAACCACTGCAGACATGATGGATTGAATAGCTTAATTCTGTACCGTAACAATTCTGTGATTTTGTGAATTGAATCAGTCTGCCGATGACCTTCCCAGCAGATCCTGAGCCACAGGTGTCAAAACAGAACACAGCAACTATGTAGCAAGCAGATGGACAATCCAAGGAAGATGGTACTTTGAGGCAGTACGACTTGTTTACAGCAAATTCTGAAATTTTGGAGCACAAAATAAAACTCCAAAATGAAGAATTTAAATAAAGCTTGTACTAAATATGAAGACAAAAAAAAAACTGAACAAGTAAAGAAAACTGCACGTGATAATTAAACAATAATAATATAACATCAAGAATATATTTCAGAGCATAGACATAATCGCAACCATATTCTTGAAGCAGCAAAGGAGACCCATGATACTCGAATTAAACAGGAGGAATGTGACTCTGTTTGTCACCTAGCTGAAACTTAAATATTAAAAACTCTACAGCCATGAAAGAAAATGGAAATCAAATTTCTGTGGTGTGTAATGGGTGATAAGTATAAAAGGAGAATGCCACTTTTAGTATGTTGCCTACAAAAAGAATAATTGTGTTTAGGTAATAGTTATTTTAGTCATTTATTACAGTAGAGGCCTTAAAGTAAGAAAGCTTCTAGGGTCATTCTTTCAGCTAATAAGTGGAAACTAAAATTTTATTTTTGATTATTGGTCTCTATGGGGATTTTAGAGGCCCAAAACACCAAGCTGTTCACTGTACTCCTAATGCAACTCTGGTCAGACAGGATGAAAATTAGGTCAAGGCTCAGACACAACAAAGCTCCACCATCCATGGCAGTATCTGCAGGACCACACAGAGACTAGAATTGTCCCCTTGCTTCAAGCTAATTCAGCGATGCAAGAGGGAGCAAGGTTGCTCATTCTTTCCTTAATGAAAAACGTAATCAGCAGCCTCTCCCAGAGATCTAAACCTGTAACATAGTGTGGATTGATGAAGATAGCAAAAATTGAATGGAAATTGGGAAAATGTCTGTGCTCTGTCCATGTCTGTGTGAGTTTTCTCTGGGTGGTCCGGTTTCTTCCCACATTCCACAGATGTGCAGGTTAGGTGGATTGGCCAAGCTAAATAACCCTGTAATGTTCAGGGATGTGCAGGCTAGGTGGAGTATTTATGGTAAATAGGAGGTTACGGGAATAAAGTGGAATGCCCTTCAGAGAGTCAGTACAGAATTGAAGGGCAAAATAGCCTCCATGGCAGTGATTCAATGGATTTTGTGAACATAAAATGTTTGGTCTCTTAAAAATACTCATGCAGATACGGTATGTTTTTTGTGTGACACAGAGGTGGGAGGTATGGTCAAACCTCATGTTTATGGTTCAGAAGCAAAATGGTAACCAGTTTTAACTTGAACAGCAAATAGTGGGATTTTATATTCTGATTTCCCTTTCGTTGCCTTGAAACTGAACATAATGCAACAACCTTTTTTATTCATTTCTATGTTATTATCAATCTTGCACATGTTTATTTACAATTTGCTCTACAACCAAAGAAAAATAGATTTCTTAATCTTAAATAGGTCGAGTCACAAGTCAATCAGTTTCCAAAATAATCATTACAAACATGTGTGGTGCATATGCGCCGGACTGAAAGCTTACAATATCCCATTTTCCAACCTTATTTTTATAGTTAAAATCACGAGAAAATGAGCTGAAGCAATTCGAAACTGGGAGACTAAAGTACCTCAATAAATAAAAATCTATTTCAATATAGTTAGAAACAAAAATTACATGTGTACAACTTTAAACAGAAAAATAAAAATGGAAAGACTGGATAGGAAACAATATTATAAATTGCTTACTGATATTTGTCTATCATTTCTTCTTACATTTTTCAGGAATTTCCTTTACTTTTTGAAGTGAATACCCACCCTCTTCCTCAATGAATTTTACTAATTAAAATTGGCAGGAATGAAAAATGGGATTTTTATTCCTACTTGTAATAAACAATATACTTTTAAAAGCAGCCAAATAAATTTCATCTCAAAAAACAGTCCCCGGTTGTTGAATTTATCGAGGCAGTGAGGGGGTGGGGTGCGGTTGTTGAAAAGGGTAGAGGATGGTTATGTTCTCCTAGTAAAATGCCTTTAATACTGTACTTCCAAAGCTCCATTACACATAGATCTTTCTTGATCATTTTGCAGGCTTTTATTAGTAGTTTGTCCACAATGTGAAATAACTACCATTTTGTTCAGATGTACCTAATACAATGTTAATTTTTATTTTCTCCGCTACTCCATCGTAGCTGGAAGTAAGAACAAGAATAACTCATATGGAACACAGTTTATAGTCCTGTGATTACACTGGCATTCTGCAGTCAGACCGTCTGCTTTTTGCCCCACACTTGCTTTTATCTTTAGTACATGGTATTTAAACATAAGTGCTTGCTTACTTTGAAAGATAGCAAAATAAAAAATTGAAGCTATGGATACTTCAGTATTTATAGCTTTACAAAAATGCTGGTTATGAAGCTTGGTCTGCAGCCAGTAAACATTTCTGAGCAACATTCTGGATGGGCTTGGGGCTTGAGGCCTTTGGGACATATGTAACTGCAGCAAAGAATGCACTCTAAGTATGTTCATGTGAAAAGAAAATGTTTGCTCTGCCAACATAAACATTTAGTTGAGAGAATGCACTTTACTGAATTATATTTTAAAATATAACTGAATTGCCACATCCAATTTGTTACAGTATAGGATTATAGAAATTTTGTTGCAGAAACAGATGATTCAATCCTTCACGCCCCTCTACCAGAGCCAGCACCATCTGGGGGCGTGGTTATTTTCTTTCCCAATGGCTCCTCTTTAAGGCGACATATAGATTTTCAGGCTTTACTCTTTTGGGTCTCACTGACTCCTTTAGATGAGTCCATCAATATCCTCAATAATGATCAACTCCATTAAACTCAAAACTTCAAGGCACAAGAAATGCACAACTTTTCTAGATACCACAGTGCTTAAATTGGCATAAAACAATAGTTACTAGTTAGCAAAACAAAAACGGAAACATTCTTTCACACAGGAAAAACTATCACCCTAAACACGCCTTCCACAGACTGGTGATGTCACGGCTATTCAATTTGCGCTCAAGCATTTCTCTCATTTTCTTCTGAATGTTGAGCCCATTCTCCTAGCAAAATACCTTTAATACTGCAGTTCCAAAACTCCAATACACACAGATCTTTCTTGATCATTGTACAGACTTGTATCAGTAATTTGTCCACGATATGAAATAACTACCATTTTGTGCAGATGTACTTAATACAATTTTAGTTTTTATTTTCTCCATTACTCCATCGTAGCTGGAATAACTCATATGGAACACAGTTTATAGTCCTGTGATTATACTAGCATTCTGCAGTCGGACTGTCTACATGTGGTAATGTAGTCCATGTTTTAATAACCATTTGGCAAACGCTCAAATAGTGAAGAGATTAAGTCAGGATAAACAAGGCTAGCATACTGAAGGACTGGCTTTCAGTAGAAGGTTCAGCAAGAAATGCTGTCCTTTTTGGAGAAACCTCCTATGGGTGTAGTAACAGAACACTCTCTGCATTAGTGGCTATGTAAGTAAATACAGTATCTCACATTCAAGGGAGCAAATGCCTAATTTTACTTTGCACTTGAAATCAACAATTTGCATTTATATAGAGCCTTGGTCATTGATTTAAAGCATCCTGAAGTGCTAGCCTGATCATGGAATGCGAGGCTCAATAATTAAATAGCTAACTTGGTACAGTATCACTATGGCAAATGCCATGCACCAAATCTTTGGCAGGCTTTTATTCCTACCTTCTCGGGTCTGTCAGGTTTACTCTGGTTATCAATAATCCAAAGCAGTTCCAACAGAGTATACCCAACTGTTCGTTATTGAAGCAAAATCTGACAATAATTGTATACATTACAAGCTTACCCACACAACGATTTCAATGAAAAGTGTATATCGACTTGTCTGAGGGTCAGAATGATATACATGATCAGCCTGCTCCCTCTCAACATCCAATCATTGATCAGAAGACTCCTGCTCTTGAGCTAGCTAATTATCGCTGTAAGGAGCATTCTCTTATATTCCGTTCCATGCATGCAGCCTGTGTAATCAATAGTTGACGTGGCCGCATATTCAGAGATTGATGAATTAACTACCAGCAAAGATTACAAGTGTGTTACATCTCACACAGTAGATTCTTCTCCCACTCATTAGGATAGCTGCTTGTTTTCTACAGAAGGAGGCTTATCGCTTGATTTTAACGAACCTTTGCACCAGGCTACCTTGCTCATAGCTGCTCATAAATGCTATTCCCTTACAGTTTTCGTGTCACCCAATCAATAGTATGATACTGACACAGCACAACCCTTTAGTCAATTGCTTTGTTTTGCTATCAAATAGGATGCTACCTAGTTTGCTGTGTTTTTCCAGCACCACAGTGTGCTGCACAGTGGCACAGTGGTTAGCACTGCTGCCTCACAGCGCCAGAGACCAGGGTTCAATTCCCGCCTCAGGCGACTGACTGTGTGGAGTTTAAATGTTCTCCCTGTGTCTGCGTGGGTTTGCTCTGGTTTCCTCCCACAATCCAAAGATGTGCAGGTCAGGTGAATTAGCCATGCTAAATTGTCTGTAGTGTTAGGTAAGGGGTAAATGTAGGGGTCTGGGTGGACTTGTAAGGCCGAAGGGCCTGTTTCCACACTGTAAGTAATCTAATTACCCTCCATATTTTTCAACTCCACATCTAGTGCCCTGTATTTGTTTTTAACAAAGCATGACCCAGACATGATTTAAGTCCATCTCCACTTAATTTAAACATACATATCCTTTCAGTAGACACAGAAAATACTTAAGTCAACATTTCATTATGGCAGGCTTCATATGTTTCTTCTTATTTAAGCCACCCAGCAAATTTAGAGTTACTATCTACATGTTCAGTTCCACTATACAGGCAGATCACATCCAGGTTACTCCCAGGTTAAACTGTTGCTGACTCTTGAATATGCTCCAATATCAAACAAACCCTGCAAATCATGACTCAAAGCTCACTCCCTGTACAAGCATCTACCATATTAACTGTTCTTGGACTCAACCTTTTCAATTGCCTTTTCAATTTCTGTAAGGAACTACCCATGCGATAAATATCTCAAAACAAATATTACATTTAATCCACCAGGTGTAAACACCAGTTCCAGTGCTCCGTAATCAACTCATAAGTCGGCAACTATCTAGCTTTCTTGAACTTTGCCAAAGATGTTTTTGGGTAATGAGTGTTCCCTTTCCCAGTGATTGCCAGGTTGCATTCTCCTGCTCTGTCACTGTGCTCTCTCGTTCTCAGTGGAGTAATTTGGGGATCTCTGTCAATGTTCTATTATACAAATGCTACATAACTCAGATCAAACAATGCAAAGGGAAATTTCAGAGTTGGCTAAAAATGAGATGCTATTATTTCTAATTTGAAGTTGGGTTCTGAACCTTATTTGTCTTTCAGCTGACCTCCAAACTGCAGAACCAAACAGACAGAAGGTTTTTCAGCAAAATGTTAAATATAGAACACAGATTTTAGACACTGCTTTAAAACAGACAAGTATTTCCACTAAAAAACCTGTACAACAGTACATTTACAAAATAAACATAGTTTCTTACCATTATATTTGGAGCCCTCCCTGTGACTTGAACCTCCATTAACATTTGGAGATAGGACAAGTTCATAACCATATTGTACAAAAATTTGTTGATATAATCGAAGGTCAGGTGCACTAATGGAATTATAGCCTCGTAGCACAACTGTTTTCTTGCGATTATTGAAGGCATTAGGTTCAATCTGTGAAAGATAAATAGTATACATTTGTTTTAAACATTGAACTAAAATTCTTCAAAATTGTTAACTTCACAATATCATTGATGTGTATTTCAGGTATGAAAAATGCAGATGAGCAAAATCAGAAAATACAAAAAGCATTACTTGGTAATGCAATGGACAAGATAACTGATTTTTCACTTTTGATCATTAGGTTTCAACCAGCCTAGAGTAGCAGAATGAAAATTGTCTTACTCTCTGCTGTTAAAAGTGTCTCACAAATGAATCATAGAAAGTTGCTTCACCAAAGGAGAACAATAGTCCATTGTGCATCTGCGAGGTCCTGGCTCTTGATTCTCATTTTCTATCCATTAATCTACTAGATTCTCATCTTCAAGTACTTAGAGTCATAGAGTCTCATACAGCATAGAAACAGACCCTTCAGTTCAACTCATCCATGTTAATCAAGTTTTCCAAACTAAACTCATCCCACTTGCTTGCATTTGGCCCATATCCCTCTAAACCTTTCCTATTTATGTACCTATCCACTTGTCTTTTAAATGTACCTGCATCTATCACTTCCTCTGACAGTACATTCCACATACAAATTACCCTCTCTGTGAAAAAGTTATCCTTCGGTTCCTTTTAAATCTTTCACCTCTCACCTTAAAAATATGCCCCCTAATTTTGAACTCCCCCTCCTTACGGAAAAGACCTTTGCTATTCACCTTATGTATGCCTCTCATGATGTTATAAACCTCTCTAAGGTCACCCCTCAATCTCCTACTCTCCAGTGAAAAACGTCCCAGCCTATCCAGCCTCTACCTATAACTCACATGACTCCGTCCCAGCAAAATCCTGGTAAATATTTTCTGAACCATCTCCATTTAATAATATCCTTCTTACAGTAGGGTTACCAGAACAGTGGACAGTACTCCAAAAGTGGCCTCACCAATGTCCTGTACAACGTCAACATGACATCCCAAATCCTATACTCAATGGCCTGAACAATGAAGGGAAGCATGCTAAACACCTTCTTAACCACCCTGTCTACTGGATACAACTTCCAGCTATGTACCTTAACCCCTCGGTCTCTCTGTTCAACAACACTACCCAGGGCCTTACAATTAACTACATAATTACATGTCCTATATCAATCTAGATCCAAAATAGATGGTGAGATAGAAACCAAGTCACTTCTCTTTATTGATAGAGTGTACTCCAGACAAAAGCCCCATTTGTTTTCCCCTTGACATCTACCTATGCAATTAAGTACTGCCAAATTCATGCTTCACTACTTGAGACAGTAAACAGTTCGCCTCTTCTATTGAAATACAACTTTGAGATATATAAATATTTCTTGAACAAAACAAATGAAAATTAAATTGGGGCAGAATGGTGGCTCAGTGGCTAGCACTGTTGCTTCAAAGCACCAAGGACCCTTGTCTGTGTGGAGTTTACAAATCCTCGCTGCGCCTGCGTGGGTTTCTATTGGATGCTCCAGTTTCCTCCCACAGTCCAGAGATGTGCAGGTTAATTGGACTGGCCATGTAAAAATTGCCCATTTTGACCAGAGATGTGCAGAATCAATGGAATAGCCATGGAAAATGCAGAGATGGCGACGGGATTGGATCTGTGTGGGATGCTCTTCCTCACTGAGAATATCATAAATCTTGGTGTACTTGAATAGCATCTGAAAGATTGGCATGTGAAGCCTCACTGTTCAGAATTAGCTTTTTAAAAATCTATGGTTCTATATCTCTGGGTCACCCAAGTCTGGAAATTTGAGCATGCCTTATTGTGACTTTAATTTCCTTCATGTTTTATTTGCTATCAAGACTTTCTCAATAGTAATATTTCAATTATATCAGTGTAGACTTGATGGGTTGAATAGCCTCCTGCTTCTGTACTGTAGGAATTCTATAATAAACAAGATAATATTTTCTAATTTTTACATCTGACCTTATAATGCAACAGAGAAGTTACATTTTCATGTTCTCCAGAATACAATCAACTTAATAGCCCTCCTTTCTTCATACAAAATAAATTCATATTAAAAAATCTGAAAAAAATACGCTTTTTCATTTTCTGGTAACTCCTTACATCATCAGGTGTTCTTTGATGCTCTTCAATCATTTGTTGGAGCAAGCACATTTTTTGTAAAGTCTGATAACTGGGTACTGGTGTCAACTCACTTTATTTTAAAAATCTCTTTTCTTTCTATCCTTTCCTTTATGTAACATGGCCAATCCTCAACATTTTCTGAGAAATCTCCTTTAGTGAATGCACGTCATCCCAAAGAGAAGGGTTATCCATATATTCTATGGGCAAACTTTTCTCAGATTGCCCTTGTGAGAGATTTCCCTTAGAGTTTTGGATAAATGCATTCCTGTTGCTACAACTTTTACAAGCACCAATAGTTCCTTATCTAAAGGAACTTCTAACTACATTTTTTATTTTCTTGGTTTGCCACACTAGCAGACATTTGTTATTCTTCCTCACTGAGAATATCATAAATCTTGTTGTACTTGAATAGCATCTGAAAGATTAGCATGTGAAGCTTCACTATCCAGAATTAGCTTTTTTTAATCTATAGTTCTATAGATTATGCGTGGGTTTCCTCCGGGTACTCCGGTTTCCTCCCACAGTCCAAAGATGTGCGGGTCAGGTGAATTGGCCATGCTAAATTGTCTGTGGTGTTAGGTAGGGGTAAATGTAGGGGTATGGGTGGGTTGCGCTTCGGCGGGTCGGTGTGGACTTGTTGGGCCGAAGGGCCTGTTTCCACACTGTAAATCTAATCTAATCTAATCTCTGGGTCACCCTAGTCTGGAAATTTGAGCATGCTTTATTCTGACTTTAATTTCCTTCATGTTGTATTTGCTATCAAGACTTTCTCAATAGTAATATTTCAATTACAGTACTTAGGACTAATTTGTTTTACCCATTCACAGGATGAGGGCATCACTGGGTAACAAGCATTTATTGCCTATTCCAGCAGGTAGATAAGAGTTAACCACATTGCTGTGGGCCTGGAGTCACATGTAGGGCAGACCAGGTAAGGTCAGCAGTTTCCTTGCCTAAAGGACATGAGTGAACCAGATGGGCTTTTACAACAAACAATAATGGGTTCCTGGTCATCACAGACTCTTGATTCCAGATTTTTATTGAATTCAAATTCCATCATCTGCTATGGCAGGATTCAAACCCAGGTCCCCAGAACATTAGCTGGGTCCCTGGGTTAAGAGTCCAGTGTTAATATCACTAGGTCATTGCCTCCCCTCAATCAATCATAATTGGCAACAGAATCTTGTCTGTGTGCACAGCCAGTTTAACTGTCCATTCATCTCTCAGAGAGAGACTGTCTGATTTATTAGGAAGCAATTAGCACTTTCCAAATAAGACCATTTATCCAAAGTCACTCATGACTTATTCTGCTTGGAGAGAAGGCGGCCAAGAGGAGATTTGATAAAAGTTTTCAAAATAATGAGCTGGGTGGACAAAGTAGATACAGAGAAGCTGTTCCTGCTTGTAAAGTAAAGAATGAGTGGGCATAGATTTAAAGTGATACGTGAATGAAGCAAAAGTGACGTGAGAAAAAAAACGTTTTCCCACAGTGAGTCATTAGGGTATGGAATGAACTGCAGGCAGGTTCAATTGAGGCATTGGATGATTATTGGTTTGCAGGGGTGCGGGGAAAAAGGCAGGAGATTGGCACAAAATAATAGAGCAGCTGCAGGCATGATTGGCCAAATGGCCTTTCTCTTAGGATTTTTTACCTGTGAGAAAATGGATAGGTAAACTGCAAATATAGTTTTAACATAAATGCCTTTCTTTTTCCTTCAAATTTCTTTCTCCTGATGCCAAAAAACAGCTGTTCAATTTTTTGATGAGCGACATTAGGTCTTGTTAAAGGAATACTATAATGCCTGGCCTGTGTAAACTGTATATGTACCTAGTTCCCAAAAATATTGCTTTGTCGTTTCCCACTTCCAGTTTCATTCAAGCCTTAAGGATAGACAGCTTGCTAAACAATAAGGATATTTTACTTGACATTATGCTGAATAGTGGTTTACTGCAGCTAATGGCACAGGGAATCAGCACTTATTTTACTGATTTCCTTATACCTTAAGTGGGAAGATCTCGCAAATTCTCTAATCTTATTTCAATGCTTATTATTTAAAGGATCTGGCGATCATTTTAACCAATCCACTCTACACACTAAATACGTGTTCACTGTCCAACAAGGCACAAGTGAATTAATCTAGGATTAAATCATCCATCACTAAGCTGAAGCGTAAGCTAGTATAATTTCCTCTGCATTATCAATATCACCATTTTCCAAACTTTCATGTGGTGCCCACGTTTGAAAACTTTGTTATTCCATTCAGGACAATTCATTCTGTAAAGTCATATCTACAATACCCATTAACACTAAAAGGTGTTCTGAAGGGTCATTCATCTGAAGTAGTTTCAATTCCTGTCAACTATTAGAACTTAAGAATCTTAAAAATAGGAGCAGGAGTAGGCCACCTGGCCCATCAAGCTGTTCTGCTATTCAATAAAATCATTGTTGATATTTTCATGGACTCAGCCACCCGCTCATCATAATCTTTCATTCCTTTACAGTTCAAAAATCAATCTTTGCTTTAATACATTCAGTGAGGTAGCCTCAACTGCTTCACTGGGCAGGGAATTCTGAAGATTCACAAACTTTCAGGTGAAGAAGTTTCTCCTCAATTCAGTCCTAAATCTGCTCCCCTCTAATTCTATGAGAATTGGCAATGATTTCTCCATCCTCATCCCTTCTAGTTTTATTCTCCTTTTGTACTGATGTTTTCAACCTGTGTCAGGGTGGTCTCGTGTTATTGCCACTAATAATGAATCACCCATTCTTTGTACTACTGCTGAAATGTCCCATTTGACCTTCAAAAAAGTGGACTTCAAAAAAAAACAGGTGGCATGGTGGCTCACACTGCTGCCTCACAGTGCCAGAGACCCGGGTTCAATTCCAGCCTCGGGTGATTGTGTGGAATTTGTACATTCTCCCCATGTCTGCATGGATTTCTTCCAGGTGCTCTGGTTTCCTTCTACACTCTAAAGATATGCAGGTTAGGTGAATTGGCCATGCTAAATTTCCCATAGTGTTCTGAGATGTGTAGGTTAGGGGTCAATGAGAGTAATAGGGATGGGTTTGGGTGAGTTACTCTTCGGGGAGTTGCTATGGATTTGTAGAGTCAAAGGGCCTGTTTGCACACTGTCGGGATTCTATGTTTGATCCACGAAGATTGCTGAGAATGAATGTGTTCACAAAATTTTGTACATCTGTTGCAAAATCATATTTCTTTCTGAAAATCTAATACATTACAACAACTTAGCACTGTACAATAATTTAACAGCATGCACTGAATTAGGAATCTCCAAATAGAATGTTTACAATTTTGCATTTATTTGGTTAAATTCATAATATATTATTTGGTAAAATGCCCATGCTGATTTCTAAACATATTTAAACCTGACCACATCTCATATATATTTAATACTTCATCTTTCCTATGAATTTTTCTGCATTTCCAAACCTTCCTTAATATTCAATTGTTAAACCTCTAGCTCAGAGAATACTTTACATCGCATCTTGCTTCTAGTTTTAAACAAGTGCCAAGGCCACACCTTGCTTTATTTTTGATAATGATGTAACCCATATCCACTTCATTTTTCACTTATCATAAGATTCAGCTTCACAAAACATCAATGGAAGTCATAATCTGACACTTTGCGTTTGGATTCAGTCATTCTTCACCAAAATGACACCAATTGCAACTTGCTGTCTGAAAATACGTTTTAGTTTCCAATCTCTACCTTTAAACAACCTCATCAATCTACATCCAAGCCAATCTGTGAGACAGAAACCAAAATATCTTTCTTTCTGGATGTAGTTTGTTAACTACTTAGTCTTTCAGCTTCTTTCACACACCAGTCCCACCTATTATCCCTTTGTTTCTACCCAGTAGATTAATTCATCAATTAACCCCAATCACCTGCTTAGTTACTTGCTAAATTAACAATCAACTCCATTTAAAGTTACAATATTTCTGAAATTAATTTTCATCATCTTTTCAGGTTGAGTGCTCCAGATCTCAATAATGCTCAACTGACAATGGCTTTCATCATCTTAAAAATCTGACTAATAATTTTATCTTCATTATAAATGACATGGACCTATGACACAAAATTGTCTGGAACAACTTTAATAAGCAAATTCAAAAGCTGCAGAGATAACCAATATGACACTGCGTGGTAAAACTTATATGGGTGCAAGAGTATTGGACCAAGGTCAGAATTAAACTAAACTAAGGTCAGAATTAAACTGTTGCAGTGGAGCAGAGAGATAGGGTTAGAATATTCCCAGTCCTACATTTAGCCTGACAGTGAATACCATTAAAACACTGAAATTCTGATGGGTAAAATGGTGCAAGTATTTTGGACATTAAGAAAGATTTTAACCCATTCAAAAGCTATCCACTTGAACAGGTTTAAAAATCATAATGATAGGTTCCTTCCTTCCAAATATTCACTAAGAAAAGGAATTTGCTAGGTACTTTTTAAAATCAAATCCATGACTAACTACATGAGAAAGAAACTAACAATATTTAAAACAAAATTGTGGAATTGAAGAAATAAAACAGAATGTAATGAAATTAAACAATAAACGACTGAGATAGCAGGAATTTCGTTTTACTTCATTTTGTGGAATGTTGCTGTCTGCTGCCCTTGTCCTTCTTGGTGGAACTGGTCATGGATTTGGAAGATGTTGTTTGAGAATCTTTGCTAATCTGCTTGGTAGGATCAAAAGGTAAATATGGATGACGTAGATCATTTTCCTCATTGGCTTTCATCTATCCAGCTGGTGATAAAATCTCTCCATTGCAACATCTAATTGAATGTTAGAGGTTTTGCCTCCACTATTTTAAGCAGCAGATTGAACCCAATAGTTCTCGATCTACTTCTTCCATTTTTTAATAAATATATCTGATAGCTATAATATAATCTTGTATACCTCACTCTGTCTAAACAGCCTATGATCTGTATGTCCTTGTATGTTATAATCTATCTGCCCTTGTATGTTATGATCTGTCTGCACTGCTTGCAAAACAAAACTTTTCACTGCACTTAGGTACATGTGACAACAACAAATCAAATAATATTTTCCTTCAAGATAATAAAATCTATGCTTTCCCTATCTTACTTCATAACAGAAATCTCGCAAAGGAGGGAGCAGCATTGAAAGTTTTCTCCCCATTTTCTCCATTAGTGAGTCAGTTCTCTTTGTTTCAGAGATCAGGATTGAATACAGACAGCAGTTTCATTATGATTTATTCCAATATATGCTCTCCTGTTTTGTCTACACAGTTATACGTTCTGACTGACTTTATTGAGTATATTGGCTGAATATTGGCTGGTCTTGTTGAGTATCAAGTTTACCAATATTTCAAATTCATCCCCACTTCATCTTTTATTAACAACCATGTAAGGGCTATATGCTATATATGATATTCATCTTCCCAACCTGCATTACCAAAGGGCCAATAGTCTAAATCTTGTTCTGCTTGCATTGGTTGGAATGTTATACATTACCAGTATCAAAAATTAAGTGAAAGGATCAATGAAAAGGTTTTTAACAGGCAATTAGAGCAGAATATGATGGCAATATTCTGTGTGTCAGGGAGCATTGTACAGAGAGAAATGGAGTTGAGAGTTAGATTTTAAGCTGGGCTAGGGTCCTCAGTGTAAATATTATATCCTTGGCCAGTCTTGGCCTGAGAATGAAGGCATGTTTTCTCTGACATGAACTAATACTTCCCTTCATCAAACTTGGTCTGCCTGACTTGATCTGAACTAATTTCAGGCACAGCTTGTGTTGGAGTCACTACTGGTACTCTACTAGTATTCCAACAATTCAACTAATCAGACTCATTTGATTTTTTTCCAACTCACTTCTTCACAAAGTCTGAAGGTAAAGCATGAACTCATACAAACCAAACCTTTCCAGTACTTAACACTTTGACTTTGCTGTAGGTTGTCTTTTATGAATCAATGCAGCTGGTATTATACCAGTAATTGTATGAAATGTGTTATGATAAATAAACAAAAAAAATCACTAGTTTGTGATTTAATGTCATCTAACATTTCTTCTCATTTGTGTCTAGCATTTGCTGATAAGAGTACACTAACAATTTGTGGTGTGTTCACTGCTGCTCCATTAAAGTAAGATCATAGAGTGAAACTCTGATGTGTGTTATCGCATTCATTTTCATGAAATGTGAAAACTTTTCCAAACAAAACTGAGATCCACTGTCAGACATAATTTCATCTGGAACCTATAAGAAGCAATCAAATTACACATCTCTAAAATGTTGTTTGTTGTTGATCACTTCACTAAATACATCCCAACCCACTTGGAATGGCTACCAATCAAAATGAATAGCTATCTGCCTTCAAATTCTGAAAAATAAATGTATAACCTCTGCCACACTCTAACTGGCCATTTCCATGGTCGCAAAATTATTGATAGTGGTTTTATTTTTAACAACTTGACAAGCTCTTCACTGTTTCTCTACGTCTACTCTGTCGCTAATCTACCCCTGGTCACAAAGATACCTTCTTGCTGCACTCTTTGATAAATCAACACTAATTGTTGATCATGAAGATCATATAGCAACTGTGACCAGTATCTTTCTGGGATTATAACTTTAGCTTACTACATAACCATCTTTACTGACTATCAACTCATTCTTATAGGATAAAACAAAAGGTCTCATTTCAGTCCGGTCTCTGTGATGGCCAATCATATGTGATATAGCTGTAAATTCTTGAGATTGTGGGGACCCACTAAGTGGCCCTTTCAATACCACCTGCTTTGACTGATAAATCATCTACAAATGAAAAGCAAAATACATCCTTCCCATTGAGTTCTAAGTTTGATGCAGCTGGTAATCTAGCATTCAATGACCTTGTCATCATCTGAAATTAATGTAATAGATACACAGGCAATATCAAAGTTCAACTCTGCATTTGGGCAACAGTTCGAGATGGAATGGGAACATTTGGACTCAGCATGGCTGTCAGTGGCTTATGGTCAATTTTGTTTATGAAACTATGACAATATGAGTATTTCTGGAACCCTACTTCAAAAACTTTGCTCAGAATGTAACTTCAGTTATTGGCACTGGGGGTGCAGAAGGCAAATGTTCCGGTTCTCTACTCACTTGTAAACTCTTCAATGATATCCTGGAGCTGCGATCACTTAAATCCAACAACCACAACCATATTCCTTTGAGCCAGGCATGACTCCAACCAGCATAGAGTTTTTCCCCTGATTCACATTGGTTCTAGTTTTGCTCGGGCTCCTTGATGCCACTCTCTGCCAAATGTATATTTAATGTCAAAGGGAGTCAGTCTCACCTCAGCTCTTTCATAAATACTTGACAAACTGCTCTTGAAGAAGGACATTGATGTTCCATCCCCACTGTACGTTTCGCACCCCTTTCACATTTACTGCTTCTTTCAAATGGTTTTCAACATGGAAGCGTTGATTCAGCGGCCAAGGGGAGTGCAGCACGTAGTAATCAGCATCAGGTTTCCTTGCCCATATTTGACCTGATGCCATTAGATTTTGTGGGATTTGGTGTCAATGTTGAGGTCTGCTAGGAGAATGCCCTTCTGACTGCATACCACTGTGCCACCACCTCATCAGTGATGATAATGGACACTTTCTGGAAGTACAATTGCATGAAAATGACTGTCAGGCTTTTGCTTGAACTAGTCTATGAAATGTTGCTACCAGTAGTCTCTGGATGTTGGTAAAGAGGATATTGCAGGGTAAACAGGGCTGAATTTGCTGCTGTAATTTCTGATGCCAAGGTCAATGACAAGTGATCTGTCTGGGTTCATTCCTTTTTAGGGGCTTTTTTAGCAGTGTGGCTTGCTAGGCCAGTTTAGAGGGTAATTCAGAGTCATTCAAATTGCTGTTGGCCTGGGCTCAAATACACATCAGACCAGATAAGGATGACAGATTTTTGACTCCAAAAGAACATTACTGAACCAGATAATTTTACGGCAATCAACAATGGTCATTAGTAAATTTGTAAATCCATAGTGGGACTCAAATCCAGGATTCCAGACTATTTCTTGAGTTGTTGGATTATTGGGCCAGTGACAATTCTGAGACACCATTGCCTCCACTTAATATTTCTGGACACATTGTAATATACAAGCATTTGCTATCTTCCAAGTTCTTTTCCACAACCTGAATTCATTGCCACATGCCTTTGACCAAAACTTTGGAGCACCCCTCCTCAAAAGTTCAATGGATGCAGTAATGTTGCTAAGTTTTGTACCAATATACCATAATCACTAGACCTAAGAAAGCCTGAGCTTAGCAATATTCTGAAGGTATGGTATACTTCTTCATGCTGTATTTCACCCTGAGTAGGAAGTAACCCATGTGACCCAAATACTTTAAATAATTTTGAAATGATTTACATTTGACTGCCTTTGCCTCAGCTCCAAACATTGGAGAACCTTCTTCAGCCTGTCATCATGGGCCTGCCTATTTGGAATTGAAGTAAATATGTCATCCAAATAACACACGACTCCCTCAATTTCTCGAAAAAAATTATTCATTATTTTTGAAAAATTCCAGAGACTTTAAGAAACAACAAATGGGAACTTGTGAGAATGTAACAGTCCATATGGATATTAATAATCAAATATGTTTATTGTCTCATTCAAGCTGCAGAGAGGCATTTAGATTAGACTAGATACCCTACAGTATGGAAACAAGCCCTTTGGCCTAACAATTCCACACTGACCCTCCGAAGAGTAACCCACCCACATCCTGTATTTACCTCTGACTAATGCACAAAACACTATGGGCAATTTAGCATGGCCAATTCACCTAACCTGCACATCTTTGGACCGTGGGAGGAAACCCACGTAGACACAGGGAGAATGCGCAAACTCCACACTAACAGTCACGCGAGGTGGGAATCAAACTCGGATCCCTGACACTGTGACACAACAGTGCTAACCACTGAGCCACCGTGCCCCTTCCCCCCCTAATTTTGCAGGGGATCTGGCCTCTGATAACAGTGAACAAAACCCACGACATTTGACAAATTATTGAGTGGATTATATTCTCATACCTGATTTATGGCTATTTTATCTTGCATCTCTTTCAGATAAATTTGAACACTCAGAAAAAGCTCGATGCAATCAATCACTTGGAAGTATGACTACAGATATTGTTGGACATAAATATATGAGAATTTATGCATCTGTATAAATGTTTGTACAAGTTGGGAATCCTTTATCCAAGAAAACCCAGGAACAACTGATTTTCGGATAAGGCATATTTACGGATTTCAAATACAATCATCATTATTGATCCATTTAGGCTCTTTGGAAAAAAAACTTTGTTTCATTGCTGCACTTTGAAGTTTTTATTCCAAAGGACCTAATCTCAACATGTTTACAGGTTCATTCAGGTCTGTTTGAATCCACTTTGAAAAGGGCTTCGGTTTTCAGACATGTAGATAAAGAATAACCGAACTGTATTCATTCTGATGCAACCATTTTAATATGCAGAAAAATGTAATGGATATAAAGATGCAATTGCATCTCAGGTTCCAGAACAGTAACCAAAATGACAGATTTGGCTCAAAGTAGGATTTGCAGAAGCTGTGTACTTATTTGCAATGGATTTCAGAAGACACTGCTAATGTCTCTGAGTATCAAGTGCTAGACAGAATGAAGAAAGTTTTATAACAAATTTCCTTTCCTTAAATTTCTGAACAAAAACAGTTTTTGTTGTAGAACTATGAAAACATTGCTCTGTTTAAACAATTTGCCTGCCAAAATATTATATGCCTGACTCCAGTGCCCTCTGCTCAAGGATTATTTTAAATTATGCTGATGTTTCATGATCTCAAGTACTTTCTGTTGAATTGTTCAGAACCTGCCTCTTAAACTTAAAGTTAGCTAACAGCTGAAAATTCTGCATATGCCTCAAAAGGTGTTGAATTAGGCAGATTATGTTCCAAACTAAAAGAAAACCTCTCTTACATCCATATTTTAAGCATTGGGGGACAGTGCAGACTGCCAAACACCAACAGGCTGAATGTTTAATATTATCTGGGCCAGTCAGAAGATTAGAACAGTATCCTCAACCATTCCTCATTTGACAAGCCCTTCATCCCCAGGCTCATTCTTGTAAAGCTCCTCTGGACCTCCTCCAACACCAGCATATCCTTCCTTCGGTGCAGGGTCCAAAACTGCTCAGAATATTCCATGTGGTCTGACCAGATCTTAGTACATCTCTGCTATTGTATTCTCATACTCTTGAAATGAATGCCTTCCGAACTGCCAACTGAATCTGCATATTAACCTTAAGGGAATCCTGAACTAAGTAAATTTGCACTTCAAATTTCTGTTGAATTCCATTTTCCGCCTCTTTGCTCACTTTTCCCGCCTATCCAAGTCATTCTGCAGTCACCCCCAACCCCACCCACCTCCTCAATATTACCTGTCCCTCCACTATATTTGTGTCATCTGCAAACTTAGCAACACTGCCTTCAGTTCCTTTGGCCAAATTGTTAATGCATAATATGAATAGTCAAGGTGTCAACACTGACCCCTGCTAAACTCACTAGTCACTGGCTGCCATCCTGAAAAAGACCCCTTTATCCCCACTATCTGCCTTCTGCCAGTCAGCCAATCCTCTATCCATGGCAGTACCTTGCTCCTAACACCATGTCGTCTTATCTTATTTATGAGCCTGTTAACCTTGTTAAAGTACTCTCAAAATCAAAATAGATCACAACCATGACTCTTCTTTGTCTAATTTGCTTGTTGCCTCCTCAAATAATTCTAACAGATTTGTCAGGCAAGACCTCTTTCTCAACCCTGTTTCACCACACAAGGCCTCTCAAACAAAAGGAGAGGAGAGGGAATTGGGGTGGGGGGGGGGGGGGGGGAGGACTGGACTATGACAGGATTTCCACCCAGGGTTTGGGGAATGGGAGTGTGTGGGATTCCCACACTGAGACCCTAAATCCTGGTAAGGTCTACTTATGACCTTTTCATATGTCAGGACTTAGCCACAGGAAGTGATATCATCTCTCCAGGCAGTGGGGAAGATCTCAGTTGGCTGATGCAATTTCACTCTATGGTACCTTTGTTTCTCTGAATCTGGTCTCATGGTACCCCTCAATTATAACTGCTCCACATTTGGTGGCTTAGATCCTGAACGCTAGAATTCCCTAAGCTCCACTGCCTTTCTTTTTTCACTCTTTTAAGAAGTTCCTTTAAACTTCCTTGCTCAAGATTTTGATCAACTACCTAAGATCAAATTTGTGTAGAGTGCTATCAAATTTTGCTTCACAAATCTTCTGTGAAGGGCCATGTGACATTTTGTTAAACTAAATTTTATTAAATTACTATTTCTGTACCTTAAAACAACAATTTGAAATGTAACGTTTGTTTTGAAAAACATCACAACAGGAATAATTGTATTGTGAATAATATTTTTTTTCCCACAAGCTGTTCACCCTAACTTCTTGGAGCTGAAATTGAAAATGACCCCAAATACAGCTGACGTATATTTGTTTTGTCTCAAATGGACACTTTTTATATGTTAACATAGACGGCAGTTTCAATCTGTGTCATAAGATCTATTCATGACTGGCTCAAGAACAAAAGTTTCCATTGCACTGAGTGTGATGAACTATTTCAGATGCTTGTTTGTTTGCCCTTTGAGCCCCCTAACATTTGCTGACACTGAAGTGATAAAACTCTGAAATGAATCTGGATATACATATTCGTAAACAAGCAGATATTACGCCACTGTCCTGCATTCTGTTAGAAAACCTTTGTCGCTCTTCATTTAAATAATTTAATTGTTAGTGCATATTAGTAACATGAGCACATTTGGACCACAGTCAAATATAACAATGCCCAGAAATTAAAATGACTGTCATGCAACAAGCCTGACAGAACTATCATATGACTGCCTCACAAAATGTCTATCACTAATATAAGTTCTTACATAAGCTAACTTCGTTATTTCAGCTTATTTGGTTTTTTTTTTAAAGTTATCCTATATATGGTGTTTGGTTTCATCTAATCGTTATAACACATGACAACAACTCATTGATTCAACTGATCAGTGAAAACTAATAATAAGAGACTAACTTCCTCCTACATTTCTTAAAAAAGTTTTTGAGGTGAGAAACTATAGCCCAAAAATCAATTACAATGACATCTTATTTGATAAATGAAATAAACATAATTATATAACTCATTTTTCACCAATTTTTAAAATCTTTCTGTAAACTAATTTCAAATATGACAGAATTATTTCATGATTTCCAACACCTACAAAATCTACAGAAGCATATGTAAGCCCAAACACATACATATTCTTTCAAATTAACTTGAGAACATATTCGCTACAATTAAACATTGTTCTTTTATTGATTGTACAAATCAGTGTCAGGTAAT
The DNA here is from genome assembly GCF_020745735.1 of Hemiscyllium ocellatum. Lineage (NCBI taxonomy): Eukaryota > Metazoa > Chordata > Chondrichthyes > Orectolobiformes > Hemiscylliidae > Hemiscyllium > Hemiscyllium ocellatum. The sequence goes on from NC_083419.1 coordinate 29,099,643, forward strand.
ATTTTTGTCACACATTTTAAATGTGACAAAAGAATAACCTGAATAAACACTCAACATTAAGTGAACTGTAATAGTTTAGAGAAAAATCTTAGCATGTGCCAGAATCAAACATTGAAAGTAACAGGTTTAATTAACTATGATTGTTTGAATTTGTAAAACTTCAATTATACGAATTTAATCTGTTCTGAAACAGGACTCTGCAGGGATAGGACACAAATATGTGCCTCAACCAGAGTGCCTTCAACTGCAGGTCTTATTATTCCTCTGCTGCAGGATTCTCTGCCCTTTGCTAATTACTGACCTAACTGCTATGACCTCACATTCGGTAAGCTGGTGTGAAAGAATTGGAACATTCTTCAAAAATGCTCCTTGTTTTATGAGTTCTGGTATCGGTTTAAATATTTGCCATTTCTATTTTCCTAATAATTAAGAATCTACTAGCTTTGATAAGTTCTAGTAAAAAATGTATTCAAATTGGTATTACAAACTGCTTATAAGAATACAAATTCAAAATTAGACCTTGAAATTTTTTAAAATCCATTTTGCATGTAATTATACGAACATTAGTAAATTAAAAGAGCTTGTAAAGTTTCCTGTTCTACGCGAGTTAAGGTTCAAATGAATTTCAATTATTTTGAGCAACAGTTATAACTCCACTTCTTTATTAAAAAATGCTAAGATAGTGTAGTGATAAGCTTAAAAAAAGTCTTCAAACCAGGCCATTAAGTGTTAATAGTTAAGGGTTAACTTGGACAAGACAATGAGCAATTGAAATGAAATGGACATGTAGTAGAAAATTGACCCAATGCGAAAATAGCCTGACTGAAAAGTGATACAAGCTTATCGATGGGAACTGTCTTGAAGAGCAGTAACCTTGGGCCAAAGGGACATGTTGTTTCAGCATAATGGAATTTTGGAAATGTACAGGGAATGATGACACAACATGAAATCTTGGATTCAGAACAGTATTCATATCGAGGACTTTCTCCTATTCATGGGACTTCAGCTTAGACTAGATTACAAATGGTGCCAGGAACCCTGAGTTCTCCAGACCAACTGAGGTAAAGTGGGATCTCCCACTGGCAGAAGGCAGTGAGGTTCATTCTTGAACATGTCTAAAATAGTTTTAACACTCAATAGTTTGCAGGTATTTCTAATATATCTAAAGTAGATTACTGCTTAATACATATTTGCTGCTTTATTTACATATTTAATGCTTAATTCATATTTACTTTTTAATGTGTATTTAATTATTAACTTATAGTTAATTTATCACTTAATATATATCCTTGCTTAATATATATAGTCACAAATAAACTTGTTAATTCGTGTCATTTAACTCAAAGTATTTTGTCACATCCCATCGAACCCACTATTGAACCATAACACATAGAAACACTACAAAAAAAGCATTTTGAAAATGAGGTGCATACAATTTTTAAGGATAAATAAAAAATCCAACAAAATCCCAATTTGGTGTGGAATTTTGAACCTGATTAATATATTGGACATTAGCATATTAAATTGGACCAAATTAATTCAAACTGTGAATCAAAAAGATTGAATAAATTTTGCAATCTCTTCTGTCTTTTTGCAGACATCAATTTAGATGTCTAATCTGCTTGAAACTGGCATCCTTCATATTCTGGTCAGGATATGTCATACACAACACCACATGGAAAAAGCTGTTGAGTACAATATTTATTTTACAAGTGAAAGTTATGTCAGGAATGGGTTGTGGATGTTTCCAACTAAGGAATAAACACTCCATTCAACAAATCCCAATACAACATTTTATATACACATGCAACTTTGAATGACATGTATTACTAGTCAATCCCCCAAGCTACTGCAATCATTAATGTATAGCATATGGTTCCTCATTTCCTCTAATTCAGTCATGTTGTGGTTCTTTAGTTTTCCACATTGTTTTTCTCTTTTTCTCTTCTGTCCTGACCCACACAGGGCCAAACCCACTTCCTTGATTCTAAATCATATTGTTTTTCTCAGTTATATTCTTTTCGTTTTTAAGACCATGTTACCATAAGCAGAAATAGGCCATCAGCCCATCAAGTCAGCTCTATCATTCAATGAGGTCGCGGTTGTTCTGATAATTCTCAGATTTCTTGTTTTGTCCCCAGAATCCTTTATTCCTTTAATGATTAGACACCTCTCACAGCCTTGAATATAATTAACAACTCAATTTCTAACAGCTCTTTGTAGTAAAGAATTCCACAGATTCTCTGAAAGGAAAAAAAACTACTCATTTATTTCTTAAATGGGCTACTGCTTTCTCTGAGATTATGTTTTCTGGTCTGAAATTCTCCCATAAGTGGAAACAACCTTTTCACTTCTTGACTTCCTGTCAAGTCCCCTAACAATCTTGCATGTTTCAATAATGTCTCCTCTCATTCTTCTAAACTGCAATTAGTAAACTCCAAACCAACTCAACTTTCCTAATAAGAAAATCCTTCCATACCCAGGATAAATCTAATGAACCTTTTCTGAACTTCCTCCAATGCCAGGATATCTTTGCTTAGATAAGGGAACTAAAACTGGTCACAGTATTCCACCTGACTCGTGTCTGACTCGTGTCTTGCATTGCTCCTGCAAACACTCCCTATTTTTGCATTTTAAAAGAAGGTCAACACTGCATTTGCCTTCCCTATTACCCTCTGAACTTGATTCGAGTATTTTGTGATTCAAGTACAAGGAACACCAAAGCCCTCCATGCTACAGTTTTCTGCAGTCTTTCCCATTTAAATAATATTCAGCTCTTCTATTCTTCCTGTCAAACTGTCAAAACATCACGTTTCTACATTCTGTTCCATTTGCCAAGTTTCAACTGCTCACTTCTTTTTATTCACTTGTGGAACATGCTATTACTGGTAGGCCAGCTTTTACTGTCTGTCCCTAGCTGACTTTAAGAACCTCTTGAACGGCTGCAGTCCACATACTGTATGTTGACCCATAATGCCCTTGTGAAGGAAGTTCTAGGATTTTGACCCGGCAACAGTGAAGGAATGGCGATATGTTTCCAAGTCAAGATGATGAGTGCCTTGGAGGAGATCTTGCAGGTAGTGGTATTCCCATGTATCTACTGCCCTTGGTGGAAGTAATTGTGGGTTGGAAGATGCTGTCTAATGATCTTTGGTGAATTTCTGCAGTATATCTTGTAGATCATACACATTGCTGCTACTGAGTATGGGTGATGGAGCAGATAGATGCTTGTGAATATGATGACAATAAAACTGGCTGCTTTGTCCTGGATGGTGTTAAGGTTCTTGAGTATTGTTGATTCTGCACCTATTCAGGCAAGTGGGGCGTATTCCATCTGACTTGTGCCTTATAAATAGTGGACAGGCTTTAGGGAGTCAGGTGAGTTATTCACTGCAGTATTCCGAGCCTCTGACCTTGTCTTGTGGCCATTATGTTTATGTCTTAATCTGTCTATATCCCCTGTGGACTCCTGTTTTGTCTTGGTTACTTGGCTTTGCAACTATTTTTTGTGTAATCCACAAACTTCCATCATCCAAGTTATTAAGATTTACATCGTAAATAATTGGGGCCCCAACACTTATCCCTGCAGCAATCTTCCAATTATAGGATGCCAAGCTGAAAATGTCCATTTTATCCCAACACTGCCTTCAATTAGTTATTCAGTCCTCTATCCATACTACGATTCCTTCTCCAACAATGTGGACTCACCCAGGACAAAATGACATTGTACTTTGGGCTAAGTAGTCACCCACAGCTCCAGGATACATCTACAGTAGATTAGAATCCCTACAGTGTGGAAACAGGGCTTTCAGCCCAACAAGTCCACATTGACTCCCCGGAGAGCAACCCACCCCCCCCCTGACTAATGTACCTAACACTATGGGAAAACTTAGCATGGCCAATTCACCTGACCTGCACATCTTTGGACTGTGGGAGGAAACTGGAACACCTGGAGGAAGCCCACACAGCCATGGGGAGAATGTGCAAACTCCACACAGACAGTCAACCAAGGCTGGAATCGAACCTGGGACACTGGTGTTGTGAGGCAGCAACATTAACCACTGAGCCATGACTTGTTTTTACCAATACTTTCATAGAACTATTGGCATTGCCTTGTTTCTTGTCTGACTTTCTTCAATTTTCCTTCAGTCTACATTTCTCATCTTTTGTTTTATCCTAACTTCTCCTCCAGTTGTTGCCAAGACAAGGTATGTCAGGTCTTTAATTTCAAAGTCTGTATTTGACTACTTTTCTCTGTTTAACTGTAGTTAGCAACCCTATTGATTTCTGAACGTCTACTTTTAATCTAACATATTTAAGGTAGAGATTGTAGCTAAATGTGGTTCTCAGCATTCCCTTCCCCAATCATTTAATCTTCCCATTTCCTCATTCTTATAGATTTACTGGCACCTCGTTATTTCACCTCCCACTACCCAGTCCCCTTCATGTTGCACTATAGAGATACTTAATGCTTGATATATTTTTTGTGTGTGTTTTTCTCTGGCAACTTTCAGTATTTGTAGTGCATAATTGTATACTGATAAGCAAAGTATGCACAGATTGTTGTTATAGTGACAAGTAAGCTATCAAGTATTATAATGAGGTTATTTTGTGTTAGTTACATAGTGCTAATATGATTTGCTTATGATGTGATGCCACAGAGAGACCAGTGGCATTTACACGGAACCAGCTGCCGTGGTTACCACTGACGTTTGCTGGAGACTGAAGCAAGTGCAAAGTAGTTTGTTCATTTACCAGGTCATACATAAGGAAAGTAGAAATACGAGAAAGAATGGAGTAAAGAAATGTCATTCAGCATATTAAAGAGCTTGCGATTAGATAGAATCTTCTGCAATTTCAAATGTTCTAAAGAGATTTACAGTTGATGAAATGTCATGACTGATGTAATGTTAAGAAACACGGCAGCCAATTTGCATTCAGAAAGCTCCCACACAAGAAATAATGACAAAATAATGGACTAGATTTTGCTGCAGTAATATCAGGGAGGCTATCACAGCTCACTATTATTACTGACTGAAACTTATACAACTCCTGGCATCCACACATACATAGTTTAACATGGAATTACAAAAATCATTGTTATTGTAGGCTGCTTGCACATAAGTTGTGTTTTTGATGTGGAATCTTCACAGAAATCAATTTAGTGCTACAAACTTAAGTCAATTGCCTATTATTGCACTAAAGATCAATGAATCTTAAGCCTTGTTCAATCATGAGTGACTATGAATTCAATGGCATATCAAATTATTGCTGAATACCTTCTCTTGTCTCTGAAATGGAATATTGCAAATATGGAGTCTTAATCACTCAGAACAAAATTAATGCTGCAATTTGTTTTCAAAACATTTTGTTTGGTGTTTTGCTTTTTATATCTTTTCCTTAGCCCTATTTATATGTTGCAGGCCTCTACATTGATTTAAATGTAATTTATACTTCCTGTCTTCACTTTCTACATTTATATCTGTGAGAATTCTTCAATCTGGTTGAGCAGCTTTTCTGCTGCCTGCCGGCTCATAGCCTAGGTGAATTCAACTGTTGGAGGAGTCGAGATCAGGAATCTTCACTGATAGGTCAACTGAAAGCCTGAGTTTAACTATGTGGCAGCAGAATGGTGATAATCCAAATCTTTCTATTTTGGTTGCCTTTTAAAGGATATGTGTTGAGCGATTACCTTATCTTTGTCTTCAAATAGTGTAGTTGCAATGTTTTACATCCATCTAATAGGAAAAGTCTCAGGACTTTGTTTAGTGTCTTGTCTGAAAGGTAAAACTTCTGACAATGCATGATTTTCTCAGTATTATACATATGTATCAGCATAGAATTATGTGCTCATATTCCTTCAATGAGATTGAATTCACAATCATCTGAATCAAATGTATGAATACCACCATTGAGAAAAGAATCAGGTTAAAGCTCTTTCCTTTCAAAATACATGCATAATTGTATGCATGTATTAATGTATTAATTTTATCTATGTTTTAAAACTTATCGCAAAAGGATCGGTAAAATTTCCAATTGAATCAAAGGCAAATTTTATTAGAGCAAATGATGTACCTGACCAATCTATGACCAGTTGAATGAATAAACGTAACTAATAATTTTTTAAAAATCTGGAATTGAAAGCTAGCCTCAGATATTATGATTAAATGATCACTAATAGTTTTTTTTTACAAAACTCTGTTTCACTGATGTCCTATAGGGGATAAGACTGACATGAACTGATCTACATGTTATTGGGGACCCACAATTACGTTAATAACTCTTAACTGTTCTCAAGGACCAATAGGGTTAGACAACGAGCGCAGGCATGGTCAGAAATGGCCACATCCCATGAAATAATAAAAAGTTGGTATGCATAGCAAAAAGTTTAGATGTTTCTCAAACTCATAGGCCACTAAACCTAAAAAGTTTGAAATTTTCAATATATATATTTAACTAAATTTTCAAACCTAACTAGTTCAAAAATTTCTACTGATCTCCAATTTCAGATGAAGACTTTTGATTTTGTAATTGTGCCATTTTAAATTATTTATGCCTTTTTGGAATGGGAATATTAGGCATTGCTTCAAAGTAGACGTTCTGTAATGAAAACTTGCTCACTTCTCTGACTCTCTTCGAAATAGCTTAGTTCCTCGAATCATCCTTGTTACTGCTCTTCATCATCTTTTTTTCATTGTTTTGACATCTTTTAGAAGGCTGATGTTTGTGCAGCAGCAACACAAACAACAGAATAGTAAGACAAATGCACCACATAATAAAAGTTATTTTAGCTTAAAAATGTATTTCATTTAAATTTCATTTCTGTGCATGATTAGTTTTGAATATTTAATAATCACAATGCATTAATTTTCTTTTTAAAATCTTTGATAATGAAAATCCCTTTTGTTTTTTACAAATCACACCTATCTGTGGTAAAATACAATGTGTTTCCCCTACTTGTCACGTGGCTACACAGTTGAGAGTAATCAATAAAGTGTGCAGTAATACTGAAAGTACACTCTTCCATTTATCATTAATGTAAATATTTTACTAACATTTCAGTGTGGGGTCTCCTTTCAAACATAATCAGAGGGACTATGTCAATATTAACACATTCCAGAGACACTCTTGTACTTATTTCCAAAGGATTGTGTCAGCTATCAAATAAAACAATACTATCATAGAAAACTATTTTGACATAAACAAGACATTAGTAAGTCAACAAATCCAGAAATCTAATCAAGCTGAAAACACATGACATTGTGAACCCTCATGATCCTTTCACTTATTCCCTAAGGCTTGACAAACCCCATCTAGAAATCTAGCCTTGTGTGGCCCTTTGTGTTTCCTCTAGCTGCTGCTCCATCCTTCTGCTGTTGGAACAGGAAGATCTGGGAAATTACATGTGGAAGTATTTGAAGGTGGCACAACAAGTTAAAAAGACTCAGGATTTAAGATAATTGACAAGTGAACAATCAAGAAAAAGAAGATTGTTTTTAACATATTAGTTATAAAGAACTGGAATACCTTGAAGTTGCAACAGAAGTATATTTAATAGCAACTTTCAAAAGACAATTGAATGCATCCTTGAAAATTGAAAATCGGTGGATTTACCGGGAAAGAGCAGCATAATGAGAATAATTACACAACTCTCACGAAGAAGTACAGTGGGCCAAATAGCCTCCTTCAGACCAATATCATTCTACATTGCTTGTACAAGATCCATAATGGCCATTTCTTATATCTTACAAAAGACCAATTGAATTGAATGTTTGCTCTTGAATGCTTTCTTTACTTACAAATGCAGGGTAATTGGTGTGTGTCCAAGTTCTTGTTTGATGTCCACTTAAGTAGTGAGATAACATTGAGTGCTTGAAGTTCACAGTACAATTCTTGAACCTGAGCGCCCGAAATGTTGCTAAGTCTTCATCAATTACACCAGCATTCCCAACGTTCCAAATATATCAAGTAACTATTTGTCTTAATGGCTACACATATTGCATAAATACATGTTAATTTGAATCAAATTTAGGACTATTGCTTATCTAGTATTCTCTGCCTTTCCAAAAAGAACACATGTTGAGACATTAGCTTAAATACTGCAGCCAAAACAGGAAGTGCTAGAGAAACTCACCAGATCAAGCAGCATCTATAGAGAGAAAAACAGAGTTAACATTTTGAGTCCAGTGATTCTTCTTCAGAAGTGAATCACTGAAATAGCGGTATTTTTGTTGATGATGGGGCATGAGGTAAGGAGTGAAGTCAATTAGATCATGATGGTTGAAAAGTGGTCTTGGAAAAGCACAGCCAATCAGGCAGCATCCGAGGAGCAAGAGAATTGACGTTTCAATGCTCAAAATATCGATTCTTCTGCTCCTCGGATACTGCCTGACCAATTGTGCTTTGCCAGCACCATACTTTTTAACTCTGCTCTCTAGCACCTGCAGTCCTCACTTTCTCCTAGATCATGATGGTGCCCAAGAGAGAGAGTCAAAAAGTGATGAAGCAAACAAAGGGGTTGCTGACAGTAAGTCAGAAGAAAGATAGATGCTGAATGGATACAAATGAGAAGTGTGAATAGTTGAAAATGGGTTAGCTGTGCTGGCAATGTGGGTTAGGTATTGAACATGGAAGAAGGTATTCACATTCTGAAATGGTTAAATTCAATGTTGAGTCCTGAATGCTGTCAGATAATTAGGCATAAGATGAGGTGGTGTTCCTCCAACTAGCATTTGAGCTTTACTGGAGCACTGCAGTAGTCCCAAGACAGAAGTGTTAGGACAGGAACTTGATGACATGTTGAAGATGCAGGCAACTGGAAACTTGGGTTCATTTTAATGCATGGAGCAGAAGTGTTTTGCAAAGCAGTCACCTGGTTTGTGCTTCATCTCCCCAGATGTCAACCATACTCAGTGCTGACAATATGATCTCCTCTACACTGAGTGAGATTCCAGTTGCTTGCCTCTTCAACACACCATCATGTTCCCATGGCAACACTTCTGCCTCAGACCTGCTGCAATGTTTCAGCAAAGCTTATGCAAGCTGGAGAAATAACACCTCATCTTCTGCCTAGGTACCTTACAGCCTTCAGGACTCAACACTGAGTTTAACAACTTGAGAATGTGAACATCATCCTCCACATTCATTACCATCCCCACACCCCTTGGACCTGTTTTGTATGGGTTGGTCCCTGCACAGCCAACCTATTTTCAGCTATTCACACTTCTTGTTAGCACCCATTCTGCATCAATCTCTTTCCCAGCTTATCATCCCTTTGTTTGTTTCTCTTTTATTTCTCTTTCTCTTGAGGCACTGTCTCAATTTATTCCACTCACTTCTTCCACCACACTACCTCCTCCACTCTCATAATCAACATTATTACCACCCTTTCCCAGCTGCTTTCATTTATGATCAAGGGTCACTGGACTTTAAATGTTAACTTTTTTCTCTCTCTAGCCACCTTTTAGTTTTTATTCAGATCCCCAATTCTTTGTTTTATATTAAGTTACATTTTGCCCTTTGGACCTTCTCCAATATATTCAACCCTAGTCCACAATATGAGAAGACAGAATATGCTATATCTGTGATCCTTGTGTGCTGAACCAAGATAATCTTAGCTTCAAGTTCTGAAGAAGGGTCACTAACTCTGCTTTTTCTCCATTGGTGCTGCCAGACCTATTGAGTTTTCCCAGCGGTTTTCTGTTCAGCTATTGATTATAGACCAATATCCGATATTTGTCTCTAATTTAACACTAATTGTCAAATTTATTTGGAAATTCTTAAGTTGAGTGGTGTGAAATTACACATTATACAGCTGTGAGCACACAAAATTAAGGTGAACAAAATTAGATAATTCTTTAACAGTCAACAACTTAAATAATTTGGCTGTGAACGGCTATTTACTTGAATATGAACGTCCTAATTTAAACCTTGTATAAATTATAACTTTTTAAAAAAAGATCTAAATTGAAGGACATCCCACTTAAGGAATAACAGAGTAGTATTGGTTGGGCGGGGGAGGGAGAGTTTGGCTTTTTTTTAGAAAGTGTGTGTTTTTAATGGAACAAACGTTATTAACAGAAGGTAAGAAGTTTCGCCGAGTTACGAAATGATGACAGCATTAGAATACCTGTGAGCGTTATCAGGAAGGTATCAGCCTCGTGTATCATGAGCATCAACATCTAAGGCATTACGGGTCTATTCTTGGAGACTCGTGAATGTTGCGTGGATTTTTATTTAAAAAAAGCAACGCGAGGTTGTTGCAAACGACCCGTCGGAAGCAGACTCGGGTAACAGGATTGCAGTTTAAAATCAGATCACTAACAGATGCACATTCCCCACCCCCGGTCCGCCACAAAGACTTGAACTTCTGAACCGGGCCTTAGAACATCCGCTGGTTGGAAGCATTTCATGATGTCCACGACTAAAAATAAGTTAAACCCTATCCCTCTCAACTCCTAACCCCATAAGTTTGATGTGATCCAGCTTTCATCAGCTCCTCACTGGAGGTCCGACTCCAACCGGACATAGCAATCTGCCAAAGGGCTGGAAGTTTTTACACTGGAAAACTTCCACTCTAGTTTTACAAGAGGAAACACTCGGTTCCATTATTATTTGTTCAGCCTCTTTTAAAGTCCCAAATACGGATGAAACCAGGAAACACGATTTGGAACGTCTACAGCCGCCACGAATCTGTTTTTAATTCCCCCCCCCCCCCCCCCCCCCCACACACACACACACAACAGAGAGACACAGACAGACACAGAGATAGAAAGAGGAATTGAGTGAGTGTAACAGTTTCCCACCTCTCTGAGTTTCAGCGGTACATCCAGTGCAGGTAGGCAGCTGGGCTTCTCTCCCGACTGCTTGCTGTCCGCAGTGGCTTGTGCTGGTTGAGTCCGGGAGGGTGGTTTGAGCAGCAGGCTGCCCGCTCGCAGGCGGAACACTGTCAGAGATGGGTAAACCAAACACACGGCTATCGCCACGGCCAGCAGCAGCGGCCGAGGGGGCCAGCACACACGGACGCAGCCAGCCAGCGCCTGGCGGGGACCCATGTCCACAGCAGCCCCTCCGCCCTCCCTCCCTCACTCACTCCTCCATGGCAGGGAACTTGCTGGAGAAAGTCAGGGCTCAGTTCCCCCACCCAGGGGGGAGACTGCTACCTTAGCCAGAGCTCTGTGCCCAGCCTCTTGTGGAGAGGTGACCCGCCCAGCGCTCCCTCCAGAATGGTCCTGAAGCAGGAATGTAACGGGTCAGCTCAGCATCCCCACAGCAGCGGCTGCATCACTTGGCGAGCGGCGTGAGGTACATCCAAGGGGGCAAGGCTTTAAGGTCCATCCTTCAGCGGGAACCTTCACATTGTCAGCCACAGCAAAGCGACCTGGCCAACCAGCCAAGGATCCAGGGCACACCAGACTCTCAACCGCAGCGGACTTTCTTTCCAATTTACGCCAGGATTTGGGGTGGAGTGGGGGGGGGACAACAAAAGTTTGGCGGGTTTTCCGGACTCGATCCGGAGATTTAAAAAAAATACACCAAAGTCCTCAGTTCAGTATATCCCTGCGCTAACCAGCGCAATGCAGGAGTCGCTGGGTTGCCCAAGTTTTCTGTCACAGAGCTCCTTTCCTGTTCTCAGTTAAACATTAATCGGCTCTCACTGCGTCATGGAGCCGGCTCCACAAGAGGTGCGTCTTGCCTTCAGGAAGCAATTCCGAAACTCAATGATTAAATCCAGTTGGAACTGCCGACCCTCCAGCAGTAACAAACACAACTTCTCCCAAAGTAGACTGTGCCAGACATTGACGACTTCCTAAACTGGAACAGGATTGTAATTAAAACAAACTAAACGAGGAACCTTTGTTTTTTTGTCGTTTGCGCTTGTCTCTGGGATATCCACTCTCCTCTTCCCTCCCCAGCATCATTGTTTTTTAAAAAAACTTTCTAGAGAGTGGTTTCCGTTAAGCTCCCGAAAAACAAACTGTTCAGGATGACGCCTTGCTCTCTTAAATGGGTAGGCGGGAACATCTTCGGTATTTTTTTAATATTTAAAGTGACAACTTTTTTTTAAAAAAAGAATGTGGATTCCATTTATTTAAACGCACTCGTACCCATCGGCATGTTGCTCAAGAAAACAGTTTTCAATGCCTCAACTCTGTGTGAACCTTCTATAATGTATATTATATTTAAATATATAAAAAAATAGGCAGATCTTTGTCCCTTTAACATAGAATATACAGAAGATACAGATAGTCTGGATGCAACATTGATCCACGTTGAAGAATTTGACTCATATGTTCTCGTCGCTGGTACTCCGTGTTTGGGTCCAAATGATCAGAGCTGAAAATGTGTTGCTGGAAAAGCGCAGCAGATCAGGCAGCATCCAAGGAACAGGAGATTCGACGTTTCGGGCATAAGCCCTTCTTTAGGCTTATGCCCGAAACATCGATTCTCCTGCTCCTTGGATGCTGCCTGACCTGCTGCGCTTTTCTAGCAACACATTTTCAACTCTGATCTCCAGCATCTGCAGACCTCACTTTCTCTTCCAAATGATGAGAATAGCAGTATAGCATCAGTTCCCAAAGGAAAATGTACCTGGAGGATAACTCAATTGGAAACTGACCAGAGGTGAACTTTAAAAGAACCATCCAAATGATGTGGATGACCCTGGAAAGGCACCATTTGTTGTCTAACTATAACTGCCTTGAAGTGGTGTTGGTAGTGAGAAACTTTCTTGTCGAAATCGAGCTGCTGTCCGTACACCCTCAATGCTGTTGAAAGAGGGAATTGCAGGGGTTTGTTCTTGCATTACTAAGAAATGCAAATGTTGTTCCAAGTCAGAATAATCTGGGGCTCTGTGGAGAACTTGGAGGTAGTGACATTCCAATGCATGTGCCGCCATTGTACTTGTAGGTGATAGACATTGTAGATTTGGAAGATGCTGATGGAGAACTGATGAATTGCTGCAGTGCATCTTGTATTTGGTACACACTACTCTCACAGTGAGCCAGTGGTGTCAGAATACATGCATGTTGTTGCTTTATTTTGGATACTATCAAACATTTCAAACATCATTGCACCTGCACTTATCCAGCCATGCCTGACGTCTTGATGATGGACAGACCTATGCAAGTCACAAGTGAGTTATCCATTAATGCATTTTGTGCTTTTCAATATGTTTGCTTGTGTAACATGCACGACAGAGACTCAGGTTCCAGTTGAGACAGGTATCATGAAATGTACTTGCAACACTAACTGCAGAGTTGCTGTACGAAAGACTTAGTCATAATATTGAATCTTTGGTTTTTTGGTTAGGTGCAAGTAACATTGAGTTTGATGGAATGATTCCCATATCTTATGAAATTCATTACATTAATTGGCATTTCAACCCACCTGCAGTGAGTATCATGTCTAATTTCCATCCATCTTACTACACACCATCCCCAGAGCAATTTGCCACTCATCTGAGATCCTGGAATTGACTGGCATCCCTTATATCAGCACCATATTTAAAAGGCCATTGTTCACCCAGATTAACGCTGAAACATTAATCTGGAACTGCCCTAAACAGTTCCTGACATTTGCCCTGGATATGGTGGACAGGGGTAATTGGTTCCTGGCTTTACAGGCATGGACCAGGAGCTCCTGCTGCGCAGGGTGGCACACAGGCAGTACTTCCTCCTCCCCAATACCAAATGTGGAGGCCACAACACTAGACCATGCCAATGTAAGGAAGTTCACACCTGGGTTGAAGCATTCTCAGCTGTCTGGAGGAATGCCCAGCACTGTAGGAAGTGCTGCTTGACCAGCTGTGCTTTGCCAGCACCATACTTTTCAACTGTAGGAAGGAGGGCAATGTCCTCCACTACATCACCAGTGCACCATCACCATTTCTGTCCAATACCTCACACACACTCTAGCTCTATTATTATACTCATCTCCAACTGGGCCTCATGCTGTGCCGCTCTCACTAATACATGTAACATCTTCCCCTCTCACCTTCACCTAAACTGCAACACCAATATTTAACTCTGTCCACCCTCTGCACTACTACTCACTCACTTGGGACACTTCCCCACAAGCATCAACACTAATCTTGTTCCAAGGCACAGAAAAGTATCTTGTGGAAGGCTGTCTTGATTTCTGAGGTTGAAGGTTTCAAATCACTTAATTGGTTGATGTCCATATCAATGCCAGGCCAAAGTATGGGCTCACACCCTTTTTTTTTGTTTCTTCTGCATTTGTATGACCCATAGGTCTAACATGTCTTGGCTTAGAGCTTGTGGAATTGTGGAATTCATTATAGATGGTACAAATAATATTCCAGAAACTGGATTAATTAAGAAATAGGAAGAAGGAACTCAAGAAAATCACAATCATCAGAGAAGTGGTACTGAGTAAATAGTTGACGCTGTGAACTGACAAGTGCACGTATCTTGATGGACTTCATCCTAGTGTAATGAAGTTGAAGGTACATACTGTACCTTTTAAGAGTTTTGCACTGATAACTTACAAGCACCTGTCATATGACTAGCTCGCAGTCTCAGAGTGTACTGGAAAATTGAAAATAAGTAACATGTGAAACAGTACTTGAGTTGGCTGCTGTTTTGACAACAATTTGAATTTAACCAATCAGTTTAAGTTATGCCTCAGGATACTAAAACCCAAATCGAGTTTGCCAACCTCGAACCAATGAGACGATCTGATGTTGGGGGTATAAAAATGCGGGCATTTTGCAAGTCAGACAAAGTAACTGCCATCAAGAGAATAACTGCCATCGAGGGAGAGAGAGACCCAAAAGATTGAAACATTCTCTGTCAAAGGTACCTTTTTCATATGAAATATCTTCACAGTAAAAAGAAAAAGGCAACCCAGTGAGATCCTCAGCCAGCAGAAGAAAGACACTGATGACAACAACTGCTGGATGGTTTTGAAATTAAGTTGAAGTAATTTCAATAAGTATTTTATTGGAATTGAATCTTATTATAGAGTTGGAAGCAAATAATAAGCAGTTAAGAGAAGGGGCTGTGCTGAGACTTGTGAATAGTTGTTGTTTTATGCTCACTTTTATTTAGAGTTAAAGAATAAATTAATATTATTTTCATTAAATCGTGGAATTTGGGAGTTCTCTGTCACTCATATATTTTAACAGATTATGAGACACAGTAAGCTTTTCTGGGTGTTTAGTCTAATTAACAGAGGGGTTCACCGCTGTGTCATAACAGTTTGGGGCTCAGGTCTGTGATTTGGAAGACTTAGACAGATCCAGTCTAAGATTTGAACAGATTTGATCAGGTTTGGGACACAAAAGATCCCAGAAGATAGAAACACGCCAATTAGTATCCAAGATCTTTACATAAAACGTAGGTGAGACAATTTGTTTAGTTTTGGTTACTTGTGGTTGGTTCAATTAAAAGTAAGAGAAATGGCTCTTAAGACTATGAAAGAGGTTCTGGGCTTTGAAGATGATTCCCAAATTTGGCAAGAAAGTTTAGAAAGACAGAGAAAGGCCATATTTGTAGAATTAGCAAATAGGTTAGAATTGGGTCCAACCAGGGACCAAAGGAAAGCTGAAATTATAATGGAGTTAGTCAAGCGCTTAGGTGTATCAGAGAAACAGACAAGTGCAGTTCAGGTAGAAAAACGTAAATTACAATTGAGGAGTTACAAGATAAAGAAAGGGAGAAAAGGTTATTAGCTGAACAAAGAAAGAGAAGAAAAAGAGAGAAAGAAAGAGAAAAGAGAGAAAGGGAGAGAGAATGTGAACTTCAGAAGTTGCAAATTAATCAGGAAAGGAGAAAGTGAGGACTGCAGATGCTGGAGATCAGAGCTTAAAAATGTGTTGCTGGAAAAGCACAGCAGGTCAGGCAGCATCAAAGGAGCAGGAGAATCGACGTTTCGGGCATAATCTCTTCTTCAGGAATTCCTGAAGAAGGGCTTATGCCCGAAACGTCGATTCTCCTGCTCCTTTGATGCTGCCTGACCTGCTGTGCTTTTCCAGCAACACATTTTTAAGCTCTAAATTAATCAGGAAAGTCAAGTTAACTGGATGGAGATGAAGAGAGAAGGTAGTGATGTATGCAAATATGTAAACACATTGACACATTTTGATGATGTTGAAATCTTTATTTCATTTGAAATTTGGATGGATTAGTGCAGATGGAGTGGTCAGAGAATTTGTGGGTAATGCTAGTTCAGACTAAACTGGGAGGCAGAGCTAGTGATGTATTTGCAGCATTGTCTGATGAGGGATCAAGAAATTATGAAGAGGTTAAACAGGCTAAATTTAGCACTTATGAATTGGTACCAGAAGTGTGTAGACAGTGGTTCAGAAACATAAGGAAGAAACTAGGTTGAACTTGAAAGAATTAAATATAACCATTTGATAAATGGGTGGCGGGGCTGAACAATAGATACAAGCTATGAGGCTTTGAGAGAGGTTATTCTGCTTCAGGAGTTTAAAAACTCACTCCCAGAGATGATAAGAATTCATGTGGATGAACAGAAAGTTCAGGAAGTGAGAAGAGCAGCAGAGATGGCAGATGAATATACATTGGCAGATAAAGCAAAATTTAATGTCTGACAAGAATTTCATCCTGTGAGGGATAGGAATTGGGAGAAAGGGAGATCCTACACTACAAAACAAGGAATAGAGCACACTGGTAATAGTTTACCAGAGGTGGAAAAAGAAGCCCAAGATGGTGGAAAGGAGGTGAAAGTCTGTAGGTGTTTTTACTGTAATGGAGTGGGACACTGAAAATTACATTGCTGCTGGTTTAAGAAAGGCAATGGGAAAGGTGTTTTCACTGCCAGAAGGTGGGACACGTAAAGTCACAATGTTGGACATTAAAGAAAGGCACTGTGGGAAAAGATCTGGTAAAAGAAGCTAAGCCAGTAGCATTAGAGAAGGTAGTAAAGGAAGCCCCAAGCAAAGTTGAGGAGATGCAGGAAAGTGCACAGTCTAGGCAGGGGCTGAATATTGAGTTAGTGCCTGATCCCTATATAGACTTCACCTCTGTGGGTAAAGTTTACTCAGAAAAAACAGGGGGAGAAGGAAAATAAATGATAATTTTGAGAGATACAGGATCTAATCAGTCTCTAAGCACGAGATGAACGTATTTGCACTCTTCTGACCTGTTCCCTGAGAGAGTGGTAATTAGTGGGATGGATGGAAAGGAATTTAGCATTTCCCTATGGAAGATCAGATTGGAGTGCCAACTCAAGACTGGGGAAGTAACAGTGGGAGTGATTAACAAAGTGTCAGTTCCAGGGACACAATTTGTTCTTGGAAATGATTTAGCAGGATCTAAGGTGGGAGTGACACCCATTGTTGTGCAGAAGCGAAAGGAAGACCAGGGAACTGGGGAGTTAAAAGAAAAATACCCTGGAATTTTTCTGGACTGTGTAGTAACAAGATCCCACTATCATAAGTCACAGCATGAAGCAAAAACTAAAGAGAAAGACAGGACTCAGCCAGATAGCGGTGATTCTGTAGAACTGCTGTGGACAGCTCTGCCTAACAGCCAAGGCATACCGGTGTTTTTTGCCATCCCTGGCCAACTTGTGTGGTGGAATTATTAGTTTAAAACCTTACAGAACATATATTTGTTAATATTTGGGAGTGGGAAGGATGCCAAAGGGAAAAGGAGTGAGCAAACAGCAGCAGGGAGGACACTCCCCTGCAGCACCTATCATACCAGAGACTGCAGCAGCAGCAGCCTCTCCTGAACCCCCTGGGGGCCCTGACAGGAATTGGCTGCGGCGATGAAGAGACTTACCTTGAAAGTTGGGACTGCGATTGAGGAGATCCGTGGGGAGATTCGTGCCCAGGTCCAACCTATCACATCCATGCTGCAGAAGCATGAGAAGGAGATCCAGGGCCTCGGGAAGAAGCTGGAGGAGGTGGAAGGTCGACCTAAGGCCTCGGAAGCTGCGATGGAATCCCCATCCAGTTGGACTAAAGTGCTGGAGCGAGAGGTGCGGGCCTCACGAAACCATATTGACGACCTTGAAAATCGAGGTCAGAGGATAAATCACTGAATTGTCGGGCTCCCTGAAGGTGAGGAAGGCGAGCCACCAGTCAGCTTCTTTGAAAGCTGGCTACCGAAGTTTTTGGGCCTTCACATAGAGTCCAGCAGGCTGCAGATTGAAAGGGCTTATTGGGTTACAGTGCACAGGTCAGGCCCAGTGCAGTGCCCCTGCTCGGTCCTAGTGCACTTCCACTCATGTAAGGACAAGCAAAAAGTCATAGAAGCTTCCAGATCCCTGGGAAAAGATCCACAGGCACTGCTGTACAAGAGGTCAAAAATCCTATTTTTCCAGGATTTCTCTGCAGCTGCAATTCGAAAGAGGAAGTCCTTCAATGAAGTTACAAAGAGGCTGAGAAACCTGGGCATCCAGTATTCCATGAGCGCCCCATTTCAGCCACGAGGACTCAGTTTATACATTTGACTCAGCGGATAAAGCTAAAAACTTTGTGGACACTTTAAAATAGATGGATTGGCCTGAAGAATACGGTTAATGTTTGTTCTCTTTTTTTTATCTTTCCCAATGTTTTCTCTTCCTTTTTTTATTCATTTCTTTCTCCCTAATAATTTCCTTTCTGGAAAGGAGGAAAAGGCCTTGGAATAAGTTTTTCCTTTTTTTAAATAACCGAATTTTCTGATGGGAAATTTTGTGGATGTTCTTTGTTGTCTCTCCCCTTTTTTTCATTTGTTCTGTTTCTCTTTTAGTCACAAGTAGGGGTGACATGAAGCCAGGGATGGGTGGAGTGCCCATCCTGACTTTATCTTTTTTCTGTTGATTTAAGGACCATCTCCTTGTTTTTTTTTTCTGGCCTCAGGCACAGTCCAATTTGAAGGAGCTGTGAGGGAGGGAATGGGTGGGGTAAGTGCGCCCTATGGGCAGGGGGAAGAATCTTCCATTCAAGGTTTTATAGTTTTTTTTTGTAGTTTTTTTGGTAGTAATAGTTGTTTATAGTTATGATAGAGTAGTTTTTGTATATATAGTTTCTTGATTCTATGAGTCTTTATTTATTTATGTTCAGTGCTTTATAAGCAGAGTTCTCCCTCCGTGGGGTTCAAGGGTCTCTGAAAGGGCATATGGCTAAGTGCCTTATTAAATGGTGCACCTGGAACATTAAGGGAAGTCATTCACTCGTTAAAAGGAAAAAAAAATGCTTCCTAGCCTTAAGAGGGAAAAGGTTGATATCATTTTGTTGCAGGAACACCTGAAATTACAACAGGGGTGTTATGACCAGGTATTATTTTCAGCTTTTACTACTAAAAGTAGGGGAGTGGCGGTACTTATCCAGAAAAATCTTCCATTCAATTATTAGAGCAGGTGAAAGATGAGCAGGGATGGTTTGTGATACTTAAAGCCCTGATACATGAGGAGGAATATGGCATTTTAAACGTCTACTGTCCTCCAGTGCATCGCGTCAAAATTTTGATTAGTGCTTTCTCTAAGTTGAGTGTTTTTGGAACACGGGGCATTATTATAGGGGAGGGGTTTAATTGTCTTTTGGATCTGACAGTGGACAGGATGCCTTGTGGGCTCCCAACTATTTCTTCACAGGCCAAGCAGGTGGTTGACTTGAGTTTTATAAGGAGTTTATAGGGATTCTGTCAGGGCCAATATTGGAGATGTACAATCATCCTATATGCATGAATGCCTACCACCATCTTTGAGAGAAGTTAATATTTCCTTAATTCTTAAGAAGGGGAAGGTTCCTGAGGATTGTGCCTCATACAGGCCCATTTCTCTATTAAATTCAGATTTCAAGATTCTGTCCAAGATCTGGCGCTGAGATTGGAAAGGGCGTTGCCCCATATTATTAAAGAAGGCCAGACAGGCTTTATAAGGGGCCATAGGTCCTCCAATAATATTAGAAGGTTGCTGAATATGGTCCAAGTTTGTCAGCAACGATTGAATCAGGTGTTGGTGATTTCTTTAGATGCAGAGAAAGCATTTGACCGGGTGGAATGGCCATATCTTTTTTATGTTTCAGAACGGTCTGGATTGGGTGGCGTCTTTGCAAGGTGGGTGATTTTATATCGCCACCCTCTGGCTGCAGTCATCACCAATGGGGTGAAGTCTGGGAATTTTAGGATTGGTAGGGGTAGTCGGCAAGGCTGCCCCCTCTCACCGTTGTTGTTTACGTTGGTGATAGAGGCGCTGGCAGACGCCATTCGTCAGAACTTCCACATAACCGCTCCGGAAGTGGGATCGAGGGCACACTGTAGGCGGATGATGTCCTTCTGTTTTTATCAAACCCAATGACCTCCTTTCCCATTTGATACTATGTATCAATTCATTTGGGGCTATTTCAGGATATAAATTAACTTTGTAAAATCGAAGGCTATGCCTTTGGGGAACCTTAAGGATGTGCCAGAAGTTGAAGGTGGCCCTAAGTTCCCTTTTTGATGGTCATGGGCAGGATTCCGAAACCTAGGCATTTTTATTATCCCCAAGTTTGATCTGTTATTTCGGATTAACCTTGCTCACTTGTTCGACAATATTAGACGAGATCTCCAGAGATGGGAGGCTCTTCCAATTTCATGGCTGGGCAGAATATCTCTCATTAAGGCGAATGTTCTTCCTCATTTGCTTTATCCCTTGCGTCTGCTCCCAGAGTGTTTCCCAGGTCAACGCTGCAGAAGCTTATGGGGTGGTTTGGTTCCTTTGTCTGGCATCGTGGTTGGCCCCTCATCAAACTTACTAAATTGCAGTTGCCTTAAGGAGGGGGAGGAGTTGATTTCCCAGACATCAGGAGGTATCAATTGAGTTCCCTGCTGTCCTTTGTCTGCGCTTGGGTAGGTAACGATCCAAACACAGTATGGCTGGATATTGAGGTCTCCCAAGCAAAGTGCCCTCTTGTTATTCATAGATAAGATGAGGACAGTTATGGACCACTGCTGGAACCCCATTGTCATTAGTACAGTCAAGGCATGGAGGGCGATGCATCAGAATGAGGGTTGTTTATCCAAGACTTCGCCACTTATACCTATAGTTAGCACGCCAGGGTTCTGACCAGGGATGATGGACTCAGGGTTCAAACCATGGGCAGCAAGAGGAGTTTCTAGTTTGGGAGACTTGTTTGAAGGGGGAGGTTATGATGTATTTTGAGCAACTGAGCCACAAATATGGGTTACCCAACAGAGATATTTTCTGTTTTTTTCAGGTTAGGGATTTCATCCAGAAGAAGACTAGGCTTCTCACTAAGCCCTATAAGCCCGATACAGGGAGGTTGTTGCTACGCTCCAAAGCACCCTTTCAGTTAGAGCCCTCTATCACCTGCTGGGTGGCAAGGTCTGGCAGGACATTAACTGGTTATGTGAGGTCTGGGAGCAAGAGATAGGAGTGGAGATCTCTTCTGAAACATGGGAGAATATATGGGAAAACACTCGAAAGATCTCAATCTGTAATAGGATATGTGCTACACAGTTAAAAGTTCTGCACAGGGCTTATATGGCACCAGACCATCTGGCGAAGTTTAAAAAACGGGCATCTTCAGTGTGCCCCAAATGTAAAATAAGTATAGGTACTCTTACCCATTGCTTCTGGACATGCCACAGGCTCCGTGTTGATTGGAGCGCTGTGGTGGGAGAGACAGGGAGGGTTTTGAGGACTGAAGTCAAAGTAGACCTGATATCTCTCCTCTTAGGACTACTGAATTTACCCTCTTTAGACGGGCATGGGAAGAAGCTATTTAATATTCTTGCCTACTGTGCATGGAAGAATATTCTGATGAAATGGGTGTCTGAGAACCCGCCGGGCTTGTTGAGATGGCAGAAATTAATTATGGAGCACATTCCCTTGGACTTTTTTACCAACATGGTGCACCACACAACAGACCATTTTTATAAGATATGGCAGCCCTACTTGAGTTATTTGGATATAGATTTGTCAGTTATCTTAACTAGGGCATTTGTTTAACCAGGATGGTTAGATTTGTCAAGCCCTAGGCACTGGAGGTGGTGTCCTGAGTTAATACGGATATATATACAATGCTCCCATTCTTTTGTTTGAGAGCTTTGCACCGAGCATAGTTGTTCTGTATTTTGTAGGATTTTTTGCTTTTCTTTTTTTTAGTGTTGCTTTGCACAGTATTAGGGTTTGTCTTGTATTATAGGGTAGGTTAATAGTTATTAGACAGTAGTTGTATTGTAATGTGTGTTTTTTTTCTTTTTATTATTCTGATATTTGTTATTGATTGTATTTTTCAATAATTTTATATATTTGTAAAGTTAAAAAAAATTGCTAATAAATATATTGACAAAAGAAAAGAGAAAGACGAAGGAGTAGAGTTTCAGTTAGTGGAGAACCCTTCATGTGGGTTATGATTGATTGTGTAGGTTCCTTTCCTAAAACTAAAAGTGGGAAACAGTACCTGCTAACCATGTGTCTACCAGATTTCAGAGGCAATTCCATTACAGCGTATTAAGGCAAAAAGAGTGGTAGCGGAGTTAGTAGCTTTCTTCACATGGTATGGGCTACCCACAGAGATTCAGTCAGTCCATAGGTCAAATTTTACTGCTAGGCTGTCATGGATAGCTTAGGCATGCAGCACTTTAAATCAAGCGTGTACCATCCTGAATCCCAGGGAGCTTTTGAATAGTGGCATCAGACCTGAGAGACTATGTTAAGAGTGTACTGTCAGGATTACCTAAATAATTGGGATAAAGGTATTCCATTCCAATTGTTTACCATTAGAGATACCCCAAATGAATCTTCTCAGTCCAGTCCTTTTGAGTTAACATTTGGGCATGAAGTGAGAGGCCCTTTGAAATTAATTAAAGCGAAATTGACCGGGCCAAAGTTGGAGATCGAACACTTGAATTATGTCTCTGAGGTTAGGGAGAGATTAATCAGGCAGGTGAGTTAGCTAAACAGCACCTGAAGAGGGCACAGCATAGAATAAAGCAGGTGGCAGATAAAAACTCTAAAATTTAAATGTTTTCTGCATGGGGATAATGTATTAATATTATTACCAGTGGTAGGAGATCCCTTCAAAGCCAGGTTTAGTGGTCCCTATCAAATTGAAAAAAATCTGAGTCAGGTAAACTATCTGGTAAAGATGCTGGATGGACAACACCTGTATCGAATATATCATGTGAATTTATTGAAACTTTATTATAATAGACACAAGGCTTGGAGAAACAGGTGTTAGTTACTGTCCCGCAGAGTGAGGAATCAAATACAGATGTTATGGAGTTTGATATACCTCAAAATAAGTTAAATAATAAGGAGATCCTTGAGGCGTGGGATAGGTTAGTGGACTATCTGTCTTTGGAGCAAAGAATCCAGCTGAAAAGTTTGTTGCTGCAGTACAAAGACATATGCAGGGATAAAATGGGAAGGACTGATACTGTTGTGCATAAGGTGGAAGTAGGGAATGCTTTTCCAATGAAATAATACCCCTACAGACTTAATCCTTTTAAAACCACACAGGTCCAGAAGGAAGTAGATGCAATGCTCAACGAAGATATCATTGAGTCAGAGTGAGTAGAGTTCGCCAATCATGTTAGTTCCCAAACCTAATGGAACTCAACAATTTTGAATGGACTACTGGAAGATCAACGCTGTAATAAAATCAGACTCATACTCAATACCAAGATTAGTGTACTGTATAGAGAAAGTTGGACAAGCCAGTTACATCACAAAGTTGGACTTATTGCGTGGTTATTGGCAAGTACCTTTATCAAAGAAAGTGAAAGATGTTTCTGCGTTTGTAACCCCAAACTGTATCAATTCAAAGCGATGCCTTTTGGAATGAAGAATGCATCAGCCACACTCTAAAGACTCATGAACAGAATTGTGGCTGGATTAACAAACTGTGCAGTTTATCTGGATGATGTAGTGATCTTTAGCGAGTCATGGAAAGATCACATGGTACAGTTGGCAGAACTCTTTGAATGATTATGAGAAGCCAAACTGGTAATGAATTTAAAGAAAACAAAATTCACGAAGGCAGAGGTGACATTCTTGGGACATAACACCAGCCATGGAAGGTTGACCTCAAGGAACGCCAAGATGAAGGCCATTGAGGAATTTCCACGACTATCCTCAAAGAAAGAGGTGCTTCAATTTTTGGGACTAAGCAGATTCTACTGCAAGTTTTTTCCAAATGTCAATAGTGTGGTGGCACCGCTAACAGATTTACTGAAGAAGAACACAAACTTTCAGTGTACAGAACAATGCCAGGAGACATTTGAGAATTTAAAAGCAATATTAGCCACTGCACCAGTTTTAGTTAGACCAAATTGTTTGAAACCCTTCAAAGTTGCAATTGATGCTCGCAATATAGGAGTTGGAAGATGATGATGGAATTGAGGGGATGATGGAGACAGAGAGAGAGAGAGAATAGAAGCACTCTTCACAGTTAAAGAAAAGATGATGACCCAGAGAGATTTCAGCTGGTTGTAGAAAGACACCAATGACACCAGCTGCAGTATCATTTTGAAATTATGTTGATGTAACTTTAATAAGTGTTTTCTTGGAACAGTATATTATTATATAGTTGGAGGCAGATAATAAGCAGTTAAGAGAAGAGGGAGCTTAGAGTTGTGAATAGTTGTTTTTTTTAATGTTCACTTTTTGAGTTAAAGAATAAATTGATACTATTCTGTTAAATAGTGGAATTTGGGAGATCTCTGTCATTTATATATTTGGACAGGCTACGGGACAAGGTGAGTTCTTCTGGGTATTTTGTTTAATTAACAGAGGGGTTCAGCACCATGTCAAATACTAATGTCTAAAAAGAAGTGATTAATGTTGATGCATTAGTTTTAATTTTCCAAAAAATAAGTTCAAGATAATCACACAGCGTTAATACAGATTTGTCAATTTTTGGTCAATCTTTTAGAGATCTTGAGGATTTAAAAGGATGTCGCCAAGATTGTAGGGGTTGAGCTATAGGGAGAGGCTGAATAGGTTAGGGCTATTTTCCCTGGAGTGTTGAGGCTGAGGGATGACCTTACAGAAGTTTATAAAATCATGAGGGGTATGGATAGAGTGAACAGCCAAGGTCTTTTCCCCTGGGTAGGAGAGTCCAAACCTAGAGGGCATAGGTTTAAGTGAGAAGGGAAAGATATAACTGCTCCCCGAGGGGCAGTTATTTATGCAGACGGTGGTGTGTGCATAGAGCTTACTGCCCGAGGAAGTGTTGGATGTGGGTACAATTACAGTATTTAGAAGGCATCTGGATGGGTACATGAATTGGAATGGTTTAGAGGGATATGGTCCAAATAATGGCAAAAGAGACTAGATTAATTTAGGACATTTGGTTGGCATGGATGAGTTGGACTGAAGGGTCACTTTCTATGCTGGACATCTCTATGACTCCATGACTCCAAGTAATAATGTGCTCTAGATGAAAGGGAACTGTTGGATGTACTTGAATTTCCAGAAGGCATTCGATAAAGTGTGGTATCAAAAGTTATCAAGAAAAATAGAGGATAGCTTATTGGCCTGGATAGAAGATTGACTAGCTAAGAGGAAGGAAAGAGTAGGTGTAAATGGGCTGTTTTCAGTCTGGCAGCATGTAATGAGTGATATGCCACAAGATCAATTCTGTGTCCACAACTCACTATAATATTTATAAATTACTTATTTGAAGGGAAAGGATAGGTGTTTAATTGGCCGATGACACAAAGGTAGGTAGGAGAATAAATTACAAAGTGAACTCAAGGAAGTTACAGAAGAAAGAACAGGTTAAGTGAGTGAACAAAGATGTAGCCAATGGAATATAATGTGGGAAAGTGTGAAGTCCATTTTGGCAGAAATGACATAAAATCAGGATATTGTAAGATAGCAGACCTCTGGGATGCAGAGGAATCATGTCTTTATGCATGAATCACATAAGGTTAATATACAGATAAGGTAAGTATCTGTAATTAGCAATATTAATAGAATACTATCATTGTTCATGAGGTGAATTCAATACAAAAGTAGGAGCATTGTGGTTCGATTATACAGGGCACTTGTGAGACTGTACCTGGAGAATTATGGTCGGTATTGGTGGCCTTTTTAAAAGCAAAATTGAGGCAGTTTAAAGAAAGTTTACTAAATTAACAACTGGAATTGGTGGGTTATCTTAAGAGGGAAGGCTAGAGAGTAAGGCTTGTATTGGCTGAAGTTAAGAAGAGGAAGAGAATTGAACAGGGTAGATGTGGAGAAGATGTTTCCTCTAATGGGAGAATCCATAACTAGGGTCATTGTTTAAAAATCAGGGGTCACCAATCTAGAACAGAGACCAGGCAAAAATTTCTCAGAGGGTTGTACACCTTTGGAACTCTCTCCCTGAAAAGGTGGAGGAAGTAATGTTCTTGAATGTTGTTAAGACAGAGGCAGATAGATTCTTATTTAGCATGATGTTGGAAGATTATCACAATGGGTGGAAATTTGGATTTGAGATTACAGTCAGATCAGCCATTATCAGCCACTGAAAGCTACAGTGGCCTGCTCCTGCTCTGATTCAGGAATTGACCCTGAAATATTGAACATGCCGTCCATTTCATTTTGAATATAATGGATGAAGATAAAGGCTTCAGGTTTTCTGATGGTATTTATGCGATGGCAGCATGATTAACACATGTATTGTCTGACAGGAGTAGACAAATTTAACATTGTCATTATGTTTTGGACTTATTGATATGCTCATGTGCCGTGGAGAGAACTTTGGAACCTTCTTTGTTATTATTCCTTAGTTGGTGCTGTTCACATGCTGTTGGGTTTCTGAATGATTAGCCTCTAACACATTTTATCCTAATATTGTCTTATAGAACATAGCTTACTAGATCTAGGTGAGTGAGATAAACCATACCTCATACAAGATTTGGATGTTCCACTGAATGTTGAATGTTCCACAAAACAAAGGGTTTTGGGAGTCCTTATGTTGAATCAGAAAAAGCTGGCATTCAAGTGCAGTAGGTAACAGGGAAAGCAAATGAAGTGTTGGCCTTTATTTTGAAGGGAATAGAATATAAAATTAGGGAAGTTTTTTCAAAAAAGACAAGGCTCTAGTCAGATCACAGCTGGAAGACTGAATAGTTTTGGGCCTCTTATCTAAAGAAATATATATTGGAGGCAAACCAGAGAGGATTCACTAGGTTAATTCCATGTATGGAGGGAACATTTCAAAAGGAAACGATGAGTATATTGGGCTGAACATGTTGGAATATGGAAGAATGGCAGGCGATCTTACGAAAACATAGAAAGTTCTTAGACAGAATGACAGGGTAGATGTACAAAAGTTATTTCCTTGTGGCAGAGGCTAGGAGCAGAAGGCATATTTAAGATGGGTAAGGAGGAATTTCTTCTCTCAGAGACAGTGAATCTGTGGAATTCTTTACCACAGAAGGCTGTTAAGGCTGTGTCACCAAGTACATTCAAGGCTGAGATAGACAGGGTTTTAATCAGTAAGAGAATCAAAAGTTATGGGGCAAAGGCAGGAAAGTAGGGTTGAGGATTATTAAGTCAGTCATGCTCTCATTGAATGGCAGAGAGCAGACTCAATATTGAATGATGTACATCTTATGTCTTATATACCTTATCATCATATGAATCTCTTGATGAAGGGAATAGCTGTTTTGGATGCTGCAATTGCTTAGAAGATGCATGCTTCTCCTAGTAAAGTATCAATGGTGCAATATTTGGATTTGTCCAGAAGAACTTTTCTGAAGGATTTGTTTGGTGTAGAGGCGATGTCCAGTTTCATAAACTTTCAGATAAATTTACTTAGGGCACATGGTATTGGGGACAAAGTACTAACTTGGATTGAAAGTTGTTTGGCTGATAGGAAACAAAGAGTAGTGATAAACGGCTCCATTTTGGAATGGCAGGCAGTGACCAGTGGGGCACAGGGATCCGTGCTGGGACCGCAGCTTTTTACAATATATGTTAATGACATAGAAGATGGTATTAGTAATAACATTAGCAAATTTGCTGATGATACTAAGCTGGGTGGCAGGGTGAAATGTGAGGAGGATGTTAGGAGATTATAGGATGACCTGGACAGGTTAGATGAGTGGTCAGATGCATGGCAGATGCAGTTTAATGTGGATAAATGTATGGTTATCCACCTTGGTGGCAAGAACAGGAAGGCAGATTACTATCTAAATGGAATCAATTTAGGTAAAGGGGCAGTACAAAGAGATCTGGATGTTCTTGTACACCAGTCAATGAAGGTAAGCATGCAGGTACAGTAGGTAGTGAAGAAGGCTAATAGCATGCTGGCCTTCATTACAAGAGGGATTGAGTATAGAAACAAAGAGGTTCTTCTGCAGCTGTACAGGGCCCTGGTGAGACCACACATGGAGTACTGTGTGCAGTTCTGGTCTCCAAATTTGAGGAAAGACATTCTGGCTATTGAGGGAGTGCAGCGTAGGTTCGCGAGGTCAATTCCTGGAATGGCGGGACTACCTTACGCTGAAAGACTGGAGCGACTGGGCTTGTATACCCTTGAATTTAGAAGACTGAGAGGGGATCTGATTGAGACATATAAGATTATTAAAGGATTGGACACTCAGGAGGCAGGAAACATGTTTCCGCTGATGGGTGAGTGCAGAACCAGAGGACACAACTTAAAAATACGGGGTAGACTATTTAGGACAGAGATGAGGAGAAACTTCTTCACCCAGAGAGTGGTGGCTGTGAGGAATGCTCTGCCCCAGAGGGCAGTGGAGGCCCAGTCTCTGGATTCATTTAAGAAAGAGTTGGATAGAGTTCTCAAGGATCGTGGAATCAAGGGTTATGGAGATAAGGCAGGAACAGGATACTAATTAAGGATGCTGAAAATGTGTTGCTGGAACAGCACAGCAGGTCAGGCAGCATCCAAGGAGCAGGAGAATTGACGTTTCAGGCATGAGCACTTCTTCAGTAATCCTGAAGAAGGGCTCATGCCCGAAACGTCGATTCTCCTGTTCCTTGGATGCTGCCTGACCTGCTGCACTTTTCCAGCAGCACATTTTCAGCTCTGATCTCCAGCATCTGCAGTCCTCACTTTCTACTAATTAAGGATGATCAGCCATGATCATATTGAATAGTGGTGCAGGCTTGAAGGGCAGAATGGCCTACTCCTGCACCTATTGTCTATTGTCTATTGTCTACTTTGGTGAAACCACATTCCGTATTTTAGTGTTGACACTCGTCTATGAATTAGTCAAATGTTTCACTGCGTGTGACAGTATGATTTGAACGCAAGTCTCTGAATCCTGGAAATGACTGGGACTTTAAGTTGATCTTCTAAAATCTGAAAAATGTTGTCAGGATCTTCACAGTCATCCTAGAATTTACAGTGAGTTTATTCTTAAACCTCAGTGCCCTGAATGAGAAGATGTTTGACATCTTGAGATCTGTTGTCAAGTTTTGGATCCTTGAAAGGAAAGATTGACTCTTTAAATAATGCAAATTCTGACAGAATGCCAATGGATTTCCAGTCCATAGTGAGTTATTTACTGTCCATCTTCTTTGCATAACTTCATGCTTTTTAAAATGCCAGAGGAAGAATCAAAGTTTCAGTGCAGTGCTTCTCCTTGTTTTTTGTTTGCTGATAGCTTCCCATAATTTTTCTCTGTAATTAATTGTTGTTGCTGCTTTAAAGGTTAAAGGCTTATCTCTTTAAGTGACATTTGCTCCAAAAAGAAGTAATGATAACATCATTAAAAGTGTTTATTTTTCCCATTTTCATGCTGTTTCTGAAAAAAAAATATCGGCATCGACTGATATCTGGCCAGACCATAGAAAACAGATTGCATTGAGTGTTTTTATCAGTATTTTATAAATGAAAATGTTCTGAGATTGAATCTGTCTCCTGAGCCCCCTTTAAGCAATCTTTTATATATTGGATAGGCAGCATCCTCTTGTGTATTTTTTTAAAGAGAGGGAGATAGAGTATGCATTGTGCTCCACAGCCTTTAGCTTTGGCTGTAAGCGTTACTTGAGCTCTAGGCTCAGACATGACTTGTTAGGAAGAAGGCTTTTTACAGCTGTCACTGCACTAAGGGTTCACTTACTGTCACTAACTACCTGTCATGATGAGTGCCCACTTGTTACCACCTTGAAGGTATTTGTGGTTTTTTATATGTTAACCCATGTAACTTATATTACAGAGTCAGGTTCTCTCTGACACCAGTATTTTGTATTTTATTCAGAACACTAATTATTTACATGGCTCTCATATCATTGGCCTAAACATGGCCTAGGTTTGGTGCCTGCTGGTATTCTAGCACATTAGACATAGCTGACTGGCCAAAACAAATACAGAAATTGCTGGAGACCTCAGCAGGTCTGGCAACACCTATAGAAAGAGAAAACAAAGTTAATGTTTTGAGTCCAATGATCCTTTGTCAGAACTGAAAGCAGCTAGGAAAGGGAGGTTTTTATGCTGATCAAGGAGCTGGGCATGGAGAGGGCGACAGAGAAAGACAGGAAAAAAGGAGAGGGAAACTAAGGGATTGCTGGTGATACATCGACAAGGGACATGAAAGCTGAGGAGGATGTTAATGAGAAGTCTGAATGACTGAAAATGGGGTGTCTGTGCCTGGAGTGTGGGGATGAATAATCAACATGGAGTAGGGTACTCACGCTCTGAAATAGTTCAAATGTTGACTCCTGAAGACTGAAAGTTATCAAGGTGACAGGGAATCCTTGGTTGAAGAGAAAGGTGAGCATTTCTGTGACCCTCCTGTGGAAGGTGGCATCATTAAAACAGATGTGACAGAGATGGATAAATGAGGAGAATGAAATGGAGACCTTAGAGGAAGTAGGCAGACTGGGTGATCGCTTTGTTGCACACTTATGTTCTGTGTGTAAAAATGACCTTGAGCTTCCATTTATCTGCAACTTCAACACACCACAGTGTTCCTGGGCTAACATTTCTGTCTCATGCCTACTGCAGTGTTCCAATGAAGTTCAGCACAAGCTAGAGGAGTAAAACCTCATCATCAACCCAGGTACCTGACAGTCCTCAGGACTCAATACACCTCTTCCCACCCTACCTCGTGCAAAAATGCCATCCTGTATTCCCAATTCCTCCGCCTCCGCCATATCTGCTCCCAGGAGGACCAGTTCCACCACAGAACACACCAGATGGCCTCCTTCTTTAGAGACCGCAATTTCCCTTCCCACATGGTTAAAGATGCCCTCCAATGCATCTCATCCACATCCCGCACCTCCGCCCTCAGACCTCACCCCTCCAACCGTAACAAGGACAGAACGCTTCTGGTGCTCACCTTCCACCCTACCAACATTCGCATAAACCAAATCATCCGCCGACATTTCCGCCACCTCCAAAAAGACCCCACCACCAGGGATATATTTCCCTCCCCACCCCTTTCCGCCTTCCACAAAGATTGTTCCCTCTGTGACTACCTGGTCAGGTCCACGCCCCCCTACAACCCGCCCTCCCATCCTGGCGCCTTCCCCTGCCACCGCAGGAACTGTAAAACCTGCGCCCACACCTCCTCCCTCACCTCTATCCAAGGCCCTAAAGGAGCCTTCCATATCCATCAAAGTTTTACTTGCACATTCACTAATATAATTTATTGTATCTGTTGCTCCCGATGCGGTCTCCTCTACATTGGGGAGACTGGGTGCCTCCTAGCAGAGTGCTTTAGGGAACATCCCTGGGACACCCGCACCAATCAACCACACCGCCCCATGGCCCAACATTTCAACTCCCCCTCCCACTCTGCCGAGGACATGGAGGTCCTGGGCCTCCTTCACCGCCGCTCCCTCACCACCAGACGCCTGGAGGAAGAATGCCTCATCTGCTGCCTCGGAACACTTCAACCCCAGGGCATCAATGAGGACTTCAACAGTTTCCTCATTTCCCCTTCCCCCACCTCACGCTAGTTCCAAACTTCCAGCTCAGCACTGTCCCCAATGACTTGTCCGGACTTGTCCGACCTGCCTAGCTCCTTTTCCAACTATCCACTCCACCCTCTCCTCCCTGACCTATGACCTTCATCCCCTCCCCCACTCACCTATTGTACTCTATGCTACTTTCTCCCACCCCCACCCTCCTCTAGCTTATCTCTCCACGCTTCAGGCTCTCTGCCTGTATTCCTAATGAAGGGTTTTTGCCCGAAACGTCAATTTCGCTGCTCATTGGATGCTGCCTGAACTGCTGTGCTCTTCCAGCACCACTGATCCAGAATCTGGTTTCCAGCATCTGCAGTCATTGTTTTTACCCTATTGTGTTTAACAATCTCAGTGTGAACACCACGCTCTGTTTTCGTTACCCACCACCACACTGCTAGGTTGTCTTTTATTTGTATTTGTACCAGCACAGCCAGCCCATTTTCAACTATTCACACTTCTCATTAGCACTCCATGTAGCATTGCTTATTCACTCTCTCTCTATCTCCGTCTCTCAGAACTGTGTCTCTATTCACCCATCTGTCATCATCATCAACATATATACCACTATTTCCCTCTGGTTTAACAAAGGGTCTAACAGTTCTAACAAAGGGTCATTGGACTCTAAATGTTAACTCTGTTTTTCTCCCTACATATGCTGCGAGACCTGCTGAGTTTCTCCAGCACTTTCTGTTTTTATTTCAGATTTCTAGAATCTGCAGTTCTTCGTTTTATTTTAGGTGACTGGTCAGTTAGCTCAATCTCCCCCTCATCCAGACAAGCAGAAGGTAACTTAACAATGGCAAAGGCTGAGGCTGCTTCACCTCTTGGGTCCCTGTAATGCATGACTTGCAGTCATACCCTCCTTCCCATCCCTGATCAACTCTGAAGAAGTTATCTTCAGGGATAGGACCACTTCTTACAATAAATGGTTCAGGTAACTCTCCCCTTCCCTGATGTAACACAATGTCTGCGGCTCAGCCTCCAGCTCACTGTCTGAGCCAAAATGCTTCAAGCTGCAAACAGTTATCACAGATGTGTTTGTTATGGATCATTTTGGCATCCAAGAGTATTGACTTGCTGTGGTCACAACACATTAATTGTCCTGCTTTCTTTATTCTGTCTGAATTAAAATATTTATTAATTAATAAGCCCTACAATTTCCAATAAGATCTATTATAACTGTAATCTTTATTTATACAAATGAAACCTTACAATATATATCCTTTGGTTTAATAGATAAGGTAGTGAGCAAAAAACTCATGAATAAATCACTCGCCTATTTCCCTGTGAAGTCACCTTTTGTCTTTATCCCAATGCAGTTTAGGTGAGGGGGATTTACAGAACTGTGCTTACACTGGCTCTCTGTTTCCTTTTGTGCAGCTATTCCATTCCCTTTCCCGGAAGCTGATGAAATTAGAACAAGAAAGGAGCATCTCTACTCTCTGAAACTTCTTACTTTCTTTATATGACCAAGTTCTCCGACTGTTACAAAATTGGATTGGACAAGGCACTGAATGAATAAATGTCACCTGCACGCAACTGGGAGTTTAACCTTGCCCGAGCCTGAAAAAGATTACAGTTTAAAAAGTAAATTTAACCTAAACGTTGATTACAGTCAAGCAATACTCGATTTTATAAAGAGAGATTAACCCTTGTGACTCAGCCTCAACAAACCTTTACTTGGCAAACGGACAAGTTTACATTCTGTTCTGCCTTCACTCTGTATCCTGCTTAATATTCCATAGGCAGCAGAAGGAAACCCATTCTTTTAATGTTTTCTTCATGCCTTTCTTTCTCTGCCATTAGCTCAACAAGGTCTAGAATCATATTGATGTGTTTACCTGCATACTATCCAATGGTAACATGTACACTTGATATCTGCTTTCAATTGACTATTGTCTTCTTTATATTAATGTGTATTTCAAATTTTACACTTACTACATGTGCCTTTTAACAGTTGTCTGCGCAAACCTGTTTCAGGTGGCTTGTCTTCAAATCCTTCCATGGTCACATCCCTCCATAGCTCTTTAATCTCTTCCAGTCACATAACACTTAAATGTACCTGTGCTTAACTAATTCTGTCTCTTGAGCATCCTTGATTCTAAACATTCCATCATTAGAGGTTGCACCTTACATTGCCTCGCACCAAATCTCTGGAATACCCTTGCTAAGTGTTTCCTTCTCTCTACATTTTTACATCGTCAAGACCTCATATTTCCCACATGGCTTGATTTTATTTTATAGTGCCCTCTGAAATGCCTTGGCACATTTTGTTGTTAAATGCACTCAGTAAGATATGTTGCTGTAAAACGAGTGTCATCAACATATCTGAGATTGTTTAAAATGTTGTTACATAGATACTACTCCAATTTTATCTTTTAATATAAAATTCATGACAATTTCCATTACTAGCTTAAATTAATCAGACAACAACATGCATCCTTGTCTCACTGTAACTGAACATTTCATTATGTTCTATTTGGTCTAACAATGTTCAATGACTCAGAAGTGAAATTAATTTCAATCATGGACTTTATCGAAGATCCTATTTTGAACAGCTTATTCAAGATGAATGTGACTTAGGGAAATTCTTCACCATAAGATCATAAGATTTAGGAGCTGAGTTAAGCCATTTGGCCCATTGAGTCTTCTCTACCATTTGGTCATGACTGATAGGTTTCTCAACCCCATTCTCCTGCTTTCTCCCCATAACCCTTGATTCCTTTAATAATTAAGAATCAATCAATCACCCAATGACTTTGGTCTGAACAAACTTCTGTGGCAATGGGTTATGATCAGTGAATATGCTTGTCTCAGATATGTTACTAGTAACATAAACACTGGAATGTTGTAATGCCAACACCAAACTCAAAGTCTCCTTCTCAACTGTTGAATATTTCTGCTGATGAATTTTCAATTTCCCGGGGACATATCCTAAAGGTCTTCCTATTTTCTTGTTGTCTTCTTGTAAGAGCACAGCACCCACACCCACATCAACTGAATCGATAGCCACCTCGAATGGCTTTGTGTAATTAGGTATGGTTAATACCAGGGCAGTGGTTAACACAGTTTTCAGGCTGTCAAAAATCTTCAGACAGTCCACTGTCCACTATCCACTGGAAGCTCTTGCCTTTCTTTCACCATTCAGTTAGTGGAGCAGCCACACTGCTAAAATGTGGTACACATTTTCAATAAAATCCTCTCAGTCCCAGGAATCATAGTACTGCTCTTTTTGTTGATGGTATGGAAAATTACCTTTGTTTTGCATTCCATGTGGCCATTTGTCCATGTCCAATAACTTGGCCCAGGAAAGTGCCGTGGGCTTTGGAAAATTCACTTTTAGCCAGGCGTATCACCAAGGCTGCCTTCCGAAGTTGACCGAATAAGCCTGATAAATGTTGCAAATGCTCCTTCCATGTGTGACTAAGAATCACTAGGTAATTGATATAAACAACACAGTTGAGTAATCTGGCAATTACCTTATTGGTTAATCTCTGAAATGGGGCTGGCACATTTTGATGCCATATGGCATGACTTTAAACTGATACAGTCCACTCGGCATTACGAAAGTTGAAATTGCCTTGGTTCTTTCTGACAAAGGTACCTGCCAGTATCCTCTGAGAAAATCCAATTTAGAAATGTAAGTTGCTCATACGACCTTCTCAACATAGTCTTCCAAATGCAGAATCTGATATGCATCAGTCTTTGTAACTGCATTGACCTTATATATTAGTCCACACATAACTGTTGGATACCACCTGGTTTTGGCAACATTACTATGGGTGAGCTCCAGTCACTGTAAACTCACTTTGATTATGCCATCTTGGACCATGCGGTCTATCTCCTACTGAACCTATGCCAACTTTAGAGGGTTATGCCAAGAAGGGTGTTGCTTAATCGGAACAGAGTCTCCTATCTCTACATTATGCATAATTAGGTTAGTACTTCCCAGTTTATTTCTGCATATCTCCCCATGTGAAAGTAAAAACTCTCTCAAGTCATTTCGATTGTCTTGTGGGAGGTAACTCAATGATTTATCCCAATTTTTGACAACATCCTCATTGTCCAACTTGATTTGAGGAATGTCCAATTCAGAATCCTCTGAACTTAGTTCTTCCTTCTATACTGTAATCAATAATATATTCTCCTCTTGCTTTTCTTCCCTGTTAAAATACCTTTTGAACATATTCATATGACACACACAGTGAGATATCTTTCTGCCTGGAATCCCTATCAAGTAGTTCACCTCACTCAATTTCCTTTCAACTTGATAAGGTCCACTAAACCTTGCTTTTAAAGATTCATCAATCACTGGAAATAACACTAACACTGCATCCGCGATAGCAAGATTGTGAATTTTTGATTTCTTGTCTGCTTCCTGTTTCATTGTATTTTAAGTGCTTTTAAGTGCTGTCCAGCCAACTCTCCGTTTAATTGTTCCTGAAAATTTCACACAAAGTCCAAATATTTGGTGTCTGAATTCTGACTTACCAATTTCTCCGTAAACAATTTTAACTGTCCTTACACTTCATGCACAAAATCTAATTCAAATGGACTGAATTTGGTCAATTCATTTGGTGCATTTCTGATCGCAAAAAGCACAAATGGCATTCCTTTATCCCGGTCATCTGGATAGTCCTGACTATAAGCCCTCAACGTGGTCTTTATGTCTCATACCATCTTCCAAGCACTCCTTGTGATTCTGGATGGTGCGCAGTAGAGTTGAATTGTTTTATTCCTAAACTGTCCATAACTTCCTTGAATAGTTGTGATGTGAAGTTGAACCCTTGATCTGATTGTATCTCTGTGGGTAGTCTGTATCTAGTGAAAAATTTGAATAATTCCTCGACAATCCTTTTTGCTGTGATATTGTGTAATGGGACAGCCTCTGGAAATCTAGTCAACACATCCATTATTGTTAACAAATTCTGATTCCCACATTTTGTTTTAGTTAGGGGACCCACACAATCAATTAAGACTCTTGTAAAAGGTTCCTCAACTTCTGGAATAAGGTATTAAAGGTACAGGTTTTATTACCTCCTAGGGTTTTCCAATTACCTGACATGTATGATACATCTGGCAAAGTTCAATTACATCCTTGTGCAATTCAGGCCAGAAAAATGTTTTTGTATTTTAGCCTGTGTTTATCTCACTCCTAAATTACCTCAAGTGATAGCTCATGCACCACTCACAACACCTCCTTCCTATACCCTATTGGCAATAGGATTTGGTGGACTTCTGCCCATTTTTCACCTATCTGAATACGTGATGGTCTCCATTTCCTCATTAAGACATCATTTCTAAGGTAACAACATTCAGGGGTACATTTAGATTCCTTTTCTGTGTATGCTTTTGATATAATTGCTTTAAATTTTCATCTTTCTGCTGTAACCCAGTTAATTTATCTGAGCTAAAGATGCTTGCTTTGTCATCTATCTGCTCCTGGTTTGTCTCAAACCTTTGATCAAACATGGTCTCTGCTAATTCCACTTCAAGTTCCTTATCTGTACTCTTTAATCTCTCCTGTTTCAGCTGGTGACTTTGTGACCTTGCTACCAAACAGTCAGGAAAATTTCCTGGATGTGTTTCCTGCAATAATTCAGTTGCCTGAGTTTCTAGTGGCTTTACAACCACAGTACGCAGTGCTCCTACTGGTGACTCAGCTATATCATTAGCAAGGAAAAATTGTATTCCTGGAGCTGAGAGTGTGTCCAGTATGCCTACCAAGAATTCTCCACTCTTCTCTGGACACTGTAACCTCACTTTACATAATTGAGCACTTCTTGTCTCACCGTGAATTCCCATTGCTAATATATTTTCTGGCAATAGTCTTTCAGAAGTACATATCTCCTCATCTTTCAACATCACAGACTGAGTGCATCCTGTGTCTCTTAATATTGTAATCTCTTTACCTGTTGCTCCTGGCCTCTGTGAGTAAACTTTATCAGGATTATGGTTTAAAAAGATCTGCCACTTCCTCCTTAACAAACCTCCGACCAGCTTGTACATTCTGGTGCAGCTTTCTAGCCTTCACTTCAACAAAATCCACTGGTTTATCCTGTTTTCCTCCATCTGGTTTCAAAGTGCTTCTCCTAACCCATCAACACTGTGATTTCATGTGGCCTACTTTATTGCAGTGATTACACTGGAGCTTTTTAACTTCAGAGTCCCCCTCAAAGGTTTCCTTTTCACTCTGTGGTAAGTTATCCTTATAATCTTCACCAAGATCTACCTTTCCGTTTCCACGTGAGGATTTCTGTTTTCCCCAATTTCTATCCCTCATGGATTGAAACTGATTCTGGAAGCTCAACTTTGTTTTATGGATCAACTCATTATCATCAGCCATTTCAGCTGCTAATCTTGCCATTTTAACTCTCGGCTCTTCCACATGAGTTCTCAGTACTCTAGAAAGTGGTTTTTTTGAACTCCTGTCTAAGTGCCAATTTCTGAAGTTCAAACTCCCTGTCTTTCTTCCTTTCTTCTCTCTCATCTTCCCTCTCTTCTCTCTCTCTTCTTTCTCTTTTCTCTGCTTTCAATTGTAATTCCTTGTATTTTGCCTCTAATTTAAGCTGCTTCATTTTCAATTGAATGTTAGCCATCTTAGTGAGTTCTGAGAAGATTTATAACCCAGGTTGGGGTTTTGGATACAGGTTTGCTCTCTGAACTGGAAATGAACCTTCCAGCTGTTAGCCACCTCTAAAGACTCTGATGGTGTTTCCAGCAAATTTAAATGCTGAGCTAATGCTGTAATTATATCCTCTTTCCTCACAGAAGGAGGCAGCTCCAACTCCCAGCTAGTTTGTTAATTCCTACAGCTTGGCCTTAACCACCTTTTGTAAAACCCCCAAGGTCACTTCTTCCACCTCCAGAAAACTCTTGGTGACTAGAAGAGCCATTTCTATCTCAAGCACTGTTTAAACCAACCAAAATCAACATCTGGAACAAAAGACACGAACAGCTACCACTCGCTACCTTCGAGTCAAACAACTCTAATCCCAATTTGGAACAATAGGACAAATACCGGACGAACCCCCAATCTGTTATGGACCAGGCCAGACCCCTTAAAACCTTTCAAGAAGGTAGCCTAGACCCTAACGTTGCTAGTTGTTTTAAGCAGGTGTAAAGTAGGTATTCCAGGAGAGAATCAGCTGGTCAAACCACTTAGTTTTAAACAGAATAGACTTTATTATAAGATTACTGAATGAAACACAAGAACAGAAAACAGAACACTGAATAACTTACCCTATCCAAAACTCCAACAAATCATCTCACTTAATTATGCTGTTCCAAAATACTTGCAACTATCCCCATAAACATCCTTTGGCACAAAACGTGCAATCAAACTCAAGTTCTTGCAGGATAGGTGTCAGAGAGAGAGAGAATACCAGATTGGACCTGCTTCTTTAGGTCCAGCAGCCTTTCTTCCCACTACCTGTTAAAACTAAACCAAATCAAAGAAAAGCTGAGCTTAGAGAATGGGCCACACCCTATCATTATACAAGCGTGTTGGTTTAAATTTGAAAGCCTTCTGCCTGAGGCAGCATCTGTTAGTTATAAACAAATTGGCCCTAAACCCATTCAAACTCAGACATTTTGGAACCAGTGTTTTTATAACCTCCTGAAGAAAAACAAAATCAAGGACAACCTAACCTTGTTAAAGGAGCAGCATCATCATAAACAACACCCACATCCAGTGAATGAATAACAAAAAAAAAGTTACAGTAGCAAAAGTAAGTCAAAAGAACCTCAGATGAAACTTGGTTGTGATCCTTCTAAATAGTGCTATGAATGAGACATGGGGATATTGCTGGTTGTGGGCTGATCCAAACGTATATTCATTGTGCATGTTTAATAGAAGGCATTAACAGGACCTTTAGGTTCCATAATGGAAGGTCAAATACTAAGTCAGTGATAGACACTAACTGATGTCACAATTTGCCCTCTCTACGTGCTTCCCATGCTGATTCTTCTGAACACATTACAGCACACATAAGATGCTGTTGACAGCAGGTCCCTCCAATCTTTTGCACCTCCGAACTCCAATGAAGATGAACTCTGAATTTTGCAGCCACAGAATTAAATTAAATTAAAGTGTGTACTAATGATGCATGATTGTTTGGAAAGAGTGTGCATTTAACTTTCTCTGTTTTCTGATTCATCCTATATTTGATTGACAGGAGACAACATGTCTTTTCCATTCACACATGGGATGGTGCATTAGGCAGCTTTAAAGTATTGATTCTATTTTGTCTGCGTTAATTCATTTATTTATTTTTGGCTTGCCTAGATTTCATTACACAATTACCAGGGATTTAACCATCAGTCAGATTAATTTGACACCACACATATTTAACATACAAATGAACCACTTGAACTATAAAGATTACAGAACTAGACCTGGTGGTAACACCATAGCAAATTCAACTGGGACTTTTTCATGACACATCATGCCTAAATTAAACAGATCTGCATCATTGAATTTATATATGTGCAATACTTGATAGTCCCTTTTGAATAATCATACATGGAAAAACAATATTTAGAGTTGACCACTATCATTGATTGTTAGTTTAACAGCAAACTGAACTAAGTAATGGCCAACACAAGATTTTTAAAAAATTGTACAGCAATTTCCAGCCAATGAAGCACACTTTGGAGTGCATTCACTGTTGTAATGTAAAAAACCTGACAACTAATTTGCACTCAGTAAGTTTCTACAGATAGAATTGTGTTGGTAATGAGATTTCATTTCAAAATTTGAAACAAAAACAGTATTGGAGAAACGCAGCAGTCCTGGTAACACTTATTGACAGAGAAACAGAGTTTAGAGTACAGTGACCTTTCATCAGAGCTTTCACAAAATTTAACTCTTTTAGAAAAGTTATTTGAGGGATAAATATTGGCCAAGTCATTACTGCTCTCTTTTCAAAATAGTACCTGAGTAAGTCCACCTGAGAGAACAGACTGGGCTTCAGTTTAATGCCTCACCCCTGCCTGAAGTAAGAGTGTGCATCTATGATTCCTGGATAGGACCATGTTACCTATAACCCCAAGCAACTACACAGTCTATTATTAATTTGCCCCATCAAACAGCAGCATATGGTGAGGCACATCATCAGTGAATCATAAATTGTGACAGGGCTCTCGATGGTTTGCACTTTAATAGTAAGATGTGTCATTCACGTGCCATTATTTTCTTAACAAATTCCAAGGCACAAGTTGCTCTTCCATGACCCACTCAAAAAAGGCAGATTACCATTAACCAGACCATTAACATAGTTGCTGCTGCATTTTCACATTAATTCCCATTGAACTCACTACGGTTGGATGGACCAGTTATTAATGGATTAAATATTGTTTAACTGCTTAGTCATTCTTAATGGCTCATAATTAATCTCTCTGGTTCAGAAACTGAGCAACTATGAATCTTCTGTCTTTCAGGTCAAAAATTTATATTGCAGATTTATAATCTCTGAATGTTAAGTTTCTTATTTTTAAAATTATTTTATTATTATTGTTTTTACTTGCTCTCTTAATCCAGCTTTATTTCCCTCTCTTTATAACTTTCTTTATACCTGATTTGATTCTAATTCATTCTTGACATCATTCCTACTTCTGTTTATATCTTAATCCTACAACATCATTGATTATGAATGACTCTGTTACCAGTCCCAGTGTGATAATTGTCATATAAGGATCTAAAAGGGTTCATTTTAGGTATCGGAAGAACCACTCACTACAATGATGCCAAATGAATTTATGGGCAGAACATCATCAGATTTCAAAGAAATGAGAGCTAACATTAGGTCCTTCTCAAAGTGTCTGTCATAATATCTATTATATCATTGCAACCCCTATGTGACTGCTACCATGCAATAAA
The DNA here is from genome assembly GCF_020745735.1 of Hemiscyllium ocellatum. Taxonomy (NCBI): domain Eukaryota; kingdom Metazoa; phylum Chordata; class Chondrichthyes; order Orectolobiformes; family Hemiscylliidae; genus Hemiscyllium; species Hemiscyllium ocellatum. The sequence goes on from NC_083419.1 coordinate 29,141,383, forward strand.
TTATATTTTGGTTAACTATAAGAAACATCTAGTTAGACCAGGATGTAGCTTTCCTTGACCGCAGACCCTATGCGTCCCAACAGTTAATAGAATGGTGGCAGCAGCAACCATCATCATGAACAGTAGCTCATGCAGCACAATAAGCTAGCATGCCCATACAACAGTGATACTTCGATTTCTCTCTATCTTGACATAATGATCACTTTAAAAAACCTTTTAAATAAAAATATTTAATATTAATTCTATAACATATATTTAGAATACATCGGGAATATATTGTTCTCCACTTGTAAAGCAACAATCATCAGGATCCCTGTTGTGGAAAAAGAGGCAGAATAATGTTGAAATGTAATGTAATATTAAAGGATCGGACAATCTCTCTGGTTAGCACTTCTACAGATGCTGAGAGATGACTTAGACATCTTCAGTGCTGTGTGTTCCATGAATAAAAGCTGAGAAAAATGCATTAAACTAATGGTAATTCATTCACAATGTGGCTGGGATCTGTGATGTACCTGAATGCCTTTTTTTGAAAATAAAAGAAGTAATGGCATAGATTACAGATGCATTGCTTGTGATCTTCCAAAATTACTTAGACTCTGGAAAGATCCCAATGGAATAGAGTGTAGTAATTGTAATATCTTTATTCAGGAAAGGACAGAAGCTGAATGCAGGAAATGATAAACCAGTTAACTTAGCATCTGTCACAAGGAGGTGCTACAATACATTATTAAGGAAGTTATAGTGGGGCACATATAAAATCATGATGTGGTCAGGCAGAGGCACATGCTGAATTATGTTTAATTGATCTTTAGAGTATTTTGATGAGCTAACATTCACAATGGCAGAAAGGAACTGATAGGTGTACTACAGTCATTGGAATTGTTTTTTCTGCTATCACAAAATGTTCCTGCGAAGCGGCCAAGGTCTTTTCAACTCTTAAATTTTAAGGTAACAAATAAATTGGTGGTAACATTAACACAATATATAAAAGGCAACCACAAGGAAATGAATAACATAATAAGAATCAGCATGATATTGAGGAAGTTGAAAACAGGGCACAGAGAACAGCAGAAATTTTCAGGTTTGGGGGACATAAGAGGAAATCATAAGTGTGACATTATTGTAAACAGCCTCAAAGAGACCAGGAAATAAAAAAGCTGCATGAGATGGGTGCATTTCGAAAATATTGAAGAGTGACACTGCAGGGAAAACTTAAGCTCATCAAATGAGGTTGGGAGCCATGGACAACCTTTGGTAAGCAAGGGCAGGTGAGTATTTCTACGATCTAATCTTTAAAGTAAAAATTGATTTTTGGATTAAGATGTTTAAAGCATAGGAACAAAGTAAGGTCCCTTACTGTAACATTCTTTAAATTAGGGGAAGTAAATGGAAAGAGAGTAATTTAAGGGTAAGTCATGCCAAGGTAGCTTGGCTCCTTGGATTGATCCTCCTGTACAACGTGGGGAGGCAGGGTTAGTTCCAGTATCCAGGTGACCATGTGTGCACAAAGTGTCTCCAGCTGAAGCTGCTGGAAGTCCATATTTTGGATGTGGAACTGCAGCTGGAGTGACTGTGAAGTATCCGCAAAGCTAAGCTCTTTGCAGTAGCACATATAGTGGGGTAGTCACACCACAAGTAAAGAATGCACAGGCAGAAAGGAAATGGGTGACCACCAGATAGAGTAACAGTATCAGGCAGGCAGTGAAGGAGTCTCCATCTCACTGTCCAACAGATTTTCCTTTTTAGATACTGCGGGGAGAGTTGGCTTTTCAATGGAGTGCAGCGAGAGCCAAGTCTATGACACTAGACACTGTCTCAGCGCACAGGATGGGGGAAGGAGAGAAAATAAAAATACAAGAGCAACCGTGAGAGGCAACTTAATCATGAGAAGAACAAGATTAGATTAGATTACTTACAGTGTGGAAACAGGCCCTTCAGCCCATCAAGTCCACACCAACCTGCCGAAGCGTATACCACCCAGACTCCTACATTTACTCCTTCACCTAATACTACAGGCAATTTAGCATGGCCAATTCAACTAATCTGCACATTTTTGGATTGTGGGAGGAAACCCAAGCAGACATGGGGAAAATGTGCAGACTCCACACAGAGAGTCGCCTGAGGTGGGAATTGAACCTAGTCTCTGGTGCTGTGAGGCAGCAGTGCTAACCACTGTGCCACCATGCCGCCCCAAGTCCACACCGACCCTCCGAAGAGTAACCCATCCAGTCCTATTTCCCTCTGACTAATGCACCTAACACTATGGGCAATTTAGCATGGCCAATTCACCTAACCTGCACATCTTTGGACTGTGGGAGGAAACCAGAGCACCCGGAGGAAACCCACGCAGACACGGGGAGAACATGCAAACTCCACACGGATTGTTGTCCGAGGCTGGAATCGAACCTGGGACCCTGGTGCTGTGAGGCGGCAGCAGTGTTAACCACTGAGCCAACATGCCGCCCATGATATGGATGTGCCAGTGTTGGACTGAGGTGGACTGTGTTAAAAATCACACAGGAAATACTAGCTTACTTCCAAATAAACCTGTTGGATTATGATCTGGTGTTGTGTGATTTTTAACTTTTCCATAAGAAGAACAAATGGACCTTTCTGTGGTCACAGATGTGAGACCAGGTTGGTTACCTGTTTCACTGGTGCCAGGGTCAAGGATGTCACTAAGCAGCTGCAGGGCATTCTAAAAATATAAAGAGAAAAGCCAAAGGTTGTGATCAATGTCAGTATCAATGATGAAGACAGAAAGAGTGAAGGAGTTCTGCAAGCAGAATATAAGGAGCTAGGAAATAAATGAAGAAGTAGGGCCTTAAAGGTAATAATCTCAGGATTACGCTGCTTGCCATATGCTAGTGATATTAGGAATAGGAGAGTAGACCAAATGAATGTGAAGCAATGATGAAGGAAGGAGTGATTTAGATTTTTGAGATATTTGGATTGATTCTGAGGAAGCGGAGGTTTGTACAAGCTGAATAATGTAGCAAGCAGATGGGAGTTAAGAGTGAGGGAAAAAATGGAAATGAAAGACAGGAAAGTAGAAAACAATTGTACAAGGCAGAGGAAATAAGATATAGTGGCAGGTAGGCCTGCATACAAAAACGGTGTATAAAATGAATGAAAAAGAGCAAAGCCTTTAGCCCTGCTGGTATAATCAGTGGCAATCTTTAAAGCAGATGGGCCTTTGGTCACATCAAAAATCCATGCACTCATTATTCAGATTTACAAGAAGAAAAACTATTCCCTGGAAATTAGGCATCCTGTCTTCAAGGCAGGAGCTAAATCAGGTTGAGGAGACTATGAAGGTGATTTCCCCCTCCCCCCCCCCTCCCACCCACCCCTGCCACCCTGTCCAAAGTAGGGAAGATCCTGACATATATTCTTCTGAATTGCCTGCTCATGTAACTGAGGAAATCTTGCCAGAAACACACACTTTCCAGGCAAATCTAAGAAAAACTTTGGGAACAACAGCAGGATTGCATCTATCAACGTAATCGAAGTATTTGATTCAGTAAATTATACAGCTCCATGTATTGTTGTCCAGAGATTTGAATGTCCAAGAAATATCATCAGTCCTGCAACTACTTCAGGATGGTAAGACTGCAACTCTCTTAAGTGCAAATCCCAAACGGAGATCTTCAAAATCCAGACCAATATCCAGCAAGTCTGCTTGAAAGTCCTGATACTATTTACAGTCTGCGCATCAATGGCTAATCACCTCATCAATGTTCAACTGCCCTCCCTTGCAAGTATAAGTACCATTTTGGTGGAAAACTCTTTAACCTCAGTTGCCTCCTTGACATACACTACCTGCATTATGCAAATGACTGCTGTCTGGTTGGCCATTCTACACCAGATTTGCAAACCACCCTTAATCGCTTCAATTCACAACTGACTCAGCCTGTCCTTAAGTATTCCAAAGAAAACCCATATTGAAAGAAATACTCTAGATTATGTTGAGCACTTATGTTGTACCTATCCCAAAAGGCCAGCTTTGACGAGAAGATCCAACTCTGGATCAACTGTACCAGCTCAGCCTTATACAAACTGTGTCAGCTAATGTTTGACAATGTAAATCTCTATAAGTCATAAAAGTCTTAGCGTACAGAACAATTATCATCACTATACTGCTGTATGACAGTGTGACCTGGACTTTGCATCAGCAAAAAGTAAGAGCACTGGAGAATTTGCAACATAATGTCTTTCATATTCTGGGTTTATGGGAAGACTGTTGAACAAACCCTGCAAATTTAATTACAGTGGTCTGGAAACTTCCAAAATGGCTGAAAAGCATCTCCCAACTAGATTACTACATTTTTGCAACTTTTTGTCTGCTTTGATTTTCAAACGAATCTATAAACATTAAATTTTATTGTGATTGATTAATTTTGATTAATCAAAACACAATGATATAATCGGTGATATCATTAACAATAGACGTGAAATTTTTCCCAAGGATTTTTCTTGTGCATTATATTCACAGCTTTTTTTTATCTGAACATTGAGTTTCCCCTAGGTATGCCACTGCAAAGCAATGTTCTTCCATTGTTTAAAGAGAGGATCTCTCCTTACTGAATTGAGATCAATGACTCTTGAAATATAAGCTAGGAAAATCCAGGTTACAGACCTTACAATTCAGTTGGCAAGCAAATTTGATTGATAGCGAATATACCTGTGAGAGACACCTTCAATGAGAGGTAAACAGCTGGTGTTATGCAAATTCTGCAGACTTTGCAAAATCTGAGAGAAATTAAGAAAAGCTCATTGGTGTTCAGACCAAATAAAGCATTTAAAAAAATAGAATGGAACCAGAAAATGACCTTAAATGGGACAATATTTCCACAATACATTGCTACAGCCAAGTGGTCTCGTCAACTGCTGAAGATGATGGGGAGAAAAGTGTAAACAGCATATCTTTTTATCTTGGGTTTTTTTTTCAAAAGTTGTGTTGAAATGGGGAAGAATTGTTTTAAAACCATTGCTTTAAAGGATTGTTGTATGTTTTTAAAAAGCAAGTAACCTGACACTAATGACAAGCATTGCGCAGTTGTTTGAACAAGCAGTAATTGAAATTTGGGTTACAGATGAATTGGAGCTAAGGGTTTGAGTACAGATGCAGCTGGGTGGTAACAAAACGTTGACTAGTAAATGTATTAGTGGCCAGCTATCAATGACAAAAAGCTTGCCAACAGTGTGATTCGTTCTCAGGTGATTGAATATCTTGGGGCTGAACAAGATAAAGAGAAGTGTTTTGCTTTCCTCCAATATGAAAGCTGCTTCTCTGTTGTCTGCGGTTAAGATCCATTTTAAACCTGAAGATAACAATTTGTCATTCCTTCATCAGTTGTTATAACACATACCTTTTAACTGATAAGTCAGAGACCTTATAGAAGTGACTCAGCCTCATGTCTCTCGGAAACCAGTGGAAGCATCTGAGAAATATGACTGTACTGACCTTACTGGCCAACATAAGAATCATAAGGTTCATTTCAGCAATCTGTGAATAGGAACCCCGAACAGCCTTCCAACCTGTCTTCCACCATAATATGTTGTTTGTCTGTCTGTCTACATGAGGAGGAGTTTATAAGGGAATAAGAATTTTATTTTGAAGTCTTAATTGGAATGACAATTATGTAACTGTTTAGCTAGAGAGGGAATCTAATGACTTTTAATAAGCAATTGTTAAGTACTTGTAACAATCTGTTCTACCAGTCTGGGGCTATAAACCTTTAATATTTATATCAACTCCTGGATAAGGCTGGCTTGATTTCTAGCATGCTATGCCTGAGACTCATGGTGAAACACTATTGACACAGTCAGTAAATGTAGGGACCACCCACCCGGAAGATTATTTGGAGGTTTACTAACTCGATGTGTTTGTTGATGAGAGTTCCGGTTGGAATGCCATGCTTCTAGGAAATCTCGTGCGTGTCTCTGTTTGGCTGGATGTGTTGTCCCAGTTGAAGTGGTGTCCTTCCTTATCATATGTAAGGATACTAGTGAGAGAGGGTCATGTCGTTTTGTGGCTAGTTGATGTTCATATATCCTGGTAGCTAATTTTCTGCCTGTTTGTCACTAGTATCCTTACATAAAGATTAGGAAGGACACCACTTTGACTGGGACAATACATCCATCCTAGGACAAACCAAATAGAGTCATGCACGTGGATTCCTAGAAGCATGGTATTCCAACCGGAACTCTATCAACAAACACATCGAGTTACACCCCATCTTACCACCCCTGAGAAAAGGAACAGGAAATTACATCACCAACCCAAAGAAATAAATAGAAAGCAGGAATTATCAGCAGTGCATCAAACAGAGGCCCACTGAAGATGTTACCCAGTAGGGTCATGAATCGTCAGGAAATGAACCTTCCAGCTCAGCGAGCAAACCTACATGCAGATGCTTAATTATGTTACACCGAATCCCCAAGTGAACTTCACGAATTTGTTCTGATTCCAGCCTGGATACCCCAGATCCCTAAGCACCCAGTTGAGGACAGATGAATGGACTCTTCTTTTTACCCACACTCTTTTACCTGGTCACAACAAAGTCTATTCAAGAGAGTTCCTTCAGGAGTGGATACTTTTCTCCTAAGTCAAATGAATTGATGTTTTAGGACAAACCAATTTAACCAAGTTTTCTTGAGTTAACAAAAGAGTTTATTAGTTATTAAATGAGAAATAATAATGTAAAATACATACTTCTTATTCATATTCTGTGTGAGCCCCCAAAATTTTTTTAAAAAGAACGTGAATGTCGGAGTCATTTGTGAAGTGCAATTAGTCAAATATTGCTGTTAAACTGGATGGTACTAGTAGTTTGTTAATAGTTGAGCTATCAACTTAAGTGTCTTGGTTTTGCAGGATAATTTCTTCTCAATTGTGTCTAGCTGGCAGCATTCGTTGAAAGTATTTTCATCTTCTACCTGCAGTACTTACATCAGAGATGTTTAATAATGCTCAACTATTTGTCCACACACTAGTACATCAGATCACTAATATACACAGACCAATTGATACAGTCAAATCAGTCTTAAACATTTTTTTTAATATCTCTGGATGGTTAAATCACCAAGATGTCTACAGGAGATGACTGCCTACCAAAAGGGTCAGCCTCTTGTTATCCCTTCTTCTTTAGTCTTTCTGTTTGAATATTTCAGTTGCACAGATGTGACAGCCCATGAGTCCACATAGGATTCTGCCAATAGCTGAACTTACATTTACAGTACACTTTAAAAAAATTCATAAAAATCAAAAGAACTGCAGATGCTGTAAATCAGAAACAAAACAAATTACTGGAAAAGCTCAACAGATCTGGCAGCATCTGTGGACAGAAATCAGAGTTAATGTTTTGGGTTGGGTGATGCTTCCTCATAATTTGACACCACTTATTTCTGTACTTTGAGGTTCTGATCCATGGTCATGACAGTCATTTGTACAATGGATTGTCAAAATAATTAGGAACTATTAAAGCCAAGCAAATTTATTCAATGTCCATATTAATATCATGTGCAAGCAAACTTTTATCTGAATCTTAGTAGCAGGGCCACAGATGACTAGAAAGCAAATTGTTCTCAGAATATTTAAGTTTATAAAGATTGGAGATGTCTAGCAGCCTTTTCAAAAATGAGCAAGACAGACACACAAAGTACCATATGAGCAGAGGTCTGCATAGGCTCATAAACACACATTCTTAAAGCTCTTTTTTGGTAGCTCCTTTGTGACACTTTTATCTCATATAATGTTGTTTAAATCACATTTGTGGTTATTTGCACTAAGCTTTGAAAAAAAATTTGTTCCATAGCTGTTTAACCTCGAAAGCCCTTGCTGTTTTAACTGAAACATGTGACCACATTTGGAAATCTGCAACAATTTCTATTAATATTTTCCCCTGTCAAATAGAGAAAGTGAGGACTGCAGATGCTGAAGATCAGAGCCGAAAATGTGTTGCTGGAAAAGCGCAGCAGGTCAGGCAGCATCCAAGGAGCAGGAGAATCGACGTTTCGGGCATGAGTCCTTCTTCAGAAATGAGGAAAGTGTGCCAAGCAGGCTAAGATAAAAGGTAGGGAGGAGGGACTTGGGGGAGGGGTGTTGGAAATGCGATAGGTGGAAGGAGGTTAAGGTGAGGGTGATAGACCGGAGTGGCCCAACCCTCAAACTCAGCACCATCTTCCTAACCTGCAATCTCCTTCCTGACCTCTCCACCCCCACCCCCATTCTGGCCTATCACCCTCACCTTAACCTCCTTCCACTTATCGCATTTCCAAAGCCCCTCCCCCAAGTCCCTCCTCCCTACCTTTTATCTGAGCCTGCTTGGCACATGTTCCTCATTCCTGAAGAAGGACTCAGGCCTGAAACATCGATTCTCCTGCTCCTTGGGTGCTACCTGAGCTGCCCCTGTCAAATAGGGTCTGGCTCTGGAGTTATGCTGAGATTTGTACTAATGGTCAAAACTTTAAGCTTCACAAAAGCAGTAGTAACCCAACATCTGGTACATCTATTAACCGTCACTGTTGACATCATTAGAATTTATTGCAGTATTCCTAATCCACAGACTTAGTCCAAAGCCAACAATATATCCATTTGCAGAAATAATTTGTATTTTATTATGAATTTCCATTACTTATAATAATGATTTGATCAAAGCTCTTTCCTTGCAAAACCTGTCTCATAATAGGCAAAGTAGATTTTCATGTTAGACTTCTTTCAAAATATTATAAAGGTCTTTTTTGCAACAGCAAATCAGGTAGCATCCATATAGAAATAAAATTAAGGCATTAGATTGATAATCTTGCATCAGAACTCAATTAACATCTCCACAGATGCGACTTGATCTGTTCAGTATTTTCATTATTTTGGATTCTCCACTTTTGCATTATTTTGTTTCACATCATTTTTAATTGAGTTCCAATTCTGTATCACTGACAAGGTTTATTATACAGTCTGGCAGCATCTGGTTAAGGAATTACTTTTTAAATTCTTGATCACATTCTTATTCAGAATTCAGCTTCTTAAACTATTCACAAGGAATTCAAGAACCAGGACCACTTCTTCAGATTAGACATGTTACAATATACCAGACCCGAGGGTTTTTATGGTGGAGTGGTGCTGTCTTCATTTCTGAAAGTCAGGTTTCAATTCGCAGATGCTTTAACACATGTTGTTGTAACACATCTGAACAGGCTAATTAAAAAAACTGTTCCAGACCCAACATCAATTTCAGACATTGCTCCTATTTTCTTATCGGTAGGAGGTATTGGTAAGGATTCTGCAACTTCATTTACTCATTCCTGCCTTTCACATTATATCCTTTTTTAGTCCACTCCCATCTCTTCCCTGCCTCTGCTCTTGTTTGAAACCTGTTACATCCATACATTTCCACAAGTAGAAATGTTACCTGTTCCTCTGTCCACACATGACAGCCTTATTAACTATTCCCAGCATTTTTGGTTTATTTCAGACTCCCAGCATTTGTCACATTTTGACTTCATAATATTAAGTGAATGGTGGCTGGCATAAGTTAGTCCAAATTAATTTACATATTTACATAACAATTTAAAAAACTCTGCTCAGTTGGTAGTAGTTTGCATGAAACTGAATAACTACTAGCTGGAATACATGCATTCTTCTGGCATATACCAATTTTCTTTGCAAAAGGAATTCACTTGACCCCTTCCATCTCAACAAGAGAAATATCAGCAACATGTAAAATATAGTTTTCTCCATTTTCAACCAATTAAAAGTCACTGGTCGAGCATAGCCAAAGATCAAAGGGTAAGAACAAAGAAGAACAAGAGAAAAAAGAAAGATCAAAACTAGAAGGTTTGTGTAGATTGAGACGTTAGGTAGCCTATGAAGAAACTATAACAGCAAAAGGTACTGAAAAGCAGGAATTATAAGATCTAGCATTCATTATCTACCAAAGTAAACACTATACAGTGTATTGTATGGTAATTGATTTCTCATGGCTTTAGTCATAAACTTTAGCAGCATAGGCTTTAAAAATATACATTTACAAGGTGGCTGAGCCAACAAGAAATGACATTAGGCATAGATGGCATACTTCAAAATAAACTGATTAGACAAAATTATAAAATCTAATTATGGTACCAGATAACATGCCAACAGTGAACTGAACTGAGAATCGAAGCTTGTCCAGTCATACAGTAATTTTAGATTTAACCACAATTTTACTGTTCAATCGCTGAGAAAGTTTAGCTTCAAGTGAAATATGGCAATATGCTAAATGCATTTTCATACATAATGAATTGGTACTTTTGTAAAAATTACATTTCTTAACTGATAATTATAGGGAAATATTAATTTGAAGCTAATAGAGGCTTTAAGTTTATATTTATAATATTATACATTTCAGTTGGCTCGATCATGGAAGACTCCAGAAAATAAATGTGACTTTATCAAATGAGTTGAACTGTATTTCAATGTTGATTGCCTTGCTTACAATTTGAACAGGACATGGAAAACTTCAGGTGATATAAAGCTGCAATTTTACAAAATGTTACAAGTTTAATCTAGTCTGCATATGCAAGTGGGAAAGAAAAAGAACAGATTAGTGTGGTAACTTTAACACAATTATCAGATTGCGCCAACAGTATTCTATAAAAGAGACTTATATTTATATAACATCGTTAATGGCCTTAGGACATCCCAAAGCACTTCATAGTGAACTAAATATTTTTGAGGTCCAGTCACTGCTGTGCAGCATGTAATTTTTTTTCTCTGCACAATTACTTTACAATAGAGACGCATAAGCAAAAACAAAAGATTTACTCCAGTTAACAGTTGAGTTAAATTGCAACTATAATTGAACTGCATTTCAGACACTAAAATAATGAAATCACACTTGACCGATCATAAAGGGTTTTACTGGTTAAACACTAATGTCATATCTAATACAAATGGAAAAAAAAATGCATTTCCACATACACAAGTCATAACATTTTTCAATTTGTATCAAAGACATACTGATAACTTTATTCTTATATCATTTATATCAAACGTGCTGCACCAAAACATTGAACACTAATGGAAAACTGGCATTCACGAGATATAGAAATGTTTGTTCAGGTATCAGGAGGACACTATCTTTGCCAGCTCTATAAGATTTATTGCCAATATTGCATTTTACTTCAGCCAGCTGAACTTTTAAGTTTCACAGAAGTAATAATTAAACACAAAAGTAAAGCATCTTTAAACAAATATTGATTATATATTTAGTTTTTTTTGCTTCAGTTAGATTGTTTATTATGAGAATATTTGAATAAAGATAGATAGTCATCTGGTGTTTTACACAAAAAAAATGCAAAATCCAAGTTTCATCAATAAGCCGTATATTCTCAAATAGGAACATAAATAAGTGCACTGCAAAATGTCACTTATTGCAGCTGACGTTGCTCTCATTCAATGTTCTATTTAAAGTTTGCATGTTCGGACAAAGCACCAGTCTAACTAATTCCTCTGCTTTTGGGGATCATTTGTGGCGACTGCCACGCCTTTTCATTGCTGCTGTGCATTGTGGACAGTACCATTTTCCTTTTGGAGCTTCTGTCAGTCCAACACATCCATAGTGGAACCACTCGATGGGGCACTTTAAAAAGAAAATTAATTGTTGTTAGAAGCTTCATAATCCAGTTTAACTTTACCATTAAAATGAAATTTAATATGGCTATGTTAATGCATCAAATGCAAATCAGTCACCATTAATAGTGTCATCTTTCACTTATTTCTTACTGTAGTTGACAACCAAGTTTTATAGTTTGCAGTGGTTCTAACATTAGATAATGTAAAATACTTACATCTTGATTATCACACCCTACCATTTCACCATATGACACCTGAAAATGAAGAAAAACACACATTTTCAGCCTTGCTTTTATGCTAAGTGAGCTAATCGTGGACTATTCAACTATTGTTATCATTAAGCTGGGACTGACAATGCATACTGGGAAGTGACATCAATCCAACTTTTCATGCTAGGTTCTTATGGCATCGTGGTATTTTAAAACCAATTGCAACCTGGTTAAAATGTATGATTTACCATTTGTCCAGCTGCATTTCTGGCCATCTATGATTACAACATTGTTATAATTTCTCATGCCATGCCAAATATACATTACTCATTAGTTTTTCAGCTACTCAGCAGCTTTCATAACTAAACTCGGAGATATTTATATTAGTGTCTGATGTAAAGTTAAAATTTCCCCAGTTCTTTTGGAATTGGGATTTGATTTTGGATTTTCACATCTATTTCTAATACAAGGAAATACTAAATTTGATTTTTTTCAACAAAATTAAATTTCTAGAGGTTTGAAATTGACATATTTTGTCCAACAAGGAGTTTTTATCCATTTATGTGCCAGGCACTGCATGTTACATACACTGAAGGGGCATCGTGTCAGCCATATTTTCATTTTCAGTATCTGCTACATTTTAAAATCAATTACAAGTTAATTTGTTTCAAACTATACATTCTGCAAATAACGTGAATTCATAATCTTTAGAGTCTGTGCTGAAAATCTAAAGGTAAATTTCTAACAATAGTTCTCACATGACTATATACATCTCTTGGAAATCTGTATATATTGTTTGAAGCATGCAAAAATAAAAATAGCAAAAATAACATGAAATATGCTCTGCATTCAGCATCTTTATTCCAAACTCACCTGATTGCAGATACAATAACGAGGCTCATTAGGATCATATGCCCAATCCACTTGGTTATTGGAATCAGACTCCGATAAAGCTGGGGTCTGCTGAGGAATCTCCTGCGCTACTACAGATGAAGAGGAGGAGGAAGATGACGATGAAGATGATGAGGAGGACTGGTGATTTGAGGACTTGTTGCTATTTCTGCAAAAAACAAAAAAGTGGATGTATAAACCTTAGCATTTGGGCTAAATTATAGACATCTGGATAGTTCACATTTTATTAATAGAGAACGACAATATAAGTAAAAAGAACTTTCATAGCAATTGACAGGAGAGCATAAGTAGACCAAAGCTAATATTAGTGACCACTACCAGCATTTTAAGTATCAAATCTTCCTGGTTTTACACAATGATGTGATAATGAATAGACTGTATAATACTCCTATATGCAGCTATAACTTGGATCTCAGACATTAATGTAATGTGTACTTAAATATGCTTATCAAATTGTATTCATCAAAAGTAAGCTCAACAAATTCATGTCTCTGCTCAGGTTGTTCACCATACACACAGATTTCTTATGTATTGCAATTATTATTTCTGATTCTGCAATTCAATACTTAATACTAAAATTATTATGGATTATTACCCCCACAATCATTGAATCACACCCATAATTATTCAAATGGGCTATATTATTTCTTAGTTTTAGTGGAGCGACAGACGTTGCTAGTTTGTCCAAGTAATTTTAACAAAGCTAGAGGTTCAATTTAACATCAGTTTTGGGTCTTTCAGTTTGGTTGTACACTTTGTATTTTTCAGACCAGTAAATCATTCTAGTTACTCTAATTTTATTTTCCTGTATCTTATTACTTACTCCTTTTCAAATATATCCAACTCCATTCTTGTAGAATCATAGTGAGGAGAAAATCATTTTTAAGATAATAAACAGACCAGGAATAATATCAATGCTAACATCAAAATAAATGATTGTTTCATACATACTATTTCAAACATTGAGGTAATAAAGAGAACTCCTTAAATTGCAATAATCTCTTCTGTTGTGTACCCATTTGCATCTTTTAGATATTTCAGTTGTTCACATAACAAAATTGTAGAAACAAAAATTTTAAACAGACGATTTATGAACAGAATTTATAAATATTAGAAACACTTGGAGAAACCCATTTAAATTAAGACAGCAGTAAACAAACAAAATCAAATGAAGAAAACTGACGTCACAACTGACATATTAAAAACATTCTTTCTCAAATCTTTTTGATGACTCTGCAAATAAATTCAACAAACTTAAAACTGGTACTTTAATCTCCACGAGTATATATAAATTATATCAGTACGAATGTAATTGATAATGCAATTCCTGCAGAAAGTGCCTCTGTTCAAAAGATCTGCAAATTTATGTATTGCACTAATACAATATTTTGACATAATCAGTGACATTACATAAAGAAATTTATCACGGTATGGAAAACCTTGAGAGAATAAGCCACCTGAATTTCAGAACTCATTGGTCAACATGGACCAGTATTGGCTGAAGGGCCTGTCTCCGTGCTGTAGGACTCTATGAACTTAAAGGCCGCTCAAAAGGTGGAAGCTTTCCATTTTGCACTTATTGTTTCAAATGAAAGAAAACCAAAACTTCAAACAAGCATGACAATTTATACTGCAGGAGAAAAGGGCTTGAAGAAGATGGATTGGACAAAACACTGTCTTGGAGAAATTAAAAGGGAAGTACAGAGAAGACAAAAAGTTTTGGTAAGACATTATTTTCTCTAGCTAGAAAAACAGTTGAGTACTTTATCCATCAAATATAAAACTCTTTTCTTTCTTGCAAGAAATTGACAAAAAAAAATTTTGAAAAGATATACTTGGTCCAATCCTGAAACTTGAATGAACCAAGTTACTTTCCATTCCTTCTCAACACACAGAAGATTTAATCAGTACAAAACAGTTATTTTAGAATGGCTACAAATCAGTTAAGTTACGAGTTACAACTTTTAATATGATTTGATAACCACTGTTTGTTTGCTGGAGTGAAAACAACCATTCAGATGCTATGAATGAATTTTCATTTACTGCAATCTTGGTACAAATGATTTTCTAATAACATAAGTAAAAATGCACATATAACCTAAAATTTCAGTCAGGGCCTGACAACAAAGTGGACCAGAAACAGATTAAGACGGGGAAATTTAATGCTGTCCCTGTGCCATATTTGGTGACCACAGGCATTTTAATTGAGTAGGAAGCTGGCAAGCTCACTGCCTTTCTACTCTGTATATGACTGTAGTAGATTGATTTGTCAAAGGGCTTCCTGCCTCATCAGAAATTAAGCGCCTTTGGTGGGGAACTACTGTCCTCTTCATGTCAATGATCGTATCCACCCATCATGGAAAGGAAACACAGCATTGCATGAATCCTGAAAAGCAAACTTGAGTGTTCTGGGTATGGAGTGATTTTGAAAGGCACTCAGTGGCTGGTTAACTACTCCCTTCCATCAAAGCCCCTCATCAGCCTGGACCCTTTGGCAATCCTAGGTCTAATGACTAGCTGGCAAATCTCAGCAAGCAGGACTTCCATGTCCAGGTCTTTGCTCTTGAGAAAAGCCCATTTCTGGCTGACACTCAACTAATACAGCTGACCTTCCTGAAAGAAAGCAGGTCCTGCTCTCTAGATGACACGTGCGACCCTGAGTGCCTACATTAAATCTGCCCAGAGAATTTAATCCCAAAGTCAGGTCCTAAATTTGGATTAACATTTTACTGAACTACTAGTGTAAACACACCCAATCAAAATGTGTTGGCCATTATGAAGAGGAACAAACTTCTGTGGCAAATATATTTAGCTATTAAAATGGTTTGTTTTTTTCTAGGCCTGCTCACTGTATTCCCTGCAGACACACATAAGAAAAAACTTGTCAATATTCTCACATTCTAAGCAAGGAGGAATATCTTGCTAGGTTGGATACCCGAATACCCCCGGGCCTTTCGGGCTGGCTGAAGATTGTTATAGAGCATATTCCCTTGGATTTTCTCACAAGTATGGTACACCATAAAACCGAGAATAAGATATGGCAGCCCTTTTGAAAAACCTGGACACAGATTTATCTGCCACACTAACAAGGACTTTTGTATAGCTGCAACGACTGTATTTTACAAGTTCAATATCCAGAGAGGAGGAACTGTGAACGTATGTGTTTTGTTTGGTTGGGCTGAGTTATTATTATTTATAGTTTGTTGTTGGTTATTATTTATTGAGTTAAATAGCCAGTTTGGATTTTTTTATTCTGTATATTTCTAATTATGTTTATACATTTGTACATGAGGGTGGGTTGGGTTTTTTTTAAACTTGTGTTTTTAGTATTGTTTTGAATTGTATTGTTTTGTACTTTATTGTAATATTAAAACAAACTATTTTTCCAATAAAATTATATTTTTAAAAAAAGCTTTGTTTTGACATTGATGATATAAATTGTTTTAAGACATGAAACACACACTAAGACCAGATAAAAAGCAAAAATTTGTGAATTCCTTAATAGCAGTTAAGGAACACTTAAATAACACTTACTTATTTTTTCGACCGCTGCGTGAATCTGTGGCTGATGTTGATAATGTTTGTGTCAGGGTGGATGCTAGTGTTGAGGAATATCCTGTAGATTCCCTTGAGATAGAGAACTCTCGTGCAAGTTGGAAGTCATTGTTTTTAAATGCTTCATAAGTGGCCTTTATAGTAGATGTCCTTCGCCCTTCCTTCATCTTGCACATCAAAAAGAGAAGTAAATTCTTTACAATTCAGCATTGTATTTTAAAGTGCATCACAAAATTTTAACTTTTTTTAAGAAGAAATCTTCTCTACTTACCAATATTTGTAACAATAAAATGTTAAAAGTACTTCAGAGATTATGATATAATAACAAATTAATAATCACATTTGCCAATTATCGGTAATATAATACTTGGTCTAAGATTCTATTTTGTAATGTGGAACAGACAATTTGCAAGACTAAAGCTAACGTTGATGCTCTCAATTAAAGAATTAAATATGGACATCCTGTGGAATTATTATAATTTTTTGTAATCCATTTTTAAGTAATTCTTCCCTAAGTAGTATTAAAATAATGAATTATCAAGCAGTTCAAAAAAACTACATTCCTAAATCACCCCTAAATTTTTTACAGCTATTTACAATATTTGAGTAGTTACATTACTGTACACAATTAATTGTTGTGAAAACTTCTGAAACTTTCAGCTGATTCAGAATTAAAATGCATGACCAAGTATGATCAGCCATGATCATATTGAATGGTGGTGCAGGCTCGAACGGCAGAATGGCCTACTCCTGCACGTATTGTCTATTTATTAACTCGATTGATGTGAATATGTTAAGATTATCTGGCAGACAAAATTATAGAAGCATCGATGGCATCGTAATTACTGTATGTCAATCTAACTGCACATTACTGGTATCTTTGTTAATGACATTTTATTTATGTAATAAAAATATTCAAATTTATACAGCAATTTCACATTAAAACTGCTCTAAACAGCCAATTAAGGACATTTGAAATGCATTCTCTATTCTTCCATAGGATGTGAGCATTCCTGCCAAGGCCCATATTTGCTGCCCATTGTTAATTGTCCTTGAACTAACTGGCTTGTTAGGCTACTTCTGAGGATATTGGTATGGATCTATAGTCACATGGCTGTCAGACAAAGATCAGATTTTTTCCCATTAGTGAATTGGATTGAATTTTGCCAAGGCAGAAATCCCATTACCCTACCTTAAGAGCGCTTTCTGATGCTTTCTTGGGTAGTACATTTTAATTTTTGGATCTACATTTTGGTTTTCAGGGACTTCTTTATCATTCTCACTAACTTATTGGGCAATTTATTGGGTAATAACAATACCTTTTCTGTATTTTTGTTGATGTATGGGGAAATCTGGTCTCACACAAAAGTTGAATTACAATACTTCTTCAATAACCTCAATAATTACCAATGCTACCTCAAATTTTAAATCAAAACACAACAAAAAAAATTCCTAGACACTACTTAAATTAGCATAAGACAATAGGCATAATTCAGCAAACATTTATTTTCAAGTATAGTCATTTCTGATAGAATGCGATAGTTCCGTTCTTATGCAATCCCGCAATACAAGAAATTCATGCGTTAGCCATGCCATTTAAACTAATGGGGCCAGAATTGTGTTATTTCCGATACAAGTAAGGAAAGTTCACATTCTGCAAATAACAATCTAAATTCTTCAACTGCGCTGAACTAATTCGTGTTGAAGAAACAAGCATTATAGCAGAACCGGTTGTAACGATACACATGCACTTCTACACAAAAAAAACACCACCTTAAACACACATTCCATAGACTGGTGAGTTCACAGCAAATGTGTCACCATCGCATACGCACAAAACAAAGATTTTAACTGGGCAGTTAACTACTATTTTTACTGCATCTCAGATTTAAATTCAACGACTGACGTTATTGCAATATTTCCTCCAGGTGGTAACTCATGAACATAGTTAGCTTTGAGCTGAAGATTCCATATTCACTATAGCCAAGTAATTTGGAGATTTTCTGGCTCCTGGTTAGCGCAGAACATCTTTGTTGACAGCTTTTAAACTGTTCTTTCCTTTGCAGAATTGCTTTCCCTTCCTGTAATCTGCCTCTTCTCTGTCTCTTGCAACCTCACTCGCTATTACCCCCTAGCATCTCAACTCTTGCCCCATTTCCCATCTTACAGCATCTCACTCTCCACCCATTCTAATGCAGCCTCTTTCTTCCCTCCTTCCCGAACCTCTTCCCCCTATCTTTTTCATTCCCCTATCCTTCATTGCAACTTCTTTCTTACACCATGGAGACTTGTTTTCCAACCCACACCCCATCTGTAGCCACTTCTTATCTATCCAGCCCCTTGAAGACTGTTTCTATGCCTCCACTCCTCCTTAATACTCCTACCCTTCCATATAATCTCGCTCTTTCCCTAACTCCAGTTGCAGCCCATCTATTCTACTAACAGGGGCAACTTTCCATCAATGGGAATTAAATTTTCCTCGACTTTTTAGAGATATTTGGGGTCAAATTTGTTTGCGACACCCCCACTTAGTTTGGAACCTTTTCTGTATGATAATTGATAATAGCTTCATAGTCACCATTACTAATACCAGCTTTATATTCCAGAATTTTTATATTAAATGAATTTACCAAACTACCTTGGTGCTAACCCATGTCCCCAGAGGGTTAGCTTGGACCTCTGGCTTGCAAGTTCAGTGCCATTATCACTATGTCACCATTTCTCCATAGTCAAGATAGGGGTGTAATATTGCAGCAGCCTATTTGTACACTGCAAGGTCTCACAAACAGCGTTACAACGACCAAATAATCTACTTTGGTGAAAAAAAAAACCCAAAGAACTACAGATGTTGGAAATCAAACAGAAACTGCTGGAAAAAACCTAGCAGGTCTGGCAGCATTTGTGGAGAGAAAAGAGAGCTAATGTCCAGTTAATGTTCAGCATCAGTTCTGAAGAAGGATCACTGGACTCAAAACGTAACACTGTTTTTTCTCCACAGATGCTGCCAGACCTGCTAGCTTTTTCAAGCAATTTCCATTTTTGAGACTCTGATTGAAGGATAAATATTAGCCAGAACATGCACCACTTATCTGATATAGCAATCTACTCAGATAATCTGGGATGAAATGAGTGCTGGAATCTTTAAAACCAAACCAGTTAATATTTCTATTATGTAAATTACCTGTGCTGTTGCTTGAACAGCTTGGGCAGCTGCCATTGTAATAGCTGCAGCTCCAGGACCTGCTCCTGGAGTTAATGAGGTAAGATTATATGAACTGAGAGGCTGTGATGAATTAATATTGTAGACACTGTTAGAAGTCGATGTTAAATTACTATTACGGCATCCTGAAAAAGATCAAAAGAAAAATTTCAATCGGTAAAACGTCAGACACATTTAATCAATTAACAATTATTTTCTATTTAAAAGTAACCACATGATGTATCATATCATGTGATAACCCAGTTTCTCTATACTTCATAAATTCTTCTTCCATTGAACTGACTGACTCAATTTTCATCCCATCGGACAGTAAATTTGGCTCAAGTGTCCATTAACATTGGAAACATTCCATTGTTAGGATTTTGCAGTGAAATGATGTGAAACTTTCAGTGTCCACTGAAAGTAACAGCAACTTCATAAATCTGCACAGAATACTACGAAAACCTAGACGTTGCTGTCATTATTACAATGTTCCTCCAGAGGCTATGCTGTAGAAGTTCCTTTTCCCCACCCACAACCAAAAAGAATGCAACCTCTGAGAAATTTGTGAATCGACAGAAACTTCCAAACTGAAGATCAGCACCATCAACACATTTTAATCTCCTAAAATATTACCAAATGTGATTCAGGAGAAATGCTTCCAAGTGTATTAAGAATATGCAAGGAGCAGCTGAAGCAAAAAACAGATACAATTAAGGGTATTTAGCTAAGGACATGTGGAAGAAATTAATAGAAAGATATGCTAATAGGATCAGGTGAACAAAAGTGGGAGGAGGCTTGTGTGCAGCATAAGCTAAAATAAACATCTGGGCAAATAACTTTCTTGTGTACCAAGGACTCATTGTACTGCATCTCAGCTTTGAATTCAATCATTTCTTTACTTTAGTAAAATAAATCACAAGAGTTATTGAGCGCAATAACGTTGTTTTCCAAAGGCATGGAAATGTGTAAAAGGATTTCTTACTTATTTTGCAAATTTAGGAATTCCAATTCAAAGATCACATAAATTGAACAGTTCACTTCAGTTTCGGTATCCATTAAGTTAATGAACTAACACATGTACAGCATAAAGGATTATCAATCATTTTGACAATTAGCCATACTCAGTGGTACGGCTAGTAGAGTTTTATTATTTTAATACAGAAAACGTCTGAATTGACACCTTATGAACTGGCACCCTTGATAAATGGGTAAACATTATATACCTCAAATACTGGAAGTTTATTGCATTATTGCAATCTCTGCAATGCCCAATAGTCAGTTGAGGGTGCAATTGAGAAAGATCTCTGCTGGTAAATTTCTTTTAAAACAAAGTTACAAAATTATTTTAGTGATTTGTGCTGTAAATAAAGTACAGTTATGTATAGATCTCCTGCACTGTTTTTCTAATACTTAGTGTGTTTATACATTGATTACACTGATCTCTTGATCAACCGGACTATTTGATCAACTGGCACACTCCTGGTCCCATAGCTGCCTGTTAATAAAATGTTAGCTGTATTATCCTTTTCGTCTCCATAAGTTGTATGCCATAATAAATGTGGCTATTGTATGGAAATATCATTAATTGAAGGATTTGGAATTCACTTATTCTAATCAAACTTGCTGATCACATTTGTAGTATAGTCCAGAAATCTAATCTCAATGGCATATCAGTATGATTTTATTTAACTTAATTTCTATTTTCACATTCATTGAATAAGAACTTAACACTTGCAATCTTCTACCAAACAAATATCAATTTGCATCTAATTGAACAGGGACATGGAAAAGCTAAGATTAACAAATTTCAAGTATTGTATAGTACTGAAGTTTAAATTACACCACACAAGTTGATTCATAATAGATAGTTCTGTTTCAAACAGAGGCATCTCAGGCAACTCTGAATGAGTAATTGCTTAAGGAATGCTTTTTGACAGAAGTTGTTCTCCCATCCTCCTCTTGCCGAGCTAGCCTCCAAAGGCCTAGATGCAAGGACTACACAACAAGGAAACAGCACACTAGCCTTCCTGATGAAGGGCTTTTGCCCAAAACGTTGATTTTCCTGCTCCTCGGATGCTGCCTGAACTGCTGTGATTTTCTAGCACCACTCTAATGTGGAATCTGGTTTCCAGCATCTGCAGTCCTTGTTTTTACCTAAACAGCACACTATCACAAATCTGGAGACATGTTAAGAACATCAAAACAGGAGTCGGCCATTCAGCCCCTCGAGCCTTCTCTGCCATTCAATATGATCATGGCTGATCATATTGGGAGACATTGAAGACTGCAGATGCTGGGTATCAGAGTCAAAATGTGTGGTGCTGGAAAAGCACAGCCCTCAGACAGCATTTAAAGAGCAGGAGGGTCGATGTTTCGAGCATAAGCTCTTCATCCTGCTCCTCAGATCCTGACCGGCTGTACTTTTCCAGCACCACATGTTTTGACTTTAGCCTAACTCCATACACTTGCCTTGGATTCATATCTCTTGACACACTTGCTTAGTAAAACTTTGTTATCTCAGATTTAAATTTAACAATTTAATTAGCCTTGATCACAATTGGAGGAAGAGAATCCCAAACCTTGATTACTCTTTGCATGTAGAAGTGCTTCCCAATAGCTCTCTTGAATGGCCTGGCCCTAATTCTTAGACAATGCCCATTTGTTCTAGAATCACCAACCTGCGGAAATAGTTAATCTTCATCTACCTTGTCTTTTCTCATCAATATCCTGAAGACCCTCAATCAGATCACCTCTTAACCATCTAAATTCTAGGGAATACAGGGATACTTTGTCTAATCTCTCCTCATACCTTAACCCCTGAAATCCAGATATTATCCTTGTAAACCTGTGTTGAACTCTCTCCAGGGAGGAAACATTCTTCTTTAATAAAAAATGTGGGGGCCAGATCTGATCATAATACCCTAGGTGGGGGCCTAAGTAGGATTTTGTTTTACAACTGCAGCGTAACATCTGCATTTCTATCCTCCAGTCCTCTAGAAATGAAGACCAGCATTCCATTAGACTTCTTGACTATTTACTGCACCTGTACAATGTACTTTAAAGAGCTAGACACCTAAACCTACAAACCTCATTAGTCAATCACTGTATTTAACTGTTCATGAGTTACTCCCCCAGAACTATCCAGGCAGTGGGAATCACTATTACTCATGCCAATGAAGGTTGGAGGAGATAATATTTTCAGACCTACCTATTAGTCTATTGTAAAAAATACATCTTAAAATTAATTGACAGATTTCAAGGAAACTTGAAAGTTTACAGATATATAGAAATATTTGTGTACAGGTAGGGTAAAATGAATGGTCTTTATTGGTGAAAATATGGATTTGGATCTGAATCTGGAAAGTTTAAGTTTCTATTAACATTGGGAATATTGCAGACAATTTTTAAAATAAACGTTGTGGGGTGGTATTTTAAAATGTTGCAATCTCAATGCTATAAAATCTCCTTAGTAAAATGAAAGCATTTAATTTAAAAAATCAGCTTTGTAGTTATAAAGTTGTGCTAGTTGTGCAATTATAATGATGTTAATATTTCAGGGTAGAAGCAAGGACTGTAATGAATAATACCCTCTTTATTTGTGTCAGACTTTTGCTTCATGTCTTTTCTGGTTGGTGCTTGACTCTCACTGTAGATACATGATGTATAAATGATCAAGGGAATCATAAATAAACGGTACTATGAGCATATCCTGTCATCTAGTAGCCAGTCTTTGATTCCTGCCAAAGACGTGTGCTTGCCTGACTGCAACAGGCTGAATGCATACTGGCTGTGGCTAAGGTAATATACATTCATTAACAGAATCTTCTAGGCATGGAAGCACACCCACTAGACTTTCATGGCTAGGTAGGCCTTGCAAATAATGGAGCCTGTAGATAAAATGCAGAGACATGTGCTCTATTTACACTATAATATCACATGACATTGCCCTGGCTCAACTCATCTGTTGCTATAACTCCCATTCCTCTTAAATCTGCATTAAATCTTAACGCATTCTTGGCTAGCCCTCCATATTCAATTATCTGTAAATTCAAGGTCATCCAAAATTTTGCTGCCTCGGTCTTAACTTGTAAGAAGTTCCATTGTGCTTGCTGCCTAATAGCTCCCAGTCAAGCAACACCTTGTCTGTAAAATTATCATCCTGGTATATAAATTTCTCCTTTGTCCTGCCCCTTTCTACCTCTATTTCCTCATAGGCATCTACACTCCTCTAATTCTGACATCCTGTACATTTCCAATTTTAACTGCTCTATCAGTGGTGACTATGCCTTTGTTGTATTGGCCCCAACCCCTGCAATTCTCCTGCAGTGCTTTTCCATGTCACTTTCTTCTTATAAGACACTCCTTACAACATACCTTTTTGACTACGTTTTTGACCATGCGATTTAATCTGTATACAACTTGAAGTCATTATTTGTTTTGAATTATCTGTGAAGCTTTTTAGTACATCTTAATATATTATAGACACTATATAAGTATGTGTTGCTGTAGTAAAATTATGTCATAGTTTTAGTTGCCAAGGAATTCAAATTACCTGGCGTATTTTCTTTTGAGGCATCTGATGTAAGGGTAGACAAAAGAGCTTCTGACTTGAATTTCTTCTCGGGAATATGATCTGTAGTATGGTGGCTAGATGGATTATATTTCCGTTCTGGAAAAATAACAATAAATTGAATACAGATTAGAATACATGCACCTTATTTTCCACATTTTTAAAATTTACGTAACAATAACTGATTTAGCATCAGCTTCAAGAAATTACTTTCTGGATCAAGAAAATGCTGGAGTAGCTGAGTACTAGTATTAGATATCAGTGTGATTAGTGCCAATGGTGAATAATGAAACACTGATATGACACATTAACTGCAATGTTCCACTAAATCTTGGTGATCTTTCCCACTATTATGTGCGTGGATGGCAAACATTTTTTAAAAAATGAAATAAGATAACACATGTTAACTCCTTGGGAAAGGAACACTTTTCTACTGAGCCAATCAGTATCTGCATTCAACATTTCTAGGCTACATAAAAGCTAATTAGTCTAAGCATGTGATCAAAACAATAATAATTACATTTAAAAAAAAAGAGTCTTACTAATGTGTCCAAGGAACACTGAGTCAACCTAACCAAAACAACTTGTAAAGCACGTGACATGGTACCTACTTTCTATTGGCGTGTGAGAGTGAGCGTGGTGGTTATTAACTGGCTGAGGTGGATTGTCCAGCTCCAAAGATCCTGAAATAAAAACAAGGCAAAAATCAGCCATTTATTTGATTTTTAAAAAAAAACTATAAATAACCAATCATGGAAGCTAAGATTCTTTCCACTCAGCTCCAGAAAACTGCTGAAAACTAGTACAGGGTATGGGTTCCTAGCTGCAACAGTGTCAAAAAGATAGTTTTGAAGAAAAGTTATACCATACTCAAAACATAAACTTTGTTTCTCTCTCCACAGATACTGCTAAATCAGCTATGTTTCTCCAGAATTCTCTATTTGTTATCAGCATTCTACGATGATTAGCCACAGTGCTACCCAGTTAATTTTAGTGGTACAGCTAACACACTGTCTCTAAAATGAGATTCTTGACAAATGCATAGGATACATGTAATAGGGTGAATGCATAGATAAATATAAATTCTACTTTTAACTATTTCTCAATAACTTATTTTTAAATAAGTGTGCCACTCTTCACCATATATCAGACTCCTAATTAACCAAAGTCAGTCAGAAACAGTGTGCAAACTTTTGTACTAGAATTAGTCCTCTTCACTCGGGCTTTGTAAAGTAATTTTGCTAGATTCACTTTAAAAATTAATTGCTATTGCTATAAGAGACATTTAAGCATGTGATCAAAACAATAATAAGGGCGGCACGGTGGCACAGTGGTTAGCACTGCTGCCTCACAGCACCAGAGACCCGGGTTCAATTCCCGACTCAGGCGACTGACTGTGTGGAGTTTGCACTTTCTCCCCGTGTCTGCGTGGGTTTCCTCCGGGTGCTCCGGTTTCCTCCCACAGTCACAAAGATGTGCGGGTCAGGTGAATTGGCCATGCTAAATTGCCCGTAGTGTTAGGTAAGGGGTAAATGTAAGGGTATGGGTGGGTTGCGCTTCGGCGGGTCGGTGTGGACTTGTTGGGCCGAAGGGCCTGTTTCCACACTGTAAGTCTAATCTAATCTAAAACGTCTACTGCATTATTTATACTCCATCCTACATACAGGATATATGCTAAGAATCTTTGGTATTTGTTGAATTACAAACTAAACAATTTTATTTCTTTCTCAGCATCAAGCTTTGCCATTTGCAATGTAATATTAAGGTCACCTATTTATAGATTTGCACATATCTATCATACAGGAACCTAGACAGAGCCTTTTAGGAGTATCCTGGTCAGCACAAGTGAGTTGGATCAAATAGTCAGTTTTCGTGCGGTATGACTATGACTGTCCTCAACCGTTAGCCAGTATAATTGGTCAGGCTCATGAATGCTATTTATTCTGGGTAATCCCCACTTTCCTTATTAATTGAATGCAAAGATACTCTTGGAAAAGTATTACAATTAGTACTGAAGCTGCCATCCGTTAAATAATGACGGTGTGGCTTCTGAATTACTCCAATGGACTGAGCAATGCTACATTTCAGTAGACCCTTAAAACCTCTGAGCATTTCTCAAGGAGGTATCTGCAATATCTATGCTCTTTATCCTCCTTTTTCTTTTGCAATCAAATATTTGGGTTGCATTGTCAGATCAATGGAAAAGGGGAATTTTTTTTTTCTCCACATCTTTACTTTGTTCAGGGATCCATGAAAATCCTCAGTCACATCAAGAATACAGAGTCTGGGTGACACCACATGGTGTTAAGAAAATGCTTCTCAATACAAAGTGTGGGAATTAATATGGCTACATAGTCTAATATTTCACTGTGGGAAGCCAGCATGCTAACAGGAAGGCTAGAGTATTGGTAGAATATTAACTATGAAAATAGCTTTGCAAAGAAACTGATATCTTGATAATATCCTTTGGTCATACAAATCTATTGAATCAATTGTTACCCAACTGCTGTTGTTGCGCCATAATCTGTACTTTTGAAAACAAGAATAATCTGCTTCAGCTCAATTTAATGTTGTAGGAATAACTCAAAAAAAGTACCTTTTAAAAAGAACATCTATTAAAATCAGAGTGGATTACTAAATTTACTGCAATGTATGCGGGGTTGGCAACAACAGGCATCCTGACATTTTGTTTCAAGTACCCATAAAACTCCACAGTTTTGCTTTAACACACCTTTAAACAGAAAAGCTAAACTGAACACAGAATTATGATTTGTACTGTCTTAATATAGAGCATTAAATATAATTTTATTCACATAACATTTTACTAAAATAACAATAATGCCACAATTGAGGACTTTTGCTGTGTATCTCTAGGATCTTGACCCAACAAATAACCATAAATTATTTTATTTTAAATAAAATTCCAAGGTACTTCCTTTCATAACCTAATAATGAGCAACGCACATTGTTTCACCACCACACACATTATATATTAACCCTGCCTCACAAAAAGCTACCAAAATTATCAGACACTAAGTTGAGTAAACAGATACTTTGTTACCAGTTAACATCACTCCACTAACTTGATTTTCACCTGCTGAGTAAATTTGCAGCAAATTCCCCTCCATCCACTAACCCAACGTCAGCATTGCACCCATTCAATGTGTTTCCCTAAACCCCTCAACTCCATTAAATGTGTTTCTGGTATTGCATGCAAGCATATTTAATAACCAGGACGGCATAAATCATATGACTTAGTTTAGGGCGTAGGTTTGCTCGCTGAGCTGTAGGTTTGATTTCCAGACGTTTCATTACCTGGCTAGGTAACATCATCAGTGGCAACCTCCAAGTGAAGCGAAGCTGTTGTCTCCTGCCTTCTATTTATATCTTTCTCCTGGATGGGGTTTCTGGGGTTTGTGGAGATGTCATTCCTGTTCGTTTTCGGAGGGGTTGATAGATGTCCCACGACAAGCAGACCAAACACAGCCAGAAACCCTAACCACCTTACCATGCATCAAAGAAGTTTCAGAAATGACAGCCAGACTCTATGACCCCTCGGAATCCTAGTAGCACACAAACCGACCAACACTCTCAAACAAAAACTAACAAACTTAAAAGACCCAGTACAACCCATGGACAAAACCAACGTCATCTACAAAATTCCATGCAAGGACTGCCACAAACACTACGTAGGACAAACAGGAAGAAAGTTAGCCACCAGGATACACGAACATCAGCTAGCCACAAAAAGACACGACCCTCTCTCCCTCATAGCCCTACACACAGATGAAAAATGCCACCATTTCGACTGGGGCAACACATCTATCCTGCGATAGGCTAAGCAAAGACATGCCAGAGAATTCCTAAAGGCCTGGCACTCCAACCACAACGCCATAAACAAACACATAGATCTAGATGCCATCTATCAACCCCTCAGAAAATGAACAGGAAATGACATCACCACAAACCCCAGAAACCCCATCCAGGAGAAAGATATAAATAGAAAGCAGGAGACAACAGTATCGCTTCACTTGGAGGTCGCCACTGATGATGTTACCTAGCCAGGTAATGAAACGTCTGGATATCAAACCTACAGCTCAACGAACAAACCTACACCCTAAACCTCAACCTGAGCTACAAACCTTGCAAAAAATATGATTTAGTGGTGGTTATAAAGGTAGGCGGAAGTAGGGTTAAGGCATACAAAAAACAGAGTAGTTTCAAAATTGGGACATTTGTGGACCGGAGGTCATTACAGATCAGTGAGAATCTCCACGTTCCCCCACCATCCATGTCCTGTATCTCCTCTGCTTTATCTTTGTCCCATTTTTTTAGATTAGATTAGATTACTTACAGTGTGGAAACAGGCCCTTCGGCCCAACAAGTCCACACCGACCCGCCGAAGCGCAACCCACCCATACCCCTACATTTACCCCTTACCTAACACTACGGGCAATTTAGCATGGCCAATTCACCTGACTCGCACATCTTTGGACTGTGGGAGGAAACCGGAGCACCCGGAGGAAACCCACGCAGACACGGGGAGAATGTGCAAACTCCACACAGTCAGTCGCCTGAGGTGGGAATTGAACCCAGGTCTCTGGCGCTGTGAGGCAGCAGTGCTAACCACTGTGCCACCGTGCCGCCATTATTGGCCATTCTCCAACTCTGCTTTATCAGAAAGGCACACTTAGTCTTGACTCTCCATGTGCAAAATCATAGAATACTGATGGAATATGTACAAATTACAGTAAAAAGACCTCATCCATAAATAAGGTTAAATGTCAACTTATTCAATTTAAATATTCAAACAATATTTAATTTGCCAAATACATTAATAAATGATCAATTGCACATGACAATAAAACAATTCAGGGGAGGGTGAGGAAACTCTACAAGTATTCCCCACTTCAATAATGGAGGAAGCTCAGTATAGTGCAAAAGGAAGACTGAATCATTTGACAAACATCTTCAGCCAGAAGTGCCAAGTGGATGATCCATCTCATTTGGCTCTCGAGGTCTGCAGCATCATTGATGTCAGTCTTAGAACATAGAACATAGAAAGATACAGCGCAGTACAGGCCCTTCGGCCCTCGATGTTGCGCCGACCGAATCCTACCTAACCTACACTAGCCCAATAACTTCCAAATGCCTATCCAATGCCCGCTTAAATGACCATAAAGAAGGAGAGTTCACCACTGCTACTGGCAGGGCATTCCATGAACTCACAACAGTCTTCAGCCAATTCAATTCAATCCATATTAATATCAAGAAATGGTGCAAACACTGGATACTGTAAAACTATTCACGACATTCCAGCAATAGTACTGAAGGATTGTGCTCCTTAAATAGCTGGGCCCCTAGCCAAGCCTCTCCAGTACAGCTACAACATTGACATAGACCAAGCAATGCAGAAAGTTGCCCAAGTGAGTCCCAAGAACAAAAGAAAACATCCCTCCATTTTGCAGTCAATTATCAGTTGAAGTCATGAAATTGCTATCATCAGAACTATGAAATAGCACATGTTCAACAATAACCTCCTCACCGATGTTCAATTGGGGTCAACCAGCCCACTCAATTCCAGATCTCATTACAGTGTTGGTCCAAGCATGGATAACGGAGCTGAAAACAAGTGGAATGGAAGGTGATTGCCCTTCACATCAGATAGCATTTGATGGAGTGTGGCATCAAGGGGATCAAAACAGAAGTCAATAGAAATTGGGGAAATTCTCCAATGGGTAGAATCACACTCACCACAAAAGGAAGACAGTTGCACTTGTCAGAGGCCAATTAACACCGCCACAGAACATCACTGCAAGAGTTTCTCAGGATTGTATCCTCAGACATACCATCTTTAGATGTTTCAGCAATGATCTTACCTCCATCATGGTATTGGAGTAGTGGGTTGAAAACCTCCAGAGTCCTAACACACTTCATCCAAAAGGTCTTAAAACCAGTTGCAGATACTTAATGCATTAGTTTTAATTTTTCAAAATATATTTGGGGACACTTGCGTCAGATTGGAAAATATAGTGAATGCAACTCCTTTAATAAAAAAAGGGGAAACAGAAAGCAGGAAACTTGCAGTCAGCGAGCTTACCATCTCTTAGAGAAAAGAAATTAAAAGCTATTATTAAAAGTATAGCACAGCACCTGGAGAAATTTTAGGTAATTGGGCAGAGTCAAAGTAAACAGTTTTGGACCAGTTATTAAAAGAAAAGATACACTGACATTAGAGGCAATCCAAAGAAAGTGCATTAAGCCAATATCAGGTATGAAGAGACTGTCTTATAAAATGAGATTGAGTAGATTGGGCCTGTACTTGTTGGAATAAGAAAGAATGAGAGGAAACTGTTCTGAAAATACCAAATTCTTAAAGGATTTGGCAGGGTAGATGCAGAAAGGTTGTTTATCCTTGTGGGAAAGTCGAGGACAAGAGGACATCATTTCAGAATAAGACGAAGATGAGAAGGAATTTCCTCTGAGGTTTGTTAATCAATGGTCTTCTTTATCACTGAAGGCCACTGAATATACTTAATGACCCAGCTTCAAGGCCAAGACAGATGCATTTTTAAATCAGTAAGGGAATCGAGAGTAAGGGGGAAAAGGCACGAAAGTGGAGTTGAGATGCAGCAGCCTTATTGGGCTGAATGGCATACTTCTGCTCTTGTGTCTTAAAACCTTTCAGTCTTATGGTTTTATACAAGTTTAACCAACTTATTGCAGTTTCTTGAAGAAATAACCCATACTATGGATTAAAAGGAATTGGTCGATGTGCTATTCTTAGATTATCAGAAGGCATTTGATCAAGTGCCACATCAAAGGTTATTGTAGAAAATAAGAGCTCCTCGTGTAGGGTTAAAATTTTGGCATGGATAGAATATTGTTTCCTGTTAGCTAGCCAGACTCAGAGTCATAGAGATGTACAGCATGGAAACAGACCCTTCAGTCCAACCTGTCCATGCTGACCAGATATTCCAACACAATCTAGTCCCACCTGCCGGCACCCAGCCCATATCCCTCCAAACCCTTCCAATTCATATATCCATCCAAGTGCCTCTTAAATGTTGCAATTGTACCAGCCTCCACCACTCCCTCTGGCAGCTCATTCCATAACCATTTGCCAGCATTTGGCCCATATTGCTCTAAACCCTTCCTATTCATACACCTATCCAGGTGCCTTTTAAATGCTGCAGCCTCCACCACTTCTTCTAGCAGCTCATTCCATTCATACAACACCCTCTGCGGGAAAAAGTTGCCTCTTAGGTCCCTTTTATATCTTTCCCCTTTCACCCTAAACCTATGCCCTCGAGTTCTAGACTCTCCCATCCCAGGGAAAAACTTTTGTCTATTTATCCTAGTCATGCCCCTCATGATTTTATAAACCTCTATATGTTCACCCCTCAGCCTCTGACTCTCCAGGGAATACAGCCCCAGCCTATTCAGCCTCTCCCTGTAGCTCAAATCCTCCAACCCTGAAGAAGAGTTTATGCCCGAAACGTCGATTCTCCTGCTCTTCAGATGCTGCTGGCCTGCTGTGTTTTTCCAGCACCACATTTTTCAACTCTGGTACTCCAGCATCTGCAGTCCTCATTTTCTCCTAGTTGATCCCAACCCTGGGAACATCCTTGTAAATCTTTTCTGAACCCTTTCAAGTTTCACAACATCTTTCCGATTGGAAGGACACCAGAATTCCAACAGTTGCCTAACCAATGTCCTGTATAGTTGGAACATAATCTCCCAACTCCCGTACTCAATACTCTGACCAATAGAGAAAAGCGTACCAAACATCATCTTCACTATTTACCTGCGACTCTACTTTCAAGGAATTATGAACCTGCACTCCAAGGTCTCTGTTCAGAAACACTCCCCAGGACCTTACCATTAAGTGTATAAGTCCTGCTCTGATTTGCTTTTCCAAAAAGCAGCACCTCACATTTATCAAAATTAAATTCCATCTGCCACTCCTCAGCCTATTGGCCCACCTGATCAAGATTCCATCGCACTCGGAGATAAACTTTTTGGCTTTCCAGTACATCTCCAGTTTTGGTGTCATCTGCAAAACTTACTCACATCTAAATCATTTATATAAGGATAGTGGACCCAGCACCGATCCTTGTGGCACTCCACTGGTCATGGGCCTCCAATCTGAAAGGCAACAGTGCACCGCCAACCTCTGTCTTCTACCTTTGAGCTAGTTCTGTATCCAAATGGCTAGTTATCCCTGTATTCCATGAGGTCTAACCTTGCTAACCAGTCTCCCATGGGGAACCTTTATCAAACACCTTACTGAAGTTCAGATCGATCATGTCCACTGCTCTTCCCTCAACAATCCTCTTTGGTCCTTCTTCAAAAAACTCAAGTTCATGAGACATGATTTCCCACGCACAAAGCCACATTGATTAGTCCTAATCAGTCCTTGCCTTTCCAAATACATGAAAATCCTGTCCCTCAGGATTCCCTCCAGCATCTTGCCCATCACCAAAGTCAGGTTCACCAGTCTGTAGTTCCCTGGCTTTTCCTTACCTTTCTTAAATAGTGGTACCACATTAGCCAACCTCTAGTCTTCCTGCACCTCACCTGTGACAATCTATGATATAAATATCTCAGCAAGGGTCCCAGCTATCATTTCCCTAGCTTCCCACATAGTTCTAGGAAACAACTGATCAGGTTCTGGGGATTTATCCACTTTTATGCGTTTCAAGACATCCTTTACTTGTTTAGTATCTCCCCCATTGCCTGCGCCTCCATGCATAGGCTGCCTTGCTGATCTCGGAGGGTCCCTATTCTCTCCCTAGTTACCCTTTTTGTCCTTAATGTATTTATAAAAACCCTTTGGATTCGCTGTATCCCTATTTGCCAAAGCTATCTCATGTCCCTCTGAAGTGTATGCTTCCTGCCTTTATACTCTTCTAATGATTCTCTTGATCTCTCTTGTTTATACATGAATAGCTCATTTCTGGTTGGCATGATCTAAGGAGTGATGTGCAATAAAGATTGGAGCTGGGACTTCAACTCTCTTCATCCAAATCATATGCTGTATATAAATAGTAGGGACAGGACGTATGGTTGCTACATTTGCAGATGACAAAGATTGATGGGAAAGTCTGCAAGTTACAAACTATCTTCATAAGTTGCAGAGAGGACACAAGAAAGCACAAAAGGATACAGATGGTTTAGGTGAGTGGGGAAAAAAATCTGGCAAATGGAATATAATGTGAGGAAATGTGAACTTGTCCATTTTGGTGAATTAAGAAAAGCAAATTATTCTTAACTGTAAGAGACTGCAGAGCTCTGAGATGAAGAGAAATCTGATGTCCTTGTACATAAATCACAGAAGGTTAGTATACAGGTATAGCATGTAATTTGGAAAGCTAATAATATTGCAATCAATTATCATGAGATGAATTAAAAACAAATACCTGGAAGTTCTGCTTTAACTACACAGATCATTGGTGAAACCATATCTGCAGTACTATGTACAGTATTGATTTCCTTATTTAAGGAAGGATACGATTCCCTTGGAATCAGTTCAGAGAACAGCTTACTAAACTAATGCTTGGAATGGGCAAGTTATCATACAAGGACTGTTAGACGCACAAAGCTTATATCAATGTGAACTTCGAACAACAAGGGGAAATTTGACTGAAATATATAAGATCCTGGGACATCTTGACAGGATACATGTGGAAAGAATGTTTCCCCATGTCTAAGCTTTTTAAAAAAGGGGCCTCCCATCTAGGACAAAAATCAAGTGAAATGCTTTCTCAGAGGGACGTGAAAGGATGCTCTTCCTCGAGAGATGTTGTAAACAGATAATTTGAAAATTATTTAAGGCAGCAGTAGATTCTTCATAACAAAAAGGGGATCAAACATTATCATTGGAGGAAATGTGGAGTTATAATTTTAGCCATGATCTTATTGAACAGTGCAGCAGGCTCGACAAGCCAACTGGCCTACCTCTACTCCTATTTCATGTTCACATTTCTTTAGACCAGACTGTAGACAGGACACTCCGCATGTTAGCTCTCCGCATTAACACAAGTAAAATTCCCAATTTTTGAAGTCAATACCAGGAACATAATCAAGGTGCAATATTTACAAGTAAAGTAGGAACCCAACTGCCTGGATTTTACCTTCCTTGTGGTGGAAAGTTTATTATGGAGTAAAAATGGTTTCAAGAATAACGTAGCATAACATGGCACTTTCTGTTGAAAAATTACAGTTTAACACTTTAAGGCATATGAAAAAACATATTGTAACTGCATCTGCCAAGAAACTGGCATTATCTGTTACATTATCTGTATAAAATCAAACTAATAAAAATTGCACCTTACTGACATCTACTGGCAATTTAGTGTTACTGTTGTTACTACACTTCTCAACTTTTGTTTGTACACTGCCAGGAAATGTTTTGAATGAGATTTTGAAATTTACAATTAAAGTATAATCCTGCAATAATTTAATGTACTTACTCCTTTCTAATATCTCTGTAATTCCAGCATTATCAGCTTCAAGCTCCATTTTAAACTTGGCAAGTTCTTGGTCCAATTTACGTAGATGTCTATCCACCTGGTTAATAATAAAAAAAAGAAAGAAATAGATAAAACTATGTACTCAATTCCATAACACTTAACATGGGTTATGATAGGTGGCTACATATATTAAGCTAAAACTTAATCAGAAATCTCATTAGAATCTTGTACGCTTTAAACAAGACACTTCTTACAGTTTTAAACTCTAATAGATACAAGCTTAGCCTGAACAGCCTTTGGCATTTCCACTGAAATCAGTTTCAAAAGTATTGCTTACTTTAAGTATTTCAATAACATTTTACTGCATTATTGCATAAGATATTTGTATTTAACTGCTTCCACTGTCAATTTTCCTATCCTTGCATTTTTTCGCAGTGATCTCTGTGATATACCACTCATCACATTGTGGAACCAGAAGATAAGCCTGAGGATGGCTGAGTTAGTAGAGAAGGTTGATGAGGGTAATGTTGTTAATGTCACTGATAACCTTTCAAAAGGCTTTTGACAAAGAGCCACATAAAAGACTAGTCAAAGTTAGAGCCATGGCATGAAGGGAACAGTAACAGAATGGAAGAAGAAAAAAATGGCTGAACAGTCAGGAAACAGAGCAGTTGTTTTTAATATCAATGGTTCGCTTGGTCCCCTCCTTTTCTTGATAATATAAATGTATAGGCTTGGGTTTAAAATATGCGGGTTAAATAGAACCTCAAAGTGTTGTGAACTGTGAACATCAAAAGGACGTTCCACAGGCTAGTGGAATGAGCAGATAGGTTACAGATGAAATAGAATGCAGAAGTGTAATTTATTTTAGTGGCAGGAATGATGAAAACCTTAAAAGATCAAGGATATAATCCTAAAGCAAATGCAGAAGCAGAAGTGCCTTTGGTATATGCACAATTGTGCAGGGATTTGGGAATTAAAGGAGTTGCACGTGCAGAGAACAAATGTGGGCATAACAGATGGCCTCCTTCTGTGCTACAAGGCTGAGGAAATTATAATGGGGAACCTGGAGATAGAAGAGGAGTTGCATCAGTTTTCACAATATAAGACATCAATAGCATGTGACTATCACTATAGAAGGAGGAGAGCTGGGTAAGCTAGTGTGGCTAATACCAACAAATCACCTGACCTAATGGGATGCATCCTTGTGCACTAAAGGAAATAACCAGAGATAGTGGATGCACTGATATAAATCTAAGAATTTCTGCAAGATTAGAGAAGTTTCAAAGGATTGGCAAACTGCCAATATAACATCTTTACTTAAAAAGGGAAGGAAACATATATTAAAAAAACTAAAGGCGGGTTACCTTGATGTCCATTATTAGGAAAATGTTAAGAGTCAGTCATAAAGAATGTAATAGCAGAGCATAGGTGGCATGCTGACTCAGTGGTTAGTACTGCTGCCTTAGAACATGAAGGACCCAGGTTTGATTCCAGCCTTCGGTGACCGTCTGTGTGGAGTTTGTATGCTCTCCAGTGCTCCAGTTTCTTCCCACAGTCAAAAGGTGTGCAACTTGGGTAAATTAACCATGTAGTATCCAGGGATGTGCAGGCTATGTAGATTAATTATGGTAAATATGGGAAACTAGTGACTGGTAGGTTGCTGGGCTTGGGTAGAAACCTCTTTGGAGTGTCAGTGCAGACTTGATAAACCAAATGGCTTCTTTACGTACTACAGGGATTCAATGATACTTTCCTAATTAAAAATGCATAATATAACTCAGTAAATCTTTCTAGCAAATCTTCTTTGCACTCTCTCTAGGGCTTTAATATTTCTCCTTAAGTAAGGTGCCCAGAACTGAGCACACTGCTCCAAATGCAGCCTGGCCAATGAATTGTAGAGGTGTAACATCACTTGCTTGATTTTATATTCTATCATCTACTTATAAACCCAAAGATCCTATAAGATTTCTTAACAACTGCTACAACTTACCTGGCCACTCTTCAGAGAATTATGCAATTGAACCCGGAGGTTACTTGACTGTTATACTCCCCTCAAAATTGTACCATTGAACCTGTACTGTCTCTTCATGTTTCTCTACCAAGATACATTATTTCACATTTCTTTGTATAGACATCATCTGCCAGGTGTCTGCCCATTGGACCAACTTATTGATGTCCCTCTGAAGTTGCTCAGTGTCATCCTTCCAATTCACTATCCTACCTAGCTTCATATTATTTTGCAAATTTAGAGATTTTTGCCCTTAAGGCTTAACTCCACATTGCTTGATTTGAATTATATAAACAATGGTCCCAATATCAATCCCTGGTGAACACCACTTTCAACTACTCTCCAAGTCTGAGGAATGTCCATCTATACACATTCTGCTTTTTATCCTTTAGCCAACTTCTAATCCATGCTGAGAACAACCTATCAATCTCAAACATTTCTAATCTGCTAACCAATTTGCCATGAAGCACTGAATTAAGTGCTTTCTGAAAGTAGGAGTTAGAATATTAATTAAATGGACAAAGAGTACATAAAGCTACAAAACAGAGGGATTTGGGAGTTCTCATCTATAATCATACAAAGTTTGCCTACAAGTTCAGGGGTTAACAGGGAAGGCAACTGGAATATTGGCTTTTATGGAATGGATTGCCTTATGGAGATTTCAAAATGGAATGGAGTATAAAAGTAGGGAGGTTTTGCTAAAGGTATACAAGGCACTAGTGAGACCACACCAAATACTGTGAATAGCTTTGGGCCCCCTATCTAAGGGGAGAAATACTCGCATTGGAGGCAGTCCAGACAAGGTTCACTAGACTAGATACCAAGTATCGATTAGCTCTGTTGGCTGGATGGCAGTTTTGCAATGCAGAGTGACACCAACTGCGCAGATTCAATTCCCATACTGGAGATAACCATAAAAGGTCCCATCTTGCTGACCCTACCCCTTGCCTGAGGTGTGGCATCCCTCAGAATAAACCTACCCTCCCACACCCCTCTCCCTCTCACCTTTATCCATCCCCCCCACTCCCACTAGACAGTAGCCATGAGGTCCTTATGGCAGTACGTAATGATGGCTGGATATTTATTTCAAAGTGCTCATAATACGTGAAATACCATGCAACGCGGTTAGGAAATATATTTAACACCAAAGATAAGCTTAAGGAACTGTCTTCTCGAAAAAATGAATAATTCTGCAAAAACTAACAGTCAGCAAGAACCAACTCAACACCAAAACATAACATGCAGGAAAGCAAACATGTTTGTATTGATAACTTACTGTGGATGGATTAAACAGTCATAATATTCCAACAGCTAAATAAACAGATAGCAATTGGAAGAGATACCATATTTCATGCATCTAGAAGTGAAAGTTCCAGACTAAATATGCTTAAACAATTACGTAAACTTTGGATTTTCTTAATTGTGTATCATGTATGGTAAACAAATAATAAACTATTGAATAAAAAAATGAAAATCTGTAAACACACAGCAAGTAAGGCAGCATCTGTGGAGAATAAAACTAACAAGTAACCTTTCATCAAAATTCGAAAACAAGAGATATGACAGGACTTAAGCAAGCACTGAGGCAGAGACATAATGGAGTGGAGAAAAGATCAATAACTAATGCCAGTAAAAAGGTGAAAAGCAATTGAGATTAAATGACAAAATGACTAATGGTGCAAGGAAAGTGGACGGCAATTTGAGATAAATAAACAAAAGATGGGTCTAGAGGAGGTATAAATGGCAAAAGCAGAATCATTACTAACAGATGTTGGAGAAAGTAAATGCAGCATTGATTATGATTTGAAACTGTTCAACTCAATATTGAGTCAGGAAGGCAATTAAGTACCTAATTGAAAGACGAGACGTGATTTCTTGAGATTCAGGTGAGCTTCATTTGAACAGTTTAGGCGGCCAAAGACCCATAGGTCAGACTGACAGTGGGGCAGAGAATTAAAGTGACTGGCGACCAGAAGCTCAGGGTCATCCTTGCAAAGTCAAAGGACGTGTACTGCAAAACAATCACCCAATCTATGTTTGGTCTCCTCAATGTGAAGAATAGTGAAGTCAAGGAAGGAAAGGGAAGAGTTAGAGATGCAATGTTTTTCCAGATATTATTGCTAGACAGAGATACATGCTTGGGTTAGAATTATACACTTAAAACAAAATTTTGATACCCACTCACCAAATCATAAATTTGATTTGCTAACTGGACCTTCTCATCAGCATCTTCCAAGGCTTTATAATAGTCCTATAAAAACATGATTCAAGCAATTAAATATCTATTTATTAAACTTAGAGGCAAAAGAAATGGTAACCTAGCCACCAGTACCAGTTCTTTATCCCCCCAAATCCCTAGAATGAGTGCAGGGAGTGTTGTTGCGAACAAAAGCCTACATTCTTTTGAAGGTTCACATAGGAACTCTGACAGAGGGTGCAGGGAATAGCTTTGAGTGTATCAACTGCCTCAGTGGAATCACAATTGAGGAGCTGTTGGAAATGATTTTTTGAGCATTGATAGGCAGCACTGTCATCCTTGAGGAAAACATCATCCCTGTAAACGAAGGGGATTTTGTCCATAATATTATAAGTCTACAGAGGGTCCTGATTGCTTCAGAAAAGCTTTGCATAGCATGACCACAGTATACTGTTGGTTTCCTTGGGTTTTCTCTTACCACCATTTGTCTTTCATTTGTTGGATTGATCTTCGGGCATCAATCTTAAACTGCTGCAATTCTGCCTTCTTGATTTACAACCTTGGGTTGTTCTACTAGGCAACAAAGGTGACTTGTTTTGCTCCAGAGGATCACTTATTTTCACATAAGTTTTTGGTCAAATTGGTCCTGACAATGACAACTAGTACAGGGGACTTTATTTGATGCCAATGTTCTGAAACCAAAGTTGGGTGTGTGAAGATATTCAAGATTGATTATGAGCTGCTTTTAGGTTTAGACATTTATCTTTTTTCTCTTGGACATTTTGTTCTTGTGATGTCTTGCACTGGATGGATGTTTATTACAGATCAAATAAGTTGATAATTTGTCCAACAGGCATCCGTCTCCTACATGGATCAATTTATGCAGACTTTGCCTAGATCTTTTGACTCAAACAATGATGTAATCCAGGAGGACTGGGCAGCACGGTGACTTAGTGGTAAGCACTGCTGCCTTACAGTGCAAGAGATCCAGGTTTGATTCCAGCCTTCGCGGACTGTGCGGATCCTCCTATAGTCCAAACACGTGCAGGTTAGGTGGGTTAGCTGTGGTAAAGGCTGGGTTAGAGGGATAGAGTGAGGGCTGTGTCTGGGTAGGATGCTCTTCAGAGGGTCGGTGCAGACTCAATGGGCTGAATGGCCTCTTTCCACACTGTAGGGATTCTGTGACTCATTGGTTTGATCTGGGATATCTCTTGATGGTTCTATTAGTGCTCTGGAAGAAGATAGTGTGCTCAATATGGTATGGTTGTAACAAACATATTCAGGAAAAGAACACTATTTCCGTTGGCTTTTCCCACATTTTTTTTCACCCAATGGTTCTTCTTCAGATATCAGAGTCTTGGCCAACCCTAGCATTAAAGTCTACCTGAAGGTTAATCATTCCTTCTTTTGAAATGACAGTGATGACTTTGTTAAGGCCAAAATAAAACTTGTTCTCAACAAGTTGATCATGTCAAGGTTCAGGCTGGAAACACCAATGACTTTGGCATATAGTGGCTGACCTATCCTGTGGTCTCAACAAGCTATGTTCCTCTAACGTTTCCTACTGCTGTGCAGAGGCCTTGGAGATCCATGAACAGAAGCAACTTGCAGCACTGGAAGTAAATGTGTCTGCACACTAACAGGCATGAACAGACCTTCTGAGGGGCTGTGTGGCCACGGAGCATAGAGGGAGCATTGGTCATGAGCCTTTCATTTGTATAATTGGGGAGTTTTGAAAGTGCACCAAGATCCTATTCCAGTTGACAAAACCAACTAAGTGTCAGGCTTACCTTTCCAGCAGAACTTCAACACAAGTCAAATAATCTTACTAAATGCAATCTAATAATCTGCTCTGTTAGTATCCTTCCTTTTCTAAAAGAGGAAGCACTTTTATTATGTCTGCTTTAGAATTGAACTTTGACAAGTTAATTGCTAAATTTAAAAAAAGGTATAAATAAAATGCTTTCAGATAGTCCAATAAGTTTATTTTGTGATCATCTGAGCTATGCAAATCAGGAAGATCTGAATTTCAATCTGCATTAAACAAACTGACCTCACCTTGCCCCTGAATATAGGCACTGAAACTGCCTTCCGCAGTATCTAATTAGGAAAAGAAAAGCATACTCATATTCTTACTCCTGCTGGTTATACACTTCCATGGGATCACAAACTGTGTGGATGCTGCCTAAGCATAATGGCATCTTGTGGCCTCTCAATGGCATGGTTAAATTCATGGTTAAATAGCTTACTGGCACTTTCTGTCAAGGCTCATAAATCAATAACATATTTTGTGCAAAGAGCAGTAGTCATAGAACACTTTCAGGAGTGATAAGGGGAGTAAATTAATGAAGAAAAATGAATAAAAACATGAAGTTTCTCCTCCTATCCTGAAGCAGGATTTGGTACTTAATGGCAAGACTGTGTTGCTCAATCACAACTTGCTTTATTACCATATATTAGCATAATTCAATTTGAGTCACTCCAATGTTGCAAATGGACAAAAATTTACGATTGATATTTTGTTAAAGTATCAACAAAGTAAAACTAACAAAATAGAACTTGCCTTCTTGATTGCTTCCATCTGTTCCTCTCTCCATTCTGGCTTGTTTTTTTTGGCATTGACAAAGAACTCATTCACCCTTTGTTCTAACTGATCCATTGCATCTGTGTGGGGAAGAAAGGAAATCAGCTATTTTCACAATATGTATGAGGATTAATAGGGTTGCCAATCTTGGGCAAAATATAGCTTTAATCTACATAAATATCATTGATTTTTCATCAGTGCATGGAACTTTTAATTAAGAGGGAAATGGAATTTAATGCCATCCCTATCAGAATTCATAAGACTGAGTTTCCACAGCTCTGAGAATAATGGACTTAACACATGAATCTAACAAATATAGCATTGTCCTTTGGATTAAATTGACCAGTACTTTGATTAAATAACCTGACAACCAATTTTTGAAATCCGATAGTGTATATTTACAGTCTATGTCAATTAAGAGACCACATAGGAACTTTAGTGGCAATGAAACACTTTCATCGTGCTGTATTTCACTCCCACCAATCCAAATTTTTTTATTATGTTGTACAAGAATTTATATAGTTTTTTGAGTCATGGCATGATACTTTATTTATCGCAGGTTGTCCTGCATCCATTAACTATATTCACAAGAATAATTCAACCAAGGACTGGTCAGCACAATTGGGATGCAGTTAAATAAAGCAGAATGTATGTAAGACAAGTAGATAATGCAGCATTCACTTAGTATTCCTATTGCCATTAAGCATTATCTTCTTCAAAGAATAGAAAGGCTCCGAGGAATAGTGATCAATAGTGAATTGCATTCAAAGGTAGTGCAATTTTTATTAATATCCTTCTTAATGTTTTCCTTCACATATAAATTACCCTTTATTTCTTTCCTCATACTTTCCCATTCCCTGCATTTTATGTTTTGTAAGGTGACATCCAAAAAGGAACTCAAAAAGTATAAAAAGTACTTAATAGGATCAAAAGAAAACTACAGAGTAGTAAGGCAATTCAGCCCTCGTGCAGACATTAAAATCCCCCATTTGGAGCATTGATTTTGTGCAAATGGTAGATGAAGTAAATCTTTAAAGAATTCAGAAATGCCAGGAGGTAGCATGGGTTCATTATTGGGAAGGCCACATTTAGAATACACGCCAACAGGAACTCTTTACAAGGTGATCAACAACCAAATGGGTTGTTAGCAACAGTGACTGAA
This sequence comes from Hemiscyllium ocellatum, assembly GCF_020745735.1. Lineage (NCBI taxonomy): Eukaryota > Metazoa > Chordata > Chondrichthyes > Orectolobiformes > Hemiscylliidae > Hemiscyllium > Hemiscyllium ocellatum. The sequence continues at coordinate 29,183,880 of NC_083419.1, forward strand.
AGCATGACACCAAAATAACTTTATAAATCCCAACACTCCAAAAAAAAGTTGGTATTCTAAAAAAATTATAACTCAAAAGGTCCTTTAGTTGGTTTTTAAAATTTGTAAAATAATTAACTTAAAGATTGCATGGCCCTTATATACAGTAAGTCTGTGAAGATCAAATTATTACCAGCAGTTTCAGATTTTAATTTTAAGACTTCTGCTTGCCTTGAGCTTCTTTTTCAATTCCATAAGCTTCTAAAGCTTCTGATAAACGAGCTTTCCATAGATCAGTTGCATTTTACTGTATAACTGCATTTTAAGGATTTTACTGTTTTTTTGCCAAATGAATCAGATTACATAGTTTCTAATGTACCCAGAAACAAACTTTTATTTTAATACACATGAAAATGTTCAAATGAGACTTTTAATTAATATGCTAAATTAATCAAAAATTCAAATGCTTCAATCCAAGCAGCAGCGATTAAAGTTTTAAAGCAGTGAAATTATGGTTGGTATCTATAGTAGCAATAAAGGTAATTGAAAGCCAAGTCACCTTTAAAACAATTTTACTTAGTTTTTGTTATTAGATTGTCCTGATAAATGTTAAGTTGCATTTAAAATTGCAAGGGTAATTCCACAACTAATTTTAGTTGAATTTTGTTAAGCCTAGTTTTGGCTGATACTTTCTCTACCTAGTAAACCACGAACATCAATGTTGAACAAATTCCTCAAAATGGTGAGTGCTTGTAACTGTATGTAGTTTACAATGTTTATTTGGTAAGAATCTTAATTGTTTGTAGATGTGTTTTAATAACAAGTGTCATCAATTTGATGATTGCCTCAATTAATACCAACACTGCCTCTTAACTACAGTAATAATGGTGTGAAATCAACCTGTAACTGAGATATTTGAAGAAAGTCCACAGCAAAGTACCATAGATTGTTATATTAAGTAATTTATTAGGCTAGTCAAAAAGGAAACCCTTCACAATAACTCTCTACTTAGTGGTTGTACTACTATTGAAATGTAACGCCACAATGCATTTTGCTGTATAACTGCATTTTATGGAGCTTACTGTGATTTTTTTCTGCCAAATGAATCTGATTTTATAGTTTTTAGCATTGCTAGCAACAAACTTTTATTTAATACACATGAAAATGTTTGAACGTGACTTATAATTAATGTGCTAAATTAATTAAATTCAAATGCTTCAATCCAAGTGGTGGTCAAAGTTTTGAAGCAGAGAAATTATGGTTGGTAACTATTGTAGTAATATAGGTTATTGGAAGCCAAGTCTCCTTCAAAAACAATTTTATTTAGTTTTAGTTATTAGATTGTCCTGATAAATTTTAAATTGCATTTAATCTAATGCATCATTTCTCTGATTTACTTTTAATAAATTTCCAGAAATTCAGAAATCAAATATTTCAATATATCTGTATTTCAAATGAGAATGATACAAGAACTCAAATATTAAAAACTGCAAACTTAGAAACTATTCTCATACTAGGCTTTACAAGCATTTCGTTTCTTCTTATATGTACAGACAAGTGCAACTTTAAGTAAATTTACATAAAAGATTTTTTTTAAAAATACGTTAACGAAATTAAACATTTTAACGTTATCACGAAAAACTAAGTACTTAGCAGTTACAATGACAAAGAATGATGTCGCACGGGGAGATCACAGAAAATCTTTTTAACTCATTTTCAGACCGAACCACAAAATGCAATAATGGTTCCATCAAAGCTGAGTACTCAAGAAAATATTCGCAAAGTCTGTACAATGAATCATTTATGGAAACAAAATCCAAGTGCAGCTAAAAAAAAAGGAAGAGAAGTTGCCACCTAGCGCTGGATCAAGCGCTGGACGCTGTTGCTATGGTGTACGTTGCTTAGGACTCTGCAATTGAGTGACAAAACGATCAGAGATGAGGGAGGGGAAAGAACTAAAATAAAGTAAAAAGTAATTACAACCGCAAATCATTGGAATATCAAAAACGACTCGGTAACTAAAACCGAAATAAAGGAGGTTTTATTTTGGATGAAAAACTTCTATTTCCTGAATCCTTTCAAATGTTGCAAAGGTGCAATTTTGGTGGTTTGGGAAATCTTTGCAGAGGCATTTAAAAAAAAAAGAAACTGAAAGAGGTGCGATGGAAGGAGAGGAAGGTGTCGCGGCTGTCAGAGTGTTCAGTGCAGTGCCCGGGCATATGAAGAAGAAGTGAGGGTGAGTTGTGTGCCTGACAAGACTAACGTGGCTCTGCATACTCTGTACTTGCAGGTCCATCTCCCTCATTTCCGTAAACCTGTCGCGCAGATCCATGGGAAGTTGT